>NC_071497.1:64776977-65997977 GCF_028500815.1 Rissa tridactyla | reverse complement strand
AGATGTTTCCATTAGTGACCTGAAGTAAAGCACGAAGTGAAAAAACGTTGGTTTTATAAGTAGAAAAGGGATGAAAACATTTAAGAGAGATGGATTAGCATGCAAGTGATCTCGATAACCTGGGCACTGAGAACAATGACATCGAAGAAACAAGCAGTGAGTAAAATACTTTTGGGAAATAATCAGAACTACTAATGCCAAAGAAGAAATTAATGTAATGACACATTGGATCACAACTCAATTTCTCCCAACAGCAGTCTCAATGCTGTTGCAGAATAGGAAAATTTAACTTTTGGAGATACCAGCAGAAATTATTATCTGCAAGAAACGAGCAGTAATTTTTTTCTTTAATCTTTACTGGGAAGGCCTCCAGATTAAACAACATACCAATTTGGGGCACAGTATTTTAAGAAAGGTGCAGAACAGTAACCCCAAACGCCTTGAACCAATGGATCATCAACACTCAAAAACTCTGTGTACTGCAATATAATTCTGTCACCACACTTTACCCTGCAAAATCTAGACAAAACCTGTGTTCTGTGAGTTCCACTTAGCATAACCTTGTTCGGACATTAATGCAAACTGTCTCAACAAGCAAAGATGTTAACAATATCCATAAAGAAAGGCCATGTTTAATCTCGACAAGGGAAGACCAGGAAAAAAATGACAACAGCTTTTGGTGGCTCCTCCAATACTATAAAAATACAGTTTGATCATTCTCCATGCCCTCTCCGTTTCAGCAAGAAGCTTGCTTAATTCGCAGCCAGAGGAATTTGGCCTAGATACTGTTTTAAAATAATGATGGCCAAAAACTGGAATAGATTATCCTGTTTGCTGGATATTATGCACGACAGGTCAGTTAGATTACATAAAAATCTTCATAAAGTTGTATAGGTATATGTGATTCTGCATCAAACCATTATGTAATGACCTCTTCAGATACGTTCATCCCTATCATTCCGGTAGAAATAATAATACACATTCAACTTTCAAAATTATTTTGCAGGCATGGAATATCAGTTAATTTATAACTAATACGTGGATATGTTACACTCTTAAATTAACAGCTGTAAATTGCATAAATGGAGCACATGATATAGATGCTCAGAAGTTATGGTAGGGAAAATACATGTTTTTTGCAGAGTTAAGAATGACAAACATCAAGACTTAGGCAGCATCCCCAGAGACATCCCACTGTTACCAGCACCGTTATTTTTCTGTACTACTGTACCAGTCAGGGACCTTAAGTCTACTCTGCCAGCTGCTGCGCAGAACCGCAACAGCAAACTGAATCCTGATCTCAAAGACCTTAGACTCTAAAGAAAAGAGACAGACATAAGCAGACCCTGATGAATTAATACACCCAGGAAAATGGATTAAGATAATGACACAGTATTGGTCAGCATGGTAGGGAGTAGGCATAGCATGTCAGAAGTCAAGTAATAGTTTAGATTTTCTGTATGTTGTGGCACAGAGAGTGGCATACTTACCTAAGAACCTGTGCAACATTTATCAATAGAGCAGATTAGCTAACTTATTGAGCATAAATAGGCTTGGTTTGCATTCAGCAGTCACAAGATAGAGGCAAAATAAAAGAGAAGCAGATAGGTAAATTAATTTTTCATTTCCATTTGACTGCTTCTGAAAACTAATACCTTTTTTTGGACTCTCTTCAGACTGTTCTCATGGAAAATTAAAATACTGACTGCCAAGCAAGGCACTGGAGATTTTGATTCTCCCCTGCAATTTAGGTACATAACTTACTGTATCAAAATCAATAGGCATTAGGCACTTAAACAGCTCTGAACAGCACTCTGGCCGGAATAAATTATGCTGAGAAAAAGGTCACAGATCTTAAGCCCAAAACTTTTTTAGATGTGTTAACAGTCTGTTTAAGAAAAGACTTGTCCTTTTACCACTCTCATTTTCTCCTTTATTGAATATTTTTGTGATATGTAAATTGACTCTCATGTTTTGGAACTGTTTAATAACTGACTGGGCAATATTTTTAGATCTGGCCTAAATTTACCAAACAGGATAGTCTGTCAGTTTTCTCAACTATTATTCATATTATGTGAGTATCACTTCAAAATTCATGATTGTGGCACAGAGAGTGGCATACTTACCTAAGAACCTGTGCAACATTTATCAATAGAGCAGATTAGCTAACTTATTGAGCATAAATAGGCTTGGTTTGCATTCAGCAGTCACAAGACAGAGGCAAAAAAAAAAAGAGAAGCAGATAATTCATGATTATATATTAAAGCTGGAAAATAAAAAGTAGTACTCAGTAAGAAGGAAAGTAAAAATGTGTCAGATTCAACTGTGTATAGAAAGCAAACATATAAGACAAACATATTTTCATTTCCTCTTTTCATGTAAAAATAGAGAACCGAAGAATGATTTAAAATATTCATCTGACCTTTGCAACTCTTGTTTAAGAAGAGATCAAAGACATTCTGGTGAAGCTATGATGATGGTATAGTCTAAAAAGTGTTAGGGCTAGAAAGTATCATAAGAAACAGGTGAATCATTGTGCTTAATTTGGAACATGCTTACATGACTTCCTAAATCCATATATTAGAAGTAATTTCTTTTTTCTTTTTTTTTTCAAACCTATATTAAATGACATACAATTCTTTATGATTGCAGTAGACTCCTAGACTATGTATGGATAAATTAGATGAATACGCTATATTTACATAAAATTCATTATTTTTCAAATGATAGCAGAATCTGAAGAAAACAATAACAAGGTGTTTTAAATTCACAATTACACTAGTAAAATACACATACAGAGAAGGAGAATAGTTCCATTCCAAATACTTTTCCAGCTTAATTTAAGAAGGAACACAAATTCATTTAAAAATAGAGAAGGCTGTGAGACATAATAGAACAATATGAGGAAACCTCCCTGGCACCAACTTACTAATTCTAAGACTACAAAAGGTCCAGAGCACCCAAGCATACATCCTGCATGTGGTTTTCCTTGGCATTATTTACTGCAGGGAATGTTCCTGCCTGCTATATAAAGCCTGGCCAGTTTTTGTGCAGAGCACTAAGCCCCACAGTCACTCTAGTTGGTACTTATGATGCAGGATTATGATGGAATTATTACAATTATAGAAGGCACAAAAAGCATAAGAAAGGGACATTTGCTCTGCAGCCTGAATATTGTTCTTCAGCCAGACAAAAGAGCAGAAATATCTAGTCCTCCTAAATAGACTATCACAAAATACAGCGCTTTCTTTGTGGAACCATTGTAATGTCCATGTTACACATACTTGGGGTGTGTAGAAAATCACTGGTCCAACCAATTTCAGCATGTTACTAAGGGGTTAAAAGTGTGGAATATTTTTAACAAATCTTCATACACCTAAAGATTTTCTCTCAAACCCTTCTTAGAATCCTCACTGTTAGGATGTCAATGAGAAAGTTGCCATTGGCCTCAGCAGGATCAGGTTTTACCTCAGATCTTTGGAGGACAATTTAAGACATTATTTATTATTATAAAATCATAATTTGAAATTGCTAAGGCATTTTGCTGTAAAATTTCACTAATCTTGTACTATTCCACCATATTTATAATTAAAAGCATAGGGATCTTCAAGCTTCTGAGTGAAAGCAGAAGGCAGACAACAGCAGGACTGAACTTCAGGGGTTTACAATTCACAAACTCTGTGAAAAAACCTCTCTTCGATTAATGTCCCTTAATTTTTTTTCCAGGGCTGCCTTGAAATGTCAGCTGTTCCCAAGTAAGGAAAAACATTTCTACACAAACTCTATGAGAAACTAAACGGGGCCTTTTCAGGCGACAGCACTGTAGATGCCTTTTCCTACATAGCTGGTTGCAGCTGTCATTTCAAAACCTCACATTCTTGGGTGATTAGGTAACTACCTCCACGTCAGTTATTCTCTGTTCCAGTGCAAAGGTGACTTCCATGCAAAACAAGTAATCTACTCAGATTATTTTAAAAACAGAAGTGACTGCTTTCAGGGATTTTCATATTTAATGAATGAAAAGAGAGTCTTACTTGACTTATTTTAAACAGTTCTTTTGCAAGTCAACTTTATCATAAATTGCTGTTATAATCTGAAGTGACTTCTTGTCACTCTTCAGATAATTGAACCTTAGGATTTATTTCATAAGTATACTTTTCCTGTTAACAAAATTACTTCACAAAGTGGGCATTTTTATTTCCATCTTTTTCTTGTCTTAGAGACACCTTTTCAAAATTAACATAATGCACTCTTTTTATTTACAAGATTGCTGTTTCTGATTTTTTGATGCAAAAAAGTGCCATTTTCTCCAGAAAATTTATATGGATATATTGAAGTCCTCCAGGTACAGTTAAGGTAATTACCTTTATAGAGATTTGTGTGTTCCCATTCAGTCTTTCTATTTCTATACACCAAGCTCTTGTGTCCTACCTGAAGTTACTCTGCAGCTGTTTCATTTAACTGTTGGATACCTAACCCTATCCTTGTGCTGAGTTTCAGTATGTAATTCACTTTTAAAATTCACCCTTCCATTTTTAAAAATAATTTTCATTTAAGAATGGTGGATAGACAAAGATTTCAACAGCAAGTATCTTGTCAACCATAGTTCCAGTTTTCTAATGAACAGATGCAGATGCCCAAATATGCATATTTATTGTTATGTTGACGCTTTATACAACACGAAGTGCAACATTAATCAGCACAGTTTTCTACAGGGCTGCAGTATTTCTGCAAAGTTCTGTAGAATTTCATTGCTCGTTATATCTCTACACAGCCTGACGAGACCTCGAATTTCTGTCTAAAAACCTCAGCGGAGAAAATCATTGTGCAAGAATCTCAGCTTTTATTTTCACAGACCATTTGCAGCTTTTCTAGGGAAAACTTGAAAATGCAATGCAGTGCCGAGCCAGTTTCATGTCTGCAGTTGCCTGTTGTAGCAGGCCACCACGGGTAGCAGTGGGGATGTCGGGTGGGGAGGCAGCCCCCAAGCCTGGGTGGGAAGAGGACCAGCTGCCCTCCTAGGAAGCAGAGGCAGCTGGAACAGCAGCTCTCCCTTCTCATACAGCCACACATGGAGGTAGTGCGGCTGCACCCGCTCACGTGGCAGCGGTATGTTGGAGGATGGCTCCGCGTAGGCTGAGGGGTGACTACAGCTGTGGAGGGTGACCCTTTTGAATAGCAACTTTGCTACTCCCAACTCCTTGGTGGCAGTAGCCAGGGAAGCAAGTTCATCTTTCTCAGCTCAACTCACCAGCTGGAACATATTAGTGTCTTTGTCCTGGAATGACAAATCTCATCTGAACTACTAAGAAGCCTCAAGCATCAACCAAATAGCAAATACAAAGTTGGGTGGTTTTTTTGTTTGATTGTTTGTTTGGGGTTTGTTTTGTTTTGTTTTTAATCTAACAAGTTCTATAGACAGAGTTTGCATACTTTTTTTTAGCTTTTGATCCTTCAAGGTTGAAATATTGTTGATTAAAATGTGTGAGGTTATCCCTGTGCCTGTGGTCTTTTTACACAAAATGAAGGCACTGCTCTAAACTGCAGATGTAATTAGAGAAGCCCCTCTTCCCTCATCGTCTTTACTGTTCAAGTTTTCACTATGCACAAAATGGAGAAAAAAAAAAAAAGCTGAAAAGGGAACACAGAAAACAAAGTAGCTACACAGTCTGTACAAACTAAGCCTACAGCCATTTTGCCCTCTCAGTGTATTTCAACTAGGAAGACCTATCAACGGCTTACCACAAGCCTTCTCTTCCCAACTTCTCTAGGAAATGGGACACCCAATTGCGTGGAATTTTTGCAACAAAAAATTTGCTCTGATGAACAGATTGATAAAAATTTTACTGTGGTTAAATAAATACATTAAAAACAGTATTTAGTCAGAATCAACACGAGACTTTTCACAGTATACACTTTCCTCTCAAAATGTGAATATCAGGGCATGGCGAATTGCAAAGTCTCCTGAAGGAGAACTTACAGACTGAGACTTCCTCCCTCTTTGAGGTCAGAAAAAACACTGCTATGTGAACCAATTACTTGCCTGTGATGCTAACCCCCTTCACAAATACTTCTGCCAAGCCTTCAATTCCAGCCACAGTGCCCTCATTTTTCAAATTCCCAGGCTCAGTTATTTATTCAGGACAGTTCATTTCAACAACTAAATGACTGGTAAAGTCAGACTACATTTAGCCGCTAGCATTCCTTGGATGTCTGACCTGTAGAAGTGTACAAAAATGTATTACAAAATGTACAAGTCTGGAGTGAGACTGCAGAGCATATCTGCTCTGACAAGCTCTCTGTCAATGCCAGTTCAGGGGTCCTGTCAAAGCTGGAAAGACATTTACCCCTTCTTTATGAGGTGAACAATAATACAGCAATAACAGCTTGTAAAGCAACCAAAACATTTCAATAAAACTCTTACTAAAACCATTCAGTGAAACGTCAACACAAAGAATTATTTTCCAGTTCTCTTCCGATTTCGTAGCTTGTAGAGCCATTTCCATACTCATAATATCTCACTACAGTTATGAGGTTATTCTTCAGGTACCTATTGCTGTGTTTTCTATGAGACTTTAAGTTCTTCTGATTATGCTTTTCTTCTCCTTTTTTTTTTTTTAAATAATGTCACCCTTTCATGTAATCTTTTTCTTAATATATGCTTTTAAAGTAGATTTATCACAGTAAGGTTACATACTTGACGTAGCGTATATAGAACAATTAAGAAATCCCCCAACAGTGTTGCTTAAAGTGCCAATGTTTTCAGAGTAACTTCAAAATTATACATGTAATGTAATTAAAAAGCTTGTCTACACACATACAAACAGAGGAGCATGGAGGCACAATGGCAGGAGGGGGAAGCCCAGCAGCCCAGCCCCCTAGCCTGGGAAGCCCTCCCCTGGGAGCCTCAGCCCCACAGGCTGGGGGTGAGAGCTATCATGGTGATTCAATGGGAGATGGTCCCACAAGCACCTCACAACTGGGGGAGTACTGCCAGGGAGCATGATAGGACATGCTATGGGACGCTGTGGAAGACCACTTTGGGACTGCATGGGACTTACCATGAGATGTCCACGGGAGGAATCAAAAGTGGGGAAAGGAACAGATCAAGGTGGTTTGGAGAGGAACAAGCATGGGAAAATAGAGGGATAAGAGGTTTAAAGGAACTGGTCAGTTCCCTGGTCTAGCTGTGCCCTGTGCCAGATCCCCACCATCTGTCCTGTCCTCTTACTAAACTGCACTTCTAACTCTCTTCCTTGGCAAAGGGCTCTCTGCTCTTTGTGTGTGTTTGCCAGCAACTGCAGTCAGATGGCTTGTTCCTGCGGCCGTGATGCCAGCAACTGCAGCAAGTCCATGTGTGGTCACCAATGAGCATCAAGCCGGACCAGACAGTGAGTAGGCTGAGCAGCCTGGTAGCCGTGTGCTGGGAGTGAGGCACCTGGAGAAAGCAGCTACCAGAGGGACCGGGGGTCCAGGCTTTGGGAGTTGAAGGTTGGCCAAGAGGTCCATTTGCATGTGTCTGAGTGGGAGGCAGCAGGGAGAGTTACGGGGTGGGCTGGGTGTCTAACCCTGGTCATGAAGGGCTCCAAAGTGTGTGCGTGTGTGCTCACACAAACGAGGAAACCAGCTACTGGATATGTAGCTACTGGGGCATATGAGTCTGGCTCCTGGAGGGATTGACAACGGTCTTCATCCTGATCATCCAGAGGGCGGAACAGGATGCAGACAGTGGTGCTATTTGCGCTTCCCTGAATGCTGAGTGCTTCTGCATGTGCTGCTCTGTGGGGCCGTGACCACGCACATATGTTTTTCAGTATTGTACACATGTGTCTGCCTATGAAGAAGGCACGTTCACGCTGCACGCAGAATGGACCTGACAACATGGAGCTGTGGCAGCCTCACCTCTATCGGGCATGTCTGAAAATACAAAACGTGCAAAACTGTATGCATCGTTACATTATATGTAAACATCCCCAAAAATACTACTTCCTCACATAAAGTTTGAAGGAAGATTCAAAAGAGAAACTACTATATGGTTTCAAGACCAAAAATCAATACAGAAGAATAGAAACCATTAGTGCAATCAGCATTCATGTTGTTGGCAATTTTAGTATCCATGACTAACTTACTAAGTGTGAATTATTTACTCTTTTTTTCGGTTGGTACTATAGAAGAAAGAAGAAAAAAGAATCTGCTGAATCAGATCTTTGGCGGATGCTTTCATCTAAGCTGTAGAGGAGTTTTCAGTAATTAATAGCCAGCTGCACATCCTGATATAATGCCAGATGGGTTCTGCGTCATTAAGCATTACTAAAACAAGTTACTCTTTATCAGGTAATGGTCCAGGAAAATAAATCCTTGGAAAAGCAAAACAGTTTTTCTAAGCAAAAGGTGTATTTAAGGAGTAACTTGATCATCATTATTTAATTCCATTTTTAAAAAAAAAGTCCATAAAATGCTACTTTCTTGTGCAAAGTAGTCATATATGGGAGGGACAGAATCTATTACTAATCTACGTGTATGTTTCAAAGGAAGATCTTTTGAAAAAAACTATCAGCACAGTTGATAGTTAACATTCCTTGGTATTTCTTTTACGATGTTATTTTTCAGCTATTTATATTTTTGCTAAAATTATCCATCCAGTCAGAAATTTTTCATTCTGGATATATATCCCAAGGTAGTTCATTAACAAAGGAGTTTCATGGAATGGAATTCTGAGCTCCCATGCAATAATGGGGTACCTAAACTCCTCATTCACACCCTTCACAAATTATCTCCATAGGTACCTCCCTCAATTTTGGGGGTACCTAGCTTTGAATTTTGAAGATGGATTAGTAGGAATGCAGAGTATTCCCAACTGTAAAAGAAGCTGATTTGAATAGTATTTGGATTACACTTTATCCAGAAATACTGGATAATTAGTCTCTGGATACTTCAAATTACTTACTCCACATTAGCAGACACTTCTTCATACCTCAAATCCCCATCTGTAGAATGGATCTAACAATATTTTGTCAGTGCTGTTACAGTACATCCTTTAATCTTTGTAAAGCTCCCAGATTCTACAATGGGAAGAGCTAAGAAAATCTCATGAAGAAATAGGCCATTTTGAATCTGCTGCAGGTTTTAAATTATTTATTTTGAGAAAGTAGTGCAGGGCTGTCTACTGAACCAGAAATACTGGGCAACTGCCAAGGCAGTGAAGGAATAAGGTGTTCTGTGGAAGCTATAGTATGCCTTCGTGTATTTGGAACAAGTAGCTTGCACGCATAGGAACGTCAACTTTAAAGTCATCATACGGTGCAAGTCACCAAAATTGTAACATTTCCTAACTTTTGGATCCTTTGAAGCTTCTTGTTTTTAACATGATTACATTTGTTTTCACATAAGCTCATAAACAACAGTTTTGCCTTTTGCTACAGAAGTGAATTTTATATGGTGCTAAATTTATTCCAACAGCTGCATGCAAAATCATGACTTAGTACATTCTGTAATCTTAAATGGGAGGAAACAGGGATTCTATTAGAAAGCCTCTTTGGAACAACTCAGTTTGCATATGCATAACAACCTCATGAGAATGTAACTGGTTATTTCCATATCCCCTATCGTTATACTTTTTGAACACCTGATATTTAAAAGGCAAGAAGTTGGTCTGGTACAGACAGGAAAATATTTAAACACTTTTAAAGAGACATATAAATATTTTAACTCTGAATCAGATTAATAACATAATGTTTCACTACATGGAGGCACACAAAGTAAGGAGGGACAATTGCGTGTCCTGATATTGCCTTTAAAAGTGGGTCAAAAGGCTTTTGTCTTTATATCTCTATTCCCACCCATAGCTGGGTCTGAAGGGAAATAAGACCAACCATAAATGTTTTCCTTTTAGTGTAAATGACAAGACAAAAAAAAATTAACTGGGAAAATAAAACTTCTACTGTAAGAATACTTAAAATGGCAATAGAAAAAAACCCAAACCCCACTGATATTCATTGTTGCTATCAGGTACTATCATTCTGTTCACACATGAACACAGATAAACAAAACACAAAGAATTATATGACATCCAGGGTTGTGGATGTCACAGTAACACCAGTTAAGAGTGTTTTTTTCTCCAACTTTCTCAATGATCTGATCCCAAAGAGGGAAAATCAAGGTTAGAGGATGAAAGACAACTATTATCAGCCTCAAAGATTATTTCTTTTTTACATATGATATAATCACTTTGTTAAAAAACAAGATCATATGCAAGCTCTTCTTCAGTGAAAACTGACAATATATAACAACAGTGCCTAAGTTTCACAAATCTAAATTTCCGTGAATAACCAGTTGAGACAAAAATATGATTTAATATAATGTAATCTGGTAAAATCTGTGTTCCACATGAAAAGGGAGGTTTTTCTCTATACAACAGGCTGTTTTTATTTGGTGATTCCCTGCCAAAGGATGTTGTAGATGAAATTTTACATAGCTTCTAGAGGAGACTGGACAAAAACTTAGGAAATATTTGAGCTGAAAATAATTGGAGGCTGGGAAGGTATTTGTGGGAAGTGTCATATTGTGCTTTCTCCTGTGGACATCTGCTAACAGCCAGAATACCAGCCTAGAGATACTCTTAGTTTCTACCATTACCTCCACTCCTGTAGTACTCTTACACTTGAGCATACACAACAAGCTTGAACTAAAACAATTTTATCTGGAAAAAGACGACAGCTAGCATGATTTAAAGAATTAGAAGTTCAGCTCCAGGCCCCACCACTATTTTGCCCTCAGTGTGCAAAATAGTGTCTTTCAATTTCCACCCCACCCCCGCTCCTGCATTTAGATAAAACTCTTTGAGGTGGGGATTACTACTTACTATGAATTTTAACAATGCCTACCATAAAAACAAAAATCTTAATCTTGATTATAATCTTTACACTCAACTGTAATAGTAAAGAACAGGTAAGAAGTTTCTTAAAAACAAACGCTACAGGAGAAAATGCTTTTGATGCTTCCATTTATCCCTCTGTAAATTTGGTAAACAGAATGGACTGTTACTAATTACCTTGCCAAAATGAACTTTGATATTCTCACAGGAAACACAAATCATTCATTTACTATTAAAATCAAATATCCTGGAAAATACAAAAATAAAATAAATAAATAGGAAAATAAGAAATAAATAAGGAAATAAAAAGAAATAAAACTTCAGCTTTCTAATTTAAGAAGTATTTTGAATAATACACCATTCACGTAAATATAAAAATGTATTTAAAATTGTAATGTTCCTGATTTTTCTCTAGAACAGTGTCCACGATACACATGGGTCATTATTACACAAAATGACAGTAAAAACCTTAGGACTGCAGATACAAATTCCAGATTTCTTAAGACAAAAACATTTTGCAGCTCCTGGGAAACGGATATTGCATGTTACACAATTATTTTTTTCCCCTCCCAAAGTAACTTCTAATTCCTACAAAAAGAGGAAGGTATACAGGCTATCATTTTCAAGACTGGGGGGGGGGGGGGGAAGTGAAATTCCTGTAAATAAGAATTAAAATATACTTTTTGCATTTAGGTTAGAAGCTGTCTTGCATCTTCCTAGCTTCATTGCTGACAGTCAAAGAAAATCACTGTGTCCTCAGGGAAGATCTGGGGGATACTATAATCTTCCCACATGAACTGTCACAGAAGACATGTTGGTGGCCTACAACATTTTGTGGTCCTTCCTAAATCTAAATCTAATGTGACTCGTGCAACAGAATCGTAACCAAGGAGAACTGGTGTCAAACGTATTAAGCAGAATGCCAAGAAGGGTGCAGAATTGAACAATGCTGTGTCCTTCTGTATTTGAAAATTCTCTATTTATTCATTAGCCTTTGATAATACTCCTTACTGCAAGCCACCCTATAAGGCTCAGTGCTTCACATCTGCTAATGTCATATTGCATACAGTGGTAGTATTTTCTGCTATAAAAAAGCACCAAAATTAAGATACTAGGTTGACATTACAGATATTTCACTATTTCCTCCAAAGATTCTACATGAAAGAAGTAGGGTTTTTTTCAAAAATATACTTGTAAATATGTTGTTTCCATTTTTATTTTATATTGTTGGCAGATCTTCTGGTTTTTAGTATTTTTTTTCCAATAATGAAATAAATATTCAACTAAATGTAAAGTAAACTGAAGAACAGACACAGCTATGGTGTTCTGATGACTGGCAAACAGGATGCTTGATGGAGCATGGAAGCGTGAAAAGTTTTCTTTCAAGTATTGTGCCATATTATTTTTTTAATCCTTCCAACAGACACTTTGTGTAGATCTTATGTTCCAAATCAGCGGTACGACAAACAAGCAGTGAGAGAAAACCATAGTAGATGGAACTGTGCCCTTTAGCACACAGAATACACTGCTACCTTTAAGATTTATAGGTCATCTCATTACCTCTCAAATTTTACATTAATGTACATGGACGTAGTGACACATAGTGACATTTGATATATAGCTTTATCAAGAAGAATTAGTGTGTGAAAACAGAGGCCAGAGTCTAACTTATATATTTTTTCTTAAATATTTAATTTTCATGACTCATGCACAGAGCAGGCTCAACAAAAAACACCTCTTATAATAGAATGATTAAGATTTAATCTATAAGATTAAAAATTGGCTCTGAAAAGAATACAAGAAAACAATGTACCTTAAGAACCCTGCTGAAACACTGAATCACAGGGGAACAATTAATCCAATAGTTTCAGAATGGTATCAGAGACTTCATTACGGAGAGCAGGCTACACTTTTAATAGGTATTATGAACAACATGTAATTTTAGGATATTTAATATCTTGTAAAAGCATACTTTCAAAATTATTCAGAATGTTATTAAACAGACAAGGGTTTGATCTACAACAATAATCATCTTTTTACAGAGGACACTATCACCAGCAATAAGCACATTCTGGCTCTGATGAGTGTGAGCCTCAGGTGTTCCACCACACACTTCTGACTGAGTTGAATGCTGGGCCGTAGGGTGTTTCGGGGTTTTCCCTGCTGCAGCATAGCAGCTAAAGACTTTAGAGAATCCTTGAGAACACAGGAGCTCAGTGTCAACGTGATTCCTCCTATATAGGAAGGGGGTCACTTCTAGGCAGAAATGCCAATGGTACTCAGTGTATTGTTTAACACAATAAAATAAGCTGTTTAATACAGCATCTTTTGTTTCTTATTCCTAAAAGACAAAACATTTATCTGCAGGAATATGTTTTGACATTGAAAAGCCTGCAAACAATCAGCTTACTAATTTTGGGGGATAGCTAAAATATAATAATTCTAGAATATTACATTAAATAAAAAGCTATGCAGACACATTTTTCAAATTTGCAACCTGGAGTTAGGCACTTACATGTTAATAAATGGCTTGATTTTGACAGATATTTAGCAAGCTCAGCTCTCTTTGACTTATGCCCATGTTTTCTAAAATTAGGAATTATTTTACTGGTTCCAAAAATCAATTTCTTGTGCCAGCAAGTGATGACTCACTGCAGTTTGTGGTTTGGTTTTTTTTGGGTTTTTTTTTTTTTTTTTTTTAAAAAGCCCTGAATTTTTGACTAAGCAAGGGTAGGGTAACATTTTGTGGGGTAGGGGAAGGTGGGGGATCTGGATTATTTTAAATTCCTGCTTTTTAACAAGATTTTTCATTCAAACATGTTGATCTCATTCGATCAGGTTTCAGATAAGAAAGAAAGAGCAGTGAAAGGAAAAAGTGAGAGAACTGCACTCCACACATCTGGGGAAGAAGAGGCTAATAATCCCAAAGCAACAAGTTTTCTTGAATGGATATTAAGGAATGTAAAATAAAGACTATAGGGAAACACAGGAAAACCAAAGTCATTCTTCCTAATGTTCCCCAGTCTGTCTCAGTATGTTGCTCTGTCTCCAGCAGCGCCAGTGTTTGGAAAGGCATGACCGTGTGTATCCAAGGCTGAGGATAAGGAATGACCAGCCCTTTCAGTGGCAATACATATTTATATCACCTTAAAGAGAAAGAAATAAATGCCAAAGACCTGAATATTGTCTTGAACCCTCTAAGCAATTGTTAGAGAAAAAGAAGGGGGAAACCAAAGTGAAATGCTAACACCGATAATGTTTAATCATTTTATAATTACAAAACAAAACTCATTTAAAAAATCTCAGTGTGAAGTCTTGATTCTGCAGAATCATGACTTAAAAAAAATCACTGAACCAATTAGCTCACAATTTTCAAAGACACTTAAGTAGGCCATTTGAGAACTCTGACATAGGTTTTCATTGCTGCCATTAGAAATGAAAGAGATATTTAAATTGTCAAACAATACTTCTGATGGAAGAAAAAAACCCTCAACTATGTAGTGTGTTTTGCTCCTACAATTATAGCAAATTGTCATATACCTTTTGAGATAATTTCTCTCCATGGAAGCCTATCACAGACAGCAACTATTGTTGTGGTGCTTCTGCCAAGTTATTTTTTTACACTGGCACAATTTTCCATACTCACATTTGCTACTCGTTGTTAGAATCTAACAGGATTTTAAGAGAATTTCTGGAGCACTACCGTCCCACCTAATTCCTTTCATGACTTAATCGAGCTTTGCTGTAAGACTACCTTGAGTTTTTGGGTTTCCACTTTACCCACTACCTTTCAACCTTTTCAAATGAGAGCTGTATTTCATATTCAGTCAAAACAGATTCATGTCTATTAGAAAGCAAAAGACCATTTGCAATGGAAGATTTTAATTATCCTTATATTCCTTGTAGCAATGTACCCTTTCATCTTGTTTGCAGATCCATAAAATTATGAAGTTAATGTGATCAATGATGTTAAATTACTTTGGCTGGATTTTTTGTTTGTTTCCGCCTGACTGTGATGAGTACAAGCCCTTGTTTATGAACCAGTTAGTTCAGAAAATCTGCACATGATTCTCTTTTTAATAAGATGTGAATGTCAAGGTCAAGGGGCTAAATTATGACCCTGTAGAAATGAAGTCTAATAACACTGAAACAGGTGTCTGATGTGTTAAAGGTATCATTAGGACTAGAGAAAGAGGAGAAGAGCAGTCACATGGGTCCTTAAGAGTGATACCAGTAACGTTAGTGACAATAATAGCTGCTGACGTCTCAATGAAATTAGCCACAGCAGGGCTGGATTATGAGGCACTGAAATAGTACTAAGAGAACTCAGAACTGACCTATTAATCACATATAGAGCTAAAAAGCCGTACTGGATACTAAAAGCCTGCTTCTTCTCACCAATGAGGATGTAATTCAATAGAAACTTTCTGATATTTATAGTCACAGTCTGATGCAGAAGCGGGGTATGTGAGAGAAACATCATGAAATAAGTATTCTGAAATTTCTCCTAAAGAAATTACGTCTTGATTGAGGTGGGAAAAAAAAACCAACCAAACCCAAAAAAACCAACCAAACAAGAAAAGAAGGTAATAGGTTCGCTAGCATAGAATTTCTGGAAAACATTTTCTCAAGAATTCACTACCCTTAAAAAATTAAAGATAGAACACTATTAGGTTCCAGCAACAGTCATCATGTTTTCAATCTTGTATGTATTAGTATTGGTGTTCTATAATGTTTACAACAAGAACAATATAGAAAAAATTTAGCAGAGGTACCAATTTTGTCTTATAACAAAAAGATATATTTCATAGGAAATATAAATGCCAATATCACCATAAAAGTATTAAAATAACTGTGAAAAGTGAAATAAAATGCAAATGAGCAACAAATGTACCAAGCATTACTGAAGAATTAAAAAAGGTGAAAGCATTCTTAAATATGACACAAATTATGTGCTTGAGATTTACCTGGAAGTTGGTGAACAAACTTTTTTTAAAACATCAATCTATCCTTTGTCTGTAGTGAGTAAATGCAAAAACATTGTAAGGTATTGCCAAATACACAAGCTAACTCAAAACAGAAACTATTTATATAATTGAATGAGATGACAGAAAAAAAAATAGTATGCTTGTCACCGTATTTCAGATATTACACTACTGCTCTTGACAGAATATGTACAAAGGAATTAAAGTGATATAAAATATCACCCAAATAAGCTGTGAATAATGTTAAGAGAAAATTAGGCTATCAGTGAAAGATATCCAAGTTGGTAGTATCTGTTTGGCATGTTAGCAAAAAAGCCTACTATATTTCTTTCAGCTACTTCTTTCAGCTATTTCTTTTAATAAACTAAGTTTATTAAAAAACACTAAAATCAGACATTTCAGAAAAAGATAAATTTTGTGTGGACAAACAGAAAAATACAGTACAATACAGAAAATCTTCAGCAGAAAGAATTATTAAATCTGTGATGCACAGGCATTAAGCACATTGCATACTTTGTATTTAATAGGTTTTATATATATTTAATATATTTAATACTGAGACTATTTTATAGAGATATTTAGTAACAGATCAGGCTGAAAATACTTGAATTACATAGCATAGTGAAATTGAAAGCTATCATCAAAGTTATATTCAATTGCAGAAAGCCATTGTGCTCAATTGTGTGCTAGCTTTTTGATCCAAATGAGATGTAGGTCCTCTGTATTAAAAGATTCTAATATAATCTAACTAGGGAAAGGGAAAAGAATTTTTCAAATAATGTTGCTGAAGTAACTAGATTTTTGATTCAGCTATCTAATAAAAAAAATTAAAAATCGATTTGGATTATTCATAAATTATTTTTAATCTGGTTTTCTCACTGAGATGAAACACCTATTGAGATAAGAAGCTGCTGCTAGGGGCATCATAATTTATTAAACAGCTCAGCCATGAGACAATAGGATCTATATTTAATTGCTTTTGCTGTTTGCAGATTGCCCTATTCACCTTGATATAGAACAACTACTATGGGAGCATTATATATAAAATATAACAGCTCATAGAAAAGGACAGAAATAAAGACACGTAAGATTACTAAGTGGTCTAGCAATTAGAGCATTCTACAGGACTATGGAATGGGAGAAAACTTAAATATAAGTCCCTGCATCCTTGGTGATATTTTTTGGTAGATGAGGATGCCCTCAAAATAATAAACTCTCATTTGAGCTTGGCAGACGGCTCCAGCACAGAAATACTTCCTCCTTTGCACCACCTTCTTACGTGTTGAAACTACCCATTGAATTTAAGCCAAAATTGTTTTTGAAATTACTAAAATCATATTTTCAAAGAATGCATTTTTTACTAAAATTAATTTAGATAACTTGGTGCAAAATTTTTCCACTGGTATCAATCCCGTTTTCAAAGGTTGAAATGACTTCTTGAACCATCTTCCTGAATCTATGACTAGATGAATAATCTGTTTTGTTGATCGTTGCATCAATTTATCTTTCTTTGTTTTAGTAACTTTAAGAAAAGTAGCTGATCACTAGAAGTTTATTTTCAGTCAGGTAAATAATGAATACATTATTTTAAAAGGCCAATATTAATAGTGAAAATAGAAAGAGAACCCAAATGGGTATCAAAGATCATTTAAAATATACTTAAGCATTACATTCACACATTTTAGGTTTTATTTATATTACACATACAATACAGGAACTATTGGAAATATACCGGTTGCATCGCTAAAGCAGTTCTGCTGGATCCCTGTTACTCCCAAAGTTTAGTCCTCAGAAATGAGAGGCAGTACTACTTAGTCATTACAGACAAATATAGCAGACCCCACAGAGTATAATTTGGAGTTATCTTCCATAAATACATCCAAAGATGATTTAAACTCCCAGAGTGACAAAAAAAAATGTAGTTCAATGAATTCATTCACCAGTAAGAAACTCAAAAGTAGAAGGGATATTCTGGGTGACACAGTCTCGTTGCCCTGCTTTCACAGGCTCCACATCATACAACCCTTTCCACAGCTATTTTTAACATGCAACAGTCAATTACTTTCATGCTTTTCTCCAATATATTACTGGAAGGCTGTTCCAGAGCCTCCCTTGTCTGATAGAGTTTAGGAGTACTCCAATTTCCAGCCTGAAGGTCCGAGTGGCCAATTAAACCCCATTGATTTGTTCTATTTTGCCAACACAGCTCTAACAGAGTAGTATTAGAAAATCCAATAAAACAGCAGCTAAATCTGCTTAGCAGATGTTAGTTTAACTTGCCCTTAAAACTGTGCAACAAAAAAAGATCCACAAGCGTAACATTCTTTTACCATCTGAAGTACATCTTTATCAGGAGTAACTTTTCTAAAATATGGGGGTTTTCAATAAGAATCCTCTTAGACTCTGCAGCCAACCATCTGCCATCACTGAAAGTATGTATCTAGAATATAAAAATTCTTTGACATTTGCCATTTAGTTTCACTGCGCATAAGGAATTCTGATGTTCAGTAGTTGAAAACCTTTGTGCATTAACAAAATATATTGCTGAACACATTGTATTCCCTACGTGACTTATTTCCGTTACTTCCCTGACCTGACTTTTAATGTAAGAATTCAACAAAATCAGATAGTTTTCTCCTGAAAATGAAACTGCATCGATTCATAAGTCTCACATAAAAATCCTTGATTCTAGTTTCCTAAGTCATGGCAGTCAGGTGAAGTCCCTGGTGACTGGAAAAAGGGAAATATCACACCCGTTTTTAAAAGGGGTAGAAAGAAGGACCCTGGGAACTACTGACCTGTCAGCCTCACCTTTGGTGCTTGGGAAGATCATGGAAGAGAAGCTATGCTAAGGCACATGGAGGACAGGGAAGGGATTCAAGACAGGCAGCATGGCTCCACCAAGAGCAAGTCCAGCCTGACTAACCTCGTGCCTTTCTACAATGGAGTGACTACATCAGAGGTCAAGGGAAGAGCTACAGATGTCATCTATCTGGACTTCTGTAAGGCCTTTGACACGGTCCCCCACAACATCCTTCTCTCTAAATTGGAGAGATATGGATTTGATGGGTGGACTGTTCAGTGGATGAGGAAGTGGCTGGAGGATTGCATCTGGAGGGTACTGGTCAATGGCTCAATGTCCAGATGAAGATCAGTGACAAGTAGTGTCAATGTCCAGATGACGATCAGTGACGAGAGGCGACTTTAATGGGACCAGTACTGTTTAATATCTTCATCGGACATAGACAGTGGGATCAAGTGCACTCTCAGCAAATCTGCAGATGACACCAAGCTGACTGGTGCTGTTGACACACCTGAGGGACAAGACGCCATTCAGAGAGACCTGGACAAGCTTGAGAAGTGGACCCCTGTGAACTTCATAAGATTCAACCAGGCCAAGAGCAAGGTCCTGCACCTGGGTCGGGGCAACCCTCCAGTATCGATACAGCCTGGGAGATGAAATTGAGAGCAGCCCTGCTGAGAAGGACTTCGGGGCACTGGTGCACGAAAAACTGGACAGGAGCAGACAATATGCACTCACAGCCCAGAAAGCCAACCATATCCTGGGCTGCATCAAAAAGAGCATGGCCAGCAGGTCGCAAGAAGTGATTCTGCCCCACTACTCCACTCTGGTGAGACTCTACCTGGAGCACTGCATCCAGCTCTGGAGTCTTCAATGCAGGAAAGACATGGAACTGTTGGAACGGGTCCAGAGAAGGGCCACAAAATAGTCAGTGGGATGGAACACCTCTGCTATGAGGACAGGTTGAGAGAGCCGCGGTTGTTCAGCCTGGAGAAGAGAAGGCTCCAGAGAGACCTTATTGCAGCCTTCCAGTACTTAAAGGGGGCCTAAAAGAATGATGGAGACTTTTTAGCAGGGTAAGTTGTGATAGGACGAGGTATAATGGTTTTAAGCTGAAGGAGGATAGATTTAGACTAGATATAAGGAAGAAATTTTTTACGCTGAGGGTGGTGAAACACTGGAACAAGTTGCCCAGAGAGGTGGTAGATGCCCCATCCCTGGAAACATCCAAGGTCAGGCTGGACAGGGCTCTGAGCAGCCTGATCTAGTTGAAGATGCCCCTGCTCACTGCAGGCTGTTGGACTAGATGACCTTTTAGGGTCCCTTTCAACACAAACCATACTACGATTCTAGGATCCTATGTGCTTTTCATGTAGGATCCCACAAGGGATTCAGAACACTAGACAAAATATGTTCCTTATTTTTCTAGACATGCAAGCACATTTGCTCGCTCTTTATGGTATCCCCTAACAAACAACGGTAGTGCAAAATTTATATGGGTAAGAGTACAGAAAGTACTAAAGTATGGAAAAAAGTCTCTTTTGATATTAGAAATATGATACCTCTTAAAGCCCATAGCAATCAGTGTTACTATGACAAATCTCATTTCAACTGCATTGATGTCCTCAACTTACGGTCCTAAAAGCTAAAACTGTTGTATCTTGGATACTCAGCACTTTTAGAGCACTTCGAGCGCTGGTAAATAGCTAGGGAAGAAAAGTGGGATTCTCAGAAATTTAGATATGCTTCTAATTATCTCATTCTGTGTTTTCTGTAACTGACAGTTAAAACACTGAGTACCTTTTCAATAAGGAAAATCTTACAATATCATCATTGTTCCTATGAGGTTTTAAAGATTTTCTGGTCCTTTCCAAGTACTTGCTGTTACCTACACTATTGGTAACGGGAAAGAATAACAGAACTGGACTAGCCCGTCACTTTGCAAGTGAATTTTCTTCAAGAGTTCAGAGGCAGCTTAAGCACATAAGATCTAAATGAGGGTCTTTGAAAATATTCAAAGCACATAAGATCTAAATGAGGGTCTTTGAAAATATTCAGAATATAATGTTAGCACGTGAAAATCTCCAGCTAACAGAGATATGGTTCATCATTACTGCAAACTTCCTTCTGTCTGCGTTCCTGTCCTGAACATGTCTGCATGGATGACGCTTTGACTCTACTGTTTCTACACCGACATGTATGTAACAGACTTCTCTGGCTTCATTTTCACGTACACCTAAGTGCCAACAGCAAGTCGCTGCATGAAGAACACGATGCTTAGCCACCTCCCTCTCCACTGGGACACACTCAGTTTGAGGGTACAGGACGCAAGATGCGCTGAGCTGACAGCAAGCTCTGCAAGGGCTTTGCCTGGCCACCCATGACCAGCAGCTGCGTTGCCAGGACACAGAAGTCCTTGCCTCAGAGAGAGCACAAACCAAAGGCACTTTCTAACAAACATTGTTTCTTTTAAAAAGAACTTAAGTTTTAAAACTTCTCTAAAATTTGGTTGAAATCAGACAACAGGTTCCGAAGCTATAAAAGGGAGAAACAGGTATGTATGATCAGGTAGGCCTCATTTCTTCAAGAAACCAGGGAGGGAAAAAAAATCTCATACATAAACTGTTATATGTTAAAATGAGAGTCACAAAGCACTTCTTCCTGCCCAGCATTCTGCATCTGTTCCCTTGATTAATACCCAGTAAAATACCTGTGAATATATGAAAAGCAAGTGGCATTTCAGGAAAGCAGTGAACTTAAACTCACAGTCACAAGTATGCTTACTTATATTTTCCAAGTATCAAAATTTTTATTAAAAGTACTGCATAAGGAGATGAACAATTGTTTTTTTAATGGGGGCAGAGGGGACAACTACAGAAATGAAACATTTCAGCAAAGGATGCAAAGAGAAAAACTGAAAATCTTGCCATTATTTGTTCTCCTTAGTGATTTTTTTTGTTTGTTTTATACAGATGTCACTACCTGCCTGATAAGATCTTTTCTCAGTGCAGGTTCTAAATGTAGATCCTGATATACTGCATGTATTCTGTTTCAGGAAGTAGATTAATTTTACCTCTCATAATTATTTTTTTTTAATATTGTATAATACTGAAACAATGACCTGAGTATCCAGTCTTATTGTAGGACTGCATGAACTGATGATTCAAAAATGTACATTATGCAAAAACCTCTTAAAACTTCTATTCATATTCACTGTGCAGGGGATAAGCAATGCTCTAAATCATCATCTCTAAAATCCTTCTTCTACTTCATGGAACAAGCGAGTGAGCCTCTAGCTGGTACAGTCCCTACCTTATTATGACTTAATCTCTGATACCTCTTTGGTTGCCATAAATAGTCATATATTAGCTCAGCTGCAGCTCAGCATGCATACCTTTTTGTGACTGTGGTATTCCCAGTAGCAGTTACTTCACCACAAGCCACATCTACTTGCAAAATGCAATCCTACGAGAAGAAATATGATTAGGCTGTGAGGATTATACAGCATATAGAGATTCCACTCTTGCTAAAGATACTGTACAGCATATAGTTTACCAGCATATGCTGCAGTAATTTAAGCATCACAGCATTTAAAACTCAAAAATGCTTATTATATAGATGGCCAACACAGCCCCTTAATGTCTTTTGATCCAGCTATAACGTCCTAACAAATAAAAATGGTCTAGTATCCCAGACTAATCCCATCATTAAAATCTGCCTAATTTTCAAGGGATAATTTCAGTATTTGTTGGTTGGACATTTCAAATCCTGTTGGATTAGAAAGGGAAAAAAAGCCCATCAGTCTTTAACCACTCTCCTTCTCTGGGCAGTTCCTAGGATTATTATACTTTCACAAGACAGGTCCGTCTGGTGATACTCCAGGGGGGAGAGACCACTTTCTATGGGAATTATTCAAAAGGCTTGGAAATTCTCAGGGGGAACTGCACAGTTACTGCTGTACTTTTACCCTGAAAGCATTCCAAGGACACTTAAGATCAAAATCCTAAACAGCAACGGGGTGCCTCCATTTCAAGATCTCTGTGTTAAAGTACAGTTAAGAAAACTACTCTCTAGCAACATTAGAGACACCCAGCAAGAAATGTGGAAGAGCTGAAAGCACATGAAAAAATAAATGCGTGTAGACCCGAGTAACAGGTCTTGGCCTGTACATGAAAATATGCTTATCGGTATGACTCTACTCGAGAATTCAAGGAATTTATTTCCCACTTTTCTCCCAGGTGTAAATTTCTCCATACCTCAATACTCTAAGTTCAAGATGGGGAAAACAAAATTTCACAAATGGTCTAAGATGCATAAAAACCTTAGACTTTGACATGTTAAGATGATTTTTAATTGGTCAATATTTAGTCAATATCAGAATTAACAACTAAAATTCAGATTCACCGGACCAAACCTTCCCCTTAAAATAGCAGTCAAAAACACAGGTAACCTCCTATTTTTAATATGTCTCAAGTATTTAGTTGTAAACTAAATGAAAATAACACTGTAATTAATCATTTAATAACTAAAATCTACTTACTTCCCTGAAGGCATTACTTGCCTACCAAGAATATAGCTGGATATAAATACAAACTAAACTAACTTTTGAAACATTTCTTCCCTAGCATCCAGACACGCATATCACTGGTGTATATGAGCCTCTGTGCTCGATGCTTCTACTGTAACCAGAAAGGCAATTTCAGCTTGAAGGTCCGTCCAGTTCTGAATCTGCAAGGTATATTACAAATGAGCTGTATTTTTTCCCAGTTTAAAGGAAGTTAGACTCTGAAAACTTTATAGTCTTGTGAATAACAGGGTATATTGACATCACCAGAAAAAAGTCACTCTTTAAAAACTGATGGTTTAAGAACTCATTATTTAAAATCTGTTCCAATAAATTTGTAAAGAAAAATAAACCCAGTAATAATATGGAATAAGACACATGAAAGGAATGCAACATAAAATGTTATGACATAAAATGGAGTACCTTTTTTCTTAAAATGTTCTAAAGATCATGTGATTGATCAACTAGGCATAGAACTGACCTTAGAATTTCACCAAGTAACTATTATGTCAAGCCTAACAACTTGTGAAGACGCACAACCTTGCTGTTAGAGTTACATCCATATGACAAACCTAAGTAACTGATTTAATCCTTAGCTACTGACAGTGTTAAAAACGCATCTGTATTTCAGATCCAGTATCAAAGACCATTTGTTTGTGGCTGAAATTAAGAACTTGATAAGCACTATACAAAAATCCTGAAAGCAGAAGCTACATTTCATTGCAGATGTAAAGAGTTACAGTCATCTCTTCTCATCTCAGTAAGAATTACCTGTTTTCCTGAAGGGCACAAGCTGTCATCTGCCATATCAAATTAATCCAATTAAAATAGGACAATAGGAAATAATAAAATCTAAACCAATTGCTTAAGACAATTGAAAATATGAAGCCATGCTACTTTAGAAAAAAAATGTAAACCTTCCACGTCTTTTTGTAAAATTACTGAGTAAAGTCATTCTGCAAAATTAAAGGTTGTGATATGACAAGACTAGAGATCCTCCTTTTGAGAGATTAACTAAGCTAAGTAAAGTGAAAAGAAACAGTTCCCTTCAGATAACTGAATTTGAGATTCAGGTATATTCAATTGCACTATAGTTTTCCAGTGGTTGAATATCTTTAATATTCAGGGAATTATTTTAATCCGTTCTCAACGGAAAGAGGGTTACTGCCTAAATAAGGCAAAACACTAATTTTCATACAATGTTTCCATACTCATATTTAAAAATAGTAATAAATTCTCAAGCTAGGCTAGGAATATCAATTTAGCCAACTTTAAAAGTAGAGAAATAAACAGCTCGTCCTTTTGTTAATATTTTTACATGCTTATAATATAAATGGATCAGACACTTAAAAATAGTTACAAGTTTCCTAAGCAAAATTGTTCATTTCTTTTGCAGATATTGTGCCGGGTTCTATCCACTCCTTTGAAACTTTTTACTTTGTGCGCGCCATTTTGCTAATTCCATGGAGTGAGTCACACAGGGAAAATTACTCTGTTTATCAACAGCTACTGACCAGTAGCTTTTACTGGAATTATTCTTGTATTTTTTAATGGTTAAAATAAAAATGATCTTACTTAAATGATCTTACTTAAAAAATGATCTGCAACTATCAAAGAGTTAATCCAGTCATAAAAAAAATCAATCATTCTGTATTCCGTTAATGTTGCAGCAGACAAGACTGAATTAATATTCACATAAAAATTACCATTTAGCATAGTGTACAGCAAAACCTAACTATTTCTAATTAGATTGAACTATAATAAATTTTAAATTCTATTTGTTGATGAACTTTCTCAGTTTTGTAATCGTCAGCTTTCAACGTTTTTAGTGTTTCTTCTCTCCCCTACCTCTGCTCTTCTCTTTTCCCTGCCCACAAATACTATGTTGAAAATATCAAACAAACTAGTAAATCCTCATGTATAGACTGGGACAATTCTTTAGTTGTCTCCAAGTGTGCCAAATACGTGGATTTCAAGTAAACCTGATAATATCTTTTCCCACTAGGAGCCAAATTCCCATCCTAAAGTGAACCCATCTGTGAATTAAAGACCCTATCCACTTAACTCAGGCCAGAATGTTTAGAAGCAATGTAAGTATCCACAAATCTACTTACAAAATACTTCATATATGCAACAGCATAACTAATAAGTGATATTTAATCAACATGTTTGATTGTTTTTCTTCATTGTTAAACTATAGTTTAAGAGGTAGAGAGGCATAGGGTAATTTTTGCTGAGTCAAAGTGCAGGTATGGATTAACTCTTCCCAAAGAGAAGGTGGCTCTCTGTAAGCAAGTACGAGTGAAGAGACTGTAGAAGAACTGAACAGGTGATTTATGAGTAAAACAACCTTCAACTTAATTTCTACTATTGTGACTTGAGTTTCCAAGAAGATCTAAATCGGGATTACATCCAGGGACAGCAAGACTTTCTACACGATTGTAAGATCCTTCAAGAAATAACTTGACTATAACTTAGCCTGAAAAGAACTGGTTAAAAGATCTACTCTACTTCTGTTGAGACACCGTGGACAGAGGTATGAACAACAATTTTATTTACAGATCATACGCTGAGGACAGAAGAGCAAAAGGCAGGCCTTGGCAAGAGTCCACATTTCAAATATACAAAAGTTTAGTTTGAATCAATCACAGTAATACAAAGATTAGTACATTAGTGATCCGAAAACGCAGATTAAATGATCTCATTATTCTGTATCAGTAAATTAAAGTCCCAATGGGATACTCATCTGTCCAGGACGCCCAAGGAGAACAACTACAGTTTACATTAGCTTGTAAGGTTAAATTATCTTGCCTGGACAGAAATTTTGCATGTAAAAGTGCCGTAATTATTGTGTGGAAGACTTCAGTGGTGAGGGATGTAATTTACATATATAGAAATATATAGCAGAAATATTTTCATGCTTTCACTGATATACAGCATGCTGAATGCTGGTTAGGTGCCATCAGGTAGATGTTAGAAATATAAAGGAAAAGGCAATAGATACCTTAAAATGAAACTCTCTGTATCATTCAGTATCTTACTACACTTATGCTAACTTGAGCAATAAACAATACCTGAAGGAAAGTAACACCTGTCACTGACCATAAGCAGACAGGGAATAAGGTGACCTTTCATACTTAGCAGTACTATGAACATCTACTGGACACAGAGGATTAAATTAAATTCTTTGGTCTTACAAAGATTTCTTCTTAGTTTAAGAAATCATGATTTTTTTTCCCCAGTTCAGGTTCAAATCCAGACGTCCAAAGGAAGAACTGAGATATTCCTCTGCACTTTTTATGCTGATCTCTTAAATATAAAATATCTAAAAACTAGTTAAATACTGTGCTGAAAAGCAGTTCAGAAAGAAGCTTTTTTTTCTTCCCCCACTATAAAATACACAAAATTTTCTAGAACAAGCAAATAAGTAAATATCTGCATCAAACATTTCATCCTGGTTTGATTTAGAAGAGAAGAGTTATGCCATGAGAAGAGCGTAGCACTGGTCAGACTCAGTTCCCCATGGTACCTGAGTGAGCTGAGGTGACTCATCATGTCCTAAGAACAAAACAAAAAGTTTATTTTGTGCACTAGCATTGAGATCTTGATTTTCCATCAGTTTTCTTCACAGAAAGAAACTCTTCGCATACTGTTCTATTCTCACAAAATGGAAGAACCTGCATAACGATGGAAAGCCAAACCATTTTTGGCTGGCTGAAAACCATGGGGGGGTCTACAAAATGTACAAATAAACAATTTAGGATCATTAGCTTAGAATACTAGCAAAAACAGAAGACAGAAGCTTATTAACAATTGCATTCATTCAGGGATTTACTAAGGTGCTTTTCAAAAAGCTAGTTAGTCATGAAATTAATCTGAAGCAAAGGATAACGTGTATAATTATGCATCCACATCATTTTGCGTTATATGTAGTATATAAAACAATAATGATCAAATCAAGTAAATAAAGTGGGATTAAAATGGAACCAAGAACACATAATTTTCTTTACTCACTTCCTTGGTAAGCGAATTAAATTTGATTCAATCTCAATAGGCCAAAAGCTGGCAGAAAAGGATGGACAGTCATAGGCTACATTTTTGATTCTGAAAAGTTAGGGTATTCACCTGTAGATTAATTTCAAATCTTTACCAGTTTAAAGACAGCTATTCTCTAACACAGGTTTTTCACTTCTGTTTTTCCTATGGTAAAGCTAAAAAGCATGTGTAATATTTGTTTATGCAATTAGGCAAGCCAAAATTGAATACAGTGTTTATCTTTATTTGGTTTGGCATCAAAAAGGCAGATAAAATGTAATGGAAAGGAAAGCTAGGTTATATAATCCAGCAGTAAATGTTTCTAAAATTGCTTTCAGTGTGAATGGCAGTAAGCTGCGTATTGTTAATACAAAATTATTTTGTATAGTGTGTAACGTGTTAAGTAGTTATAAAATCACACTCCTCCTCCTACTATGATCATAAATGTTTCTCACTATTGCCAGGACTATCTTTATCCTCACCTGGGATATCACTTTGCCCAATCACTGCACCCATTTAATCACATGTATTAGCTTATCTACAGTCCAAACTGTTAGAAACATCCTCAGACAAAATACCTGTCTTGCCTACTCCAATCTCAGTTTCGTATGCCCTTTAGAGTCCATTCATTCTAATATAGTTGTGCTCCCATTTGTACTGCCTGGGAACATACGTATTTTCTAGCTGCTTTTTGCCAGTAGTCAGTTCTCAGGGCCATCACTTTTTGGCTGTTCTTTCCCTAAACCCACATAGAGGACCAAGTAAGAAAAACACATCCACCACCTTGACTGGTTACACACCATCAAAATCCTGGACATTTGAAACAATAAATTATATTTCAGAAGGCTCCATTTTTTATCCCCCCGCCCCCCCCCCCCCCCCGACCTCCCCTCCAAATCCTCCTCAACATATTCCATATGAGACAAGCAGGAACTAGCACATGAAGGCATAGTACATGTCTCCAAGGCACAGAAAATACATTTAAAAAGCAACATCTCTAAGGTACACAAGATTATTAGTCCTACTTCTGAAATACTTGGTTCTGTATGCATACAAAGGTTACAAATATCACGATGTATATGATGCTGGCCACAAAACACTGTTGATGTGTTGCATTCAGCATTGGGGAAACATTATTAAAAATGATCAACTAATATTTATATTAAGCAAACACAAAACTAATTGGGTCCCATGAAAGATATCCTTTCCTTTATCTTCATTATCAACCTTTAACAGACATCTGAAAGTAGCACAAGGGGACGTTATATACATATAGAAGACTTTTCTTTATGCCAATTCCTATTCACAACAGAAAAGGTTGGCATACCTTATAGACAATGCATAGATTCGTGAAGGTTCAGGATTAAAAGAAAAGGTATGACTGACAACTTAAAACCCTGGCACCCATAAATGCTCCTTACAGACCTACTGTAGCATGAATAAGCAAATTTGCCAGTCCTCTGGGAGCTGAGATGAACAACAGTATGCTAAAAACATTTCCATTCTAAATTAAGGTCTATGATTCGGTAAGCACAAATGTAGGCATGGTATAGTTTGCATTCAGTTAAAATAGTAAACAAGGAACATGTCATTATCTTCCTGTATCTCCCCAGCAAACGCTTCTGCCAGTGCTTCCCAGGCAATGGGTGCAGGTTCTGTGGCAGACAGCAAGGGGCTGGCAAGGAGTACACAGGGAAACCAGGCAACTACCTTTTAGAGAAGATACTTAAATAAAAACCAGTTGGTTTGTTCCAAACCCCTTTCAGCAGACTTGAGGGTTCGTGTCTGAAAGCCACTCAGTCAGAAGATGAACCCTGGGGGTAAAAAACACGCTTAAAACAATTTCTCTAAGTTATTGAAAACAGAAGTAGGCCAAATTCTTAGGAGACAATGGAAGCGTTCTTCCTGTTAGGTGTGGACTGCAGTACCCTTTCCAACACACTTTGCTGAATAAGCTGCCAAAACCAGAAGATGAAATACATTCAAGACCCCATTATTCATTTTTTAGGTGATCTGGTTTGAAGTCGGCTCTACAGGGATTTTCTGCAGATTAACGAGGTCTCAGGGAAAGGTGGAATGAAAGGCGATTTTAATACCCCAGCAGATGAGTCCGGAGGCGAGCCGGCCCACTAATTGCCTATTATCATGTCAGCGCTGAGCGCACGGGAGCCGGCAGCCGGCAGCACACCCCCACCCCGCCCCGCCCCGCCCCGCCGTGACGCGCTGCTCTGCGGCTGCCGCCATTGGCTGCGCGGGGAGCAGCCGGCGCCTCCGCCCGCTGACAGCGCTGTGACGCCAGCGGGCGCGGGTGCGGGCGGCGGCGGGGCCCGTGCGGGGCCCGCGGGGCGCCGCGCAACTTCGGGGGGCCCCGGGGAGAACGGGGCGCGGGGAACTCTCTGCTCGCGCATTTCCTCGGGAAAAGCCTTCTCCCTGCGTTTTCCCTGCGGGCGGCTGACGTACGATAAGGGCAGATCCGTCACACAAACACCCCGAGGGCAGTCCCCCAACTTGAATGCCATTTATTTACCCGTTTTAAATGAGCTTCCATAATAGGTTTGCTTCCGATATTTTGAGAGACTCAATATTCACCCAAAGAGCAAAAGTCTTCTGGGGAAGTACTGTTTTTGCCTTAGCTAATATTCATTAAGCACTAATCAAGACACGAATTCCAGCATCAGGGTCAAGACATGACGCAACAACCACTGGTAGAATTTATAAGCTAGTTAACTGCACTGTATTGCAAAGAAAGTTACAGAGAAAGATTTTTCAGTCAGCAAGAACTATAGAAGCCTGTGGTTCAATGAGGAAACAGATGTTTTAATGGTGATAAAGGGATTTTAATGCTGTATGACTGTCTTCCAAACAGCGACATTTGAGATCCTACCATACAAATGCATTTATTACAGATTACTGAATTATCATATGAATGAACATTTTTTCCTGTTTTCAGGTCACTTGAATGCATATAAATAAATAAGTTCCAGGACAAACAACACAATATTGTAGGGGGGGAAACATGTCTTCATCATTTCCTTCAAGTCAGGCTAAGAAAGAAATGGGAAGCAGTGCTCCTTTGATACAGGAAGAAAATACATGTTTCCCTGCTCAAAAGGCTTTTGCCATGTAAGAAAATATGACCCTAACAACACAATTTTTGTGACTTGCCTGTTTTATAAAGGCGAAGGAGGGCCAAACTCACATTACTTCATCACTACTATCTCTGTACGATTTTAATTTTCCTCATAGCCCAGTTAGTCCTCATTTGACATTAATAGAGGGAAAAACATAGCATCTGGTAGTTGACACAGTATTTTGCAAACAAGCATTTTGAGTTTAACAATCTGTAATGTGTATTGATTACTCACCATATCCATGAATGCCTCCTAAAGGGGAAATTATTCACATGCATCATGTTCACAGATCTTCCAGCATTAGTGTTTTCCTTGTCAGGCAGATTTATCTGTTATGGTATTCATAGATGCATTCCAGAACAACTGCATGAGCAGTTAACAGCAGGGATTATTGCAAGAATTACTGTAATCCACAAAAATAAAAATTCCCAGTATCCGAAGAAAGACTTCTCACAGGGTTTTCTAGGTACAGGTCCATCCATTTATTCATCACTTGCTACTTAAAAAAACATTACACTAATCAGTGTACAGAAACTGTTATGACAACGCCAACAGTTTGACTTGATAAAAATCCAAGTGCTTTGTCTGTGAATTAAAGCATCTTCATATGCAGCATTTTGGACAGTTGGAAAAGGTTAGTCAAAAGATAGTTTCTTGTCATCCATGCCAGATCAGTGGTTAGAGGGAGATGGGTAACTTCAGATTGCTTTGCCATGTTCAGAAATGAATATTGCTTTTTCTTCTTTCTTAGACACATATTCATCAGTGATCACTTTAATGCAGTTTTCCTTTCTTACAAGCCCAGGGTGCAGGATGATGTTTAATAGCCATGTACAACAAACGCAAACTTCTTTCTGAATTTGATACTGTGGGTTTATTTCTTCAACTAAGAAAGGAAGAAGGAAGTATGCTTTTTCCGCTCCATAGGACAGGACTGCAGTTAGATACCATCATGAGACACGATCATATCATAACCAAATTCATTTTTGCTGTCTAACCCCATAATAAGGCTGCCCTGCTCCCTTTATGTAAAATGACTAAGCTATCGACTCTTTCACTGCACAACCTAGTTCTATTTTGATGTTATACTGTATATAAAACCACGTGCATCAATCTGTACGTTGCAAAATGAAAGCAAAGCTTTAAGTCCAGTGTTACCTAAGCATTCTTTCTCTGCTGTCCTTTTTTCCCAGTTCAGCTCCCAGAGAGTAGTTATCACTCCTGACGCGCTGGTAAATATCCTCGGGAAGATTCTTCAGCCCAAGCTAAAGAGACGGCGTCTATTTTCAAGCCACGCAGGCAACAGGCTCTTGCTCCTTTTTGCCTGACAAGAATTTCCAGCCTGCCCCGGGGGCTGCTTGTGTCCTCGCCCGGCAGCACCTCCGGACACTTGCGGACTGGGTGGCACTTACTCTGCAGCAGCAGCAGTAGGAGCAGCAGCGGCAGCAGCAGCAGCAGCAGCGGCGGCGGGCTGGGCTGGGCTGCGGTGAGGGCTCTGCCCGGCGGAGGCTGCGCTGCCGTCAAGGGGGCCCTCTAGGTGGGTTCTCCTGACACAGCGCATCCTGCCCGCCCGCTCCCACCGGCCGGCGGAGGGGAAGAACGGGGCATGGGGGAAGAGCAAAGCCGGATGGCCTTCCCTAGCACCACCTATGATTGCTCTCGGGTGGCTGAAAGCAAAGAAAATTTTGCACACAAGTGCAAAATCTGTGGGAGAGATTCAGGTAGGGAACAGAGTTCGCTGTGTTGATCTCTACTGAGATTTAAAAATTTCTAGACAAGCTTGTATACTTCAGCCTGCCCAGACCGTATATCGTTTACTTGCCATTCTTTTGAAATAGTTTACACTGCACTAAGACTTTTTCAAACTTCAAATGACCCCTTGCCTTTTTCGACAGGAAATCCTGCAGTATGGAAGCCAGCTGCAACTTCAATGACATTAAAACATGTGATAAGACTGTGTATTTGATTAGGGTGTGGGTGGACTTGGGAGTAACACGATAAGATACTGCACTGCACATTTTTATAGATCCTATTTCCTTAAGCTGAGTTCTGTTGCTGTCACAGCTCTATTCTACAATACCCCAAATGAGCCCTAGTACAGTTGATGCCATTCTGGAGGAAGAATAAAATATGAAACTACCTGAATGTCACAATATGTTGACAGTGAAAGAGTATTTCTTTTAATTCAGTAGTAAAAAGGGAGCCTGTACTGCTGCACATATTTGTATATTGCTGTACTTTGAAGACTTGGAGCACCAAAATACAACGGATTCCAAAATTTAAAGGGGCTCTACCATCATTTGTGTCCTACTACTTCTGCAGAAGGTTTGGTTTTATTTTTGCATTTAAATACAACCATGATAGAAAGCAGATACTGAGAGTTACAAATAGTGAGAATGAAAATTATTTTTTTTCACTAAGAACTTGCAAAACAAAGTATATAATTGTGTTCAATAAAGAGAAATAGTCAGTATAACTTTTAAAAGGATCAGGTAAACTGTTACAACTGTTATGTGCATGCTTTATGTAAAAAGCACTGCTCCTCCCCCTCCCCATTACTTTGGGAATTTATACAAGAGACATTTGAAAATAATAAACAATAAACTTTGAAAACTGCAAGGTTGTGTGATTAATCTGAATGTGAAAACCATTACATCTAACTCATCCAGTTGTCTATCGCTTTCTCTAGGGTAGATCCACTTATTATGAAATATTAACACCACCAAATGCTACACAAATCTGCACCATCATTATTATTTCATATTGCACTTACCTAACTGCATCCTTGCCCGATCATCCATGGGCACTGACATTTTCAACAACAGATTTACTTAATGTCTTTTACTATCTTGAGAAAGAGCTTCTCAACAGTGACCTGGCACCTAACACATCTGAAATCCACTAACAAGACTATTCAGCATCTATATGCTAGTTTATCTGGTTTTGTCTAGCATTAAGTTCAGCACAAAGCATAGCACCCATTGACTCAACTAATTTTATTCAGAAGCAGAGTTGCAGAAGGAGAATGGGCCTGTATGAAGTTATTACATAGCATTACAAACCAGTTAAAGAACACACCAACAAAGTGGAATACACAATATATGCGCTTTCCAGAGCAGGGATAAATTAAAGCCAGAGACTTTAACCAGTAAAGAATTTTTGTTACATTTCCAGTATAGGTTGACTTGTGAAATTCTTCCAGTTCAAGCTCATAATAGTTTGCTAATCAGCTCATCTTGAAAAAAAAAAATGCAACAGCTAAAAATATTTAGTGATATTAACTTTAGTGGCATAATTTTTTTTGACCGGATAAGGATTTTGGTAAGTCAGTTCCAATTCAGGTTCAACCAAGTTCAATTAGTTCAAGCACAATTTCAGTTCAAGAAAAAACAAAGGGGGAAAGGGCAATTCAAAGCAGATTTTGCTTTGATTCCTTCATTCTGCTACAAGGACAGTGCTCTGACCATTAGAATTTAGGCCATAGGAAGGTCTAGCGCCTCTTCCCGATTCTAGATGCAGAATCTAGACTGGACATAAAGAAGCTGGAGGGAGAAAGACAGAGACACAAACAGGAGCCTCCAAGTGATAATAACTCTTCCCTGAGATGGAGGAGTCCCACGTTCCAGTCGCTTCTACAAGGTCTCCTTGAAAATTTTCCACTAAAATTAATTAGGTAATGGATAAAGTATGTTTGTAGCAGGAACCGGATTACCTGGAAGCACTTCTCACTTCCAAATATATAGTCACATTGAAGTATAAAGTGAAGATCTATCCTCTTTCTCTCTCTTACTCATCTTGGGAATCTTGCATTTCTGACTGCCCAATGAAACAACTTAACAGGGAGGAGTGAAAAGTATGTCCTATAAACCTTGTTTTTAATCATCTATTAACAGTGCAGAGTTTCGAACACCTTTCCATTCTGTTCTTTGGGGGTAGGAGAACCAAAGAGAGGGTTATTTACATCTCTATTCCTTAATTTCCACATAGTCTTCCTCTCACAGCACTCAGCTTTTCAATTACTAATGACACCAGAATCTTCACTTCAGAATTGGCTACGGTACATGTCTCTTAAACTGAAGTCCTACAGAGTATTTTCTTTGCCTCTTGTCATAATTGCAAATGCACTAGCAGACACCAGAGGAAGAGTTTACCTTGTGACATTTCTGGTCGTGATCATACAATAGTTTGGGTTGGAAAGGACCTTTAAAGGTCATCTAGTCCAGCCCCCCCTGCAATGAGTCTTCAACTAGATCAGGTTGCTCAGAGCCTCGTCGAACCTGGACTGTTTCCAGGGATGAGGCACCTACCACCTCTCTGGGCAACCTGTGCCAGTGCTTCACCACCCTCAGCGTAAAGAATTTCTTCCTTATATCTAGTCTGAATCTACCTTCTTGTAGTTTGAAGCCATTATCCCTCATTCTACGAGAACAGGCCCTGCTAAATGATGACAGCACTGAGAGAGGTAAGGACTGCTGTTCTACCAGTGTCAGATTTTTGATACAAAAATCAACAAAACCAATTAAAATATATAATACAAACCATACAGGTCACAAGAACAAACTGCACGGGGGACACACAGAGCTACCATTTGTATGCTAAGAAGGTGCACAGATTTTCTAGAGATCAGTTTAACTTATTAAATCTTTTGATATTTACAAAAAGGAGCAAAAAAAAGTAATTGAATCAAATATTTTGGTAACAATACAATAACATACAGGGCAAAACATGTATCTTGGAAGGTAAAGCTGATGCTTAAAGAAATGCTGAAAAGCCAGCTCTTAATAACAGTACACAGAATTTCATCAGTGTTACTGCTAGAAATTGATAATGATTTGGTAGCTAGAAATTGATAATTGATAATGGTAGCTTTTTTTAAGATGCTATGCAAGATGAGCTGATGACAGCAACCCGTAAATTCTAGGCAAGTACCAACAAAAAACCTTATCAAACTTGGTAATTCTATAAAAAGTATCAACATGCCCTCCGAGAAATGAATGGTTCTGCAGCCTGAAATATTCTTTCAGTGACAAGGAGGGTTCATTGAGACCAAGCCTGTGGTATGTGATATAGGCTAATGCAAGAAACATGTTGGTAACATAAATGTTGTGCAGACAGGTAATTTCAGCCTTCAGCAAGAAGGCTGAAGTAAAAATTCTTTTAAAGGAAAAGGAAATAATCAAAACATGGCGGCTTTGCATGCATTTTTTTCAAAATCAGTAAAGAGATTACCCAAACCAGAAGGAAATAACTGAATAAAAATTAACAGTCACTTACATGTTAATATTGATTTATCTGCAATACTATGAAAATGTAATGCATGGGTGTGAAAATTACCCATACTTGGGATTAATTTTTATATTTTGTGTGTTAGGATCCCTTTATTATTTATAAATTCTACATGAAAACCATACAGATTAAAAAATCAACTTGATTAATGAAGTGGTAAGAAATGCATCCCAGTGCATGCATTTAAAGAAAATCATCCAAGTGACAGTCTTTCGTCATACAACTTTTTAGGTCCACAGAAGTTATTGTCAATAATAATAGCATAAAAAGTAAAGCCATAAATTCATCTCATCAGAATCCTCAACAGAGTGAGCAGATAAGCCCGATAAGCTCCTTACCACATTTTAGACCACTTTGCTCACAGACAGGTGTTACATTAGTGTGCGTCAAGCCAAGTAACTTAGCTTTTTGTCCTGTCTGCTTCCTTTACCATCCACCCTGCATGGAAATTAGCTCACCATTGGACACCCTTCTGGAGTAAGCAAACTACTCGTTCAGAGAGGAAAACCTATGCAACTTTAGAAGCACTTTGCTACAAGCTGTCCAGATAACAGTAGGTCTATTTGTCTCTGTTCTTCCTATACAGTCCTGATGCATCCCTACAGGCCTCCCACCCTCAGACATCTTCATGACAAATCATAAGGCAAGCAACATGCATTCTGGTGTCATGCTATAGAAACGCCATTCCAGTGGGCTCTGACAGAGCCTCACATGATTTCAGGCACTTTGAACTGAAAAATGACAGAGAAAAATTGTTTCTGTGTAACCAGAGGAGGTCTAAATGAGTGCTGTGCAGCGTGGATACAACCCATTCCACATAACTTGCCCTCAGGGCTTGGGAGTTTAGAGCCATAATTATTTCATTGAAATTAATACTAAAAGAAAAAACTTCAAAAACCATATAGGTCACTTCTGAACAACAATCGTGAATTAGGTAATGTTGCTAAGAGCTTGTGGCTATCCCTCAGGAAGAAAAAGACCTTCTTTATCAAGTATATTTTTGTTCTGAAAAAGATATGCTGAACTCTAAATGTAATTTGAGCAGAACATTCTCCATCCAAGCCCCAGCCCTTTTTGAAGTCCAAAGAATCTTCAGGTCAAGAACTTTGAAAAGTTAATATTTCATGCGTCTTCTATTAACTTCTTAGTTTGTTCTGTTTCACTCTTTTTTCCCCTTCAATTAGAGCAAGAAATGGTTTCAGGTAATCTTGTTCTAAAATGTAAAATCTACTCAGTTGTATCAAAAATAATTATTGTTTCTCATCTCACTTGGTAAACATCAGTTCTCACTATACTTTTCCTGTGCCATTTATTTCTTATAGTTGACATAAAAAGATCCTTAAAGTTATAGAGTTAAACTGGAATAGATGGAGTGGTGTGGAAAGGAATGCCAGTACATCTCAGGGAGATTAAACTCCCTTTTTGTCTCATTTGGAGACCTGCTCTCCTTGACTCTACCGATTGGTGATGCCTGAAGAAAAATAACTGTCCTGCATAGCAACATATCTCTCTAGATTAGGCAGCACTGGTTATGCTCAGAGACTCATCTCTTCCCTATTGCATCAGATAAGATTCAGATGTCTTAAAGATCATTCCACAAACGTAAACAGAAATTTTACATGTATGCAAAATAAATGTAAATAGGAACTGCAGATCATTGTTCTCTCTTTTCCCATTTGACCCCTTTCCCTGGCCACTTTTTGATCCACAAATCTTCTTTTTTCTTAAGAAAAAGGGAAGTAGAAAAAACTCATATTTATCAAGTCATTTCGCATCCTATGTCCTAGCTATCTAATTTATGGTTAGCAGCAGAGCTTGAGCTCTCTGTAAGGAGTAGTGTTATTCAAGACATTGCTATGGAATATGTGTCTGACACTGCATTAGCAGTTTGCATGTATACCTGCTGTGAAACAGGAAGTGATTTCAGCTAACCACAAATTCTAAAATTTTACCTCAGTGAAAATACTACGTATGACTGAAATTCCCAGAAACAGTTTGGCTGAAGTTGTTTAAGAAAACAAATTATCTGTTTTCACAACTGTAAAACTGAAACACTGAGAAAAAGATGACAGTTTTTTATTTATACAGTGGTAACAAACTGAAGTCAGATTAAATACGCTTCCAGTGTATAGTCATGACATGCAATATTATGGAGATTATTGTGTATTATTTTTAGTCATACTCTGTTTCAAATAGAACATAGTTCAGAGTATTGAATCTTAAATGACAAGGTAGAATGACATTTTACTCATTCATACTTCAAAAAAAACAGAGAAATTCAATCTATTCCAGTAAATATTAGTTGCTGTAGCAAGATACAATATTATATTCATTCTGGAAGAAGAAGCTTAAAGTGAAACAAAGCATAAGATTTAAGATAATTCTATTTATGTAAGTACTTTGTCTTCCATTTAATAAGTGAGGCTAAAATAGGGATTATTAATTTTGTGCACAACTTATCTGATAAAAATGGTTTCTACCTTCAGTTCTTTTTTCCCAAACCTGGATACAGTAAGAATGTTGTGAAGATGGCATGTAAGCCTACAAGATGGAGTTAACAGAATACTGTTTTCTAGCAGCCCATACTTCTGCTAATTGAAAAAGAGACTGATGACTTCTGGGAAGACTTCTATTCTTTCCTTTACAAAATGATGTTGACTTGAGTATTCAAAAAGTAGCTGAGAGTCTTACATGAGAAAACACATGAGAACAAAAAAAAGACATGGAGTGAAAACACATGAGAAAAAAACTGAAGAATATCAACATGAAAAGATTCATAAGAAAGGCATAAGGATTCACTAGGAATAACTTTTTAATCATGAAGTATGCCTTTACTATGTACACTGGAAACTCAAGCTATACTCCATTGATATCAGCTTTACCTTCTCCACGGGGCTGTGGAGAAAAGGTAGCCTATAACATGTCTGGAGTTTTGCCATGCATCAAAAAACCACCCTTTTCCACCACTCCCCTTACATCTGCTATTGCTTTCATTTCATTTGCTACTGATTTGCATATTAGCCTGGTGAAGATGGCTTCTATGTATACTGCCAAACATTCTAAGTACTCTGAACACAACAATATTTTGTAAAAGGAATGGTAGCTACCTGAATTGAACAATGTAGAAATTATTTACAAAAGGAAGTGGAGAAAAAGGATTCTTTGTTGACAATTCTTATGGAATCTTACTTAGACGTGCTTTTTTTTTGACACTTTCCTGAATAGATGGTATCTTTTCTTGTATGGGGAAGGGGAAGTGGTAGAATGGGACACATGAAAAATAAGGGACAATGCTTTGAGACATTTTTTCCTGAAATGTCATTCTCCTAACATATCTTATTTTTCTATCAAGTACACTTTTCTGATGTCCTCAAATACACAGTTCAGTCAACTGAATTTCTGTTTGTGATGTATAATATGGTTTAGAACATTTAAAGCATGTTTTTAATCATGTCATAAAAGCTTCTTAAGGCTTTAAGTTGTAGATCACCCTATCATAATAATTAATAAGCAGATACTTGTTTTGTCTAGAGCTGCTTATTCATGGAAAATATTTCTTTTTATTTTTGAGATGGGAATAGATATACTGTAATTCCCTTGCTTTTAAGAAATTAAAATAAGAGAAAATTTAGACTATTTTCTATGTGAGGATTCCTGAAACTTATCCAGATGATTAAAGATTCTCCTTAATGAATTTTCATATTAAACAATCCAGATCCTCCAGCGTTCTGCCAAATTTGAACTTTTGATATAGCTTTTCTGAGAAAAAAACCCTGAACCACATTATTATAATTTCTTTCTGAAACCAGGATATTAAGTTAGATATTTGAGAGGTAATGTACACTAAGGAATGAAAACATTTTTTATTTGCCTTGATTTGCCTTGGTTTTGTTGGTTTTAATTTTATTTATGAGTAAAGAATTTCTGTCTGTTTGTAACGTAGTCATCAATAAATGTATTATGTCAAAACCTTCAGGGCCTGCAAAATCAAATAATTTCAATATTTAGATTATGTCATTAAAAGGGTTAGCAATTACGAAAGTAACATAAGTAGTGTTGAGTCATTGAACTTGTCTTTCCCTTGTGGTCAGCTTATCCTCATTGGCATCAACAGACTTTCTATTTTTTTTCTTAGTTTCAACAAGTTTCAGGACACCACATTCCCCCCTAATGAACTACCGCAACATCTGATTATCTGAATCTTCTCTATAGAAATAGCATCCTACCACTGAGTCGTGTGAAAGTGTCCCTAGTTCACTCCTACAGCCTACTGCTTTTAAGAAAACCATGAATAAAAATACTAAGTGAAAAGCTAGAATTCTAGTAGCGTTTTACTTGCGAAATAATACTTACCTTCTGACAGTCCTTTGTTGTTTTCTCTTACTATTTGCTTATCTGCCTTAAGATTCTTTTACTGATACCCATGTTTTCCATTTTAAATAGTAAATTCCCAAGTGACATTATAACAAAGATCATCTACGTGAGTCCACGTACTACTTTGTCTGGAAAATAATATTAAGATTGGTGAGAGCAACTTTAGTAAGCACATGTGATTTTATCTCATTTTCTGTTTTTCTTGATGTCTAGTAATTCTGCCCTTCAAAACTTCTTTAAAAAAAAAAAAAATATATATATGTATATATTTATATAAAAAGGCAGTGGTACCTACCTAGATCAATTCCAGTCTCTTTAAGTACAAGTAACACATTTACTATTATGCTATTCCTGATTTTATAATCTTATTAACAATCCCTACTACAAGACTGAGATTTCCTGTACCAGTTCTTTCAAAGTTCTTGAACAAAGATCATCCAGTCCCCATAGCTTAAGAGCATTAATGCCTGAGATTTGCTTCCATATCAATTATAGCAATTTAGATTTACATACCTTTGTTCATATCATGCCTATCCTGATGCTTAATATAATTTTCCTGATTAACACTAAAACAAAGGAAGGTTTTCCACCATTTTCTGTAATTCCAAAACCAACCCTACAGCACAAGTCTATTTTGCTGCTTCTCTGTTTTCATTGTTTTTAGAGTTTCTGCACCATTTATTTTCTGATGGTTCACTGAGTATTTGATAAAGAAATTGATCAGGTTTATCTTGTCAGACTATCCAATCCTTACCATAGTTTACAGATTATTTTGCAACACAAAAATGGGAAGTTTAAGTTTCTCGTAATACCATAATTACTGTTACTATTTTTTTTTAATAAAGTTGGGATGTTTCTATCCAAATCCAAGCACTCTTGCAGAAGAGCCCCCTGTACCAGGTATCATTCACCCGAAACAATTCTTTTGCATCTATGCAACACCTTCCTTTTCATTTCCATAATATTTTTTTCAATTCATAGAACTGTAATTCCCCTTCCCCTACCAGTAGGTGTGCAGATCCCATAGAGCTAATTTCTGCAAACGAACATTGAAGTTATTTTCTAATTGCCTTTCACAGATGCCTTTAGAACCAGCCCACCAAGCCCCAGGAGTCTGCAGAGCAGGTGTATGATGCACAAACTGCACAATGCTCTCCTCCTACCTTTACACACATGTTCTTATGAATAATATTTTGTTGTTTGGTAGAGCAGGAGTTATCATGGTAATTACCTATTGTACACAAATACTTTTTTTATTTTTTGTCAGATACACACAAAATGTGAACATGCAGTTGTATATCCCTGTCTGGCAATTTCTAGCATTAAGTGACAACTTGTATTCTAACAAAAATACATATATTTGTAACTTGGATTAGAGTACAAGAACTAAAACTCATCATTAAAAAGACATTTGCAGCCAAGTGTCTGCTTCTTAAGAAAGAAGTGGTTAAGACCTAGTCCCTAAACTTCTCTATTTTCTCAGAATTTAAGGAAACCACATAATTTAAATTGCAGAGCGTCCAAATGAAAGCTAATTCAGATAGCAGTTCTGTCTCCCAGCTGCAGATGGTAGGAAAAAATGTAGACCTTTTATAGCATTAAGAGATTCCTACTGTCCCAGAAATAGTATACAGATGTTACTCTAATATATAATGCTGGATGAAAATATTTTTGTTTGTGCATATGTAGCTGGAATGTGTATGGACAAGTATTCAGCAATAAGTAAACAATATTTTATAGAAACATAGAACTACAGATGCTTAGGGTAACTAAGAAACATAAAAGAGCAGAGATCTTTATCTCAATTGGTTTACAGTCCTAAATAAAGTAGAAAACAGTGGGAAATTATTCATTACATAGAGAAGTAGACTAAAATGTTCTTAACAGAAGCAGAATAATAAGCTGATTATAAAGTACTTAATGAGATTTATTACATGAATATGGGCCAATATTCCCTGTATACAAAGCCATTCTTGGTTTCTTTTTAATTTATTATTTAGAGGAGTACAATAAAGAGCAAACATGTGACAATCTAAGTAGCAAACCTCTCTGGTTTGCAGACTGAAGTACAAATTTGCATGAGTTTATAGCAGTTTCTTCTAAAGACTGAAGTCCAAATCCTACTGCATTTACATCACTGAAAATGCTGAGTAACCCAGTGCCATCCATGATGTAAACCTCTACCAGCGTGATTGTGAACAAACTGAGAAGTCCTAAAAAGCCTCACTGATTATTTCCTCCAGTATATATAATGTGAGAAATAGAAGTCTTCCCTCACAACATATCTCAGACTGTGAAAAGTATAATGCTTACAAACTGGAGAATCAGCTTTTATGAAGCACACAAAACATAAACTATGCTTTTTTCCTTATATGCTTCCGACGTTTTTGAAAAAGAGACTCCTAAATTGGGTATCTCTGAGACAGCAACAACTTTAGCTGCTTTAGACAACTCTACTACAGACTGGTTCCTTGTCAGGCTACTGAAACATTCTTCAGAGAATTCCCTCTGTTTGGCAAATTATTTAAGCAAGATTAGACAGTGAGACACAATGGGACTCATACTCTTCAAGTTAGATGTACATTTGATATCTTTGCAGGATCAGCTGAATCTATGCCTAGTTCCCCATTAATCCTGGAGACTGATAGCAAGGTGTTGCACTATTTTGTATACTTACATGCTAAATATTAGATCTAGTCAGGGAAAGGAAGAGCTTACTTTTCAGCTCTATTAAAATATCCCTGCAAATATAAGTCACCTTGTGACATTAAAAACAAACCAAATAGATCTTTTTCTGGTATTTTATTATTGAAAATGCTACAGATCCAATTAGAAGATTAGGTCTCCAAAGTCAAGCCCTCTGATCGCTAGCTACTAACACTTGGGAAATTTGGAAAGTGGTCAGGACATAATTTGGTTTTACTTTTTTTCACCAGCATAACCCATGATAAACACAGAAACTTTTTAGCACTACTGAAAGCCAAGGCAGTACCCTTTTAAGTAGAAAACACTTATTTCTCATGCTATACCTGGGCCACAGTGACTGCACTGCTCTTGCTATTCATCTAGAACTACATATATGAAAATAGATTATTTGCAATCCCTCAATAATAACTATCGAGTGAAATGTAGACAAAATCTAAGAGAACTTATTAGAAAGGTTAATCAAGAAAATGGACAAATTTGAAAGTTGTTTTTCCCCTAAATGTTCATTTTACAGATTTCTTCCTTTAACTAAGGTTACTAGAATACTATTATTTCCTGATAGTCTGATAAGTATCCATAGTTCCTCTAAAAACAAGTTTTAAAAGCTCTTACTTGTGTCAGCCTTCATAAGAAATTCTCAAAAAAAGTTTCTTAAAGGATAAATTAGCTAAAATAAAGGAGAAATAGAGCATACTTCCAAAGTTTGTTTTGCTGATGTTCCCTATTTTCAAAATTGTGCAGGTAATTTTTGATAATTCAATGAAACAAAAATATCTGTCTGTATAAATCCTTAATATTTTCCTTGGAAAAAACATGTATTTCCTGTGGTTTTCTGAGAAGATTGTGATTTTTTCACTCTATAGCTTGAAAGTTTGTGTGTGTGAAGAAACAGATGTTTATTAGTAACCATAGGCCACACACTGATTTTTTGAGTAAACGACCTTGTCTCTAAAGAAGGACAGTAGCCTTGATATGTTTACATTCCTAAATATTCTCCCTCAGTTAATGTAGATAACTGGGGACAGAACCATCTCACTACCCCCTACAGAATGATAGTATAGCTATACTCATAATTTCTTACTGCCCTCATGATTTGCATTTTAAAATAATGAAATCTGCTCTGTACCCAGGGTATTTCTTGTGTGGATTAGGTAGATAACTTGTTGTGGAAATGACCTTTAGGACCTTAAATATAAGGCAGAAGTATAATAACTGTGACTTATATCTCCCTATTACAATACCAAGCTAAAACTGAAAAGCTACTGAATTTCTTCACAAAATACTGTTTTAGTTAACTAAATAAACCTGTTATCAAAATGCAATACATCATTTCAAACAAAGCCTGATGCCAGCATCTGACTACCTTGTATCTTTTCACAATGACTCAAATTAGGGTATTTTTTCAGGTATTAACTTTAAACTTGTTCCATTATTGGACTAAACATAAAATTGTTGCTGGACCATTTTCTACTATTTATTGTTATACTTTACTACTACTTCATCCAGAAGATTTCTCACTCTCTAGAAAATATTCTGTTAAGGAACGAATGCATGAATTTCTTGGTAATGAAATGATTCATCTTGCATTTGACACGGGTCAACCAAAAACCTTCTGTATTATTTTATGGATCTTTGTTATGAGGAACACAAGTTTACAATTTACAAGAAGGCTCAGAAAACCTCCAGTTATCTCAAGTGATGTTAGGTTGCAAAAACATTGGGGAAAAGAGTTCTAAACACTCATTTAAATCAATGTTTAAATTCTAAAAGGTAAAACTTCAAGTAATAGACATCTTTAGGGTTTTTTTGGTTATTTGTAAACTGTATGATTGTAAATTGTATGATCATAAATTGTATGATCTTCTTAGAAAACTGATGATCTTTTCAAAAAACTAATGTAAGCTCTTATTTTCCAAGGAAAAAATTCAAGGGCAAACCTAGATTTTTCAAAACTATCAGAATAACAGAATTGCCTAAATTAAGATTTGAACATCTGAATTTGTCCTCTAGAGGGCTGGATTTACAGTGGCTCCACTGAATGAACAGAAATTTGGAAAGCTGAACACTTGAAAAATCAGGCAGTTTCTGACCTTTTCTTTCCTATCACATACAGGTTTTTTCTGTACTTTGCTTTTTCCGTGACATCTAGCTTCAATATTGCCATTTCCTTTTGCTCATGAGAGATCATTAATGAATTAAAGAAGAACCAAACCATGGTATAAACAAAACCAACACTGTTGTTTTCCGTATTCTGTATATGGAAACTCATAGTTATGACTAATACACACTATGCTTGTAACACTGAAACCCAGGGTTTTTTTCAACTGGTACAGTGCCAGATTAAATTAGTGCAGAAATCATACCCAACAAAAAATAGCTAGTTGGTACTTAAAGAAGAAGGTGGCTGTAGTAGATTACAAGTGTGAGTAATGGCCCATTTGGGCAGAAACCATGACATCTGTGTGGAAGGGAATGCTGTCTAAAGCCAAGATCACCTGCTCCTCCTCTCAGTCTAGTGCTTATAAAATAATATTCAGAAATAGATATGAAACTCCCAGTTCTATTATTTTAGCAGTAAGTACCTCTTTTCACTCATCCTTTGGAGAACTGATAACTAAACCTTGTTTTATTTTATTTCTCATCTGGAACAAAATTAGAAAAAGAAACTGGAAACATCTGTAAATACAGAAGAAATAAAGTTCACAGGAAATTTTCAAATGTATTTTGGAATAACTATTGTAGCAATAACTGTTTACAATAACTATTCATCCACTTATAGCATAAACATATAGGATAAAATTCACAATTTTTCACAGCTGGCAAGAGGTTCATTAGTTGAAGAAGAAAAGTTCTAAACTGGGAGGAGGTGCACTGTAATAGACACACATAAAGTTATTACATACAAAAGTACTTTTCCTTCAACATCAGCAGACCCAGATTTTTGGTGTTAAGTAACACAAAATCTTGGTGTGTAGGTTTTCTATAATTAATTCAGGATGTTTAATATTATAACTTGCAGCCACTAGTGCAGCTCATCTTGACACAATCAAAGCATGTTTCAGATAATTTTACATAAATTTATTAAAAGTTAAGAGGCAGAAATTGAAGTGCATTGAAGCATTGTGTCATAGTGCTTCCACTGGTTGAACTTTTCTTACACCTTCTGTTCTGGGATGGTTCATAGGCTTATGAATATCTTCTGAATCTCTTAGTTACAGTGTTTTTCATTCAGTCTTTATCAATTTCTCTGTGTTAATGTTTCAACAGTACACAGATGTCTCCTACATATAAGGAAATAATATACTCCATAATGAACCACTAATAAAGGCTTTTACAAAAAATTATGCATAAGCTCTATCAAAAAGGATGACCAGTTTTCAATATAAAGTTTTTTACTTTAGTATTGTACAATACCTGATCTGTGCCACACAAAGAAATGATCCTGGAGAAAACACTTTCAATCTTACATCCACCTTACATGATTTTGAAAAGATAATTATTCTTTATAAAGTGCTTTAAAGATGTAAAGCTAACCATGAATGCCAAATATAGTTAATATAGTTTAAGCAATAAAGCAATGGTGTGTGTAGTACTGTTCAATAATAAATACCTTTGTGATACCTAGATAGGAGCTTGAGGCCAATTGCAACTAAACATTAGAGTGTACTATTTTCAAACCGTGACATGTCTCCCAGAAGATCATTTAGTGAATTTTCTACTGAAGAAATACGTAATGTGAAAAACTGAATATCTTTGACTATGATACGAAATAATGCTTAAAGAGAGTCTTACTAATAACTAAAGCCTTAATATGTAATTATCAAGATTTTCACATAAAATACATGGAAATAATTATAGAAAATATTTTTAAATTATTGGTGTTTTTCTTAAGGAGGTGAAGACTGAACAGAATAGCAATTCTTTATTTTCAAAAAGTACTCATGGAACTGGAGTCTCACATGACTTTACAAGAGAGTTCTTGTGGCAGGTCGTGTTTAATGTTACTCATCCAGTTAATACTACACACCTCAAATTAATTTCAGGTTGAAGACTCATTTGATAAAATTTCTTTAAATAAGTTTGGAGAGGGTAGCTTTATGGAAGCGAGCTTCTTAATCTTTTCTAAGTTTATTGGGATGTTTTAAATGTTATTTACTATTACACTGACCCAGGCAAAGTACTTAAACAGGCCCTCCTTTTTTATAACATTGAAAAAGTAGCTGTCTTTCCTGAAAAAGAGATAACAGAGGTTGCACTGCAAACCTATACATTTGCTTTCAAACCTTTTTCTGCAACTGCATTCAAGATTTGTTTTTTAAGCACCAAAATATGCACATTTCTTAAACAATGAGTTTCTAGGCACCTTCTTGTATTAGATCAATTTAATTGTTAAGATTTCAAGGTTTACAGGTTACCAAGGTTGTAAATGAAGAGTAGTACAACGGTGGAAAGCTTTGACAATGATAAGGAACAATGCACCTAAAACGTCTGGCTGTAGACAGTACTCACAGAGTCACTTGACTGGTGGAATTAATCATAATTCCCATTAACAGTCCCATCAAAAGTACAGGCACAATATGACAAAGGTTTGGTGCCTTCAGATCAGATTGTGATGCCTGAGGTTCATTCAAACACTGACATTTTATGTGTCTTGAAGGCAAAGAAAACTAGTGTTACCACCAAGAGTGCTTAGTCAAACACTGCATTTGGGCATAGTAACCTAAAATTTTCAAGCCGGTGTAAGATACAGCATGCCTTAAACATTGATGATTTAGCTACGTAGTTTGTGGCAGTATTGAAACCAGATGGTATCCAACCACATCTAAAAAACAAATATCATCATGCAAATATTAATTATAAAATATATCAAAACATAACATTTTCAAAAAGTCTCAAAATGTAAAAAAATCTCATAAAATTTGAGGCATGTTCTTAATGCAAGGCATAGGCCCTTACTTGTTCATGTGCGGTTTAGGTGAACATACACTCAAGTGATGAAGACTCTAGATTTATGTTTATTTTACGAGGAAAGGTACTTTTTCCATAGGATTCTGTAATTTTTTGATTGTTCACTAAAAGGTATTTTTTCATAACATTCAATTTAATTCAGGTATGAATGCAAAAAATATAATTTTGGGGACAAAATTATTTGCTTCTCGTGTAAGAACAACGCACCCTCCCCCAGCACTAAACCTCTATATTTTTACTGATAAACTCTCAGACAGTGCCATTCCAGAAAATATACTCCCTCTTTTTGAGTTTTACATGTTTTCGTATGATAACTATTTTGCAAATGAGAAACAATCTTATAGAAATCTCAAGGCAAGATCTGGAGGACATAGGTTAAGCATTTTCTACTTATTTCAAAATCTACAGCCAAAGTATAAACATTCATTAAAAGCTGTGTAACTCTCAGGGTCTCTAGGCAATTTATAGGCAGACGCAGAAGTAGATGAAGATACTACAGCACAATCACGTTCAATACTACGCCTGGACAATCTGCTCACAAGCATTGAAAAAAGAGCATTATTCCAGAAAAGCAATGATCTGAAATAACAAATGTTTATAAGAAATTATAAACACCCAGACTACCAAAAGTAGAAGCCCTATCAATGATATGGAAAAGGTTCTGGGACAATTGAACAAAGCAAGAATTCACTGTAAGAGTATGCTGCAGCTTGTGGCATATTTAGAAAAATGGAAAATATAAATTTGCTGTGTTTCTTTTGAAAGAAAAATAAATAAATTATTGGGAACGTCAGCCAGTTCTTGTTTATTGGGGTTTTTTTGTTTGGTTTTTTTTTGGGTAGTTTTCTGTGTGTGCATGTGTTTTGTTTGTTTTTTAATGTACAGAGACAAGCAGTTCTTCACTGATCAACATTTGTACGAAGCTGAAGGTCAGACTGCCAGCATTTCTGCAAGCCCATACATCTGAATTAATAATTGCCTTTCAGGTACCAGTGAACTACAAAATAATTGCAGTGTCTTTTAGAATCATAGAAGCATAGAGCAGCTGAGATTGGAAGGGACATTGAAAGATCATCTGGTCCAACTTTTCATGGGAAAGGGCCCCTAGATTTGGTAAAAAAAAAAAACAACTGAATTGTTAAAAAAAGGAATGGAGGGGTTGGAATTGCAAAGCAATTTTTTATTATTGTTATTCTTTTTAAGTTTTCACCAGATTGTCCCCTAGAATTCTTTGTATGATATATAAAATGGTACAGTTCATAGATTTTAAAACTAGGAGAGATCACTATAGGCAACAGTTTTTAAGAAAAGGAAATGTCAACAAAGTCTTGCTCAGGAATTCCTTCACCTAACCTAATAAAATGTGGCTCAAATATTTGGGTTGCTTGTTTGTTTTTGTTTTGGGGGATTGTTTTGATTTGGTTGTTTTTATTTTTTTTTAAAGAGCTAGTCTAAACACTTCAAGTGATGGACAAATACCAGATTTAAGTGATTTATTTTAAAACACTGCCTTTATGTATCTTGCTAACTTTTATACAGTGATAGAATATTGTCACAGTTTTCTCTGCCAGGTTAGAAAGCATATACACATTAAGTATTTCAGCTCTGTGTAGTCTCTTGTAGTCTTCCCACAGTTAATATCCAATAATTATTTTAGTAATTATCCAATAATATCTTTCATGGAGAAGGATGTGATTTTCGCCAACACTGTCTACTCAAAGCTTTGGTGCAGGCCATTTGTACTATATGCTGTTCTGTTTGGGTAATAAACTCAAGCCCGAGCAACAAAAAAAACCCAACTTCTGAAGAAAAAGATTTGTCTCTGTTACAAAGGTTTACCAGTAAAAATATCAAGAACTTACTAGTTTCAAATAGAAATTCCTTCCTGTTTATCCCTTTGATAAGCCAGTGTGACCTGTCCTATAGCAGCCCTACAGATGCCATGAAAATATTCTCCAGTCTTCCAAGTCATTCTGCTTTGAAACACCTGTGGTATTGCACTTTTTTCGAGAACTAGGCAATCTTCTGGTGTGGTCACACCAGCATCTTGAAGAAAAATACATCCCTACTTGTAATCCTCTTTTTGCATTGCCAATGACTAACATTAGCTCTCCTCATTGCAACTTTGCTCTGGAAAATGTACATTTGTATTTCTGCTCTGATCGACCAATTCATTCCGTTCTACTTTCCAGAATGGATTCTCACGTCAGATGACACACGCTTTGGTTTTGGTCTTACAGTTGACTGTACTAAATATTGATTTAGTCCTCACATTCCAAGCAAACAAGGCCAGTTGCAGTGACTCATTTTTAATACTATATCTTCATCACCCATTTTCTGGGTCTTACAGTATGCAGAAAGAACTTCCAGTTACACAGTTTTTCACAATCCATCTTCACTCATAATTTCTTTTAGCACATTCTGCCTTTTAGAATGCACTAACTGTGCATTGATGCATACTGATATTCAAGTAAGTAAAAAATCAGATTTTTTTTTAAAAAGAAATATAGCAAGGTATGAGTATGTATATATAAAGTAATATTAATTTCAATTTACCAATGAAATAATCTTTGTAATTCAGGATAGTTCGCACCTGAAGACATACGATAAAGTGTTATTCTAGATATTTTTTTTCAAACTTTAGAAAACTTTAGAAAATGAGGTTGCCGACTTAATGTTTCTCATGTAAATTTAAAATATTTTTTCAATTTGCTATTGTATGTAATAATTTTTTATTATTCTTAGTGTCTGAGGTAACTAAATACATTCCCTTTACCAATCGTTACAGGCTTTATCCTTCAAACAAATTCCTACCTTTACTTCCATCACAATCAAGCTGAAAAGAAATCTGCCGTTGTGCAGTAAATGATGTAGCCCACTAAGACAGACAAGTCCAACCTGCTACATATGTGAATAAAAATGAATATCAATGGCATCGTTTAAAACCAAAATTACGATAAAACATAGCATATTTGTAAGGATCATCTAGCTAAAGGCATTGCCAGGAAAGCTTGTTACATGGTCAGTTAACAAAGGTAGGGAAAACAAGTATAAAAGACAAGTATATGAGAGATTTATCGTGTAATTAACTATCTGCAGTAATTATTCTCCAAATGCTTTTCATTTACCCCTACATAAGTAGATAACATCAAAGTATTTGCAATACTTCTTCATATTTAATGAAATGAAATTTTGCTACAAAACATTGTTAAGTCTGAGGTAGGTCTTAGTCAGTTGCAGCAATTCTGTTTTTAAGCACCTATCAACACCAACATGCACACAGGACTTTTTAGTCTGATAAGACAAAGCAGATTGCTTTTGTTATATACCTTTCCATACTTAGTCAAGGATGAAATCTAAATTTCATTTAAGTTTTCATTTGTCATCAGACATACGTCAAAACACTCATGACTTCACTGAGACCAAGCACCCAGTATTTTCAAAAGTATTTCTTCAATTTTATTTCAGAAAAAAAATGCCAGTAATGTGGCATTTAGAATTACCACGATTACAACAATGTATTGCAAATTAAAAAACAAAGAAAAATAATTTGGGAACAGAAATGGTTACTAGTTTCTTACTTTCAAGAAGTGAGTATATCTGAAAATCCTTTCAAATCAAAAGCCCTGAAATTATTATTTTAAAGCAAATTACAGAACTATACTTTTTGTATTGTAAAATGATTAAATGCTTTTAAAAAAGTAAGTAATAGCTGCTTTAAGCTTAAAATATACTCTAAAAGTGAGCACATCAGGTTGAATGCAATGTATTGAAACCAACAACTCATCATGAATTATATTTTTTCCAACATTTATTATGCTATCAAATAAGAACAATTAATTAAGATAAATTAAACATATATTTGGAAGTGCAAAGTCTCCTTATTCCAGCATAGTCCAGACTGAAACACTTGAGAAATACTGATTAAAACAATGTCTTAATGTGTTTGGGTTTTTTTCTTTTTTTGTTTGTTTGTTTGTTTTCTATTGGGAAGACCAAAAAATGCAGCCAAGTATTTTTGATATGGGACGTCTAACTTTATATATAGGCAAGAGGCTGAATGGTTTTCAGTTGTCCTCAGTTATGTAAAGAACATTATTCCTTTTCAGCAACTGTAACCAGTACTGAATCAGTTTCCAAAAATGCCACTAAATTCCAAGAAAGACCCAAATGACTCCAGATTAAAAGACTGAAATCATGAGGTCATCTAGCTCCACAGACTGTGCAGCCCCCACACTGAGTCACTTTTTATCAAAACACATATAGGAAGAAGACTGAACTTCCTTAACTACTGACAGCTTTACTACCTGTGACACTGCCAGACTCAGTGTGGGCTGTGTCCACACGGCAAAACAAAAGGTGGTCCAGGAGCTATCTGGAGCCATGATGTCTCCTTGGCTCTTCTTCAGACCACTCCAACTAGCTATCTCCAAGATAAAACCAGGATAGGGTCCTGAAGTAGTTCACCCTAAAGATGACTCCCAGGAGGTGATATAGACGAGACTGCATCATAGAATCATAGAACGGTTAGATTTGGAAAGGACATTAAAGATCATCTAGTTCTGACCCCCCTGCCATGGGCAGGGACACCTCCCACTAGACCAGGCTGCTCAAAGCCCCATCCAGCCTGGCCTTGAACACTTCCAGGGATGGGGCATCCACAGCCTCCCTGGGCAACCTGTTCCACTGCCTCACCACCTTCACAGGAAAGAATTTCTTCCTGATATCTGTCCTGGTTCCGGTGGGGATAGGGTTAACTTTTCCTGGTATTCCATGCCATGTGAGCCACGCCCACCCTGAGCTGCCGGGGGAGGGGGCAGGAAGTTGCTGCTTAAAAGCGGGCTGGGGCGGCCCGGGTCCGGCCGGCGAGCGGCGAGCGGCAGGGGGAGCGGCGGTTCCGTAATCGCGTTTGTATATTCCCCTATCCGTGTTGTTGTTGTTGTTTGCCTGTTCCCTTTGCTGTTCTATTAAACTGCCTTTGTCTCAACCCAAGAGTCTTGCCTTTTCTTACGATTCTTCCTGTGTTTGGAAGGCACGAGCGAGCGACACGTGGTTCTTTGTTGCCGTCTGAGGCTAAACCACGGCAGTCCTTTTTGGCGCCCAACGTGGGGCTCGAAGGGTTGAGATAACGACAGAATCCAACTAGAACGTGGAAAAAACGGTTTTGGTTTTTTTTTTTGTATGCATTTATTTTATTAGGTAAGTAGTCACTGGTCATCATGTTGCTTGGTTTGTTCTCATGGCTGTGTTACATAAATTCCTATATGGCTTATGTACTCCCTGCGATGCTGTTTACCATGTCTGGAACAGGGATGAGGATTATCATTCTGCTGTCCTGTGCGATATCTGTTTATGATATGATAACATCACTGTTCAGACGGCTATTTTGGGGTGTTTATGCGGTTTTGCTGTCCTGTCCGTACATTGGACACCGTCTCTCAGAATTTGTTAATAATTTCCCCAGCCCTTCTGCCTCCCTTTTCTCCTTCGGGTCAGGTATGACAGCTTTTGAGAATTTTGAATATCCTTGGGATACTCAAACTAGCGTGTTCGTAGTGCTATGTCTCCTGAATACGTTCCAGGTCTTGTTTTGGGTTAAGCGACTATTTAAGACTACCACCCGGAGATCTGCTCCGAGGCTGGATAGTCAGGGGTGGCATGGCATGTGGGAGAGCATGGGCAGGTACCTAGAGAACTACTCACCTCCAATGGTCTGGGACTTCACCCCTGAACAATTACAGGACCCTGATAAAGTGGTAGAATATTTGAAGGGAAAATGCTGTGGCTATTCTAGAGAGGCACAACTCACCGCGCTGTGCTGGGCCCTGGCCAGTATCTACCAGGCACTGCTCAGAATTATGCAGCACCCTCAAGGGGAAGAGATGGAAACCAGACCTGCGGCGGCCCCTGCGGCTGCTGCGGCCCCTGCGGCGGCCCCTGCGGCGGCCCCTGCGGCTGCTGCAGCCCCTGCTGCGGCCCCTGCGGCGGCCCCTGCGGCTGCTGCAGCCCCTGCGGCGGCCCCTGCGGCGGCCCCTGCGGCTGCGGCGGCCCCTGCAGCGGCCCCTGCGGCTGCTGCAATCCTTGCGACAGACACTGCGGCTACTGCAACCCCCGTGGTAGCCACTGCCACTGAACCAGGGAACCAACCCATGCCAGTATCAGTTGCCCCCATACAGAAGAAGAAGTACACAAAGAAATCAGTTCGCTTAGTAAGAGATGATGATGAACCAGGGCCATCACGAGAGCAGGAGGAAGAGGTAGAACCAGAGATAATTACTCGATCCCTATCCTTGAGTGAGCTGCGGGATATGCGAAAAGATTTTAGCCGACTTTCAGGCGAGCACATTGTCACCTGGCTGCTCCGGTGCTGGGATAATGGGGCCAGTAGCCTGGAATTAGAGGGTAGGGAGGCCAGGCAGCTGGGATCCCTGTCTAGGGAAGGCGGCATTGACAAGGCAATCGGGAAAAAGACCCAAGCCCTCAGCCTCTGGAAACGACTCCTGTTAGGCGTGAGGGAGAGGTACCCCTTCAGCGAGGATGTTGTATGTCAGCCAAGCAAGTGGACTACCATGGAAAGAGGTATCCAGTACCTGAGAGAATTAGCCGTGCGGGAGATGATTTATTATGACTTGGACAATGCAGACTTACCCACAGACCCTGATGAGGTGCGATGCACAAGGCCCATGTGGCGGAAGTTTGTACGGAGCGCACCATCGTCATATGCCAACTCCCTGGCAGTAATGGAATGGAAAGGTGAAGAGGGACCAACGGTGGATGAGGTAGCTGGCCGGCTCCGGCGATATGAAGAAAGTCTCTCTTCCCCCCTTGTCTCAGCTGTGGAGAAACTGTCGCGGAAGGTCCAGCAACTTGAAGAGAATATGTCCTACTCCCCACCTGCACGGGCCAGCATCTCAGCTATTAGAAGCAGGCATTTCCCCACTCAAGAGAGAGAGTACAGAGGGTACACACCACGAGGCACCCTGTGGTTCTACCTGCGGGACCACGGAGAGGACATGAGGAAGTGGGACGGACAACCTACTTCGATCCTGCGGACACGGGTACAGGAGTTGCAAGGAAGGACAACCACAAAAGGGGATCCCTCCAGGAAAAGTGCCGCCCCAGTTTCCAGTGGGCCGTTCCCCAGACAAAGCAGAAGGCTTGATCTTGCTTCTGATCCTCTTGAAGGAACTTCCAAGTCATTTATGCAAGAAGTGAGTAATGGATACTATGACCAGTATTAGGGGGGCCCTGCCTCCGGCCAGGTGGAGGAAAGGGATAACCGGGTTTATTGGACGGTGTGGATTCGATGGCCTGGCACATCAGACCCACAGGAGTATAAGGCTCTAGTGGACACGGGTGCGCAGTGTACTTTAATACCATCAAGCTATAGAGGGGCAGAACCCATTTGTATTTCTGGGGTGACAGGGGGATCCCAAGAGTTGACTGTACTGGAGGCAGAAGTGAGCCTAACTGGGAATGAGTGGCAAAAGCATCCCATTGTGACTGGCCCAGAGGCTCCATGCATCCTTGGTATAGATTACCTCAGGAGAGGGTATTTTAAGGACCCAAAAGGGTACCGCTGGGCCTTTGGCATAGCTGCTTTGGAGACAGAGGAAGTTAAACAGTTGTCTGCCTTGCCTGGTCTCTCAGAGGATTCTTCTGTTGTGGGGTTGTTGAGGGTCAAAGAACAACAGGTGCCGATTGCTACCACAACGGTGCATCGGCGGCAGTATCGCACTAACCGAGACTCTCTGATTCCCATCCATGAGCTGATTCGTCAACTAGAGGTTCAAGGAGTGATCAGCAAGACTCGCTCACCCTTTAACAGTCCCATATGGCCGGTGCGAAAATCTAATGGAGAGTGGAGGCTAACTGTAGACTATCGTGGTCTGAATGAAGTCACGCCACCGCTGAGTGCTGCTGTGCCGGACATGCTAGAACTCCAGTACGAACTGGAGTCCAAGGCAGCCAAGTGGTATGCCACGATTGATATAGCGAATGCATTTTTCTCAATCCCTTTGGCAGCAGAGTGCAGGCCACAGTTTGCTTTCACTTGGAGGGGCATCCAATACACCTGGAATCGACTGCCCCAGGGGTGGAAACACAGCCCCACCATTTGCCATGGACTGATCCAGACTGCACTGGAACAGGGTGAAGCTCCAGAACATCTGCAGTACATTGATGACATCATTGTATGGGGAAACACAGCAGAAGAAGTTTTTGAGAAAGGGAGTAAAATAGTCCAAATCCTTCTGAACGTTGGTTTTGCTATAAAGCGAAGTAAGGTCAAGGGACCTGCGCAGGAGATCCAGTTTTTAGGAATAAAATGGCAAGATGGACGCCGTCAGATTCCAATGGATGTGATCAACAAAATAGCAGCTATGTCTCCACCAACTAGTAAAAAGGAAACACAGGCTTTCTTAGGTATTGTGGGTTTTTGGAGAATGCATATCCCAGATTACAGTCAAATTGTAAGCCCTCTGTATCAAGTAACCCGGAAGAAGAATGATTTTAAATGGGGTCCTGAGCAACGACAAGCTTTTGAACAAATCAAACAGGAAATAGTCCATGCAGTGGCCCTGGGGCCAGTCCGGGCAGGACAAGATGTTAAAAATGTGCTCTACACTGCAGCCGGGGAGAACGGCCCTACCTGGAGCCTCTGGCAGAAAGCACCAGGGGAGACTCGAGGTCGACCCCTAGGGTTTTGGAGTCGTGGATACAGAGGATCCGAAGCCCGCTACACTCCAACAGAAAAAGAGATATTGGCAGCATATGAAGGGGTTCGAGCTGCTTCGGAAGTGGTTGGTACAGAAGCACAGCTCCTCTTAGCACCTCGACTGCCGGTGCTGGGTTGGATGTTCAAAGAAAGGGTCCCCACCACACATCATGCAACCGATGCTACATGGAGTAAGTGGATTGCACTGATCACGCAGCGAACTCGAATGGGAAACCCCAGTCGCCCGGGAATTCTGGAAGTGATCATGGACTGGCCAGAAGGCAAGGATTTCGGAATGTCACCAGAGGAGGAGGTGACGCGTGCAGAAGAGGCCCCACCATATAATAAACTGCCAGAAAATGAGAAGAAATATGTCCTGTTCACTGATGGGTCCTGCCGTATTGTGGGAAAGCATCGAAAGTGGAAGGCTGCTGTGTGGAGTCCTACACGACGGGTTGCAGAAGCCAGTGAGGGACAGGGTGAATCGAGCCAGTTTGCAGAGGTGAAGGCTATTCAGCTGGCTTTGGACATTGCTGAGCGAGAAAAATGGCCAGTACTTTATCTCTACACTGACTCATGGATGGTGGCAAATGCTCTGTGGGGATGGTTACAGCAGTGGAAGCAGGGCAACTGGCAGCGCAGAGGCAAACCCATCTGGGCTGCTGACCTATGGCAAGATATTGCTGCCCGGATAGAGAATCTGGTTGTGAAAGTACGCCATGTAGATGCCCATGTACCGAAGAATCGGGCCACGGAGGAACATCAGAACAACCAGCAAGTGGATCGGGCCGCTAGGATTGAAGTGGCTCAGGTGGATCTGGACTGGCAACATAAGGGTGAACTATTCATAGCTCGGTGGGCCCATGACTCCTCAGGCCATCAAGGGAGAGATGCGACATATAGATGGGCTCGTGACCGAGGGGTGGACTTGACCATGGACACTATTGCACAGGTCATCCATGAATGTGAGACATGCGCTGCGATCAAACAAGCCAAGCGTTTGAAGCCTCTTTGGTATGGAGGGCGATGGCTGAAATACAAATATGGGGAGGCCTGGCAGATTGATTATATCACGCTGCCACAAACCCGTCAAGGCAAGCGCTATGTGCTCACAATGGTGGAAGCAACCACTGGATGGCTGGAAACATACCCTGTGCCCCATGCCACTGCCCGGAACACTATCCTGGGCCTTGAAAAGCAAGTCCTGTGGCGACATGGTACCCCAGAGAGAATTGAGTCGGACAATGGGACTCATTTCCGAAACAGCCTCATAGACACCTGGGCCAAAGAGCATGGTATCGAGTGGGTGTATCACATCCCCTATCACGCCCCAGCCTCTGGGAAGATAGAACGATACAATGGACTGTTAAAAACTACACTGAGAGCAATGGGTGGTGGGACTTTCAAACACTGGGATACGCATTTAGCAAAAGCTACCTGGCTAGTTAACACCAGGGGATCTAACAATCGGGCTGGCCCTGCCCAATCAAAACTTCCACGTACTGTAGAAGGGGATAAAGTCCCCGTAGTGCACATGAAGAATATGCTAGGGAAGACAGTCTGGGTTAGTCCTGCCTCAGGCAAAGGCAAACCCATCCGTGGGATTGCTTTTGCCCAAGGACCTGGGTGCACTTGGTGGGTGATGCGGAAGGATGGGGAAGTCCGATGTGTACCTCATGGAGATCTGATTTTGGGCGAGAATAGCCAATGAATCAGATTGTGTGCTGTTAATTGCTAAGTAACACTGTCACTGTATGTCCTCATTGCTATCAGTTGTACTACAAGTAAGGCACAGGGGTGATGGGATAAGAACTGATCTCAGCAGCCGGCGCCCAGCAGTTTCCTCAAGATCTACATCTTCAGCCTACAGACTGCGTGCATGAGCCACACCAGGTGCACCAGTCACAAGCTCCGAAAAATACAGCATGCAACAGACCAGCACCACCCAGCATCTCACCTGCCCTGAGAGACTGTTCTAACAGATGGAGCCCAAAGCCGTGGATTAAAAGAACTCAACGGACACTTTGGAGGGATGACCCATAAACTAAGGGTATTATATGTGTGTGTATATATATATATATATATAACAGGGGAAAGTGGTGGCAATTCATTGGAACCTGCTGGGCATGGCATAGATGGTATGGAATAAGGGGTGGATAATGTCCTGGTTCCGGTGGGGATAGGGTTAACTTTTCCTGGTATTCCATGCCATGTGAGCCACGCCCACCCTGAGCTGCCGGGGGAGGGGGCAGGAAGTTGCTGCTTAAAAGCGGGCTGGGGCGGCCCGGGTCCGGCCGGCGAGCGGCGAGCGGCAGGGGGAGCGGCGGTTCCGTAATCGCGTTTGTATATTCCCCTATCCGTGTTGTTGTTGTTGTTGTTGTTTGCCTGTTCCCTTTGCTGTTCTATTAAACTGCCTTTGTCTCAACCCAAGAGTCTTGCCTTTTCTTACGATTCTTCCTGTGTTTGGAAGGCACGAGCGAGCGACACGTGGTTCTTTGTTGCCGTCTGAGGCTAAACCACGGCATATCCAATCTAAATCTACCCTCGTTCAGTTTGAGGCCATTACCCCTCGTCCTATCACTAGGATCCCTGACCAGAGTCCCTCCCCATCTTTCCCGTAGGCCCCCTTTAGGCACTAGAAGGCCACTATAAGATCTCCCCAGAGCCATCAAGTTTGGTTTCTTTTGGCCTACACAGTCCTCCAGTGCTACTCGAGAGATTTTGATCCCCAAACACCACTAAATGCCCTCGTGCGACATCTCAAGACACACAGTGTAAAAACAACAGTGCAGTGGGCTGCATTACAGCCCGTGTTATTATTTATTATGTCACTTTCGACTGAACAAACATATAAAAAATGTTAATTGTCTTGCTGTCACAGCAGCATCATATAGGGCCCAGAGGGAATTCAGAGCCAAGTGCTGTGCATAGACAACACATGCCATCTGGTATAGAGTCCTGAACAACATGGGCCACTCTGCATCATTTAATTTATGGGTTAAGCATCACACCCAGGAACTGATGCATTTTGCAGGATAGATGGATGACTTCGTCAGTCTTCAAAAAATTCATGTTGTGAGGACTGTCTGAGCAGAAAGCTCTGAAATGGACTAAGGTCTGGATCCAAAATACACTCAGAAAATTAGGCAGAAGTTCTTGATAACTTAGGATAAAGGTTCTTCAAACACAGACACAGATGACTAGCTCCTCTAATTTTTTTGAACATTTTTGAACAGTTTTGAACAACAACTTAAATTGCCAACATTAACTATTATTTAAATTAGCAAGTGTAAATAATGATTTAAATAATTCATTTACATCTTGGTTTTCATTTGCATTTTTCAGGTTTTTACCAAAAGAAATGTTCATTTCCTTTAAAGTTCATACTTATTTTTACTGATCAAGATACACTATACGTACGTATATTTTAACTAATTACATAGTTCAGTAGAAATTTAATGAGTTTCTTAGCTTTTTGTGCTATTTTATGATGTTAAAATATTAAATGTCCCCCTCTTTAAATTTGATGATGACATCTTTTATTCAAGGTTCCAATAGCAGCATTTCACTGGAAACCAAAATTCAATTGCAATACAGAAATCAGCACTTTAGAGTGTTTGTCGTTATTACAGTTATTTACAGAATAGAACTACTAGGCTATAGATATTTAAAGAAAAATAGTGGTGGGCATGGATTTCATCTGACGTGCAAATAATTGAAACTACAGCAACAGACTTCTTTGTATCTTTCCAGACTTCAGAACTGAGATTCAGTCTTGGGGGGTTTGAGGGATTTTGTGCTTTTTTTCCTTTTCTTAAAATGATTAGAAGAAAGAAAGTAGTAGCCAGCGAAGCAGGAAAACTAATCAGATTTTCTATTTCATTGTTGACAAAAGCAACCTGAATAAAAGGAGCAATTTTTTTTTTGTTTTTTTTTTTTTTTTTTGCCTATGAAGAATAAGCTACTGTTACTTCCAGCCAGTTTAACTTTTCAGCATACTGGTTTTAAGGCCTTGTTGAGAAATAAGGATAACAGTTGAAGTTTCTGCAAAGCTTTAACAATAAATATACACAATGGTATATTTGGGGAAAAAAAACCCAAACACACAAAAAAACCCCAAAACAAAAACCAAACCAGCTTGCATTGTTTTAGTAATTATTCATTCTCTACTCATGAAATTACGCTCATGAAATAGAATGGGAGAAACACATTCTTCTATTGTACTCTTCACAAACAGAAGTCTAATTCACAGAAATACCTACTAGACACAAATAGGAAAGGTATAAAATAAAGTAAAAACTGTTTGAAACCTAATCTAGCAGTCTAGATTAGACTACATGAGATTAGATCACATCATGTCAGATCCTGGAAGCAAAGTAAAAAATACCTGGTGTTATCTTCCACTAGAATTAGACAGAACATGACTTGTTAAAATGTAAACCATTCACTCATTAATTGAATGTGGCTGAAGTGATTTTTATATTTTTATAAATTTATAATTTCGAGGGATGTGCCTTACTTTTAACATGAACTCTCTTTATACTTATCCATAATCAAGATGGTGTTTAATTCTTGAAGTTACAAACTGCAGCATAATTATATAAGCAATATATATGTAACTTAAGGAATGTTCTCAGGATTCAGCCACAACTGGCCATATTATTATTCTGGGAAGAAGCTAACAGGCATAATTCCCAATGTTTAGCAGTGATTTCACAGTGCATCTAAGAAGCAGAATACCAGAGTATTCTACTTAAATAAACTAATAGTTTAAGTATTTATTTAACTAAGTATACTACTAAAATAAACTAGTAGATTCAATGAAGCTGAAAAATGAGGTGCAAACCCAATAATGTATTTCTCTATTATATAAAAATTTATAATTATATAATTATCTATAACGCATGTGTGTCTGTTCTGGAACTGTGATGACTACATTTCAGGGTTCTTAGGTACAGCGTAATTTCTGGTCATTTATTAACTTCTTCCTTAACGTAACACATTTCCAGGGTAGTCATAAATGCTAATCAGCACCAATAAAGCTTACTACTTTAGAGAAAATATTTCTTTACCAAATGGGATTCATTCAATAAGATAACACATATTACATCATAGTTGATGGACCCAAAGACGTCTTTCTCAGATGAATGCGTGTGGGAATTCTCCCTTTAAGAATCCCTTACTGCACAGTCAATACATTATAATTTTCAGCAGCACTGTCTCAAGCTTTTCAAGTAGAGACTCAGAAAAGTCCTGTATCGTTAAAAATCTGCTAAGCAATCCTGCTTAGTTAAGACTTTACACAATGTCTTACAAAAGCTCCTTAAATGCATCTTTAAAGGTATTGACAACAATAATACATACAATACTAACTTGCTCATTTGTTCCTGAGATTTAGCATGTCAGGCTATGCATTCTGTAAACTTAAAAAAAATAAATAAAATCAAATAGCAACGATATAATTTAGCAATGGATATATAGCTTCACATCTGATTCCAAGAAACTGTGACCAGACTCTTCCTGAATAAATGTAAGTGTTTAAAATATTTATGTTTTGGCCTCCTAAGCTTTTAATCTTTTGTTGCTGCTTAGCTGGAATTGCAGCAGATTCAAAAGGGAAAATAAACGGAAGAGACAAATAAGAACAAAAGCGGAAAGAAAATGTTTCTAATAAAGTTGTTTCGTCAACTTTTTCCAGTTCAGCAGGGGATGGAACAGTAAGGAATCTACCAGTTGTAGAGGTTGTGGGATTTTTTATTATTTTTATTTCCTATGACATGAAGAATATTATAATCTGCAATAAAGTGCTTCTTGCGGCGTCAGTTTTTCTTGGCATTGTATCAGTCTACCAAGATGTCAATATCACATTGCTAAAGCCCGAACAAGGCTATTAGTGTTTCATCAGAATTATAAAGTGGGACTCTGTTAAAAATGATTTCTTTGTATATGATTTCCTAAATAAGACTTTTGGGGAACTAAACTTGGAGTGAGACAAAGGTACTTGAAATATCTGGCTACATTACTAATACAGTCTTCTGAAGCAAATGGCCCCAAGACACCATTTTTTAATCTGAAACTACACCTAGGAAATGTGTTGTAAAAATTCTGTGAATAAATCTGTCTCTCTGACATCTTTTACAATCTAACAAAGGAGGGGGAAACAGGAATTTGTTTCAGGAACTAACATTTCATTGGATGAAAGAGTTGATTTCTTGGGCTATGTAAAAAGCTCCATTTTATTTCCTAAACTATGCAGCTTCCAACAGTTCTAACTTAGATTTAGAAGGCCATGTAGTGCTAAATATATTTAAAAGACATTTCAGTTACTGGGGGCTGAAAATGTATTTCCAGTTACAGTCCTAGATTTCACTGCATTTAACTCATTTTGATGACACTGCTTCGTATTTTCCATCAATTGATACCCCAGACTTAAAATTTCATATGTTTGCAAAGGACCTTTTTGATGAGCAGGTCACAGAGGAAACACTGATATTAAATTATATTATTTAAAATACTGTATTTTAATCTCTTTGGTTCAGGGTTTCTATGTTTCTTATGTCTCTGGGCAATTGTTCATCTTTTATTTGCTATCATAATAGAAGTAACAGCCACAAAAGAGATTAATTTCTGTCACATCATCATTGATACTGTCAAATAAATTTAATACTGGATTTACAAAGAAAGAGGTGTGCTTTCTTTCCTGATTGCAAAGAACTAATTACATTTCTTGCTGTTCTTCAACATAAATAAATAGAATTATAGAATCATTTTGGTTGGAAAAGACCTTTAAGATCATCAGGTCCAACTGTCAACCTACACTGCCAAGTTACCACTAAACCATGTCCCTAAGCACTACATCTACATGTCTTTTAAATACCTCCAGGGATGGTGACTCAACCGCTTCCCTGGGCAGCCTGTTCCAATGCTTGACAGCTCTTTCTGTGAAGACATTTTCATTTTTCCTAATACCCAATCTAAACCTCCCCTAGCACAACTCGAGGCCATTTCTTCTTGTCCTATCACTTGTTACTTGGGAGAAGAGACTGACCCCCCACGTCTCTATGACCTCCTTTCAGGTAGTTGTAGAGAGCGATAAGGTCTCCCCTCATCCTCCTTTTCTCCAGGCTAAACAACGCCAGTTCCCTCAGCTGCTCCTCATAAGACTTGTGCTCTAGACCCCTCACCAGCTTCATTGCCCTTCTCTGAACATGGTCCAGCACCTCAATGTCCTTCTCAAAACTGAATACAGCATTCGAGGTGGGGCCTCACCAGTGCCCAGTACAGGGGGACAATCACTTCCTAGTCCTGCTGGACACACCATTCCTCATACAAGCCAGAATGCTACTCGCCTTCGTGGCCACCTGGGCACACTGCTGGCTCATATTCAACACCAACACCTCCACATCCTTTTCTGCTGGGCAGCTCTCCAGCCACTCTCCCCCAAGCCTGTAGCGCTGCATGGGGTTGTTGTGATTCAAGTGCAGAGCCCAGCATTTGGCCTTGTTGAGTCTCACACCATTGGCCTCAACCCATTGATTCAGCCTGTCCAGATCCCTCTGTAGAGCCTTCCTACCCTCAAGTGGATCCACATTACCACACAACTTGGTGTCATCTTGGTGTTATTACTGAGGGTGCACTGTATTCTCTCATCCAGATCACTGAGAAAGATATTAAACAGAACCGGCCCCAATACTGAGCCCTGGGGAACACCACTTGTGACTGGCTGCCAACTGGATTTAACTCCATTCATCACAACTCTTTGGGCCTGGCCATCCAGCCAGTTTTTCACCCAGCGAAGCATATGCCCATCCAAGCTGTGAGCAGCCAGACATTTTTGAACATTTTGGGTAACAAGACAGTAAAACAGACTAAAGTTACTGAGAAAAAGTGGGAGCTAAAACTGTATTCTTAAGACAATGAGGCTATGCAAAAGGGAGAAAAAATAAAAAAATTAAGAAAATGGAATATAAACCACAAGGATTTTGAACATAGTCTATTAAAGTGCTAGGCTACAATGATAACTTGCAAAAACAAACTCAAGAGAAACTTGCACCAAGTACATTACATAAATTTAATATCAGTTCAGCGTTTGTAGATTAAATGGTCTCCCTCCCATTAGTACCTTTAATGTTTTTCTGTCTTTATCCTTCTGCTGGTTTTGGCTGTAAAATTGTTTTAGTTAGTGCATATGTTAGTTCATTCTTCAATGAACCTTGAATATGCTATCCTGCATGCCAGCAAAACAGGTTCCAAATAAAAACTAAATAAGACAAAATAATTAAATACTGCATCACAACATATGTATACAGGGAGCAAGAATGAAAGCTACCTGACCAGGCAGAAAGTTGACACTTTTTTTAATTTTCCAATGTTCCCACTTTGCTAATTAATACTTTTATTTTATGTTTAGTGTCATAGCCTTTCATGGAATAGCAAAATGGTAGAAATGTTTCTAAATTTATGCTATACACCCAGATGTAATTACAGGGCACTTTCATCAAGATGGTGTATTGGGAGCCTTGCAGAAGACATTGTATTTGAGGAGTCAGGGACCTTTAACAGGCCATGTTTGTTCTGTTGGGCATTGTACTTAGGGCTTGAGAAACCCATATGTCATTCATATCACCTTTAACTTATAATGTAACTTTGGGAAATGTAAACTGGATGTGGATCAAGGGGTGGAATGTTTTGATGTTGCCTGAGAGACTGCTGCACGTTTAGTAGGTAGCAATCCCACAGAAGAGTTAACCTGAGCAGGCGCCGGCCGGTGCTGTGCTGCATGAACCCCGCGGCTGCAGAATAACCTCAGCCAGCTCGATTGCAACAGGGGAGCCTGCAGGCAGCTCCCACTGGGCACCATGATTACACCACCTGCATGGTGTTGCCTTTATCCAACAGCACAGCAAGAAGGTCTCATGAGAACATCCTTTGGGAATAGAGTTGTTTTCTTGTAAGGAAATTATATAACAGCTCAAAGGACCAAAAGGGAGAGCTTCTCTCCATGGGCAGGAGCTGTTCTGCCCTATGCAGTGCACCATGGGAAAATCCATTTGGGCTCCATCGGATGCTGCATGAGCAGGGGGCGCCCAGCATCTGAAGGATGCAAGATTTACTTGCTATCTATATTCGTCTTCTTTTTCTGTCTTATTAAAGCAGTTATCATATTAAGCCATTTGTTGTTAAATTTCTTACTGAGATTCAGAAAGAACCTTGCTCATTCTCTCCCTCTCCTCACCCTCTAACCCGGCACAGAACAGAGGGAGACACTACACCGTACAAATTTCCACCACACTTGCAACATAAGTTGGAAACAGATAATTAAAACTCCACAGACTTTGCAGAGTGGTGTGGCAGACTGCACTTCTCTTTCCCAAGATAAGCAGGGTAGCAACTGAACAGGAGCTGGGTGGTCCTACCTTTCACAGAGCGTGTGAAACCGATAAGCAGTTTCTTTAGCCTGAAACAGGAAGACTGCGATGCCCTGGAGTCTGGGTCCCCGGGGATGCTGACAAGGGAGGGCAGCTGCCTCCAATGGCTCCTTGCTCACGTCTCACACCAGACATGTGAGGTGCTACTGGGAGCAAGCCCGTATGATGTAGGTGGATCCTGCGCCATACAGAGGTGACGGCCTCCTGTGGGAAATGGCTGTACTCTCTACTGTGTCTGTGCTCTGGAGCTGGGGGCCAAGTGTTTTAAATCGTAATACCCCTAGCGAAACCTGTCTGCTAAAACTTGGTCAGATTGCACGTTGCCAGGGCTATTCATGTTGTGACAACTGCCCCATCAGCTGCCAGATATGGCCAATAAGGTCCGCTGCTTTTACTTTGTTGATGGGGCAAACCCTGGATTTTAGAAAGTCTGTGTGTTTAGTTGTTTTGGTAGGTTGCCAAACCTTTCTGAGAAATACAATCAGCAGAAGGAAAATGGTATTTTAGGCAGTATTAATTAATTAATTAAGCTAAAATTGAGCAGAATTTATCAGAAAGAGGAATTTCTCTATCCAGAGAGCTTTCACACTGCTGAATTTTAAGAAATCTCAGAGTTTTGCTTCAAATATTGGAGGTATTAGAAACTTCTAAGCATATATTTTGTTTGTAATTCTGTGTATAATACCATGGCTAATTCAGAAACGAAAGAAATAAAAGCTACAAAAAAAGAAAACTATTGCACAATAGGTTTTATAGACATTCTGCTATTAATTATAAAATTCACAACACTTTCTACTGGAGAATGAGAAGAAACAGCAGGACACCAATTGCAGATTTACCCTCATTTTAATACCTATGGTGTTCTGATTTTGTAAATTTTATATCCTTGAAGTCTTAACCCAGACTAGGGTGGTGACAGCAGAGGGAAGGGGGCAAGGAAAAAATATGTCAAGCATTAAAGACGATTAAAACCAATAAATCATTTTGCTTTGTCCTCATTTTCTCATTAAGATGAGAATTGGACGAAGGTGGAGGACTAAACAGTTTAAGGAAGTGCTAAATCAGTCTGAAGATTTAGGTTGCGATTCCAGGGAACCCAATGCTTACTTGTCCACTGTTAGAGTCAGCGGTGTTTTGAGAAACCCACAGTAAAGCCTCAATGCTGGCACACGCAGCGCAAGAACTTGGACCTGAGCTTCCTAGAGCACAATTAAGTACCCTTTTAACCACTTGCATATTAGAAAGCATGAGGGACTAGGTTTTAACTATTAACATGTTAATAAATTTACAGAGTTTGGGGTTGTTCCAGAATACAAAGGACATGAAAATCTGTTCTTCCTCCAGAAGACAAGTCACGTTTTCCAGCCAGATCTGGATATCCAGGACTCTACTTTTGTGCAGTGAAAGCACAGATTATTTTCTTTTGCCTCTCCCTTAGACTTCCACAGAGATGCATATATTTCTCATTTCCTTTTTCCCCTTTTCCAGACCTGTTTGATATTCTCTGAGGATATTGGACATCATCACTAGGCATGCACAGTACTTATGTATTATAAGTACTGCATCATACTGTATGCAAAACAGTCCAATACTAAATATCCCCATCAACAGTTCTCTGTGTACAACACTACATTTCATTCAAAGTTTTTTGGAAAATGTTAACTGATGTAATGACTGTTTCTTTAGGAAGAAGTCTATGAACAGGTAACACTATCATCCTCTTTTGGGCAATCTATGACTAAAACTACAGAAAAACAGAAAAAATACATTTCAATATCTACATTCACTTAAAATAACAAGAAGAATTAGAGTAAAAGCTTACCCTGGGGAATCACATTTTGTTAACTTCTGATAACCGTGCTCTTTGACATCGTATTTACAGTATTATATGGAAAGAAACTAACAGCGATGCTCATGAAATAATAAACACATTGACAGAAGAAGGGTTTACATTTGTGAAGTTCCATCTAGAGAAACAAACAAACTAATATTTAACTACAAAAAGACTAGTCCATAAGACTTTTACATGACCTTTTCAGTTGTATACTATTCATGAATGCACTGTCGTTATTTCTTCCCTGATTGTTGTCATTTCTTGATAATCATAACCTACAGTGGCAAGTTCCAATATTAGCATGCTTTTAAACACTCAATTATAAAAGAAGTGAGTACGTAGCCCGCCAGTCCCCAGTGTAGGATTCTACAATATAGGTTAAAATTTACTGAATGGCCATACACTTTCTTGACTAATTTTGGTTTGCTTCAACTTCCCTCATTCTTAGCCTTTCCAGTAAGCTACTAAAAATTAAATAACAAAAAGGAGGTATCCTGTGAGAATAAAATCATAGAATCATAGAATATGTTGGGTTGGAAGGGACCTTTAAAGGTCATCTAGTCCAGATGATTTGTTTTGTCCTTCAGGAGGAGCCTTCAGCTTAGCTTCAGGCTTTGTTTCTACAATGTTTTATATCACATAACAATAAAATGCAAACATAAAACCAGGTTAATTTGCCACAAAGTCTAGTGGCAAATTTGATGGGGTGTTTTCATAGTCGCATGCCAACACCATCTGTGTGCTAGGTTTCTCAAAGAGGCAGTATGGCAAGTTATTCAATATTCACCATCACTAGGACAAGAAGGCATTTAGAAGAAAATAATACAGTGCTTTGAGAGCACAGGATTGACAGAATTCCCATCTCAGTCCTAGTTCCATGAATTGCAACTCTGTTAACACCTTAAATTCACTGTCTCCTGCTAGTATTTCCTTTCTATCTGAGATCAAAATGCAAACATCTGCTTGAGCTTTTTTCAGAAGTTAGGAAACTTTAGATCTTTCTTTGATGTCTCACTCCATGGTCCCCATCTGACAGGACGATTTGAATTTTTTTTTTTGTTTGAGTAGTAATAGATGTACACCATCTGTTGGTAGCACCTGGAGGCAACATAAATATTGTAAAGTGTTTTCTTGCCTTTTTACATTGTTTTAAGTTGCCTCTCTCAGCTCCTTCTGTTCCTCACTTTCCAACACCCAAAGATTAAGATGCAACAAGCAGCTTTCCTCTTCCCCCACCCCATCCCATGGTACCATCACGTTTATCTGAAGACCTCTACCCAACACCTGAACAGCATTACTGTTGTGCCTCCACAAATTTTTCACGTTCCTGCTTTGCAAACATCGTAGTGTTCTTGAAAGAGGTGGGCTGGGATCAGCATAGCTCCTGTAGAAGCTCCTTTGCTGCATCTCACCTCCCTGATAATCTCTGCTGCTACCTTATTTCTGTAGAGCTATCTCTCAGTTTCACCTGCTTCAGCATGGTCCCCAAACTAATAAATCCAAGAGATCTTGAACACAGGAAGTTCCATCTCAACATGGGGAGGAACTTCTTTACTTTGAGAGTAGCAGAGCACTGGAACAGGCTGCCCAGAGAGGTGGTGGAGTCCACCTCTGGAGACATTCAAAACCCCCCTGGACACCATCCTGTGCAGCCTGCTCTAGGTGACCCTGCTCTGGCAGGGGGATCAGACTAGATGATCTCCAGAGGTCCCTTCCAACCCCTACCATTCTGTGATTCTGTGATCTTTGGTATTAGTACATCTCACCAGGGAAGTGTACATCACTGCTTGGTAACTTGCTTGAGCGAGCTGCTGATTGAATCCAGTATTGGGTTACTGAGATGGATATACACAGAGAGGTACAAAAGTCAGGATCATCTCTCTGTATCCCACCCATTTCCAAAACACAGAAATTTCCTTTCTTTGTCTCCAGACACTTGCATGTTTGACTTCTATTATGCAAACTGGGCACTCGAGATCACTTATTGTGGGAAGGATTTGCTAACAGAAATATATGACGTTTTGGAATTGTCTTAAGGTACATGCAGGCTTGGGGAGAGGTCAACACTAACTGTGTTTGCTATTTTCTTCTGTGAAAGGTAAGGGTCTTACAAATGCCTGTGTTACAAAAATATAGACATAATGCCTAATTTTAAGTTTCATAAATATAGTTATTAAGAACAAACATGGCTGTTTCAACTCCCAACTATTCAAATCCAATTGTTTTGAAAGATACATTGTTTCTAACTGCTGATTCTAACAAGAAAGAACAATGCTGAGTTAAAAAGGTTCCTACCGATAATGCATTTTCATGTTTATAATCCTTAAGAATCTAAATCCCTTTTTGTTCATTCAGTGCCACAGGCTTTCATGGCTTAAAGCAGTATAGCTTATAATTAGCCAAGCTATGTCAGATACATGACAAACCTCCAAGGCCAGCCTGAACATAATAAGAACTATGCTGGTATGTTCCTCATTAATATGACAACAAAGTGGTAGTTTTAGACTTCATCTGTCAGTCTGCAGAGCTCTGGATTTCCTATTTATAGCAAGCACTATAAGGAGGTATGGTGCATGCTGGAATGAAATTCAGTTCAAGACATGAGTAAGTGAAGATTTCATCGAGGACACTAAAAAAAAAAACAGTCTCAAAAATGAAGGCAGCAATTTAAGAAAAGAAAATAAAAGCCATGGCTATATTCCAAACCCACTTTGTTATTACTGATAGGTTTGAAAGATGCTGATGGCAACCACAGAGCATAATACTGATAGTGGCCTGTATCCCACAACTATAAAAAGCTTTGCTAATTCCAAGGAGTGTTTCAAGCACTCTTGGGCTCAGTAAAAAGGGAAAATAACAGAGGTAAAAAACTGTGAGTCTCTTACCAGTCTTTCTGGTCCAACGAATCATTGATTATAAAGATGGAAACAGTCCTCTTGGGCACTACTGAGAGACCCCCAGACCAGAACTAACTGCAGGCTGTTGGTCAGGTCAAGGCTGTGACCTGGGCCACATAGTCCACCACCAAGAACTCACATGCCCCTCCCCAGCCTTTTTTCTGTTCAACCTGTTATCTAAAATAATCACACTAATTAATTTTGCCAGAGGTTGAGGATAAGTTAGGAATCTGAATCTATAATTTGCAATAATATGAATCATTTTCACTTCAGAATCATAATTCTGAATCAGAATTCACTTCAGTTTCACACGGAACACTTTCAGTGTTTTTGATGTTCCTTTTACCTTGCAAGTTATAAAACTCATAAAGTTCATAGCACACATCGCAACCAATAACAAGTATATAAACTTCTAAAATAAATACGTGTTTCTATATTATATAACATGACTGTGCACACATTTAAAGAGAGAGAATAGATACATTCAAGGCAAGAAATGTTATAGAAGTGCAAGATTATTTTTATATTATAGATATATAAAACACAATAATACACAGAAGCTATTAAAATATTTTTAAACATACTGCACGTTCTCCTTAGATGGATTGCTTCAAAGAATTTGAAGACATGGGTGCAAAATGCTAGAAATGCTGCTGTACAACTAATTTAATGTAATCAGTACAACAACCTGCTGTACACATTTTTTCCTGGAGTCCGTTCAGAAAGATGCCTTATAGAAACTTGAAAGTAACAAATTTTGCACTGGAACCACTTATGATATTATTATTTAATGTCCATATTGAAATAGCTTTCTGTGATCCCATTTGCATCTGCCTACTATAAATTCATTTTGAAATTCACAGCTTTTCCCCATAGAGTTTAAAACATAAAACTAATGTTATAGCATATAAAATCTCCATATTAGTTATTTTAAATATGAGATCTTAAGGTATCAATTAGCCGAATCGATATCAAGATATCAATGTGCCTTTAATTTCTGAATAGCTTTTTTTTTTTTTTTTCAGAAAAGCTCAATGAAGTTTCACTAGGGAAGGAATAGGAATGAATATACTTAAGAAAGGAGAAAATAGAGTTTTATACTTTATAAGAATTTGCTTTTCTAATGTATGACTGAATTGTCCTTATTCAGAGAACAGCAGAATTTAAATATCTACGTAATTGTTTACATTTGAAAATAGAAATCGCTCCCTTCTTATAGTAATGTTGGGCAAACAATATTTGTCCTTCAGAACCAACTTCTTTCCTAATGAATTTACTGTACAGCAAGCAAGAAGACAACATGCAGCATTAACCTGCCAGCTATCACTTTTATCTACACACTGTAAGACAAAAAACCTAAGAGAGTCAATTAGAAAATAGAAAAGCTTGACTCTGAGTCCCTTGGGAATACTTGAAGTACGTGCCCTTTGCACATCCTTAGAAGATGGAGTCAGGTGGCATAGCCTGGTGCTGAGACCAACTCAAGCACAGTTTTGAGAGCTCTGCCTGCACTTTGTCTTTGAGGTAGGCGCATCAGATACACCAGAATGACTTTTATTCAATAAAGATGACTTTTCATCAATATCACTGACCCACAGGGTGGGTTCTTCCCTTAGAATTCACCTTCAGTCCAACAACAAATTTCCTGAGCTTCTGCCACTGATACATCCCCAAACATGTCCCTAGGAAAAGCCTTTCTTTCTCCCATTGCTCTGGTCTGGCCACACATCCCACTTCTTGCTTTACTCTGAATTTGTGTCTCATTCTCCTGATGCCGTGGGATCCCTTACTTTTTGTCTCACAGCCCTGTTCTATTCATCCTTAGCTGCTTTCTGTGATAGAAACTCCAGACAGCTTTACTTATTCAGTGTGAAGTAGCTAAAGCAAGGTGAATAGACAGCCTTCGTTCCTGTGCAGAACTTAACACAAATAGGCAGTAAATCACAACAAATAAAACAAATCACCCAAGACATCTCATTTTCTTTCAAGAAGAGAAGAGACCTCTGTGTTCTTTGCAACTGATGTTACTTAATTATGTTTCAAATACTCACTGAAATGTTGGACAGCTTTTCAAATGTCTACCAGCTATATTGTCGAGAAGAATAATGACATCTAGTGACAAGACAGAAAATCACAGCTCTGTCTTCCCTATGCAGGACTGAATACTCCACCTCTACACTTGTGGCAGCTATATACTCACCCCAGCTTCAAGATTAATTGTTTCTTGTGCTAAACATCATCAGAGATGATAAACCAAACAAGAATTATATCGTCTGGGTTGTTTGGCTATGCATCCAGCTGCATTTTAAATGCACAGCATTTTAATTTCACAAATTAAATGTCCCTCTTAATTTACCTTTAAGTTCTTATACACTGACATGTTCAGAAAGCAATAAATTATAACATGCACTGACAGACTTTTTTTTGTAAAAACTGGCAAAAATTAGTGTACTATTTATATACTTCCCCCCAATATGGATGCTACATCAAGAAAGTGCAGAGCTTTGTATTATTCTGCTCACAACATAAAGAATAACATAAAATCTTGGTGGTAACACTGTAGTTATAGATAAAAATACATAAGTTCAGGCAATACTAGTCTCTGCAATCTTTCCTGAACACTTGGTTGCTGTTTTTTTGGGTTGTTTTTTTTTCCCAGAGGGCATTATTTCCCTCCTAGTGCCCTAGGCAGTGAATGAATTTCTGGGATATAAAATTTGTACTCATGTTTCTGCATGATAGTTATTCTTAACACTGATCTCAGTCTACAAATGCCTTTCTGAGTTATGTATCTTTTCCAGCTTTTACTTTACCAACTTGACAACATAACATTGTGTAAAGCAACATTGGTACTATTTAGCAGTTCATTTTATGTTCTATTAATTACATGGTACAAAACAAAGCACTGAACTACATCACATCGTAATTTAATTGGCTCTATTGTACTATTCTGGACTCATTTCCAGCTGTCCTTAATTGGAAATTTGTTATAGAAAACCACTTACTGTTATAGAAAATTCTTATTTTCACAGTAGCTGCATTATCTAACATGTTCTGTATATCGTTTCACAGTTCTTTCATTTCTTCCTGATAAACTTTAAAATTCATCTAGAAGACTGTTTTAGTAATGATACAGTAATTTAATCCTCTATTTCCTTGCTAAAGAAAGATTGCACATGATATACTGGCCCATTTTAGTTAAGAAAAATACTGGAGCATATTCCTGCAACATAGCCTTTTATCCCAACAGCTCAAGTATATATCTGAATTCCATTGGATAATTATGAAATTTAGACATATTTGCAAGTGCTGTTCTGAATAGTAACACAAATAACAATGTACTCAAATTTTGTGCTGACCTTATGTCACCTCTGTTCTGTTACATATGCAAAGAACAATGTTGAAAATTCCTAAAACGAGGCATTTTGAAAGAAGAGATTTATTGATAAGTGTACTTATTCCCATTAATGTAAGTGGGGAAAGATGTTTTGCCTTTCAAGTTTGCATCAAGTTTTAAACAGAGCAACTCCTCAGGGACTGAATAAATTGGTAAACACATCTCCTTTCATTTTAGCCCCATGCTGACTCTAAGAGCTGCACCAGAGAACTTCAGAAAAAGCAACCAAAACAACCACATTAATAAATTCTTATTATAGATGATGCTGTCAAAATAAAGCTTCTGGTTTAAAGACCTCTGCATCTGTTCTGTTTTTTCCTGCCTAAACAACCAACATTTGATTATTAATACAATTATTAATAAATTATTAATGCAATAGATTGCATAATTTAGATACAAAATGTATTGTTTCTACTGATAATGGAAAATCTGAACCACCAACTTAGGTGAAGTTCATGTTGATGATAAAATAATATAGTAGTAAAAATAATGCCAGTTTGTCTAATAAAAAAAAAAATGGTTAAAACAGGAATATTTACAAGTGATTATACTACAGCACACATGTGGTTTTCCACATAAGAAACAAAATATGACTTATGAAGAAAATTTTAATTGGAACTGCTAAAGATGAAACGGCTTATTTAGTTAACTGGTCCATATGGTTGTTCAGGGTGACAGCAGCTATCTTAAAAGGAACACAACCCATTTTTATATGTAGCTGACCAAATTTTACATTTATGAAATATGCATAATTTTTCATTCATTTCAGAGTTCTTCAAGATAAGACCTGTTTTATGGTACTGGTCCGTAAAGAACATAAACACGTTCTCTTTCTGTAAAATAGGTTAGCAAAATCAGCAATGACAAGCTGTTTATATGTCCACAGTTCAAGGATGCATCTACATTTGCATTTTGGTTTGGCTCAGGAGCGCATTTTGAAGCTAGTCCACCTTTACCAGTTTGGTTTGCATGGCAGAGAAGTCCTGATGCGCAAACAAAATGCAAATGAAGTGAAACCAGAAGGTATGTACCAGGACTATGTACACAGTGCACTGTGGTCATTAGGACCTAACTGGAGTTAATCTGAAGTAAAACCCTTGAAATGCAGGCGATGTTGACACTGGTTTCTCAGTACTGACTGCTTCACGCTGCAGCAACCCCCCTGTTATGTTACCTTATTTGCCAGTTAAGATACAGCCTAAGAGGTCTTTAAAGACAACAATCTCGCTAAGCAAAGTCCTGACAAACATTGAGGATGTCTATGGTTACACTGCAGAAATCATTGGTTAACATCTGTTCTGTCACATACCATCATTCTGGCGATTGACAGCTTCTTGGTAGAGAAATCCCTAATACCTATTCTGGATACAGTTAATTTTCCAATCTTCTTCTATACTGAACATGGAACACCCAAAGGTATCTAGATATAGTCAGTCTTCTTCTCCTGCTTTCCAAGGAAAGCAGCTCATGCTTTGAAGATACAGGCATAGAAACGAGTTCCTGAGGGATGACCGTGTGTATGAATTTCTCACATGGAACCTGCTCTGCAATAAAAGTCCAGGAATCTTGCCCAGAGTGAAGGTGGGGAGGGTAACAGGACACACACACACACACACACAGAAGTGAGCTTGCCCCACAGAGGCGTAGTAGCGCCCACCTCAGCGATTCAAATCTTCAACATGTAAAAACATATCTGCACAGTTAAGGCACGTCTGTGGATCTCTGAATGTGTCGCTGCTTCCTAAGGCAGGATGTGCCTGGTCAGACATGTATCAGTTGTAAATAGAGATGAAAACTGTCATTTTCAGTCTTGCACCTAGCAAATTTTCTTAATTTTCTCTCTATTTCCTGGTATGAAGTGGAAGTGTAACATCTGACAATACACCATTGTTTTGTATGAATGCTTAATCTGTTCAGGTACCTACATACAGTCTAGAGAATGATTCATCAGAACTACTGAAATGTAAAGGCTCCTGCTTTGTAGTATGCTGAGTATTTCAGCTGTCACTCAGGTCTACAGGAATTGCAGTTAGTAAAGACCACAGAAATTTCATCATTATACAAGATTTCTGTGTACCATTTAGATCACAATGTATCAAAAGATATCATTGGATCTATGCTTTTGATCACAAATACTCATATAAGTGATAAAATTACATATATTTAACAATTTCCAAACATCCAAGAATATTAAAGTGGTTTATAGCATCTGTTAATTTAAATGTATAATTTAACCTTGCAAATTAGACATCAGTACCCTTGAATGTTACACAGTGATGCTCTATTTTCTTTTTAAAAAGCCCTGGATATAGTTTGCTAGAACACATTGCTAGAGGTCAGAATATTGATTTCTGCAAATTCCAGATAATCCTGAATGCCATATTTTTCCACTGAACACCATGCAACCACTGGGTAAATAGCTCGCATTCTGACACAGGTAAGTTCCTTAAAAATCGTCTTTGTGTACAAGCTTCAAGATCTTTGGAGAAAAGACCACAGAACCTCATTGTATATTTATTGACTCGTTGCTATAAATCTTGATGCAGGTCTGCATTTTATTTTTTAATATGGCAGCATTCAAGGCATTTCATCTGAGTTCAGATTTGCAGTAAAGTGGGAGTAATGTGCCAATACCATCACTAATTGAAAACACTAAGTACATCTTCTATACATTTTCTTACTCAAGTTCTAAACATGTAAAGGTTCCACAGAAGTGCCATGAATATTGCCTGGGTTTGCATGTGTCAGAGAAGAGGACAGGAGAGTACGCTTTTCAATGTATTCCTTCAGATCTCATCCAAAATCCAGAGAAAACAGCAGAAAGATTTCATTACGCATAATAGCAATTCCTGATGAATTAAAAATGTCAAGACATTAAAAGATTTTCTGTGTACTCACTGGACATATGAATTCACAGAAGGGGACCATGCAAACACTCCCCAAATTATGTACTTCTTCATAAATGGTACTTACCTACAAAGCAAACAAACAAACAAACAAAAAAACATTAAATGTCTATACAGACACACATGTACATTTTAGCATCCTAGAAGATGTCAGAGGATCACAGTATTGTACACACTTCTACAAATGATGCCAGTCCAGATGTATTCCTAGATTCACAACTTACACACCGTTGGCCACTTATAGCTACAGATAGTTTAAAAGGAATCCCATGTTGTATTTATTTTGCATTTTTCCTACTTAATTTTGGAAAATCACTCCTTTTAAGGTCTAAAAAGACTAGCAAAGTTTTGCTACCTACCCTACGTTCAAATCTTAAGAATCAGTTACAATGCAAAAATATGTTAAAAAAGTACAAGATTTTAGCTACAAAATTAAATACAATAACAACAGCTCTAAGAATAAGAATAATCAGTGTATTCCTAAGCAGGTCATTAAGAAGATTAGAAGTTTATCTTTTTTATATGGCTTTATGTTTTAGTTTCAGATAACGCTACTCTGCAATTCCAACTATTTCCACTATCACAGCTCCAAAAATTGTTCCAGTATTATAAATATTTTGCACTAAATCTTATTGTTTATTCACAGGTCTGAGTCCTCAATTACATGTGTTGCCTACCTTTGATAGAGTAAAAAAACCAACATAGCAGGTAACTGACTTGGCCAACTTCATAACACTTTAGTCCTCAAATACCCAGTCATGTGACATATAATTGAGAGTGGATAAACATGATTAATCTTGCCCTTTAGAGTCATTTCATACCATTAAATCGTGAGGCATTCTCTTTGTTTTCAGTTCTTTCAAAGGGGAGGGAAAAAAAACAGGTAAAATTTCTTGACTGGTAGGAACTTCTAAACTGTGAATTTCTTGCCTGTGCGTAGACAAAAGTCACCAGAATGCGATTGTATGCTACAGTTGTGTAAAATAGGCTCTAAAGAACAGTATACGCACGTGCATACAATAAAAAAAAAAATCCCAACTAAAACCCAAAATAAAGCTTTGCACCCAAGTACTGGCATTACTGCATAGGGTTGGTCCATACTCTGGTACAGCTGTTCTGAATTATTTTGTGTTGCTGCACGCAAATGTTTCTGTACCTCTGTATCTGCAGGTGTAATAAAATCAGTTATTTCCAGTAGTTCACAGCCACAAAGTTGCCTGAGCATTTGTTAGCTAAAGAAAGATTTCAGTTTCTGTTCAAACTAGAGATAAGATTTGATACGAAAGGTCTGTTACGACACTGGCAAATATAAGACTGTTTAATCTGTTTCACATCACATTTTATTGGTTGTGAGCTACTTCTACACAGCAAAACACAGTGTCAAGGCCTACATCAAACTGGGCTATATTACATATTTATGAATTAGCAGTGAAGCTGCTGCAATGGGTGTTGTAATGCTGTGCTCAGTAACCTGGTTACAGTAGTAATTGACTTTGCTTTTTCCTTTTCCTTATCTAGGCTCTACAACACAAATGCTCCACTTCTGCCAACCCAGGAATTTTGTGGTTCAAGCAAACATGCCCGTCTGTGCATGACAAAGCTGGAAAGACGTGTGTGTGTTTTTAGAAAAACCTTTTTGCCTTGCTGACTCTCCTCATCACAGTCACAATATACAGGTAGAACAACAGCCAGAAAACCATCAGACAAAGGTGACTTTTCATAAAGATATTATCCCAAACGCAAAGTCAGAACAGCAGACATCTGTATCTTAGACCTTCCAAAACCGTAGACAGTCCTCGTCCATACAGTCTCGTATAATTCTAATCATTGTGATAGCATACACTTGAATTGGAAATGTATTGGAGATATTTCCTCAAGGCTGACAGATATTTGAGTTTAGGAAGGCTTGGAAAAAGCATTGTAATTCAGAATTTTCCATTTCAGTCATTGAAAAAGTGTTAGCCATTGAAAAACACTTTAAGGTCAACAAATATAAGGTGCAAGAGTTGCAGCTGCCTTCAAAATGTCCTTGGTCCAGGTATCAAATATTTGAAAAAAATTAAAAAAAAAAAAAATCATACTATAAATTGTGACAAATGCCTAAATTTTTCTAAACACGCACGCAATTTATATAATTCCTCGTGAAAGAAATATCAAGTTGATATTTCTAATTGATATTTCTAATTGATAAATTTCTAATCCATGTCTATTCTGTTTAGATGAAATTTTGATCTGGTATTATTTTTTGGAAATTATTTGCATCAAGCTAAAGAATAACGAAATGGAGGCTACATAGAGCATGACATGCTCCAATAGAAAAAAATCCCATAGCATTCAAGGATTCCTGGAAAGATTGATCTTATGAACTTCTTCAACATTTTCCAAGATATGTAAGCCCCATGCGTAAGTCTTAGTAGACCGATAGGTGTGCTTGCTGCATGCAGCTGTGGAGACTTCCACCTATATCACAGAACGCTCATCTGCAGAGACCTGGAGACAATCTATGTGCTCATGAAGATCAACCATATTACCTCTGTACTTTTTACTGTACTGCCTGAAGTCTGAAACATAGTTCACAGTTAAATTGCATGAAGTGCTTAGTACTGATTACTGAATATATCCACAAATAACAAAACTAATTGTATGATTTTTTTTGATACCAAAGAAAAAAAAAAGAAAAAAAATCCCAAAGAAAATATTTTCTCCTTCATCCCAGTTCTCAAAAACTGAAAACAAAATTAGAAACTCCAATCAAGTGCTTGTCAGTCCTGAAATATCCTGATCCAGCCGACCCTGCACAAAAGTCTAGATGAATATGAAATCACATTATATACCTAAGACCACTCATATGCTTAGTAGCACTGAAACCTTATGATTGCTAAATTAAGTATAAAACAATAGCAATTTTTAAAACTATATAGTTCCAGGATTTGTGAGTTCAATTTATTGCAACTGAAATAGCTTAAAATTGTGTGTCAGTAAGCAATGGTTACTCTGCCTACACAACTATGCCAAGAAAATTTACTTCCAAGCTGCAAGTCTTCTGTCATTACACTTTTGTATCATTCTAGAGAACAGAGCAGCAAGTATGCGTAAGCATGATGTAGGATTATAAGATAGTATTAATGTTTTCAAGGATTGTTCCATACAAATTTTTGAGGCAAAGAGCACTTTTTCCACTGTATGTGATGTAGCGTTGAGTTAACTAAGCATTTAAAATGATTAATAATTTAAAACTGCAAGTAAACTTTCCTTGTGCCTGATAGGATGGGAAATACTAGAATATTATCCTCCTTTCGTATCAGCCCAAGTGTTGTGTTCTTGGTTGTTACCCAAACAAGTGTGGTTTTCTTTGTGGCTGCTCTATTTTTTTCCCTTAAACATGAATCTTAACTTTTCTAATTTCTCAAAAACCCAGGGAAGTTTGTATTTTTCCTGCTCAGAAACAGCATTAACAATAATCCAAAAATTAATTTGGATCATTAGAACTCTATAAGGATTATCAAAAATGAAACTAGTTTAGCCAAATGATTTGTGCTCATTTCATGGCATTAAAATGGCTTCAGAATTCTTCGCAAACTGCAGTTACTGATTAATTTAATTGTACTAAGATGACAGAAAACATAAAGAAATTAACCAGAAAGCACAAGCATACGTTTTCTGTATGGACTTGTGCACGGGTGGTGTGTTTGTTTTTTGTTGGTTTTTTTTTTAATTTTAGCTTTGAAAACATTATAATTCATGTTTAAGCACAAGAAAAACAGATCTTTACTGAGGTTTACAAGATCAGGAGACAGGAATGTGAAAGTCTGCCAAAAAAATGACAATGCATCAGATATTACGCAACAAAAAAAGAATTATGAGTTTAGTCTACATAAAGGACTAATTCTACTTCATTAAACTTAGGCTGTTTGCTTTCTTATGAATTATTAAAAATGGAAAATAAATTATAAAAATAATGCAAATACTCAGCTGGAAAATTATACGTCCAAGGGGCTATTTCCTCCCATATTACTTTATCAAGGGTTTTATAGCTATTATTTATTTATTTTTCCCCTTATTTCTAAAATAAGGGCTTCCAACTAGCCTGAGGCTGACTGCCTACCTACTGAATTTGCAGTAAAATAAATAGGAGCTGAGAAACTATTATCAGTCCAAAGACACGACTTTGCTGTCACACCTGCATTACATATCCTCTTTTAGACATAAAAATCTCATGTGCAGGCTGTTGTCTCTCACTGTCCCCTTAGTTCTCAGTGTATACAACTACCCAAAGTAAATTAGGAGGGAATAGTTGCTTAATACTGTTGATAAAAAAAACATGGTGTTTTTTTTCTATGTAAGCCTAAATCTTGTATGTTCAGTCTGATAACATAGAATCATAGAATCACCTAGGTTGGAAGCGACCTTTCAGATCATCAAGTCCAACCATCAACCTCACACTGGCAAAACCCATCCCTAAACCATATATCTAAGCACTATGTCTACTTGTCTTTTAAATACCTCCAGGGATGGCAACTCCACCACTCCCCTGGGCAGCCTGTTCCAATGTTTAATAGCCCTTTCAGTGTGAAAATTTTTCCTAATACCCATCCTAAACGCCCCCTGGCACAACTTGAGGCTGTTTACTCTTGACCTATTGCCTGTTCCTTGGGAGAAGAGACCGATCCCCCCTGGCTACAGCCTCCTTTCAGGGAGTTGTAGAGAGTGAGAAGGTCTCCCCTCAGCCACCTTTTCTCCAGGCTGAACAACCCCAGCTCCCTCAGCCGCTCCTCACAAGAGTTGTGCTCTGGACCCCTCATCAGCTCGATTGCCCTTCTCTGGACACGGTCCAGTCACCCTTCTGGTACCTGAGGCAGGTCACCACTAAGCAGGTGGAAGAGTTCATTCACTGTAGGACATCTCAGGCACCCAGGATGCTTTATCTACCTGCATGTATGTTCACAAAGGGTTGTGGTAAACCATGTCTTCTTAGTAAATGTGTCACAGGCATAGTGCAATTTATCATAACAGAGCCAAAAATACAGAGACTGGGTTTCTGAAAAAGGTTTTGCAAATATGAACCAGCTCTCCCCAATAGTCATGAGACTACCACCCTTGGCATTTGAGGCATGCTGGCTTCTTTGGCCAAGGGAGCAACTGTTCCAGCTGAGCGAAACCAAGCGGAGGGTTGGAGAGCATGGTCTGATGAAGGGAGGAAGAGATGCGGTGAACAACTTTTTCCCTCCTGGGAGAGCTAGGCATTTGCACTGAGGATAACTTAAAAGAGAGATGTGTGTTCAAAGTTGTCAGCATTCTAACACAAACTTTTCTCTTGCTATTTTCTTCTTCTACTGGAACTACAGACAACAGTATCCATCATTTTGTATTCTTAAAAGCAACAGAAATTAACTACATCCTATACTATCCCAGAAGATACATTAATTGGAAGAGAAGAGAGAACAGATAGGCATTTCATCCACAGGACTTCCACAGACTTTCATCTGCCACTGATGGTGGTGATCTTTTCATGCCCAAACCAAATGTCATGTCATAAAGGCAAAAGGGGAAGAGCGGGGTGGGGGAGGAGAGAACACATGAACTGAACTAAAAGTTTTTTCTTATTGTTTGTGTATGACTTTCACCAGAATATGAAAAATCATCATCATCCCCCCAACAATTACTTTGCACTGTACAAAGTCACCTGAGCAGGAGAGAATTCTCTTCCAAGAAGTCTAATAACAAGACAATACAGAATTTAGATTTCCTTAATCTCAATGCTATTCTATAACTGCAGATATATTCTTGTGTCTGTTACCTATTAGATGGTCCAAAACAGTTTCTCAGAAGCAGCCACAAAAATTCAGCCTTTCAACACATGTAAACCAATCTTTTAACTTTCTAACAATGAAATGACTGGCTTGGTAGATGAGCGGAGCGCAGTGGATAATATCTGCCTCCACTTCAGGAAGGCTTTTGACACTGTCTCCCATAAGATCCTCAGTAAGAATCTGATGAGGCATGGGCTGCATGAATAGACAGTGAGGTGGACTGAAAAATGGTTGAACAGCTGGGTCCAGAGAGTGATGATCAGTTACACGAAGTCTAGTTGGAGATCAGTAACTAGCAGTGTACCCAAGCCAAGGGATCAACACTGGATCAAATCCTGTTCAACATCTTCATTAATGATCTTGATGATGGGGCAGAGTGAACCCTCAATAAATTTTCTGGCAATACAAAACTTGGAAGAGTGGCTGATACGCCCAGAGGATCATGGTGCCATTGAAAGGAACCTCAACAGGCTGGAGAAATGGGACAACAGAAACGTCACATAATTGAACAAGGAGAAGAGCAAAGTCCTGCACCTGGGGGATCTAATGGCACCCCAGGTACCATTACATCCTGGGGGCCACCAGTGGGAAAGCAGCCTTTCCAGAAGGCCCCGGGGGTCATGGTGGACACAAAGTTTAATGTGAGCCAGCACTGTGCCCTTGTGGCAAAGAAGCTTCATGGTGTCTGGGCTACATTCGGAGGATTGCCAGCAGGTAAGAGAGGTGAGGCCGCACCTGCAGTACTGTGTCCAGTAGAAGAGAGATATGGAGCTACAGGAGACAGTCCATAAAAGGACCAGTAACATGATCAGGAGTCTGGAGCATCTCGCATGAGGAAAGGCTGGTAGAGCTGGGACTGTTTAGCCTAGAGAAGTTAAGAGAAGGTTCTGTGGTATCTTATCAATTTGTACAAATATCTGGAGGGAGGTTATAAAGAAGACAGGAGCCAGGCTCTTCCCAGTGGTCCCCAGTAACAGGACCAGAGGCAACAGGCAACAAACACAAGAGGTTCCCTCTGAACATCATGAAACACTTCTTTTACTGTGAGGGTGACCAAGCACAGGCACAGGTTGCCCAGAGAGTTTGTGGAGTTGTCATGCTTGGACATACTCAGAAGCCCTCTGGACGTGATTCTGGGCAACCTGCTCTAGGTGGCCCTGCTTGAGCAGACCCAGCAGGGGTTGGACTAGATGACCTCCAGAGATCCCTTCCAACCTCCACAATTCTGCGATTCTGTATAAAACCAAATTGAACAAATGACGCTAATTTCTATTTAATAGGGAATAATTTATCTTCCTTCTGGGAATAAACTAGATAAATTGTTACATACTTTTAAATGCCTTTTCTACAAGACTTATCAAAGAGCGTCTCAGTTTCGGCATGTATTTTGCTTATTTTAAAAGGAAGCACATGAAAGGATTAAAAACCACTGATTTATTTCCCTTAATTAAGTCCTGCAGTCTACTCTACTGTCTATTTTGTACAACTCCTTCTTCAACAAATTCATTTTTTCTAGAATACAATTGCTCTGTGGCCCTTTTGGCATTTCTAGAATAGTACTGTGACCGTTCTGGCATTTGTATAACAGATGAAAACAGTCTCAAATTTCACAAGGGTAGGTAATATGATCAAGCACTTCCACAAGTCTTTTATTTCTTTGTAATGATATTGTTATATCCATCCTCAGGAACATGGAAATGCAATCTGTCAGTTACATACAGCAAGTGTAATTTTCTTACTCTCTTTCTTTTTCAACTATGAAATACAAAACCACCATGGAGATTTTAATCAAAAAGAATCCACACTTGAAGGTTTGAAAGGTTTTTAAAAAGCACTTTACTTACACATCTTATACATAAACTTATATGTATAAGATGTTTCTCAAAACATGCCTCCTATAACATCAAAAGAACAAGGGATAGTAGGAAGAAGAAAGATCACAGTATGGTTCCACACTGTATGGTATGTTTGCTACGTATATATGCATCAGATGCTGGCCTAAATTATCTTCTAGACCAACAGAAAGTTGCCTTATTTCAGTTTTAGCATTTCTGTATGAGACTACTTTTAAGTGTACTCAAGAAAATATGTAGCTAAATGAATATACTAGATTAGCAAGGCATATTATATTTCATCCAATATTATAGTAGAATGATAGTTAAATCACAATAATGGACTAAAAGATATATACAATAATGGATTTATTTCAAGTCTTTGTTCTGCTAATAACAGGCACTAATTACATTATGCAAGGAAATCCAAGTCACAATTAAACTTCCTTTAAATCTTGTAATTATAATCTACATCATTGTTTCATGACTCACTTTTTATAACATAGCGCTGGAATACTGTCGCTCAGCAAAACTCAGATTACCTCTATATAGCATTTTCTTTCCTTTTTGCACCGGTGATCATAGAAAGGCACAGGAGGCTGCTTCAAAGGTGGATCAGCTTTGGGGAGGTAGGATGTCACAGGCAAGGTCAGGTAACTGGGCTAAACCCAAAAGATGAGGAGTTTCTCATGCTTACCTACCTTTCAGGTACCTTTCAGGTAATTGTGAAAAAGCAACTGACTTTTTCTCTCTTTTATCATTTTACTGAGTCATTGTCTTACACTGGTTTTGTATCAATACAATCCTTTACTATTACTAATACATTGTATTACTAACACCACCAAAACCCAAACATTCCACAATCTGACATCCTTTATGGATTAACACTTTTAAAACATCTCAAAAGTCACTCGTCTTTTACCTCCCCAAAGCCATTTGCAGGTAATGTATTTATACGCGTAACAGTGTCTGATCCCCTTGAAATGCCTGTTTGTGTTGCTACAGACAGTTGTAACTTCTTTCAAGACACTTGTGAACCTTCATACCATGGTCATTTTCATTGCACTGGTAGCCCAAATAACTAATTGAGCTTTGCTCTAAGCTTCTACCCACAACATCAGAGCCCTAGGCTAAAAACTAGAATGCTATAATTCAAATTATCTGGCATGCCAGGATGTATAAATTAAAGCTCTAGTTTTGCTGTGGCTCAGGCCAGCAAAGCAGAGGCGGTGTGGTTACTAAAAACGTCCTGAAACACAGACAGGTCTCCCTGGGGGAACAAGTTTTTCTGAGTTTATTGCTCTGTGCTTTTTGCTCACATGCTCATTTTTACCATACAATAGATGGCAATCCAATATAGCTTTTTTTCTTAGTGAAAGAAGAGTAAGTTCTTACATCAACCAAGGCACTGCACTCAGAGTGGGTGATGATTTTTTAAACACACAATACCTGGGCTTGCCCAAGAAAATCACACTTTTACCTATGATACTTTTGACTGCAACCCTCTTGTCTTCCTTCAGCCCTCACTAGGATTTCACATTCTTGCTTCTTTCTTACTTAGGACTTGACAAACTTAAAAAAGGCTGCAAATCTGCTCTTTTCAAATGCATTTCTCAGCAGAGTAAGAAGGAGAGAGTGAAGCTAACCCCTATCATGTTCTTCTGCCTAAAACCACGGTAGAGGGTTCATGCAAGCCCCTACTCTTAGAGGAGGCCAGGGAAGCAGTGGCAGGGTAGGGCCAAGCAACACTGAACACAGACCAACTTCCAAAGAGCTGCACAAAGCACAGCACAACACTGGTGTCACAGGTGCTGGTTTTGTGGCTAAATACTGCTGTATAGCTTTACATTGTGTAAATATGTAAAAGGGACATTACAATACTGGAACATGGGGTATCAATGAAAAACACAGGGAAAGTAGGGGACATGCTGTAAATTCACACAGTAATTTACTTCACCATAACATGAGCTGAAGTCATAACAGCTCATCAATTGTTAATTTTTAATCAATTGTTAATTCAGACATCCTAGTCTGCTAATAAATTTTTCATGTGTAGCCCTTTTTTCAGGATCTCTCAATCCAGAATATTCTACTTCATGTAATCAATATGGATAAAAGACCGTATGCAGCAGCTACTGCCATTTTATCTTGCCATTCATTAAAACCAACTTGCAGTGAACATACGCTTTTTATATACATTCAAAGCTACAGTTCTATGTATCCATAAGTCAGCTAGATAAATTTCAGCCTCTGGTTTAATTCCTCCTGATTTATATATTTAGCCCATACTACTCTAACCCAGCTATAGACAGTCAGGTGAAGACTCTTAATTTGCTAGATAAAATGTTAAATATGCATAAAATATTAACAGTGAAGGTGCAACATAATTGATGAAAAATTACATAATTTAATAAAGGGCACCCAAAACCAACTGAAACCTTACCAGATGAAAGCGTAAAGAAAGTCAGTGAATTAATTTTCATTTTGCATCCTTAAAAAACTATGCAGAATATGGAAGAGTTGTAAAGTAATAATTTAATTTCATTTTTATGCCTTCTCCCAAAATGTCCTTTAAAGAGAGAAAACATGACAAATACTTTTTCTATAAAAGAAATATTAAAAACAAATTAACAGTGATCAGAAAAAATCTCTACTGGTCTTCAGTCAGCTTAAACACTCTCTGAAATTTCTAGGAATGGCATTTCTACCTGACAGCATGCTAATGCCTCCCTGCTTGCTGGTCTTTAGAATAAAAAAGCCTCTTCTTTGCCTTACATATTTCTGATGCATGTCACATACGTGCTGAGCTAAAGCAATGTGGAAAACAACAGCCGATTTTACATTCTTCTACAAGAAAACCATTTTTAAGAAAAAAAGCAGCTGTGGTCCATAGCCTGTGTAATTTTTTCTTTACCATGCTTAATCTGACTTTATTGAATAACAAATAGAAGACATTGAACAAAGGCAATATAATATTCCCATATCCTAAAAATTGAAGTGATGAAATTATAAATATTCTTGAAAAATTTCTGCTCTGTAATTATTTAATGACCAAAAAAAATCAGCCTAGGCAAGATGGAGAGCATGGTATTTTCATTTATTTTCTGCAATATCAAAAAAGGCTAGTTTTAGCACTAAAACAAGAATAAGATATTCTCAAGCATCTACAAGTTGCCTTAGCAGTGTTGCAGTTTCCCCCCGCCCCGCTCCAACCCCCCAAATTTCTATTAAGTTCTTGGGTTTAAACACAAAGAAACTTATACAGGCACATTCAGGAGATAAGTCAATCCAAATAAAAGTGATAAATAAAATCAAATCAATCAAGTTACCATATTTAAACCAAACCTTACCAAGTTGTTTGAGTTTCTTGGTAAAGGTTTGTTAGATATCATCTATATTCTCGTGTGCACCCTTTATTTTCCTTTTCCTCATCTCAGTTTAGTCAGTGTTGTTATAAGTAACGAAGATGGTAAGACATGACATTGTTCCCATTGAAAGCAAGCGCAAAATCCTTCAAAAGCAGAATTAGTCTGTGTTCTCTCAGGATGGGCAATGATGTTAACTCAACAGAATTTGAGGCTGATGCAATACTTTAGCAAGCAAATAAACAATATTCAGAATATATGCAAATGACTTAGCCAATTCAGGTAAGCGAGTGAAGTCTTCACAGGGGCTGTTATTAATTACTGAAAAGCATTAAAAGGAAGGGAAGGATTTCTTGCCTCTGATACAGTCAATTTCCACATTTAAATGGTGGTGAATAATTTCAGCCAAAGATGACAGCCCTGAATTCATACAAACAGCTCTCAAATATTTCTTTTCTGCTTGGAGATGCTCCAGGTTGCACTGGTTGGATACAGACATACAAACAACTCCCCCGTCACACACACACATGGATACAACCTCTCTGGGTTGGACCATAAGTTCACCCATCTGGATTTTTCACTCTCTGACAAAGGCCACTACGAGATGCTCACAGAAAAAGTGCAAATAATACTTGAAGAATTGAATAGTATTTCTCTCAATATCTCCTGTCAAAATATGGCAATCTGAATTTGTGGTTGAATTCACGTCAACGTTGTGCTGAATAGCTCTCAATAGACTTTTATCCTTGGATTTTGCCTAATCATATTTTGAACTCCTGTATACTTTGGCATCTACATAAACAACTTTACTATGCATTCTGTGAAAAAATACTTTGAAACCTGCTGCCTGATCATTTCACTGAGTGACCTTGTTCGTACATGAGAAATAGAAAATGACTTCTCCTTATTCACATTTCCTCTGCTGTTCACAGTTTCCTATATTTTCTCAGAAACCCAAGCTCTTTTCCAAACTGAAGCATCCTAGTCTATCTATCTGATCACTCCTTGCTGTTCTCACTATTTATTTTCTAATAGTTCTTAACAATCTTGAGTATCTTTTTAACTCCTCCTTAGCACCAAGTTGGTATTTTCAAAGGACTACCCACAATGTTTGATAGAACCTGGTCTTCAGGGGTGCATTTAATTTAAAAGCCACTGTTAGCTATGCACAGCTAAAGTTATTTTTTCCCTTATATATTCATTTTTATTTATAGACAATGAAATTTCTTCAGCATGTTGCTTCCCATTGAATCAGTATTGTGTGACAGCTGTGTCGCTTTAGGAACTCTTAAAGTACATTATAAAAAGCTATTTTGAAATCCATATATACAAAAAGAACTGGATCATCTTTACCCATGTTTGTTGACTCCTTTAAAAAAAAACAACAAAAAACTCCACACCCAGCCACACACACAAAAAAAAACGAACAAAAAAAACCACCGAAAAAACCAAAATCATAAAGCCCAAAAAAGCCTGCAACAAACCCCAACCCTTTAACCAGTTCTGCAGCATGCTTTTCTTCTATAGAAGCCCATTTTGCACTTTTCTATTTTATCATATGCACTAAAACATTTACTTTCATTCTAAAATTTTCTGGAGTTCTCCTCTCTCCACAGTTTTTTTTAAAAATCTGGCATCACGTTTGCCATGGTAATAACGCTGATCTCACTGACAGATGTAAGTAACAATTTTGTATTTGAGTTATTTTAGAAATCTTGAGTGAATAACATTTAGACCCGGACTACTACTGGACCTACTACTTAATTTTTTGTGTATTTTTTTTTTAGAGTAGACATAGGTATCTGCTTGAAGCAAGCCTTGAAATCAACACTAGTCAAAAAAAGTCCCTAGCGCAAGACATAGCCTAAGTTATTTTATAGTGAACTGTGATAGAAAAAAAAATGCTTTGTTTCTGTACTGTTGCTTTGACTTCTTTGAGTATTCCTCTTATTTCTCAATCATTTATCAGTCAATGTATCAAATGTTACACATACAAACACGGAGTTCTTTCCAAAATAAATTCTAAAGTGGTCTACAAAAAGGCCATTATTTACCTGCATGAAACCACAAAACCTGAAACAAGCTCTGACAAAATGGGTATGTTGCCAGCTTTTAGGTGTTAGACAATACACTTTATTCCAAGAAGTAATGTAGGAAAGAATTTACGCAACTACAGAAATGCTAATACTGGCCTTTAACATTGGGAATTAAGCTTGATCAAGTACAAAGCAGAATAAAGTTAAATTTTGGCTATTCAGAGAGGCATGTGGGCATTCTAGAATGCCTTACGCTAGCAGTGTATTCTTTTCCACTGGCTTCACTGGACTGAAAAATAACACTTGTGGAAAAATATTCTTTTTGTCCAGACATGAAAAAACTCCCAAGAAGCTTTGGCTCAAAAAATTAAAACTTTACTTAGAAACCTTGCATTATCAAACACCATTAGCCTCTATTCTACAGCTGTTTAAACAGAAAGAGCTAGTCTTTGACAAATAACCTGATCAATAACACAAACTTTCGTTTTATCCTTTGTATTACCAATGTGTTCATTTCTTTCTTTTTTTTTTTCAGGATGCTTGACATAAAAATAGCTACTTTCCATTAATTTTTATAGAATTCACTTTTTTTTCATTAAGACTATAAATTCTTTTATTTTTTTAATAACTATTTTAAACTATAAATATTGCAAATATTTAACAGTTCAAGACACACAATACTTCCTGCTTTAGAAAACAGCATAATATACCAAAGTTTACCAGTGATGAAACATATCAGTTATTCAGCTAGGATATTAAAAATTGCCATTTTGAATGTTGGAGTTAGCTCTATTTTTAATTGAAAACAGGCTTCTGATTAACCGAACTGAAACAGCCCTATATTACTGAAAATTCCTCTAATTTTTTTTCTGAGGCATTATATTGTACTGAGATGTGGTAGCACTAATCACACTTTAGAAAAAATACACAGTTAATGGGTTTATCAGTGTTTGCCTGCTAGTTGTGTTCTGCTCAGTGCGTATTCTGTTCTGAGGTATCAAACACTACAGCAGGGGAGAGCTGGGGAAAGCTGCAAATGAATGAGGCCATTTCACTTCAGTTTCCAGGCAACACAGAAAAGTGTAATGACTGCGCAGCGTGCTGGTCATTGTTCCAAAAGGTGTTACAACTCACAATTGTCATGGGTTTTAATTTTAAGCATTTCTGTTTGTTTTATTTCATGTATTCCAATTCATGTCTTTTTTACTTTTTTTTTTTTTTTTCTTTTATCCTTCCTTTCTAGTCATCATGTGTGGAGGACATCTTTGTTCTAAGATATTGTCTGTCCATATAATCAGTACAGCCACTCCTTGAAGAAAGTCCCTTGGTAAATGTCTGTTACTAAAATGATATAAAAGTCAAATGATAACCACGTAACTTTGCCGGCTCTGGAACTTACTCCTTATTTGATCTGGATGGATTGGAGAATGAAGAAGAGTTAGGATTCTGACAGAGGGCATCTAGCAGCTTGAGCACTGAGTTTTTCATAGGAGATTTAGCTTAAAGGGGCTTACTTAAATTATATTGAACAGGGATACTCATCCTGAGTTGAAGTAGTCTTACTTTATTTGGTGAAACTTACCTCCAAAATAAAAAAATAATTAACAATTCATTAAAACTATTTAAGTTCTAAAATGAGAATTTAAAGAAAAATAATTATTTTATAAGTGATCAGTTAAAATTAGTCTTATTCATTTTGATTTGCTTTCTGAAGTGCTCCTGTTCACTTTTGTAGGCATCATGCAATCTCCATCACTGGCAACCAGAATTTTAAAAATCCTTAACAAATGTTCACTGTTGCAAATCTCTTGCAAATTTAACTGTGTGGCTATTAAAAAATAGAATAGAACATTTACTTCTACCCAACTGTAACAGGTTTTCAGTCACTACGTACGTGAAATGTGTATTTATCTAGTGACATACATTTACGTCACTTTTGCACAACACTACATAAATACATGAACGTATTAATCACAGAATGGTTCAGGTTGGAAGGGACCTTAAAGATCATCTAGTTCCAGTCCCCTGCCCTGGGCAGGGACACCTCCCACTAGACCAGGCTGCTCAAAGCCCCATCCAGCCTGGCCCTGAACACCTCCAGGGATGGGGCATCCACAGCTTCTCTGGGCAGCCTGTTCCAGTGCCTCACCACCCTCATAGTGAAAAATTTCTTCCTGATATCTAATGTTAATCTACCCTCTTTCAATTTGAAGCCATTACCCCTCATCCTATCAGTATATGTCCTTGTAAAAAGTCCCTCTCCAGCTTTCTTGTAGGCCCCCTTTAGGTACTGAAAGGCTGCTATAAGGTCTCCCCAGAGCCTTCTTTTCTCCAGGCTGAACAATCCCAGCTCTCTCAGCCCGTCCTCATAGGAGAGGTGCTCCAGCCCTTCAGCCTCCAGGCCTCCAGGGAGACCTTATTGTGTGCTTTCAATACTTAAAAACGGTTTGTAAGAAAGATGGGGACAGACTTTTTAGCAGGACTTGTTGCAATAGGACAAGGAGTAATGGTTTTAAACTGAAAGAGTGTAGATTCAGCCTAGATATAAGGAAGAAATTTTTACACTGAGAGTGGTGAAACACTGGCACATGTTGCCCAGAGAAGCTGTAGATACCCCATCCCCATTCAAGGTCAAGTTGGATGGGTCTCTGAGCAACCTGATCTAGTTGAAGAACTCCCTGTTCACTGCAGGGGGGTTGGACTAGATGACCTTTAAGGGTCTCTTCCAACCCAAACTATTCTATGATTCTATGACTCTATGTATAAAATGCTATTAAAAGAGAACAAGCAAATTTCCTATTTCCTCACCCTAATTAAATATACAGTTATATGATAACAGTGATTGCATCGAGGCAACTTATTCCCCAAGCATGCGTAATTCTGGGCTCAGCTTGTGGGAGGAGGCCTGTTCAGAGCCACAGATTTGGTATCACGCCCTCCAGGGAGCAACACTTCGCCATAAAGTGTTCTCCAACCTGAGCAAACTCAACAGCCTATGCACTTCTGACAACATACCACCCACACCCTTATCCTACGTGTTCAGACCTGGTCTTTCTCTGGCATCCTTGGTCTCTAAGTACTGAAGGCAGCACAGTTCAAAGAACAATAAAGTCTCACTGCTCCAGTATTTGCACTCTGTTCAGCAACTGAGAAGAATCAAGTTTCCACGGAAATTGTTTATTTTGCCATGTTGCGGTTAATTCTATACATTTGTTCTCCCCCAAATAAAATAAAACTTCTATATTGGTCATCTAAGTTCGTCAGAAACAAGCACAGGTAGATTCTGTTTTCTGAATGAAGTTATTTCTGTAACTGGTTGTTGAGTTTCTAAATGGGTGGATTTTTACGATAAACAGAAAAATAAATTCAAAGCTGTACAACAATATATTTATGTAATTTTAATGTATACAAAAATAGTCTCAGGTTAAGATTCACTTCAACAACAGCAACAAGCCAATTTCCTTTAATTAAATTTCAAGATGTAGATGGTTTACTTGTGCTTTCTCTTTCTCCTTTTGCTTATTTATTTATTTACTAAGTTTTGCCCTTGTCTTTCATTCTCAATTTGACTTTTTTATTATTTTAGTCAACATGGTTCATTTCACCATTGCATGCATGCACTCCTGCACTGGCAGCAATACTTGTTCATGCATCTGAAGTTTTTTCTTTAAGATGTAAAGAAATGTAATCTACATTTAAGAAAACAATATTTACCTTTCTGTTGGACTTAGGATATGGAAAAAGCTTATTTTCAAAAGAATACCCTTGGCAAAATTAATCCATTATCATTTCTTTTAGCAAAGCTTTCGTAACATTTTAGCCACCTGCTCCTCCACATTTTTCACATTAAGGATATAGCCAGCATCACATTCATTTTTTGTTTTTTCCCCAGAATGCAAGAGAAAGATAATTCGAACCACATTCAAGCTTATAGGTTATTTGAGTTTGTTATATTTGAATTATTTTGCTTTAAAAATAGATTTTTACTTTTTTATTTTTCCTCACAGTGAAACAATTTTAAAACATTTCACCTCCTGAAGAATCTCTGTTTTTCATAGTACTGTAATATTTGCATTGTCCCAGCTTGAATTTTTCATTAAGTAGTATTTCTTTGCCACAATACAAATACTCCTACTTTGCACTGGAAAAAAAATATGTTGTGCTTCTAATGTCAGTATAGAAACGTTCTTCCCCACTTACTGTTGTTTTCAGAGCTGTAGAAACAGAATCATTTCCTTATACAATTTCAGGGAGTGTTCTGCACAAAATTCAGAGGTCTTACAGGTCTATAGGTGCAGAAGTAGCACACATGGAGGTCTCAGGAAAGTTATAACCCTTACAAGACACCTTACCTTACCAAGAGGTAACAGACTGCAAAGAAATTGTTTACTTTGACACATTGGTCTTAACCCCTTATCTACATAATGACTGACCACGCATATGATAGACATTTCATTGAAAGCAATGCCATCAATGACACATGTGGACTAATTGCCACAGATGTGAGTATGGAAAAATATAAAAACAAGAAGCAGAATGTAAAAATAAGATTAATTAAAAACTCAAGAGAATATATATTTAGACTTTAAATTTCCAAATCTTTAATTCTTTAATATTTAATTTGTATGTCTGTTTTCTGACGGTGATTTTTGGGTTCAGATCTTCAGTCTAGCAGACAATCTGTCCCTTACAAGCACAAAACTTCAAAAAAACAGTTTTAGACTCCAAATAGTCACCGTAGCCCTTCCAGCTGAATCACTGATAGATAATCAATATAGAAATATGCCAAGATCAGCAAAGATTTCTTTGGTGGAAAAGATCCACCTTTTTTTTTTCTTATTCCAGAGGGCTTAGATTACTTTTAAGCAAGATAAATTAAATTTAAAATATAATATGTAAAATAACATGCTAAACACCTGGAAAATACAATCCCACAAATGCTAACAAATGTGTAATTTCTGCAATGCTGCCTGTTAGACAGCTGCCAATATTTTCTAGATGGGTTAATATACTTAGTCAGGTGTTTTGTGGCTCCAGCATCCCAACATTAGAAAGTTCATTCATATTCCTGTCAATCCCTCTTAATACAGGTGAGGAAGGTGAATACACTCCAGCTAAGACTGCAGAGAAGTAACGAAGGAGACATCACAAAATGACAACAGAATTTTTTTTGCATTACAACAACATCAACAACAAAACATTAAATCCCCCCAACCTACACTCAGAAATTGCTTACAGAAAAGTATAAGAGTAAGGATAAGAGTAACTGTAAGACAGTTTCTCAATAGTTAAGAAACACCAGAATTGTTTCTCCAAGAAGCCATAATTTGCCCTCTGTGTACAGCATACGTTGTGATCAACAGAGGTGCTTTTTAATAGTGATCACAACCATCTTTTCTATGAGACCTATACTTCTTTAGTTGAGCCGAACAGACAGATTTTACAGCCAGAAAGAGAGGCAATGATCCGTTTCCCCTCAGTTTTTGCAGATATTGGAAACTGTAATAAGCAAAGCAGGGAACATATGCTTTGTACTTAAGAAAGAAACAGTACTCTGTAAAACTGTGTTTTGGCCTTTTCTCCACTCCAGAGGATGTCTACACCTTTCTGAAAGCAGGCACGCTATTGCATTGCCTGCTCTTTCCGTGAATTAGACACAACTGAGCATTGAATTGAACAGTCTAGGTTAGTGTGGCATATCCCTGATGGCAGGTAAGATAAACGAGTTCAGATCAACTTATCATACTCAACTACATTAATGTTCCAGAGTTTTGCTACAGATCAGCAGGTATTCTTACAATTACAAAGAAAAAAGCTCCTAAAGCTTGTATTGGTTTGGTTTCTGCTACAGTTAAAAAGTTCAAAACAAGGACAATGTTTTCTTATATTCCTACAATACCTGGGATGTTGGCATTACAAGAAACTGTAAATGGATATTTAATATTTAGAAGATGAAAAATGAACATTCTCTTGTTCTGTAAACAATGATAGTTCTTCATATTTGGAAAGCATTGGAAAAATGTTAACAAAACATTCCTGAAAAATATAATAATGATTTACTTCAAATATTTAGGAATTAGGACAATAGAGTACAAACAAGTCTGCTGAATTCAAAGAACAGGAGCTGATGGCAGAGCTAGGTTTAAAATCCCAGGATATTTCAACCCAGTCTCACACTATATCCACAGGACCCATGTGTCCCTCTGCTTGAATTTGCTTACAAGACTCAGAAACCCTCACACTTATTTGCCTGTTATTATTTTAAGTGGAAGTTGGATTTTTAAATTTACTTAGTGTGCATACCTTCTCTTTGAATCATAGAATCATTTTGGTTGGAAAAGACCTTTAAGATCATCAAGTCCAACCATTAACCTAACACTGCCAAGTCCACCACTAAACCATGCATCTAAGAGCCGCATCTACACATCTTTTAAATACCTCCAGGGATGGTGACTCAACCGCCTCCCTGGGCAGCCTGTTACAGTGCTTAATAACCCTTTCTGTGAAGAATTTTTTCCTAATATCCAATCTAAACCTCCTTGGCACAACTTTCTTCTGATAGTTTGTTTGACCTGAGAAGCTTGTTCCCTAGGTCTACAGGATTGTTGCACATAACAATCACACAGCAATCATGCTTTTATTTCAACACAGCAAAATAGATGCATAACTGCAGTTTATCATTTTGTTTTCCATTGTGACCTCATCATGACATCATTATGATGCCATAGACTGAGTGAAAAGGGACATCATCATTTTTTCTACTGATTTAAGTGCTCCTCAATAGGTTACTTATTTAATCAAGAAAATCTTTCTCAAATGTTAAAACTGTACTTTACAGTTTACCTTGAAAAATTTAGAGGTACCTAAAGCTGATCTACTACAATGTTGGTCAAATCATTTGAATTTATTTCCTCCTCAAAACCATTTAAGCAGTTGATAATTAATAATTAGATGTTATAATTTAGTATTCTATTCAAATAAATTAATGGAGCAGAAACAGGCTTTATAGAAATGCTTCCTGATCCTCACCCAAAGATTTTTACTCAGAGGAGCGAGTCACAAGCTACCAGCTTAAGCAATGTTGTAGTATTCTTTTTATAGAAAACCTGGACTTTTCTTTTTGCAGTTAGAAATAAGGAAATCAGTTATCCAGAACATTTTATTTTTGTGGTAGTAATTTTATTTTTCACACCATTAAAAGTATTTTTGAACCATATCACATTTTATTCTAAGCATGATACCAGTTACTTTTATTATTCATTGCATGAAAGTGCAGTAAGATTCAAACACCATTATTTTAGGGGCAACAAAGCTCCTGGAAAGTTAAAACAACTTCAAATTAGCACCAAAAGCCCTCATGTAATTATGTAATCATGTAGCTACGTCAGGATAACTATGAAAGAAATTAAGAAGTTTGCTAGAGAACTACTGAGAAATTAATTTGCCACTGTTGGCAAATAGCACACAGAAGAGAGCTTTGCTAAAGAAACAGTCATTATTTCTCACTCTTTAGACTGGTTGATAATAGGCAATAACAATGGTGTTCCTGTTAAAGTAGTCTGAAATTAGACGGTCATTTACAATACTGTACATGGCCTGCATTATAACCCATTGGTCAACATACAGAGGCATCATCAGTCTTCAAGAAGACAAAAAGTGAGTCAGACAGTTCCAGTGGCTTTCAATCAGATGACCTTCATATAAGCCCCAGCATTACGATACCTGCTTTTCCACAGCCCTTCTAAGCCTCATACCTCAATGCTGAAAAGGCATTACTACTAGCTGGTCGAGTTTTGCCCCTTACTCATAGCCATGTAACTTCATCTGCATTCAAATGCTCCAAAACCAGCTAGCCTGCTGCTTCTAGGCACGCACCTCTAATTACTTACCTAAGACTACTTATTCATGAAGTCTTTACCTTACTGTCTGCAAAACATAATATATTTAAGCAGATTACTTCTTTGCGAAGTAAGAAGTAATGCTTGACCAGTACTCTAACTTTCAGAGTAAAAGTGGGTGCTTCCACTGTAAAATTATTATATGGATGGAATTAATTATGCAAAATTTATTCAATATTAGTTCCCTTTGCAGAACCTATATAATGAGCTAAGTCTAGTCCAAGGTCTAAACATCATTAGAAAATTAAAATGCATTTTATATAACTTTGTTTTATGAGTGAAGACTGTTTCAAAGAAAAAGTAAATTATCCATTGGTAACTACATCATCCCTACACAGAAGTATTTTATTTCTTTCACTTTAGATACAGAAAAGTCTGGAAGAGCCCTAGTCTTTTCTGACATAGGCTTCACAAACTTTTGAATAAAGTTTTCTACGCATAAATTTTTACATAAGCTACTATATGCCACCCTATTTGTTCGTAAAGAGAGGATGCCTTTCCAATATCAGGGGATTTCCGTTTCAAAGTCATTCTTTTTTATCTTCTGTGCAACTCCCTCTTATGGCATAACCTTCTATTACCAAAAGGGTGTGGATGGAAACAGGAACTATTGAACAGTTCCAGCTCATAGCACAAGCTTATATCCAAAGAAATATTACCAAACAACTTTTTACAGACCAAGGTCACTTCATGTTTTTACTTGCCCATACTTTCTCTTTGTATTTTAACAGTGATGCTTCGCTGTTTGTGTTCAAGTAATTGATGAGACTTTTATAAGGCTTTTAAACATGAATAAGTTTCTTTTATTTATTTTTGATTGGTGATGATCTTTGCACTTTGGACATGCAAGTAGCAGCTTGTAGCAAAGCCACAACACACAAAGCATGTTTTACTGTGTGAGGTATGTCTAGAGCGACTTTGTAAGTAAATGCAGCATGTAGTCTGGAGAACTAGATGGCTCTGAGAATATATGGAGAATGAAAGATAGAGGCTGTCCTCCTTGGACTCATCTGAGATTTTATCCCCTCACCCCGCCCCAATGTGAAATAAACTTCATACCAGAAAAGGAGCTACTCCTGCTCAGCATATCAATGGCATTTGCAACAGATGCTCCAGGGACTGAAGAGGTTGTGAAAATCTGAAAGAAATTTTGGTAACATAAAAGGAGAAAATAGAATATAATTTGCAGATATGGCCACTGAGTATACTGTGAATTTCCTAAAGGAACACAGGTGGCTTAAAGGAAAAGAAATACAGAACAGCAGTAATGGCAGAACCTGCTGTTGGGTGATGATATTTATATATCATAGACAATACATGATAATATAATTATAATACATGTATAATAGAATATATTATTCATTACCAGCTGTCTGAACAGAATACATGATACTGGGATTTGTATCTCATAGCTCAGTAGAACTCCATCCTGCGCAGCCTCCAGATGAGGCGAAACAAGGCATTCCTTGCTCTCGGCAATTACTTGGGGAACGGCGCGGGGGGTGGGAAACTCTGAAGTATTTCAAATTAAATATTTCAGGCACAATAAGTCAGTATTTTCCAGTATTTTATTAGAATATTCCTCACAACCTCTACCCTGAAGTTCACGCTTAAAAATCTTTTCTTCTGTTGAAATGGGGGTTTTGGGAGTGTTTTTGCTTTTTTTAACACACTGAAAGATGCAGTGCAGTCTTGAACTCAGCATGCCTTATCCTTAGTGTTATTTTTTAAATTGCTAACAACAATCATACGATAGGATTTAATTTTTCTAATAGTCCATTTCCCCTCCCCCTCCCGCCCCCAATCAACATGTGTTTTAATATGGTTTCTCTTGACAAGCTATTGTTGATGAAAGGCCAAAAGCTTGGTATTGTCACAGCTGCACCATATATCACAAACTGTGACTACAGCGCCAACAACACCTTCTCCAATACATAATGCCTCACACAGTCACCGCAGACAAATACAGTCCACCCACAAGAGAACCTCATGGAGGTCTCCAGACTGTGATTATGACAAAAAGTAAGAAAAATTTCAGTACACAATTGTTCTTAAATAATTGTTTTGTAGCTGGAGTATGTAACAGAAATTATACCCATACTTGGAGAAATACTATTCTTTGTAAGTTCCAGATATTTCTTCTGCAGTACATTATTTTTTATGTGGGGAATAGAGATCATTGTACAGTCAATTCTCAGGTCTTTTAATGAATATTTTTTGTGATCTTGATGGATTTCCACATTTAATTATGCAGTCTAAAATACGTCCCATGACAGCTTGCATTTACACAAGTCATTATTCTTCTTTTTTGATTATGTAGTGTGCTACATACTATAATTGTAATTAACACCTTTGCAGAATTCAATCTCTGCATATGAATGTGCATAATAATACATAGGTCCAAGATGTAGATGATATATTAAAATAACTTAGATTTTATTGCTTATGACTGTGTTTATGAAAGTACAGGTTTTAAAGGTTGTTACAGCTGCACAGCAAGACTGGAAATGCAATAGCTAGCTTTTCTGATTCATCATTTAATGAACCTTCCCATCCCCAAAAGAAAACAACATACTTTATCTGTGATTGCATATGTCTTCTATAATGCAAAATTATATTTATGGTCATGGTCAAATAAATAAATTATTTATTTGAATATGACTGGAAAATTGTTATAATATTGAAGTGCACATCAGAAATGGTTGCTTTTCCTTTAACTTGTTTAATATGGAAATATATAACGTTCAGATAAAGCTGGAAGAATCACATAATTTATAAAATCTATTCTGGATAAAACTTATTTGCTGTCTTACTCTATTTCGGGAGGTGAAATGAATATACAGGCAGATATTCTTAAAAAAAACAGCTTGTGGAGTTTCCTTCTCTACTGCGCTCCTACTACTTGCTCTGGACCTTATTTGTCAGGTTCAGTAGATGCAGATTTACCACAGAAGCTCAATAAAACATACATAACAAAAACCCACACATATACACAAAAGCCACAATTTACATGTTCAACTAATTGATGCACAATGATATTTTTTCTTTAAATTATTAAGGTAATGTTATCAAGAGATAATCCTAAAGACTTATTCATGCATTAAAGAACACTATGAAAGTTCATAGATATTCCAAGCTAGTCTGTCCCATAAAGTGATGTATTTAATTGTACATCATTCAGTCTTAGACATTATTACACCATAAAGTATTGCAAGCTTACTTGAACAATCTATCATCCATAAAAGTCTCACTGTCAGGAGCATATCTGTGGAGTACGTGTCACAATGAGATTCTAACTGATAAGTTCTATCTGTTATAATATTTAATGAGTACTGATAAATTTGGTACATAGAAGAACACAGAAGAGATCTGATCGCTAAGAAAAATAGAATTTAAGAGGAAAACAGGTAACAAACAAAGCATTATGAAATGACCACAAGTGTTTCTCTATAAAACAATAACCAAAATGGAGTATGTCCTTCTTGTCTTACGTTTCACCCCATACATGCACAAAATTTTATGTTTTTTGCTATAATTATTCTGTACATGTTTTTTTTTTTTAAAGAACAGAATGCAGAAAAGTAGTAAAAGTAAGCTGTTGAAAATAGCAAATAGAAGATCCTGAATGTTTACTAAAAGGGGAATACGCAAAAACCCGAAAGTAAGTTCTGTGCTAACATGAAGTGTGAGCCATGTAGTGTCACGCTATCACTGATAATAGACAAAGAAGATAACAATGCCTGCTGAATTTTGAGGGTTTAGAAAATGGAAAGTCAACTCACTATAAATTTATTAAATGTAGTATATCTCCATAGTATAAAGCAGTAAAGGTTTTACAAGATTATTCCCTAAAATTTAGCAGTAAGGGGAGATGCCAATATTACCAATATTATCTAGTGACCAAGATCAAACATTGGTTGGGCGTGAACAAAAGGACAGGTCAGGCAGTGCATCCCACCACAACAGAGTAAGCACATTCTACTGCAGACACAATCTAAGCACTAGTAACTTGCCCCAGCTAGAGACCAGTTCTAAGACTGGCCATTTTTCCTAGATAAGACAGAAATAAGCCTTCTTCTAGCAAACATTTCACTGTATTTCTGTTTAAATCAGAGATCTGCCAGTACTCTGCTCTTTGAGTAAAACTTGTTGGTTCCAGCCAACAGCTGCTCCATATGGGACTATCAGCTTGATAGACAGAGATGCTGAGACCCCTCTCCCACTCTTCTTTCTCACTTAAATGTTAACTTGTCTATTGTCAGAATGAACTCTTGCAAGTTTTAAGATGAGTGTCCTCCTGGACCACCAGTGGAAAAATCATGCTTGGTATTAGATGAACAGAAGTATAAAAACCCCAAAAGTTCATGAGATACAGAAGAAACATCAAAAGAGGAAAAGAATAAGGAGTAATACCTACATAACCCAAAGAAGAGTAAGCTCTTCAAGAATGTATGAAAGGAAAAGCCAGCTAGTTGCTAGATGGTGCTAAAGAAATCGTAAGAATATCTATACCTATAAGAAATATATCTATTAAGAGATATGAATTACTATGAGAAGTCAAAAAGGGAAAGAAATTTCTGAAGCTTTTATAACACATTTGAAATTTTGAGGTTATGTATATGGAACTACACTATACCTAAGAAACCCTTAATTTAAGGCCAAGGTTCAGTGGAGTCTTGAGATTCAAAACAGAGGAAAAAGGCTACCATGCAATACTAATTTCAGCTTGCATAAAACATTAAAAATGTGTCAAACTGCAGAAGAAACAGACAGGATTGCACAGGCTGGGGTAAGAACAAATCATCTGTTTTGGCAAACCACAAATAAAATAGTAATATATACATGCAAAATGGAAGTGCAAATAGTAAGTTTGCAAAATGCAATCAGAGCAGCAATGTGGAAGACTGCTTGAGTTTAACAGGTTCCCAAGATTATACACAGTAAGCTAATGAAAACATTCTACAAAAACTACTGGGAATTTCTGCAATTTCTTAAACAAAACATAAGAAAATCACCATAAAATAAAGACTTAGAATTTAGTCTTTGATTGTTCATTGATCTTTCTGAGATGGTTTTGGGTTTCCTTTTTGCCACCAGGAGCTCTGCTCTAACATGACCTTGGGAAAATGCACCTTTGCCTCTTCCTTTTTCACATGGAGGTGAATTTTGTCCTCATCTGTCTTTCCTCAGGTTTGAGCTGTGTGCAACATCCCCAGCTTATTGCAAGCCACTCTGTAGACACTAGACGGAATCACATTCCCCTAGCTCATTCCCTGCCTCTGCTCCACTAACCCATGCATATGTGTGCGCATCAAATACATCATACATACACAAGACAAATACACATACTGTCTTTGCAAGCCTGTTGCCTAATTATACACAAGCATGCCCCTCTTTACGTAACAGAATTTCAGAAGAGTGTGTATGTGTATTGGGATATCTTACACCTTTGTAGTATGTGTCTCTGACAATATTGTGAATTAAATCCTTTCCTGGGAAGGATTTATGCATCCATTATCAATATCTTTACATTATATGTTGAGAGGATCACATACTATTCCAGAAAAGGAGTAAGGTAACGTGTTCTAAAAAGTCTGAAAACCAATCGAGGAGAGTCCTCTGTAATATACCAGTTGTTACCTTGCCTAAAACCTTATGTAATATTTGGTCAGCTGATTTATAAAGTGTGAATAAAACCTAGGTGAGAAAAAGCAAGGAAATAGTAAAAAAATCAGATGTTTTCTTAATTGAACATAAACAAATAAGGTCACATATGCAAATATGCAACTTCATCTTACTCAAGATAAAACTACATTTTATTTTAATAGTTCCAAAAGCATGTAATTATTAATTAAATTTTATTGCATCTGTAACCTGATTAAACACTGCCTTTAATCTTGTGAGTACATGCAACTAATATGCTGCAATCTTTTTTTTTTTTTTTAATATTCTTCCATAGCAGTTAAATTATTTTCCATGGAAGTTTGAACTACTCTGCACAACTCTCTAGAACATTTCAGCTGTTAGTACAGAGTATACATACAGAGAGGCTATGAATCCTACCCTTCCCTAGTGTGGTTTGCATAGTTATCATCCTCCTCTGCTTTGATGAATCTTTCTTTTGAGATGCTTTTCATACACCAAATTGTCATTACTTTAGTTCCCTGAAAAGCACGGAGTAGTGAAGGAGAGGAAAACATAGATAGGCTTAAAAATCTTTGAAGAAAATATATCTTGAAAATTGGAAGAAAACTGTACTAAGAAAAAGTCTATAGTTTCAATTTGGTATAGCTTCAGTATAGTTTAGTAGTTCCAGCATAAATACACTGAATCAGGCAGCATAAGACCACATCAAGTTAAATATGTTGCTCTTCTGCAATCAAGCTATAACTAAGGCTTGAGGTTTTGTTGTTTTTTGCAATTAAGGCTGAAAGCGCATGAAAAGATATTGTGCAATAAAAATAAACAGAGACCTGAGTTTATCAGTACCCTTATGTCAGTTACATTCCTGAAACTTAAAATGGCACACCTTACACATATCTATCTAAACTATTTCTAAGGCATCTACCGTTTTCATATCTGAATGCCAAAGTCAATGTAAAACTATTTACTATGGGTGGAGACAAAGGCTGGCTGAATTCAGGTGAAAGTACTCTATATAACTGGGCACATACTTGTATTCTTACAGTCAGTAATCACATTAAATGGTTAGCTTTGGGGGTGTATGTTTAAAAAAAAAAAAAGTCTAAAGAGAAAAACCATAAAAACCTTGAACATCAAAAAATACTAAATGAACGCCAGAAGAGCTGGAGAGGGGACAGATGTCAAAGTGGAAGACTGACAATGGACTCATGAATAACAAACCCACTTAATAATTTTTAAAATGTCATATATCACTATTTGCTGTATCTGAACACATACAAATAAATCACAAAGCCAGCAAAAATTCTGTCCAAACTTATATACAACAGAGAAAAAGCAACTGTTTGAACTTTTTGTGTCACTGAGAAGTACTAAGGCAGCAAATAATAAAGGCCAAAAAACTCAAAGATGTTCATCCCATGACTTTATACTTCCAATTAAATAAATACAATTTAGTTGCTGTGTTGCACTGACCTTACTATCCTGCCAAGTATTTAGGCTTCTTGCTTCTCCTCCCTTTCCTACAGAAAGGATTTTTTCATGGAAAATAAAGGAAAGCTGACTTCTCACATGAGTTAACTAAAGCTGTATGATTTAAAGTATCTAAACATCCTTACACAGACGTCTGGACATATCTCACCCACGCTGGCTGTTCACACAGATGGGGAACAAACAGTCTCCTTCCCTGTAACTGAAGGCCGCCTCTCCTCACAAATCCCAGCACGTATGATCCCATCCCAGTCATCTCTCCTGCCAAACTGCACTGGGGTTACAGGCAGCTTAGAAAAGCCATAGGAAGAGCCAACCAAGACAATCCAGAAACTGAATTTGTCAAGCACATACCAGAGGACTTAATTTATCTTGTCTGTGTTTGGTTGCAATATGTGCTGCCGCGTCACTATATCAACCAGATCTTAAAGCATTATGATTACTTTTACAGTAATACAGTATAATGCGGATTTCTGAGGAATTTGAATTGGTTTTGGCTAGAGCATGTTTAAATTCCTGGCCATGAAGCTTTGTTTCTTTTCAGTTGCTATGGCTGTTTCCTATAGATTGCTGGCTGATGAGGTCTGTAGACTGAGAGGGACCCAGGCTAAAAGTAAAAGATAACTTAACTAGCTTTAGTTTCACAGTTACGGACCAGACTAGCTGTAACACTCTCTGAAGCTGTAAGTTATTCCGAAATTTCTCCAACAAAAATGAAGACCCCCTGCACCTCTACCACATAAAACCTTCTTTTCAACTCACTCAATGCTGTATTTTTTCCTGTCTAAAATCCTGCAATTATTTATCTTTCAAGCATTAGAATGAATTCAGAGTTACAGCTGGGGAAGGATAAAGAAGAAAAGAAAGGACAGAAAGACTCATAAAATGTCTGAGGTTAACGGCTAGAGACGAACTGTGAGTTGAAAGAAATATTGGCAAATTTTCCATTACACTCTTGTAAGCAAAATCAAGTTACGTAACCACATTTCCAAACACAGTGCATGGAAACCTCCTATTAAAAACAAATGAAAAAAAATAGCCTATTAAGTCATGCCATCCTGAACACAACTGATAGAGAGAACAGATTTAAACAAATGGTTCCATGAGTTTCTTAAGCACTCCCTAGTAAATGCCCCAGTTTGTGTACAATTTTTATACAAGACATGGTTTTCAGAAGACAGTGGTCAAACTTTTCGAGAAAGAACCACCACAGAGCTTCTTAAAGAGGTCTTAAAGGCTTACATATGTACATCACCTTTTTTAATCACAAGTTGTTACATGCCTTTTACATAATATACCATTGCCCCACTGTGTAAATGAACATGTATGTGAACATTACATCCTATGATTCTATACCTCATCACATAACAAAAAAAATGGAGGCATTTTGACAGTTCACAACCAGGGCATTTGTGCACAATTCGTGCCATATGACTAAAACTGATAACTCAATTATTCATGTAAAAGTGTAATAGCCACATGATAAAGAAAATGCATTTTAGTGTCAACAGTTCTACATCCCAGACCATTACAGGGGGAGAGGTATGGGCCTTATGAAAGAAAGCAGGAAGAACTGGGTTGCCAGAAAAATTCATCAATCTGTCGCCCACTTCTTGACCCTATCTGAATGCCATTTCAGAGCCTGGAAGTCAGGGAGTTAGGTACAATCTAAATGAGTTGTTCTGGTGCACTGGATTTGTGTTTGTCATCACTGCAGCACATAGCAATATCTTTAGTGTTATACGTTTGGTTCTCATGCTACCTATATACCTAAACTTCTAATCATCAGAAAAACATAAGAAAATACTAACGTTGCAAGCCTAGGGGTATTTGGCAAAGTTGGAATGGCCTTTCAACTTATAAGTGGCTTGAATAAGATCATGTTATTAAAATTTTTAATGCCTGCGTGAATGATGAACTAAACAAGAAAGATGCATACACAAATTCAGTGACTACTCTTAAAGTAAAAACCAGATTAAATTAGAAATACAAGAAAATTAAAGCAATTACAGGTCATAACTAAAGTGGAACAAATGATATGCACTAAAACCAGAATGGATCCTCCATAGTACAGCATTTTGGAGTAAGCTTACAACTACTCTATTTTCAAAAGCATTTTTTTTCCATGAGCTGTCTAAAATGTATTATATGGATATGGACTCAAAACCACTATACTGCCAAAAGCATCTAGAAACATGTCTATCACAGAGCATATCAGTTTTCTAAATAGGTGACCAAGTGAAGACGTATCAGTAACTAAAGACTTGATGAGATTTGGAAACAACTAAATTTTGTAAACACTCAGTAGTGCTTCTGCTTCCCTTCATACACCTGTGAGTCTGGTCACATCTATTATTATTATGTAAGATTCGTGGGTTTTCTCCTCCATCTTCACTTCAGAAATACTATTCTTCTTTGTAGGTTCTCAGGTAATTTATTGTAACTCTCTGCTTGGCTCTCTACTTCTTTACTTGCTGAAAAATAAAAGTGCTGTTAAAATGAGCCAGTCTTACAAATAATTTAGAAATAACTATGAATGGTTCAACAACATATCTTGCAGTACTAGTATTTCACATATTTGGGAAAAACCCAAGCATTTCCTACACTCCACATAATGCTAAAAAAGGCACTCTACCCAAACTGAAAACTTTCTGAAGTTCACTAGAGGAAGTGCGTTTAAACAAAATTCCACTTTTTAATACTATGACAGCCTTTGCCCTTTCAGGTTGCCCAAACCTGTTTGGTCACTTTGTCCCTTTTAATACCCTTCCTTTCTCTGTCATCTTACACTGTCTACAATAACTGTCATAACACATAGATAATCACACATGGTAGTTTCAATCTCTAAACTTTCACAAATTCTTATTTATTTTCATCTTACAACGTAAAACAGCTCTGCCTGAATTACTCTTTTTTAACCTTGCATGTTCTTATGTATTGACTCTTTTATAAATTAGTTGATGCAGACCAGAAGTTAAAAATCCTTAATGTTGTTGTCATTTATACATAACTGTTAAAGGAATATGAAATATCCTAATTTCAATGGTTTCCTATGTTACACATGCAATTTTTGACCGGGTAGACTGGTTTCAAAAAAAACACTCTTTAAGTATAAAGGCACACTTGTTTTTCCTCATCCTTTTGAAGGGTAAAAATATTATTTTATCAAAGAAGTATTTTAGCTACAAAAATACATAGTAAAGATTTAGGCACACATGTATACAATGTGCAATGCACATACCAGTCACATAGCTATGGTGTAAATATAATTTCAGACAAATTAAGATAAATTTGAATAGCATATCCATTTGCTGCTTAGAAAACATGACTTATTTTCTTTGCATGTATTTCATTGCCCTTCTTTCTATATATTACATTTTTATTTGAAAAATAATGGGGGGGAAAAAAATCTCACAAGAAAAAACAGAACACATCAATATCTCAGGACCATCAAAGCAAACAGGAATGTATTACTGAGTTACAATAATCTCATATATAACATTTTAAAAAAGAATAAATTAAGTAATGAAATTATGCTGCTGTTTCACAGAAGATGGATGCAACAAATTTAACGTCTTTTATAGATCTGATCACAAACACATGTCTAAGAAATGATGGAGTTACAAAGAAAGTATACTAGTTAATCATTTAACAAGGGCTTCTCTTTCCATCTTTCCTTTGTTTACTCTAGCAACTGCCTTGATGAAAATCACTGTTTCATATACAGTATCTATTCCCACTATTCTTCTCTGTCACGTCCTTCTTAATTTGAGCGCTGTTAAAAGATAAACAAACTTATGTTACTCTGTTTAGGCGAGAAGTGGTTATAAATTGCCAATAAATAAATAAAATAAAATGAAACATATTTAAAAGATACATTAAAGAAAAAAATTACCTACTCACTCTGACCTGAACAGCACAGAATTAGATAAGTACTCTTCCTTCTTAAGACTACAGTTTTTATTTCTGGGGGAGGGGAAGAAAGGAATTATTACCTAAGAAAACAGAGGAAATAAAGTAGCTTTTGTGCAAGCAAATATATGTTTTCTTACCTTATATAAATTACTATTTTAAGCTTCATGTCTGAAATTAACTTGAGTCACGAGTTAGAACTATCTCTTTCAGAGGGATTCATGCAGAGATTGACCCAACAAATATAACCACTGATATCAAGGCGATAAATGCTCTACAAAAAAAAACTTAATCTGACATTTCATGACAACCCATTCTTACCAGGTATGTGCCACAGTGAAACGCCGCTGTTTCGGTATGTTGCTACTTAAAAGCATCCTGCGCAAAAGCCTTGGAGAGTTTCGAGGAGAAATAACTGGAGAGAGACGGGGAGAAGCAGATGAAGATTTCCTAGGTGTCCTGGACTTTTCATGTTGCAACAGGTTTTCCCTCAGGGTCTTCACAAGGTCTTCATTTAACCATGGATTTTGACAATGTGTATTATCCACTTCAGGAACAGCCAAAGTGTCCGGACTTGTCTGCTGAGCCATGTTTCCCAAGTAAGTTTGTTATTAAGGTCTAATACAATCAAATATTGGCTTAACTGCTTAAGATATTTCCTTTCTAAATCAGTTCCCAAGAACTGTGCAGAGCTTCAACTCCAGTTCAGCTTATTCTGTTTTCAACATGGTGTCGCCTGCCCTCAGCGTCTCTATATAGATAATGATCTACAAAGAAAAAAGCAAGCTAACTCCTCCACAGAAACCTATTAAACATTACCACTCCCCTCACAGCCCTGCTGCCAAAGATCACTTATTAGCTATCACAGCAAGCGAGCACGGGAGGAAGAAACTGCTTTAGCACAGCCTTTGTTGGAGCTGTAAAGCTGCCTGTTAAACTATTGGAACTAACGTGCTGCAGCTGCTTGAATGACTTCTGGTTATGTACATACAAAGTGCTGGAGGAGGGCTTAAACATAAGATGCATGCTCATTTTGTTTGGTTATTCTTTCTGTTTGCTTACTCCTGAACCTTCAAGAAGGCTGAAAGGAAGGGGGACTGTTGAATAACCTCTTCTGTTTTTTCCAGGATCTACAGTATTTATCTTTGTAGTCCCCATTTACAAAGCAAGATTACAAACTTTTACCTCTTAAGCTAACTAGCAAATACTACAATTAAATAATACAAATGCCTTAGTCCCTCCCCTGTCAGTTTATCACAATCACTTTTCAAATGCAATTAGGAAATGCTAATACTTGCTACCTTACATTTTCCAGAAAAACAAAACAAACATTTTAAGATCTGCACACAAACTAAAATCAGACCATGTCAGCTACTAATATCTGCTTAATGAGATGTTCTTAATTCAGTATATCATCATGTCATGACCACTACGTGAACTAAGGAAGTGCCTTTTTTCTAGTCACAGCTGGTGGGGATATAAACTATTGAAAGATACTAAAAAAGAACTTCCAAAACATGAAAAGGCAAAAGTACTTGCATTTATTTGGTCAATACATATTGCTATGCAAACAAGATATTTGTGCAGTTATGATCCAATAAAACCTTTGCCAATCCACCCCAAGATTTATTTTTCCCATTTTTAATTAAAATAACTCACTTCCTCTATTCTGAAAGACAAAATTTTTTTAAACGTGTTCAAGTTTATTCATAACTCACTGATAGCGGACAAAGACCTGTAATAACTGGTGGTAGATAAATATGTCCTTAAGCTTGGTACAGTAATTTTTACAGAAACAACAACAACAATCTTTTCAGTTATAACCATACTTCCTGTTCATCCTACAGGAAGAAATCATCACCATTTTGTGAGAGATTTCATTTTAATGTCAGAACATTGCTTACATATAATTTTTATCAGTGCAATATATTTTTCCTCTTTTACTTTGTCTTAAAATCCAGCTTTCCTTTGTGAATAATAATTTGCTTTTGAAGCACACACAGTGTCCAGGATTTCAATGGGGTGAAGGGTGTTTGACCACCATTACATGACCAGGTGCGAAAGGCAAATACTGTTTTCTGTCTTATGGTAAAATCATAAATCCTGCAAAAGTGGTCTACTGTCACAATGGAGAGCAATCACCTTTGTTCTTAGCACTGAAGCCACCATTCCCGATGAGGATTATGAAGAGAACATCACAATGTGAACAGAAGTAGAGCAAAACAGCAACTGAAAGGTCAACTTACATTAAGAATGACATTGCTATCAGGTGTCAGCCCCATTATGTAGACAAGTTTAACTGTACTGCGTCATATGTGAAATTTGATAACAATGTATTTACAAATTTAACTCAATATTGAACAGCACCACAGAATACAGAAATCACTATGCATTACGTTTTTGTGTATTTTTCTAAAAATTTATAGAAGATTTAATCACTATATAAAAACTAACACTGACCAAATACAGAATATAGCTGAGATATTATTAAAACTGCAAAAGCAAAATTTTAAACCATGTTTTATTGAAAACAAAATTTTAATTGGAAATGAAGTGATAATCCATAGATAGGAAAAGAATTGGATTAAATCATAACACGTAATTAACACAATAACTGCTTCCACTCCTTTTCGATTGGAAGAGTACTAGTGGTACTAGAGAACAGTACACAGCACTAGTCCTCAACAAGCAGGCAAAAAAAAAGCTAATATAGGAAAATGGTTATTTTACATCTATGAAGAACAAACATATCATCTCTCTATTAGTCTGTTATTCTTCCTTATTTATTAAAAAACAGTAGCAATTCCATATGAGTCCAATCATACTTTCCTCCGAACAATAACGTCTGTGTAATGAGAGCTATGTTCCTTTATGCTATGAAATACCGCCACCTAACGTCTGTTACAAAGCATGGTCTTCAGATAGCTGCAGTGGCTTTATGAAACTAAACAAAACGACCCGTTGGCGATCGATGAATCAATGACGTCAATAAGACCATTAAAATTTATTACAGTGTGCCTGGGATCATGCTTTAAGTTGCACTATGTTACAGAGATAATTATAGAAGAGGAAAGTATTAGTCCACAGATGAGCAGTTTTATTACCCTTGTTCTTAAAAATATTATAACTAAGTCAACAAGGACCATTAGCTTGACATCCTACATTACAGGTATTGAGTGGGTTTGCCACATATTCAAAGAGGTAATATGTAATGTGTATAGAACAGCAGAATAAAGCCTTTTAAGAGGAAAAGTGAACTCAGTCATTATAAAGTGCCACCATTTGCATGAATAGCTAACTAAAATGCTTTTCCTTACTTGGTTAATGGGTTAAATTTCTGAATGTAGATGTTCCGTTCCCCTAGATAGATATCTTATTTTGACATATGCCTCTTCCTTCTCAAAAAAAAAAAAAAAAAAAAGGTAGTCTGGGAGAGTACTAAGTAAGATCTTCCTATGCACAGAGCCACAGAACATTAATTGTGGTTACTATAAGCAGTCTCACAACACAAATGATCTAAGACCCTGTTGAGCTCATCTATGTAGTGCCTAGCATGTATATGAAGTTAAATCTATGTAGTGCCTAGCATGTATATGAAGTCAGCCTTTGGACTGACTTCATTATAGATTAGAATCATGAACAGCCTTCACTGTAATAAAAAGCAGAGGTCTAATTTATAGCAATATTAAATAACCACTATCTGAGTTAGACAAAATGATTACCTTGCAGTCAGGACTGGGGAGAAGACAAGGCAGAAAAAGCGCAGTGCCATGAGGTAGCCTACCCACGTGCTAGAATAAAGCCTTGAAAGAAAATCATTCCTTAAGGAAAAATTATCGTTTCCATTTTAATGTTTCTAGCTATACATTAAAATAAGATAGCAAAGTACAGTAATATTTTTTTTCTATAAAGAGTCTAATTAATTAAGGAACAGTCCTACTTGACTGTGTTTTAATAAAGACGTATCTAATTTTCCCATTTTCCTACAAAGATCACCACAATTATTATTAAAACTGGAAAAAATTGTTAGCCACTCCTTTGAAAAACTCCTTCAGGTAAAAACCACAGTCCGTGTTTTTCACACATGTTAAGAAAGCATAGGGTACAATTCCAAAAATTGCTGTAGGATTTTTAATCAGGATTACAAAAAAAGTATTTTTAAATATTTTTTTCTGATGAGTTAATTTTCTGGGCTCTTCTCCAGTCCTACTAGAGAAATAAGATCACTGACAGTGGTCTGTGAAATTCCACCAAAAAAAAATATTTATTGCTTCTTTCAAAATAAGAACATTTGAGAACTAATACATATCCCATTTTCAAAAAGTAATACTGATAGTGCTTTAAGCATGTTCATGTTGTATGTCCTAAGGGCGTTTGATTCATTTTCTGATTTAATGTTCTAATTTAAGGCACTCACAGTTAAACCTAATTTTGCAGGTTTTGCTTAGTCACAGCTGCACAGGTAAAAGTTATATCAAGAACAGATTTAATTCTGCCTGCTATATGTTTAACTAAATCATCTTAAGGCTCAGGACAAAAGCAGAGAACTAGAATCTCATAACAGAAATTCAGCACTAAAAAATCTAGAAGCTTTTATTCTCTTCCCCTTAAAGATATCCCTTAAAGATACTAAAAAATGAAAGTCAAGCATTCAATTCTTGTACTTTTCATAAACTTTCTTATGAAATATGTTCCTTATGATAAACGTGCTTAAATATTACAAGCTTAAAGTGCTCACATTGCTGTTAATCATGAAGACTAGGAAGAACTACAGCATACAGAAGAGAATAAGCTAATAGGTTCTGCAGGTAATAAACGCAAAATTAAACACGTATTTGATATCACATAAAAGATACTAAAGGATTTAAAAGTAATTTCTGTGTTATAACTACTTGAACACAGTATGATAAAGTTACTTTAATATTATAATTATTAATCAACATATAAAATATATTATGTGATTTTCTTAGAGCATAAATGCAGTCGCTCACAAGGAGCAAAAGAACTCTTTCACACAAAATATGAAAAGTTATTAAAATATCTTACTTGGGAGAAAGTAGAGAATTCCAGACACATAGGAATGTAAGTGAAAAAACAACCCTCCAACGTGTTGCTTCTTTGAAAGCAAGCAGATAGGTATCACAGGATCATAGAAGAATTCAGGTTGGTAATGACCTCAGGTGATCAAGTCCACTCTCCTGCGCAAAGCAGGACCAGCTGTAAGGTCAGACCACGCTGAGGCACTAGAGCACCTGAGAATGGTGCAGAAGAAGTAGAGAGAAGAGAAGATAAAGTCAGGTTGTTGTGAAGAATGGGTGCCATACCACGGTTTCATTTCCTGAAGCAAATAACAGAATACTGAAGGTATGGTGTGATTGAGGAGAATTCTAATTCTACTTAAGGCAGAAAATAAGAATCTTGGATGATACTATGATTCTTATTTGGAAAGAGAGGTTAATGCATAAATTGAGGAGCATAGCAGTCAAGGAAGAAAAAAAGCATAAAAGAAGAAATTAATAGGTGATAGGAAGTCTTAATAAAATGTTAAGTACCAGCAAAGTTCACAGTATCATTTTAATACCTGCCAATTGCCACATTCTCAAAGAGCTGATATGATAGTTATGGATTTGCCAAGTGCAGGGTAGTGCTTATTTTCCTAGCAGTTACATGCGCTGCTGGGAGACCACAGGTAGCGTGGAGCTGCAGTAGGTGACTCAAAGAGGATTGGTTGCACTTAGCATAGAAATGGCAGGCATCCTCTGACAGATAAAACTCTGTAACACACAAAGGTATGGAAAACACATGCAATTCTAAATATTCCAAGGAAATTGAAGGCTGCTGAGTTTACTCTGTGTATTTGATAGAAGTAAATTTTCAATAATATCCTAATAGAACAATGGTACCTAACATGGCATTGAAAGACTGAATCAGGTCAACTTTCTAAATAATAGTCAGACAGACATACATTTAGAAGTGTATCTTCAGAAGGAGAACAGAATAAACAGCTTGTGGTACACCCAAAATTGGGTACGATATGTTTACCACCATTAACAAAACACTTGCTGTCACTTAAAATTTTAGAGCACTTCTAACTTAGAGAAGTTCCTAATAAAAACTGTTTTCATAATATCAGCTCAGATTCACCTTGCAATTCAATAAAGTGCATTGTATTTAGTCAGTCATTTCTTTTATTATAGATTTCGGAGTGTCTGGAAGTATTGTCACAATTCTACAAAAATAAAGTACTGTTTAGTTGCTGATTCCCCCGAATGAGCTGCTGGATTTTTTGCATGGCAGAAACAAGAGAGATAAGAGAACACTGGGTATGTGATAATAAAGGAAAACAAGTAGATAAAACAGCTACATATTACAGTATGTCCAGGGTCCATTCTAAGAAAAAAGAGGAAGATTTTGCAATCCATCCTCAAGGACTTCAGCAGTATTTTATGAAAATGTCAGAGAAAACACTCAGTCTTATCCTTTCAAAATAATTGGCCAAATAGAATGCAGACTCAGAACTTCTAAAAAACCTCCAAACTTAAAACAGGACAGTACAATGTGTTTCTGAAGAATTAATTGAAAATAGAGATTCTCCAAAATCTTTGCAAGGTTCTACAGTTCTTTCTACAATTCATGTTGCTGCAGGAATGAACTAGGGATATTTTCAGCATAGTTTGTTTCTGGAATAAAATGCTATAAATCAAGTGCTGTTGGGGCCATCTACTGTTGTCCTGTAAATAGCATAGTAAATGGTCTGTCACAGACCTCCAGTTTAAAAACACACATTGCCCTACGTGCACACAAGAAAACAAAACAACTGAAGTGGGGGAAGCGGTCATCTCAAGAGCAGTTTACTTAGCATTTTGTTATAAATGAAATCACTATGTCAACACTGCATAGGATAGCCTGGAGATTTCCTTCTAACAAGATTAGATGTTCCTTAATTTAAAGAAAAGGATTAAGAGCTTCCATTAGAAAGGACTGCCAACACAATCCCGTTTGACTACACAAAGAAAGCTATCAACACTTGAAAATAAAATGCCTTTAGTACACCAATCCTTGGAAAAAAGGCCCCAGCCAGTGTGACAATTTAGAATATCTAAAAGATACTTCATAAATATAAAAGCACCATTTCTTTAAAAAGATTGTATTTGGTGTGGCAAGAAGCTTGGCTTGACAGGAAAAGATAGACAGATGTATCATTCCCCACGCATATATGTTAACATAGAAGTAAACGACCTCATATGACAAATAAGAATAAACAGATTAGCAATAACTGCAATTTCTAAACAATTGTGTAAGAAAACATTTCCTGGGGTAAGATTAAGGGAAATGAATGTACTTCTACACAATTACATCAAAGTACAGACAGGAGCATAAGCCGGAATTCTTGCCACTGCAACACATAAAGATATCTGTTAACTATTAGTTAATTGCAATTGAAAGACATGGCCCACAGGAGCAGAAGACAATTATGATGATAAATTGCTTCGCAGAGCAGTCCTGAGGAGAGAGGAAAGGAGAAGGCAGTGGAGAGGACAGGTCTCAGAATGAACTGGCTGAGCCTCACCTCCCCAGTCTGTATTTAATATGGATATATGTTTGATTAAAAAGTATAGCAGATAGGCAAGTCGTGGTTCTAATCTTAGATTTCTTAGGGTTAGACCTGTGACAGGTACTGTTAGAGCTTTTGGAAAATCAATTTGATGAGACCATAATTTTGCCGGCTGATCTCAGTGAGTGCATGATAGTTTTGTAACACTCTAAGAACTATAAAGTATCACAAGTACTTGGCAAAAAGCATATCGACATTCCAGATTCCCAAACTTCAGTGTTTATTTATGAAGCTAGCAGGAGCAATAGCTTTTACCAAAGTAGACTTAACCCAGGCCCTCAAAGCATGGTGGTTAAGCCAGAGTATAATGTACAAATAAACAAGTACATTTTTGAGAGGTCAGACACATGCACAGAAAGCTTACTCAATAAGGAATCTAGACCATCTGTTACATTTCATGTAATCTGCTATTTTGACCATGCATTAAAAGCTGGGAGGAATTCAAAGAAACATTTATCAAATTGAGAGAGGTTAGAAAATAAAAAAATTTAGTGTAAAGTAAGGTTGCCTAACTAATTCATTGTCTGGAGATGAGCTACTACTTTATAGCAAAAAATAAGTGCATTAAAAGAGAAATTATAACTACTGAAAAAGCTTTAATACCACAGGATGCTTCAGAGTTTGGAGATTTCTGCTTAGACTGTTAAACTTATGAAAGGTTCAATTCCAGCTTGTTATTATAAATTGTTTTTTCAAACTTTCAAGTTACTATAATTTTGAGTACATAATGAAAATATACCTTTTAAGAAATCCATTTATACAATTCACTTAGAGTCACTTCCTTTTCTATAGGTGTTAAAGTGGTCACTTTACATATCTGTAAGAACTGGAATTTAAAAAACATGAAGGATTTGCTTCTACAATGTTATTAAGAATTGAGAGAGTGTATTCCCAGTCAGGGAACTTTGAACAATTTCGATGGAAAAAAGTTCCTTCCCTGCATGGAAAAGCTTGGGATTGCAATACTATGAAGACACCACACTTTTCCTTTTATAAAGCTCCCCAGAAAGTATGATTTTCATAAAGCTTTCTGAAATTAGCAGTAGGTATTTGTGTATTTGCCTGTTTTATAGAGTGTCTCTCTCCATCTTAAGAAGTAGGACTTAAATGGTTTCAGGCAACCTTTTGTGGATATAAATGGAAATTTAATTCTATCCTACAGAATTCTACCTTGTAGTCTTAAATGCACTTATCTTCTCCTCAATGTACAGAAAAAAAGACCTTCAGAATTCCTTTTGGATGCATATGGCTTATAAACTTTTTTTTTATAATGAGATCTGGTTTTGTATAAGCAATTTTATTCATCCTAATATTTGCCCATATCTATAGAGAAGTTTTCCTCTAATATTTGCCAGGAAGAAACTAGAAATCAGAAACTAGAGTGCAGTGCACAGCAGAAGAAGGTAATATATAACTAATGCCTTTAAAGAAAACAGTATCAAAGTTGGTGGATTTTTTTTAGTGCATCTAACTAGAGACATCCCAAATAATTTATTGAAGTACATCATATGCCATATAAAATTACAGAGGAATAAAAACGTGATTAATTATGAAAGTGAAGCATGACTGCTCTCAGATACTCCAAAGTACTGCAACAGCATTTATATAAGAGGGTTATATATAGTCTATCAGGTAAAGAAAATTAATATATTTACAATATAAAGCAAATATAATTAGCAGACCTTTAAAATCACCTTTTAGACTGCCCAAAACTACTACTATAGAGAGGTTTTGTGTCTGAGCCTCTGTCCACTGACTTCAAATGGGAAGAGGAATAATCTCTAGAAGTAGGATAATGAAATATTCTAGTATATAGAAATATTTTAGTATATAGAAATATTCTAGTATATAGAAATATTCTAGTATATAGAAATAGAAGTAGGATAAAGAAATTATCAGTCCTCTGTCACCCTCTACAGGAAAAATCCTAAACCAGAAGCAGTTCTTACCTAATACAGAATTATACCTCTGTGCCACCACTTCATCACTGGTTTCAGGGACATTTCTGTTTTCAGAGAAGTTAATGTTTCAAACATTCTTGTTGGATATAACTATAATGAAAATGTTCCTTTTCTTTGTTTATGAAGCTGAGGGAAAGAAAAATCATCAGATGTTTATAGAAAATGTTAAGCATTTGTATTACATTAACACCCCCTGGAGTAGTGACTGAAACCAAACCAAACTAATTTGACGAAAAATTATGTGAAACATTTGAGTTGCAGTTGCAGAATCCAGAATTCTAGCTTAAACTATCCTTTCTGTGTTTAGATAGGATATTTTGCATTTAGTGTTAACAAAGAACACATAGAAGATCTCACTTAAAATAACATTTACCAGCAAGAGGAAAAAGAACTAAGGATTCAGAGGGATTTTTATGCATTTGAATGTAAAGCATGAAACCCATTAAATGAAAGAGATAAATCAAAGGCCAACACATGAAACAGCTTAGTATTTTTTCCATTTTATAATTCTGCTATTTGTTGCTCTTTTTCACAATGTTTGGGTTTATTATTAGATTTGAGATAATTAGATAATGTCCTAATATCAACGTTAAGAATAAATATTGAGTCTATTTATATCTTAGCTCTAAAAGCAGAGGCAAAAAACACAAACTAAAAAAGAGGTAAATTCTTCCTGAGGATATATTCTTTTCATTCACTAAGCTAGTGCAGCATAATGAGAGATAATTTAATTTTCTATAGCAGGAAGATTTACCTTTCTAAGTTTTATTATGCCTGTTGCTTGCAAAGAAAACATTTCACAAGTGGCAGGCACTTGCAGCTTCACAGCACCCTAAGCACACTCATGGGCACTGGCTCCACTCTGTGCTGCAGCCCCACACAAGGGCACACAGATGCCTTGTGGCCGTGGCCAGCCCTGCTTTTTGCTCTCACAGTTGGCTCCACTTATATTGCAGGTAACTTGTCTGCAGCCCTGTCCTGGTTCGGGCCAGGTTGGCCAACAAGAAGACAACAGACGCTCCCTCCCACTTCTCACTCCCGGGAGAGGAGGGAGAGAGATAGAGAGATTTATGAGTTTAGAAGGAACTAAACTACTTTAATGAAAATATTAATAAAATAATAAAAGGGGAATAAGGAAATAGATATAATATATCCAAAACTGTATCAAGCTGTATCAAGCAAAACTGCATCAAGACCTGATGATGATCAGGTCACCAGCAGACTCTGGGGAAGTCCCAGACTGGATTCAGCAACAGACAGGAACTGGATTCCAGAATGCACAGATCAGGATCAAAGGCAGAGGAACAGACAGAGTCCTTCACAGACATCAGCCACTGAAGAAAGAGGCTGACTCTTTGATCCCTCAGCTTTATACTGAGCATGAGACAGATGGGATGGAATACCCTGTTGGTCAGTTTTGAGTCACCTCTCCTGCCCGCTCCTCCCTACAGGTGGCGACCCCTCCCCACTTTTCCACTTCCAACCATCCAGTGGGGCAAATAACAAAGTCAGCTGATCTTGGCTGTTATAGCAGTAAGCATAAGCAAGAGCCTCTCTGCATACCATTCCTTGGCACTAACTATAAACATAGGTTTTATCACTCTGAGAATGAACACTTTCTGCACAATATGCTGTTAATTTCAGACAGTTAGAAGAGGCTTAGCAAAAAAATAAAATTACTGAACAGAAAATTGGTTCTGCTCTACCTCAAACCAGGACATTCGACCACCCCTTATTTCATACCATTTGCATCATGCTCAGATCATTATTACTTTTTATCTATCAAATCTATACACAGGACAAGCCTTGTCTCCTGGTCTTCCTGTCTGGACTCCCTGGACCTGTTCCTGGCTTCATGTGGGGCTGTTGTCCCCGTCACCAGCCCTGCTTGGATGCTGCGGGTCTGCACCCTGCTGGTGCTGGGGGAATCCTCTGCTCCCAGCACATGTGAGCAGCCCTGCTCTTGCTTCTCCCTGATGCAGTCATAACGCTAACTGTATCTAACTCACTCAAATGTATTATCATAATGTATAGTCAAAAGGGAATATTCAAATGGTGTGTCTTGACAGAACAGTCAAAAAGCAATGCATGAAAATACTACAAGTTCATGCCTTCTGTGACTTTCAAGGGAACAAAATTGATATTGTGCTGTTTACAGAATGCACAGATGTAGAAAAGTAAAAAAACCCATCTGCGCTTAATTTACCTTAGCATAGTTATGCAGTGCATCTTTCCACTATAAAAATTATTCCAGGAAGAATCAGACAATGCTGTAGGACTAACAAAAGAAAATTTCTATTACCCAAAAACTCTTTCCAAAAACTTTTTCTTGATATTGAGAGCACCAGGCCTTACCTATTCAGGTTAGAAGGGTGCCTACAGACAGTGTAGTAGTTGCATTTGGGGATTCTTGCTGCCTGCGGCAGTACAGAATCAAAGCAGTAGAATACTACAGTCTGGAAGTAGGTGCCTGAGGACAGTGAATTTTCTTTTTAGGAAGGTTGAAGTACATTTAAAGATTTTAATGTGCCTCTAGAATAATTTGTAGAATGCACAATCTTGTCCACATATAAGCTTAAAAGTCCTTTGCTATCAAAGGAGATTGGGACTGGGTACCTCTTTAGGGAAGTAAAAGATAAGACTGCCTCTTGAAACAAACGCGTAACCACAGAGCTGCATTTAGGATATCGGTTGCATAATGAATTCTTGTCATAGAAATTAGCTGCCTCTCTGGCAATTGAGACTCCTGTAGATGTTTGGTGGAATGAAAAGAGGATTAACAGCAGATTATTGTTATACCTTATGAAAAATGCTGATGTAAAAATTAAGTGTCAGAAAATACATAACTGTTCAGCCAAATCATCAAGGCTCTTACATTCCTTTGTGAAAACTGAGGCTCCGACCTGTCTGTTCCTTTAGTGGTAGCAGTTTGCATTGACGAGGAAGAAACTCACACCTCCTATGTAGATCTTTAATTTATTTTATTTTTTAATATTGTCATATGAGAAGGGAATTTTTGCCAATGATATTGACAGGATCTAAGAGGGCAGACCTGATAAATAGTGTCACCTCAACCAGTGATAGAAGATGTCCCAAAACAAGTATGATGAACTTAAGCAGAGTGCTAAATACCAAGAAAATAAGAACCATACTGGGTCAGACCAAAGGTTTGTCTACCTGAGTGTACCTTCTTGGACAGCTGCTAAAAGTAAATAATAATTCAAGAGTAGAAGAGACACTTCCCATAATAGCCAGTTTCCAATAATTTTAAGTGTTTGGGACACCTCAAGCCACATGTTGTATTTTTATTTAACAGAATATATCAATGGTTTTTTCTTCTATGTGGTTTTTTCAGTCATTTCTTGAATGCTCTAAACTTTTAGCATCCATAATTGCTGATACAAAGACTTCCACAACTTCATTAAAAGTTTTGTAGAAAGCAGTGCATTTTCATTAATTTTGAACCTGGGAGATATTGAAGGGAGAAGAAATGCATAATCATATTGGATTCAAGTCTGTGCAATCTGCTGGCCTCAGTGGAAGGCTTTTTAGAAGGACAACTCTAAATTGCTTGAAGGAAGGAAAGATGATGTGAAATACTTTCTCTGCCCCAGAGTTGGAGAGTGGTAGTATGGTTCAGTGTGCTGTGATGTTGATTACACCAAAATGTCAGCATTCTGTTGCAAAATAATATCCAACTGAGTGGTCCCAAAAGTAGCCTGCTAGAGAGCTTTGAATATGTACCATGGTGGGTAACATGTTGCAGAAGAAACGTTTCTGGTTCCCTGAGGAGTTTTCTCCTGGAAGCTCCACTTTGATCACATCTTGATGGGTACAGAGAAAGATTAGAAGGGATTACAGAGAAAGATTAGAAGGGATTATGGAGAAAATATAGGCTAAGAAAAGCAAGGGGCTGAAATTCTGTCTCTTTCCAGTCCCCAGGAAGCCCTGCAAAAGTGAATATTTCAACTCTTAAAATGACTCACTTGTCAATGTTCTTCATGAATCCCATTTTGCAGAAACTATGAGAAACTGATAAAATGCAGTCCAGAAACACCTCTAAATCTCCTGTCTCTAGAAAAGGACCTGGAGATGGTGTGTGGTGCCCTGAGAAGGCACATGGCACAATGGAAAGATGAAGCAATTCAATAAATGAACAAGTAAGTACAGTCTATGTGCACGTTCTTACCGTGTTTGGTTAAAGTGTTTTGTTTTCTTTTACCTCTGCTCAACCTATGCTCTGCCTAAGATGCATATCTCATGTTCAAAACAAGCTCTCCTGACAACCTAAAGGTCAGACAGTCTTGTAGCCTACATGGAAAGAGCAGAAACAGGTAAACAACCTCTGTGTCCTGCAAATGTGTCAGAGACCCTTCCATTATCACATAAACTTCTCTTACAGGAAGATGAACATCTAGAAAAATTACTACGATGAAAAATTATCTAACAGCACAATAAATATGCTCCATAGTGTAAATGGGCTTTCAGATAAACACTCAAAGAAACAAAAAGGTATAAAAGAGAAAGAGTACGTAGAAAAATGAACATGAAGAGTGGTACACAGACAACTAGAAGGAAAACCTGGAGGTCTAAGAAATAGCAGTGATGGTGCATGACAAAGAACAGTACTGAAAAGTTAGTTCTGCCAACTTTACTAAATGAACAGCCAATTCCCTTGAAACTTTTTATGTCACAAGAAACCAAAACCCTGGTGGGATGTTTGTATTATTGGCTATAGATTGTGAGTGCCATAATGCTGATAGAGAGCTTTACAACTTCAACACCATAAATTGAGAACCCTGAGGAACCATATGTCCCAGACAGAAAACAGTGTGAGTTTGTGCCTAGCATCCAATTATCAGTCATATGATGATGCAGTGATCCCATCCGTCCACGCAGACAGAGCTCTCGCCCAGAAAATCGTTATCTTTCATCCTTTCTCCTGGCCTTGACAAATAATCTTGTCAGCAATTCAGAACACTGCTGACAAGAATAATTTCCCCAGCCAGTCATTCTGATATGACACTACTAGATTTTATCTGTGTCTTTGCCTTTTTTTGCTGACATAGACTGCCTACCTTCACTCCTAGAAGTCTTCTCTGACTATTCCACCCTACATCTTTTCTTTCATCTTGCTGAAATGTCAACTTTCACACATAAGATCCCCATTTCCCTCAGCCCTCTGTCATTACTAATTGCCTTCAAGCTGTCTTTAGGATAGTCTTTCACTTAGGAGAAGCTATCTATAAACATCTGCACACTTCATCTCATATCTACCTTCAAACTCTTTGTTGCCGGGACTTTAGAAAACTGACAAACTAGACTATTGAAAACAATACTTACTGTAGTCACATACTCACTTTTAAATATCCATCTCGATCTGCTTCTATGTGCTGTTTTAAACTGAAAGATCTCTTTGGCAAGGAATGTTGGTTTTGGGATATTCTTGTGGTTTTTTAATGATGTGTTGCTTAGAACTTGGGGCAACATAAACAATTAACAAAACATGACAGTAACAAGGAGTGCTTGAAAACCCAAGTCTGTGGTTCTCCTAGTATCCAACAACAGACAATGATCTGTAAGTGATGAAGAGATTTATGAATATCAATTACTATCTGCTGTAAGTCAATCCAATGCTAGCTACAAAGCTTGCATTAAGCAAATGCTCAAAATTTACCGAATGGGACGGCTGTAAACATTTGGGGAAATACAAGTAGAAATTCTCCCTCTAGTGGACTCGAAGGAGAAGTACAGAGTTACAGTAAATCCAACCAAGTAAGAGTGATAAAAGCTACTTTTTTACAATTCGTTATAAATAAATGATTTTTTTAAAATTATTTCACATCTAGTCTACTGAAGTAGCTCTAAGCCATAGCCAAGAACTACAGCCCCACTGGGTCAGATTCTTTAAAATTACAGAATAAAGATCTGCAATAAACAGTTTAAAATTTAACAGAAATCATAGCGAAAAGAGGAGTAAGCCAAAGGGAAATGAAGAGTATAAGGAAACAGAGTTTTTCACATATAAGGTACTGATTCGTATGCACCTTCCCAGGATTTGAATACAAGTTCAAAGTTTTAGGGAGGATTTAAAGAACAATTAAATATATCTATAGATGTTCTAAAAGTAGCTTCTGCCAAACGTGAGGCGTAGAGACAGAAGAAAATATAAACACTTGTTAGAAATCTAAGAGGGAGGCATAATAGACTCATCTCTGGGCTGATGAAAGCCAGGTGCTCATTTCTTGCAATGGACATCATTGGTGAGATGGACAGAAGTAATGACATATTTAGGAGGGGAATACAAGCAGCTGTTTTTTGATGTAATAGAGAAGTGAGAGCTACAGGACTCATGCAAAAAATGAGTGGATATAAAGGAAACTTCTCTATTGCTTTCATGTTTTGCCTGAATGGATGTAAACAAAATGATTTTATAGTTTCCAAGTCCAGAATTGCAAAAACTAACACAGCATAAGGTTTAGTTTAAAATTTCATCACCTTATAGGAAAACTTTAATGTTTGAGGGTTTTTTTCTGCTTGAAGGATTTTATATTTTACTTTCTGGAAAGCAAACAGTTAAAGTAGGTTTGGATTTTGGTTACTGAGGGCTCCAGATGGTTGTGCTTTTTGGTCAGTCCCAGTCTCTTTCTCTCCTCCACAGTCGATTCACACACATGATTACAAAGCCCATTCCCTCTTCCTTCAACCTCCTGTTCATAATTTTGGGTTACTTTCAATCCCTTCCCTACTCCAATTTTCCATGCTGCAGCTGCCATTTCCCCTGTTAATTTTTGCCTTCTGAGCATAGATAGACATTATAACCTGCAGTCCAGATGAAGGGAGGCACAGCTGCAAGTCCTACAGCCTGGAACAAGAGAGAGGCTGGGCTTGATTAAAAATGTGATCCAGTGTTTGGAGTGGAGGAAGCAAAGCAGAAATTAAAAGTGGCAGGTTTAGCTCAATATATCTTAAAAAAGAGTGGCAGGCACAAAACCTCTGTGTTTACTGAATAAAATGAAATCCTAGAAAACAGTAAAGTTACACACAGAGTTGCAAGGTAGTCGCAAATAGTGGTCTTAATCAAACGTAGTTAATTCAGGTGCATCTCTAACATGACCAGTGATGTTTCATTCCAGTTGAACGATATCTGCTTGTAATCACTGGTCAGTAAAAAATGTTTGGTCAGTACTTTCCAGCTGAAGGGGCAAAATTTGTACATTTCAAACAGAGCTAAACAAGTTGTGCCCTGTCTTACTGGCTATGCTGTGAAGCATAGAATGCGTTCAACCCTCAGTTCCTTTCCTCACAGGAAGCTAATCAGTTCATAGAACTTCATTTTTTCCAATTGATGAAACTGAAAGCACCAAGGGTATAATTTCTTGTACACAAGGTGACAAAAGTGACTGGAGGGTGAGAGGAATGACATATCAGCTCTGGGAGAGGCAAAGTGGCAGGTACTAGGCTGAAACTGAAAAATGTCTTTCTAGCTGAGCTCCTCTGAGTGCACTGTAAACACTATATAGCAAACACAGTAGCTGCAGAGGCAAGCCTATCAGGTGTGTATGGCAAATAAGATCCTAGAGTGAGAAAAAATCTGTAGTACCTGAAAACTCCCTTATAGTCCTTAGCAACTTTTTTGCCTTTTTCTCACCTTGCTTTGCACTGACCTTGGCAAGCAGGTACTCCCTTGTACTTCGTCACCATTCAAATACAGTTTGAATATTCTTTATTTGAATATTCTCTATTTGAATATTCTACATTACTAGTAGTTTTTTCCCAATAATGAAAAGTTCCTTCCTTTGTTCTGATACATTTAGTCTTGAGCACTCACAAATCTGACTTTCTGTTTTCCCCCTATACCTCCAGGCTGGTACTAAATCTGAGTTTTCTGCATCTGTAATAGAGAAACATAATTGTGACAATACCAGACTGGGTGTGGTTGATGCACTGGAGGGCAAGGCTACTAATTCAGGACATAAACAGGCTGGAAAAATGGGTTTACAGAAATGTAAGGGAGTTCAACGAAGGTAAATGCAGTGTTGTAGCTGGGATGGAATAACCCCATGCAGTTTTTCTGGCATTTTTTAATCTAGCCAGAAAACAGCTTCCCAGAAACAGACCAGGGGCTCTTCATGGACAGCAACCTAATACGTTTTAGCAGTGTGCCCTTGCCCCACTGAAGGTCAACGACACACTGGGCTGTATTAACAAAAATGTTCTCAGCAGACTGAGAATGGAGAATACTAAGTTCAGTTTGGGGTTTCCCAAAACATTGCAAGAAAGACCCTGACATACTGGAGTGAGTCCAGAGAAGGGCCACAAAGATAAGGGTAAGAAAAGTGGGTTAGTTCATCCTTAAGAAGAGAATGCTAAGCAAAGATCTTACTGTTGTCTGAGGCTACCTAATAGGAGGGTGTAGAGATGACGGAGTGAGACTCTTAGCAGAGCTGCATGGATATAGTGGCAGCGCATACAAATTGGAACACGTTAAATTCTGGCTGGATGTACATGAAAAAAATTCCCATGAGGGTGGTCAAATATTGGAACAGGTTTTCCAGAGAGGTTGTAGAAACTCCCTCCTTGGAGACATTCAAAACCCAATTGGACATTTCCTGAGCAACCTGCTCTAGCAGGAGCCTGGACAAGAGATCTCAGAAAGTCCCTTCCAACCTACGCAACGGTCTGAGTTTGCACACTGTCCTATCACTCAGTATTATGGAACAGGGAATGCTTTTTAAAATTAATTCAGGTTTTCATAATTTGTTTAAACCCATGATACTACACTGCAAATTGATCAGAAAACCAGAATGTATGCATATAAATGCAAGGTAGAGAGGCAAACCCAACCACAAGATTATGTGTAGGGAAAGAAGATAGGCTAAATACTTTGTTCCATTTTCTGATTTGAGAACTGGGCATAATATGAAGCTACTGGGGATGAAGTTCACAGATAAACAATAGCTGAACCATGGAACTCCTTGTGAAGAGTTGCTGTAGATAACAAAAGTTTCTATGAGTTGAAGGACACACTAGCAAGTTCACGTAAGAGAAATCCACTTCACGTTAACTCAATAGGACCCACATCCTGCTTGGAAAAGCCCACAGCTGAAAATGGCTGGGAGATGAAAAACCCCTAAGTAGGTTTATCATAGATCCGTACACTGTTCTTATACTTTTTCTTAAAGAGTTGTTTATGGAGAGAAACACAGTCAGAAACAAAATACTGTGCTTGATGAGACACTGGCCTCTCCCCAAACAACTGTTCTGAGGGAGGGAAAGAGACAAAACAGTGCTCAGCCAATTAACAGTTAAAAAACCTGACAATATGCAAGACAGGAAAGCTAATGGAAAAGTATTTCTGAAATGGAAACTGTGCATAGATTTCAATATGAGCAGTTTGAGTTTTAACTTCATGTAAAGAGGAAAGAAGAGAGCAAGCAATTGCATTCAACAGTATGTTTAGGAACAAAAGGAAAAACCTCGGTTGAACAATAGGAATGGACTTGTTTAACAACAGTGTTCTGCATATTACAGCAGAGGGGGAAATGGGCAGACCAAAAGAAAACAGATCACAATAGATAACTGAAGACATCAGAAAAAGCACAGATTTTGCTTGTGGGATCAGAAAGTGAGAGTAAGGAATTTAGAAACATGCTTCAGAGAGAGTAGAGAATTTTAATAGTACAGTTTTCATAAAAAAATTGACCACAATATTGCAAGCCTGAAAGACTAGATATGCTGAAGCACTAGGGGAGAAAGAGAGAGTAAAAGCAAGATAAGTATATACAGATTTTTGGAAAACTGCAATGAATTGGCAAATATTTATAGTGATGACCCCAGTTATTGCAAATTCAATTTCTTACAAAAGTACTGGTTTTCAGTCATCTTCAATTCTGAGTGGATGGAGAGTAGAATTAAAATGAATCTGGACCTGAATATATATGAAATGAAGTTACTTCAAGGGCAAAAACACTACTGTCTCTGCTTGCATAAAACATGCTCGTTGGGATAAAAAATAACAATAATGCAATTATTCTTGAGGAAACACAGAGGCTTTTAGAGACTTCTAATGATGGTGCCATATTGTTTTCAAAACAACACTTGAAGCTCAAGCTTTTTAAAAATCTGTTTTCCCCTCCCATAATTGCCATCCTAGAGAGCACTGCGCAGCAGGAGAGTAGCCTGACCTTTGAAAACATTTATAAAGAACATTACAGAGCATTAAAAATACAGAAATATAATTTAAAAGTCTTTTGAATGCATTTCCTATATTGCCTCAGATTCTTATGTACTTCCTATCTTCAACTGTAGTAAATGTACGGAAACTCAAATCCCATTATCCTGTTGTAAAGGGACAGGATATTCAGCTAGTTTTGGCTCAGGCTAAAATTAAGAAAATCCCATTTCCTGCTTATGTTAATGTGGAACATAATACAGTAAGAATTCTTTCCTCCCCTTTATCAAGAAGTTCCAAGGTTTTTGTACATAAAAGAGACAATAGACCAGTAAGAGAAATCCTTCTCTTTGCACACCACAAAGGCAGCCTTTCACAAATACCTTTTTATTTTAAAAAATAAAATCGGGATCATTCAAAGGACTTCCAAATACATCTGGTAAGGTTCTCTTTACTGAATCTGAAAATTTGTGCAGAGATAAGGAAATTGCCTTTATAGTGTTAGAATATGTTTTAAGAAATCCTTTTATTAGTGCTAGTGAGAGAACCCTTGAAGTTCTCACTTATTTAAAAAACCCACCAAACTGCTATCATTAAGACACCTATGAAACTAATCCAGAGAACCCCTCTCCATATCTTCCACAGTGTATTTTCTGAAGATTCTTCAGAAATTAGGTAAGTAACCCATACATGATGCGTCTCTTTTCTTTACCAGCACCAGGAAATAAAATTAGACTTTTTTTTTCAGACACCAGTGTAAAAAGATGGCTCTCGGGCGCTTTGTGCTACAGTGAAATTTCTTTTTAAGTCTCATTTTTATTGCAAAGAGAGTCTATTATTCAAATACATATTTCCACACCAATAAATACAATCCTGAAGCCTGAGTGATGTCCCACAGATTCATTTTTTTTGCTTGTGGAATCAGAAAGTGGGAGTAAGGAATTTAGAAACATGCTTTAGAGAAAGTAGAGAATTTTAATAGTGTAGTTCTCATAAAAGAATTGACCACAATATTGCAAGCCTGAAAGACTAGATATGCTGAAGCACTAGGGGAGAAAGATGAAAAGATGAAAAACAATAGTGGTCTGAAGTTCTGCAGCCAAAACATGCAACATATAGAACAGACAAGCAGTCCTCAACACGGAAACAAATTTGAGAGCATTTTTTTAGTTAAGTCACAGAGTCCTGCAAGCTGTCTTTCATTTTTCCTGAAACTCTACAGATTGTGAACATATATATAAAATGAAAACAGAATGCCTCATCTTCACATATAATCCCATGCTATATTAATGAAGAAATAAAAATTCAGAGATCTTGCCACTGCATTTCCCTCAACCCTTCTATGTCATCCCCTTCTTGCTTTAGTTTAAGAAAAAACACATGCAACAGCATTTACTCCTGTTTAACGGTAGAGGGGGCCCACTTCCTTAAAAAAGATCTGTTTTATGCATTGACGAAAGTGAATATAGTGTCTTTCATATAACTAGTCAAATAGAAAAAGCAAAAAAACAATTACAAGAGTAGTATGGAAGAAAGTTTCTGTGCACTGAAAATAAATAGAGTTATTTTAAGTCCTTACTTGAAAAATTAGAGACTTCTGATTTAGTCTGAAAACCTATCCTAATTTTACCTAAATTGTTTACATTTTATAAAAACAGGTGCAGAAAGACAGTCAGAACAACAAAAAGGAGGAAAGGCTATTACAGCACACAGCTACCCCTATTTACCCAGGATAAGAGATTTCCCATCCAGTGAGTTTCCCATCCAGTGAAGAGCACAGAAATAGCAATTGCGTGCGGGTTATCAGTGAGAAAGCTTTGTGTGGGAACCCGTGCTCTGAGGAGACAGGAGCTTCATCAGGACAGACATTTGTGTTGGATGGCAAGTAGAAAGAGCAATGCATGATTCAGAAGACAATGGAATATGCTAACAAGGGGGGAAATACTTTAAAAAAAATATTTTGATGGGTGATTTATATTTCTACTTCCTGAAGCTAACTTTAAAACAACAGGAACAACAACCAAAGGACTCAGCATCAGCTGCAGCTTTTGGATATATTTTGGAATGTATTTTGCAACTCAATTTCCTTCTCACCATTATTTTTTCTGAATATAAGAACAGCAAGGAATTACAATATTTATTTGTTTCTTTAGTAATCAAGTGCAATTTAAAAAATATTAAACACAGCCTTAAAATTATGACAATTGTATTACAGACCACAGCCAAAGCTTCGCAAAATCATAGGAAGCCTTTTAATTGATTTGTTCAGCTTTGGGTCATGCTCTTAATAACTTGGTTCATGAACATTAAAAGTAAATAAAACCACAACCCCGTATTTTTTAAAATGAGCTCAGTGGCACTGTAATGATCAAATCAGCTGACCATCCAATCTTAGCAAGGATTCACAGAAATCTTTCTTTCCAGTTCCTCGCACTAAAAATGTAGTTACCATTTCATAAACAAAACATTTGAATGCCTCATTTTTCCTTCCCCCCTGCCTTTAATTACACATACTGAGGTAACAGTCTTTTTATTTCTTTATCATAATAAATAGTTTGTAAATTTCTGTTAGCTGACCTGTTTCATTCACCATATATTTAGGGTAAGTCTATACGAATAAATAGAAGAAAATAAGCCTACAGATGCCTGCAAACTATTACCATTAAAAAAAAAGCATTGGCCGAGGTATGATTTACATACTACAATGGGAAAAGAATAGTTTCTCTGTTTGGGGTTCAAGATTTCCAAACTTTAGCCTTATTATTTAAAAAAGAGTAATAATTTAAAAATGTGTATATTCTTTTGACTTGCATATAGTCACCCTAACAATAATGTTTGCCTATTTTTGCTAAGTTAGACAAGTTCCGTTATAAAAATAATTAGAATAGCATGCATTTTATAATAATGGACTCTCTTAGGAGCTTTTTTTTTGGGGTGTGGGAAGACTCCTACAAAGAATATTTAACAATGATCAAACTATTTCAGAAAAGTGCCTCAAAAGTTCCAATGAAGCATCAAAAACAGGACACAACAAATGGTGGTGAGGTGTATTAAAAATACACCAGAAAATGGCTTCAAAATAGTATTAAGCAACTTTTTATCTCAGGAAATCAATAAGGATAATATGCTAATGAGTACTTTCGCTTGTAAAAAATTGCAGTCAAAATGTAAAAGACAAATGTTGTGCATATAAAAAAACCCTATTTTCCCTCACGATGCATTCAAAAAATTATTCCTCAATATCTTTTTGTTCTTTTTGATTTTATAGTATACAAAAACCTCTTTCTGGGACACTGCTCAAAGTTACAACTCTTCAATCTACAAAGTTTGCACATGATTTTCTTTTCAGTCCTCACACTTAAATAGCGTCCCCAACTACAGCAGTTACAATGCCTGATTTCTAAACCAGCCCCAGCAGTTTATTTTCAAAACTAAAACGAAATAAATTACACAGATATTTGTGATTTAGGCACATCACTAGAGACTAATTAATCAGTTATTCACACAGTTAAAACTATACAAACTACAAAAGTAATTTTACAAAGCTCCATATGTAAAAATAGATGCACACACGCTTAAGGTGGTTATGGAGTTGAAAGGAGGCTTGGAAGAGATTTGTACACACCATCTCAAGCTCTCAGAATATGAAACAACAACAAGATATTATGAAAGTGATTAATTTTTTATATGGGCATCTATTAGACAGTTCTTACAGAAAGTAATAAACATTTTTACAGAAATTAAAAAAAAACCCAAAACTTAAAAACCCTAGCAACATAATTGCTGTGGAATTGTAAAATATATTCATTTGCTGTACCCTTGCCACAAGGGCTAAAACAAATGAATTGAAGAAAAAAGTAGGAGGAGATACTCAACAACCAAATGCCAGAATGATTGCATTAAAATAATAATTAAAAAACAAAATCAAAAACAAAAACAAAAACCAAAAAAAACCCCAGAACAACCAGGGAATGAACTGTTTTATCAGCTATAGAACTCAACTGTTAAGCAGAATACTATCTCTTATAGAAACTGAGAACAGAATATTTCAAAGTCCACGCATTGCAAGAACCTGGATTCTTCTGTGCTGTAATTAATTCCAGAAAAAATTCTTCTATAGAACCAAGTATTGATAAAACAGAAAAAATTACAGAAAACTCAGATGCTCAGAATGCTACTGCACTACAGATTAAGCTAATCATACTCTGAAACTGAGTCGTCTTGCTCCTCAAACCATGTATTTTCACCTTTTCCTTTGAATCAACCCTATCACTTGCATGGTAAATCAGAAGAGAAAGATGAGTCAGTTGAAATTTTTCCCACCAAAACCTCCACAGAATCCCAATTAGTTTACAGGTGCATTATGTAAATTAGTTTATTCTATAGCATCTGGATTAAAGGAGGCAGCTGGAAGGTAGATTTATTAAAGCTGCTCTGAAACAACGAGAAAAGTTCAAGAGCGTCTATGTCAGTAGTTAAACAGATTCCCTCTCTGCAAATTTAAGTTTAAAAGAAAAAAAGTTTCCTAACATGAATATAATCTTAAAATTTTATAACTAGGTATTTTTAAATAGCTCTGTATCTTCTCTTGACAGCTATGAAAACTTGTATTTTTAATTTTCATTCTTAAAATATTTTTAATAAATTAAAATTTGCATTTTGGTTTCATATTTGGTACCAAATATTTGGTAATATTTAATTAATATAAGTTTAAATAATTCCTTTAAACAAAACTTTTTCAAGCAACATTATCACAAATAGACCTTTGGCAAGAAAAAAAGGGTCTCAAGTTAATAATTAAATATTATCTCAATTAAATATTACTCCACCAAAAAGTCCTGATTATGTTGAGTCTGATTCTTTTTGTTTCCTAAGGAAATTAAGCTTTATAATCCTGTGCTATTTTCATAATGACTTTGGAAGAAATTGACCAATTAAAAGGAAGAAACTGTAAAGATAATCAAAGCAACACTATTTATTGATTACAAATTCTGCAAGACTCTTATGTAAGGAAAAAAATGACTACAGAGGCTTAGTGTGAAGTTTCCATCCGAAGAATATGCATAGAATAGAATAGAATATTTATAAATGTTCCAACTTCATTTAAAAAATTCATTTTGGGAACGTACTGCTTCAGACACCAAAGTCAATCAACCGCAAGACACCAATCTGTAGCTAAGCAGACTCTCTTAGTTCTACTGCTCATTATTTTTCAAGGCTAGAAAAGGGTAGTCCGTGATGTTAATAATGTATGCAGTCAGGACTATGGATATTCTACTTGTACCATTGGCCCACATTAAAATTACATTAGTGTTTATTTCTTAGAAAGAAATTGAAGTTTTAATAACAACACGCTGCTACATAAATTTGTATATGCTCTAAACCGACATGAATATCTGTAGCAGATATTGCAGACAGTTCAGACACGAAATCACTTCCACTTTTTGGAAGTCAGATTTAAATCAGTTTGAAAGATTATCTTGAATTGAGATTCTTATCCTAACAGAAATATTCACACAGTGTAAAAAATGTATAACACAGCAGTTGGGCTACAAAATGTTGATTAAGAATCTAAAACTTAAAATCTCAGGTGCTTTTTGAAGAAATACTTAAATCTTAGCAGATCTCTGTATAGAGGAGTATAAAACTATTTATGCTGCCAATATTCTAGGAAAGTGGTGGACTGCATTCTCTTTCGGCTTTACCGGGTGTTTTCTCTGTTTGTAAATTCAGGGATGGATCAGAAGTTATACTAAATGCAATACTTTACTGGTTAAATATTCCTCCTAAAGAGTTACATTTGGGGCCAATTATCTACTTTCTAAAGTAATAGTATTCTGCTGTCATCGCTGTTATACTTCCTGATCCAATTTAAAAGTATGTTCTCTGTTCTCTACTATTGCTTTTTCAGGAGAATTGCTAAACTTAACACTTCGCTGGCCTCAGAGGGAGTCACACAAAGCACTTCATAGACTGATGTTTCTTCTTTGAATGGCCTGTACGAACGAGAACGCTACACCATGTGCCTTGCAACTTAAATATTTAAACAGAGAAACTCAAGGCAGAATATGGTAGAAACAGTTTATTGGTAGAATATACAGGTGCTGTCTTGTTGCCCAATGTCCTACGGTTTGATACTGAGCTTGGACCTTCAGTTTATTTGACTGCAAATTACATTTGTGTCATTGAACAGTATTTGACCCATTTTAGACAGGGAATAGGGATATTTCTCTTTTTTGATGATGAAGCACCTGTCTTGTCTTTTTTTTTTCTTTTTTAACACTGGAATTTTAAAAATTCCTGCTATTCTTTCATTCGTTGAGGAAACTGGTATTTACACACATGATTACACAAGTATGGCTTTTTATTTCAAATAATAACTGTAAGAAATATTTTCAGAGTATTCAGTAGAACAGGAATTCAGCATAACAGGGAGTCAGCCTACATACTCAAAACTCTATTCCCAATGTTCCCATTGTTCTCAAGGGAGTCCTTCAATGCTGAATAAATGTGAAAACAGATAATACAGTTGTGTGCCTAAAGCAGACAAGATTTCTCTTGGAAAATCTACCATATGCCTCACAGTACTGTGGCCATAATCTTCACCAGCTGCCTGCTAGCAAACTTTAAAATAAGAGTATATATGAATGCAAAAACCACATTTTAGAGTTCAGGGTATTTTAGAGACTATTTAGATATTTTAAAGAATCTCTAAATACTGAAAACTTTTGAAAAGGGGATCACTTCAAAGAAGTGACTTAAAGTAAATAATTAAATTCAGATCTGTTTAAAAAACCCAAGCCAAAACCATAATTGTCATAAACAGACTTTATGCACGCATTTAAGGAGAAAGAGAAAAATGGAGGAGATTATCTAAGGCTGTGCCTACATTAGCAAATAGTGAGGCCCAATAGCACCGCACCTGAGCAGTCAATTAGCAGGTACAGGAAACCCAACATCCATGCTATTTTTTTCAGGAGCTTTAGTTCAGCCTGCCTCTCTTCTGGTTCCAGGGGCAAAATGCTCGTTAGTGGGAGTGCCAGAGTGTGTGCTCTAACATCTTCTGGTTTAGGTTTAGAATATGAGAGGATTTAAACTAATGTGTTCCACGAGGCAGCGTAAACCAAAATAAAATAAGGGGTTTATAAAAAGTTTTTTAAAAGCACAGTCCTGATCCAATCTAAAATGCTTAAAGTAGACACACTGTCTCTCCTGGAGCAGACATAGTGGTAATAGCTTCAGTGAGTCAACCACAATTTTTCGGTTTTACATACACTTACCTTCATATTCTATTTCTGAACTACATGCTTTTTGTCACACGAAGAAAACATAATGCTAGGGAAGAAGACCGACATATTCTGATCAAGTGGAGGCACTAGTCCGAATACCATGACTTTCTACATTAATGACTGGCAAGAAAAGTCTGTACGTCAGCATATCATATTCATAGTTTCTTCATATACAGACATACTCAATTACCAAAAAAATATATTTCTATTACCAAGTGAGTTTTACTTCAAGGATGTGATACTTTGCTCACATAAATATGGATCAGCAATCTTTAAACTACTAAAATGTTAATATTGAGGGAAGCCATTCCTATTGCCCGTATATGACTGCGTCCACAGGTTGTAAACCACTGCTGTGGCAAAATGATCACTAAATTGTCATAAAAGCAATAAACAACAGAAATTGGAATAAACAAAACTAAAAAAATAGAATATTCTTCTGTCCCTCTTCCCATGACTTAACTGCGCAGCTGAAGCTCAATACTTTTTAATAATGAGAAAAGATATCCAAAATTTGGCAGTATCTGCAAGTAATCGTTTCCATGTAAAGTGTTCCAAACTCATTTTTAAGCTGGAAGACTAATTACTGTTAATATAAAAATGAAATGTTATAGTGCACAACATGATCTCTAAGATAAAAGTGTTTTAAATGGCAATAAACACTCTGGGGGAATGTGATGGTCTTTTTTGTTACAATACATCTGTGAAGGTTCTACTTACGCATAGCAATGATAAATTATCATTTCAACTTGTTCTGTCAGGCTCCTGTCAAACAAATGGCAGGCTGAACACCAGGCATTAGAAACAAAACTTTAGTGAAATTGATCCTACACAGAAAAATAATAATGACCCCTAACTTTTTTCAGGACAACTGTATTGTCCCAAAACCACAGAAGTTTCAGCATAAATGCAGCAAAAATTGCCAAATTGCACTGTTTTATCCAGTTTAATATCTTTACCTCGATTCCTCCAAAAAGAATCCAAGCATACACTTTAAAGTAAAGTAAATTTGTCCTTGGTAATGTTTCTTGATAATGTTTCCTCAATGATAAGCAATTACAGCATAGAGTTAACTGGATTACCATTATTACAGTGTTAGAATACTACAGCTGTAAGTGAAGAAAAAATTAAAATGTTCTATAGACAGTATGGAAAAATTCATAGACTCACAACAAACACTATTCACTTCAATTCTGCCTTTTTATCTTGCTCAGATATTTTCATACCCCTCTGTGTTACCTACAGTCTCAGTTTCTAGACGTTTGACCTTGAATTTTACCATTTTAAAATGTGGTTTTAATTTTACCGTGTTCTAGATCACCCTGTAGGACCCTGCTGGTATTTCATCTTTATTTGTGTCTTGATTCTATGATGCAGAGGGGTCAACGTCTCAATGTCCAGATGGAGATTGGTGACAAGTGGTGTCCCTTAGGGGTCCATACTGGGACCAGTGCTGTTCAATATCTTCATCAGTGACATAGACAGTGGGATCAAGTGCAGCCTCAGCAAGTTTGCCAATGACACCAAGCTGAGTGCTGCAGTTGACACGCCTGAGGGACAGGATACCACCCAGAGGGACCTGGACAAGCTCAAGAAGTGAGCTCATGTGAACACCAGGAGGTTCAACAAGGCCAAGTGCAAGGTCCTGCACTTGGGTCAGGGAAAGCCCTGGTATCAGTACAGGCTGAGGGATGAAGGGATTGAGAGTACCCTGCTGAGAATGCCCTGGGGATACTGGTGGATTAAAAAATGGACATGAGCTGACAGTGTGCACTCACAGCCCAGAAAATCAACTGTATCTTGGGATGCATCAAAAGAAGTGTGGCCAGCACAACGAGGGAGGTGATTATCCCCCCTCTACTCCGCTCTGGCGAGACCCCACTTGGAGTACTGCGTCCAGCTCTGGAGTCTTCAGCACAGGAAAGACATGGACCTGTTGGAGCAGGTCCAGCAGAGGGTCACAAAAATGGTCAGAGAGCTAGAGCACCTCTCCTGTGAGGACAGTCGTAGAGAGTTAGGTTTGTTCAGCCTGGAGAAGAGAAGGATCTGGATGGACCTTATCGCAGCCTTTTAGTACTTAAAGGATGACCATGACAACAGGATGACCATGAGTCAGCAATGTGCCCTTGTGGCCAAGAAGGCCAATGGCATCCTGGGGTGCATCAAGAAGAGTGTGGCCAGCAGGTCAAGGGAGGTCATCCTCCCCCTCTACTCTGCCTTGGTGAGGCCGCACCTGGAGTACTGTGTCCAGTTCTGGGCTCCCCGATTCAAGAGGGACAGGGAACTGCTGGAAAGGGTGCAGCAGAGAGCTACAAAGATGATTAGGGGACTGGAACACCTCTCTTATGAGGAAAGGCTGAGGGATTTGGGTCTCTTCAGTCTGGAAAAAAGACGTCTGAGGGGTGACCTTATCAACACTTATAAATGCTTAAAGGGTGGGTGTCAGGAGGATGGGGCCAGGCTCTTTTCAGTGGTGCCCGGGGACAGGACAAGAAGCAATGGGCACAAACTTGAACATAGGAAGTTCCACCTAAACATGAGGAGGAACTTCTTTACCCTGAGGGTGGCAGAGCACTGGAACAGGCTGCCCAGAGAGGTGGTGGAGTCTCCAACTCTGGAGACATTCAAAACCCACCTGGACGTGTTCCTGTGTAACCTGCTCTAGGTGACCCTGCTCTGGCGGGGGGGTTGGACTAGATGATCTCCAGAGGTCCCTTCCAACCCTGTGATTCTATGATTCTGTGATTCTATGAAAGAGAAGAAACTTTTTAGCAGGGCATGTTGCAATAGGATGAGAAGAAATGCCTTTAATCTGAAAGAGGGAAGACTTACACTAGATATCAAGAAAAAATTTTTTATGCTGAGGGTGGTGAAACACTGGCACAGATTGCCCAGAGAGGTGGCCCATCCCTGGAACCATTCAAGGTCAGGTTGGATGGGGCTCTGAGCAACCTGATGTAGTTGCAGATGTCCCTGCTCGTTGCAGGGGAGGTTGGACTAGATGACCTTTAAAGGTTCCTTCCAACCCAAACAATTCTATTACTCTATTATTCTATTATTCACTGTGTTCTTAATCTCAGTTACAAACTATCATCTGCTTTATTTTTTTATCTCCAAACCCTGTGTACACTAAATCAATAATAAAGTCATATGATGTCCTTCTAGAAACACCTGCATTGAAGATGCTCTTATCAGAAATTACTTTTTGACATTACAACTTAGGTCTTACTCATGATTTTTGCATAGTCTAAATTTACTAAATCACAGTATCATACAGTTCTAAGTCAAACAGCTCAAGGAGCTTGAAGAATAAAATAACACACTTTTGTAGCTACATTTACAATCTTATTTGAAAATAATATTGAATATATACATAAAGAAAGGAAAAAAAATGATGAATAATTCGAGTTCCAGTCAAGATCCACTGAATATTCCACAGAAGAGAGTTAATAAAGCAATAACTCATGTATGAGAATTTTCTCAATGAGATTAAATCATAGCAAGAGTTTGCAAGGTAGGAATCTTCAAATGAAGACAAATAATTACCTGCAACTGAAACTATATTTCATTTATACAGTGTAACATCACTTTAGCTATCAATTCTAAAGTATCTCAACCTCTAAGTACCAAGATTTCTAAATTGTACTACAATAAAAGCATTCTTTTAAATTAACCTGAAGTACGAATTACAATTCTGTGTTCTCACCAGATAGAATTCTGTATTTAGAACACCCCTCTGTTCTCTAGGGAAACATATGGTCTTGAGTGCTTAAGGAAATACGAGTCATACAATAGGTTGCCTTCTACAGAGCTGCACATATGAGTTTATAGTAAAAAATATTAGAATGCAGTATTCTATATACTTCTGTAATTACACATATATTGTATCATCACTGTTCCATAAACAATATTAAATTTTACAAATATCTTATTGCCTGATGTTCCAGACAAAGCAACATTTTGATGAAAACTATAAAAAGGCCTGAGCAAAAAAGTTGTATCGCATTTCACAGTTCAGTATTTTACAGTTTTATTTTAAACCCTGCTACGGGATGTCTAGATCAAGATGTAAGACACAGAGCTTTCATTAACTTTTCAGATTACCTAAGGTGGAAAAACAGTCCTTAAGATAACCACCTAGTTACAAAAGTAACCTCTGCCATAGCTGTCTTCCTCTGTAGTTGGAAACTTAGAAGGCTTTTCACAGGAGATTTGCAGAATTTGTTTAATTTGAATAATGTGCTAGGTAATTTGATTTTACAAAAAGCAAAGCAATGAAAGGTTTTCTTCTAAGTAGGGTACTTCCTGTCTAGTCTTCAGGCAGCATACGCTCTCCCTGTACTATTTAGAATACCACACAGTATGCATTACTGTATCATTTGGCAAAACTAACAGTAAAACAGGATAATTAGTGTATTTCAGTCCACATAACTGCATAATTTTATAGAAAAGGTGCCCTGTGATAAAAAACACAGAATGGAATACACATTTGGTTATCATAGTATACTTCAGATTTTGGAAAGGGGCAACATCACTTTCTCTTAAAACTTTTCATCCTCTTAGAAACTATCTTCTAATCAAGATGACTTCATATTACCCAGCTACAGTTATATTTTTGGTCAATTACATATTAAGCAGCAAGGAAGTGAAGAATGATGAAGTTCAGGGCTTACTATCAAAAAACAAGGTACAACTCAGAAACAAAAACACACTCATAGATCGCAAAACTGGCCATTCACCGTCATTTTTAAAGGAGTTTTGTGCTTCTAGTGACACTTGGAAAAACACTGAAGAATAAATTATCAACACTATATTCATATAGAACTGGGACTTAACATTTCCTTTCATATATGCATAGAGCCATATACAAATTGAATAATAGCTACCTTAATGGGACCTGTGTTTGATAACCATTCTCTGAGTAGATCTCTTTTGTAGTCTGTAAGGCAAAACTGAAAACACAGAACTGGTGCATGTTCCAGTTTCCTCATTGCTTGTGGAAATTCATGCTGTAGGCTTCCCTCTTTCTTGCCCATCATTTGTATGCCAAATGATCAAAGCAGGAAACAGAGAAAATCATGGCATTTCCACAATTTACCAGAAATTTATTTTATAGCTATATTTATCAAACTGGTTATTTATAAGGTAACTGCTAGCATAAATTATATATATGGTTTTAAAATTGAGCTCTACAGAAAAAACTTATCACTAGACTTGCCATTTAGTGAAAGTGTAGAACTTCTGTCTGTTAAACCTAGTGCTCTATAAAGTGTCTACTAATTTACTTTATTTCAGTTATCTTATTACTATATTTTATTATGTGCATACTTAATCTCCATTTTAATCAAGCTGTCACAGTCACAATTAACGTACATTGCTTAGTCTCAAGATATTTCATATTTAATCTATTGAGTATTACTGTGTCTACGGTTTTCATTAAGTTCTATACATAGAGACAGTAGAATGTCTCTGCTTCATACACAGGCAGACAATGAAAGCTGGGCAATGAGCCCTAGTACTAACACAGAATAATTGTTTGTACATATATTTAACTTATTTTTACAGCCTCTCTGTTGCTGTTTTTTTTATCTATTTTCAATAAATCACTAGAATCACACATGCACATGAATGTTCAGATAGTATGTATACATATATCAACAGTAGATATTCACAGAAATATCAAATAATAATAACAACAGATGGATAAGATACATTCCAAAATTTCCTGCCAAGCCTGTCTACCCAAATATTATATGTTTCAAGATTTACTATATTGAATATTATCTCAAAAGATAGATACCCGCCAAACAGCCCAAATTTCTGACCTAATTTTTCTTTCATTTGAATAAATGCAGTGCTTCTGAAGGTAAAGTGGTGTTTAAGTGCTGAACAAAGTCTGTACAGAATTACCACTAGGTATCTAAAGCCTAAATATCTGTCATTTAGCCATTGCATAAAACTGTATTAATAATTGCTGGAAATTAAACTAACATAAAGGATTTATACTGCATTAACTACCCCAGAGTAGCTCCTTGGTTTCAACCCTAACCTCATAGAAAATGTGCAATATCTTATTCCTCAGTTGCAGTTATTCCTCAATTAGAGGAGTTCAAAATTACTGTCTCCTCCGTGAGAAATTATTCTGTCTTAATTCTATAAGAAATTTTAAATATCTACACAAGACTCAAATCTTATTTTCTGTGACCTTCCATTTTAGCTGGGTAGCCTTGTGCAAGTAAATTTTTATATCTTCAAAATGGGAGTTTTGTGAGGGCTTTATGAATAATTGAAGTACTTTGCATGCTATAGCCTCTACAGTGTGTGCTAGAAAAGTCTGGGTTTGTAATCCCACTTCAGGCTATAACACTGTAAATGAATTACTCTCATTTCTTACCCCAGCCAAGTCTGGGGAAGTACATTTTTTACTATACCAATATCATGAGAATTCACTTTCATTTCCCTAATGCTTTTGTATTTCCTCCCAGAAGTTTTCTTATTTTCAGTCATGATCCTTGTAAAAGATGGATCTATTGCCATTTTTTAGAAAGCTGACAGGGTCTGTTATGTGCTAGAACACACACCAACCTTTTATTTCACATTACAAATTAACATAACATGTTCAGACTTTTTAAGTGCATCCCTCTGCATAGATCCATCCTATTTCCTCACTGTGCTTGCTCTAAAGCAAGTAGTTGAAATATGGTTTATGTGTTTCTAAAATCTGAGTTTTCATCTATTTCTATCAAAATCAGTTAAATAACTAATGAGACCTAGTATGTATAATATGTTCAGATTGATTTGAGTACCTCCCTGAAATCCAGAGCTGTCAACCAATTCAGAATTAAGTTCAAATTTTCATCTCTTTTTCCTTTATGCATAGCCGTTATTGATTTTATGGTGATCTATTTTGTGAAATTGAAAGAGAAAGGGTGACAACATTAGACTGGATCAAAAACTCCACTGCTTATATCTATAAATACTTCAACATATTGGGTGCAGGGATGAATTTTTTTCTCAGTGTAATATATGAAACATGTCAACAATGACACCAAAACTCTAAACTGAAACCTGTAGGTCTAAGCCTGGACCTATCAGGCATAGATGGCCTTCTGCACAGAGGGTAGCTTGAAAACCTTCATTATCCGGATAAAAAACTGCTTCAGTCGGTTGACATGTAAACCTTATTTTAGTTCTGCTGTTAGATTAGTGCAGTTTCTGTCTAGCCACATTTGTTTGAAGAGTGGCGTAAATGCCCTGCTTTGACAGACAGGATGCAGTCTGATATGCTCTTAAATTCACAGTGCTATACCCAATTCCTAGCTGACACTAACAAACATTTCTACCTTTATGGAACAGGGGTATGAAGGTTTTCCTAAGGAAAAAAATCCCAGTTCTGCAATTCACTTCTTCATTTATACTGAAACATCAAGAATTCAAGCGATTACATGAAAATGCCTATAGGCAAGACCTATAAATTTGGCTTTCAACTAGGATAGGGAGTTTACCATTTGTTTGTTTGACCGACACCTGTGCTGGACAGAAGTGGTTGTCACTCGTTGTGAACTGTTTTATGAATGCCTTCTTAATGCTGACCTCTGTAGGAAAGTGGCATATGGGTACGCAGACACACAAAAAAGCTATAGGATTTAAGCTAGAGTTCTTACAGCATGTCCTCTATTCTGCATGGCTACCCAAGTGCACTGAGTTAAACATGAAATACCTGAGCAGCCTGGTCTAGTGGGAGATGTCCCTGCCCATGGCAGGGAGGTTGGAACTAGATGATCTTTAAGGTCCCTTCCAACCCAAACGATGCCATGATATGATTCTACGATTCATCTTCAATAAAATTTTGTGCTATGGCACAGAGTACAAGTATGCAATTATCACAAAATAGATGAAATTCGGCCTGCTTATAGCTTCCACATAACCTGCTTTAGGGTTTATACTCTTCAGTAAATAGAGCAAGCAACTGCAGCAACTATGAGTTCAGTAGCAGATCGGGTCAGTACCTCTGAAAATACTATGCAGTCGTATATATTTACATGGCAGCAGTAATTTTGCAAGCAACATATACTTTGGTACGGCACAATCCTCAGGAGAAACTAAGAGTTTAATTCTTAACCATTTATCTTGATTTTTGTTGTTCTTTAACTAAACTTTCTGTGCTTCAATGATATAAATTTCCATGTGAACTATTTGGCTCGTGGTTTCAAAAGCTGGCTGATGCTTAGTTTCCATAGGCTTCCTGGAAAATCACAGCCCTAGTAGTAAGTAAACACACACACACAGACATAGAAATAGGACACTTCTGTTTATACACCCATGACTAGATGATATATTTTTAATCAAGTTCCTACCAAATAATTTTATCATATTGTCATATTCCTTGTACAACAGACTTCTAGCAAGTGGTATGAAACTTTACTAGCCTACATGTAAAGCATATCTACTTGACAGTTATATTTTTCCACCTTTGATTTAAATAAATATATAAATATTCATCTCTGCCTGCCTGAAGTGGATTTTGAATTATAGGTACCTACAGTTTCAGGCACAATGTGCTCCCTCTTAACAGATACATCTTATGTCTTAATATCTTATTTAAAAATTATAGCAGAGATGTAGAAAATAAGTGGGATTGAGTAATTTTGGAAAAAAGCATGCAAATACACCTTTTTTCATGAAACAGAAAATTGACCAAAAAAACATGTGGAGCACTAAATTCATCACTGGAATCTGGTCAGAAAATATTTGAAACTAGCTGCATTTCAATTTGGATTCAATTTGTTAGATTATCATAACTCAAAACACATTAGGTACGCTGTGGGACCAAGGTACATCCATGTGAACTGGATTGTCTTATTTCAAATGTTGTGATCCATGGTTTTCGGTCATTTTTGTAACTATGTTCTGTTAAAAAAGAATGGGAAAATATCATGGAGAGCAGAGAGTAGTCCGAAGCAAAACAATTTAAAAGGAAGCACAGAAACAAAACCTTTTATTACAGTTCCACAAACACCTCTCAAGGTATCCCTTGGATAAATCAAGTCCATTAACTTCTCTGATTATTAGGATATTAATGGTAGCAAAGAAGCAGACATGGCCTAAAAGTGATTGTTTTGATGACATAATAAGAAGATTTTCCATAATGTTATAAAATGTATTAATGTAGGAGTCTCAAACAGTTGAGTGAGATAGTTGAGTACAATCACCCACACATTTCTAAAAGAACAGACCTTCCTGGCAAAATGAACATAGTTTCACTGGAATACCACATACGCTATGAAAAAATCTGGAGCTACCTTTTTCTGCTACTATTAGGCACAATCTAGGCATGCTGGGAGACACCCCTCAGGACTTTTTTTCACATTTCACTTACAAATGGATAACAGGCTAAGTACCATTTCATATTTATCTAAAATCATGTCATAACATTCCTACTGAAATACCTTAGAAAATACAAATATTTAGAAAAATATATAGGAAATTAAAGACATCAAGTACTAGAGTTAACATAAATAGGATCTTGTACCTAGAGAATTCCCAAAATAAAGTCAGATGATGCACAACTCCTCTATACATGCTGAGGTTACCCGGTGCAAGGAACTAAACAACAGTGAATGTAGCTGTCTAAGAGTGTGAGTGCATTTTGTAATTGATACTTTTTCAGGGATTTTCTATGCTAGGTAGTAAATGCACACTGAAGAGCAAACCCCATTTTCCAGATTCTAGATGCAACTTTTCCTATCCATCTGCAAAGACAGCACTACCATCCACAGTCTTACTATTTCATATCTCCTTTATTCACCTAAAATGCTGCTGGAAAGAAAATTACCTAATCAATTTCTTCAACATCTCTGCCTCCCTTGGTGCATTCCCCTGCTGTCTTTTTCCCCTTTCTATAGCATCAAATACAAGCCGTTCCCTTCACCTTCAAGGTTGTTCATTAGTTATCCCCACCTTATTTATATCTGATTTCCTGTATGACAACTCCCACTTCTAAATAACCTCACAATGCCAAGCCTCAATTAACACTTGTAAAATTTTCAAACAAGCTGAAAATGTTCTTTTCGTATTGCTAGGGAGAAGTACACCAGAAAGTAATTTGCAAAACCCATTAAACTCCCATGATATTTGCAAAAATATTGATAATATTCTACACAAACAAGACTTAAAGGTATTAAGCCTGACCAGTCAAACAGTTCAGCATAGGATCAAGTACTGTAGATTTAATTGCAAACCATACATCCTGCCATACATTACGCCTGTTCAGATGGCAGGTAATATCCAGTGTTAGCATCTTGTACAAAATTATCCTTCAATATCAAAAGTAAGGGCTGACATCTCCTGATGAAAAAACAGGAAGAGGAAAAACATTGAAGTCTTTTAAAACAAAAAAACCACTTAAAATTAGCATCTGCACCACTTGTAGCACACAAGAATTTCACTGGTGTTAAATTTTAATATTTTCCCAAAGGTCCATTAAGTTCCTTCTAAGTAATGGAAAAAAAGACAATTTTATCTGACTGCACCACCTTCCTCCCACTTAGATGCCCTTCTCCTTATCCCAAGAGAGAGAAGTGCTGACAGATCATACAGAAATAAATAAAACTCAGAAGCATTTACAAAATCTGTGGAAGCAGAAATGGAAGTTTGTATAACTTAGAAGCTGCACAGTGCAGGTACAGTGCTTATGGAATGAATTGGAAATACGCTTCCCTTCTGAGAATTAACATAATCAGAAGGTGCTGCTTTTTCAGTATCAATATTTGTTGGTATTTTACAACTACACTGCCTTATGTAAATGCTAAAACACTGGTTTCTTGTGCTGATCCAATATTCCAAGATACTGCAGCTGAGTTGCTTGTCTCCACAGTTTTAAGTGAGCAAGAAGCTTCATATATGGAAGGAAATTTTTTTAGGATACTTTGGAATCCTGATCCAGGTTAAGCTGCCCATAACTACTGTCTCTTTTCTTTGCATGTCTGCATCTGCAATCTCCTATCATATGTATAAATTTGAGGATCTTTTGAATTATTACTGGATGGTTTGATCTTTGGAATGAGTCATCAGTCTGAGGCTTCAACACTACCAAAACCAAGGCAGTGATAACATGATAACAATAACAGATATACAAAATGGATATAAATAACCACCTTGTGTCTGAGTCAGAACATAATACATATTTTCTGGCTTTTATGACTTAACACTGTACCTCAATAAAAGAATTCTTTATATGACTTTGAATAACCAGCCATACCCTATTCATGTAAAATTAAATTTATTTAATATCCACAAGGTGCCTTGCATATCAGAAATCAGGAATTTTCCCCAGGAAAAAGGCAAAAAGTTTGTGCTATCTTCAAAACTTAACATCTAATAATGTAAAAGATACAAATAATGCTGTTACATGTTTTTGATTTCCATCTATGTAGCATTTTTATTAATCAAAACTAATCTTAAATAGTTTTCATCAGCCATGTATTTATTTTACTAGTTGTTCTATATAGTAAATAAGTTATATACTTAGAATACATAAATATAATTAACTCTTCATTTATGTAGGATAAAAACACAACACGATAAATTCTCTGGATTTGATCCAGTTTCTTCCAAATCCACCAAAATAACTTCATTGCTGTGTTGGATTATATTAATGTGGATTTCAGCAATTATGCAGAAAACAGTTATTTTACCTACAGCTTTTAGAATTTTTTTTTTTTTTTTGCTTAGAACAGCATTATAAATATGGAATTAACTTCTTCAAGATAAATAACATAAAATAAAATTTAGGAATCTTAATGTTGAAGAATCAAATTTAATAATATATAAATGACAGAAAGAGACACTAAGTATGTTGAGGATGATATAATCACAAGTGAAATTAAAGGTCAAAGATCCAGCTGGGAAATTAAGTATTGTGAAAGTAACATATTATTTTCTCTCTGCTAACATCCTTAATGTTAATATGATCCATGTGATAAATTAAAATAGCTATTTAAGTCCCAGAACAAAGTCATTTCTTAAAGCAAGGAAACTGGTGTACATTTACCACACAATCAGTTAATCATCATTGTTACCTAGAAAAACAGATAGGAAAGCAGAACTGAACACTTCCAAACTATATCAGACTCATAAGCTGTGTTTTGTTTGTTTTACAAAGTCTGCTCAAATGCTGTAATTTTACACGTATATCATGGTAAGAACTTCGAAAACAGAGCAGTAATACTACCTTAGTCTGTCTTTAAATATCTTTTTTCATGCTGAGGAATACATATTCACCTAAATATTTGATATTTTTACTGGGTTTTCACAATGGAGTAAGGGTTGAAACAGCTGTACTTATCCTCCTTTATGTACAAGAAACTATAAAAAGTAGGGATCAGACAATGAGGAACTTAGCTCCATTCTACAGAACCCTTTGCACTTAGGAAACCAACACAAGGCAAAGGATACCTTGGCATCTTTATTTTTTTTTCTGCTGAAAATGCAGCTGAAGAAGGTGGTCTACCCTTGAAAATGCTGTGCCCTTTTAAAGCTTATTTTGGCAAATGAGATAATTTCATCCAAGGTTTTTAAAATAAGCACTTGCTACATTTGGAATACTTTCAACTCTGGGGAACATGAGGAAGTTTGTCTTGAGATATTTATTACTGATTTTCACTAATGATTTTAATTCAAAGTTGTGGGTGTTTTTTCCATCTAAAATAACAGTAATCTCTATTTATTTAAAGCTGCATATTAGGGTAAAACTGGAACATCATAAATATGGAAGATAAAAATTCAGACTGCAGTACATTTGAGATCCAGTAAGAATGGGGGTAAATTGGTATTAGAATTTGATATCCTACCTATCAAACGTGTTCAGTCCATTATATCACATTGGTAATGACTGTAATCACTCCTGTCACAAAGCAGCATCTTGAAAAAGCATTCAACAGAGAACTTACTACTGTCTGCAGCTAACTAATAGGAAGGTGTAGAGAAGATGGAGCTTCTCACCTGAATATATTCAGCTTCTTATCTGAATAAAACTATACATCTGAAAAATGCTAGGACCATTTGAACTGTGTATTGCGTACCTCTCTTTTGTTTCTTTTGGTGAGAAGGGCAAACAAGTCATAAAGTTGAATCTGAGTAATGTTAAGGCTCATATTAAGCCAAAGATCTTTTCAGTACTAACAGAGGAGTTTTTGCCTACTAAATAAGCTTGCGAAGACAGCAATGCTCTGTGATCTCTTGGCCTTATCACCTTCCTTTTGCAAAGTCTAGGAAGACAAATTGCAATGAAATTCAGACTTCAATTAGACACATAGCTCCTGGAAGGGGAGGCAGAGGCGAAAGCAGAAGCATTTCTCTTTCACTATTTGGTGCATGGTAATAATGTGTAATCTTAAACTAAAGGTGATGTATCTGAAGTAAGAATCAAAGTGACTAAGTCTGGTGAATTGAAATTAATTGACATCTACTTATGTGCAATTTCTCAGCTAATTTCCTACTTATGCACCAGTGAAAATTATTATATGGTTGGAGGGGCAGAAAATGTACATGTGGGTTTCAGTCTGCTCATTTCTCTAGGTTTCTGTACCAGTTTAATTTCTTTGTTCTTTCAGTTTTGTTACTGCTAACTCAAACCAAATGTTTTTTCTCTGACCTGTGTTTCAAATTACACTTTAAGATTCCTTACCCTTACTAAGTGCAGATATACTTTGAGAAAAGAGAGGTTCTTTACACAGAGTCAAATACTAGAATTCACATTTTGGGCATCAAGTTTCTCTAAAACAATATAAAAAAAAATTACCAGATCGGATAATTTTCTTCTTCTACTCTTCCTGGATCCAGTCATTAATTTTTCAACCACATTTAATGACATTAAAAGTTAAATAGGTCAGAAAAGATTTAATGTACATTCTGGACAAGTGTATAGAAAAAGTTTATAATAGAAACTTTGCTGATATATTTTGCTTCTGAGTATGATCCAGGTAAGGATTAGTCAGTTGTTTCCATTCATGTGGATTATGCTATACTGCTGCATTATTTAACAGACATAAGAATTTCACAATGAATAATTTAGGTTTTTTGCTGCATACTTCACCCCTAGAAAAAAGGCACTTTAAGTTACTTCCTTACCTTGTTTTCTTTGACTGTGCATCTGTCACTAGAAAAAAATCCACCCTATATTATAGTTTTATATTACACTACAGTTTATCTTACGCTAACACTTCTATTACTATGGCATCAGTGTTTGCTTGTTATTTCAATGGGACTACCAAGTCACAAGCTTTTCTTTTGGCTGTTTATAGAACGCTAAATGTTGTGTTGAAAGTTTTAGCAATCTAGTAGGGTTTCCTACTGACCCTATACTACAAGTTACATTATAAAAATAAAGATGTTTTAATTATAGTAATTTTTCATGCTTCATGACCTCAAGGAAGTCCTTGATCTCTATTATTACAGGATTTGCAGGAACATACAATAGGGGAAATTGGACAACTGCAAGATAACAATTAGATAGCAGTTCTTTTGAAAAGCTTTTGGGGTTACTGTGAATTAGAAGCTGATTATGATACAACATTGCCATGCTGTTGGAAAAAAAGTCAATCATCAATCTAGGGTAAATAGTAACATTAACTTGCTGAACACTTAAGCTATGCTTCTACACTATCCACTGTTAGCAGCTCCTTAGCTGAAGGTGTTGATCAGTTTTGGACATGTTATATAATGAAAGGTATAAATCAAAACTGCAAAGACTGTAGAAGAAAGGAGCAACTAGATTGGAACTTTAAAAATATGGAATAAAAACGAAAAAAATTACAGAAAAGAAAGGATCTGACACAAGTGTAGCTGATTCTGCTATGAGATCTCTTCCACCTTTATGATTCTAAGACAATAAATAGAAAATAAGAAATTTTTGCCCTGCAGTTTTAAAATCTATATGTAAAGGTCTGCTATGCCTTTCCACAGAAAGTAACTTGTAGTTTTTGAAATATTGCAGAAGTTTTCCAGAAGAAAAATACACTGTAAGTATGAAATCCTCCTTAATACAAGGAACTGTGCTAGTCTTCAAAAGATCAATACAGGAAACTAGCTTATTTGCATTTTCACAATGACATGTAGAGTTTCTGGCAGCATAAGGTGGGAGGAAAACTACTGTGCTCAGAACAATCTCCTGCCATACACCTAAACAGTTATGTTGGCTACCCTATTAAAATCTACACTTTCCAGGTGACTGCCTTTCCTATTACTGGTTTTTAGTCAGTAACCATGAGTGTAAATTTGTTTAGTTACTAAGGAAAGTCAACTAATCACTGTATAGATAGACTGATGGAAGATAGTCAGAAAAGTGGTCAAAAATGGTGAGACTTGCCAGACAATTTTAGTGAAGATTTAGTGGCGGGCTTTGCTCAAATCAATTTCTCTCTCTCTCATCCAATATCTTGGTTTCTTAGCATGCTCAGAGTTATTATCTGTTAAAAGTATCCATTTCTTTTATATTTTTGTAAGCCACACTACTGGTAAACAGAAATTCAGATGACCACCTCAGTAATTATATTTTTTTAATTCAGTATTTACTTTTTGTTAACTGATGAAAATAAGATGGATCTTTAGTGAAATTTCTGTAATGTTAAATATCACAGAGGCATTCTTCTCCTCACATATGCAAAAGCCTATAAACAATGTAGATACATCAAAACACCTATCTTAACTGTAAACTGCTTTTATTCTCACAGCCAAGCACAGATTGTGCCTAAAAATTCCTAGAACATAGGTGCATAGAGAAATGTGAGTTGCTGATAATCTAAGGTTTATAAGTGTACAGATGGAAATGAAATGAACATCAGCTCCTGAAGCACGTGTTTACATGTAGCAGGCCTTTATATCGTTATCCTACCATTAGATGGGTTGTTACTACTGTTTTATTTAATAATATCTCAAGTGTCTGTGAGAGAGAGAGAGAGAGCACACAAGTGCATCTGCAAAAAAGCATCTCGGCCTTAAATTTGTGGTATTTTTTATTTGATATTGTGAAAATGAGTAGAACAGTTTAACAGAATATTCATCCTCCTTCCATTTACTACCAGACTTTCTTACTAGTAGCACCGCTATTCACTTATATAAAAAGTCCCTTCGGTGTTTCTTGAGATCCCAACTGTTGCCTTGAAATAGCTGGTACTATTTAATTTTTAAGTGGAGAGAAAAATAAGTAAATAAATAGAAGAAGTTGATGAGTTTAACCTAAAATTATGTGTTTAGATGTAATAATTGAAAACAATCATGAATGTGTCCAAAACCTGAAAGGTAATTTTAATAGCAGCTGCTCTCACTCTCTTCACTTTTTATGGCCAGCCGCTATAAAGATGACCACATCCCAAAACATAGATGTGATAACCTATGGTGATAACTGAATGATGTCCGCCCAGTGATTTCTCAGTTTCAAAATGTGACAGGGAATTTTCATACCTCTATTATAACATATCCTAGGGGACAGCAAATGCAGTTTGCCTTATGACCGTGCAGATCCCTTAAGCACAGCATTGCAGCCTTTTATATTCTCCTGAAACTCTGCTCTCTATATTAAATATAAAATTATATTATTAATTGAACTCCTAACTCTAAATCCAACATCTGGACTTAATTCCCTGTGACTAAACATGTTTTGATTGTCTTTGCATGTGTGTATTTAAATACACATGCAAATACCTGTTTATACATAGATTTTTAAATGTGGTGGTTTTGATTAGCACCCCTGATGTATGACCAACTGCTCATTTTACACATTAATTTCCCTGTGAGGATGAAGCTCTAAGACTTTGGTTCTGGAGGAATAACAAAATATTATTCCAAATACACTGAAGATTCTAGTGATTTTTAATACCTCAAAGATGGTAGATTTTTGCTTTTCTTTCCTCTGTAACCTTCTGCTGTTCTTTGAGATGAGCTTCCCAGCAGTTTTTCTACACTGTATGGTTCAGAAGAAATGGACCTATTTTCCAGGGAAACCAAATTTGGGAACATCTTTTGGAAGAGGTTATAATGACAGCAGCAAAGAACAGAAAAGAACTGGGTTTCAAGGACCATTTTTCAGTCTCCAATTTTCATGGCATTGCGTTGTGTAATGCTTTCCATCCAAAACCTTAGAACAGTAGAAGTAACAGAAAGTTTAGCTCAACAGTCAGAGCCATAGGTTCAAGTATTGAACTAGAGACTTATGTATTGGACTATGGACTTAGGTATGGGTTTTGTTCTGAAGTGTTTAAATTTCTGGAATTGGAAGGACGGTTGGCTGTCCCTGGATTAAACAATTCCCATCATTCCAATTTCACATGATAGGAGCTGGATGGCCTTAAATCAGCTTGAGCCAAGGCAGGAGGGGCAAGAGTGTGAATGTTCACAACATCTCTGGCAGATACTAAATTCCCCAAAAAAATATTTGATATGAAAGCACAGTTCTTTTTTTCCCTCTTTTCCCCCACCCCTGGCTATTCTTGCAGCTGAACTCTCTCCCTGAAATCTGAGAGAAAAGAAGCTACAGGTCCCTCACAAAGAGAAACAGAGTCAATGGATCGCCTATGCAAACTAATCTACCGAAGCATCCAGTCATTCCTAGAATCGTGTATCTAATAAATAGCAGTGGAAAACAACACCTCCAGCACTAGACTTTCCACTAGACCTGTGGAATTGCTATTGGGCACTTGTGAGACTGCACCCAGAGAACTATGCTACCTCCCTGATCAGAGAGAGGATACAAAGAAGATGGAGCTGGACTCTTGGAGGTGCACAGAGATATGATGTGAAACAAAGGACCCAAGTCAGAACACAGGAGATTCTGATTAGATATCCGAAAAATATTTTACCATGAAGTGGTCAAATACTGGAACAGTTTGCCTAGGTAGGCTGTGGAATACCCATCCTCAATAGGATACAGCCATGAGCAACGTGTTCTGAACAGACCTGTATGAGCAGTGGTTGGACCAGGTGACCTTGAGAGGCCCCTTCCAACCTAAATCATTCTATGATTCCATGATTCTGTAATGCTATCTGTCTTTATTTTCTCTTTGTCCCTTTTACATTTATATGCATATACTAAGTTAACTGAGCAAGTGAACTTGTCTTATTATCGGTTTGTAGTTATTTTTTGTTAATGTATTGGAAGATAATCAGAAACTACGGTGCAAATATTGTAGTCTAATACTATAATACAGACCTATTTAAAATAACTGGAACTAGGCAGGCATGTATGTGTAATTGCAGCCGCATTATTAAGCAAAATAGTTTGCAATCTTCATAGCCAATCACAGTAAGTGATTGGGAAGACCCAGTAGAGGGGACAGATACAACTGAAAAGAATTTGGGGAATGGACAATAGCGGGGCATTTCCTTGCTATTAATAACTGACAGATACTGTCCCCTCCTGTAACCTGTACTATATATAACTTAAGGCCTTAATACATCAAGTAAGAGATGTAAATAACAGGACTGTTGCATTCAAAATAAACATCAACAGAATTTAATATCTTATCTATACATTTTCATTTGTATTAGCAAATGTTATTATCACTTTTAAATATGCAGCCTAAACAAGCATCACTAAATGTACTTTCTGTAAATTACCAGAAGAGCTTTGGATTTGATCCAGACACGGTGGTGATCCACTGTATTACCAAAAAAGAACCCCTGTTCTCAGAAATAAGCTGCATTCGTGTTTACATGAATAAACTCTTTCAGCAATGCTTTTCTTTTCTAGAGCTGCAATGTACCTCATACTGGCAAAGGAAAGTTGACATTCCTTATGTCGGCACATCAACCTTCTTTCAGATCATTATGTTAAGTGACATGGAGTGGGGTTTGTCTAACACCCTTTCTTCATGAAACCCTTGCCTTCCACTAGCAAAAAATTCAGTCTCGGAACTTGTCCATCAAGACAGTCTACTTAACAGTCAAATGGTTCTGCCTTGCTTTTGGACCAATATATTCACAACTTCTTCTCACATTTAGTTTTAACACATCAAATAATCTCACAGGTTTTCCAATCACCTGTTAGCTTCAAAGTGTCCTCTACCAGAGGAGCACCATGTAGTTAAAATGATTTAACTCCATTTAAGACAAATTTTATAAGACATTCACTAAGGTTCTTTCAGTGTTTTACACAAAATTCCTGTCTAAATTACCCCTCAGTTGTGCATCTGGTGTCCCAAGGACAGACATTTAGAGCATCAGCTAAGTGGCACAGAGTGAACACCATGAGTCTGTGTGTTCCTTGACATAACCACTTCTTTGACAGATATCTCTACTAACACCTAAATAATGCTGCTATATTGAAACCTATTTTAAAAATACTGAAAGAAAAACTGCATTACATAGTTCCCATTGAGAAATACATTAAAAAGTTGTGTTAATAATTTTAAGGTAGAACTTTACATGGCTAGGTCTTTAAGGAAAAGTGTTAAAGCCCTGATTGATCTCTATTGGATTATGATGGGCCTGTCCTGCTAAATTAACAGGTTTCTATACTCACTAAGTTAGGAAATTGGCACTATTCATTTGAAGCAATATTCATATTAAAATAAACATATTGAATATGTGAATTTTAAAAGCTAATACTTTTAGAAATTTCAACAGCATGAAAATGAGTGCTCTTTGCATTGTTCAGGTCACACAACTCTAACAATCCAAAAATATAAGCCTTTTGAAATAAACATGAAAATAAGGCCCTTATAGTCACTTATTTAAAACATTTGACAATGTGAGTTTCTTATTTAATTTATCTTTATGGACAATTCATAAAGAACATTAATCCAAAAATGTTTACTAAGTTGTAAAAATTATTTGTATCTTTGAGGGAGGGCTAGCATATGCCAATTATTGTAACATCTTGCGTGCCAGCACCACTTGGTAGTAAACAAAGCAATAAAACACTGCCAGACAAGTAAACAACAAAATTCTTAATTAGAGACTGCTACTAAATTCAGAGAGCATTTTCTATTGGTCTTTAAGTTGGAAAACGCTCATCTTCCATTTCCTTAGGTTGTGTGGAAGTACTTAGGACATAATAGATCAAGAGCAGCTTTTCAAACCAAGCAGGAGAACAGAAAGGGGTTTAGGATGGAAAAAAGGGTAGATTTTATTGGAGTACAAAACTGGCTTTTCACAAGATCTGCAAAGGCACCATTATTTTTTGCACGTGCACTATTTGTAGCTACAGAAACCAAGGGTTTATCTAGCTAAAAGATTACAGTGTCAGACGGTATCCCAGACTTCACAAAGTCAAGAAACTAACACATAAAACTCCTTTCTTCTCCTAATAGAGAATAAAGCCTGTGAGCCACTGAAATGTCACACTGCATTCAACCTTGGATGTTATTTTGGTTTCTTAACCCTTCATTGAGTGGTGTAAGGACAAGATTGACACTTCAAGAAAAAAATGGTACTTCGGAGCTATCTCCACATGTAAGCAATGCAGTGGTGGATGCAGCTTGGTTAGACCTAGTCCCATACAAGCAACGGAAATGGAGAGGAAGCAGATTTTTTTGACAGTGACTAATTTTAATGGCCACTTGTCAAAGTACAGTTTTAAAATAGATAGCATTAGGGAACAAGCACCAGGATTACTAGATTGCAAAACGGTAATGTTTCCTCACCTTTGTGCAGTTGCTTATGTATAAACACAGATGAAAAGTTGGAATCGTGAGGAAGCCTAGACCTCTAAGTCATTTGAGATAAAATTTACCTGAGACCTATTGTAAAAAAATGATGGTCTGGCAAACCTGATAAAAAGAAGTCTAAGGTCTAACAGATAAAGATGCATCTTAAGGATACAACATCTTGGGAAATTCCATGACTAGTGGAATTAGGACTGCTGGTATTTCTTCTCTATTTTTTCCACTCTGAAATTTCAGTAGTGAAAAATAGAACACAGAAAGATGATATGGCAAGATGATTTAATTGACATATGACTAATGGCCTTTAAAAATGCTAAGGGTTTTTTTGGGTTTTTTTTTGTTTGTTTGTTGTTTTTTTTTTTTAAACAACTAAACTCTGAAAATAGACCATGCAATAATGGTAGTTATTTGAGAAGCAAATAGAGGTACCTGAAATTTTTGAAGATAACCAGAACATCACCTCCATTTATTACACTGAATGTTTTTGCACTATTGACTGAAAAATTATTTGAGTTGAAGTATTTATTTCCCAATTCCACTAGTACTATTTATTGTTAAATAGTACTTTTTGTTCACGTTAACATAAACCTGTAATGACTACTTCTGTTTTTGTTTTACACATGAGAAAACACTGCAAGAAAGATTAATTGACTTGCCCAAGACCACACAGTAAACAAATGGCAAAAAAAAGAGATCACAGATAGTCCTAGCTATCTTCTTGACAGCTCTGGCTTTTGTACAGCTCTCGTGTATATGAATTCAAAGCACTTACCTTCTCATATGAAAATATAGGAATAATCTTGACTTTTAAGAAAAAGACATCAGTCAATAATTCTGATACATTGTTCTGTATAATGAAATGCTACTGTATTCCTTGAAGGAAACATAGTGCTCTAGTAAATAAGTTGTGTACAAAGTTACTGATGATCATACAGAGCCAGAGTAAGCACGAAAATGGTTATAAACAGTTCTTCATTTTCCGAAATACAAGCACATTGCGTTTTTCAGCTAACACAGTTTAGATAGTTTGCTGGTTGATTTTGCCTTTTAAATGTTAACTCCCTTCAGTCGGGGTAATAAAGATGTACTAGTCTGTTCTAACTCTAATTTTAACATATATAATTCCTTCTCATTTCTTTTGAAAAATATAACTGTTGCATATTTTTCAGTTTTCTACAAAACTTAGAATAGAAGAAACTTCAAAGTTGTATATTTGGCTTCTTAAGTGTTCTTTTATGGTTTTCTTTGAGGTTTTAAGAACTAGGATGTCTTCAGAGCAGCACAAAACAAATTCTGGAAAAACAATTATATAGATATAATTTTTGCACATTTGAGCCATTAATGTTTAATACTATCCCTAATACACAATGTATTTCCTGTAGTTCTATACACAATTTTTCCCGCCCTCTCATATTCAGAGTAATTTGGGTTTTTCTGAAAGATAAGCTTATCACCCTAGACCATAACAAATCCATGGTAATCCATTGAGAAATGTTCCTCTGACAAACAGGTTAAATAAGGGAGAACTATTAAAGAATCTTAGTATGAAAAGGGAACTGAAATACTTCAAAAAGGACTGGTGTCTTTTTCAAAAGTATTGGGGTTTATTGCAAGTTACTGGTTTTACAAGAATACTAAGAAGAAATTTTGCTTTGCTTCCCATGAAAAAAAGCAGTTGACCCAGAACTTGAAATGAAAGTCCTGGAAATACCAACCTTTTCTGATATTTCTTGAATATATCTGTAGAGCAATTTTTTACAGTTCACTTTGTGTTTCCATATTGTTTCGTTCAAAATGTTTAACTGTGAGAATTAATTTTTGCTAAGAAAGTAATGGAATGGTAAATTTTATCGAGATTCTTTAGTCCGCTTTGGTTTAGTACTACTAAAAAGGAGGCACATCTGAAGCATTTTTACGAATCCCATAAAATGAAAATAAAATCCACCGACCACCTCCCTCACCCTTAATTTTAAAGGAGCATGTCTTGTCAAAACAACATTGTTGCACTTATAAAAAGAATGGAAGTTTAAAAAAACTAAATACTGTTCCTAGAGATTTTTAAATTCCAATTTAAATAGGCATCATAAGAATTATAATATAAAATTTTAAAATGGCCTCAAAACCCTAACAGAAAATAATATGTGTATTTTCCCTTCCCACCTCGACTTGTTATCCCCTCAATAACTAATCACTTATGGAATAACGCTGAATAAACTCAAACCAACCATTACGATTTACAAAAATTAAACTTCTTTGCATTCAAAAAACAGAAAAGCATTCAGTCTTAAAAGATCAAAAATGCTAGACAACGCTAGACACCTAGGAATGTATTGAAAGGAGCATTCAATTGAACATTTGCTCATTTTTGGAGCATATTATATGCTCTTTCAAGTCTTACATAGTGAAAAATTTAACATCATTAACTTTGGACAAGCATGAGTTCACATAAGTGATACAAAGGTGTAGCAACAGAATGGCTCTGTGAAAACCAAAGATATTAAAAGACAGATTTTAAAGATTACTGATGTGAAAGTGTAGTTCTAATTCAGAATTGCTGAACCTCTTTTTATTTCTCAATTATATATGAAGTGGAAATAAAGCCAATGTTAGGCAGAAATAGAGCTAACACTGCCAGATAATATTCAAGTATGTCTTGCTCAGATTTATGGCCAAAGCTCCATAATAAAGAATACAGTGTGTACCACAGAAACACACAAAGCAATCTTCGTTCAGAAAGGATTCTACTATTTGTTCATCTATCACTTCACGGTATAAAAATATGATTATTCAGGAAATAAAAAATCTACAGAGTAACTGTGTATTAAGTATTGTCCCTCTGCCCACCATTCCCTCCATAAATCCTTTATTCACAATGTCCGCTTAATATTCAAATACAATCGTGTGGCTTTCCACTAAAAGGAAGTGGTTCCAGCTACTAAAAATGAAACCTGAAAAATAAAATGATCGATCAAATACAATATCCTACTGATTTTGACAGAGAATTTGATTTTAAAACAGATGCCTGTAATAGCCATCAAGAGCAAAATAGGCATTGGTGAGCTACACACTGCAAAATAAATCTACAGCTCATTTAACAGGGAACAATAGACTAGTAGATGACGGACTCCTCCCTCTGGCTAAGAAACCATTAGCCTATTTTCTCATCTAAACCCATTCAAACCAGCAGGACCCTAACCCTGGGCTTGCCAGGCTGTCTCCCACCGCCCAGAGCTCTCATTATTTTAACTTCGTGCCAACAGCACACGAACTGCCTCCTTCCCACTCGGCACCAGCGCTGCCGGTTCCTGGGGAGGGCGGGCAAGGAAGGGCAGCTCCAGTGAGGAGGGGCAGCCGGGGAGGCAGCTGAGCGGAGCGGGCGGGCGGCGGAGGGAAGCGGGGGGAAGCGGGGCGCGGGCGGAGCGCAGGGCCCGGCGCTACCGGCTGCCCCGCGCAAGCCGCCCCGCTCACGGCTCCGTGCTGGCACAGGCGCGGTCCCGCTCCCACCCACGTGTTTTCGGGGTTGCTTTTCCACCCACAGACAGGCGTGTGTGGGATGACGTGCCGCTGCCCCTGCCCGGCTCACGCCCGCTCCAGGCGAGCCCTGCCCGAGGGCCCCGGGGAGGCGAGCTGCCCCGCTGCCCACAGTCACTCAGCACGGCAGACCAGCCCGGCCCCACCTCCCTTTCGGAGCCTCCGCGTCCCTTTCTTCTCCTTCCTGCCGCGGGGAGCGGGGTCGGTCGGACGGGGGTCCCGCTGTGCCCACACCTCAGCGGCCCCCGCCGGCTCCCCTTCCCGCGGCCGGCAGCAGCCATGGCGGGCGGGAGAGCGGCACCCCGCCGCGGCGCCCCCCCACACACACACACGGCCGGAGCGGTGGGCCAAGCCCTCTCCTACCGTCTGAGTCCCTGGAAGGAGGAGGGCCAGGACATCCTCGATTTCTTCAAGCCGGGCCGGTGGCCGGTCTCCACGGCGTAGGAGGCGCGGTCCATGGCTCGGCAGTAGAGGTATCGCTCCGTGTCGGAGTAGCCGCGGTGCCTGACGCGAGCCCCCGCCATGCAGCGGCCCCGGGAGGCGGGCGGCGGCGGCTGCGGGCCGGGGGGCTGCTGGTGCTGGAGGAACTGGTGCTGCCGCAGCTGCGGCGGGTAGTGCTGCTCGTGTCGCCACAGATGCTTGGGGGCTTTGAGACTCCCGCTGCCGCCGGCGCCGTCGTCGCTGCCGCCGGCGCCGTCGCTGCTACCGGGCAGCGCGGACAAGCCGCTGCCGCCGCCGCGCTCTGCCTCCATGCTGCCGGCGGGCGGGCGGGCCGGGCCGGACTGGGCCGGGGCGGGCGGGGAGGACCGGGGCGGCGGCGGGCGCCTTCCTCTGGGCAGCGGCGGGGAAACTGTGCTGAAAAGTTGGACAGCTCCTGCCGCACCGCCCCTCGCCCGGCTGTGGGAGCGGCTGGGGCCGCCGCGCCGCCGAGTCCTGCTGGCCACTCGGGAGGGGAGGCGGGGAGAGCGGGAGGAGGAGGGCGAGGAGGAGGAGAGGGGCTGGCTTCCCGCTCGGAAATATTTAAACCCGGGCTGGAGCCGGCGTGGGGGAGAGCGGAGCCGGCAGCGGGCTGCCATCAGCTGGGGTGTGCGGGAGGCGGGGGAGGGCACGGCCCAGGGGAGGACCATGGCTAGGAGCGGGCGCCGGGGGCCTCTCCCTGCCGCTGCTCCAGATCCCCGGGGGCTCCTCTCCCTCGCCGGCGGCACCGCACCGGCGTGTGGTTGCTGGCCGGGCACGGCTTCCTCCCAGAGGGACTCGCACTGCAAGGCAACGGCAGGTGGCAAAGTTGCTCACGCTCCAGTTGCCCGAGAACTTTGCGGCGGGTTAAAAATGGGTTCTAACTCCCTAAACTCATCCTCCCGCCACACCTTGTTCCCTATATCATACGTTCAACCTTTGCCGCTTCAGGTTCAGAAATCGTCTGTTGCCCAACTTGAAACTTCCCCCTGGTCTGCCATCTTCACCGATGAGTAAGCTCTCTCCCACCCCGCGAGTAAGACTGGCTGTAAATCAATGCAAGGAAGGTTTAATTATAGCGATGCTGAGCCTACTGCTACAGAGAAGCTTTTACCTTATAAACCACTAGTTTCATGATTTTGTAACTGCCGCAGAAAAAAATCACTTAAAGTTAAAATTTACAGAACAGAAACTTCATCATGAAAAGTGTTTTTAAATTAGTTTTACATTTCAAATTCTGTTGTGCTAATGTACAATCAATAATCCAGAATTGAAGGAAGTTGCATTTTTTTAAAGTTGTCTTTTTTTTTTTTTTATTGCCGTGCATTCTCTTTTTAAAAGTAGAATTTATATTTCTCCTCTGTGGTACCATTCTAAAATCTAACACCACTTCTTCTTCATGACAAAATTAAAGTCACTACACTCCTGACAAAATATGAAAAAAAAAAAAGAAACCACATGCAGGTGTTCATTTGAAAACTATTAGTATGTATTTTTCTGGTCCTTCTTATTCTGTTTGCTAGAATATCAGTACTAAGTAAGAATGAATTGGAAAAAATCTCTCTCCTACAGTATCTTTACAAAAACATGTATTTTCTTCCAATCAATGTTCATCTACTCATTAGACTGTTCTGATTAGCTTCATGCACAACTTCTACTTCCTCAATCACAAAATTGCTCTTTCCATCCTTTTTTCCTTTCCATCACAGATCTGCAATCATTTTAAACCTCATAAATTTCTTTCTAAATTTCTTAATTTCTTATTAATGGTAACATACACTTATGTTAACTCTTTAACGTGTTGATGCATTTTTTTCCGCTCACTATCTTAAAAGTCAGCCTTGCTTCACAGACACACAGCGCTCCTAAAGTCAAGATTTACCCTTCCAACCATGAACATCCAAGCTTCTGTTGGGCAAAACTCCCTGTTTGTGTTTTTCCAAGCTAATAGTACTTTCCTAGATAATCCTGATAATCATCTGTCATCCCTTCATTTCTTCTTTCCTGCCCTAATAACTTTTAGTTTCACCAACAAATTTCAGACCAGATAAGTTGTGATAAATGCTGTAAATATTAGGAGAGAGCCAATGTAGTACTTCTGTTGAAGGAAACTTGAGCTTTAACTCATAAATTTATCAAGTTCTGTTTCTCGTGCTGTTTATCCAAACATAAAAAACTATTTTCAAACCAGACCACTTGCCCAGCTGTAGCAGGCTGTGACAGTTTTGACAGCATGTAAAGGACAGAGAAACTGGAAGAAGATGGAAGGAGAAAGACTGAAGTCACAGGAGAGAATGATATACAAAATGAAATAAACAATGGGGATAGTTGCAATGTGGGTTACAGGCATATACGATACAAATCCATGAAAAGTGGGAGAAGAGAAATCACGTTTCCTCCTCTCTTTACCTCCATTCCCATATTGCAATGGGACTGTATCTCACAATTGCTAGTTCCCTCTAGTCTCTTAGAACTAGACACAGGATCATACAAAATGCTGTTTGGAAGGCCCCGCGTGAGGTTGTCCAGTCCAACAACATCACGTTCAAAATGGAACTATCATCCACACCAGATCACATCAGCCACAGATTTGTCTGAATCTCAAAAATGTCCAACAACAGAAATTCCCCAGCTTTTGTGGACAACCTGCTCCGGTGCTGCACCACATTTCCAGTAAAGAAGATTTTCCTGATGTTCAATCTGAACCTCCGACTCGGGGACCCTTGCCCCTCCTTAAACAGCATGCCACCGCTGAGAGAGTTTAAATTTGTTGTCTTCTGCAACTGCCCTTCAAGTAGCTGCAGGCTGCCTTTAGATCGCCTTTCACCTCCTCCACAGCAGACTCAGTAAGCTCTGCCCCCTCAAGCTCTACCCGCCTCATCACTGGTCCTGTGCTCTAGGCCCCGAACATGCTGGCAGCCGCCTCCTGGGGCTCCCGGTGTTCCCTTTGATCCACTAGCTGCAGTCACTTTGGCACAGAGTTTCTTTTATTTATGTGGAAGAGTGCTCTGTTTGGCTGCTCTCCACCCTGCAGTCCATTGAAGCCCCCAGCTCCTTTCCAGCAGGGTTGTGACCCAGTCAGTCAGTTGCTGGCCTGTGCCGGTGCTTCGGCTTCTCCTGCCTGGGTACCGAAATCTGCACTTCAGCACGGGCTCTTGGATCAACCCCTCATGGCGATGTGCTCGTTACCAGCTGTCAGCCAGATGCTGAGACACACCATCCTCTACGCTTTGATCCCACCTAGCAGTCTGTTTATCCAGTCCAGACTACCTTAGTTTCCAAATGAGAGTATTTTTGAGGATTGTTTCAAAAGCCTTAATAAAGTAAAGGTATGTTACACCCTCTGTTATCTCCTCCTCACAGTCTTTTCATCATGGAAGGCAGTCAAATCAAGCGAACATTTGCTCTTGGTAAATCTGTATGTTGAGTAGTGCTGACTATCTTTATGTCCTTTACAGGTCTGGAAATAGATTCAGAGATGTGCTTGGACCTTTCCAGCAGCTGAGGTGAGTCTGATCAGTATATAGTACTTTCATCCTCCTCCTTGCCTGTCTTAAGGTTGGGTGTAACATTAACCTTTTCCCAGCTGGCAGGGACTTCACTTGGCCATCACGACTTTCCACAAATGAAAACAGCAACCTCCCAGTCACACTGGCATTTCCCTTTGGATCTGATCTGAATTTATAAGGGCACTTCCGATACTCCCTATTCAACCCAGTATTTTCAGAGTACACCTAATGTTTTAGGCACCAAATACAATTTGCCAGATAATCAAAACATATTAGCATTTAAAATAAACAAAATATTAGCTCCAAGAAACACAGAAAGGGAAGCAGAAGTATAAGCTTATCTCTATTACACTGCCAATACTTTTGCAAGTAGAATGGAAAGTACTGCATCTAGACAACTACAAGAATTCTTTTCAGATTTTTTTTCGGGGGGGCAGGGGGAGATTGTAGGTCTGTGTTTCCTTTTTTTTCTTGCACATGGATACGGATGGTATGTTATAACAGGTCTTTGAATTTATGGCACCATATGAACAGCAAGAATAAAACTGCACACATGCATCCTGTGGCTCCAAATGCCTTCTTTTACATGAAGTCTTAACAACCCTATCAAAATCTAGGATAAAAACAGAAGGTATTTTAAGATTGCAGTGTAGTGAGACAACTCATGACTCCATATAGAAGGCATCCAGGTTGGGGTTTTTTTTCATTTTTTGAAAGTTAAAAGAATTAAATATTTTGAGCAATGCTCATTGATTACTCCGGTGGCTTTTGGAGGATGGAGAATAATTTCTAGCAGATTTAAGATGAAACACAGACAGATACATATCTGATTTTGGAGCCTGAGTCCTATGCTGGAAATTAGCTCACAATTTGACACCTGCTTTCCCTGGAGAACATGGGCCCAAATTGCTTTTTAAAATTTTACTGGAATGTCAGGTTTCAAGAATGAAACTAACAATATATGAATATGTTTTTTTCCTGCATTGTAAGCTCTTTAGGGCAAAATCTGTAATTGTTTTGTTGTTTGGTTTTGGTTTTGTTTTTTTTTAAGATAGCATACAGCAAGCATTAATAAAAGTAAATTTTAAGAAAAGAGTATGTTAATCCTCACTTGCTAACATTTCCATTTTTGATCAGTATAAAATTGAAATTTTCCCAGTTACAGAAAGAAAGGGTGAAAGAACAGTGACTGAAATAAACCATCCTTTTGCAAAACCTCTCAAATAAAAGCCTATACCATAAATATGCTTACAACTAAATGTTTTGCTTTCTAGTCAATTGTTAAAGAATACAGTTTCTGTGTAAGTACATTTGGGAGATTCATGTTGGCTCTCAGAGGCTGACGGGAGCACACTATGGAGAAAGAAGGTTAGATCTATTTTAAATGTGCCTATCTATGCTTAGCTCAAAACCTCTGGAGGAATGATTTTATCTCTTTAGAGGTATTAAATGCTTCTCCACTTGGAAGCTTCAAAAACTTCTCTGAGCCTCCACCTACAAAACCAGGGTTCCTCCAGACTAATCATATTGATTATTATAGGTGCAGTATACATCCACATTAACTGGCTCAGACCATATTTTTCTCCTCACAAACTGCAGATTATCTTTGGTTCTTCCTTGGTTCTGCTGGTTAAATGGTTCTTCTGTCCACTCTCTCAGTCGGTTTTGTGAACTGATACACCCTAAAAAAATTCACGCCAAGATAAGAACCAGTCAAGTCAATAGGTTAACAGACCATAGAGATGGTAACCTCCAATGGAAAGGAGGTGGTAAGACTTGGATCTCTTGGACTGGCCAGATCAGTTTCTGCGACCACACCCCTGTTCAATAGAGATGGGTTGATCCTGGCTGGACACCAGGTATCCACCGAAGCCACTCTGTCAATCCCCTCCTCAGCTGGACAGGGGACAGCCTGTAATGAAAGGCTCATGGGTTGAGATAAGGACAGGGAGAGATCACTCAGCAATTGCCGTCATGGGTAAAACAGACTCGACTTGGGGAAAACTAATTTAATTTATTACCAATCAAATTGGAGTAAAGTAATGAGAAATAAAAACTAAATCTTAAGTCCATCTTCCCTCCACCCCACCCTTCTTCCTGGACTCAACTTCATTCCCGATTTTCCCTACTCCCTCCCCCTGAGTGGACAGGGTACAGGCAATAGGGGTTATTGTCTCTCTGTTCCTTCCTCTGTTGCAATAGCTATATGTTAGTTATACCATTGGTGTATTCCATTTGTATATCTATTTTATAATTAGTAACAGTATTATGTTATTAAGAATAATGGGCTGTTGCATTTACATAATGTTTTTCATGCACTTCATCCAAAAAATACAGATAAGGTGTTGCTACCTGTATTTTACACAAGTGGAAACTGAATGACAGGACACAAGACATGGTGCAGTATTAATGCAGATGTTCAATTACAGATAAATATCTGACTTTCATTCCAGTCGCTTACTAATCTTTATATTTACATTTTAAAATCCAACATGTGTATGACCGGTTGTTTATTACACCAGTGTGCTACGACACTGCCAGAACATTTTGCTTCTAAAGCACAGAATATCTACACTTCCCTGTAAAATATGTTGTAAGTGGGACCTAGCAGTTTTATCTTGAAAAAAAAGAAAAGAAAAAAAAAATGATACCTTTTTGTCAATATTGCCTATATAAAGTCAAGGCAATTTTTTTCTCTTACTCACCTAGCTTATTTCACCACAGAATCCTCAAAAGTACTAAGTCTGCTGAAGACTCAATAGCAACAGAACATTCTATGTTTGAGAGTTGTAACTGAAAATGATTCAGAAAAATACATTTCTTTTCATTTTCCGGGAACTTCCCTGAGCCTCCTCACAGGAGACTGCAACCTCCCTAGTGAGCGGAGGCTTTAATATGAGAACTACTGCTTCAGCTGTACCCACCTATTAGCCTTGCATTAGCATCTCAGAGCTCTCTGTGTACATCACACCAAACTGCACAGAGATCCATAAAATAAAATGTAACATTTTGCCTCATAAGAGAATGCCATATTAAGTTAGCTAGGATTCTTAACCTCTCACATCTCTTTTTAAAAACATGTCCTTGCTTTCAAGAAATACTTAGAAAAATAGGAAGAATAGTCTTCAAAAAATAACAGTTTTATTTGCTTTTGTATCTTTGTTTATAAAGTTTTTGACAATATTTTCAAGGCTCTGTTCAGCTGAAGGTGGTAGCATTAATGTTGTATTAGGTAAACTGTTACATCTCTTACTCCTTCAAATGGCACTGCAGTTCTTAACAGGTATCTATGATGATACTGCAGTGAAGATAAGTAATTCTGACATACAGAAAATAATTGGGAACATGTTATTTTATCCCTTCTTTTCCTGGACTAATAATGACATGCAGTCCTTATAAACCACTGTATTTTATTTTTGGCCTGAATATAAGGGAAGTATGTTGTCTAAGTGCAATAGAAATCATTCAAAATTGAGATAAAAACCTATCATTGGAGATCAATACATTAAGGAGATAACAAGTATAATGGCATTAGAAAAGAAAGTATACAGCAATTTAATTAGGAAACTAATAATTTCCACCCACTTCATGTCAGAGAAGATACTTCTGTAATAGTTTACATGCCTTATAAACTGTGGTAAAGTGAGAGAAAATCACTTGCATTGTCTGTACAAGAAAGGAACCAATGCTAAAACATGCAGGTTAGATGATGATAAATTTTCTTCAGTAGCACTCACCACTGACTACAGCACTGATAGTAATCCTGTTATAATTCAGCACAATGGCACTTAAGAAACTGTACTATATTTTACATATAACCATAAAGTTTCACTGAGTTCTTCTAAGTCCAATGAGGTATAATTTCAGATATAGTGGACAGTCACTAGCTGTTCATATAAATTTTTTCATCATGTCTGACTCATGAAGCAGAAACACATTCCTGCTGCTAGCAATGGAAAAGGAATTCAGCAAATCATCGTTCTCTAAATCAGTTGAAAACATGAATTATTAAAGAGGAAAAAATTGAGTGCTTTAAAAAGTGGAGGTCTGATTAAATGTAGAATATGTTGTTAGATGTAGAACTACAAGTCATAGAAAAAGAAAATATTACAAGAACATCCCCATAAAAGTCTCATATAATGTACTTGTAGAATGTATTCACATTAATCATTAACTTCTTTACCATTGCAAACAAAGGGACAGTTACAGTAAGAGCACTGTATCTGTGTCAATATATATTCTGAAATCCTATTGTAGAGACAAATTAACAATCAATAGTCCTTTTTGTTGAATATTATTTCTAAATTATGGAATGACTCCATAATTCAATTCCACTAAAATTACTATTAATGTGATAAAAAGAGGATTAATCTAGAACTGTGTAATTATGCAGGTGTGATGCTTATCATGTATTAGGAAGGCTGCTTTTCCAGTTTGCAGAAAGATATTCCTGTAGGTAGCTCCATGGGGACTTATTTTTGATACATTTTTTTAGTGAGGAATCACACTTTCCAGTTTTGAAAAAATGTCAACATTGTAATCTTACTAGCTATCTAATCTAGTGCCTCCTATACATAAGCATAATTAAAATGCTTAATTTATTACCCTGCAGATCATATTTTTAAGTGTGCTTTAACTTTCCCTGTGTTCAGTCACAATTGATTCAAAGATCTCCTTATTTTAGAATAGGTGCGGTATAAATGCCAAATTAATTTATGGTATAAAGTAAAATAGAAATAATTGCCATTTAAGTATTTGCTGCTATACAGGGTACTACATGGCTTTCAAAACCTGAATACAACCCAAAGCTAACAGTTCCTTGTGAGCACACAGTTTCTGTTTCTTACAGAGAGTACGTATGCTAGAAGGATGTTTCTTTGAACTTATCAAAATTTCAGTTACAGGAGCACAGTCTTTCAGTATAGATTGTATTCTTGTTCTGCATATTAAAGCACTGAGTTTAGTCCTGTGGAATACATTCACCACAACCCAGCCACACAGAAGAGAAATATCCTGACACACGAAGACAACCGTCTCCTCTTACCCAGGAAATTTAAAATCTGTCAAGTTTGTAAGAACCATGTATTTGATACTGCAGGTACATGGACAGACACAGCTAAAGCCTGGGCTTTGACACCCCCAGGCTGATGCAGAGCTCTCCTGATGAAAAGCTGAGCTGACTGAGATGAAAGGCATTTTGCACCCACTAAGATCACAATTTCATGTAACCTCCCACTTGGAGCAGCGAGCAAAGGCTTAGTCTGTTTCAGAAGCACACTAAAAATCACAAGGTAGATTCTCGCTAGTGCTATATAATTACTGAACGTAAAAGGGGGCAGATCTTAAAAACATTCCCTTGACTGCCTTGATTTGCAGCTGAAGGAGGAAACAACAGCAACAGTTATTACTTTCCCAGTTGGATAGCACAGGAGCAAGAGAAGAGGGATTTAGCACAGTTAGTGCTCTTCCCACTACCTCCTCTTCTCCACTGTACCACAGTAGCAGATTAAATGAAGCATAAGCCCTGCGAGAGGCTCTGCGGAGTTTCTTCCTTTTGTAGCAATAGAGGATGGTGCTACCTTGGTTCAGACTTTGTTTCCAAAGTAGTTGCTGAATAATACAACTACACATCATGGTTTGATGTGGAAAAATCACAAATTGAGAATCTAGCCCATTTTAAATAAGGTCTGAAGGATAAAGGTACTTCACCAGTTTATTTTCCACTCTATCAGTTGAATTATTGATCTGCTCACTTCAAGCAAAGGAATGTGGGGTGGCATCCAAGATTTTTTTATCAAGGGTACACTTATATGAAACATAATGGTTTCAGTTTGCAGGGGCTTAGAAGAATTTCATTCCTATAAAACTTACACAGCATTAAACCCTCTTAATTTTACTCTGACTTCTGCAAACAAGAAAGCCTACAAATTAAAAGCAAACCTCATTCAAACCTACTTTCACTCAGTTCTCAGTGACAACACATAAAACCATACTGGACTAACAAACACTACGAAAAATTTCCAAAACAAAACAAAAAAGAACTGGAATGCTTAATCAAACTCCAAAGCAGGTGAGTTTCGCATGATTTCAAGTTTTGACCAATCTCTTGAAAAAGGTGCTAAAAAATTCAAGACCATTTAAATTGTAATTGGTAAAGATTGTGTTTTTGGATAAAGCTACATAAGGTGTTTATTCAGAACTAAGCAGTATCATTCTTTGGCTCCTTTGCGTTACTCAAACCATATATGAAGCTTGCTACTCATTGTCTTAATTATTTCATAATTTTTAATGAGGGTTTGGATTACTGAACCACCCTCAACATCTGAAATATTTCTGCTATTTAAGTTCTCTTAAAAAGACAAAAAAGCCTACTAGGTATTCACTGATTTAACTGATCCAACATTTTTGGTATGACTAACCTAGAAATAACTTTTTTAAGTAGATATTTTTCTCTCTACATCCCATTAATTCTTCAAGCTCTTACATAAGCTTTAACAGTTTTCTCCAACTTTATAAAGCAAGATAGAGAGTAAAAGTAAAAATGCTTTTAAAATAAGCTTTAAAATAGTCATGTTGCAGGAAAAGCAATACAGGTATTTCAGTTGACTGTTCTCAGGTAGTAAAGCAGGCAAGTGAGTGGAAAGGCTCATGCTGATAGATTTCAGTTAATTACTCTCAAGGCCTCTTAAAAATACTCCTGTTTTTTTTTTTATTTTTTTTTTTTTTAAGTAAAGCAGTAGATCTTCCCACCATTGTTAGAATGAATAACAGTATTTATGTCCTTCTTGGAAAAAGCATTCAAAAGAAAATTACATTATTCTGTATAATATATTTTAATTACTGGACAGCGTAATTAACATGTACCTAATCTTAACTTTGTCAGATACAGATGAAAATTTAAAAATATAATGCATTGAAACTAATTAAAATGTTGAAATCTCTAACATAGCAGAAACTACATATTTTTTAATTAGAAAGTTAGGAATCAATACCAGTTATTTTTTCAATAAATGATTTTTAAACAAATAAATCATATAGATGTATCTTAACAAATGATATTTCCAGTAAAAAGTTTCTTAATTATTTGCTTTTGATGAATCAAAAATATTAACAGTTTGAATAGTAAAGTGTAATTTTGCACATCAGTGGATTATTTAAATGAAGGATAGAGGGGAAAGTAGCATTCATTAATTTGGGTAAGTGAGTGTGAATATTGCCAATTTAATTTCCCATCTGTAATTCTCTAAAGTAAAGGCCTTTATTGAAGGATATTAACTCGAGATATAAAAAAAATATTTTGAAGTGTTATTTATCAAAATTTTCATTTGTTACTTGTGCATTTCATACTTGCTGAAAATATCCTGGTGATATTAATGGCTTTATTTACTAAGCTTAGCTCATTTTGGTTTGATAGTCCTCCAGCTAGAACCAATAGGAGGTTTTTCTGCTGTCTTCATTGAAACTTGGATTGTTCAGCTCATATTTGAGCTACAAGTGAATGTTATTTGAATTGCAATATTTGCCTGTAGCCTGTATAATATATCAGTTTCAGTTATGCTCTGAAAATATGAAATTCATTGGCTGAAAATCTTTCACATTTGTCAAATGAATCACTTGCATAAGGAGAGTACTGCCCTCCAGAGACAAATGTGAAAGATCTCATAGATAACTGTTTACACAGAAAAATGCCATGTTTTTCAAGCTACTTATCTTACAAAAATGGTGGAATGCTTCAATCCTTCCTATATTATCACTTCAGCTAGCACCCACATAGTTGTCTTCAACCCTCTCCTCTCACCAGTATTTTCAAGCAGAGAGAAATAGAGACAGATTAAAAGATTAAAAACTGCTTTTCACCCCTTTAAAAAAACAGAAGCTGAGCCTCTGCTTGATATTTGCAGGGTTTATAAACCCTATAGGGATAGTAGCCAGACTGTGACTGTCCAAGCAGCAAACACAAAGAGGAGAAACTCTGAAACCATTCCCAGCTGTGTCTTTCTCGGGTCAGCATTCACTGAGGCACTGTTGCTCTGCTACCCCTCTCAACAGAGCCTTACAGAAGCAAGAATAGTAGACTTAGATGTTATTACTTCTTCTAGAGCATGCCTACATGCTGCTTGTACTAACATGGTCCAGTATGATCATGACATGTTAAGTTTGTACTCAAAAAGGGATTAACATGGGGTCAGAGATACTGGAAACTATCAGTGCCTACCTGCTGTTGTTAGAATGTGATTAACATCTCAGGTTTAATGGGGAATACTTGTAACGTTTTATCTTTGCATTTTCGTAACTGGTGGTTTGAAGGTTGTGGGTTAATATTTTTTCAATAGTGAATGCTTAAAAGAAAGAAATGTTCATATATTCAGTATCAAGAGGGTGTTCATGAACAATACAGCACCTTTCTGTACACATAGTGTATGGAAGTTGGTCATTAATGCTTTCACATGAATACTACACAAGTTGGTCATGAATACTTTCCCAAGAATTTACGTAATCTACATCCCTGTAGGAATCAACAAATATTGCAAAATCTACCTACAGAATAAATTAAGTGCAGGTTTATTTTCTTACAATCTGCTAGGTATCACAAAATACAGAGCACTAAGTCCTGTCCTCAGTTTCTGCAAATGAGCGAACAGTTCATGCTTCAGGGAATCAGGACTTTGAGTGCCACTGATCACTCAGGAATGAAATCATCTGGTTTGAATCCTATTTACGGTGGATAGCTAATATTCACTTAATGCTGAAAGAAAAACCACCCCCAGTAGCTCAATAATTATGATTTCTCTGGCTGAGATACAGTACTGTGTAAGATCCACTTACTGCTTTAATTACTGAAACCATTGCTGACAGTAAATGCTGTCATAAATAGAAAGGGTTGGGCAGTTTCAGTTGAAATCATCAAGAGACAAAAAACCTAACTATATCATTTAAGTGAAGTTCATATTTAGTTCATACTCTTACACCACTCTACTGGTGGCAACAATACTCCTGCTTTGTTTTCTTTCATCCATGCTACCTTTTCCACAGATTTTTGGATTCTTCAATAGGTTGTAACATGCTCTCTTAATTCTTAGTTAAGCACATCATATAATAGACATATTGATGTTTAAGTAACTATGCAGCTATTAAGCATTATACAGCTTTTTATCTTTCCTATAGAAAATGCTATACAGGAGAGGAATGACAGTAATTTAAACACTTTCAACAGCATCATTTACTTATTATTATCACAGTTCCTTGGTATTCTGTGTTACCTGACTAACAGTCTGTGCACATTTTATTAGCCTTGACACAAGGTGGAAAACCGGTAGCATAGCTTTTCCATGAGATTTCTTTGATTGCCTTCACTGTGCTTCTTGGCAAAACCCTTACCACTATTAATCTTGGTTTATAAATTTAACTTTCTGCATTTTGCAGAATTAGAAGATTTCTCCAAATCTCTTCAAGATTTTTTATGGAGTGCAGGGAAATTTTCTAATAACCTTCCCAAGCTATCTGTATTTTTTATAGTTATTTTAATTCATAGTTAAACAGACCAGATAACACTGAGTTCCTTGTGTTGAAGGTGCGAGTCCTATGTTCTGGCATCACACTGATGATCAGCAAAAAAATAATTTTATTATTGGATTTCTAAATAGGATTAAAAGGCAAAAGAGAGCACTGAAAACAATTCCTCTTATTGTAATGCTAATAGCACCTCAAGAATTGGTGCAAAAGACAGTAGCAAGTGCTACTGCTGTATTACAAGACCATCGTGAATATAACTTCTGTTATCCTGCAATATCATCAGGGCTCATTAGAAAGCATTCTCGAGAGGCTATGCAATTTTTTTTTTAACTGACTATGCTGGCACTTTGAGACTGAAAGAAAAGTTATATTGCCAATTGGACCACAGCTTTTCAAAGAATGACTTCAATCATTCTTAGGTACTTAGCTGCCAGTGGAACATATTCAAGCAAACAAGCAGAAACGTGGAATGTTCTTAGAAAACTGGAACATCTACAATTGTATTTCAATTATCTTTGAAATACGTGTTCTCTGACTTTACTATCCTGATTAGCTTGAACTATTCCCATTCAATGCTCTTAAAATATCTTGAAAAGGCTAGTATTTACTTTTCTGGATTTTTTAAGTTACAGCTCAAGAAGGTCTGTTGCTCTTGGGCTACAATAGGTAGCTCTCACTACTATTTTTAACAGCTGTTTGGGTTTTTTTCCAAATTCATTGTGTCTGAATGATAGGCAAAATAACCCAATATTGACAGGACTATCCTCAAATCTAGGGAAAGCTCTTACATCTAACAACTCCTAGCAATTCCTCATCTTTCTCAGAAATAACAGATTTCCCATCTGTCAGCAAGTTTGTGGAAGCAATGTATTTCCAATCGTAAGTGTAATTTCCAATTGCAAATAATGTGTAAGCAAGCATGTATTTCCAAAAGCATCAAAGGAATAATGGATCTTCAACTCAGCCTGTAACTGAAATGCCACTTACATTGGAACTGTGATTGAGGATGATCAGGTTCTATTCATGGCTGTAATGGAGATCCCAAAATGTGCAACCACCACGATTCCATTACTCAGTAGGGCATTTGTCAGGAAGAAAAATCCTGAGAGGTGAGATCATCAGAACCACAGAAAAGCTTCTAATACAAATTCAGTACTAACCAGTGTTGACAGAAATTTAACTCTAGAATACATTAATCTGCAATGATACAGCTGCTTTTCAGATTAGCAACTTCTTTATTTTGTGTAACTCTTCTCTAAAAAAACTATGACAGAGTACATCTAGCCTCTGCTTTATCCAGGAAATCAATGGCAATCATCTGAAATACAAGCATGTTAATGAAGAGCTGAAAGATTTTTAAACTACCAGAGAAATCAACACTGCTTATTTTATATTATTATCTCAAGACTGGGATTTTAAAGATTTTCTGTACCTCCTTCATTTTTGGTGATTTCCTCCTATACTACAATAAAAACACTATAATTCTACAAGTTTTTAAATAATTGTTGGTTCCTTTAAGCTAGCATGTCATTTTTACTTAACAGAGAAAATCTTAAGATCTTTTTTTTCTCTGTTTTCAATTAAGGATAAATTTACAGAACAGTCTCCAGAGGAAACCCCAGACTACTGATGACTTTACATTAATCTCCCACACAGCTTTTAGTACTTCTGTGTAGGCCGCATCCTGTCACCATTTAATTAGACAGGATTTTGCCACCATCTCTATGTGCAGAACAATCAGGCTTAGTAAGTATATTTTACATCAAGAAATTTTAGCATCAAACATAAAGATGACAAAAGCATAGTTATTGTCCAAATTTATACCAATTAATCTGTGAATCAAAAAGCACAATTACATATTCCCATTTGGTGAAGAGGAGCAATTGCTACTGATTCATGCATACATAATAAATGAAGCATCTCAAAAGAAACATTTAGGGCTAAGGATTATTTTGTACATTTTACTTCTGCACTTATAAAATCAGATTAGACCTTTGACCGAGGAAAACTACTAGGATGAACATAAAGTTTTACTATTGATTATTGAATAGCTTGCTGTAGTTCTCTCTATATATACAAAAAAAAAAGAAGTTGCAAAAAAAAAAGAAGTTGTGCTATTCACATCTGTATTTATGTTAACCAAGAAAAAGCCAAAAATGCTTTTTCCAGAATTGTATAAAAGTGTCTATAATTTCATTGTCATAAACGGGCTTGGAAACCATGGTGCTGAACATCGTATAAGTTACTTGACACATTGTATAAATTACTCCATATGGTCTACTCAATGTTCTCCACCAATCATGCACATGACCAGTGGTGACAATTTCAAAACACATTGAACTCAGGTCTTCTGCCAAAGATAAGGCATAGTTAAAAAAATGATACAGAACATGGAAGAGAACTATCTTACATTGTGGTAGACCAAGAAAAGCATAATACGCATAATTAATAGATGTTTTAGACAGTGATAGAGATTATAATAAACACCTGTAAGCATCAGAAAGATGTAAACATCTGGAGGAGAAAAGAGATATGAGCCAAAATGGAGCAACAGAAGGAAACTAAGGAAGGAAATGTGACAGCAAGGTAGCAGTCAGAGAAAGACAGAAATCCCTCACACTTTTCTGACAAAGTTGTCACAGAAATCCAATTGTTCGATGATAAAACTAGATAAAAGCATTTGAAAATCCACACTACTGATTTGCCTCCATTGAAAAGTCTCAATTTCTGCATGTTCAATGAATTTCAGGTCATACATAGCTATTGAAAATTATCACCACACACTTATTTTCTGTTAGGGACATACAGACATGTCTAATGTTAGGCCTGATAAAGCCAAAGATTGTAGTAATGAAACCTTTCATTGTAGCTTCTGTGAGATTCTGCAGCCACCTGTTCACACATTTCTCATCATCAAACTGTTGCATTTAATCACCCTGTCACCTATATCAGAAAAAAGACCGGAGTTACTTTTGAATTAAAGAAAATTATAGTTGAAAAGGGATGTGACAAGAGAGAACAGAATGAGGCCATTACATAGCCATTACTTGAGATTGCACAGAAACTTATTGTGTTGAAAGTAATAGCAGTCAACCAGATCTTACTCTATAACATGGAGCAGATCCTCTGATAAGGCCCACATTTTTACTCTGTACTCAGAAATTCAAGCAACAGACCTATGAAAAATATCTCATAAAATTGGTTCACTGCTGGGAAAGAGGTAAAACCAGAGTTACAGCCTTTCATGGCTTGGGTCTTCTATTTTCTTTGCTGTAACAAGAACTAAAAATTATCTGCCCATATATTTTTGCAAGATAATTTTGAAGTCCCTTCTTTTCATCTCCATTTTATAGACATTATCTCTTTTAAAGAAGACCATTTTAAGGAAAGCAAAAATTATGGTATATTTAAGTTCCAAAAGGATCTGAGCCATTTACTTTTCAGAGAACTAATATCGAGCCTTCACCTGAAGTGAAACTGGAAACTGTAACTAGGATCTTTAAAAGAATCAGGAGGAAGTTTGGAGGCTTAGACTAGAAACAGAAAAAGAAGTTTGGTAAATGAGTGCATGTACTTAACAGGCTCTTCTCAGAAAGTACACCTAATGTAAAATATGTATGTGAAAATTGTGTTCTATGCTTGATCATTTCAAAATATTGTTTTGATTATAACTGTGAAGAAATCAACTTACTCCTGTTTCCAGAAAATCCCATTTATTCCCCTGTGTTCCATTGTGGAATATTATTCATTGTCTGCTCTTATGAATTTTCCTCTTAAATTTTTTAATGAGAATCAAAGCATCATCTCTATAAATCAAATCTTACTTTCTGCATTTAAGCTTTCTTTTTAATAAGAAACTATATTTTTCAAATAAAAAAAAAGATCCAGAGTGAATACAAAAAATAAGTTCTATTTGTAGGAATACAAAATAATTTTTTGCTCTAAATAAAGTTTCAAAAAAAAAATATGTCATTTAATGAAATAGCATTTTGATAAGTGTTGCATTATAAAATGTTCATTCTATTCCAAAAGTGCATAATCCTGCAAGCCTTATCACTACTATATAAAATATTCTATGTATATTTGGATGTGATATTGCACACAACAACAACCCTTAAAGGTGTTAAATGTTCAAATTTCAAACTGAGATTTGGAATCTGCATTAACTGCATCATTTGCTAGTATGTGAATTACTGGAAATATGTTCAAAAGATATAAAGTAAATTTGTAATTCTAAATCTGTACTCACCCAATCAAAACAAATGAAGGTCTTACTATGCATATGCTTATGTAGAAATATAACTTTATTAGTGAAGTTATGGTTACTAATACAGGTGAAACACAGGTGGAACACAGGTGAAAATTCTGCAGAATCAAGTTGAAGAAGTGCATATTATGAACAGAAGACAATGGTCCGGAAAAGAGAAACTGTTACAGTTCAATTTATGTGAGACTGGCCAGATGAAGAGTCTTTCTAGCCAACCTCCTGTAACCCATACTGGCCATAAGCAAGTACCTGACAAAGAAAAGGACAGGACAGGCATAGTTTATATGCTTACCAAGCAGACCTTCCCAAGTAACCTCCTAAAATCCACAAACTTTCTTCTCAGACAATTTCCTTAGCCAGGTATGTTTTAAGTTATAAATAGAATAAGGCTATAAAGTAGTGTCCAATTTTATTGTTAATGGTGTGTACTAATTCTTAGGTTGTGTGATTGGATGCATGTCTCCACACAGGATTGTACTGAAGCAAGACAGGTAAGGAATGCTGACAACAGCTTGATTCACTACATAGCCCAGATCCTTTGCTTTCACGCACCACCTTGTTGCTTCTGCTCATTTGGAGAAAGGAACGCATGAGAAAAAATATAGACTGTAATCAGCCTTAATAGACATGATACAACAGTGACTGCACACAGACCTGTAGAAAGATTGGGTCACATAAGTGCTTCTACTTTTATTATCTCTCCCAGGTGTGCATTGACTGCTCAGATGCTAAGCACCATTCTGCACACAACTACACGAGGTGCCTTTGAGCTGCTGTATGCTCTCCTTCAGTGGTTCACCATGTCCTTCCAGGCCAAGGCAGCTTGGATGGAACTGTCCTGAAAGCCGAATTCACCCACAGCTGCTGGCTGGATCACCCTTCTTAAGTGATTCCTATCTTTCCCTCAGTTTTATGTGCCTGTGACAGTCCAGAAGGCTTCTTGTTTGTATTTATAAGCTGCTGCTGTAGGGATGATTGAAATGCAAATCAGAAAGAGCCCAAGACATCTTCAATAGTGAAGCTAATGTAAAATCGCACCTTCCAACATGAAAAAATACTTGTAAGATAGACACTATGTATTCCTCTAATTGGATAAGCTTTCTGATTTCTTTTGTCATCTTGAAATTGACATTAATATGACATAGTGAAAAAGTATGTATTAAGAGATTATTTTGTTATGCATTTCTTTTCACGCTGCATTTTCAATAGTGAATCACTATTTTCAATTTCACACAATTTTCAATAGTGCGTGGGCTTCAGTTTGGCTGATTATCCATAGAAATATTTTAACAAAATAACTACTTTACTGGTTAACTGCTCAAAAAAAGACAATATCTGAGCAGTTTAAACCTTTTAAAAACTATTAACGTAATACCTCCTCCACTCATGGTGTAGAAAGTAAAGCTGATCTTAATGAATTCCTGTCTTTTCCCCACCTCACCACAACTTTAACCAATTATAATTAGAATCACTCTTTTACTTTCTGAGATTTCCCTTGCAAGGTAGACCTTGCAATTGCAATCTACCCTTGCAATTTCCATTGCAGCAGTAGACCTTGTCACCAATAAACATCTAAGCAGAAAAGTGTGCAACAGAGTAGGAAGGATCATCAGGAGAAATAATTTAAAGAGATCACTTAGCAAATGACCAGTCTCTTTATATGCAATCAAATCAGCTATGAAACAAGAAAACCGACTCTCCTATTCTGTTTAACACAAGAGTACCAAATTATGTGAATGTAAAAACAGAGAACAGAGTGTAGTCACATCAAGAAATCCCTCCTTTTTATGGAATGCATACAGGAATGTAATAATAATTGAAAGTTAAAATAATATTTTATGATAAAAATCTAACTTAATCACCCGGTGACTCACTTTCCTGTAGTAGTCTGGAAAAACTGGAATTATGGGCTTAGAAAGAATAGTAGGACACCAAATTGGCTGAACAGGGAACTTCTGATAGAGATGAAATGCAAAAAGCAGAATTACAGGAGGTGGAAGAAGAAGCACATTTCCAAGGAGGAACACGGAAGTGTCACCTGGCTTTTTAGGAATGGTATCAGTAAAGTCAAAGTTCAGCTGGAGATGAACCTGGCAATGGAGATGAAGGGCAACAAAAAGGTACATCAAGGCAAAAGAAGAAAAAGGAAAATGTGGACCTGCCACCGAATGGAGTAGGCGATAAAGTGATGAAGGACATGGAAAAGGATGAAGTACTCACACTGTTCTATGTCTTGTTTTACTGGCAAGGTCTGCTCTCAGGCCTTGCCCAAAAGGAAAGTTCCGGGGAGTAGAAGGTACCGCCTACTGTAGAGAAAGATCAAGTTAGGCTCTGCTTAAGTAAATCGGTCACCTTCAAGATCCTGGGATCATGTGGGATTCATCCAACGGTGCTGACAAGCTGATCAATGTCAATGTGAGGCCATGTTCTATTTATCATCTTTGAAAACTTGTGGTGATCAGCAGAGGTCCCCAGTGGCCTGAAAAGGTCAGATGTTAAGAACATCTTTCAAAGGGAGAGGAAGAGGACCTGGGGAACTATAGGCTGCTCCAGCCTCATCTTAGATCCTGGAAAGGTTATTGAGCAAGTTCTCTTGGAAGTAATTTCTAAGCATATGAAGGATAAGATTGGGAACACTCAGCATAAATTTAGCAAGGGCAAATCATATGCGATGAACCTGATTCCCTTTTATGAAGAAATTCCTGGCTCTGTGAAAGACAAGAGCAGCAACAGCAAGGTTTTTGACAGACTTTCACTGAAACCAGGCAGAAAGATATGGACTAGAAGAGTGGACTACAAGGCAGACAATAAAGTGGTTCATGCAGCAGTTCATGTGGAAGGGCACGCAGGAAGGCCATAGTCACTCTACCAGCTCAAGAGGTCTCTGCCATAATGGTGGGCACTCACCTCAGAGTTAAAACTAGTGTTTCTACAGAGGAAGCCCCTGAGATGTTTGACGCTTCCACACAGATGGAACTGTTAAGAAAGGAGACTTCAGTACAGTCTGGTAGTACTGTACTGGTATGTACAGATGGTAGATTGCAATGAGTGCCCAGACTCCTCTCCTGGAGAAAAGGAAAGTACCTGCAAAAGTTGTGTTCATGTTGATGATCTGTTGTGTCAGGTAGCTGAGTTGCAGGAAACAGTTAAAAGGCTGCACAGTATGAGAGGGGCCAAGACAGGGGTAGATAAGTGGTTTCAGAACCATGCTCCTGTGGCGGACACCACACAGAGTGAGGCACTTTGGACACTGGTGACCCACAAAAGCAGGACTCTGCCTCATCCACACCCTCCAGCATTACAATAAAAACCAGATATGAAGCTTTAACAGCTATAGACACTCATGAGTAAGGTCTACAAGGAGAAACTGTACCAGAAGTACACAGTGGAAACCATAAAAAGAAATTAGGAGTGCTCATACTGGATGACTCTCTGTAAAAGGGGTGCTGAGGTGCCCATCTGCTGGCCTGACAGGGAGTCATGAGAGGTATGCTGCGTCCTGGGAGCCAAAGTCCAAGATATTGCCAAGAGGGTGCCACAACTTGTCAAGAACATCTACTACTACCCACTGTTACTCTTTCAGGTAGGCATGAATGACACTGCAGGCTGGAACCTGGGCAGAGTCAAGGATGACTACAAAGCCCTGGGGGTGTAAACAGAAAGTATTAGTGCCCAAGTTATCTTTTCTTCCATGTTACCAGTTAGAGGAAAGGGTGCAGCCAGAAATAGACGCATGATACAAATCAACTTCTGGCTTTGTGGCTGGTGCTATCATAAGCGTTTTGGCTGTTATGACAACAGGACTTTCTTTGATGACTATAACCTGTTAGGGAGGGATGGAATCCATCTAGAAGAGACAGGGTAATCTTGGCAGCAGGCTGGTCAGCTTGGTGATGTGAGCTTTAAACTGAAGGACTTGGGGGGCAGGGTCCAAAGTGGCAACGCTCACACTACTGCAAACAACTGGGGAATAAGCCTGGACAACCAGAGCAGCAACAAATGTTCCTTAGCTGCCTCCCAAGATGTGAACCAGAAGACCAACCACTTCAAGTGTATACATACCAATGCACGCAATCTGAGGAACAAACAGGACCAATTGGAGCTCTGCACCCAGTGAAAAAGTTATGATATCATAGGAATTAATGAAACATGGTGGTTCAACCCATATGACCTGAGGATCACGATGGATGGGTATAGGCTGTTTCATAAAGACAGGCAGGGAAGAAGAGAAGGAGTCATGCGTTATGATAAGGAGAACCTTGAATGTATAGAAGTCAACTACAGCGATTGTGGAAGCTCTATCAGATCCTCTGGGTCAAGGTCAGATGGGAAATCTCCAAGGGAGATCTTACAGTAGGCATCTGCTAATGACCTCCAAACCAAGATGAAATGGTCAACAAGGCAATATTTGGGTCACTTAAGTAAGCTTCAGGTCAACAGAACAGTCTTATGGGTGACTTCAATTACCCAGACATTTGTTGGAAGAACAATACAGCAGCTCACATGGAACGTGTGGACGACTGCTTCCTCATACAAATGTTAGATGTGCCAACCAGGAACGAGGCACTGCTGGACTTGCTACTCACAAACCAAGAAAATCTGCTTTGTAATATCTTAGTCAGCAATAGCCTTGGATGAAGTGACCACAATATTGTGGAGTTTGGGATCCTGCTGAGCACACTGAAGGTTAATACTAAGACCACGGTTTTAGATTGCAGAAGAGCAAACTTCAGCTTGCTCTAAGCTCAGCTGGGAGGGATTCCTTAGGAAGCTTCTATGGAGGATATAGGAGCTAGCAAGTGCTGGGACTTTTTCAAGAACATTCTCCTGTCAGCACAAAACTAGTTCAACCCCTTTAAATGTAAGGGAAGTAGGTGGAGCAAGAGACCCCCTAGCTTAATTGTAAGCTTCTGAGTCTGTTCAAAACCAAAAGAGAAGAGTACCAGAGATGGAAAAGCAGACAAATACCCATTAAGAACTACAAGGGCATTGCTAGGGCATGCAGAGATGCAGTTACAAAAACAAAAGGTCAGCTTGAATTGAAATTGGAAAGAGATGTCAAAAACTACAAGAAAGAGTTCTTCAGATACATAAACAACCAGGAAAATATTGTCCCACTCTTAAACAGGAGAGGTGACTTAGTCACCAACAACACTGAAAAGGCAGAGGTTCTCAACACTTTCTTCACGTCTGTCTTTACCAACACTGTTGGGTCCCAGGCCTTTGGAACGGCAATCCAGGTTGATGCACACACAGACTCACCATCAGAGAAGGAAGAGTTGATATATGAACTATTATAGGAGCTTGACCCCTACAAATCGGTGGGCCCTGATGCTATCCACCCAAGGGTTATAAGAGAGCTGGTTGACATTGTTGTGAGGCTGCTCTCCATAATCTTTGAGAAGTCACGGAGACTGGGGACATCCCAGAAGAGTGGAAGAAGGGTTATGTCACGCCCATCTACAAGAAGGGCTTAAAGGAAGATCCAGGAAATTATAGGCCCATCAAAGTCACTTCAGTCCCTGGCAAAGTTATGGAACCAATCCTCCTGTGGGCTATCACAAGTCAAATGAAGCATGTTATTGGGAAAAGACAGCACGAATTTGCCAAGGGCAAACCATGCTTGACAAACCTGACCACCTTCTACGACAAAGTAACCTGCTTGGTTGATGTGGGGCGAGCAGTGGACATTGTCTACCTGGATTTCTCCCAGGCTTTTGATATGGTTTCCCATAGCCTCCTCCTAGATAAACTGATGCGTTATGGTCTGTACGGTGGGTGGGGAACTGGCTGACAGGCCGCACACAGAGTGTGGTGGTAAATCGCTCCTTTTCTGGCAACCTATCACAAGTGAGGTCCCCCAGGGATCAATAATAGGCCCAACACTGTTTAGTATGTTCATAAGTGATCTGGATGTTGGCATCAAGTGTACCCTGATGAAGTTTGCTGATGATACCAAACTGAGTGGACACTTCGTAAGGGAGAGCCACCTTGCGGGAAGACCTGGATAGGCTGGAAGAGTGGGCGAACAAGAACCTTATGAAGTGCAACAAGGACAAGTGTAAGGTCCTGCACCTGGGAAAACATAACCCAGGAATGAAGAACAGGCCAGGATCCACCTGGCTTGGAAGCAGCTCTGTAGAAAGGGACCTGGGGGTCCTGGTGGACAAGCTCAGTATTAGTGAACAGTTTGCTGCAACAGCAAAGAAAGCCAACAGGATGCTGGGCTGCATCAACAAGGGCATGACCAGCAGACATAATGGAGTCATTATCCTGCCCTACTCAGTGCTTGTCAGGCCACACCTGGAATACTGTGTTCAGTTTTGGTCTCTGCTATACAAAAAAGATGTGGACAGGCTGGAGGGGGTCCAGAGAAAGGCCACAAAGATGATCAAAGGACTGGGAAGCCTGCCGTATGAGGAAAGGCTGAGAGAACTGGCTTTGTTCAGCCTTGAGAAAAGAAGGCTTAGGGGAGACCTTATCACCACGTTCCAGTGTTTAAACGGTGGCTACAAAGAAGATTTGAGAGTCCCTTTTTATGAGGAGTCACACAGAAAAGACAAGGGGTAATAGGTACAAGTTACTCCTGGGGAGATTCTGATTGAACACAACAGGAAAATTTTCCACAATGAGATCAATCAGCCATTGGAATAATCTCCCCAGGGAAGCGGTGAATTCCCCAACATTGGACACTTTTAAGATCGTGAGGGAAGTGATTGTAACAGATTGTAAAGGAAGTGATCGTGCCTCTGTACTTGGCACTGGTGAGGCCTCACCTCGAGTACTGTGTTCAGTTCTGGGCCCCTCTGTACAAGAGGGACATTGAAGTGCTGGAGCGTGTCCAGAGGAGAGCTACCAGGCTGGTGAGGGGTCTGGAGACCAGGTCATATGAGGAGAGGCTGAGGGAGCTGGGCATGTTTAGCTTGGAGAAGAGGAGGCTGAGGGGAGATCTCATTACCCTCTACAACTACCTGAAAGGAGGTTGGAGAGAGGTGGGTGTTGGCCTCTTCTCCCAAGTGAATAATGACAGGACCAGAAGAAACGGTCTGAAGTTGTGGCAGGGGAGGTTTAGATTAGATATTAGGAAGAATTACTTTACTGAAAGAGTGGTCAGGCACTGGAACAGCCTGCCCAGGGAGGTGGTAGAGTCACCATCCGTAGAGGTATTTAAGAAACGTCTAGATGTGGCACTTCAGGGCATGCTCTAGTGGCAGAGATTGTAGGTTGTTTGGTTAGACTCGATGATCTCAAAGGTCATTTCCAACCATGAAGATTCTATGATTCTATAAGATTTGACTGGACAGGGTGCTGGGCCATCTTGTCTAGACTGTGCTTTTGCAAAGAAAGGTTGGACCAGATGATCCTTGAGGTCCCTTCTAACTTGGTATTCTATGATTCTATGGTTCTATGATACCATTTTTTAGATTTTTTTCAGGTGTATCTCTTGATTAAAAGTAACTACTTTCAATTGCCTCTTTTAGATAATAATTGTACATTTTTTCTTAAACTAGAAAATGCATGCACACATACACTATTCATCCACAGTTTACAGTAATGTCTGTTTCCAGTCTATGCTATATAAATAATGATTTCAAAGGGCAAAGAGGTCATATTATTATTATTGAAAAATTAGAAATTTTACCACTGTTGAATAAAGTGGTAGCATTTGATCAAGATTCTGATTTTTAAAAAGGATTTCAGAATGGCTAATGCTGGACTAGACAGTGCCTGCTGTTCTCCATAGTCTACCTATGCATCAGATCTAAATAATCCATTCAATGCTAGGCATAATTTAAAATAATACTATTCTTTTGGAGATGAGGAGGTGGACATAAGTATGGGATTTGAAGTCTTCCACAGGTATTAAGAATTACTATTATACAAGTATTCTGATGTGGGACCTGCCACCTTCACAGCTTTCTAACGTCTTTTCAGCACCTAGTCAATGCCAGTCTTGACTAATGGAACTATTTTGAAGTTGCTCTTTAAAATGATTCTAGAGTATATATAGCAACATAGAAATTGTTGATGCTGGTCACCAGAATAGCAGACTCTTAAAAATCTCCTCAGACCTGGTCAATAAAATTCTCCTTGACGTATTAAGGTTATTTTTAAAGGTTGAGAAAAACTTGCGGCATCTTTTTTTTTCTCCATGCTCCATCCTCAACTTTCTAGCAGGAAGTAGGTTAGACACAAAAGCAGGAGCCAAAAACTCTTGAATTCTGTTCATAGTTTTATTCTGTAATAGTTTTATTACTGGTTTGTTCTGTAGTCTTGGCCAGTTGCACTACCCCTTTATGTGCAAGTATTCTTATGTATAAAATGAAAACTACACTAGTTGCTCACTAACTGATCTCCCAAATGTAACATAAGGATTTGCTCATGTTTATAATGCTTTTAAAATAAAGAAATGTGCAATAAAAATGCTAAGAATTGTTGTGCTGTTCTTCATTATTCTTAACTGGCAGGTGAGTCAGGGAACACAGCTGGTGTTCAAAACAGCCTAGACCCATGAGAAACTTCTTCAGAGGAGTAACATCTTGGCAGACCCAAGATCATAATTCTGTGTAACGAAATAATTGAAATAGCAGATTTTCTTTTTTTTTTTTCTCTTTCAGCACTATGTAAACCATAGTTCCCACTTATTTTCACTACATACACTAGCATACTCTGTTGCAAATAAATGAATCTGAAAAGCACCTTTTCCCCAGCTATATTTTTTATTACATATTACTCCGCTGAGGTCCAATCACCTTGCTTTCATCATCCCCCTCTAACACTCAGCTAGAAGTGTTACAAGTTAGTTAGAAGACAAAACCTAATCTTTGAGGTATTGCTCCAACAGGGGCAAGACAATGAGAGAGCAAGTGGTAGACATTAAGAGACATTTAATTTGAAATTACCATTCTCAATCTGTATTGCCAAAGCATCAAACTTACATTGATGATGCTAATAACAATTTTCTGATATTTCCTTTCAAAAACAGATACTAGAAAGTTTAAGTGCATCTTTAAAGGTCAGAAAGAAATACTGGGGATAATTTCAAATCTAGTTTTTATCTGATCTCCAATATAGAGAGTTTTGATTGCTTCTTTAATGGATAATAAAACACAGACGTTTTTAAGCAGTACAGTGCCTATCTAATCCACAGAATGTAACTTAAGGAAAAACTGATAAGTTAGATAGAAGGAACATTGCAAAAAAAAGATACTTCAGAAATTAACTATCACATAAGTCATTCTTGTAGCTGCCTAGAGTTTCATAAACACACTTACAGTTGTACATAAGCAATACAAAAGCAATTTAAAATAGATCTTATGTTGTACAATTATAATAATCTCTCCCAAATGGTGTTTGAGCAAAGAATAGGGTAAGTAATAAGAAGAGACACTATATATACTGAATTACAGATAACTAAACCATATTAAAAAAAAAATACTGTATATATTTTGTACTGAAAGCCTTTCTAACCACACCCCAACTCCAAAATACCGTTTTGCTTTCAAATAACCCTTTTAATGAAGTCGTCAGGTACATGATACACTCTCACATTTCTAGAGTTTACATCCAATGAACGTCCCATTTCCTGTATCATGTCAGTCACATCTATTAAAAGAACAGGTAATGACAGCAACAACTGGAGTAGTTTGCTCCTTTGTCACTCAAAAAAGCTATCCTTGAAAGGGAAAATAAAAGACTACATCAACCTCTGACACCTTGGAATGTATATGTGCCACTGCACTTCATAGTGTCCAACACATGCTAGTCCAGCCAGCTCAAGAATATGTATATCTTATCCTGTCTTCTCCTATTTCATCTCTTCTTCTGAGTTAAACAATGCAAAGAGATAGTTTCCATAACAAATGTGACTAAAGAGACTTTGATTGTATTTCATGAAGCTTTGGACAAATAAACACCATCATTACATATATATTTGACCAACTGTCCTAAATCACATACAAGTGTTTGAAGGAAGAAATCAAGCTTATGGTACGACACTTACTATCATAATATAAATATTTGCTTGAGTATTGAATCAGGGTGGGAGCTGTGACTATTGGGCAAAACAAATATAGAGCAAAGTACATGTCCTTTGAAATAGTTACTATAAAAGGTAATAACAAATACCTTAATTCTCCTCAAACAAATAAGTTCATATGTATAACAGTTCCCCGCCCTTGTAATACCAGCTGCTTTGGCAAAAGCAAAAGTAGTCTGCTGGTCACCCCTCCTACCTGTGCATCTCATCTTAAATGGCATCATAGCTGTCACCTATACCAAAACTATTGGTAAACTTAGTAATAGTTATTTGAGAAAACTGGCAAAATTTAAAGCAGTGGTCATATGCACACTCCAGATATCCTAACTATCCTAGCTTACATTAAAAATTACATTTAATATCCTATATATACAGGCTAAATATATTGCTTATTAAAAAAAAAAAAAAAGAAAGGAAGAACCGAAAGCAATTGCCTGCCTGTTTCTAATCCTCCCTGTAGAATGTCTGGTGATTGTTAAATTTCATAAACATAACTGTTGCTACCAGATGCAGGCTCAGTCTATCAATTTGCAAGCACCTGTTTTTATAGTTCATGTTAGCAGTTTTGCACATGAAACTTCAATATAAGACATAAATCCTTCATCTTAACAATGATCTTTATTGTCTCAGTTTAACCAGGTGAAAAAAATATCAGAATCAGGTTTCCTGTATGCATGGAAAGAAATTGGAAGGCTGAAAGGAATGACAAGACACTGTGATATCTCCTTAGAGTCCGAAGAGTAAGAGTTTACAAAGTGTGAAAGATTTAGAAAAACATTACTGAATATTTACTTTCTAGTTTTTCATCTACTCTGCTGTTTTCTTTTTTAAAAAAGAGAAGCTTTGTTTGAATCAGTGTAGCTCATTCCTCTGCAAAGCTAACATAAAACCAGAAAAAGTCCTGCGATGTTTTAACAATAAAAAGAGTGAAAAAAAGGTAGTGAAAAAGGGTGTGTGTGTGCCTGCATATGCACATGTTTAGGAATAGAATATGTATTTCATTTTAAAAAGTGTCACCTTTTCTAGCTTTGCACATTCCAGGTATTTTAATCACATCATAAGATGGTTTATAATGCTATCTTTGGGATCTTTTAGCATATTCCTCTAGAAACATATATTTGCAATTTAAGATTTCAGTTGTGAAATTTTTCCACCTCAGAATGGTTCCCATGACCAAAATGCTCTTCTATCTTCACCGACCCACCGAAGACAGAGATTCCTTTTGTCTCCCACCCACACTTTGGTTTCCTTTTCTCAACTGCACATTTCCATATATTCGAACGCAATGGAAGTAAACTGCATTCCCACAGACATAATAGGTCTCCTAAATTTGTCTCCTAAATTTCATGCAGACAAGAAGCTGGATAAAAGGATAGCTTTCTCCAGCTGTTTGCTGGCATTACAGGCATGTAAACGCAAAATGCATAGCTGCTTGAGAGTGCTAACAACTGAGAAACGGCACTAAACATCTAGAGAATTTAATTTCCTGAACAATATTCTTCCCGTAGCAGCATAATTGCGCTTTAGCGAAGAAAGAATCATAAAAGCTAAAGATTTTATATTACAAAGAAACATCGAAATTATAATTGCTTCTGCTGTTGTGTTCAGTTTTGGTTTGTTTGTTTGTTTAAACAGCCTGGCAGCTCCATTCAACAATCTGTAGATCTGCTGTTTTCCTGTCACTCTCAGAAACAAACTTGTAGATAAATCTTGTTTTGTCCAGTTTCAAAATATATTCCACCAACCACAGGAATAAAAGGCATAGGCAGGATACAAGGTTATCTCTTAATGCCACAAAGAAGCGATTGTTCTCTGAGTACAGCAGGTAGCTATCCATAATAACCCATCTCGTTTAAGTTTGTTATTTATTTGAATACCCTTCCAACTGTCTTGCTCTTCCATATTTGAATCCAGCCTAGAAAATAATGCAGTCTCCAGAAATCTATAAATGCTTAGACTGTTTCATAGGACAGAAGAAATGTTTTTCATTCTGCTTTCTGACCAACTACTGCCTCAGGAGGTATGTATTTTTTTCAGTCAGTGTTACTAAAGCTAACAAAACACACAGGAGTATCTCCCATGTATTAAACAGTTTACACAGGACATCCCAAATACTACTAAAGTTTCAAAGCCAAATAGTCTGAGACTTAGAAAGGCCAGGAATGCGAACTGTAATCATTCCACCTATGCTTATTTTCCTTCTGCATCTCAGACCAATCTTCCCTCCAGCCTCCATGGACAGAAAACAAACAAAACAAAACAAAACAAAGCAAAACAAAAACATCAAGACACCAATCTATCTTCAAAACTTCACCAAATGTCATTATATTTATCTCTCCAATGTAAATATTTAAATTCTTTCATGGGTGTAGTCAGTGTTTCTATGAGTGTGTTTCAAGAACTGGTCTTACCTATTCCAAAAATAAAGATATCCACATGGAAATAAGATTTGGGAGGTGACATTAAAATTAAAGTTAGTATTAGATGAAATAGTACCCTAATGAATACTTATGGTTTTTCTCATGTACAATAAGTCTTACATTCTTTTCAGAATTCAAAATACAGTATTCTCTCTGAAGATATGTCCACAAGTTTGTAAGTCCTGCATTTCAGCTGTCAGTGTGTCCATCTTGCCTTTTCCTTATATATTCTCAGATTACCAAATGGCTACACTGTTCACCATTGTAAGCAAGAACTTCATACTAAACAATTAACATTTTGGAAAATAAAAACAGAAAACAGGATGGTATCAGAAACATTTAAGAACAGGAAATGTTACTCTAGAAAACACGCATGGTGTAAGAAGTCGAAGATGTAATACAAAGAACCCATAATACAAATCACTACAACAAAATATGTTCAACGTTACAAATAATGTGGATATATAGGAGCAGGCACAATCCTCTCATGATTACCTCTTTTGAAACTGTATCATGTAAAAAAATTTCTGTGTATAAAAAGGCTTCTATCTTTATTATAACATGAAAAAATGGTTTTTCAAACCTGCAGAAGTCTTCTTTCCAAATATAAAGTATTAGTAATGTTCAGAGAAAATGTTTTCTAGTATTTGTATTTGGACATGACCAAAAGGTTTACAAGCAGTATTAACAAGTGTCAGCCACAAATCTACATATTAATATTTTGTTCTTCTTTTTCACTTATTGAGGGGACAAAAAGAAATAAACTTCTGTCCCAGAAGCAGCATCTGCTGTCCTGCACCTGGCACTACAAATGTTGAATCAAGAAGAAATTGCTGGATCTTACCTGCTGGACTCAACAGATGTAATGGCAATCAGAGGAGGAATCCTCAGTGGAAGGGTCGTGGGCCTTGGGATAGTCTCGGTATCATTCTTTTTATCCCAGTCTGCCTGTTCTAATTGCCTGAAAGCCAGGGGGGGAAGCTGGATGTTACGGGATGATAATCTCCGTACAAGATAGGGCTCCATTCCCTGGAAAGATTCTTCGTCCTCAGTGCGGGGATGCAGAGCTTCTTCTGAAACCTATGATCAAAGGCAAAAACATAATACTCATGATATAAGAAATTACCTATAATTTTTAATTTGATAACTGTTTTGTAATTCCTTTCCGTAAGTTAGTTTCTTGTAAATATTATTTGTACTTTACCATCATTATTGAGAAAATGAAAAAGAATTTAAAAATGCAATAAAAATTTTCTAGGATTTAGATAATTTGGTGGTTTAAAAGCAAACAGAGAGCAATTTTATGATGAGATTAACACACTGCCATCTAAAATACCCGTATAGGGGACAAAGTGCTCTGCATTACACAAATTTCTTTCTGACAATATGTTTGTTTCCCTGCAAGTTATCTACCTTTAGGAATGAGTGAGAGTACAAATACCAATAGTAAAATAAAAATAGTAGTCAGAGATTTGCAACTATACACTTCTCAAGTGGAAACAGCAGAAAATTCAGCTTAAATTCTCTTAGCTGTCCCAAATCCCATCCCATGAGAAGAAATTGGCTTTTTTTCTCCATGTCTTACAGTCTTTTGCCATTACTTGATAAATCCCCCAACACAAATAACACTCTCTGCACCTATTGCCTTGATTACTTTCCTGTGAAGAAACGCAAGCCCTGAGCAAGTCTAAATATTTCTACATCTAAACTAAGAATTAGGAATACAGCATATATAGCTATATAACTATTCCACCCAGCTCAGGAATCAACAGCTTCATAGTCCCAATAAAATGCTTTAGACAGGTACACCAAGTATTCGCCTCTGCCAAACTAGAGTTCACATGTATATTATGGTATACATGGTATACAAAATAAAGCAAGGTAGACTATGTTCATAATTTACAATCACACCTCCAGTTATGGCACAGACAGGGCCTTCAGTTTGACCTGTCTCATGAGGACTGATGTGCACCTGCAAGAAAAACTTGCACAGCAATGTATTTATTCTGCGTGCACAGGGAGAGCCATTAATGAAACATCTTTCATGATGACTAATATTAATAAGCTTCATTTATACTCAGAGCTTGAGCAGTTGCTGTGAGCAAACTATTTCTAATTAAATTTTTAATCACAAAATCTAAATTCATAATTTAGCTATTTTTCTTAATCTAGCTGTAATGCAGTTTAAGAAAAAAAAAATATAAAATGATATGCATTAATGCATGTACTCTGAAGCACATCAGCAGCAAAATCAATCACTGTGAAAATACTACAAGAATTAATGTGTTATAGTCATCCAGGGAGAAGTTTAACTTCAGGCTTGTATTTTCTGCATGTGCATAGTGGATATTCAAGACAGCTGAATAAATTAAAAAATAATAATGAAATTAATTATAACTCTGCAAGAAATGAAAAATGCTGATACCAGAGATAAAAATAAACCATCACATGAGGTTATTTGATCCACTTCATCAGATGATATTTTGGCAGCTCTGAAAATCATAAAAATCCTTGATTGCAGCCACAGACAATGAGAATGAGATAGCTGAACTGAGAAAACGAACTCACTGGGCAACTTCTTCTTTAACTCATACGCAAAAATTAGAGAGGCAGAAGATTGTGGCATAAAGAAAGCCATAAGGGAAGAATTCCAACCCAAATATTAAACCCAAGCTTTGGAGAAATCAAACAATAGGCACCAAATGTATATTTTGATGACAATGGAAAATCAAACCAATGTGTGTAAAAAGAGGCCACCAATTCAGGTACAAATACGCAGGCACCTAAACCAGGAAATGTCGATGATACTGACTTTACTCATCTTGGCAAAACAGAAGAAAAACATGTATTGCTAGTTTTGCCTTATTTGGGAACACAGTTGTAAAAAGCATTATGTTTACTCACAGGATCATAGAAATGCTGTTTGGAAGGGCCCGCGTGAGGTTGTCCAGTCCAACAACATCACGTTCAAAATGGAACTATCATCCACACCAGATCACATCAGCCACAGATTTGTCTGAATCTCAAAAATGTCCAACAACAGAAATTCCCCAGCTTTTGTGGACAACCTGCTCCGGTGCTGCACCACATTTCCAGTAAAGAAGATTTTCCTGATGTTCAATCTGAACCTCCGACTCGGGGACCCTTGCCCCTCCTTAAACAGCATGCCACCGCTGAGAGAGTTTAAATTTGTTGTCTTCTGCAACTGCCCTTCAAGTAGCTGCAGGCTGCCTTTAGATCGCCTTTCACCTCCTCCACAGCAGACTCAGTAAGCTCTGCCCCCTCAAGCTCTACCCGCCTCATCACTGGTCCTGTGCTCTAGGCCCCGAACAGCCTGGCAGCCGCCTCCTGGGGCTCCCGGTGTTCCCTTTGATCCACTAGCTGCAGTCACTTTGGCACAGAGTTTCTTTTATTTATGTGGAAGAGTGCTCTGTTTGGCTGCTCTCCACCCTGCAGTCCATTGAAGCCCCCAGCTCCTTTCCAGCAGGGTTGTGACCCAGTCAGTCAGTTGCCAGCCTGTGCCGGTGCTTCGGCTTCTCCTGCCTGGGTACCGAAATCTGCACTTCAGCGCGGGCTCTTGGATCAACCCCTCATGGCGATGTGCTCGTTACCAGCTGTCAGCCAGATGCTGAGACACACCATCCTCTACACTTTGGTCCCAACAGTGGAAGTAGTTTTCTGCCCACCTAGCAGTCTTTTCATCCAGCCCAGGTTTCCTGACTGGAATTAAAACCAGTGGTTCTTTTAAGAGTATGGTCTGCTAAGAGATTTGCAACAATAAATGGAGCAGGGGGGAGAGGGATCAAACAAATTGCAACCTTAGATAGAATGACTGAGAAATCCACAATATAAGTAAATAAGGAAGATTACTTTTGAAGCTTCGAGAGCTTCAGAAGATATTGGGGGAAAGATTGACACAAAGTACAAGAGATTTGATGATGCAAAGTGCTTCAAAGAGAGATCCAAAAACGATTACATAAATGTTCTTATATACAAGGATGAGGAACAGCATGCTGAGGACAAAGGACATTTTTCTTTGGACCCAGACTCTGTCATATAATGAGAACTATTAGAAAGTCAAATAGAGGCCAAGAAGCTCATATTTGTCTAGCTCTGTGGAGAAGATGGAACAGGACATGTATCTCAATGTAGGTATACTTAAAATCACTGTATGAAAGACAAAAATACTACTAACCAGTTTGGTAAAAATAAAAAACTTAAATTGTGCGGTATGAAGTTACATGAGGGTAGAGATGATACTTCTATGAGATCCTAATTACCAGATGGATAAAGGTAAACAGCAAACAACAGAACATCAAAATCAGTTTCAGAAATGCAAGAAATATATGGAAAGCAAAAGGGTTAGCGTTGGCCATCTTTCTGCTGCCTCTAAAGCGTTTACTGAAGTATACAAATCAAACCACACAGCATCAGCACATTAAAGACCTTTCAGCTCCAACATTCACAGCAGTAAAACATGAATGTGGGACAGACAGATTGTACACATACATAAAATATATATTAAGTTAGTGTATCATAATACGTCATAATACAAGGTTTGTGATAAAAAGAAAGAATTTGGAATGCCTGATAAAGTTATTGGGGCAGTATATATTTTGAACTGTCAGCACAAGGATAGTTAAGTAGGAACAAAGATTCTTGTTTTATTTGGTATTTATAGTTTTTCTTCTTTCTTTAACACGGATATGGAAATAACACTATAATTTCAAAATTCATAGGAATGAGTGAATTTACATATTTTGTATATTTATGATCTACTGAAAAAATGTGGTTTCTGAACTAAAGTCAGAAAGAAAGATAAAACCATGATGGTGAGCGTACAGGTTAGTTAAGACTTTCTTGTAAAGCCATTTTAACTGTATGTGATCTTATGATTAATCAAGAAAAATACAGACTCATAACACCCAGCAAAATCTAAAGATTGTCTACGCTAATAACCCATAAGAAACCTGCCTTTGAAAAAGGAAAGAGACGAAGGCAAAACGTGACACTAAACAATGATCAACTTTAGGAAATAAAAATTTTATGATAAAAGATCAATTAAAACAACCATGTAAAGTTTTAATATGCTGGTCAATCACAGAACCCAGTTCAAAAGTCAGCTTCTAATGTACACCTCTCAATCATTACATGATGACCTTAGCAATTGATGAAAAAGCATAAACAAAACCACAACAATTTCCAATAAAACATGGCAAAATCTATTCAGTTTAAAAAGTTCTGCCACCACTTGAGATGTAGCCAAGGAACTACTTCACCATCTTGTTTCAACTTTTCTAAAGTGTAGGCAAAATGTCTTAATACATTCAAATGGCATACACGACAACGTCTGCGTACCAGTTCACAGAAGCAACCAATGTCAACTCATGTTTGCTTGCATGAACTTGAACTGCACACTTTTTCTTTTTTTTTTGTGTTGTCTAACTGACTGCTGTAATGTTGATCTCAATTTAGGATTATATCCTTTAAAATGTTTAAATTACACTGCTTTTTAATGTATATTGAATAGAACAGAAATCTCTTTCAACACCAGGAAAGTTCCCTTTATGTTTGCTTACAAGAACTGAAGTGTGCTAATTAGAGAGTAATTTACATCAAATTGTGCATCCTAACTAGGATATACTCTGCTTTTTTACTCTGTCAGGTGATAGGTTTTATGCTTTTTTAAAATTACAGCCTCATCGCCTTTCAACCTTAGTGTCCCCAAAGAACAAATTTTTTATATATTTTTAATTAGGAACATAAGGACCTTATAATTCACCAAAAAAAAAAACCCAAATACTGACATAATACATTTCCTCTGAACTCAGTAATTCTTTTTTTCTTCCTTTTAATTTATAAATATTTCTTTTCACCTATTTCTCTATGTAATAAAGACCTCTTCTTTGGCTTTCTTACAGACTTGTGCTGAAGGTGCTTGCCTGGCTGCCCCTGGTTCTATTTTTGACTGCTCATTATCTTGCAGCCTACATTTTCGTGAGTCCCCATCAAATCTCTTATTTTCACCACATTAGTACTTTCATAGGTTCTCCCACAATGCCACCACCTGAATTAGTCTATTCTGTTATTTAATTGGTAGATGGTCTGTAAAACACTTTCAGTTGCTTCTTTCACAGAGTAAAAGATAGCTATGACATCCAGTAAGCTCTGCACTTACTGATCAACAGATCAAAAGTAGAACAGTTGGCAACTACTGTCTTCAGACTTGAAAAGCAAGTTTTATGGCAACACAGCACCCCTGAAAGAACTCAATCAGACAACGGAAATGAGGAGGTGCTAGAAGTCACTGTGCAGCAGGAAAACTATGAAATATAGGCAAAAGGAAAAATTAATTGCAATGTTAAACCTTATGGCCTAGTCCAAAGGGGCTGGAGGTAGAAACTGTAATGGATATACTTTTAAAATGTAACACTGAGTTTGAGTTGCATATTATTACATATTATCTGCGTATTATAGCAGAAACCACCCGAATCAATGAAGGACGAACTTCACAAGAAGATGTGCAAGTCCAGTAGTGACCAGACTTGAGCTGGTTTTGGTGCCCAGTAACTCCGTGCAAGACACCACAATGAACTTAATCAACCTTTTATGGATATTTATAGACATTTTACAGACATTGGGGCTAAATGATAGTTAACAAGAACATGTTGCGATAATGTGGGACCTAGGCATGACATAGATGGTACGGAATAAGGGATGAAGAATATACTGGTTTTGGCTGATATAAAGTTAAATTTCTTCATAGGAGGTTGTATGGGGCTATGTTTTGGATTTATGTTGAAAATAGTCTTGATAACACACTGATGTTTTAGTTACTGCTGAGCAGTGCTTACACAGTGTCAGGGCCTTTTCTGCTCCTCACACCACCCCTCCAGCAAGTAGGCTGGGGGTGCACAAAAACCTGGGAGGAGACACAGCTGAGACAGCTGACCCCAACTGACCAAAGGGATATTCCATACCATGTGACATGCTCATCAATAAAACTGTGGGGGGAGGTTGGTGAGGGGGCCACTGCCTGGGGACTGCCTAGGCATCCGTAGTTGGGACTGAGCAATTGTTTTCATTTGCAATGCTTGTTTTTCTTGAGTTTTATTTTCCTCTCTCTTTGTTTTGTGGGTTTTTTTACTTTTCTTACGTTTTTTTTAAATTTCTTTTTAATTATTAAACTGTTTTTATCTCATTCCATGAGTTTCTTTCTCATGTTTACCCTTCTGATTCTCTTCTTCTTTCCAAGGGTGGGGGTGGAGGATGGGGAAGGGGAGTGGAGTGAGCAAGAGACAAGAGCGGCTTTGTGATCCCTGGTTGACGACCACATTCCTCATATGTGTTTCTTAGGTGCTTATCATCTCAATAGCTGCGAGCTTCACAGGTGTTAATTTAACTCCATAAATCCTACTGAAGATACAAGGATGGAATTATCCCATTTTTATAGCCAAGAGTCAGAGACACAATGAGATAAACTGAAAACCAGCCTCTACCTTTGCTTGACCAATTTGGGAAATAGGAATTTCAGAATACTTCAGATAAGCTTCCCTTAACATCATCAAATGTTTTTTCCTCTGAATTTAATTTGCAAGAGTTTAGCTCAACATATTTGCAAGCAACACTACTAGCTCACAGTGGATGTTCAGAAAATAAGGAAAACAACAACTGGACAAAAAGTTTTCTCTAAGCAATTTATTTAGTGTTATATAGTATGTCTATGTTTTATCATCAGGTTTTATAGAAGCAAGTTTTCTCTAAGGTAAGAGTATATTATCAGATCGTTGTTTCACTCCAAATCTTCAAAAGTATTTGCTAAACATCTTCCATGTTCTGCAAGAAATGGGAAGAAGACTATGACCATTGCTACACAGTCCTTACTGATCCTACAAGCAGGTCTAGCCTACAAGGTTCTAAGAGAATATGTGATCATGGCATTAAAATTTATCCTACTATATATATATATTATGGTATAAGCCTAAGAACACACAAAAAAGCTAATTTTGGCACCGCCTGATTTTTTGAGTGCTTGATTTTCTACTTTAGTGATTTTTATGACAAATTTGGAACATAACATTTTATTTTCTCTCAGAAAATAGATGCACATTTCCATCATGGGGAGTGACATTGACACACACTTCATTCATCAGCTAAGCTGAAACTTTAGATTGACTACGAAAAGCAATGACATGCAAGCAAATATTTAAATAGAAAGAGTAAGTTGTTGTTAGCTAGTTATTTATTTAGACCTGTAGTCAATGCAAAATAAGCACTTTTCCAGTGAATTCCCCATATATTCAGCATGTAGGAAAACATAAGATTTATGAATTCTTGGTTTTGTTTTCTGTCAGAGTCCTGGATTCTCCTTCAGGCTAAATATTTTATGGAACACAGGTTTTTCTTTCTCCCTTACTTCAAGACTGTCCCTTCTCCCCCAGATCCTGCAGCATGTTGCTGTACATGGTCAATATTATGTTTTGTGAGGGTCTATCACAGCTTTACATAGCAGAAATGCCCATTCTGAAGGCTGCAGGGAATACACAGAATATAGTTACTTCTTGGTGAGAAAGTATACACTCCACGTCCTGTTTACCCCACTCCCCACGGAGTAGGGGAGAAGTAGCCAGAGAGGCTCAAAAGTATCTTGCTTGAGTACTGTTGCTGATCACATCTGTAGTAATAAAGACATTATATGCTCCTGGATGCTTCAGTACCATGTGTTTTCCCCACAACCACATTACTTTTCAAACCTAAACTCATTTTTTCCTCTACTTCCTCAAAATCTGTCCAAATTCTCTTCCCTATTCATTTTTCTTCTTCTGCCCAGCCTTTTGCTCCTGTCCATTTCTTCAACTAGATAATTATCTTCTTTTTATTTTCTTAACATCAGCAGAAGGCCTCCAAGAGCCTAGGAAGGGCAGGGGAAGAAGGCAGACAACTGCACAACTGATTTCTGTAATTTGCTTTGGCATCTGTACTAGGTCTGGCTGGGATAGAGTTAATTTCCTTCATAATAGCCCATACGGTGGTATTTTTTGGATTTGTGACCAAAACAGTGTTGATAACACACTGATGTTTTAGCTGTTGCTGAACAGTGGTTACACAGTGACCAAGCCTTATCTGTTTCTCGTGTTGCACCCACAGGTAGTAGGCCGGGGATGCACAAAAATTTGTGAGGGGACGCAACCAGAACATCTGACCATGACTGACAAAAAGGGTATTCATTGCAATATGAGTTTGTGCTCAGCAACAAAAGCCCAGGGAAAGGAAGAGGAAGATTGAGGGCATTCGAAGTTATGACACTTGTCTTCCCAAGTAGCCATGACACATGCTAAGGCACTGTTTTCCAGGACAAAACAGGATTGAAAATATACCTTACTTTTATTTTCCCTTCCCTTCCCTTCCCTTCCCTTCCCTTCCCTTCCCTTCCCTTCCCTTCCCTTCCCTTCCCTTCCCTTCCCTTCCCTTCCCTTCTTTTCCTCTTCCTTTTCTTTCCTATTCCTTTTCTTCCTTTTCTTCCCTTTCTTCTTTTTTTTTTTTTTAAGAGCTTTATATCCTGACTTGTGACAATAATTATCTTACGAAAGACAACCAATATAGATAATGTTAGCCAAGGTTGCAATTAAGTCTTTCCTCAATCATAATCAATTTATACCAGTATTCTATTATGAAATTGTTGGGAAAACATAACAGCCAGTGCCATCATTACCACAAAACCACCAAGCACGACAACCAAGCTTTTGGAACAGCAGGTATTTGACTTGCTACATAAAGTGATTCAAGATCATAATTGCTAGTAAAAACAAAGCAACTCCAAGAAATAATTCTGCTCCTCACATCTTTGATCTCTGAGAATGTACACAAGAGAAAGGAAGTTCCTTTAAGATGTTTGTAATGAAATCAGTCGAACAGAACATTTAGACTTTCTTTTTAACATTAGAGGTCTGGAAGACTCTCTGTTAATCCCTGCCCTGTAACCAATTAATTTAATTCTAGAATATGATATCCTTTTAGATAACTGTTAACCTACTTCATCTCTTTTCGTATAGAGCAGAGTCCGGACTGGGTCATTTAAAGTGTCTGTCTCGTTATGCCATTCCTTCCATAAGTCCCTCTGATAATTTGATGAATCATTTGCTGGCTAACTCAGTGCTCATCAGATCATTTGCTAGCCTTCTAATTAGCAGGTATGTTTCTTAGTTCTTATCAGTACTTGCTCATTAGTAGGCATAGATTTTTGTGCAGCAATAAATTATTGTAATCTAAGGAATAAAAGTCAGCCATGTATCACAAGATTGCTAGAAAATAATAACAGCCTGAGAGAAGTGAAAAAGCAAAAAGAGTCCTGACATGGGAATATGGATTGGTTTTTGTTGCCATTTCTGTGCAGGCCTCTTGACAGATTTAACAAGACTATCTATTTCTCACCTTCCTTAGCTTTTCTTTGAAAAACATTTTTTAGAAGTATCACAGTATGCATCTCTAACAAAGTAGTTGTGTAGTGCCAGTTCTTGAATCATCCGTAACCAACCCACCCTGACACACCCTCCCATCCTTTCCATCTGCTACTCAATCTTGTGACGTGGATCAAATGACTACTGACATCCTAAAGTTTATCCATTTTCTTCCAAGAACAAATAAGGAGACTTCCAAGTGCTTAAAAAAAGCCAACACTGCAGTCATTCTTCAAACAACTTTGACATACCAGCATAGCACTCTTTAAAAGAATACTATTTGGGGAAAAAAGGTACAGCTTCTTAACCTCTGAGTGTGTTCTTGCACTACCATGTCACAATATAAAACATGCCCACGTAACAGTAGAATTGAACTAGAAGGCAGCTGAAAAACAGGTAAAAGTCATCACCTTGGTTTGTTTATTTGCAGCCCAGACGCATACTGAATGCCAAAGAGCCAGAGGCAGCAATGAAAATTCATTTTGGAGGTTTGGCACATGAGGCAATCAATTTCTCCTAATGAATTATGAGATTGTTTCTAGCCCACTGACAGAACTTCTTCACTCAGCTCTGTGGTGGGCTTGAATCAGAAAATAATAATCTCTAATAATTCTACCTACTTCTGTACAAAATAATTCTCTCATTTTCACCAAAATACTTTCACTAAACTGCACAAGTATGTGTTTAACACTTTTACTTAGAACAAGTAATTATTATTTTATGCATTACTAGAAGCTGACATAGTAGTATTTAAGATAACTTAAAGTGTTCAAACTTTTCATCTAAACAGCGGGTGGGCACTGACTGTTTTAAATGCCACTAATACATTTACAGGACACAAAAACCAGGTGCTGGCTTGAAAGTATTAATTTCCACATTTTCTTCTCACCTTTACTATGGATGTTCATTGTTACACTGGCAATCCTTTCGCCATCACCATGCCTTAGCTTCTATACCTGAAGAACTGATATAATTTTTCCTGTCCAGCTATGAGTGTGCTTGAGACCCACTAGCACTGTTCATTAGCATAGCTATTTTAGATCTAGACTAAACACACTATCCTTCTTTCGGCAATTGTCTACTTTCCATTCCTACGTATTCTCCACTTCTTCCTCACCAATACCATTTTAATGTTCTGAAAACATAACCCAAGGAAACCATCAAACCAGTAAAATGCTCTTACTCTTGGATTCTTTAATTTTTATTAAAAAGTAAATGAGCCTATCTTATTCACAGACCATTCCAGTGCTGCATTTCACTGTGACTAGATTCATTGCTGCTCATTATTTGCAGTATGGAAAAAACAATGATGATTTATACTCTTAATCTCATAGTTAAATAAAATGAACTTCTATAGAGTCAGGCAATTCTTTCCCTCTTTTGTCTATGATGCAATATTTTTAGTGGAAAACCACCTCTAAAAACTCTGGGCTGCAAATGACACTGACATGGCACTGGCCAAGACACTGACAGGAAACTGATGACAAAAATAATGTTATACGGATACAAACGTCTCTGAGGAAGATGCCCTGGGAACTTGCTACAGGAATTTTACGTTCACGGCCTCATTTCCCTACGGCTTAAGGCTTCTAATCTTAGAGAACTGAGCTTCTGGCTCAGTAAGCACTCCCTGGTCCAGAGCTTTACAATTAGAATCACAGAATCATAGCATCATTTAGAAAGGAAAAGACCTTTAAGATCATTGAGTCTAACCGTAAACCTAACACTGCCAAGTCCACCATTAAACCATGCCCCTAAACACCCCATCTTTTAAATACCTCCATGGGTGGTGACTCAGTCACTTCCCCGGGCAACCTCTTCCAGTGCTTCATAACCCTTTTGGTGAAGAAATACTATCTGATCTAAACCTCCCCTGTCACAACTTGGGGCTGTTTCCTCTTGTCCTTTCACTTGTTACTTGGGAAAAGGTAGGTCTATCCCAGAGGTAGGGTAGTTCTATCCTAGAGGTACAAAATCCAATGCTCCAGCCTCAGGACTGACTGTGCATTTCCAACATTCTCAGCCCAGATATTGATTCAGCTTTCCTGTTCCTGCATTTCTTCAATCAGAAATTTTCCTACAAGCTCTTCTTTTTTATCTCTAGAGACTATTCGTCTGACAACGTAAGTTTTTTTGAGAGGATGTCTGCAGTTAGGCAGATGCTCAGCAATGAAAAGAAAAAAAAAAGAAACATGCCAAAAGCAAGAAAAAAAATAACCAAAGCAAGTTATTCAAAGTCATGGTGATGATATAAACAGTTTCGCATTTCAGATCAGTTCTAATAGGAGATTATGCCAACACTGCTGCATTCTCTGCTGCACATATAAAGAAAAAGTATAGGCATACAGACTCAGGTTTTGTGGGCTTCAGTAAGGCAGAACTACACTGACTTCAGCTTCGTGATGCATTGTCAGTTGTGTAGGAGGACCTCATTCAGGAATACTCTCAAATCCTACAGAATTCAGTAACTAAGCTAAGAACATGTGTCAGGCAGCTGCTGACATACTTGTCCAAATGTTTCAAAAATGGTAATACAAGATTTAGCCTCTTACTGGCAGTTAAAAAGTCAAGAAACAAAGGCACACCCATACTAGCCCTAATTGTTTGGTATACCTTGTTATCAAAAAATCAGTTTGTTTACTGTTATCTGGAATTATCCTGCTAAGTGTACTCAAGTAGACTGCCCTCTGCAGGAGAAGGAAGCTGAGATGGACACGTACAAAAAGTAGAGTTCCTAAAATGGACAAACACTTCTTCTGTTCTTTTTGATAAGGAAAAGAGTTATGGGGCATCACTGGTGTCAAATCTTTCAGGATAAATGAAAGCTTTGAAACAGATACTTACTGCTGTAAATGCATCTTTCTGACATACAAGAGGAAGCTGCCAAATAATTCATGTCAACATTTTTCTTTCAGCTCCTGAATCCCTGTTTGGACATTTCAACAAGTAACTTGATTACCAGAAGTCCTGCAACAAAGTCCTTTTATTGATCTTGTCCAACTTCTGGAAATATGGCTATTCATTAGTGAGTTTCTTACAATAAAAAATAAGGCCGTGACACTCCAAGCACATTACAAAATGTTGGGGAATCCTTATAGTGGAGCTTGATTGTGTGACATGGTCATAGCAAAGTAGTAGACAGAGGTCCTTCTATGTTATTTGTTTCACATAAGGGAAATTAATCTTTTTTAGTGCTAGTCCAGATACAACTCTGCATATAGAGCTTTTCACGGAATCACGGAATCACGGAATCACGGAATCTTCAGAGTTGGAAGGGACCTCTAGAGATCATCTAGTCCAACTCCCCTGCTAGAGCAGGATTGCCTAAAGCACATCCCTCAGGGCTGCATCCAGGCGGGTCTTGAAAATCTCCAGAGAAGGGGACTCCACCACCTGCCTGGGCAGCCTGTTCCAGTGCTCTGTCACCCTCACTGTAAAGAAGTTTTTCCGTGTATTTGAACGGAAATTCCTATGTTCTAGCTTGTGCCCATTGCCCCTTGTCCTGTCGTTGGGAACCATTGAAAAGAGCCTGGCTCTGTCCTCCTTAAACCCACCCTTTAGGTACTTGTAAACATTAATCAGGTCCCCCCTCAACCTTCTCTTCTCCAGGCTAAAGAGTCCCAGCTCTTTCAGCCTCTCCTCATAAGGGAGGTGCTCCAGTCCCACAATCATCTTGGTTGCCCTTCGCTGGACTCGCTCCAGTAGTTCCCTGTCCCTCTTGAACTGGGGAGCCCAAAACTGGACACAGTACTCCAGTTGTGGCCTCACCAGTGCAGAGTAGAGGGGGAGAATGACCTCCCTCGACCTACTGGCCACAGTCTTCCCTATGCAGCCCAGGATGCCATTGGCCTTCTTGGCGACAAGGGCACACTGCTGGCTCATGGATAATTTGCTGTCTACCAGGACCCCCAGGTCCTTCTCCTCAGAGCTGCTTCCCAGCATGTCCGCCCCTAACCTATACTGGTGTTTGGCATTCTTCCTTCCCAGGTGCAGGACCCTACACTTGCTTTTGTTGAACCTCATTAGGTTCTTCTCTGCCCAGCTCTCCAGCCTGTCCAGGTCACGCTGGATGGCAGCACGGCCCTCCGGAGTGTCGGCCACCCCTCCCAGCTTGGTATCATCAGCAAACTTGCTGAGGATACACTCTGTCCCCTCATCTAGGTCATTAATGAATATATTGAACAAAATTGGTCCAAGTATTGACCCCTGAGGGACACCACTCGTTACCAGAAGTCTTTGCCTCCTACTTTTCAACTCCAAAAATCATAGTTATTTAGCAGCTCATATGATCACTTAGGCAAACACATTAAAATACAGATTTGGCCTCTCTGTATTTCCAGTATAAGTTTTGACATTTTTAAGTGTTAGACTTTGCCAAATTACTCTCTCCACTCTATATCAATTATTAAATTTTTGGGTTTTTATTTTTTTACAATAAAGACATAAACATTAAAAAGGCAGATTAAGGTGGCAGTTAGCAAGGAAGGGAAGGCACCTGTAACATCATTACTATGATTCAATAAATTACAGTACATCAAACAGAGCAAATGATTACTTATGTACTCTTAGGTTCTCATAAATGTGAAGTAAAACATGTTATCCTCAATGTCAGTGAAATAAGTTTTGCCTTTTTTTCACTACAGACACTACATCTGTTCATTTGTTCCACCCTTGCTCCCATGTGAAAATTGCATGACTAAGTTTTTAATGACATTCACACATCTGAAAAAATCTCTTCTCAAAATTTCCTCAAAGATGGTCTTCCTGTTGACCCAACTTTTCCGTTGCCACAATTAATAATCTTTGCAAAGATTTCCATCACCAGGACAAGAAAACAGCATGTTCTGTGGAAGTCTGGTTGAAGAAAAAATGTATTAAAAAATCTTCACCCCAGCAACAAAGGATAAGTGAAGCTAGTTCCATGGTTATCTATTACATGCAACAGAAGTTTAGAAACTTAGCTTCCTGGACAAAAGGAACATTTCATATAGAAAAGCTATAGATTCTTTTCTGGAAGTGAGTTTTACTGAAATATGTTTTTTGACTTACCTGAGCAAAACTTTTTTGAGTTGAAGAAAATAATTCTGTTACTTCTTCTTGTACACAGATGACATATAACCCACTACTTGTCAAAAGTCTGTAGAAAGCAGTATCACACTTCCAAAATGCTCTTTCTTAGTGTTGTGAGACTATAGGTTGTTCATAGGCTGGTTTCTGGATTTACCTGATTTTTAACCTCTCCTTGTGAATGGAGCTGAATAACATAATAAACCTCCTAACTTGTAGGGAAAATAAATTTTAGAAGAATAGCAGTGAAATGAAATAAAAAATCCTATCATTTAAAAGAAAAGTTATAGAAAAGCATAATACTGAAAAATTGTATAACGGAATGAATTACCACTTTGAATAGAGACCTCTGGTTGCTCCAATAGGAAGAAAGAATAGATTCTGATCTAGACATAAACCAGCTCAGCTACATCTACCTTTTAATAAGTATTCCTGAAAGATGCTAAGCTATAAGTAAAGAAACTTTGGCGAGAAGCATCTATATATCAAAACTCAATTTTGCAAGTGCTGTTTTCCAAGGTGTTATTTTATTATAATCTTTTTTATAACCAGGGAACAGAGCTGCCTTGTACCGATCCATTTATTGTCTAAAAGGGAAAAACACTTCATCCTACTTGCTAGCACATACCTCTTGCATTTCAAGTTGTTTCACAAGCAGGGCAGTACTAAACTTGGCTATACTCAATTTTGGAGGCATGACTGTACCTTTAAGAGTATGTTATGCCGTTCACTTTATCAAGAAAAATTACAAAAGATGTTCCTGCATTTCTCACTATCAAGAAGTACATTAAGGAAGCTTCTGAATTCTTCATAATGTCCTTTGAAATTGCATCCCAAGGTAAAGAAGTCATGTCCTTTTAGTTCACTAAGACTGAACTACTGCATGAATAAGGCTCTGAGATATTACATTTTTACTAGCGGTGGCTTCAATTTTATTAGGGTGTTCTGTTTACTCAACAACCGTAAGCAATCCACACCATAAAGTCCCTATTCAGAATAAATAAATATTTGAGAATGCTGTTACATATCCAGTTTAAGTTCTACAATGAAACAAATAAATTTGGTATCACAACAGTTTCTTTATCTTGTTTGACGCAGGGAGAGATGGCCATACAGGTTTCTATTAATACTACACCTAGCCCAGTATCCTCTCTGATGACAGTTTGAAGGAGATGCTTACAGAAACTGTGATAGAAAAAGGTCAAGAGTAAAACCAACCCACCTCACACTTTGATAGCTTCTATTTTTGTTCAATCAACAACTTTGAGATTTCCCTAGGTAAGGGAGTTCACTTGGACTGTTGCATTTAATAGGCATCCGTAGAAATTCATGGTTAATTCCATTAATTTATACACCTATCTATATAATTTCCTTTTACTTTTTGTAATTTTTGGTTCTAAAATTTAATTATATTTTCTGTCAAAAAATACTCCCTTTTGCTTTTAAACAGATGCCTGGTAATTACATTGTTCTCTATGCCTTTCTGGATAATCCCTACTATTCTATTTGACTTTTTGACCACTGATGATTATTGAGTTAATTTTTGCAGAGAAACACCCACAATTATGTTCAAGTTCTTAGTTGAAATAAACCACTAAAAAAATGTTACTATGAATATCTAATTACTTTATATTTCCCATGTGCATTTGTTGGTACTTGTCAATACTGCTAGGTAAAGCGTAGAAACTTTTGAAATATCTTAAGATCATTTCAGTGGAATTATTAGCTTTAAGCAGTTCAAATCATTCTTTTTTTCAGCAAATGAAGAAGTAGCTTTTATCTTTAGCACACTACCTTGTAAACAGGTATCTATAAAGTTGCCAGTTAAAGATATTTGAGACCAGTCCCTGACAAAGAATCTTTGTTTGCACCTATAGGTCAGACTAATTTCTTAAAAGAAAGAAACTGCAAAGCCAGGAAGTTCTTCTATTTCTTAACCTCAGGGAACCAGGGAAATGGAATGTCTACGACTGTATTTAGGGAAGACTTTGAATAATGCTGTTGTAGGAAATAATTTGCAATGTACTTCCTACAGAATTATCATTAATCAGACAGGAAGAAACAGGTTTACCAACCTGTGGAAACTCTAGTTTGTTTCTAGTTTGCTAAAGTTTGCTGAAACTCTAGCTAGTAAGACCATTCAGCTCAAGTTAGATGCTTATATTCTATCAAGTGATAAAGAGGAAAAAAACCATATTATTTCATATAATTGTAAAAACATAGCTTGACAAGAGTAAGTAAAACAAACAGTGCACACAATGCAACAAAGTTAGAATTTCTAGATGGTCCTCCTGCAAGTGCTATTAAGCCATGATTTAATATAAGAAATAAAAAAAAAATAAAGAAAAAGAAAACCCAGGGATTATTAACCAAATCCTAAGAGCTGATCAAAAAGGGTTACGGAAGCTACTGTGTGAGTAGAAGTGTATGGAGAGTTCTGTTAAAGACATATTTGATAGATAAAAAGGAACTGTCATATCTAAATATTCAAAACAGAGAAGACAGAAAAAATGAGAAATGAATGAAGGAAAAAGAATTAAAGTTTAAAGCCAATCCCACTGTGGAGTAGAAATCCAAACTTCTACACAAATACATGCCTCTATGAATAACCCCAAGAGTATAAATTTATTTCCATAGCCATATTCTCTCCACAAATGCTTGTATTCATTGCAATCAACATACACTTTAAATACAGTTTAATTCTGTCACTCCCGTCCACACATAAAAATGTCCAACCCAAGCTGAGAAATTATTTGAACTCACTTCAGTTGAACTGCCAGGGCATGGACAGAAATCCAAGTGATAATAACATTCAAGATCATAATCTTACAGAGGAGACAGACAGGGCTGATACATCTCTGTGTTCGTGCTTCACCATGTGATTATTATTGCTTGTGTTAATTCAATTATAACTCAAGCTAAAAAGTCAGTAAAAAACAGTTCCATAACAAGGACATCATATTGACATTTTACGTAACGTTGCACAAGTGCACTTTCTTCCAAGAAAAACATATGTCATCAGAGTGGAGTAGAGACTTGTTATTCTACCCTGCCAAACTGTTCAACGTCAGAAATGTTCCTGTTCCATGTAGTATGGAAACAAATTTCTTTCAACATTTTCATAAAAAGCAGAGTTTGAGGCACATGTTTTCTCCCACCTTTCTCCTCAGTCCAGGACACAGCACAGCCTCCTAGAAAGCAAATGAACCAAGCTCTCTTAAGTTTACATCAGAAAATCACCTAATCACTGAGCTTGGAAGGGATCTCTGTAAATCATTTAGTCCAGACCTTCTGTTCAAGTAGGCTTAGATAGTAGGTTGCCAAGGAGAGTGTGCAGTAAGGTTCTGGATATATCAAACAAAAAAGACTGCACAGCCTCTCTGGGCAACTTGGTCCAGTGTTTGACCACCCTTTCAGTAGGGAAAAAAAAAAAAAAAAAAAAAAGTGGCTTGTGTTGTTCAGATGAGATTTCATGTGGTTTAATATGTGCCCATTGTGTCTTGTCATGTCACTGGGCACTACTGAGAAGAATCTGGTTCCATCATTAGTACCCCCCAAGAGGCATTTACACCCATTGATAACATCACCACTAAACCTTCTCTTCTCCAGACTAAACACTCTCAGGTGTCAGCCTCCCCTATATGTCACATACAAACATTTCCTTAATCATTTTCATGACTCTTCACTGCACTCATTCAAGCATGGCCATGTTTTTCTTGTAGTGGGGAGCCCCAAACGTGACACAGCACTCCAGATGTGCTTTCACTAGGGCCGAGAGGAAGGAAAGGATCGCTCTCGTTGACACACTGACAGCACAATTTTTAATGCTGCCCAATGTGCTCTTGGCCTTTTTTGCTGCAAGAACACACTGTTGACTCATGTTGAGCTTGCTGTCCAGCAGGATGCCCAGGTACTTTTCTGCCCAGCTGCTTCCAGGTGGTAGCCCCCCGTGTGCCCTTTGAGTAGTTTGGAGATTTCCCTGTCATCAGGTTTCCTGACCCGTTCAGCAGCACATCCACTTTTTCCCTAGTCTTGCTTTCACTGCTCAGGTACCTGTAGAAGCTTCCCTTCTTGCCCTACACATCCCTCACCAGATTCAAGTGCAGATGGGCTTTGCTTTCCTAATCCCATCCCTCCATGCTCAGACAGCATCTCTGTATTTCACCTGGGTCACTGGCCCTTGCCTTCACCTTTTGTATGCTTCCTTTTAATATTTGAGCTTTATCAGGCCTTTTCCTCATCCACGCAGGCCTCCTGCAACATCTACTTGACTTGCCCTTTGGTGGCATGCACTGTTCTTGAGCTTGGAGACGTGATCCTTGGAAATCAACTAGCTCTCCTGAAGCCCTCTTCTCACCGGGGCTGTCTCCCATTCCTAGCAGATCCCTTAACAGGCCAAAGCCTGCTCTCTGGCAGGCCAGGGCCATGATCCTGCTATTTGTTTTTTCCCTCTTCTCATGACCCTGAACTCCACCCATCTCACAGTCTTGGCAGCCAAGTCTGTCACCAACATTCAATTCCTCTACAGGTCTTCCTTGTTTCTCAAGTACCAGGTCCAGCTGAGAGCCTCTCTGTCTTTGTGCCTTGATCACCTGTGTCAGGAAGGTGTCATCAAAGCACTCCAGAAACCTCCTAGGTGGCACGAGCCTTGCTGTGGTGTCCTTTCAGCGGGTATCAGGGTGGTTAAAGTCCCCCATGAGGACAAGGACCTGTGAATGTGAGGCTTCTTCCAGTTTATCTACTTGTCTACTACCTCTTCCTGATCAGGACATCTGTAGCAGTCCCCTACCACAACATCGCTGCTGTTGGTCTGCTCAACAGCCCCAACCCATAAGCTCTCAGCTGGCTCATCACCTCCCCCTATGCAGAGCTCCTTGCTTTCCAGCTGCTATCTTAAATGAAAAGCAACTCCCCACCTCACCTTTCCGGCCTGCTCTTCTTAAAGAACCAGCATCCATCCATCACAGCACTCCAGTCATAAACCATCAGGCCTTTACTCACCTAGTATCTTCTCAGATGGACTTCACAAAAGTATTGGCTGTGCTAGGGTAGGTCTCTCTCAATTTCTTCTGCTGAAACAGATCATTACTTTCAAGTAATTACTTGCAAGGTGGGTGGGAAGAGAGTCACTCTTCATCCAAGTAGACAAGTTACTGGATAGTACTTGTTCAAATTAAATATAAAACAGAACAGCACAATGCGTGTGGAGAGGAGAGAAGAGAAAGGAATTGAATTTTTCTAATGAGAAATCCAATTCTGTATCCGGGGTAATCCTTAGTGAATGACTCACCAGATCTCTCCTACATTTGTATGAAGTTTCAGTCTTCACAAATTGTTTTCTTTCACAATGATAAAATTAAATTAAAAATCTCACCACATACATGTTACAGGACCTCGAACACTCAAGCTAATACAGTTAGTGTGTAAAATGCTGAAAATGAAGTGTTACAATGCAGGACGTATTCTGCTATAAACTATGCTAACCAGATTTCAACATGTATGCAAACGAACCAGGAAGGGAAGGGTACTCTATCATTGTCTACAAAATGTTGTATACAGCAGCAGCAACTACAGTAAGACACACTAGAGACGATGATTCAGCAACTGCTCCCTGCAGTAGTAATTTCTACCAGAAAAAAAAAAAATTGAAGTAGAATTCCGTAAGGAAGAATGAACTATACTGCTCATTAGAATAAATTTTCAAAGAGAGGCAAACAACTCTGATCATTTTCTTGATTTGTCATACAGTGGTCCAAACAGCATACTGCTTTGTAGTTCAGACATACTGAGTTTAGCATTAAAAAACACAAAGATTTGTTCACCTTAGAATTAAGCCATTGAGCAGCAAGAAAACTATGATATAGTTGCCCTCACAGAAACATGGTGGGATGACTTGCACAACTGGAGTGCTGCAATGGGTAACTATAAACTCTTCAGAAGATATAGGCAAGGAAGGAGAGGCCACAGGGTAGACCTGTATGTTAGGGAGTGATTTGACTGTCTAGAGCTTGATGATGATGACAGTAGGGTTGAGCGTTTATGGGTAAGAATCAGGGGAAAGGCCAACAAGGCAGGTATCAGGGTGGGACTCTGTTACAGACCACTCAACCAGGATGAAGAGGCAGATGAAATATTCTATCAGCAGCTGGGAGAAGTCTCACAATCGCTAGCCCTTGTTCTCCCAGGGAACTTCAACTTACCAGACATCATCTGGAAATAAAATACAGCAGAGAGGAAACAGTCCAGGAGGTTCCCGCAGTGTGTGGAAGATAACTTCCTGACACAGTTGGTGACAGAGCCAATGAGGGGAAGTGCCCCACCATACATGTTCTTTGCAAACACAGAAGGACTTGTGGCTGATGTTGTGGTTGGAGGCTGTCTTGGGCATAGAAATCATAAAATAAAATGATAAGATTTTTTGATTCTTGTAGCATTAAGGAATGTGGTTAGCAGAACTGCTACCCTGGACTTCCGGAGGGTAGACTTTTGCCTATTTAGAGGCCTGGTTGACAGAGTCCCTTCAGACATAGTCCTGAAGAGCAAAGGAGTCGGGAAGGCTGGACGTTCTTGAAGAAGTATATCTTAAAAGTGCAGGAGCGGGCCATCCCTTTGTGCTGAAAGGTGAGCCGGTGGGGAAGAAGACCAGCCTGGCTGAACAGAGAGCTTTGTCCGGAAGTCAGGAAAAAGAGACCTTTGGAAGCAGGGGCAGGCAGTTCAGGAGGACTACAACGATGTTGTGAGGTTATGCAGGGAGAAAATTAGAAGCGCCAAAGCCCAAATTGAACTTAAGTTACCTACTGCAGTAAAAGACAATAGAAAAAAGTTTCTATAAATACATTAGCAGGAAAAGGAGGGCTAAGGAGAATCTCCATCCTTTATTGGATGCAGGGGGAAACGTAGTGAGAAAGGATGAGGAAAAGGCTGATGTACTGAATGCCTTCTTTGCCTCAGTCTTTAACAGTAAGACCAATTGTTCTCAGGGTACCCAGCTCCCTGAGCTGGAAGACAGGGATAGGGAGCAGATTGAAGCCCCCAAAATCCAAGTAAAATGGTTAGCAAGTGCCTACATCACTTGGATACACACAAGTCAGTGGGCCTGGAGGGGTGGGCCAAGGGTACTGAGGGAGCTGGCAGAAGTGCTCACCAAGCTGCTTTTCATCATTTATCAGCAGTCCGGGCTAACTGGGGAGGTGCCCATTGACTGGAGGTTAGCAAATGTGATGTCCATATACAAGGGCTGGAAGAAGGATCCAGGGAACTACAGGCCCGTTAGTCTGACCTCGGTCCCGGGAAAGATTCTGGAGCAGATCATGTTGAGTGCCATTGCACAGCACACACAGGACAACCAGGTGATCAGGCCTAGCCAGCATGGGTTTAGGAAAGTGAGGTCCTGGTTGACTAATCTGAGCTCCTTCTATGACAAGATGACCTGCTTAATGGATGAGGGAAAGGCCATGCATGTTGTTTACCTGGACTTCAGTAAAGCCTTTGACACTGTTTCTCACAGCATTCTCCCATAGTAACTGGCTGCTTATGGCTTGGATGGGTGTACTCTTTGCTGAGTAAAAAACTGGCTGGATGGCCAGGCCCAAAGAGTTGTGGTGAATGGAGTTACATCCAGTTGGTGGCCAGTCACAAGTGGTGTTCCCCAGGGCTCAGTATTGGGGGCAGTTCTGTTAAATATCTTTATCAGTGATCTGGACAAGGGGATTGGGTGCATTCTCAGTAAGTTTGCAGACGACACTAAGTTGGCCAGGTGTGTAGATATTCTTGAGGCTAGAAAGGCTCTACAGAGGGATCTGGACAGGCTGGATCGATGGCCTGAGGCCAACTGTATGAGATTCAACAAGCCCAAGTGCTGGGTCCTGCACTTGGGTCACAACAACCCCATGCAGCACTACAGGCTTGGGGAAGAGCAGCTGGAAAGCACCTGGGGGTGTTGATCTGGCTGAGTATGAGCCAGCAGTGTGCCCAGGTGAAGCATCCTGGCCTGTATCAGAAGTAGTGTAGCCAGCAGGACAGCCAGCCAGAGTGATCATCCCTCCCTGTACTCGGCACTGGTGAGATCACACCTTGAGTACTGTGTTCAGTTTTGGGCGCTTCACTGCAAGATATTGAGGTGCTGAAACTCATCTGAAGAAGAGCAACGAAGCTTGTGAAGGGTCTAGAGAAAAAGTCTTATGAAGATTGGCTGAGGGAAATGAGGCTGTTTAGTCTGGAGAAAAAGAGGCTGAGGGGAGACCTTATTGCTCTCTACAACTACCCAAAAGGAGGTTGTAGAGAGGTGGGGGTCAGTCTCTTCTCCCATGTAATAAGTGACAGGACAAGAGGAGAGGGCCACAAGTTGCAACAGAGGAGGGTCGGATTGGACAGTAGAGAAAATGTCTTCAACGAAAGGGTTGTCAAGCATTGGAAAAGGCTGCCCAGGGAAGTGTTTGTGTCACCATCCCTGGACATTTTTAAAGGACATGTGTAGGTGTTGCTTAGGCACATGGTTTAGTGGTGGTTTTGGCAGTGTTAGGTTAATGGTTGGGCTCAATGTTCTTAAAGGTCTTTTCCAACCTAAATGATTCTATGATTCTATGACTCTATGATTCTATGCACTGCATGAACTGATCATCCAGAATGTTTGTAAGTAGGAATGAAACAATGATACAGTGAGTGCTTCGCTGGATGTTAGCATGGTGGGCAAATACAGCCACTTTTACTATGGCAGCAGAAAGAACATTGCACAGTCACAACAAAACTGCAACTTTCATCAATGTCCAGACAAGACTGGTATGGAATGAGTTGGACCAGCATATACATTTGCAGGCACCAATAAGCCCCATCTCTGCCTTGCTACGCTGCAATTGTTAGAGGCCAAAACTGGGAAGGGAAAGAAGGAAAAAGTAGCATATATGATACATCAGTGCTTGCATTTTGCATATCATGGGCATCATAGGGCAGTCTGACTAGTGGTGGGGAACACCTCCCTTCCAGTGTCTCTTCATTGTCTTTGCCGAGTTGAATCTCTGAACTTTGCCTAGTTACTCAGGCCTGGTAAAGGCATGTCATAGAAGAGAAAAAAAAAGGGATTTCTCCAAGTATAAGAGAGAAGTACCCTGTGAGGAAACTGTTATGCTACAGATACATTAGCATGTAGCTAAGAAAGCAGGGTATCAGAGCAGAGCCCCATGAATCCTCTAGTAGAAAACAGGTTCATCTTTTATATATTACAATAAGTGACTCAGCTCACTTATTGTAATACTGCTGGTATTGAGCTTAATACCAAATAATACTGCTGCTCTGACATATCAAGGTAATAAAATTTATCATCATTTTAGGTTATATTACTTTAATATTTTATATTAGACTGCAAAAAGGCTTTTATATCTCTTAGCATCCACTGACAAAAGTACTGGGCTTTTTAAAGATCATTTATAGTTATTTACTGAATAATCCCATTCAGTTCTTTGGGGTTGCATAAAAATTCTAATAACCCATCTTCTTAGGCACCCATGTGTATGTCACACTTCTTGTGGTTTGTAATTTGTATTTTGCTTCTGAGGTCCCTTCAACCTCCAATGAATCAGCCTACCCCTGCTGGAAATCTGTACAATTTCTCTCTATTGCAAATCTCTTTCTTCACATTATTCACTCTGCTGATATTCTGAACTCCAAAGTAAGGTAACAGATGACTCACCTTCAGCTATCAGTCATTCTCATCTATTTGCTTTTTGAATTTTTAAGATCTTTATTAGAAATTTACACTTGACCTCCAATTTCATCTAAATTCATATTTTACATTATTTTTAATTTATTTTTCCTTTTTCATAGTTAGACTATCAATACTTTGAGTTTTTAGATAGCCTGTGACACTCACATTTTACTGAAAATCCCTAATATCAAGAGTTATTACTGTCTATTTATAAAAGCCAAGTCATTCACCTGCATTCATATTTTGAATGTATTTAGGATGCAGGAGTACTCACAAGATACCCTTACCACTAGGCAATCCTGCTGTTTCTTCTGTATGCACATTCATCTTTTGATTTTTTCATAGAGAACAGTCTGTTCTGTTCTAAAACTGCTTCAGCATGCATGCACCTTTCACTCTCATTTTCCCTAGTTGATGAACACTGCTTTTTATATGCAAAAAAACCCCCAAACTTGCATTTCCTGAGCCTGATTTAAGTAACACGTAAGAGAATATACACATACATTCCACTTTCAGACCCTGGGCCCTGTCTCCTGTAAAAATCAATGACATTTCTTCTCTATCTGCACAGTTTTAGAGACGTGCCAGATTTTTCTCCCAGTTCCCATAGTAAATATTCTTGTGGGAGTAAGTCTTATACACCCAAAATTATTGTGTCACATGTCAGTGAATCCTTAAAATTAGCAAAATTACAGCTTACCGACAGCGCTCGAAATTTCTGACACTCCTGACAATATTTTCTTTTCAGTCTTATCTTCTGTGAAAGGTTTCTCTCTTCACCATTTCATTCTTTCAGGATGATACCATTTATGACTTTATTTATGATTTTACCCAAATTTTTCGTGCTTGCTTTTTGCTTGGTTTCAAACCGACTATTGCAACACTGTTTCTAGTAAGAGAATGAGACATCATAATCTTTCTTTTCTTTTCTGCACAACATTGTTACCACGTTATTGTCTGAATCTTTCCTCCACCTTCTCTACATATGGAAAATATTTTTAAATTATTATTTAATTTGCTTAGGGTGGTCTTCTTGTTACTTTTGTTTAACTATTTCAGTGCATTTTCCAGGTGTTGTTCTACAGCTCTATTCTCATACTGCTTCCACCTAAATTATAACAATATTATGCATTTTCTTTTTAATTGATAGTTATGCTCTTTGATGTTCAGCTTGTCAGGCAAGGAGATTTTAACTTTCTTTCTATCACTGCAATAGCTGCATTATTTTTTCCTGGGCTAGCTGTGGTGCCCCATTTTGGTACAAATTTATAAATTGGTTCCTTAAATCACTAAAAAATTTCAAGATTATAAGAAGGAAATTGAAAGTGTTTCTGTAACTCCCAGTTACTTTATGGTCACAGACACTCCATCCAGCCTTTCCCAATACTGGTGCTACTAGAAACAATGAAAAACTACTGGCAGTAATCTCCTTGTCATGGCAGTGAAAGGATATATACAGTAAGATTCAAGGAGGTCTTAAGTCTTCCCTTCTTCATAGGACTCTATCCACAGCATTGTAAAAAGAGAAGAAAAGCCTTATGTATCTCAGACCTCAGCCCTTTATCAATATTTTCAGACTGCATGTGGACATTTTTGAGTCCAAGAATTGTGTTTGTAAGCCTCTACCCACTGCTGATAAAATGTCCAGATGCCTTTTCTGAGAACAGAAGCTGTTACAGATCTTATCGATCTCATAAATGAGGACTTCTCCCCCTTGAAAATAGTTTCTCTGAAGTCAGAAATGAGAGAACCTAAGGAAGAAGGAAGTCCTTTAAGAGAAATAAAGCAATGCTCAACTCATTTTCCCCACCTTGGACAGCAATGAGTATGGAAAATCCTGTCACCCATTAGTCTAAAGGAAGCTGAGAACAGAAAGAGGGTAAATTCTTGCTTTCTTAGTACACCAGACTGCTATCATGTTGCAGCCCTTCTTGTCCTGAAAAAAACTCCTAGGAATTAAATCCACATTCACATAAATAAATCCAGTACAATTTCACTTTTGTTCTATGATGCATTTAATCATTAATCAAGACATCAAATCCATTCATGATAAAACATATCATTCTGCTAATATTTGCCTCACTATAAAATATGGTTCAGAATATCCCAAATTATGGAAATCAATAGTTTATTCTGCAAAACTAGAAATTATAAAACCTCATATATATATAAAAAAATATTCGTCCTTTATGTTGTTTCCTGAATGAAATTCCCTTTCAAATCTGATTTTTTTACACACAGACAAATAGTTTGTCTGTTCTGGATGTGGATACTGATCTAGTCCTTATTAAATCAAGATGATCAAGATCATGCTAACTGTAACACTAACTGCAGCAACATAGAAGAAACTCATCTGGTCCTAGCCTAGCAGAATGCAAACTGAAAATGATTTTGGAAGGCTCTGCCTTACTATCTCGAAGCACAAGCAACACCTTGCAGTGTTCCATAAACTTACCTCAACAAGTAAACAGTTGTTCACCTTTTACTCAGTTAATCCAACCCTGTACTTTAAAGACACAATGCTAATACAAAGGTAATACATTGTATTCCAAATATTTAACTAAATAAGACAGTCTATATTCTTCAGTTGTTATAAAAAGGTAAAAAGGTAGAATATGTTTCAAGGTGAAGCTGTTGTGTAGTATGATGAATATTACTTTAACCAGCATTTATTTAATCAACTTCTACCAAGTACCTCTACAAATTTAAAACCTTAACATCACTGTACTGCATAATACTGCGTACTGCATAATAGTGTGACTGTTCTCAAGGAAAACATAAGCTATGCAGAAAAAACAATTATAGTAGGTATTTTCAAAGCAAGTTATCATAATTTAGGGAGTCAACAAAGGATTTTTCTGGATAAATTTACATCTGATCATAGAATCATAGAATCATTTAGGTTGGAAAAGACCTTTAAGAACATTGAGCCCAACCATTAACCTAACACTGCCAAAACCACCACTAAACCATGTGCCTAAGCAACACCTACACATGTCCTTTAAAAATGTCCAGGGATGGTGACACAAACACTTCCCTGGGCAGCCTTTTCCAATGCTTGACAACCCTTTCGTTGAAGACATTTTCTCTACTGTCCAATCCGACCCTCCCCTGTTGCAGCTTGTGGCCCTCTCCTCTTGTCCTGTCACTTGTTATGTGGGAGAAGAAACCAACCTCCCTTTCAGGTAGTTGTAGAGAGCAATAAGGTCTCCCCTCAGCCTCCTTTTCTCCGGACTAAACCCCATTTCCCTCAGCTGATCCTCATAAGACTTATGCTCTTGTGATCGGTTTATAGTAACATACAAAATCTTTCCCTGAAGCTTTAAACGTATTGTGATTACAAACCACTATACACACATATACACATACATATATATACGTGCACGCACATATATATATTGCTGAAAAGTCACTTTCTTGCTCTGGGATGTGCAAAGCATGCTTAAGTTTTAGTTCAGTCTAAACTAAGAGTTTAGTCTCTTAGTCTTTATAAAGCATGTAACTGATACAAAATAAACTACACTGCAAAATTTATTGCTAATAAATAGAACTTTAAAACCAGCTTGAAATATTAGTTAAGCATTCAATATTCAACTAATTTGGTATTCAATACTAAATGTTCTCTGGGTTTTCTTCAACTGAGACTTGTCCAGTCTAGGCAACTACACAAAAATAACCAGACCTGTTGTCATTTACTAGGCAGCATTGTTGTACATGCTCTCTACAGAATTATCTGAAAGCTAGAGTAATGAATGTAAATATTCATTATAGGTAAACAGATAAAAAATACTTTATATAAATTTATAAAATTGTTTTATATAATATAAAATTTTATAAAATAATAATAAATTATATTATTATGAATATATAGATCATAATTTATAAAATTTTAATTTACCTGTTTCTTCAGCATGTACTGTTATAATTCCAGATTTATATAAACAAGTAATCCATTGATAAAAGTTCATACAGTTCTTGGTATCAAGCGTAGTATCCTGTGACAATTAATTACACATTTTTTTTCTGTATTTAATATCAAACTCCTGTTTTATTTTTTTCCTAGACCAGACTGTGTTCATTATCTTTTTGTAATCCAGCTCCAGCTCTTTAACATCTTTTAGGAGATGAGGCAATCAATATTTCACAATAGTGTTAAAATTGTAGACTGGCTCACTGGATTAGACTGCCATGGAATCCAAGCAGGAAACAGTCCTGGAGAGTCTGCTGGCCTGCCAAACATCCAGCAGAAATTTTGATAGACTTACAATGTCCTTTGCATGATGTTACTGCACTCTTGCTACATTTTGCCAGCCTATTTCACTAAAATTTTTTTACGTCACTCCACTCCGAGCATTCATTTCCTGGTGTTGGACACAATAAGAAGAGGGAAAAATGTTAATTGAGTTATTCTCAGCAATACCCCAATCCCTTTTTTTAGATTGTTGTATTATTATTTAGAACCCTCTAAGCTCTCTTCAGTAAAAATAACAAAATACTGGAAGAAAATATACTTTAATAGTAAGCATTGCTTTAGATGAATTACAGTGCCTTAGGAAAATATCAGATACTTCTATCTAAGGAGTCTCCTTTTGTGAAGATAGGTCCACAGGAGTTTATAACTCCTGTGTATATGAAATCCCTTAACCTAATTTAATAAGTATTCCAACATTAATGAACTGGAACAAAACGGCATTTTATAGAATAACTGTGTCAGCCTACTGATTTATCATGCTTCCTATAAATTCCCATGAAGCTGACAAAGAAATAACACAAATTCACAGAGAAAATAATAGCCCCACTAAAACAATAATAAGAAACTGGATCAAACACAAAAGCCCCAGTGTGCTGAACATTTACTTTGTATCTGAGCATTAAAGTTTATTTGGCATGTTAAATCACTCTCTGTTTTAAGGCCCCTCATAGAGGAGAGTATCATTAGCAAAGCTAACACTGCCAGAAGTAAATTAGACATTTATGTTTTCACTTTCACTCTCAAGACCTTGAAGTTAAGATTTGGGACGGGTCACAATATTTTGCTAAAAATATATGCTACTCAAGCCTCTATGTAATCTCTTTTTCCTGCACTCATGCACAGGATAAAGAGGTTCCCATACATTCTCAGTGTTAAGCTATTTCTAATGAATAATCAGCAAATGTATTACTTGTTACATTTGTGACTGAAAAAGAACAAGCTTTACAGTGATAATTTACAATTTACAGTGATAGATGCTAACCTCTCCAAATAAAAGGGCTTTGCTTGGTGTAAAAACATCATGATGCATACAGAACACATTCCTTAGCTCTGTAAGACAACAATGTCTGCATTACAGAAAACACACCATTTTGGTCAAATTAATGTGGATACACACACCACAGAGCTTCAGTTCTGTCCTATGCATTTTTTCCCTTTTTAGTTTCTGGTTCTCTTGTGCAAAAATCTTTACACCTCAGAGAAGGAAATAGAATTCCCCTCAATTTTTGCCTGCATAATGTCTATACCACTTTCCATGTATCATAAGCATTGGATTTATGTGTTGCAGCGCAGGCATAGGTCACAACAGAGAGACACAGTTTACACAGCAACCTCTTTTTCCTCCATTCATGCATGGGACAATGAAGTTCTCATATACTCTGTCAGCCAGTCACCCACCAAGATGCTCAAACCATCACTGGGTTATCCCAACCTGTAACATAACACCTTGTACTCATATGCTGACATTCAATGACTTGATCCAAGAAAAAACTTGTTCAAAAGTTCTTAGGGCCAGATAAAATATCTAAGGTCACGTATCAACATTTATACTGTTAAAGAAAAATTGTTACAAGAGACAGTGAAAGGGCTGGAAGGCATGTCCTATAAGAAGTGGCTAAGGACTTTGGGTTTGTCTGGTTTGGAGAAAAGGGTGCTGAGGGGTGACCTCATTGCTCTCTCCTGAGGAGCCTCCTGAGGAGGAGACATGGAGCAGGAGGTGCTCAGCTCTTCTCCCTGGGATCCAGTGATGAGACACATGGGCATGGTTCAAAGCTGCACCGGGGGAGGTTTAGACTGGACATTAGGAAGCATTTCTTTGGCGAGTCAACCCTGGAACAGGCTTCCTAGAGAGGTGGTCGATGCCTCAAGGCTGTCAGTGTTTAAGAGGCATTTAGGCAATGCTGCCCTTAATGACATGCTTTAACTTTTGTTCAGCCCTGAATTGATCAGGCAGTTGGACTAGAAGATCATTGTAGGTCCCTTCCAACTGAAATATTATATTCTAATTCAGGGAGCAGATCCAGGATTCTGCCTTTTCTGTTGAAGACATTCCAGGTACCACAAGGACTTAGTCCAAAGGGAGTCTTATGTCTCCAGAGAAAAATTTGAACGTTTATTCCAATTTCTGCCTTGTAATCCTTCGGGGGTTTTTTCTGAAGTAGTGAATAACAAAGTCATTTACTAATCAAAAAGACATCTAGTTTTTAACTAATTACCTGCTTCAATGGAAACCAGTTGATATGAAAAGCCTAAGGTTGCGGGGACACCAGTCCAAAGCTGGGAGTAGGGTTCTATACCTTCAGCATGTAACACTAAGCTCTTTTCAAAACTGAGGGGGAAAAAATCAGTGATTTCTACTAGCATAGCTTTTCTTTACACTTATTTTGTCAAAAAGGTTTGTTTAATAAGCAGCAACTGCTGATGAAAGAAAGTGGGCTCTATCTCTACTTACTACACATTCACAGAAGAGACAGAAATGATAAAAAATGGATGGAAAAATCCCAAACAATCTAGATTGGACATGTGAAAGAGCTATGCTTACCCTTTGTGCAAAACAAAAACCTGTTTGTACAAATACAAAATAGTAATGACACTAATTTTTAGTTACTACTATTTTATTGGTATTCTTGGAAAAACTAGACTCTTTATTATTAAGTACATATAAAACCAGAAACAATCCACATGCTATTTCACAGCAAGAAACTACATTATCATTTTCAAGGACACCGTTTCATCATTGAATAAAATACTTATTTCAAGTGTATGTTTGCAAGGGAGAGAAAACTGTCATTTGGTCTTTAACTGCAGGATATGTCAATGTATAATAATGAGTACTCCAAATAAAACACAAACATTACATCCTGTCTCTGGTTTTCTATGTTATTTTCCAATAAAGCTACAGAATCTATGCATCGTATGCTTTTATAAATAATGCAACATCATTTAAAAAATGCCATTTTCTTATATCACCTGCCTTAGAGCTGGACTCTACTAAGTTTATTACAGTGTTGCCTTTCTTACATAGGCACTTCTACCCTCTTCCCAAGATGTATGCGAGTCTCATCCAGAATCAAAGTACAGTGTTCTCTTTTTTCTTTCTTTCTTTCTTTCCTTCATTTCTTTTCTCTTTTCTTTTCAAAAGTAGTTTCTAGTCTACAGTAGCTATTTTTCAATCCTTGTACTGACCACAAAAAGAGCCACAAAGGAGAATAAGAGGAAAGGGATTTACAAGCTTGATGAAGGCCACAGCTGCTCAGAAATAAATGTGAAAAGTGGTTCCTTGAGGCTTGCATCATCTGGTAGAATGGAGGGACCATGTTGCCCTGTTACTCCCTGAGGAACATAGAAAACATAGCCACATGCCTGGTTAGATGCAAAAGCAGGTTTTTGGCCTGGCTGCCACCTTTTCCGTAAAAGCAGCACGTAAAGCCTTTCACTCCAGACATTAGAAAGCCACAGGTAAAAAAACCAAATTAAATCAAAACAAACAAAAAAATAAAAGAAACCCAAAACGTCAAAACCAAAACTAAGAAATGTCGTTACTCGGTGCTAGGCCTGCTTTCTCTCACAGAAAGTTTACATACAGATGCCTTGAGTCCAATTCTAAACCCAAGTCAATTTTTTCTTATAGGTAAGAGCTCCCTCCCCATCCAAATAAAGGTGTTCCACTTTTAATTCCTATAACATTGGCATCTGCTGTACATGAGGCTGTGCAGATCAGACTGACCACAAACCAGTTTATTAATGATTTCTGGTATACATGAGGCCATCACATATCCTTCTTTACACATACTGACAAAAAGTCTGTCTTTAACTATGTTTTCTGGAATTGTCCTTGTACTCTAAATGCTACTAGAAGGATAGTATCATCACACAATTTGATACCGTCATTTAGGGCAAATTGGCACCACAGTCATCTAGAAAAGGTTTTACAAGAGAGAGTTTTGAAGTGCTTGAAAGCCCACCTCAGAGCCATGCTTTTCTTATCAGTGATAACATATATTGTATCCTATTGGAAGAGTTTCCAGATGGCAATACAGGACTGGATTTTGACCAGTATAATATTGCTCAGAACTCAAAATCTGAGACACACTATGAAAAATAAACTCCTTAGACAAATAAAGGTTGTCTATGTCTGGCTCTTTATGAAAATGACTTTTTTTTTTCACATGCTTTTTACTCAAATCTGGTGTCTGCCCTAACATTGACTTGAGTTGACTTCTTGCCTTAAAAAGATTTTTCCTATAGTTTTCTAAGACAAAAGCATCAGAGAGCACACAATAATCAGGCAAAATGTTACACAGATGTAGGTTTCAAAATTCAGACTTGCTTGAGCTGTAGCTCAAGCCACCACCTAGCATTAGCCACCACCATCAAGGCAGAAAGTTTTCTCTGTAATGTCTTCCCCGTGGGACACCACAGTACATGAATCAATGAAAGTCACTTGGCCCCTCTTCTCTACAGGAGCTACGCCTTGTATGAATTCTCTACCCTGTGTTACCACCTTGTTACTGAGTTTCATGACAAGATTATTTAATGTCTGATACATCCTACTGGGTAACAACTTAATTTAGCAACCACAGATTTTTTAACCTCGCCCTCTGTACTTCATATCTACTCAAGTTATAGCAGGACATAGTCACTGTAGCTGTCTATTGGCCAGCCTTAGTTTGTACAGTTGCAGGACATTGTTAAGATGCAAGCATGAAGAATTTTTGAAAACGAAATTTCAGACAGGCTTGACATGGATACAATAGGCTAAGGATATTATTTCAACATTTTTCAATATATAGCCCAGCAAAAAGACTGTGCATGTCTTAAGATTGGAGCAGTCAAAATACATTAAATAACCACTAATACTCAGTAGTTCTTGTCAATCAATCCTTAAAGCTCTTTGTGTAATAAGTAACTAAATGTGATTTGCTGATCGAACAAGTTAAGCAAGAGGAACGAACCCATTGTGGCAGTCTTGAGAACTCCCTGTTTAACCAGAAGAGACATGTCCACAATGTTATCTTGCTACACCAACATGGGAACTCCTGTTTGACAAAAAGCTTAACCACAATGTTATCAGAATGTATTGTTTTAAGCTGATTCTGTGACCAACATTTTATCTAAACTACCTCAAGCAAGAAGCTCCAGAGGGGCGTACCGAAGATGTCGAAACCGAAACCGACCTCCGTGAAGATAAAAAGAGCTGCTCAGCTTGCTTGAATTTGCGAGCCTTTGGTGGAGCTGTGACTCCCCGGCCGCCGAGCGCTGCTTTTGCCTTCCTACCTCTATAAATATTTATTGAATCTATTTCGGACTTGATTTATTTTAAATTCAACTATAACATTTGTATGCATCTTTTAAAGTTTTCCCTCTTTCATGTCCCTTTTCCTGCTTCCCGAATTTTCACTAATTATCATTTTTATAATTTTGGCTTCTTATCCTTAAGTCTTAACATTCGCAGCAAGCATGCGCATGTAAGTTACATGCAAAAACAAAACCTCCTATTTATACTTTCATACTCCAAATGTTTATTTTTCTTCTTCCAAGGCATCCATTAAAACTGAAAATAGAACTCAAGTGTGGACATTTTGGTGCAACTTTTGTAGTGCATTTTTCTTCAAAATATTATTTCCAAGGTCATTCATAAAATGGTACTGAACATCAGATCTTAATAAAGTCTGTTTGAGCAGGTGCAGTGACAGATTGATTCAATTTTTGTTTAGTAGGTCCAGCACAATTGCTGTGTTAAACACAGTAAAAAAGCACTACACTTACATTTTTGATTAATTTATTCATTCGTTAAAGAATTAAAAATGGGTTCAGATTTTCAATCAAAAATATGACTATCCTGACTAAAACATTACAAATAGCCACTTCATGCAGAATTAGAAAAGTAAAGGCCAAGATTATTTTTCTAACACAAGTAGTGGCATAAATTAAAATAATATATCACACAGCAGGATTTATATCTAAAAAAATTAATAATCTAGCAAATGCATCAGTAAAAAAAATAATCTCAAAACTGTTTTTATGAAATGGTAAACAAAGACCTGTTTAATGCTTTCAGTAACCAATAGTAAAGTACATGCCCATTGTCTCTCCTTGAAAAAGAAAATCTGTACAACTAGCATGTCAAATAACCTATTAAAGAGCAAGTTACCTATAAGGCACGAGTACAGTGCTTTGGTCAAGAATTGTTCTGCTTACTTCGTTCTAACAAGACTTTCACCTTCCATTCAAAAGCAGAAGGCCTGTTGATCTGCCTGAAGGCCGGGGGAAGTCAGGCTTGAACACCCGCAAATGAGTGCGCAGGGCACCCATCCCCGCCCCCACTCACGAGGCCAAACAGAGCTGCTGCTTACATTTCTATCATGCTCTGAGTCATGCATTAAAAAGAAAGAGCAGACAGTTGCCACAAAGCACTGAATAAAGACTAAAGTAGGGAGATTACACATTTGCATTTCCACTGAGTACAGATTTTCTTTCCAAATGCTAGTAGAAGACAAAGCAAAGTCCAGGTCCTTGGCTTCTATGCAGCATGAACTGAAAAGAACTGTTGTATGTTTTCACAGTAAATGCCTTCATTTTTTGTGGCTCTGCCAAGATAGTAGGCATTTCTGCCAGTTCATTTTCGAAGTATGTGTTTTCCTAAGCCCTCGTATCTTTGCAGTTCTTCACACAACTTCAAGAACGGACAATACTTGCAGCAAAGCCCATTGTCCTTTATGCAGGCAACCCAGAGCACGAGGGAGATAGAACAATGTGACCGAAATGCTTATCATGATGGCCTTACGTTCCCCTGTTGGGAACAGATGTCACAAAGATTGTGTACTCTGCCCCTCCCACAAAATAATACCACCCGCAAAATAATACATCTGAGCATACGCGTGTAGGTCCTGCATGCCCAAGGCTGAATTCACACTGTTTTGAAGATTTCTATATTTATTTGCTCCTCCTGTTATGACAGCATGTTCCAAAAGTGTATTTCACAACCCTTATCTTCCTATGCTTCCTGAGCATCAAAGGAGATGACATCAAAATTTCCTTCTCTTCAATTATGGATGCTATGAAGACAACAGTTTTAAAATATACAACTGACTTTACAAAAATATTTTTTTAAAAGTCAGTGCCCTTACATTAGGAAAAGCGCATAGCTGAACAAGCAGAAAATATAGTTGTCTCAAAACTTCAGAAGCAACATTTGCAGAATCTTAGCCTCTGTTCTAGACTAGCTTTTAGGACTGTGGATATAATGAAAGGTAGCCCAGCATATTAAATGCAGTACTGTGAAGAAAGGTGTCCAAAGCAGTTATAAAATGGCATTCTGCTACATAGCACCAAATCCTGAAAGAACTGAGTGCAGCCCAAGGCAGTTGGACTCTTAAGTGGAACAGAGCCAAGTGGATATTGGAAACAAAATTACTATAATGGATAAATCACATCCAAAGTAGCACTGAAATTTTATGTATGTCCAGTAAAGCATAAATTCAGATGGAGCACAGATTTCAGAGAAGGATAATGTAATGAAATCAGAGGGCCAAATTAATCCCTAGAGTTATTCCCTAGAAGTCAAGTGAGCTAGGCAAAATCTTAGTTTATTTTGTTATTTCAAAGAGAATCAGTACCAGCTGGGGCTGCACAACACGTTTAATAAAATCAACAAATTTATACTACCCTTTCCCAAGTACATTCGTGGAGGAAGATCTCTCTCCAAAGTGGTACATAAGAGAACACCCATTCACAATTCCTATTTGATGAGAAAAGCTGAAAGATTTCACGTTACCCAGTATTCACATTGATTCTGCAGACTTAGGGGCTCCATTATTTTTTTTCCTTCCCCTGTTAAAACAGCTCCAAAGAAACCATAGTTTCTGGTTCTTCAGGGAACACGTTTTATTCCAGCAGGAAGGTCCACAATATGTATTTGGCCACATTTCTATGGCTATGACAGCAATTGAATTCTGTTACTCTTTTCAAATGAGTGAGTGTTAGCAACTGGTAAAATTTAGACTCCGATCCATGTAATATAGTTTGGTTATATGAATTTGCTTTAATTTTACTTACGACAGGAAACTGGGGTGGCGTCATCAGCTGATTTTTAAATTACTCCTTTATGTCTCAGAGAAGTGGTATGGTACAAGGTAGCTATTTCTTGGCGCTCAATTAACACGCACTGTTGAAACATCACACAGTAAGGTAACAAGTTATGAAAGTTACTCTTCCTGTTTCCAAAGATGCAGAGGGAATACTCGACCATGAGTTCGCAAACTTGGAAAAAAGGAGGTAACCACAGTTCACACTCCTCCCCTTACATCCACTATTCCTGCTGAGGGTCTTCTGTGATGTTATCTTGGCTTTATTCCAAGGATTTTAAATGCATTCTCTTGGAATCATAGCTAGTAAATTTTCTTTAGCAATATCTAAATTAAGTAATGCAATCTAGTTTATGTTGCATTTGTACATATATATGCAGGTATATAATAATTCTATTGGGAATAGCATCTGGGCATAGAGGTAATTGAATGCAAAATTTTGGTCTTAATGATTACTGTTATTGAATCAGCTTCTGCACAGGAAATTGCTAGCAGAAAAATCTCTTACATGATGAACTGTACTCCATATCTCTGTTGGTAAGTCATAACCAGCCTATTCAGCCTATTCAGAAACATACAGTTTTATAAAATGTTTCATTTTCACAAAACTGTATTACTGAAAGATCATAGATCAATGTACATGAACAGCATGCAAGTACTTCATATGCTTCATATATTTATTATCATCTAGGCTGGAAGGGACCTTTAAAATGATAAAGCCCAACCATTAACCTAACACTGCCAAACCCACCACTAAACCATGTTCCTAAGCAACAGGTACACATATCTTTTAAGTACCTGCAGGGATGGTGACTCAACCACTTCCCTGGGCAGCCTGTTCCAATGCTTGTTAACCCTTTCTGTGAAGACATTTTTCCTAACACCCAATCTAAACCTCCCCAGTGCAAGTTGAGGCCATTTCCTCTTGTCCTGTCACTTGTTACTTGAGAGAAGAGACCGACCCCCACCTCTCTACAACCTCCTTTTCAGGTAGTTGTAGAGAGCGATAAGTTGTCCCCTCATCCTCCTTTTCTCCAGACTAAACAAACCCAGTTCTCTCAGCCACTCCTCATAAGACTTGTGCTCCAGACCCCTCACCAGCTTTGCTGCCCTTCTCTGGACTTGCTGCAGAATCTCAATGTCTTTCTTGTAGTGAGGGGCCCGAAACTGAACACACTATTTGAAGTGCAGCCTCACTTATTATATATTAGCTTTTCATTTGTGCTCCAAACAATGTATGTCCCATTTGAAGTCATCTTTAATTTCTGCATTCTCTTTCCCTTTGCCTACCTGTACAACCTAAGTAAACTACTTACACACTTTCCTGTTACTGTTGTGTCACAATTTCATACTTGAATATAATTATGTTCAAAATTCCACTGTGTTGTATGGATATTTGATTATCCCTGTGTTAGAAATGAGGAACAATAAATTGCAACTATACCCTTAAAAGAGCATATTTGTGGCAAAGACTTCTGAAATTTATAGACAGATTTAGTGGAGTAGAAGCACGTATTTATGAATAATTTCAATATGCATATTCTTCTTCCTGTCTATGTTGTAAACATATAATATATAATCATAACTGAAATAATGTTTTCATATATTGCAAATAAAATATTTTCAATAATAAACACCTCCAAAGTGAAATAAATCTTGCCTAATGGATCAATTTCTGACAACAGCAACAACAAAACTGAATGAAAACTCAAAACCAACCAAGTCTCTTGCCTTTGTGGAACATTAGATTGAGACAAATGAATAGTACTTCACAATTAACAAGTTCCTGTCAAGTATTTAGTCATGACTAAAAATCCATCAGTAAATTTATGAAAGATCTGACGGCTACTTCAGTTAGAATTACAGAAGACACATTCATGTAGTATAAATTGATTTGAATTCATTACTCTGTACATCTCTCTGTATTTCAGCATAGCAGCACCATTGTATACAAACTGCCAGCAAAATCAATAAATTAATTTTCTACAGCAAAAGCCATTTATCCCCGGGAATCTCAAAAAGGTTATATTTGATTGTTGCCTTTCAAAATTAAACACTGAAGTATTTTATTACCTGATTTCTAGAAAGAAATTGGGTGTAAACAGACCATTTCATGTTTATCAACTGAATCTGATCATAACTTGCCTTTTTTAATGCTATGGTAAATAAACATAATGTTTACTGTCACACCAATTAATGTATCATTTGAACAGATGCATTGAGTACAGGGTTTACCCTAAAATTACAGATAGAGAGGAGAGTCAGCATTCTGCTAGTCATTATTCTAATGTAATTATCAATACATTGATACTCACAATATACATCTATTTTTTTGCATATTTATCTGACAAAAAAAGCTGAATGTAACAGATACTATGACTTCCCCAATCAAGTATGTTCTGTGATGCAACCGAAAAACTCTAGGGAGGCAAAAATACTTTATTCAGTAAGTAATAAAAATATTTTAATAAGTAAGTGATGTCACACATTTAACATAAACTTGGTGCACTAAAAATATCACTCATGGCAAAATTCCCTTTTTGCAATATGAACTACATGTGAAAATTATACCTTGTTGATGGTTTTGTGCTGTTTTTAAAAATACTCAAAATATTTTTATTATACATTACCAGATAATTGCTGCTGAAAGATCTTTTCATGTTTTGGCAAAAAGAGACAAAATTTAGTCTCTTGCTATCTGAGAATGTGACATACTGAAGAATAGCACCAAAAAATATTTAATAATAGGTTTTGAGGTCATACACAATGCACAACACACAGGTTCGTCACACTGGTATATATTTCATGAGCTACATTGTCATTTTCCCTATTAATTGATCAAAATCTATCCATTAAAAACCATCCCCGGATGAACAATCTTTTAAAAAAAGTTAACACCACAAAAGCTTTAGCATCATTGGTTAGAATCAATGGTATTCCCCAAGAAGCTCGTCTTTTCAAATAGCAAAGTTTACATCTATTTGAAATGGAAAGGGGGAAAAAAGGCATCCCAAAATCTGAAATACTAAAATTAATTTCTTCTTAGAGCAATGCTGTGAATTCTTGCTATAAAACAAGGTTTACGTTTGTTCAGCCATCATCCAATTGCAGAACAAACTGAGTTTACTTGCCCTAAAAACCTCAAAGCTCAGGCTAAGGCAGGCAGTGCGCTGGCAAATCAGAAGACAGAGCTGGCTACATATCTTTTAAAAGTTTAAAAAACACTCTGGAATGTATCCAAAGAAGACATATCTGCCAGCAGTTAGAAGTATTACTTCCTTTTACATCCTGATTGCTGAGGCTGCTACTCACAACACTGACATGTCAGTAGAAAGGAATTTGTATTGGTGTACAAGCTGCTTCAATGCAAAATTTAGGGGTTTAAACCATGGTTCCTTATAAATTGCTATACCTTAGAACTAGTAATTTATTTTTTTTAGAACTAATCACTTAACTTTAATTAAAAATCTTTCATTAACTAGGTCTTTATAACAGTGATATGGAAGTTCTTTTTGACTTATTTTCGCTCTCAAAGGTGTCTGAAAAGCAACTAGAATAGCATAGGGCTCTGCATAGGGGCTGAGAGGGTTGGGGCTGTTGAGCAGACCAACAGCAGCAATGTTGTGGTAGGGGACTGCTACAGATGTCCTGATCAGGAAGAGGTAGTAGACAAGTAGATAAACTGGAAGAAGCCTCCCATTCACAGGTCCTTGTCCTCATGGGGGACTTTAACCACCCTGATACCCGCTGGAAGGACACCACAGCAAGGCTCGTGCCACCTAGGAGGTTTCTGGAGTGCTTTGATGACACCTTCCTGACACAGGTGATCAAGGCACAAAGACAGAGAGGCTCTCAGCTGGACCTGGTACTTGAGAAACAAGGAAGACCTGTAGAGGAATTGAATGTTGGTGACAGACTTGGCTGCCAAGACTGTGAGATGGGTGGAGTTCAGGGTCATGAGAAGAGGGAAAAAACAAATAGCAGGATCATGGCCCTGGCCTGCCAGAGAGCAGGCTTTGGCCTGTTAAGGGATCTGCTAGGAATGGGAGACAGCCCCGGTGAGAAGAGGGCTTCAGGAGAGCTAGTTGATTTCCAAGGATCACGTCTCCAAGCTCAAGAACAGTGCACGCCACCAAAGGGCAAGTCAAGTAGATGTTGCAGGAGGCCTGCGTGGATGAGGAAAAGGTCTGATAAAGCTCAAATATTAAAAGGAAGCATACAAAAGGTGAAGGCAAGGGCCAGTGACCCAGGTGAAATACAGAGATGCTGTCTGAGCATGGAGGGATGGGATTAGGAAAGCAAAGCCCATCTGCACTTGAATCTGGTGAGGGATGTGTAGGGCAAGAAGGGAAGCTTCTACAGGTACCTGAGCAGTGAAAGCAAGACTAGGGAAAAAGTGGATGTGCTGCTGAACGGGTCAGGAAACCTGATGACAGGGAAATCTCCAAACTACTCAAAGGGCACACGGGGGGCTACCACCTGGAAGCAGCTGGGCAGAAAAGTACCTGGGCATCCTGCTGGACAGCAAGCTCAACATGAGTCAACAGTGTGCTCTTGCAGCAAAAAAGGCCAAGAGCACATTGGGCAGCATTAAAAATTGTGCTGTCAGTGTGTCAACGAGAGCGATCCTTTACTTCCTCTCGGCCCTAGTGAAAGCACATCTGGAGTGCTGTGTCACGTTTGGGGCTCCCCACTACAAGAAAAACATGGCCATGCTTGAATGAGTGCAGTAAAATCCTACCACTGGGACTATGTTGGCAACTGGCCTAACACAAATAATTTGGTGAAAAAGAAGGCAAAAAAAGCAGTAACAAGAGTTTAATGAAATTCCGTGCTTCTCCATCTTAGAAAATTCTTTAAAATAGGTTGCATTTTTCAAGTTACTTAGTATACAAAATTACATACTGAGTCATTTTTGTGATTAAATATTGGACTGGTGTTCAACTGAGGAGCAGTTCATAGTCAGCATTTGTATTTATAACTTTAACTGTGGGTATGGTGACTACAAAGCATGTTACAATTCCTTATGGGAAATGTTAAATCTTTAATATCTTTTAAGTTGCTACTTTTATTTTGCTGTAAATAAATGTCCTAAGTATATGTTGTTTCCTTCTGACACAGACATGGAGATCTGTCTCCGTTCATTGTTGCATAGGTATGAAAGTAACTGTGTTCCCAAAGAATACAGAAGGAGACTTTTTAAAAATACAGAGTAAGTTGTTTCAGTGTCTACTGAAACAAGGCTTCTGAAATGGTGGCAAGCCTTCTTTTTCTTATTATTTTAATTTTCTCCAGGAAGGGATTGAAAGAAATGAAAAATTAATTTGTGCAGCTTGATAAAGCAATTCAAATGTAAGAATTCCAGTCAGGCCTTGCAGACCAGATGGCTTTTAATTTTCTGGCAATGATGTTAATTGGAAGTCAGGATGTAAACTTCTTTTTTAATCAACTTTAGGCAACTGAGGTTTTTTTCTAATCATATAAACAGCTGCACACTGGAAGCATCTCAGCATCAGTTTTACATTGTACAGTACACATTAGCCAGGACAAGTAAAACTATAAAAAACAATAATCTTAAGTAAAGTTGTAGATCACGGGTAACTACTTTAAAGACTATAAAAATGAAAGTTTGGGTTTTTATGCGTCTTACATCTTCCCTCTCCATTTCTGCAATAAAATTCCTAAAAATCACAAAAAAAATCTTGACATTTATTTAGTCACTAAAAAGTTGGTATGCTGCTAGTTTAGCATAAAAAATTAGAAACCTCAGTTCCGTAGTATAACGCAAGTAGGTAAGAATTTTATAACTTTCTCTTTTTGGTACACTTTCAACTGAGTATATAAATAGAATTTTAATTGTATTAGCACAGCAGTGTTTTCACTATTCTCCTTTTCAAACTGAAGAAAACTACGGGATCCATCTTGCAGAGAAAATAATGTTATAATATCAAATTAGGAATTAATTATAGGAGAAAGCAAAACTAGGAGTGTATTTCAAAAGCTAGAAGTAGGTTTTCACATTTGCCATAATAGTCATCATTCCAGAGGTTATTAACTGAAAGAAAGAAATTGAATAACTAGTATTTATCTCTGCTTTACCCCCCCCCCTCCTTTTTTTTCCCAGAAAGCACAGAAAAACAGAAAAATATTCTAGATCGCCTTTTTGGATTACCTTCTTTGACAAACTTTGCACATTACTATGGTAATTAACATAATATGGGACAAATATTTGTCGTACTTGCAAGAGTGATTAATATCGTTTGAATACGTGGTCATTTTTTCCTCAGGTTATTTAGGCACAAGCCTAAGATTTTTTTGTCTCCTGGTTTATTATTTTATATATTTGCTACAACAGTACAAAGAATTCTACATTCCTGACCAGCCCCAAATAAGCACATAATATAAATAAACCAATGTTTTTCACAGAATCACACATAATTACAGAATGGTTCAGGTTGGAAGGGACCTTAAAGATCATCTAGTTCCAATCGCCCTGCCCTGGGCAGGGACACCTCCCACTAGACCAGGCTGCTCAAAGCCCCATCCAGCCTGGCCTTGAAGGTTTCCAGGGATGGGGCATCCACAACCTCCCTGGGCAACCTGTTCCACTGCCTCACCACCCTCACAGGAAAGAATTTCTTCCTTCTTATCCTTATATCCAATCTAAATCTACCCTCTTTCAATTTGAGGCCATTACCCCGTGTCCTATCATAACACTCCCTAATAAAGAGGCCCTCCCCATCCTTCCTGTAGGCCCCCTTTAGGTACTGGAAGGCAGCTATAAGGTCTCCTCGGAGCCTTCTCTTCTCCAGGCTGAACAACCCCAACTGTCTCAGCCTGTCCTCATAGCAGAGGTGCTCCAGCCCTCTGATCTTCTTCATGGCCCTCTGCTGGACTCATTCCAACAGGTCCATGTCCTTCTTGTGCTGAGGACTCCAGAACTGGATGCGGTACTCCAGGTGGGGTCTCACCGGAGTGGAGTAGAGGGGCAGAATCACCTCCCTCGATCTACTGACCATGCTTCTTTTAATGCAGCCCAGGATGCACTTGGCTTTCTGGGCTGCAAGTGCGCATTGCCTGCTTATGTTGAACTTCTCATGCACCAGCACCCCCAAGACCTTCTCCTCAGGGCTGCTTTCAATCCATTCTCTGCCCAACCTGTATTTGTGCCTGGGATTGCCATGACCCAGGTGCAGGACCTTGCACTTGGCCTGGTTGAACTTCACGAGGTTCACATAGGCCCACCTCTCAAGCCTGTCCAGGTCCCTCTGGATGGCACCCCTTTTGTAAGCATGAGCAAATAGATAGCATATTTCCTCCACTCAGAGTATGTTTAATGCATGTTATCTTATGGGAAACATGAAAATTATGCCAGAAAGAGCATTCAAAATGAAAAATCAAAAATGCATATATGTTTTGCTTGTTGAAAATAGAAACATAACATAAAAGTACCATTAAACACTACATTAGCAGCTTTTATTTTTCCCCTGCAGCATCCCAGTATCTCCAGTTAACTTTCACGGTGGGGTTACCTACAGGTTTGCCAATAAACCTTATGTTTAAAAAGAAAAAAAAGCTCAAAATGAGTATCATACTGCCTGTATATATGTGTGTGTCTCTGGCACTGTGCACATACTTTCTCTCACCCCTTCTCTACCTTACAATTTTAAAAATTCTTGACTAGTATCAACAAAGTATGACTACAGTATAGGTACTTAAAATATATATCTTCAACATTTTTTGACAACATCTGAGTAGAGATGAAACATTTGGCAAGTGTCCCAAGTGAAAAAAAAACTGCATAGAGAAATCATATTTTATAAGACATATAGAGACCCATCAGGCCTAAATAAAAATTAAAAACTCAAGCCCATAGGTCCTTCAAAGGCAAATCTGTCACAGAAGCAAAAGTGGAAATCCAGATCTCACAAGTGCTGTTTGAACAGAATCATCATGAAGTTCAATAGGTATAGATGCCTCTCGGTATTAACTTCAAACACATACCAGGCCGAAAAAGCACAGCCAGCAGTCAGGGGAAGTGACTATTTTGCTCTTCTCAGCATTCATGAGACTGGGTCTGAAATATGCTTGATCCGCGTTAAGTACAAGAGGGATAAGGACAAACTGGAGAGAGTCTAGCAGAGGAACAGGCACCAGTGTGGTCGTGGGCTGGGGTAAATGACATTCAAAGGGGAGGCTGAGCGTAGACAGAGGTAGATCCATTGCCCCCAACACAGCAGAGAGTAAAAAGGGAAATGCAAACAACCAGCCTGCAGGCCCAGAGATACCCTAGGATAGTGTTTTCTGAGGCAGCCAAATTCTTCCTGGAGGTCCCACCTGTTGCATAGCCCTGTTCCTCAACTTTTGCATCACTGATATATAGGGCCAGATCTACCTTGAAAAATGACAGATGTTGTCCTAGGAGCTTTTGATAGAAATGACAAAAATGCAGGAAGAAAAATACAGCATATAATGGACTGTGAGGTCTGTGGAAAGTAAGATTTGTTCTTGTCTTATTCATATATACTGAACTCTCAAGGACAAGATAAGGAATGATTGTCAATATATGTCATTAGAAAGAATACAATAATTTTGCAATCTTATAAAATTTTAAAAATTATGGAAGAAACTTTCTTTAAATAAAGTTGCATTTCAACAGTTGTTACTTCCCAAACTACTTCTACGCAGCATTTTGAAGAGATTTCAGGATTATTTTAAATTATTTAATGGTAGGCCAAAATGTCAAGGTTTGTGCTGGAATGCAGTTTTCATGCTCGGTGAAGCCTGAAGGACTTAAGCTTTTCTATCTAGTGCTGGAAGGCAGTTCAATATAGCCCTTAATACCTGGGACAGAGTGAGGAGAGGAGGGAATAAACCTTTCTTCCTTAACACCACTAAAAAAGGTAGTCTCTAATGTTTTCACTGATCAGTTCAGCAATTTCTTTTACTAACACATTCTATGTGACTGGAGATTGCTAAGATAGGTCTAATAACACCTGATATTCTTGAAGCACTATTGGGTAAAGAGACTTTCAGCTCCAATTCACTAGCATGCATCCAGTCAAGGCAGAGTTGCAGTGCAAAAGTCATTGCCTTTTGACAAGCCTAAACTTCTAAACTGAGCTGAACTGATTGTTGTGGATTAGTGTCCACTGCACGATTTCTGTGTAACAGAACTCAAAACTGTGCTGGAACAACAATGTTGCTTCCGGTTTACAAAGAAAGAAACTGGAGGATAATCAATTGCTTGGAGATTTGATTTCCACCTTGGAACCAGAATCCGGGCTTTATTTGGAATGTATAATGCTATCTAGATCAATTTGCGTTCCTTGCACATAATGCCCCTGAACCTGTATAAATACTAGTAGGTTTTATACAAGATCCTCCAGCAATGGAGATATGCTACTTCTTTCCCTAGACCACGACTGATAATGGGAAATTTAACTTGAGTGTTTTGATTTTTGTTTTGTGTTTTCTTTATGTTTCCTTGCAAACTGAAATGTTCTATATTTGGGAGAAGTATAATGAAAAAAATAAAACTAGGAAGCGTGGGATTACCAAACGCTGAATGGAATCATAGTGTTCTTGAATAGTAGCACAGGTATCCTGAAAAAGGCAAAACATAAATGAAAGATAATTTATACTCTGCAATAATGGAATTTTGCTTCCAGTGGTTAAAAGTAATTTTTGTGGTTATTGCATTTATGTTTGTCATAGGTGTGTGTATGTAAGTATCCTTTTCAATATTATTTAGATCCCCAAGTTAGGCACACAGTATACAATGCAGTAGACATCAGAAAATGCATACTGAATATTGCAAATATGGCTACTGTGTCTTTCCCTGGATTAGTTATCATAGAAGTGTATAAATGAAAAATTACTACATTTGTTATTACTAAAGGAATAGAAATAGGATACTGCAGTTAATATTATGTAGGTGAAGCTGAACTAACCTGTACAGTACTTATAGAGGAATCCTGTTACTATCCAGAGACTGATGAGTCACTAGTGGTTGCTGTCTGCATTTAAAAATTATGACTACCTTATTGGAACAAAAGTATTAGTTTTCTTGAGGTGGTGCTAATAGCCATGGATGGGGAGACGACATTTTTGTACATGACTGCTAAATCTGTCTTTCTTGCATATGTACAATATCATTAAAACTGTAGATTAGCATATCTTACTATTTTTATAATTTCTTCTGGCTTAGCCTGGAATGAGACTGTGAGGTCTTTTTGTTTCCTGTCTTTTAACACAGTCCCCATATGATCATTCTTGAGGGGCGCCTTTTGTGGGCAGAATTATGCTGACTGATGTTCTGCTGAGGAACATGTGTCCTGACACAGTCCAACATGGAGATTTCTGTAGAGGAGAATCGAATGAAATCAGAGTTGTCACCACAGTTTGAGCATCACAGTTTACCTGAGAGAACTCTGTTCTCTAGTCTCTAGTCCAGCAGAGAAAAATAAATACATAAAGTGTTTGGAAATTTTCCTCATTTATTAGTCCTTTTGCCTGCTTATACAGCATCCATAGAGACTGAGTACATCACTGCTTACTTCACTGATACTGAGAATCAGATAAATTAGCACTTTAGTGGACTGCTAATCCTTCTGTTGCTCCCCTTACATGGGAGTTCAAGAGGAAAAGCATGAAAAAAAATGTGAAAAACCTAAGTTTTTAGTTCTTTTCACTTTCCATTTTAATATTCTATTACAAATCCAGACATTTTAAAAACATATGAAATATATGATATTTAAACCATTTGTACTATGTTACTCAGTTAGGCAACAATCAAAATATGAAATAGTGTTTTGCAAACCTATTTTAAATATTTTGCTTGGTAACTTTTTGTTACAGGGCGGGCCTATACAAGAATGCACTTTTATGACTGACCTTTAAAAATGTTCTTTAATAATTAATCTTTCTTACCTTAATTATTTTAAGTGCTAGAAAACTTTTCCACAGAAGCAAACTTCAATTAGCTTGATATTCTTGCCAGTGTACACACTATGTCACTATTCTGAAAGGATGATTGATTAATACATTTTTCTTCAGCTATCCACTTTGAGGAAATCCTACAAAATAAAAGTACTCCTGCTTATAGTACCACTAAGGAAAATACTGATTTCATACAATATACATTAATTAATCTGCATTCCAAATAATTCTAAAATGTCATATTTAAAAAAAACCAACAACCCAAAACATTTCATTTGAGTCACAAACTCTGTATGGAGTATAGCTTGAAGCAGATAATTGGTGATGGTAAATAAAAACTTAACATAGGAAAGAAGTCATCAAAGCATGCCACAATTTTAAACAACTTTTAATTTTTTAAATTTAAAATTTACACTTTTTAGCTTAATGCTATTTAGCATTACTATGAAAGAGTTCTGTACGCATAAATAGAAGGTGTTATATTATTCAGTTATTGTCACAGATCTGAGTTTGCAAGGGTCGGTCAATGTCTTTGACGTTGTCCCTTAGCTAGAATAATATTCTAATCATAATACAGGGTTATCTATGATCACACCACAGAAAACTGATGTTTGCTGACAAAAAGAAGGAAATTTCATGTAATCTAATTGGTAGTTAGTTGCATTGTGAACACTGCCTGCAGCATTGCTAACAAATATCTGTATTGAAGTTAATTTTTTTTAAATCTGATTGTGGAGAAAGACAGTACAAAGTGAATTGCAAATAATTACAGTAAGAAGTGATGACAGGGCCAGTAACTGAAGCATCTATTCACAAATAAAATTGACTCTAGACATTAATATGGACAAAATTTCAATATCCTGTTGTCATGCCTCTGATTTTCCAAAAATAAGGAATCCAAGACAATATCAAAAATATAGTAAATGGGTAAGGGAAAAATGGCAGTTAAGGTAGTTACAGGTTAGACAGTTACATGTTACATGGAACAGAGACCTATTAAAGTAGTAATATTTTAATGTGAAGAGTGTGGACACGATACTACGTCTTACCTGTTATGCTGAAACTGTCATGGATGATTATCAAACAGAGTTCAGCACAGCCCTTCTGAAAAACTGCTGGTTCAAACAGATGCAGAGATAGATAGACACAGAGCACTGCTAGCTGCTACAGCGTGCTATTAGCATTGTTTTTCAACAGTCTGGGCAAGAGTTGGAGAGAAGGGGCTGACAGCTGTAATAATGACTTTACCAGAAACCTGGCTAAAAGCTCTACTATTGCTCAATTTAATGAACCCGACTCTTCAAATATTCTTTGAGATGAAAGAAACAGTAACTACCAATTCATTAATTAGCCATAAAAATTATTTTTTAGACTATAATGTGTAATTCTCTTCTAGTGCTAATGACTTATTAAACAAAAACTTCACTGAAACATTTTATTCTGAAGCAGCTCCAAAACAGGACATTTTAAGATTAGCATTTAAATAATGATGGAGCTGACCCATACGGTTCAGATCCAGAAACAGGCATAAGCTTTAACGACAATTGAGGTAGTTGGCTTCAGGTTTTTCCATCTACAGTGAGAAAAACCAAGTACAGATTTAAGACTCAGAAATCAGATTCCTCAGGATGTGCAACACTTTTAATGTCTAACCTTCAGACTGGGCTTATCTTCCAAAGCATGACTTGGAGGACAAGCTGTTACAATGCATTGATAAATGTTAATGATTTGAAATAAAATAAGGATGACACGGAAAGCTTGCTATACCAACTACAAATGCCTTTCATTTTACAAAGCTGAGATTAGAAATTCAAATATGAACATCTACGCAAGAGCTTGATAAAATTTTCAGAATAAGCTGAAATCAGAAATAGCCTGACTGGGTTTTCCAGTAAGTTCTGAAGCTCAGAACTTCAGAGATCCCCTGAGCCTCTCGGGCTGGACCAGCCTCACAGGACGAATTTCTCCCCTTTGCCCAACAAGTTAGCCCTTGCTGCCTCTTGACCTTTCACTGTGTACCTCTGAGAAGAAGCCACCTCTCTCTTCTCTACAACCACCCTCTAGGTCCTGGAAGAATGAAATTAGTTCCCCCCATGCCTGAGCCTTTTCTTCTCCAGGCCAAACCAGCCCATCTACCTCAGCCTCCCCTTTGAATGTCATTTGTCCAGCCCGTGACCACGCTGGTGGTTGTTCAACTGCTGGACTCTCTCCAGTCTGTCCGTATCCCTCTTGTACTGAGTAGGCTTAAAGCTGGATCCAGCATATTTGATAAATTCAAATAAAGTTGAACATAATTTCCTGTTCTTACCATACATTTATTCAAAAGTCATAAGAAGACACATTGCTATAATATTAAGATAGCTTTTCCAGATTAAGTGTAACAGAAGATTAGCAAAAGATGTAGCAGCAGCTCCAAACACTGAGGCACTTTGATCTCAGTGATAGATACAGGAAACCAAAATTTCATGATCCCGACCTGTTACATTGCCTTAAACCTAAAGTCAAGGTATCATGTTATCTTGGGCAGAAACTTTGAAATGCAATGGACTGACAACAATGGTGTGAATTTAGCACTATGTATTTCTTTGCACCTCTGCTTAAAGTAGCAAGGGACCACTGCCCTACCTATACAAATAGTCATGGATGTGGCAGAAATACGAAAATGGGAGTTAGCTAATGGCTGGGTATCAGATAAGAAGTCTGAAGCAAAAGCCAGCCAGTAAATTGACAACTAAAGGTGTTGCTTTGAAAAAAATTCTCAAAGAGCTCTCAATCAGCTCACTTCTAAATTTATGTTCAGGACAAATTAAAACTAATAAAACTTCACACATTCATCAAGAGTGAATTTTTGAACCACAGTTCATAATCTGCAAAACTTTCATAGTAAAATTATTTGTAAGGGTTTCTTAGCTCTTTTGTTTAGCTTCACATTTGCTGATCTATTACCCCAACAATGTCAGGGTAAAAATGGTACTGTGGGAAAGGGACCCTGAAACTTCGGAATCTAACCATAAAAACTACAGTTCTTGTACATGTTTATGTGTGTATCCTTTCCCCTTCTTATTTCTTGCTTTCTTTCATTATGTTGTGCTAAAACTACTTTATAAACTCTGTAAGACAGTGTTGGTTTGTTTACAGTCATTCTGCTACATAACCGCTACCTATTTCAGATTAAGAACAAAATAAGTGAATAGCAGTCAATTTTATTATAAACCATTTGCATGCTGAACCTAGTTATTTTTGTTTGTTTTTAAGGAACTCTGGTCTAACAATCCGATCAAGTACTAATAATGGCACTGAGGAAAATCACTAGTTGTTGGAATTACACAAGCTGGCTGATCCACCAACTTCATGTATGTGTATGTAATATCATTAAATAAGTGTCATTTTGCAAACCTCTTATGTTTAAGGTGAAAAACGGTGATCGATACCGTAGATCCTTCTCAGAGACGATTAGAATGTGAAACATACAGGAAAACAGGACTCAGAGTTGCATTTTGTGTTGAGTTAGAATACCATGCCTGAAACTATGTATAGCACAGCTATGCTTTGATTTATGCCACATTTTTCCTATTTTCAGCCTTTTCCCTAAAATTGAATACAGCCCTGAAATAGCTGCTGCAGCCAGAACAATAGTATTGCAGTGCAAGATGGTGCAGTGACCCAAAGAATATCAGATGCTCCTGTCAAGCAGGAAACTTGCAGTCAGAGCAGCAACAGTTCATACTGCCCTTTTTGTTCTTTCTAGCAAAAGGAGGAGAAAAAGCATCATAATCTGCTGTAATGTATATTGGCATAGCACTATTTAATGACAGATTGAGGGAGGGGAGAGGGGAAAGAACAACCCAAAACAAAACAAAAACAGAGTGTGTGTCACATTTGAGATAAAGAAACTAAAAAAAGGAAGTAAAATAATTAAAATGGAATAGTCAATGCTTGCATTTTTATGTCTGTTTAGAGAGAAAGATCTTTAGAATCATAGAATGGTTTGGGTTGGAAGGGACCTTAAAGATCACCTAGTTTCAACCCCCCTGCCATGGGCAGGGACACCTCCCACTAGACCAGGCTGCTCAAAGCCCCATCCAGCCTGGCCTTGAACACCCCCAGGGACGGGGCATCCACAGCTTCCCTGGGCAACCTGTTCCAGTGTCTCACCACCCTCACAGTAAAGAATTTCTTCCTAATACTTAATCTAAATCTACCCTCTTCCAGTTTAAAACCATTACCCCCTTGTCCTGTCACTACACTCCCTGATAAAGAGTCCCTCCCCATCTTTCTCTCAGCCTGTCCTCATAGGGGAGGTGCTCCAGCCCCTTCTGATCATCTTCATGGCCCTTCTCTGGACCCAGGAGAGCAGGTCCAGGTCTTTTTTATGCTGGGGTCCCCAGAACTGAACGCAGTATTCCAGGTGGGGTCTCATGAGAGCAGAGTAGAGGGGCAGAATAACCTCCCTCGACCTGCTGGCAACACTTCTTTTGCAGTCCAGGATACAGTTGACCTTGTGGGCTGCTAGTGCCTATTGCCAGCTCATATTCAGTTTTTGATCCCCCAGTGCCCCCAAGTCCTTCTCAGGGCTGCTCACAACTGCACATCGCCCAGCCTGTATTTGTGTTTGGGATTGCCCCAACCCAGGTGCAGGACCTTGCACTTGGTCTTTTTGAACTTCATAAGGTTCACACAGGCCCACCTCTCAAGCCTTCCAGGTCTCTCTGGATGGCATCACTCAGCTTGGTGTCATCAGCAAATTTGCTGAGGGTGCACTCAATCCCACTGTCCATGTCCCCAGTAAGGATTCTAAAGTATACTGGTCCCAGTATGGACTCTTAAGGGAAAACGCTCATGACAGGTCTCCACCTGGACATCGAGGCATTGACCACAATTCTTTGAGTGTAACCATCCAGACAATTCCTTACCCACTAAGTGGTCCACCCATCAAATCTATGTATCTCCAATTTAGAGTCAAGGATGTTGTATGGGACACTATCAAACGTTTTGCACAAATCCAGGTAGATGACATCAGCTTTTCCTCCCTTATCCACCAATTCTGTAATCCCATCATAGCAGGCCACCAAATTTTTCAGGCACAATTTCCCTTAGTGAAGCAACATCGTGTGTCACCAATCATCGCCTTATTTTCAATGTGCTTAGCACAGTTTCCAGGAGTATCTGCTCCATGATCTTGCTAGACACAGAAGCGAGACCGACTGGCCTGTAGTTCCCTGGGTCTTCCTTTTTTCCCCTCTTTAAAAATGGGGGCTATGTTTCCCCTTTTGAAGTCACTGGGAACTTCAACAGTCTGCAACAACTTGTCAAATATGATGGAGAGTGGCTCAGCAACTTCATCTGACAGTTTCCTCAGGACCGTCACATGCATCTCATCAGGTCCCATGGACCTGTGCACATTCAGGTTCCTTAGACAGTCTCAAAACTAATCTTCTCCTACTACGGGCAGTACTTTTTACTCCTAGTCCCTGCCTTTAGATTCTGTGAATTAGGCAGTGTGGCTAGAGCACTGCCTGGCACTTTGGAAGACCAAAGCTAAAAAGTTGTTGAGTACCTCAGCCTTTGCCACGTTGGCTGTAGCCAGGTCTCCCATTTTGCTCATCTGGGGGAGTACAGTTTCTTTCAACTTCCTTTGTTGTCCTGTGTACCTGAAGAAATGCTTCTTGTTATTTTTCATGTCCCTAGCCAACTTCAGTTACAGATGTGCCTTGGCTTTCCTGATCTCTTTCTTCACTCTCGGGCCATGCCCCTGTAATCTCCCCAGGATGTATATCCCTGCCTCCACTGCCTATGCATTTTGGTTTTGTGTTTTAGTTTGGCTAAGAGTTCTTGACTTAGCCAAGTTGGCCTCCTGCCACCCCTGCCCAACTTCTTGCACATCAGGATTGAGACCTCTTGCACCCAAAGGAAAACATCTTTAAATATCTTCCAGCTCTTCTCTCCTTTGCCTTTGAGGGCAGTTTCCCAAAGTTTCCCATGCACTATCACCCTAAACAGCCAAATGTTTGTATTTCTGAGGTTTAGGGTCCTGACTTTCCTTTTTACCCATTCTGTACCTCTTAAGGTTGAGAATTCCACCAGGGCATGATCACTGTAGCCCAGGCTACCTCCAGTCTTGACCTCTCCAATAAATTCTTCAGCAATAGTGAGCAACAGGTCTGGCAGTGCCTCTTCTTTGGTCAAGCTCTCCATCACTTGTACTAGGAAGTTGTCCTTAATGCACTCCAGTAGTTTTCTGGACTGCTTGCAGTTTGCTGTGCTGCTTTTCCAGCAGATGTCTAGGTGGTTGAAGTCTCCTATCAGGATCAGGGCCTGTGAGTGTGATGCTTCCTGCAGTTTAAGAAAGAACTCTTCATCAACCTCTTCTTCTTGATTGGATGGCCTGTAGTAGAGACCAACGACAAAGCTTCCTTTGTTGGCTCGGTATCTAATTTTCACCCATAAGTTCTTGACCTGTACATTGCTGTTCTTCAAAGACAGCTCTGTGAAATCATTCAAATTTTGACACAGAAGGCAAGTCCCCCACCTCTTCTTCCTTGCCTGTCCCTTCTGAATAGTTTATAGCTATCATTCACAGCACTCCAATTGTGAGATTCATCCCACCAAGTTTCTGCAATAGCAATCCAGTCATAGTTTTCCATCTGGGAAGCAGCTACCAGCTCCCCCTGTTTGTTTCCCATGCTGCATGCGTTCGTACAGACGCACTTAAGCTGGGCTATTGACCACATACACTTTTTAAGAAGCTTACCCTAATTCCCTTGAGGCTGTTCACAGGGGTTTCCCTGTTGCTTCCTAATGTCCCAGAAGCCCCTGGCTCTTCTTGAGTGCTTAGAACACCAACCCCTTCCCCCGCTTAGTCTAATTTAAAGCTCTTTTTGTAAGTCCAACCAGTTTATTGACCAGGAAATTTTTGCCTCACTTGGTCAGTTGAGCTCCGTCAGCTGTCAACAGGCCCAGTTTCTCAAAAGTATGCCCAAGATTGTAGAAGCTGAGACCTTGAGAATGGCACTGCCTACACAGCCAGTCATTCAGCTGTTCAATTTGTCTCCTTTTTCTCGAACTCCTTTCTCCAACTGGAAGGATAGAGGAGAATACCACCTGTGCTTCCAGTCTCTTTAACATTGTTCCAATGGACATAGACTCTCTCAATATTTCCGAGTCACCTTGTTGCAGTGTCATTCGTTCCTACTTGGAATAGTAGAAACAGGTGATATTCTGCAGGCTTTACCAGGCTCAGCAGCTTCTCTGTGGCATTATGAATGTGAGCTTCTGGCAGGCAGGAGACTTCTCCAGATATATTGTTTGAGCGACAAATGGGCACTTCAGTGCCACGCAGGAAGGAGTCTTCAATTACTATGTACTTAGAATCATAGAATTGCCTAGGTGGGAAGGGACCTTTCAGATCGTCTAGTCCAACCATAACTTTTCTGGTGGTATTGGTTCTAATGCAGGTGAATGGATGGATGAACTTTGAACAGTTGGCCTTCCCTGAGTCCTGCCCTGTACTCACTCTCTTCGTTCTCCAGCCTCAGGGCATCATATGTAGGGCACTTCAGGGGGCAAGGGAAGATTCTCCCTCCTTTCGTCAAAAAGAGGCTTTAAGATGATATTAATGCATTTTTAGCTAAATTCTGGTGATATTTACTGCATCGGGGGTAAATCTATCTCCAAAATTGAACTATAGGACCCGATAAATCATTTACCAGTTTGCAATGAATAACTAGAATAAGCACAGTAAGCTAATTAATTATTTCCCAAATCTCTACATTGGGTAACAAATCTCAGATCCAGAACTCCGACATGTACTATGTAACAGTGCAGAATGACACACATCGTTTAATGTCCTCCCATTGAAGCCAATGCCAAAAGTTACATCTCCTTTCCACCTACTCAGAATTTTTCTAAATAATAATCCTAAATTAATTGTTTCTGTAAAACAGAAATGAATTGAAGTCACCTGATGGTTTGAAGGCAGAAGGCCAAAGATATAATAAACAAATTCCTAGCAGTTAGAAATTTCTTGGTCTCTGTATCTGTTTGCCGGGAAGAACAGCATATATGAGAGATCAGACTGGCAAGTCCTTTTAAAATCTTGCAGCGATTATTTATCTTCATGAGGGAAATGCCAGCATACAGAGTCAGTGTTCATGAACACTTCAGGAATGGTTTTAACAAAAAATTTGGTTTATAGCACTGCAGTACAAATGACACAGGTATAAGACTTATTTTGAATTATTTAGAGGATTTCCTGCCAATATTAGGAAGGGGACATGGCTTCTCTGCATGTGACATACCACATTCACAAGAGGATTTCCCGGCCAAAAAGGTATGACAAACAATCTATGCATACTTGTGATTTCATCTTGTGAATTAATTCTGCTTTTTCTTGGCTACACAGATTTACTGGAGTAATTAAGAAATTGGGGGATTTTCACTGTAATAGTCCATGCTATGGGGATTTACAGTATAACAGATTCCAGATACAGTTTTCAGCCTACTGCAAACATTTCAGCAAGGGGTTTAATTTGCTTTTTTATTTCATAATGCTTAAGACAGACAGTTGTGGTTCATGAGGAAGGAATACATTTTCAGTGAGCACACATCTTTTAAATATTTTATAACTTGATTTTGTTACTTAGTATTTTTGCCACTGGAGAACTGCTCTTTATTCAAAAGAAGAAGTTCTATGCCTTTAGCACACTGTGGACAATGCATATTGTGTTAACAATTCCAACCTTAATTTAGCACAACAATTCTCTACAGATGCGTTCCATTCTCATATTCTATATAGTAGCGTTACCTTAGGAATTAGCATGCAATGGTAAACAAAGGTGTTTATTCCTACCAGCAGGAGCCTGTCAAGTGACTGGAATATAGTTTTACATTACATTCTGTATAGTCAAATTTAAAGCTACGCTTATAATAAGAAAATAAAAATTAAAAATTTATTTTAAAAGGACAGTTAAATAAACTTCTGCTAATCCAAATTATGCTGTCCTTATTCCTTTCATAAACTGCTATTTTTCCATGACTGTATTCAAATTCTATGCCTCAGAAAATCATAATAAAAAAAAAAGCATTTATAAATCAGCAGCCAGGAGTTATATAAAGGGAAGGGTTACAGCTGAGATCAGAGTGAGGTTGAATACAAGGACCATGAAGATACGTGTTGAGGTATCTTCTCTCCAGAATGCACAGAGCTATCTATTGAAATCACCAGGGAAAAGTGACTGGAAAAGTTTTAAATCTGAATTAAAGTTTTAATTTTAAAAATAAACAGAAAAGAAATGAAAGGGATGTTCCTCTAAGGCATTGTTATCATACTAACATGTGTACAGGTTTCATTCTTAATATATTACTAACACTGAGCAAAGAATTTACTTATTTGACTTCTCACAGCACAGCCTGACAGAGTTTCACGTTTATCTTCTTTGAGCACAAATACAAGCAGATGTAATCAATAGAAAATGTAACATATGTCAGATGTCAGTCAAAAGTCAAAAATCATGTTAAATAAGTCTATAGATACAATATAAAATGAAACTAAACTAAAAAATTGATATCTTGAGAAATCTGGTTCTTGAAAACTGCTACTTAAGCTTTTCTAAAAGGAAATCATGCCACACAAACCTAATTAAAATGGTTCTAATTTAGCTAATAACCTGCTTGGACTTGGAGAGGGTTTTCTGCCAAGGTTTTTGAGAAAACTAGGAAAATACTGAAACAAGAAAAGGTCTTTGCATAAATAAGTAATTATTTAAAAGAAATTAAAGTTAGCAGTCTCTGCCTTGGAAAAAGATTGTCATCATTGCACTGAGGTCCTTGCTATTCAATGAAGTCCTAAACAATCTATAAAAAGACTGAGAAATGAGATGGCAAAGTTTGATGGCAATACTAGGTCACAGTAGTAGAAGTAACAGGTAACTGTGAAGAAGGGCAGAACACAAGGACAGGACTGAATGACCAGACAATAAAACAGCAGCTGAAAATTTAATATAGAAAAATGTAAAGTAATGCACATAAAAAAAAAAAAATAAATCTAACTTTATATATCAATCAAGAGTTCTGAACTCATTACCACTCAGGAGACTGTGTAGTTAAGACTCCACGCTCAGTAATAGTTTAAAAAAGTGCAGATGTTTGACATTATTAGGAAAGGAATAGGAAACAAAACAGATCACATCATAATACCACTGTAAAAGTGTTCAGGCACATCTTGAAAAACTGCATGTAGTTCTGGTCTATCCTCATTTCCAAAAGAACTTTATAAACTTCAGAGAGGTTTGTATGTCAGTAACAAGGATGATTAAATGTATGGAAAAGCTTCTTTGCAAAGAGTTACTAAATAAAATAATAATAACCACATTCAGAAGCAGTATGAAGAGATAGGTTAGACTGATCTAAGAATCATTTGAGCTTGGAAGGAACCTTTGGTTGTGTCTATACCAGCCTCCTGTTTAAAGAGGGGTCAATACTGAATTCAGACTAACATGCTCAGAGCTTTGGCCAGTAAGGTCTTGTTGGGTCATTCTTCGAAGATGGAGACTAAACAGTCTCTCCGTGCAACTTGCCCATGCTAAATTGGTCTTCAGTGAAAAATTTTTCCTTCGTATCCAGTCAAAACCCCCACACTTTCCATTGAAAGCCACTGAATTGGCTCATCTTTATCAATAACTTTAGTCTCCAAAATAAATATAAAAATTGCAAGGAGGAGTCATCAAATGAAGATGTCAAGAGTAAGTTCAAAACAAAGAAAAGAAGAAGATTCTCCACACAGCTGGCTGAATTGTGAAACTCTTGGTGAGATTCTTGCAGATTATGAAATTTTCTGTGGTTTCAAGGAGACACTTGGCATAGCCATTCACATAAGAGTAAACCACTGAAGCTTCCTAATGGATCCTTAGGAGACGTGACATTTGGCTAAATGAACCCTTGTTCTCACCTGACACAGTTATTCTTACATTAATGCTCTTCTAACTTAACAGTTTCTGGTAACACATACCCACCACTGATAGGAACCATAGATTCCAATTTTTCAGACCAGTTTTTATCCTTATTAATTCTATGTAATGATAGCCCATCTCTCTACCCAGAGCTTGTTTACACAATGTGTATCAAACAAAGTTCTTCACAGTTTTAAACATCGTGATTCCACACTCTACCTCTAATAAACCCACCTACGCTGGCTAGAGACCCAAAGCAGCAGCTCTGCAGGCAAGTGAGGATTTGTCAAAAATACCACCAAGGCTCAGGAGACATTGCAAATAATGGTTCTGAAGGGCAAGAAACCTTTTTCATGAGTGCTAGCCCTCATGCTGTTATGAAAGCTGAATTTAGTACTCTTGAACACTAGGGATTAATGTTACTTGCTACATTCAGACAAAGTGCTCCTAAAATCTCCCCCAAGCATTTCTACCAGTGCATTTCATGACTATCTGCAGCAGTACATCACTCATTTGGTACTAAACTTCTCCTGAGTATATTTTGCTGATCATTAAAAATTGTCCCAAATGTCTTGTCTCATACTTTGCATCAGCTAGCTCCAGAGTATAAACTTATGTAATTTAAGCCTTTTCACTTGGGAAGGGGGAGGGAACAAAGGTAAATCCCCCAAACAAACAAAACCAGAACAAAACCCCAAAATTGAAGACCACAATTCTCCACCTAAGTGAAATTTTGCTTCTTGTATGACTTACTAACAAGAAACTAACCTTGAAGGGAAAAGCTGCAAGTTAAAATATTTATTATAAAAAATCGAGAGCCAAAATATTAATGTACCATAATTGTTTCATACTTGACACTTCTGCTTTTATGATGGATGCCATTAATATTGTTGTTTTATTTTAGATAATAAATCCTAAAGACCTAATCAAAAGTTAAAAATGAAGCAAGAAAATAGTACAGAAACAAGAAAAGACAAACCTGGAGGAACATTTGTAGCCAGGGAGAAACGACTACATTTCGTAGAGTCTATGAATTATATGTAGTTCCCACAGTGGTTATATTTACTGATCTGGACATTGAAATTTTGAATTTTAGGATCATAAAAAGTTACCTGAATTAATTTCAAATGAGGATGTGATTATCATTCTCATAATATGTTTTATTTTTACCAACTGAAAGCAATTCTAATAGTTGCCGACCCAAGATTTAGTTCAAAGATGGGAATATACTGAACTTGCATGGAAAAGAGAGGTTTAAACATGAAGAGGAAAGGAAAAGAATGACTCAGGCTAGAGCCAAAAGCTATACAGTATCTGTATAACCTGGTTGGGTTTTTTTTGTTTGGGTTGGATTTTTTAAGAGGTGGGCTTTTGTTTTTATTTTTATCCTGAGAGCTGAAAAAAGTTGAATAACTCAGTACACAGAAACATGTGAAATCTGCCAGAGGTAAAAAACACTAGAAAATAAATCTGTTTCCCTGAAGAGATTTTATCACATTGCCCTGTTTTCACTTGATTGACAGGCATGTCAAAAATGTATCTTTTGGAACAGAGAAGAGCCTATCTTCTAATTTTACCAAAGGTGTTGTCCAAACTGCTTTTGAATACTACAGACAATGCAGCCTAAGAGCTCCACAAAATCTAATATTGCATCAGTCATTGCATGAATTCAGACCAAAGATTACTGAAAGGAGTTACCATATAAAACAAAACACAAATCCCAGCCAAGGAAGTAAATTACATATTCAGATTCAAGTCCAGATTTCCAAAGGTGAATCATCAAATTTCATTACGAGAAGAACTGAATATCCTAAAAAACAAAACATGCACACATATGTGTTTACTCCCCTCACAAACCGTATTCTTAGTTTAAATTTATCAGATTAAGATTTTTTTTCAGAATGAAGACACAATCTCACATTGTTTTCCTAATTTCAAGTTACTCTCTCCCCAAAGTCTTGTATTAAAAGAACTCCACAGAATGATATAAAAGCAAACATATTTGACCAATATAGTTTTCTCCACAGCATTTAAAATCTGAATGTGCAAACTTTGCTGGAAAACTAAGTCTTCAAGTAGGGAAAAAATAATCCAATACTACCTTAACATCATTTATTTTCCTCTTCTTCCTCCTCCCAGTAGCTTCACAACCAATTGAAAATAAAGCCCAAAGTGGAAAGAATCTATATCAGGAAGTAGACAGGAAAGAGGAACAGAATTTTCTAACACAGAAGCGAGGAGCAAGTCATAGATAATCATTGCCTGAATGTAGGCAATGAATGTCCACGACAGGAAGGAATGTGACTTAAATCAGGAACCCAGATTCCTTACCTATTCATCAGAGAAAAGGGCACACTCACTCCCATCTTAGATACTCTGAATTGCTCTTTGGATTCCCCAGTCAGCAGGAAACACAAGCTCCTAACCTGGGCATCTGAACAGAGTACCTCTGGTATGACTGCCAATGACCCCTTTATATTCCAAAAGCAACTGCATCCCAAGCAACTCTGCTTTGATATCTAAAAGGCCTGCCTTCATTACTTTATCTGTTCATAAGCAAAATTCCATCATTTAAATAAATTACTTCATCAGAAATAGCAGCTAGATTGTCAGGTTGTCAAGTGAAACTATTAAGAAGCCTATGAACTATATATCCTATATGTCTGGAAGGCCTCACTGTGCATCCAGCAGCAGAACCACAAACTAGAAAAGGCTCCTCAGTTTTACCTCACTGCTAAGGATTCAGTTAAACTTGCTCCATGATCAAATTAAGCCTTCTACTACCACTAAAGTCATATAATTCCCCTCACAAAGTATCAAAATCAATTGTTCCAACACACCTAGCTGGAAGTCTGCTGTGGAATCTCACTTCCCTGACAGTCATTTTATATTCAGCCTAAATTTATTCCCAGCCACTCCATTCTTTTTGGTTTTGCATTGATACTTCCTTCAGTTTGACCAAGATCTTAATTCTTCCTGGCTCCCAGACTTAATTTCTCCATTGCTATCATTTTTAATCTCCTCTTTAAATGGATTCATCAGCATGACATCATATTACTGGTCCACATCACACTTGTCCCAGTACGGATAAAACTTTCTCAAACTTAAGTAACGAGAAATGTATACTCTGTTCCAGCTGGATGGTTTTCCATTATGCAAGACAATAGTACTCATTTCACTAATGGAAAAAGTTTGCCTTATGCATTCTAGAATCCTTTTTTTCTTTTTCACAGCAACCTCATATTGTTAACTATAAGTGACCTACTAAGGGACTGAGGTCTGTCTTGTCTTCTGTACTTTGAAGTTGATAAGCCTCCAACTTATAGCAGAAATATTTCTATGAAGTACCCTATGTGCGTGACTATTTATTTCAAGTTATTAAATTTCTTCCTATTTCAGCTAGGCCACTAGGCCACTAACATCTTCTCAGGAGGTAGTCATAGTCTTCCATTTATCGATGATGCCTCACGACTTAAAATAAATCATGTCAACAAAACCACAAAGGAAATCTCTGTGTAACCTCCCACCAACCTTATAGATATCACTCCAATAGAACTCACTGCCTGTCCTTTAGATAATTCTTTGTCCAACTTGCAATTCTTAAACTCATCACTGCCTTCTCCACGCTAACTAATCAACACATATGGGACGTCAAAACAAATGTTTCAGTAAAGTCTGATTAGATTAAATCTATTGCATTTTCTTATCTAGAAAATAAAGGAGGGAAGAAAGAGAGCATCTTAGAGCATTCTGTTGCAAAGCACTGATGCATTTTAATATTATTTTCTTTTTAACAGCATATTAATTTTTTTCTCCTTTAAAACATGTTCAGTGAAATCTCAGACACCACACTGCTCCCACCCTAGATTACAGGAAGACAATAATAACCTTTTTAAAAACAGCAATAATTCATAAGGGACAAACTTAATGGACAGATCCATTTGGCAGACATGACAAGGAAGCAGAATAGGATTTGAAAGCAGGGGTATGATTCTGCCTTTTTATACACTTTAGCATTTCTTTATATATTCTGAAAAAATTTTATTCTAAAAGAATATTTTCATTCACTATTTAAAATCTGGTTTTATGGGTTTTTTTCTACTCAACAGTGTTCTTCATACTTTAAAATTTTCTCATTCAGCTGAACCTCTCATTCAGCTGAAGCTGAAAGCACATCAGACATTTTATGACCTATATACAAAGTTTAAATTCAGCTTACTTAAAAAATGTGTATGTATGTCTTTTCACTGTTTATCGTATGGATGCCAGTACATCATAGAACTCTTTGCATGCTACTACTATGTACCTTCCCTATTTCAGCATGTTTGAACACAAGGTTAACTTGAAAATTCCTAGGCTTATTTCAAACCCAAGAATTTGTAACTACACCTCCTTAAGAATTCAGTTCACCTCAAATTGGTAACATATGCATTCCACCTGAATTCAATTTAGATATTGCTTTGTAGGAATTTTTGTGTTATCTATATACTTTGACAATTGTACAGCTCTTTAACAGCCAATATCTACTCTGATATGAATAGATTGTGTTTGAAATATAATTTGCTTTCAAGTTGCAGTATACATTTACCAACAACAATATGTAAATATATTACACATATGTATTTTCCATTTTTGTCACTCATTGGTGTTCCTAATTCCTTATAAACTCTTCATTGTATTTTGGAGAAGGCAGGCCAAGAGAACAGATCATATTAGCCCACAAATTTCAAGTGATGAGGTTCTAAGCAAAGTCTTTCTCGGATTTCAGTTGGACAAAAAGGTCTCTGCTATCTGACAGCTCTAAGTGAAACATTTAACTGAATACTAGTGGCCATTCTAAGCCTTATACTGAGTTAGAGAATAATGGACTGTTTTAATTGGAGTATGGCCACTTTTCCAAAGTGGTCTTTTGATGGAAATGTATGTCAGTGGACTTTTAAATCCAAAGTGAGAGCCACAATAATAGATTTCCTAGGTATGCCTTCTTTAGACCTATACAGATTCATATTTATGAGGGAGAAGAGTAAGACTCAAGAGTTAACTAAAGCATATTTGTATTGAATTAAGCTGTCTCATAATACTATTTGTATAATGAAAGTATTATAGCAAAAGTATATAATCAACTGCAGTGCATGCAGTGCACGCAGCAGGCTTAAATCCATGCTGTTTGATGAGTGATTTAGCATCAGTGAGTAAATTGTCAGAATCAAACTATAAATTAAACTTGTCTCTTTAGTAAGCATTTTCAAACCACATGAGGTTCAAGAGTTACAGATTGTCCATTTCTGACACAAAAAAGAACATCCGTATGCTCGTATGCTTTTAATCCCAGCAGTGAAAGGGGAGAGACTGGTAGTCTTATATATTCAGCCTAGTGTAGGGTTTATAAAAATCTAACCATAGCTGCAGTTACTCATACAAAATTGTAATTGTACTACTCAACTGATGAATGTTCTTTTCTATCATTTTTAAGGCTTCTGTAAACACAGATACATAGCACTCTTCAATTTGACGTCTTCTTGTCCAGATTATTTTCCAGTTATTTTAAACATCTGAGTCTTAATGAAAAGAAAAAGGAAGAAAACTGAAATGTGTTTTTCACATGTCACAGTGAAAATGTGAACTTTTCCCTCCACATTCAAAGTTCATGTTAATTAAATAATGAAACAAGGAAAAAGAAAAAACATCTAAATGTCAACAACTTTCATTTGCATGACAGTTGAAGTGCCCTCCTGGGTCAACATAAGGCCTCGATTATTTTCACACTGCATTACCTGCCACCTTTAATAAAAGCTGATCAAGCAGGAAGACTTACAGCATGTGCTGAATTTGGCAACGGCATATCAGCAAATTACCCTAAGACTTGCAAATATACAGGACACAAGGAAGGTCTGCTCCAAAAGCAGATTTCCAAATAAATTCCACAATACATGCAGAATATTTTCTGCAAATATTCAAAAACTTAAAAATTGAAACTCACTCCAAAGAGGAATTGGGGTCATACTGTTGGCACTATCATCCTAGATTCTTCTTCTGTTTAGAAAAAGAAAATAAAATGAAACCTGAATTCTGGAATCATAACTGCCTATTTTGTACGTCTTTAAATTCAGTATCCCTTTGTTTCAAAGTAGCAAACAGAATTTACTCTAAGCATGCTCAAAAAAACTTCCATGAGATATTTCCTTTCCAAAAAATCAAATTGACTTATATGATTTGTTTTCCCCTAAAATAGTCAGTATAAAAATGGTTTTATGATGCCAAAAGATAAGCCTCTTCATCTAAATTGTGGAATCACTTCAAATCCTAGACATTCTCCTCACCGTTTTTCGTACTTATGCCGCAAATCTCATTGGTCATACACAGTTCTTTGAACACAAAAGTAATATATTTAATAAATATAAGCTTCTATGGCTGATGTCATGAAATTGCAACAGCATGAAAAAAAGATTGTGACTGTAGGCATAGGTACAGAGATGCCTGCTGTTGAACGTCAATAGAATCCACACTCCTTGTGTCCGCTTATAAAATTTGCTGCAGCTTTTAAAACACGAATTCAGTGCTTGAGCTTTGAGTCTCCAGAAGCACTGAATGAGCACAAAGGATCAGATTTCTGGCACTACAAGGAGTGCTGTATAGACATAACAAGTGGCTACAACTCAACACATGGACGGGAACATCTATCATGCTTTGTTCACCTGAGAATCAGGCAATTAACTGCTAACATGACTTTTGTCACAGCCAATAAACAGAAGTGTTTACAAATATAATCCATTTTACTATCCATAGAACCCATTTCATGCAATAACATCACAAATTTATTTTTCATAGAGATTTGTTATTTTAAAACACATTTTAAAAAAACCACAATGTACTGTGGAGAGAAGAGAGGGAGGAGGTGGATTGTTAGCCATTTGGTTAGGTTTGTGAGATAAAAATGTGCAAGATCTGGACACAAATTTGTAGTGCCTTATTGCAGAGCTTAAGTTAAATTGCTTATCTCTGTCCATACAAGCATTCCCCATATTGACAAAATTTTCATCTATTGTGAAACTGGCACTATACAAACTCAGTCCCATAACTAAAACTATTGTCTTTTTCCAAAATTGAAGACTTTGTTAGCAATAGTATGCACCCTTCCAGAAATTAAACCCTTATAAAATCTCATGTATCCATTTTTGCATAGTTAAAAATGTTAAGGCAAGGTTTTCTAAAAACATTGCACAGCAAAAGGAAAAATTCCACTTTTTTACTCCAGCAGAGGAATGTCAACAAACAGCCTCAACTCCAGATGTCATGAGATTACAAAGGAACTTTTTGTTATTTAGATTGTTGTTTCTATAATCAACTTTTTTGGTAGTTTATTTTACATTTATGTTCCAATAAGAAGTTCCAACTTTAAAAAACATTTTCCCTCACTCTTCTGCTTACCAAATGCTATATTAAGATAGGTATCTTACCTTTGATGCCTTTGCTGATGACACAGCTTCCTAGATTCTGTTTTAGTATTGTGAAAACTTGCATTTTTTAGTACTTCATGAATGAGAGAAATGGTTAGAAATACAGTTTTGTTGTTTGGGTCTTTGTCCTTCCCTTCTCCTTTTCACTAGCCCAGCCAATAAACTAAAGCCTTTCCTACACGATCATTCTGTGTGTCAGCCTTGTAACCTCTGACCACCAACTAAACACACATCTTCAAACACATCTGCCACTGCTACGGTCCAGTCCATAATTTTGGAGTTTCTCACACCCCTAATGAAAGGATGCTTACAATGTTACTTCTGTGTTGCCTTGGTGATGTCATGAATGTACTTTTGTTTCTGTAGCACCCAGAAAGGAATTCTTACATCAGAAGTAGATTTGGGGCTTTTTTAATAATGCTGGACATCTGTGATAGACTGCTGTATAGGAAAGAACACAAAAACATTGTTTTGATGAGACTTGTGTAACCAAGTTTTTATCAGCTATTCCTCTGAGTTGTAACACCCAAACTTTTCACCTGCGTTGTAACACACAAACTTTTCCCCTCCACCCGAACTAATTAAAACTGCACTTCCTTCCCTTGATCACAAACACTTTTGTAACATGACTGTTTATTTTAAAGACCCAGAAGGATTGGGGCAGGAGGGGAAAGGAGTGGGTCATGGGCAGAAAAAATGCAGAAAGGAGTGATAATGCTTGAAGAAGTTGCCAGTATCCTTGACGCACAGCCTTGGGAAAACACCAATGTATTGTAATTAAGATTGTGTTAGCAAATTGTTGTTCACTCTAGGATGCTTCAAGAGTCGCTATACCAGCATTCTTTCCTTTCCCCTCCGGTTCTCAGAAGTAATGAGAGGATATTGAGCACACTGGAACAACCCCAGCAACTCCATCTATAGCTTCCATGTCTCCTTTAGGCCTTTCAAAGATTATGATGCTCATTCTCCTTATACTGCAACTGTTTTCTTTTTGGTCCATCAACTGTCTTCAAAATATTGACAGTGTGACATTAACAAGTCTGCAGTCCCTGACCGAAGAGGCAGTTTTGCTTATGTATCTGCTCTCAAAAAGCCTAAAAGACATCACACAATAATTTTTAAATTTTACTTGCACCAAGATTCTCCCATTTTTACTGACTCATACATAAGGCTGATAGGGGAAATGATAAGACTGCAAGGACAATATTACCATTAGTTTAGATGTGGTCACCTGTTCTACATCTTTCCTTTTCCATTTAGACTTCTTTGGCTGAGACTGCACTTGACTGAAAGCTAGCATGCAGGAAATCATTTTAGGTAAAACACAGCGATTAAAAAAGCTAAACAACCAAAGACAAGTTTAGAAGGGACATCATCCTTTTGGCATCAATTTTATATCCACACTATAAAAGCAGGTTGGGCATTCAATTGCATGTCTTCTGTTTACCACAACCAGGCAGCAAGAAGTAGAATGCCCTTTTAGAATGAAACTTCATCACTCCCAGCAAAGACACCTGTGCAACGCTGCATAGGGGTTTTCCAGGACACATAAAGTATACCACCTTCTGTTCCAAACTCCTCCCTTTCTCTTCTGTAAAATGCCAACGAAGGTACCTTACCAGACCCTTGAGAAAAACAATAAATTGATTTTAAAAATCTCTTAACTTGCAGCCTACCAAAGCCTGAGGGCTTTCTTTTGCCAGACATTCAAGGCATATGTTAAAGCCAATAGATACTTTTCCTGAGGGAAGGATTTTGTTCCAGGGGAAAGAATATCATTGAGCTCTGTGAAAGCAGTATTTTGGTATTCTTGACCATATGATATTTACTTCATTGCACTATTATTTTTTTTGTTTTCCTTTAGTGATATTGTGATGGATGAATTGTATAATATTTATTCTTTCTGTTTATACATCACAGCTAGTTTTCAATGCTCTTGGAGCCAAAATAATATTCTCTCTCCCAGACTCACTACTTTTACTGTGGCTTCTCTATTACATCTCTGTTTATTAATTTAACCTTAGAATAATACAGTGATTTATTTTTTTTAATTGATTTGCATTTACCATTTAGAGGAATTGCTCATGGAGCAATACAACCAGAGGAGAGGTTAAAGTTAAAATAGAGCCACAAGCAGAAATTGGAACAGCAGAAGGAGTTATTATGCAGTGAGAAACAGAATAAGAACATATGGTTAACTAAGGGAAAAATGAACAGAGACATAATACTTCTAAACACTAGGGAAGGAGGGAGGGGAAGAAATATCAAATAAATTTATTCCCTGATTTGCATCTCATTTTATCTTGACTGTTCTGCTGACTGATAAAATCCATTAGGCATCAACTCAGCAAATGACATTATGGCCAGCACAAGCTAATTAATTAGCATATATTTAATTCTAATTCAATTTCCTAGAGGAAAAAAAATAATCAGTTCCTTTTCCCTTTTTCCATGTGCACATACTTTTCTACAAATATAAAATCCTCTAGTTGAAGAAAATAGGTGAAGATTTAAGACATACTCAGCCACAGTTAGCATGTTGAGTCTTGTAACTGGAACAATCAAAACATGGCAGTTTGCTTTCCCAGCAAATTATGCAAGTCACACTTCATTCACTGTGCAGCACACTTGAGATTGATGTGTTTGCCATGATAATACGTAAGATTTAGAGGTTCCAGTCTCTACCTCTGCTGCTGACAATTCATCCCAGAACACAGCATTGTGGATTATTTAGTGTAACAAAACAGGAATAAAAGAAACAGTAGAGAACATTGTCAGTAGGAAATGAGAAAAAGGCAGGAATTTCATATCTCCAAAATACCTTTTGCAAAGGCTGTATGTAACTGTGGAGAATTCTCATGTTATTAGCTATTCAAAAGGTGCAAGACAACAATGATTAACTAAACTTAGTACATAAAGTAATTGAAATAAATTACAGAAATGTAGTTGTTTTAATTTCAGTTCATCTGCAGAGGAATCTCAAAGTGCTGACTTGTAGTTGAGTGGATCACATCTGTTGCCTGTTATTTTAACTACTTTAATTAAATCTTTGTACCAAAGTGCAGATGAAAAGTAAGAAGCAATCATGAAAATAGCAGATGCTTGTAAAATAGCAACAGTTCTGATCAGGCCAGTGATCCAGTGCCTGATTAAGGAAATATAAATGGTTAGCTGGGACTGCATCACTACATAATGTACTGCACAACCAATGAAACCAGAGGACAGTTTGGAAAATATGAAGAAGTACTTTCAATAGAAGTATTTACAACACCTGTTTTACCCATGTTCAAAAGTTGTGAAAGTGTCCCAATTATCCCAGTTTCTATATGCTCCTATTGCCTAGAAGCATTTTTTTTTTAAATCTTGCAATCTAGAAAGTAACAGTAACTTTTGATTCTATCAAGAGAAAACATGAAAAGGAAATTCAAGACGGTTATTTTTATATAATTTTATAACCTGAGATTTTTCAGTCTGAAGTGATCCCAAAAGGCACAGGATGGAACAGAACTATAAGTAACAGGTATCATTGTTGTCTCTCCTTTATACCAATTTAGTTTTGCTTAAAAGTTGGTAAGGTGGAGTACCATTTGATGATGAAAGAGAGGAAAAAACCCGCAGGATTTAGAAAAGCTTACGACAGATGCTTTGTGATGCTTACAGCTCAATAGATTTTGGCAAACAGTAGTACCTCTCCTTAGTGAGAAGCCTGCTAACCCTCATCAGAGTGTGGGTACTTCTTTAATATAAAAGTAATTTTCAGCCTTGCAGCATAGAATTAAAAGTATTAAAAGTATCACCTTTTGCCCTCTGGAGAATGCAGTTGGAAGAAAAATAGGCAAACATTCAGAGTGTGAAAGGAAAGTGGTACACCACTAGAAGAAAACTGTAGCTGTCTCCAAACTCCAGTTTTGGGTGGTATTTTGTGTCTTAAACTGATTCTGTATGCAATTGGAGTGAATTGCTACATAACATGTAGAGTGAGATGCCAGAACAGTGTGCAAAAGAAACCTGGAGAAAGGTCCAAGTACAGCCATAATATCATTCTGGTTTTGTGATGGTCACCTCTGCACCCCTTCACTCAGGTCTCTACAAAAGTTCTCTTTTTTCTTTCCTAAAACAACCCATTCCAGGGACAGAGGAGCTTCCATTTCAAGAGATGAGCACAGAAAGCCTAATTTATCTACCAAGAGAGGATCATTAAATAAGAGTATTTGGACTGAGATGATTGCTTTATTTTGAAAAGTGCATAGCAAAACCCTTAAGACTTGAGATTTTACTGTCTAGATTGTGCCATTGAGCTGGTTTCTTATAACGATACTAACAATCAAAAATTTTTTCTAGAAGGAAGTTTTTAAAGGCACCAAGAAAACTTCCATCATTTTATTTCCTGAGGGAAAACAGCGAAGGAAGAGGCCAGAAGTAGGTGCTAAGTAACAATTTGATAAAAATTTTTCCTCACTACCCATGTAGAAAGCCTTCCTCTCCCACCCTAGTTCATTTGCTCTTATGTTGCCATTCAGAGACTAGTGTTACTAAGCAATATCTAGGTCTCAGCATGTGTCATGTAATATAGATATAGATCTCTGCTGGGAAATCAATGATATGCAATGTTCTGCCCCAGAAAGAAATGGGAGTTGACTATTAAGTGACATTATTTATAAAGCACATGCAGTGAAAAGAACATAGAAAAGACTGCCTTTGTCTAAGTTTCAAACTTCATAAGAAAACCTCAAATACAAACTGAATATTTTATTTACCTAACGGAGAAATTGGGCAATATTGCCTCTATGTATTTTCAACAGTTCACTTATGTTTTGAGGTCCTTTTTGTCAAGACTTGGTAATTCAAAATTTATCAGAAGAAACACAGCATATATACTGAGAAAAATATCCTTCATCTCATACAAGAATACAAAAAATTTTCGCAATCCCTTAGCCAAAAATATTGACTATGTTAGTTAATTTTTTAAAATCATGTTGTAATCAGTTGTAGTTTGTATTTATTTAAGAGCATGAAAATTACCTAAGCGTCACTTTGATATTGCTGCATTGGCTTTTTCAGGTGAGGCCTAATATTTTTTTTAAATTTTGCTTTTTTAATTATTATTATATTTTACAGCAAAAAGTCCCAATTAGGATGACGTTATATGATCTGGTAAGACAGATAACAGAAATTTTCTCAGTTTACACATTATAACAGATTAATTGTTTTGGACATTGCATAACTGTTTTCATTACCTTTCTGGATCTTATGTAGGAAAGGAAGATGACTGGTCTAACATCCCATGAGAGACACAAATAATGTTCTAAATCAGCAGGTAGGACCATGAAATAACTACAAGCAAGTATGAAAAGCATAGGTGCAACCCAACAGTTAGGAACCTGGAGCAACTGCAAAGCTCAAAAGTTATACCAAAGGAAGCCTGATATTCAAGAGGGTCACATATTGTAGTGAAATTTAAAGACTTCCATTATTTTCTATTCTGAAAAAGAAATGGTGAAGTCATTAGTAATTAAGCCTGTTGGTAGAGTATCCTGATTTTTTTTTAAAAAGGGGAGGGAGGGAGCAGAAGTGATAACAGGAGCACAGTACAGAGCAATGAGAAAAGCAGATAGACCTGAAAAACAAACAGTTGTCTACAATGTAGGATCTGATATAGGAGTGCTAACCCTAGAGCAAGTTTGAGCCACCTTTATTCTCCCGCTTCAGGACTGACAAAGCAGAGGTTGGTAACTCACAAACTTTCTTTTGGAGTCAGGTGGAGCCCTCAGGTTTCCCAGACTTTGGAGAAAGTAACAGGGAAGGTCTGGACGAAGGAAGACTTCCCCGTGGTTGAGGAGGATTAAGTGAGAGATCAGTTAAGTCAATTGGATATCCGTAAGTCCATGGGTCCCGATGGGATGCAACCAAGAGTGCTGAGGGAGCTGGTGGTAGTCATTGCTGGGCCGCTCTCCATCATCTTTGAAAGGTTCTGGAGAACAGGCAAGGTGCCGAAGGACTGAAGGAAAGCCAATGTCACTTCAGTCTTCAAAAAGGGCAAGAAGGAGGATCCAGGGAACTACAGGCCGGTCAGCCTTACCTCCATCCCTGGAAAGATGATGGAACAGCTCGTTCTAGGCGTTATCTCAAGGCATGTGGAAGGAATGAAAGCTATCAGAAGTAGTCAACATGGATTCACCAAGGGGAAATCATGTCTGACTAATCTGATAGCCTTCTATGATGGCATGACTGGATGGATAGATGAGGGGAGGGCAGTGGATGTGGTCTACCTTGACCTCAGCAAGACATTTGACACAGTCTCCCACAGCACCCTCACAGGAAAGTTTAGGAAGTGTGGGTTGGATGAATGGACAGTAAGATGGATAGATAACTGGTTGAAAGACAGAGCTCAGAGGGTCGTGATTAGGGGCACAGAGTCTAGTTGGAAGTCAGTGACAAGTGGTGTTCCCCAGAGATCAGTAATGGGCCCAGTCCTCTTCAATATATTCATCAATGACCTGGATGAAGGGATGGAGTGCACCCTCAGCAAGTTTGCTGATAATACAGAACTGGGAGGGGTGGCTGACACACCTGAGGGCTGTGCTGCCATACAGAGAGACCTGGACAAGCTAGAGAGTTGGGCAAAGAGGAACCTTATGAAATTCAACAAGGGCAAGTGTAGGGTGCCGCACCTGGGGAGGAATAACCCCGTGCACCAGTACAGGTTGGGGGCTGACCTGCTGGAGAGCAGCTCTGTGGAAAGAGACCTGGGAGTCCTGGTGGACAACGAGATGACCATGAACCAGCAATGTGCCCTTGTGGCCAAGAAGGCCAATGGCATCCTGGGATGCATCAAGAAGAGTGTGGCCAGCAGGTCAAGGGAGGTCATCCTCCCCCTCTACTCTGCCCTGCTGAGGCCACATCTGGAGCACTGTGTCCTGTTCTGGGCTCCCAGGTTCAAGAAGGACAGGGAACTGCTGGAGAGGGTGCAGAAGGGCTACCAAGATGATTAGGGGACTGGAACATCTCTCTCATGAAGAAAGGCTGAGGGATTTGGGTCTTTTCAGTCTGGAAAAAAGACAACAATCTTATCAACACTTATAAATACTTAAAGGGCGAGTGTCAGAAGGATGGGGCCAGGCTCTTTTCAGTGGTGCCCAGTGACAGGACAAGGGGTAACGGGCACAAACTTGAGCATAGGAAGTTCCATCTAAACATGAGGAGGAACTTCATTACTTTGAGGGTGGCAGAGCACTGGAACAGGCTGCCCAGAGAGGTGGTGGAATCTCCAACTCTGGAGACATTCAAAACCCGCCTGGATGCGTTCCTGTGCAACCTGCTCTAGGTGACCCTGCTCTAGCAGGGGGGTTGGACTAGATGATCTCCAGAGGTCCCTTCCAACCCCTACCATTCTGTGGTTCTGTGAAAATAATAAGCTATTTTGTTATGACTTTCTGAAAGTGTGGTGGCCTGGGGCAATTTTAATTGGTTCTATGAAGAGAGAAAAGAGAGGAATTGGAAAATGTCTAGTTATTCTGCATATTCAAATGTGAAAAATACAAATAACAGAAGTGGAGTATAGAAGGACAAACTGTACAATTTTGTTCCCTCTGAGCTCTCTCTGTGCAGGGACATGGAAGAAACACCTCAGGGTCTCATTTGTTCTTTTGGGAATCTTACTCAAGATCTGTCTCCAAAGCATCAGCTGCAACCAACCCAAAAATTTCATCAAAAATCTTGGAAACAGGTTGGTCTTCTAGATCCACTGTGAAAATCAAAACATTTACATGAACACAGCCCCAGCTCTGACATAAGACACCAGCATTTTATGGGGTCTTTTGCTGCACAGGCTTGGCTGAAGTTAATGCTGCTTGTCTCTTTCTGTTAACTGTGTTCTCAAACTGTATTGAAGGTCTATCAAAAGACATGTTCTCTGAAACCTGATGAAGACCCTTTATCACTGAGAACAAAAATAAGAGAATGAATATTGTCAAGTGCTTTAAAATCCACAGATAGATTGATTTAGGTCTACAGAATTGTTACTGAGTAAAATAGTATTAATTCAATACAGATAAGATAAAGAGATTCCAGAAACCAGTTTGCTAAATATAATCATTAAAGGAATTTAATGAAAAACAGAACTTCCCCAGAACTTGGACATTTTCTTCCTTTTTGAAGGTGGTTTTTGGTCCAAAGCATGTCAAATTTAAAAAGGAGAGGGAAAGAGAGAGAGAGAGAGAGAGAGAGAAAAGAAATGGACAAGCCAAATTTTCCCAGATCCTGCATGCTGAAGGAAATAGGCAGGAACCTGAAGATTTAACCAGCACTTTCATGGATATTGCTAGGTTTCCCAACCTCAAGCCACCAGAAACATTGGCCCAGGGGCTACAGATACTGCACCTTCCTGGTTCACAGGCTGGCAGGAGGACAGTTTGCAGTTTTCTATCGGCAATGCTATGTAAGGTACCGAAACTCAAGTTATTCTGAATGCCGTGCACTAGGTAAGAGAAGCCTAATATTTTGTAGAAAAGCAAGTTTGCTATTAGCTGTTTTAAGGCCTATATTTGAAATTGTTTTGAATGGAACTACATATTCATTTAAGGAAAGCTGATCATCATTTTTTTCATTAAGGGCTTCCTGATGTACATTTGTAGCATATACCTTCTGCATTTCTAGGCTGTATATTTATGTGTGAAGACGTATACATACACCAGTAGAAGATGAGATATATTGCATGTGTCACAAGGAAAAAAAGGTGTATAGCATTTAAGAAAAAAAGGATCATTTTGCACATACAATCACAGTTGTTTCTGAAGCCAGAGCTAAAGGAACGCAATATAAATTGTAAAACTCCAATAACAACACAGCAATCTAGGGGTCCAGGGGCAGTCTTAATTCTGAAATTTACTGCTCTCGTCAGCTTACTCTTTAATAGTACTCAACTGTTACTTGCATTCTGTTTCAAATTCTTCATGTCTCTTGTTGTTGCCGGTGGCTAAAGAATAGTAATCCTTGCCAGGGAATTATCTATGTTTTTCCATAACAACTTTGACCATTTCCATTTCCCACAAAAATATCAAGCAAATTATTCTGCCACTGACTATACTATTTATTCCCCTACAAACATCTTCCATGTAACTGCTTCTTACCACTCTTCAGTACTCTTAATGTTTACATCTATAGTACTTCCAAATCCTTGACATTTGTATATTTCTATTAAAACTATTTAATATTTATATTGCAAGTCTGCCAAGAACCTTATTGTGCTGGAGAACCAGTTGTTCTAGCCACTGCAGGTATTCTGACAGACACAGGGATACTGACCATAACAACCTGCAATTTAAAAAGACAAGTAAAAGATAAGTAGGAAAAGAATATACTTTAGGAAAGGAATTACACAATATTGCATTTCCCTCTGTATATAGTGTGCATTAGTGACATGCTCATTCCCCTTATGTGCCCCTCAATCTATCAGCATCAGACTGCCTTCTCCTAGGCACCATTTCAAAATTCAATATGAAAGAGGGAATCAAAAGATGCAGTGATCTCAAACTGAAGAGCCTGAAAGACCACCTTCATATTTAAAGAAGAGAGAACGTGTGGAGAAACACCATCATGGATTAGAAATATACAGTAATAAATAAGTGGGACAGAAAAGTAGGGAGACCATATTGTTTAAATCTCTAATACTAGTATGCTTTGATTACATTATCCACCACCTTCATGCTTTTCCTCTACTCCCCTGACCACCAGCCTTCTTCAGTGTTAAGTGCAATGTGTAAAGGCTCCTGACTTTTATAGTCTTTCCTCCTAATTCATCTGCTCTAGGCCCTCAGTCACTTCAGTTATCTTCAGTTATTCTTTCCTTCCCTAACCCTTTCATCTGTGTTTCATTTAACTTCACACTCTTTAAGATAGGAATATTCTCTTACAGTCATTCAGTGGTATCTTCAGGTTAATTTAATTTTATTTTCACTGATGTAGTAAATGATTACAAAGGTGAGAGCAGTTTCCATCAACCAGCAAACACAAGAGTCTGGAGCTTGTTTTAGAGAACAAGAACTAGTTTGGGGTAATTGGTAAGCAGTAAAACACAGAAGTAGGTGTAATTCTGGTACAAATGGCTGAGACTTCCTAGCCCTTCCCATGGAACAGGGCCTGAACAACCCACTGTGCCTCTCACAGGCTTGAATTCCAAAACTGGGTGGATGGGGATTTGAGCAGCCTGGTCAAGTGGGAGGTGTCCCTGCCCATGGCAGGGGGGTTGGAACTAGGTGATCTTTAAGGTCCCTTCCAACACAAACATTCTGTTCTATTCTATTCTATTCTATTCTATTCTATTCTATTCTATTCTATTCTATATTGCTAGGAAGATACAGTTTCACATGTAGACAATTATCCTTGGAGACAGAAAGAACTGGGGCAGAGGATGCCAGTGACACAAATGTGCAAGAATTCCAAAAAGTAAAGACTCAGCTACACTTCAAGGATTTTGCTAGTGTAGCTGAGCTGTAAAATTCTCTGTCAGACCAACTCAAAGCATCAAGAGAATTTTTCTATTAGTGTAATTTAAAATAAATAAATATTATCAGCCCACAGATTATTTTTTAAATCTGCATAATTGTGGATGACATTTGAGTTACAGGTTAGGCTTGTTATGTTCATTAGCGTATGGGTGGAGGTAATTTCATGTTCCAAAATGGTGCAGTTGTAAGATGCAAACTTCTAAGTACTGCCCAAGCCTGACACAAGGAGTTAAGACTTGCTTCAAAAAGGCTGGGACTTAGTTAAGAAGGTAGGCAGGAGCTGAACCGGTAGATGAGTCAGGAAAAAATAGAGAAATATGACAAAAGCGTATGCATTAATGTCAGAAATATCAGAGGCAGAAGGAAGGAAAGCATGGAGAAGAGATTTTGAGATCCAATCAGAATAGGATGGGTGGAAACATTAGTCGGAACATCTATGAAAGACTGGAGAGGGTGGAAGACAGAAAGGAAGAAATCCTGAATGAGTGGGAGGAAAGAAACACATTTGCAATTGCTTTGTCAGGAATACACTAGTATCTTCCTGCCACAGAATGATTTATGTCTCTCCAAAAGATAAGCCCACAATTAAAAGGGGATTGTCAAATGTACACATGTGAATACAGTAAATTAATCCAAAACAATTTTAATCTATAGTAACCGACTATTAAAAGGATTAATTTATTAGGGGTCAAATCCAGCCATTCTTGCTGAGACTGGACTGTCAACATGGACATAAATTACTAACCCCTGTAGAAGAAATGTTAGAAAACATGCAGAAAGGGTTAAGGTTGCTCCAGGCATTACTTACTCTCTCTTCAGGCATTTTCTGTGTATCAGCTGCTGCTTTGCTTAAGGGAATTTGCTGCTGAAAATGTCTATTCTGCCAGGCAACCACAGTAACTGACATTAAGGGAAAAGGAGCACCACTGAATGAGCTTCAATTTGTCCTTTAGCAATGTCCCACCTTTGCCTTTTCTACCCTTTGTTTCCTTTGCAAAGGCTGTATTATAGATAGAAGGGTGGAAGAAGGCAAAGAATATGTAATGTAATTGCTTCCCATTAATAAAGAATGGTTAGCTCAAGCAATCTCCCTCTAAGTATCCTTCTATCAGCTAACAAATGGACCTAACCATTGGCAATGAAAGAAAAATCAATTTATTTGGAAGTAATGCAAATTTATTATGAAAAATGCTTCTGGAACACTGCAAGCTTCTCCCACTTCTGTTGACAAATTGGTTACTTAGAAATATTGACCTAAAGCAAGGATTGCTGTCCGACAGAACTGCACTGTGACAGAAAAGGGCCTGGAACTGAACTGATTTTCAATTCCTCTGCACTCTCTGTGGAGAACTACATCACTCTATGGTATAGAGTATCTTACCCTATTGCTGTATAGCTATGCTAGCTAGTAAGCAGAGGACTTGTACTGGATTTAGTTGGGATAGATAACTTTCCCTCTCCCTGACCATTTGCCTAGAGGAGGGGCAGCGGACAAAAAGACCCTGGCTCTTGTCATCTCTGTGAGTCATAATCTAAGCAGAAACGAGCACAGGAATAAAGGAAGTCTTTAACTTCCTCATCACTCCCCCACATCATAAGCAAAGGTTATGACAATCTAGCCTTAAGTACTTCAGTTGAAAACATCTCAGTGAGTCAGCTGTTTGCAAATAGCTCTCCGCCTTCCTTTGCACTTCATCTCTATGGGTGCTCCGTGTCTGCTTTGCATTCGCATGAATTCCACCCTACCTCCTCCCCTCCGCCTCCCCCCCTCCACCCCCCCCCCCACCCCCCCCCACCCCCCCTCGGCAACTTCTGCGTGCAGCTAAGCTCTCAGAAGCTTTGCTGCAATAGCTCTGAGCATTCCCTTTTGAGGTCTGGCATCTTTTGAAGCCATCAGTAGTCACAACGTTGCTTTTAAAGTTTTGAACATAGAATGGGACAGCCATTTTGTCTCCTACTTATGATCTGCAGTTTCTCCAGAAGTTACAGTTCTTGAAAATACACCTTTTATATGTAATACATCAATGAATTCAAAACAGTCTCACACTTCTAGGCTTTTACAGATATTTTTAAGGTAAAAGGCAGACCAAATACTGTTGAAGCATGCAGCAGCCTTTGTTCTTTACAACAGCACAAATATTCTAATTTTGCTTTTTGCCCCCTTCTCCTTTTTTTTGCTGCTGTAGTTGAAGCTGTTGAAATTCCAGTTTAAGCAGGCCCAGTTGCTAAACATATCCTCTTGGTTCATATTCTTGCAATATAGCTACTTTCTGATTTCACAAGAGCTGACTCACTTCTGACACAATGTTCCAAGATGAACACCCACATAGTGCAACATTCAGATTTCATTCTTTCCTCCACATATACTAGCACTCTCATCACCTGAAAGTAGCATCTTACTTCCTTTAGCTGACCAACTATGCCTCCAGTATACTCCCATAGAAATCTAGTTATTATAACACTCTATTGAAAAGTTATTTACTATTCATGGTGTATTAATCATCAGTTTGATTTAAAAAATTCCAATTAATAATGTACTTCATAATGCTTTTTGATAAAGAACAAATTATGTTGAAATTTGTAAAGCTGTTTGTAGAAATATATTGGCTTGTTCATCCAGTTATGAAAATAATACGAAGTCCTTCCAAAACACAAAAAATAAAGTTCAGTGTTTTATTATAAAAATATTCCGAAAAGTTTCTTTTCATAGCTGATCAGTATTAACTAAAAGCCCTATCGTATACAAGTAACTTTGTAAGGGGTGGGGGAGAGAATCAAATTAGACAAGAGGGAGGGAGGGAGGGAAAAACCAACATTTAGCTATATTTTCAGATGTACCAGATGGTAAGTCATGTAAGTTAAAGCAATAAAACACCTAGAATATTCTAAGCACTTAAGACACCAGAAAAATAGACATTTCAGGAAGGAGGAATTTATTTATGAGGAAACCATTTAAAGAAACAAAAAGGCTACTTAAGGAAACTAAGAGGTACTAGACAAGTAGTACACACAGATTGAAAGGACATAAGCGCAGATTTCCTCACTGAATGCTGTGAGTAAGGGTGAAAGAAAGAGCTAACTACTATATAAACCCATATTACAAAACACAGTTAAATGCAACTACATAGGCTACCAATAGAAGTATGAATAGCAATACTGTGCAAACCAGCCAGGGAGAGGGGGGAGGACTATCAGGATATACATATTTTGCTATCTCAGGACATGAAATGCAAGCAATAGAATAAAAATCTACTACAGGAAGTTTAAAAATAAATATTAACAACATATTTGCAATGACAAGATCAGTTGCAAATTATTTTTTTTTAAACAGTATTAGACATTGTATTGTCAGAAAAAAATGGGAATGTTAATAATGTCTTTTCCATATGCAGGTTGTATTATTCTACAGTGTGAAACTAAGCTTCAGCTCATTTATGATCCACAGTTAGTTCTACATTTGGTGAAAAAAACAAAATATTCACACAAATCTGCAGGTTCATCTTCCATATTAGATAAATTATGTCCAGTGACATCTGAAACCACTGCACCAGGACTTTGATCACCTAGAAAGCTAAAAACCTCTTTGAAAGCTATGTGACATCATCCCATGAAATAAAAATAAAAGCCATTTTCCATCTTTTTAAGATTATTCAGTTCACTGATGACATTTTTACTTATTCATTATGTGGTCTTTTGATGAAATGACTGGTCTGGCAGACCATGGATAACTTTGACAACGCAAATTCAAATTGACATGTAGGAAGATACAAGATTTAATGTCACCATCATCTGACAGGAAATCTTTGGCTGTACTCACCAGGTATAGTGAGACATTTTCCAAAGTCACTTTTGTACAAATAGTGCTGCTATCCCCCTAGGAATCAAGGAATTATTTAAACAGCATGCTACCACATGGCTTAAAATAGTTTCTTAGGGATTACATATTTTGCAATTTAAAAAACCAAACAAACAGTAGGAAATATTTTATATGCCCAGTTTAAAGAAAAATAGCCACAGGTGGTTATGATTAAGTTCACACAACAAGATGTGCCAGGATTTAACACTCTCTTTCAGGGCCTGAAATGTTCAATATGTTTTTTGAACTTTTAGAACTTTGTTTCACAAAATACATAGCAGGACATTTGTACTAAAATATGAAGATCCTTTGAATTAATAAGGATGAACTAGGTGATATTTGAGGCCCCCTTCTAACCCAAACCGTTCTATGATTGTATGAATATATTTGATAAAAATTCGTTCCATTAACTTAAACTGAAACAAAGATGGTCTTTTGCCCAAATTTGAACAAATCTCATTAGATCCGCTAAGATTAAAATTTTATGCTTTAGGGTCTTTTAAAAATTTTATGGGTGGCCTCATACTTCACTTAATTCCACAGGTGAGACAACGGCAACAGGGAAGCTTTATTAAGCACTCTGAATACCAATTTTCAGTTTATTGAGACATGTCGGGCTGTTTATTTGATCCACATATCAAACTGTGGCACCATGATGAATTTAGCATACTTCTGTCACTTTCCCCCTGTGGCTGTACATCATATGCAGATAGCATGTACAGCAAAATTACAGTAAATAAAAAAAAAATATACATAGAGAGAATTTTTTTTAAAAAGACATTCTTAAGAACAAGCGAAGTAGACCAACTGCTCCCGTAGCCAGGAGCACAAGCAGATACAGCCTGACACATTCAGGAAGCTCCACACCTGGCCTGCTCAGAGATGTCTGCACTGCCGTCCCACACTTGGGAGAACAGGGAGGAACTTGAGCAATTCTGGACAGTTGATAAAGTCAGCTAAGCTCATCCTCTTGGTCCAACAACCAACCCCACTGGAATAGGAAACTGAGGCAGCAAAGGCGAAAAGGAAGCAGACACATCAAGGCATTAGTGGCAACAAAACAGAGTCCCAATGTCATTACAGGGAAGCTGGAAGATACTCATGGGAAAACAAAAACTCTGGATCCAGACTGGTTTGATGTATTTCTCAAGTGAACTCTGTTTACATAAATGATGGAAGCCCTTCAGAAAACAAGGAAATACAACTGTATCATTTGTCCTCGTGCAGCGCTCTTGTAGATGCACACTAGAACTTTTCTCTCCTATTACCACTTATCGAAGCACTTAAATAAAATGTCCTTGTCTATTGGAGAAGGGGCATATTCAACAGCTTAAACATAGCAGTAGCGTATTAGAAAGGAACAGTCAGTTCTTGTCTGTGCCTGTAAGGCAGAGTCATTGGTATATAATAATACCACACATTAATGTTGTTCCATGAACCTCTGGAAGACAGGAAATGCTACAGCAGCACCCAAACCTCCCTATTTTAGAAGTACTCTTGGATAATGGCAGATGTAAATACATAGGACAAAAAAACACCACAAAGACCAGAAAACAAACAAAATTAAGCCTCATCCAAAGCCATGTATATTATTAGCATATTTTCTTATTGGCCTGCTGGAACAGTTAACATGGCAACAATGCATTATCAAATTGAGTGTAGTCCCTGACACCAACATCAGTGCAGAGGCATTCATTTATGACTGAGTACATTACAGATAATACGTAAACTCAGATTTCAATGACTGCTCAAGAAAAAAATGTCATTTAATAACTGTGTAAAATACACTGTCAAAAAGGAAGGTCTCAAAAAAAAAAATCACTCCAAGTGAGTGCAGGTCACACATACCTATATATTTAGGCTACAGATACAAGAATAGGCTACAACAAAGATTTTATCACAGTTGCTTTCCTGCTTAGAAAGTGCTATTTGAAAGGCTAATACAGCACATAAGTAGTATGGAACAATACGGATAATAGAAATGGAAGCAAGGACAAGAAAACTTTCTACTCACACTTTTGCTCCTCCCATGTAGAGTACAAGTGTTCTTGCTCATGGTGACTCTATGACTAAATCAGAAGTGTTCTGCAAGTTTCAAAGGTGAGGTTTTACCCCTTGACCATCCAAGTACCAGCTGTTGGACTGAAAGGAAATTAATTTATCTTGTTAGCATCAAGGTGTTTGCAAGGTGTTCAACATCCACACATAAGCCACTGCTTCAGTGTGTAAAATTTGCAAACAGTGTATAAAATCTGCAAGATCCGGTACAGCAGATGTTACATGTATCACTAAATGTTACAACATACACAGTTACCCTGAACCATACAACAAGCGTATCCACGAACAGCGCACGCTTTGCAGTCCATACAAAATGCATGCCAGCCCAAACAGTTACAGAAGGTTACAGGCTTCTGAGGCAGGGCTTTTTGCCACAGTCATCTAACTAGATATTTGCAGTACTGTTTGTCATAATGAAATAAGCCTTATTGTGCATTTTTAGCCAGTTTCTCAATCTGAGGGAATCTGTTTACTTATATACCATTCACACCAGCAAACATATGCTGAATTTAGGGGAAGAAGGTCAGGTAGAGTAATTTTCAAATCCAGGTGCCTAAGGATGCTTAGAACAGCAGTTGTGTACTTTCACGTAGTTGTCAGAGTTTGACAAATTGCTCTTTGTATTATAATAATAACTAAGCAAAAGCCCTAGCAACTGGTGATGGCATGGCATGGCAGCTTTGAAAAGCAGCATTCATCAGCCCCTAGGTAAGTGCACAGCAGTAATCATAGAAGAGTAGAGTTAAAGGAAAATTCATATGCTCCATGATCAGGCAGTTGAAAGATTGATATTCTCATGTGGGCAAGGTACATCTCTGCACACATATTTTTCCTGAGCTCTGTCAGCCAAAGACAAGGTAAAGTGCAATTTCTGACTAACAGACCTGTTCTAGTAAAATCTCCTAATATAGAATCCATCATACCAGCAAAATTACAGGTATAGTTAATTTCCTTCATAGGCAGGCACATCACTGATACAACTCGTATGGGTATAAGAAATATTTTCCTAGGTTAGGCATCATGCACACTAGTATAGTTTTGCTAGTGTAACATATTGTTTTAAAATGACTAAGTTTTTGAGAATCTCTGAAGTCCACCTCTGCCAAAACAGAAAATGAACACTGAAAAGTCAAATATATTCACAAAGATATACACATTTTCAGGTGTAGTTTCCTGCCCCCACAGGAAAACATCATGACCTGTGACAGATCCAAAAGTCTAGTTTTCCTTCCTAAGAAACACACTCATCTCAATGCGTGAGCAGGTCTCCAGCACACTACTTGAACTTTCGATAGGTTTTCTAAAATTCTGCCACTTCCTTCAGACACATAATAAATATTTCTTTATTATTTATGTATTTAATTATTTATAGGCAGCATCCAGTAGCAGAGAAGCAAAGTCAGCTGTTGAGGAAACACATAATTTTTTCCATATTTAGTTATGATATATACAAATATTGTTGCTGGTAGTTTTACAACAATGGAATAGAGCATCTAATTCACAGTTAGAACTGCAGAAGCTACTCCTCCTTGTGGTCCTGCTAGATGCCCTTCAGGGTAACCAAATTTGCCTCTGCCACAGGGTGATGGAGTTATAGCTGCATCCTCCCTATTGATCAGCTTCACCAACCACCCAATAGTTGTTTACAAAGGTGAATCAAATTCTGGCTTTGATTTCATATCACTGGCCAGAGCCTGTGCCCATGGGTGTATAGTTGGGCCTAGTCTGGCAGTTCTTGAGGGTAGCGCTGTCTGGTTTATGTATACCCTCACATTGCAATTGGCAATATGGGTCAGCCACTGTAGATTACATATTGGGGGCCACACAAACAAGTCCACTAGATTCGCAAGATGAAGTGGCTGTCAGAAACATCATAGCCCGCAAGAGACTGGTGGAAGAGGAAATTGATTTGTGTGGACTGGAGTTTATTAACTCAGAGACTAATGGTTTGGACCGGTGTCATCCTTCTACCTGGAATGACAGGCTGGCCAGGCTGCTAGAGGTGTGTGAGATGCCTACCTCATACAGCTGCAGGGGCACTACCATCAGCCCATGCTCAATGGAGGCAGAGAGTGAGGAGGGGGAGGAATTCTCACCTCCAAGAGTCATGGCTCCATTTTCGCCATTGCCAACACCACCTATCCTGGCTACCAGTGGAGATTTGCCAGCTGAGGGTACACCAGTTGTGAAGGTTCCTGGACAGAAATCCATCATGTCCATGCCGTGGAAACCAGACTTGGGACTGATTGAACATCTAAGAGAGTGCATGGGAACAGAAAGATCTTATTCCAGCACTCCCTGGAATCCACTGAAAGAAGTAAAAGCAATATGTGTATTGTTTCTGCACGTAGGTGACAGAGTCTTTATTTGAGAAACCTAAGAATCACATCAATAGGTTTAGGAGCACATAGGAGGTGAGTAGTGAAGACTGCATTGAAAAAAACCCACAAGATCTTAATCAATGTGTGGGATATTGTTATAGGCTTTCCTTAGAAGAATTTGCATTCCTAGAAAACTATCTTATTACAAATTACTCATATACTACTCATATACTATATCTAACATATGAATATATATATTAGTACACTTAAAAGCTGTATCTGTCTAAGTTTTGTGGAAAGAAAAAAGAATTTTCAGTGACAAGCCTTTTAGTTGTCATTTCTACATAGAAATTGGTATCCATGAAAGAGGATCTTCACATTACTGTTTCTATTTAAAGAAAGGCACAGGATGAAATGGACACAAAAGTAAATAAATAATTGCTTAATCCATTCGAGCAATGCTCAAAATAGACACAAAAGAAAAATCTACTTAGCTAATCAAACTAGTTAATGCATTTAGACAAAATTCACAGAAGTCACATAAAATATCTGGGACTGTATATGAAACCAAAGCACAAGTTTGTGGCTTTAACTCAGGAAAGCAGTAGTAACAGATTAAATGGGGGTCAATTATTTCTTTCACATATTAAGACACTTTCTGTATTAAACACTTCCAGTCATGTTTGTACAAACATCTGTAATGTACAAATCCATACCACAGCCAGAAAGCAGGATAGCAGAGCTCTTACGGAATACAAGAAGAAAACAAAGATTATTCATTGCTAGGATGAAGTATGAAGAGATTACTTCTTGCCCAATGCACATTTGATCAAAATTTGATCAAAAAGACTGAAGAACATTCCCTGATCACCATTTTTATGTGGATGAAACACCTAGAATCATCACATGACATTACAAGAGGAGACTTCACTGAACCTGCCAAGAGGTCCTTCCAGCAGCCAGACTGGTGTAGTTTATTATAACACGGATGTGAGTCACGCAGGCAGATGCCCTACTTTCAGACCTTTATAGCTTCCCAAGTTTTCATCCAAAGCAGCATGAACCTTACTCCTGTTGACCATGACAGATATGACCAAAACATTAGCTAAAGAAATAGTGCAAACAGAAGGTATTCATAGTGGACTTCAAGCAGAACCATATATATACCATTTTATTTCATCACCATAGTCATTAAGCCAAGCCTTGATAACTGCCATTCATATAGAAACTGTCAGACACAACAAAGATGGACAAAAAAGCTAGTAACTTCACATTGAAGATTTTTCTGATATTGCTTAGCTTTTAAAAAATAGAGGATAATTAAAATGCAAGTGCATCTACTAAGTTGGTAGCTCAATTACAAAATATTGGAGATTAAGAGATGACAAAATAAATAAAAACAACTTCCTATTCATGTTCTGTTTCTAGCTGTTTGTTTTCACTACTCTTCAAGGTATTTGCACAGAGTGGAGGTCTGTTGAGTAAAACAGCATATTCACACAAAGCAAAAACACTGTCATTCGCTTCAGGAAATTCTAATAAGTTTAGGAAAAAAAAAAAACAACAGAGAAATATTCAAAGAGGAGAAAAGAAAAACAACAAAAAATTTGGCCAGGCTGCTTCCAGGGTGAATCAGAAGATTTTAAAAGTAAGTAAGAGAAGGTCTTGTAACATCTAGGATATTATTGTTGTTTGTTTGTATGTATCTTCAAAGAAGAAGAAGCATATTTTCTTTAAAAAGAGCTATAGAACACTGTAAAATTATCCTTGCTGCACAATTTGATGGACTTGTACTCTTTCTGCTTGCCAGATAGCCTTGCATTCCTTTCATTTTATTTATTTTTCAAAATCATATACTAAAATTTGCACAGGCATACATTGAGCTAGCCAGGAAGCTTTTATACTGTTTTAATATTTATGACTTGAACATGAACAACATGGAGTGTTTAATACTTGTGTACAACAGCTGCCCATCGTTGCTCTACCAGACATTTAACAAACAGCAACTAAGGTGAAGATATTGTCTTCCATGAGGAGTTAACACTCTGCATGCCTATATATATTGTGCTTGCTCACTCTTACATACATAGTTTAAGGTTTTTTACCTTAGGTACTAAAACCTGAGCAAAGGGATTTCAATGTATGAATTCTGAATGAGGTGATTTTGGGGAGCAGACTGCTGGCAGCTAGTAAGATTATGGTACTACTTACTATTTTACTAAATCTGACTCTAAAGACACCTGTGTCTGCATCAGAGCTGTGTTTAATAAAATATAGCTCTAGGCTTAAGTTTTTTCTCCTTTCTGATTGACAACAATACAAATGTTACACTTTATCACTTGGAAACATTCATGATCTAGACATTGATTTTAAACAGTGATTTAGGTTGCCAATCACTGTCTAGAATCTTTTTATAAAAGGTGTAGCAAGGATTTAAGATATGGCTTGCCCCCTGTTGCCACCCAACATCCATATGCATGAGTGAGATGAAGAGCTCTTATTGTTTATCTCTGACATATCTCTATTTCTGAGCACTTCTGTGATAATAAGGTAGACAAAATTCTTTCAATTAAAAAGGTAGGGAAAAAAGCACATCATCATAGAGGATTAGAGATCTCCTGAATGATCTGCCTGTCTCTCTGATCTGCCGTAAGAGACCTGGCACTGCTCTGAAAAAGTATGTTGTTTACAGATTTTAATCTCAGAGACAGCAAAGCATGGTCCCTGTACAGCAACTGAGGATAAAAATCCAAAAGGCCCAAGCTTCTCCCTGCAGTGTATGACTCATTCAGTGGCCAGGACTGATTCTGGAACACTTTAGTGTTGGCTTGTTTAATTTCAGTTGGAGTTGCTGTTTAGGGATGTTGTTCTTCCCCAGCAGAAGAGCATACAAAAGAAAAAAGCAGAAACAAAAGACCAAAGACACTCCAATGAATCTGTTAAGCTACATTGATGAAATTTTCAAAAGCAACAGGCTGTGAAAGACCTAGACAACTGGAACAGATGTGAAAGAAAGGCAAAAGTATGAAGAGGAAAGAGGTCCGAAAATAGGAATACAATTAGGTCCATCTTCTTCCAGAATACATGCTCAATTTTTGTTCATTCCTCCAATGCAAAGCAAGACACAGTGTTTCTCTAGTTAATATGATTAAGTAGGAAAAACCAGCTTGTATGTATACACTATTACTGAGACATGAGAAATCTATAATTAAGAGAGACCTGTGCAAATAAATATTTGAATATTCAAGGCCAAACCTTTTCCCATTCTCTTACTACTGGCCATTTATTTCCTTAACCATCTGGTAAAGCACAATCTAGAAATCAATCAAACCTGTCTAGCTAGACTAGGTTTTACCTCCTTTCATTCAATATGACATCTTTTCTATATAGTCTGCTTCACATTGTAGGAATTTTTCAAAACCATGTATTTCTTTAAAACAGAGAGAAAGCAATTTAAATAACAAAGTGAAAGTTAATGTTTCAAATTAGTTCCATTGTTCTACAGAAAACAAATATCCAGGAACTGATGCTGAAAACCAAATGACTCTACCAAAACCCCAGGTATTTTAACTTATTTTAGAACAGTGGAACTTGTACAAAATGTCATAATATCAAACAATGTTTATAACATCTCTGTTTATATACATTTACACTGCTTTTAAAAAAGCATAATTAGCATGAGTGTGAACATTCCACATTCTTCCCATTTGGCTAAATGCAGAGCAAGCAATAACGTGAATGTTATACTAAAGAAATGCCAATGCTACATCGAACCAAAAAAAAAAAAAGAGAGAGAGAGAGAAACCTTACTTGTGTTATTAAACTGAAAAGCTAATAATTTCTACTTTCCTTACATTCTCCAAAGTTCAAAAGTACTAAAAAACACTACTAGAAACCCCAGTGTTTCAGAACTACAAGGGAGTTCCCTGGAGAAATGTGTTATATACATTAACATCGCTGAAGAGTGCATAAAAATAGCATCTAAACATGGCTAATAGACCAAATTCATTCATAAGTGTTTTGTATTTTAGTTATTTTTTGGAATTTCCTGTTCCTACAATAACCTTTTCTGCTAGCATGAATAATATGTAAACTATGTCTGTAATGGAGAAAATGGAAATTTTGACATTGATCTGGGTAACATCAAAATTTAATTTCCACAAAACAGACATAAACTTTTGTCACACTTGCAGCAAAGTGTATTTTCAGATATTTTTCTTTAATTTTTTCAAAGGGAAATAGCATTTACTATTACTCACTTTAACAATAATGCCTCTGCAAATATCAATAACAAATCCAGCAATCAGCTAACATGAATGAATATTTTTACTGTCAGCCCTTGATTGTTAAGTACTGTAACTTTTGTTTTGTTTTGTTGGTTTTTTTGGTGATGCAAATTCCCAAGATGTTATTGAACAAAATTAGCAATACTGGAGAATTACTTTCCTATGTACTTTCTCCAATAATTGAAATGCAGGTTATGAGAACAACTTTTCAAGAAAGTTTTGCAGCTTATGCAAGAAGAAGCAGCTTTCTATTTTCAGAAGTTCTTTGAGAAGGCATATTACTCTATTGATACTATGCAAGTATTGATGTCAGATAATTCTGAGGACTCGCTGCTAGAAATGTCATTAATCACAGCTGTGTATTTGATAATGAAGATTAGCCAGAAGGATGATAGGTTTTTAACGAAAAAAAAAAAGGAGTAAAATTACTGTAGCAGGTTATAAAGCTTAGAAGAATGCAAAGATATTCCCATTGCTAGATCATTTATTTCTTTCTTTGGATAAAGTTACAAAGTCTGGTTTCCTGGAGACAGGGAATATAATTTCAGCAGAATACAGCATGACCTCTAGGGGGACACTAAAGTCCATTTAGTCCCTTTTATTCTTCCCTTCCCTTCCCTTCCCTTCCCTTCCCTTCCCTTCCCTTCCCTTCCCTTCCCTTCCCTTCCCTTCCCTTCCCTTCCCTTCCCTTCCCTTCCCTTCCCTTCCCTTCCCTTCCCTTCCCTTCCCTTCCCTTCCCTTCCCTTCCCTTCCCTTCCCTTCCCTTCCCTTCTTCCCTTCCCTTCCCTTTTCACTTCCATACATCCAGAAGTAAGTGCCCAGCACTTACCCTAGAAAAATGCTTTAGAACAGAAAGACAGAGGGATGAAAGCTGGGGAACTCACTCTGGCATTGAGCCTGAGGAGGAGATATGAAGAGGTTCTTTTGGGTGAGAATATTTCCACTAAGCATATTTTTCTGATGACTGTATATTTGATAACTACATTTATAAATTTACAGACCAGTTGTTAGTATTTTATTTGTCACTTTTAAGTGTCAGCACTGAGGACTCGCACCCCTGGCTTATTCCTAGGGACTGTATCAAGACTGAACAAAACAAGACTGGCCTTCCCCAAAGCATGTGCAGCCCTATCACATGTACAAGGCTAACTACCAAGCATGACCACAAGAAAAGGAGTGCTCACTTCTAACACACTGAGAAAAATCTCATCTTATTTTACAAGTAATATTTTTCTTTTCCTTTTTTTTTTAATGAAAGACAAACAGTAAACCCATATTTTTTTCTTCAGTCTTTTTCTCATGTTAAAAATAGAACAAAAGAAGAAATATTGGCGAGAGTAAATAATGAAGTATTTTTTCTCTGGTCCTCTGCCTATTCTGGTAGAGAAGAAATAAGAGTAGCATTAGATATCAAAGCTTTTGATAATGTAATGCTAACTTCTATTTAAATAGAATTTTAACTAAAAGAATGTAATCTTTTTTTTGTCAGTGAAGTCACTTTCATAACAAAGTGAAATACGTGTTTGGTAACGGGTTATATCGGTCTATGTCTGGCCTGACAAAGTAGACATATCTGGGAGCATTGTCTGGCACCAAGGCATGTCACCCTGCATCCAAACCATTAAATTTAGCCTCAAAACCAGTATGGCAGCATGTGTACCATGTATGGTACATAGACAGGAACAGCCTGCCTGCCCTGGCTCCCAAACTACCACAGCTGCCTGGGAGAGCACCAGCAGGCCAGAGCCGAACCAGGCTTATGTAGGCAATTGGGTGTAAGGAAACAGGGTTTGAGCCGGAGCCGCAGGAGTGGAGCCTTGTGTGAGGGGTGGCCATGAAGCTCCGGCTGCCCTGCAGGCGCCAGGGCTCTGCCAGCGCCAGGAGGGTTGCAGGTGCTGTGGGAGATGTGGCTGGAGAAAGGACGCACTTTGCCCCAAAGGGTGCCCCTTCAAGGGGACTGCGACCCATGGGAAACATGCACCAGAGAGGGGACACCTTTCTGAGGGGACAAGAAACCACGACATACCAGGAACACCCTTGAGGGACAGTCGTCATTCTCCCACAGACGCCTCTTTCATAGCCTAAACTGCCCTGGTCAGTCTGATGATTTCTCACCGAGTCATCTCTGTGACTCTTCTGAACCTGCTCCATCCCACAGTACTTGGAGAGGCTTCCTTCTTTCACAAATGCTTGGAATATCACACGTGCAAGGACATCCTGTGCATGCCCCAACACTACACACAACAGGGTGAGTAGTGCCGAGGCCAGGCACTGCCAGCCCCAGGTTTCTGCCTGGTGGATAACGACTGTTCTAAGGACGCTTTCTTCTCAATGGAAGAACTGACTTAACATAGCTGTAATACACTGCAAGTTCTCAACCATGCATGTATCCTCCTAGCACTGAATGGATACTACATTTATTTAAAAAAAATGGGTATACTTCAAGATATCTGACCAGAACCTCCCACACTGCTTAACATGCAGGTGGTCCTGGCACAAACACACCAGCATAATGGCAGCCTCTACTTTGTTTTCTGCTGTTTTTCACACACTTCCTAACATTTCATCTTCTTCTTCGACCTTTGAGCATCAAACTAACATATTGATACAACTGTTTACTGTTGCCTGAAGACCTCATTTCTACACAGCAATATTCAATCAGAGCCCATCATGCAAGTTTATGCTTGCCCCCCTCCCACCGTGTGCATCACTTTGCATTTCATCTTAGATTTCATCTGCTATTTTATCACATTATGCAGTTTTGCAATTTTACATACTTGTCTTTAATGCCATGAATAGCTTTGTATCACCAAACTTTTTTTCCAAATCATTTTTAGTATACAGAACAGCATAAATCTTTGCTTCCTGCCACGCACACATTTCAGAGTTAGTAATTAATCTATTTAATTCCTGGACTTCTTTAGAACTGTTCTGTCGATTGTCCTTGTCCACTTTACCTGGTTATTTAATAAGCTTTTCTCTGTTACCTAAATTTGGGGCAGATCATTAGATGTCTTTTACCAAAAAAAAAATCTACCATAAGAGACTTCACAAGATCTCCTGTGCTAAACCTTTGCCAAATATTCCTTTAATCCTAGTTATGTCCATCCAATCTCTCTAGCTGACCATGATCAGGAAGAGGCTTCTTAGCAGATTTTTATACTTTCTTACCTTTGTTCTTATTGCCCTTTTTTGGTCTTCCTCATTGAATTCTTATATGTAACTTCTCAGATTTTATAATGCTTTCTAATTTCCTTATTTGGGCAAAATTTCAACTTTTTGAAGGATGTCTCTTCTTTTCAAGGACTGTCTTTATCCTACTGTTTCACTGTGTTAACTTTCTTTCACTTTCCAAAAACCAGCGAACTAGATATTGATATTTTCCCAATTGCTTTTCTTGGGTTTCTACTAGGTGTAGAAAAAAAAAAAAATTTTTTTTTGTAGAAGCATGTCCCTTTTCTTCTTTAATGTGGCTAATAATAATGGCACTGTTTCTTCTGTCCTTTCAGATTTCCTGTTTGATAAAAATTTTCTGACTCTACTTTTTTTCAGAGATACAAAAGTTACCTAGGGGAATGCATCATTTTGAAAGGTGATCTTTCAGAACTATCTGTCTTCCCTTACTGCTGAATTTAAAACCTCAGATATAACTCAACCTCAAAGGGTTTATAACCTTAGTACAACATCTGGATATGTTAGCTGCTTCCTTTGAGGTTCAAATAAAGTTTGTCCCTGTAAAAAAGAATTCTCTGTTCTGGAACCATAGATCCCTCGGTTTTTTGTACCATTTTCTCACCCACGTGGTGAAACTTTGGCCCTCTGCTTCTTCCTGCAGTTCTGCACGCAATGCGGGATGCACTTGAGAGAATAGCACAGCAGAGATGGAGTATTACTTATACAACTTTTGCAATCTTTTTCTGGAATTGTTCACGCTTTCCCCATCTTATCATACACTCATTTGAATAAAGGATAGCAATAGCACCATTTCAGAATAACACAGACACCTTTTCTTTTCTTTCTATTATAACTACATCTGTTAGAATTTACTGATGCAGTCCTAGCACAAAAAATTCATATTTGATACCTTAATTTAAAAATAGTGTATTCTCTGTACAAAAGCCAGCATATGCTATCACTATTTAAAATGTTTTAACTACTACAAGGCATCAGTAATTGTTTGCTTTCCATCTTCCACCCATGCCACGTATTCACGTTATGATTTTACAGAGCAGCTCAGTGTCCCCTTCTGTATGCTGGGTTTTGTTTCTTTTACAGGCAACACTAACATTCACCTGTGCCTCACAGTACTATATTTTCACATTCTATGCTTTTCTAAAACCCATCATAATTTACCTCCTTCTGTTCACACTTGCTACTGCATATATTTCCTATTTTATATAGTTCAAGTTCATTAAAAATTAATCCCTGCACCCCAAGCTACTCAAATTTATGCTATTATCATTTCACGGCATTTCCAGAGGAACAGGTCCAGACTGAAGTGGTAGTGAGGCACACAGACTCAGAATTTGGCACCATATCAAAATACATAACACACTGCATACAAATGACTGCTTAGAGAGAGCTGTGTGATCCAAGTGACAAACCCTCAAAACTTGCTATGCAAGGCTAACAGTTGTACCATTTAAGGCAGATGTTTGCAAGTATGAATTCTTCAAACAGGTGAGAGCTGGGAACAGATGAAGAGATTTGTAAAAACTAGAAATAAAACCTTTAAGTATGATAATTTTCTGCTTCATATTTGGATAGAATTTTGCCATGGAAATGATAGAGTAAAATCAAAGCTGGCAAATCTAAACCTAAAAACCTTGTTGGCTATGATTTTAATACTGTTTTGTCTAATAGTGAAATACATAGTTAGGAGACCTTGTACACTAGACAGACTCTTAAACATGTTTGCTCCAGGGAAACCTCCTGCTTTATATTCCTGTCATATGCCAATGACTCTCAAGGTCAAATTGCTAGTCCCTCGTTTCTGAAGTCTAAGTATAGAAATATTACTGACACGGATCTTGGCTTTCATAAAATAAGATACACATATATCTTTTCATGATCTGCCATCATTTATTGAAATTATACCAAAATTGAGAAGCATGTTACTCTAAAATTTCTTGTGATTGAAAATGACCTGTCCTCAGGTTTCACAAACCTGAATTTGAAAGGTTATTATTTTATAAGTTTAGACTGAGAAAGTTTATAAAATACAAGTTTATGTCTTCCTTCCTTTGGCTAAATTTAATTGAAGGAGATTGGACCTAGAAATTAATTTGTTTAAACTGCTGTTCAGTATTTCAAAAATATACATAATTTCTAATAGAAATGATAGATTTTTATTATGTAAAAAATAATACAATTTTTATTGTGTTTGCAGTCTGTCAATGGAAGACAACTTCCATATGGAAGAGAAGTTAATATGATCTAAAACAGAAACAGAAGAATTTTCACACTGTAGCTAAAATACAGTTTTCTGAATACAAAAAGCAATACATTCGCTATGGCCAAAAAGAATTTGGATTAGAAGTATTTGGATGAAGTGCAAAACAAAAGGGTAAATAAAAACCACAAATGAGAAATCCAAGAAGTTTTTGTCTATGTCCAAAGTCTAGTCTAGTATTTTGGATTTTCCTATGTTTTTATATCCAGCTGGACAGCAGCTTTCACAGATACAGCCAGCACTGGTTTCACGATATCTTAACTGTTATTATCTCCAGTGCTGCAGATAAGATTTCTTTTAGCTCAAGATAAACTCCAGGACAAGCATTTGATTTTGGATAGAGAAAAGAAATATCTAAAGCTCTATCTCTGCAATCCTAGGAAAGGATGACCCACCTTTTATTTGATCGAATTTTTCTCCCTTTTCTTTTTTGGCAGAAGAAAGAAAGCAACTGAGAAACATACAGAGGACTCAGTTTTGCTGTTTCTTAGTTTAAAATCCTGGCTGCTTCTTTTGGAGTTTTGATTCTGGGAAGAAAGTGAAAATAATTCCATGAATAAGGTATACAAAATAATCACAGAAGCCATGAGAAAAAAAAGCCACCACAGAAATTAAAGCAAAAAGAGGCCTACAGGTTGCCTGTTTTTTATCAAAGGAAGTAAAGAGTTTAAAGAAAATGCATGTTGTGCTAATTTGCTAGAGGCCTTCAAGGTCCTTAATTTCAGTGCTGACGAATCCTTCATAACTACCAGTTACGTGCTCAGATTTCCTATACAGTACATGGTAACAAAATTAAAAATATGATCTGCCACTAAGTAGCCAATCAATTTAACAAAGGAAAAAAAGAATGTCGAACTACAGTTAATTTGAAAGACATTGCATCTCCCAGCCAGAAAAACCTTTCCTGAACTTTGGATTAACGTGGAGGATGATGCTTCCTTTCAAATGGAAGCGCCCATGGTCTTTTCCAGTTATCTTCATTATTTAAAAAATCTGAGTGCTCCTGGAGCTCTGGCAGATGCTCTGGGCTGAGCTTTAGCCCCCACCCACTTTGGAAGAGGGTCTTGAGTACACATCTTCCAGTTCAAAAGGGAGTGCTCCGTGTAACACAGGACGCATGTTTCATAGATTCTGAGATGGTTCTCTCTTCTGGAGCTGCACAAATTACTATAACCAAGTGTCTAAAGGAGAAGAAAATTGGTACTCTGTCCTTAAAGTCCCCTATTACTTTCTGCTGAAGTTTTAAGATTAGACTAAATTCAGGAACAGTATCACCAGGGGACACTAAAGAATAGGAGTTGGTTAAGCTAGTATTTAAAATAGCAGGATATTATGTGCCCTAGATAAATTCTGAGTCTGGAGTAACTTAGCCTTATCCTGTTGAGCCTTCAATGAGAAAAAGAAATTCCCTTAAATTCCTCTGCAAGGTAAGAATAAGCATTGTAAGTTTTATAAACTAAGATTCAGCATGTATACATACACTGGCTTACTGCACAAGAACTTGTTCACCAGCCCACAATCATAGAATGATTATTAGATTAAATCCCGCAGGCAAGATACCAGAGAAACCCTCCACGTGGAAATCTAGGCATGAAGAGCATTAACTGCCAAACTCTTCAGTGGTGCCATTTTATGATACAATGCAGTTTTACAGACAATGACAAATTTAGCTACCTCCGTAGATACCAGCAGGGAACAGAAGATTTAAGGGTCTGCATTTCAGGCCTAGGCATTAATGTACAGCCTCTGTTTCAAGAGTAATGAACCTGGCATTTACATATTGAGGGCTTAAACTTCTTCCCCAGATTTGACAGTAGAGATACTGTTAAATTGTTTCTATGCGAAGTTAAAAAAATTGTTAGGAAAGATGAAACAAGGTAGGGAAAATGAAATCAATGCAAATAGCAGAATGCAGTTCCAACAAACTTAGTACAATTACTAGTAAGTGTATATATATATATATGATGGTGCTGATATTTCTCTAAGTTTCTACTTTTTAACTGATTATGTTCCCATCTGAGATGTGGCTACAGCAATAACCGGGATGATCACATACGGACAGCATGGCCTGGCCCACTGAGCCAGGACTTTACCAGCTGGTTAAACCTGCTGCACTGTGTGGCTGGCAAACAAAGAGCTTGCCACTCAGTGTGTTCTTGACATTTCGGAACTGTGCGTTTTTCCCAGATGAGAGAAATGACGTAAGTTTATCTTACTAGGTTCATCACTATTATGATGAATCTGAAATACCGCAGAACTGTACATAAGAAATGCAAGCATATTTGTGGGTAGAAGTTTCCAAAACTGTGTCTTTTCATGGCTGGATAATGAAATAATAGGGATTTACGACAGCAAATCTACATCAGGCACAAACCTACCTTTATTTTCTAGTTCTAGTAACCTAGGTACATGCAGTGCCAATAAGTGGATCTTTAGAAAGTAAACAAGCTTAACTGCACGTCTTTAATGTTATTCATTAGATGTCTGTTGCTCAGTACTAGATGAAATCATCCTGGTACAATTGTAAAACTGAACTTTAAATCTGTAAATCTAGATTTTCAAAATAATTTCTAGATTATGCTTTTATATTCAAAGAATAACCTTTTTTTTTCATTCTTCTACCATTCACAGTAAGATTTTCTCTTTCTTTAAATTTCTCCTTAAACATCAAGCTCTGTCTCAAGGACTGTTACAAACCACTGTTACAGTAATCATTACAGTGCACTAAAAATTCTACTTTTCTGAACAGTCTTCGTGACAGGCAATAAAACATCATCATCTTACAAAATCAGTTCTGCCTGCCTATTTTTTCCCTCTATCTAGCATTAAATTGTTATCCCAGGCAGTGTAACAAAGATTTCCAGTTGTTGGTTTTGGGGGTATTTTTTTTTGGTTTTTTGTTGGGTTTTTTTATTGGATGGACAAGTTAACCACTAGAATCTACAGTTTTAACCAAAAACTAGTTTTGAATCCTGCTGCATTCTTTTTTGAGAGCTCAGTCTGGAAACAGATGTGTGAGGCATGTCATATTTTTACATGTTTTCATATACAGACATACACACATAACATTTGCCTGTGCAAAAATACACACATTTTGCTATATTTATGATGAGTGGGAGACAGAATTCTGAAATGCAAACACAGATCTCATGCTATTCAATTAGAATGTGACTAAGATAATTTGTGTGACTATGACTTCATGAAGCACTTAAAAAGAGTCCATAAAAATCAGCAGTACTTATATCCAGAAGGGATTTAATTCACAGCTCAAGCAAAATACATGAAGGTGAGAAAGCATCTGATACCATATAATCCAGAAGAAAATCTTTTCCCAACTAAGTAAGAGAATCTGCATTGATCAGAAATTCTGAATGGATAATTACATATATTTAGATTCAAAAGCCTGTGAACCAAGGATTGCTTAAAATCTTTTTAGTATGCTACTTCTGCCAGAAAATACGCAGGGTATGAGGCATATTCACTTTAACAATCCAGAGAAAAATCTTCGTAATATGTCTACTTCTTCCTAGGCCATAAAGTCATCATGTTAATAAGTTAAAAACAAAAGGAATAAAAATTATCAAAATGGCACTTCTGCAGTATAAGAAATATTAAACGTGAACCCCTACAGACTGGCTAGAAAAAGGTTTTTCTTTGTTTCTTTCTCTTCTTCTCCTCAAAACACCCATACCCATGCACAGCCAGCTATTAGAAACAAGGTATATGTTATATTGTAGAAAGATATTATTGAAAACCAGAAATCTAATACTGTCTTGACAACTTAAAATCAAGTTAGAAATTTGGTGGGGTTTTGTCCACTTTCTTCGCAAGTCCTCATCATTTCAAGAAATGACTTAGGTGATAAACTTTAATTCAACCCTATTATACAAGATAAAAGGAAAAAAAAAGCTAAAGGTATACAAGGGAGAGATTACAATCAAAAGGAAACATTCTTTAACTGCTATAATTTACAGGCAGATTTCAAATTGCATGCATACTTAAATCCAAGAAAAGCATTCCTTAAAACATTATAAATTTTCTGACCTTTAAATTTGAAGTATATGAATATGTATATTTTGGTACAGAAACAACCAAGTTACACAGAAAAGCTCACAGTAAAGTGGCTTCAACATTGTCAAGTACGTTTAAAGCACAGAGGATAATTTTTCCCAAACGTAAATACCACATGTCCATCCCTTCCTAATGCTCTGCCTTCCTTTCCCGTGCAACATCAGGTTACGCTGCAACATCCCTATGTCATGTTTGACATTTTGGGGACAACATAAATAGCTTCATTTATTTTCATGTTGCGATTCACTAAGCCTACTGTTAGTTTGTGCCTTTGCTGCCATTCCCATTTTTGTTAAACTGCCACAGCTTAATTTTTCCCAACCTTGCCTTTTGAGAAATTTAATCTATCAACTTGCTCACTGCACTGGCTTCTTGAAATTCATTGGTTATTCTCTGACTTTCCCTTTTTTTCATCAGTTTCAAGAAGTTGCCCTGCATTTTCACAGTCTCAAGGAAATCCCATTACTTAGACAATATCCATCTGAGCTGTACTTCACTTTCTGTACCAGGATGCTGTAACAAAATTATCAAGAATCTGATAGACAGGTAATACCTTGTTGTATTCCTTCCCCAAAAGATTTCTGGGAAATTCTTCCTACTGCAGTATCCAATGCTTTGATTTAGTCTATAGTTGCTCCCAGAAAGCACTGTCTACGTATCATTCCAAGTTTGGTAGCATACCATGCAACATAAACACTATAGTGCCTCCTATTTTTCACCTTTAAATATTGTCTATGGGCCCTCAGCAGATCCCATTCCTTCTGCATTCTGAACTCCAGACCAAGCATACACATCTTTGATTTATAGAGCAACATACATTTTCCCTCTTATCTGTCCCTCCTTTTATAACAATATTCCAGTCTGACAAGTTATTCCACAAGTGTCTGTTACGTCAATTAAGTCATAATGTCAATTGTGCATTAAGACTTTCATCTCCTCTTGCTTGTTTCTCATTCTTCCTGTATTAACATCCAGGCTATCTAAAAGGAAAAAAGTAATAGGGAAAGACAGACAAGAATATAACAAATGGACAATGCCCTTAATGATAAGGATTTCACAAACTTTCCTTTAAGCGCTAAAGATTTTTCTAAGCAGATTCCAAAAATAATTTTTATCCCCCAACTTGTTCAGTTTCCTTTTGCTTCATAGTAAACTTCTGTCTGCAGCCTATCAAAGCATCCTTTCCACATCCGGCTTACAGCTGTGTAACAGGTGAAGCTCCTAGAACTGCTATATTTTAATGACAGATAGCAGCTGTCATTCAAAATCAAGTGTCTTCAAAGGGGCTGTTCTTGCATCTGCACAATTGAATGACACTAGAAACATCTATCCTTGCATCTATGCTTGTGCTATGAAGAACAGCATGGACGAATTAATGATTTTTTAGAAATTAGAAGCAAATAGAGAAAAGTTCTTTGCATCTTCTCTTGGATCCACGGATTGGAGTCAGTTAATCATGTCAATTCTCTGCTAGACTAAACAAGCCACAAATATATGAGCAAGTCAAAGACATAGATCTACTATGTGCAGTGCATGATTAATAAAGAAAGAAAAACTAAAACATTTTTATTTCTTTGCCAATGTCCTCTTTTAGTGGATCTTCAGGGATTCTGTAGCGTAGGAGTTAGAAATATGATCAGATACGAGGTACAGCAAGTGCTACTGCAGGTTTCTACCTGCACAAGGTCATTGAAAAATTAGAAAAATAGCTTATGATTTAACACATAAGGGAAAAGTGGAAAAAAATGATTTCTTTCCTCCTTCTCTCGCAAAAACTATTAAGACTTCTTGAATACATACTGAAATGCTTATCTAAAATGCCACTTCTCAGAAATGGGAAGTGTTAATAAGTGCTTTGATAATACATTTAATGATAAAAATAGTGAAAATCTTTTTATAAATATCCAGTTTTCTATTTTCAAACTAAGATTACTGTATTTGCACAGAGGAAGTAGCCAAAAATTCACAGATTATATCATTGAAGGAGAAGAAAAACTTTATAACAGCATCAGGATTTTTTTCCCTCTGGTGCAGTCCCAATTATTCTTGAGGGCGGGAGATGTGAAAGATCACTTTCTTTTAGCTCATCAGAAATGAGTAAAACTCAGTATCTTTCCTTAGAGATCTAACTCCCCACTAGAAAAAGGGTCTGGAAGTGTTCTTCCACCTCTTATTTAGCACTCTGTGCTTACTGTGGGACCGCATTACAAATGCTACTTTGGTATGTCCATATCTCTTTCTAGCCCTGTGCTCTGCTGTTTTCTCCTGCCTTTCCTCAAAAGCAAAGGCCCCTTTACTTCTTTAGTGGTCAGAGTAATTTCTTAGTGTCCACAGCCCATCTTTTACTTAGTCTATTCTTCAGGCAGATCTGTAAGGCAGTGACCTCCACTAACTAAGTGCCTATAGGACAAAGAGGTGGTTCTCTGTTCCCTCACTGAGTGGAAGGTAGCTGCTATACCCAGGACACTAAGCATTTACTGCTCAGGACAGAAATCTTGCTGGAGATGACTAAGACCCATTAATTCCCCTTGTTTTTTCGGGCACCTTTAATATCTTTTTCATGCTTTTGTTTCTCCCCTTTCACAGAATGTGCTCAGAAGAGCTTCTCCCCCAAGGTAGACATAGAATCGTAGAATCATAGAATCATCTATGTTGGAAGGGACCTTTTAAGATCATCAAGTCCAACTATCAACCTAACACTGCCAAAAAACAACTAAGCCGTGTCTCTAAGCACCACCTCCATCCATATTTTAAATACCTTCAGGGATGGTGATTCCACCACTTCCCTGGGCAGCCTGTTCCAATGCTTGTTAACCCTTTCAGTGAAGATCTTTCCCATAATATCCAATCTAAACCTCCCCTGATGCAACTTGAGGGCTTTTCCTCTCTTCCCCCACCTCTCTACACCCTCTTTTCAGGCAGTTGTAGAGAGCGATAAGGTCTCCCCTCAGCCTCCTTTTCAATCAGGTAAACAACCCCAGTTCCCTCAGCTCCTCCTCATATGGCTTGTGCTCTAGAAACCCCACTAGCCTGTTATAGACAAGAATATATTTCTGTTTTTTCAAGTCCCTGTCTTGGGATAAGGGACCTAACCTTTACATATCTAAGCATGGTAGCACATCTGAAAAGATTAAAAAGATACATGAACACACATGATTTGGGAGTAAAATTAAACCCACTCCAGATTTACAAATCTGAAAATCCCTGGGGAAAAAACCCAAATCATCAAATCCCCAAAACCCCAAGCCAAATATAAACCCCACACCCTGTAGATGCTTCTTTAAAAGTAAAATACAACTCCAATCCACTTCCCTTTGGACTTTCTGCATGACTCGCCCTGATTTTTAGTCCTTATGTTATACTTCTTTTTTTTTTTTTTTCTCACCACAAAAGATATTTGAGTTTGAAATCAAGATCTTTTCCATCACTCAGTTTGTCTAATCAGGCCAGCTTCCCCACTGCATACCAAAAATTGCTTTTAGGCATCACTACCTGGTCTGGAAACAGTAATAGCATCACGGTCAAAGAATTATGGCCAGAGTTCAGGCAAGGAGCAAAACCAGAAATTATTCACAGATGGATACTTACAGATGCAAATCTCATTAAAAAAAACCCAACCAAACAAAAAAAACCACACAACCAAAACAAACAAACAAAAAAAACCAAAACAAAAAACCCAACACCATGAAAATGCAGATGTGTATCTTCCTAGGTGTATCTTCAAAGGATCTTCCTTCCTTTGTAGCTCATTTTATAGCACAGCCTGACCATTAGTATTGTGTATTTTTCTTAATCGAGAAAAATGTGTGTCACGTCTAATCCACAGACAGCTTTGGTCTTCACGTTGACTGGTTGAAGAAGTTTTAAGTAGTTAATTTAAATATGTGTATTTAAATTCAGGTAATCCATCTACTTTCACATCATTAATAATAACTAGCAGTTTAAATGGAGATTTACTAAGGTCAGCTAGAAATGGAGTTTAGCTAAGCTAAGGAATCAAGAGCTGCTCAAAGTGTCTGACCTGCTTCAATTAAATTAATTCATATCTGTCTGTACACAAGGCCTTTATCTAGTAACCTACCTATCACCAGCCAAAGGAAATGCCAGACAAAATTACTGTCTCAGGGACACGCACAGACAGAGGTTATATTGATTGTTACCATCATGAGTTGGACAGCCAACTGTTCCACCATGCATGCGAGATGCTGGTAAAGGCTCTGACAACGAGAAGAGAAAGCCACACTGCTGGGACGGGTGTCTATGGCAGAGGTGGACACACACTCATGGAGTGAATGGAAACTGTTTTGCAGCCTAGAGCACTTAGTGGCAGCGGTCGGGTAGAATTCACAAAACTCTAAGGCAGGTAAGTAGTGGCCATCTACACATTCCTCATCTGGGGCAAAGTAAAATAAATGGCTATGAATCAGCACTGAAAGCTATGCCGGTTGTTTTACTTTGACCTGAAAGGAGTAGGAGCTGTTACTCTGTTACTACTTACCCCAGCTAGTGGTGTAGTAACTATAAGAAAAAATAGTGACATTTTGTGCTACGGCAATGAAATCCAGAATCTGACATTTAACTGTATCCTGCATTTTAGGGTAATGAATAGAAGAGAAGACGAATGCCCATTTTAAATAGGCTTAGCATGAAAACTTTTGCATAAGGTTATTTATCCACATTTCTTTTTGTTGTTGTTGTTGTTTGGTTTTTTGGTTGTTTTTTTGATTTTTGTTTTTTTGGGTTTTTTTTGCGAAGCATGCCTGTAACTAAACAAACTAATACTGTGGTCAAAATTTAAAAGTACAATGATCATGACATCATCAGATTAAAAATCCATGTAATCCAATCTTTTTGTTTTTCACAGTGGCAAACACCAGATGCCCATGGAAGAGCAGAAGAACACAGCAAGAGCATAGATGATGTTTTCCTTTCATAATGTCCCACACTGTTGACTTCCAGTTCAGGGACAGCATGACACAAAGTAATGTCCTTGTATTCAATTGCTTTTGATAGATTTGTTTATCATGAATTAAGTCACCTGAAACCTGTATAAACTGCATTGGCTAGAAAACTACTTTCGGTACTTTTGTATTTCACATATAAGTGCATTTTAACTTCAAAGAAACAATAACCACAGGTACTAGAATAGGTCCCTTTTTATATTCCAAGTTATAAGTGTTTGTTTTGCTACAATGTATATCACTTTACAGTGCACAGATGAATAAAGCATAAATATATTCTATTTAAATTGAGAGATTATAAAAATAACTGCTAAATTTCAACTGCAAAGACTTTGCCTCTGCTGAAGAGAGAAAACAAAATTACCCTGGCTTTTTTTAATATACCAGTGTCTTGGCTATACTTATAGTATATTTCCCATTTATATCAAAAACTGTCTAGAAAAATGTAAGGATAAACGTGTAACCCTACATCACCATCATCATCATCATCATCACCAAAAATCGTCTTGGAGCAGAACTGAAGTTATTTATTTTTATTTCTTCTTAGGGATGGGCTAACATGAGATAGAAGAAGAAGAGTAATGGAATTTTCGGTAAAAAGGGAAAAATGTGTGCTAAAGAAATGTTGCATGTAAATTTTTCTACAGTCAGACAAATGTTCAAATAATCACCATTCTCTTCTATAAAATTTAGACTGACAAATGAATGTCATGCTGTATTGTAGGCTGTTGGAATCTAAAGAGACTCTACTGTAAAAATGCTCTTTCTAAGCCTATTGGTAAGAGAATCTGAGTAATATAGTAGAAGGGAGTAAGAGAGGTAGAAAATACTGGTAATGGCAAGTCATTAATTTTTTTCAGTTGAAAGGCTTTTCGAATACATCATGTCTTTTACAGCCTAGAAAAAGAGGTCTACTTGCTTGATGAAGAGTGAAGAGGAGAATGCACTGAGGATTTGATATTTGCCTTTGAATAAACTTATAATACTTTTCATGAAACTGCATCTATCTTCTCTCTTTATAAGAATTTTCTCATGATTGAAATGAAGAGATAAAATCAGCAATGTGCCACCTTGAAAATGGCAAGAGAGACACACACTCATTGTAAGAAAAGCGTTAATCTGACAGAGTCTGTCAAAAGCAAACAGGAAAGCCTATCTGTATCTCTCAACTTGGTCAGTTTCAAGTGGCCATGACAAAAATAAGTCAACAATTCAGAAATTAATACTGAGGTTGTTAAACTTTTCCTTGTAGGTGTAAGAGCTGACAGATCAAATCCAGAAAATAAAAGACAACAATACCAAGTTAGCGAGTGGAAATGAAACTATTATACTGACAGAAACAGGTGAAACACACCTATAAGATGACACACTTAAAAAAAAAAAAAAAATTCTTACAGTTCTATGCATCCTTAGCAGGCTTATAAAATATTGGGTACCATGTGAACCAATTAAGACAACAGACAAGAGAAAAACCCAAACCACAGAATGCATTGTGATTGAAGAATTTAGAAAGTTAAAGTTGACCTTTCTAACATGAAGAATGTCAAACCAAGTCTTCATTCTGTTCTGCTTGTTTTGCTGGTAAATTTGAGCATAAAGCAGTACGAGAAATTCTGACTTTCAATAAATGCCAAAATCACACTTCTATTTTAAAAAACAGATGCTGAGTGTTAATATATGACCATACAACCACTCATGTCCCACAGTACAGAGCAGTTAATATGGGTGACAAGTATGGCTCAATATGTTTTTAGATTAACTGCTTACAGCCTTACTAAATGTTGTAAAGCAAGCAAGAACTTCTGAAGCAAACTGTCTTTCATTTACCTCCAAAGAGCAGGAAATACTGCACAATCTTAAACCTGTGCACAACAAAACCCCTTGCAAACATTAGAGGTTCTTTTATTAAAATAATATTTAGTACATTGTAACAAAAATTTCAAAATAGTTTCAGCATCAACTCTATGCGCTTAATTGGAAAGTCTATCCAAGAATATAAAAAATTTTTATACACATTAAATCTTCTAACAGCACTCCAATGTATTTCCTCTTTCTCTACTTGTAATTTAAAGTGGCTTAGGCCAATTACAAAATTTGAAATAATCACTGTGATCATACTTGATTGCCTGTATAATCCATCCTAAATTATTGTCCAGATTTAATTGTTATTTGAATGAAATGATGTGTTCTTGAAACATCCAAGGTTGATTAAAAATGTTGCCACAATGAAGACTGCATGGCAGTGTTAACTAGTTCTCCGATTGACTACACTCAAAATTTAAAAAAAAATGTACCTCAATCATCTGGATTTGTTTACTTCAATGTTCAGCCGTTTAATCCTGTCCAACTTTCAGTCCTCTGTAATCAGTTTGTCTGAACGCCTTGAGTTCTTTCATGACAAGTCATATTGCTTGAGCATTTTCTAATTTTTCATCATTCTTGAACTTCAGTCTCCATAACTCAAAACAGCACTCCAGTAGCAGTTTGCACCACTTGCAAATTGAAAGATAAATTGAGTAGGAAGGTTGTTCTTGCATTGGTCTTCTTACAGATCCAATCCTAGAGGTTATTTTGAACAAATAAGTCCACATGACTGCTGATTTTCTATCAGAGTTCACAATTGTTTTAAAAGTGCAGTAATTTCGTTATGTCATTGGCTTCCACCTAAATAATGGCATAAAAAGTTATATTTCTCCATTGTCAAAATCCATTTATATTCAAATAATCAATAGGATAATACAAATGCTCATTATCTGTATTTTATTCCACAGGGACAAGTTCAAAGTTGATATTCCCTAATGTTTTTTCCCCATCTTATTTTTGGGACATCACCTTCAAGGTTAAATAATTAGCCCTGCTTTTTAGAGGTGTATAAGATAGTCAATTCTAGCAAGAGTCCAAATGCTGCAAATAAATAAATAAAGGATCAGTCTTGAGTTGTTTTACTATGAAAATCTCACAGAGCTGAGAAATTACTTTATATGCAGAATTGTGTTATATTGGACTTTTCAAAGAAATGACATCTCATGGTATATGGATATAATATGTCCTGTGTCTAGAGAATTCTCCAAGTACTACACAAAGCAGCCATGAGTAACATCAGCCGAGGCCTTGAAAGCAAGTATTTTACATTCTAAGATAAATGCAAAACACCTAACCAGAGAGCTTACATCTCCTTGCTTCTGACAACCAGACCATACAAGATTGAATTGTTCAGCCCTTTAAGCTGAAAATCCTTCAGATATTTCACAGGAGATAAACTTTAAAATAATGGAGTATTTGTTACAAATACTTAAGTCCTTTATTATTTATTTATATTTATTAAACACTTTAATCCTTTTTTTTTCAATAACCCTATGGCGTTTTGAATGATCAAAAGTGAACAAGACCTTGGTTTCACACTTCTGTCATTTAAAAATAATACTTTTATTGATGCAGTAAAAGCTCTGAATTCTTCTTTAACATAGTATTAGGACTGTACTACAGGCACTACTTGAAAGGCAGCTAGATTTCCTACACAAGTCAGTAGCTTCTTAAAAATGAATAATGTGCAGAAATGGGTATCCTGGATCTTGGACTAAGTGCAAAAACCTTAGTCTTCTATTTTCATCTTCTGTTTTGCCCCATTAACTAGCTGCAGAGCAAGTTTGCATTACCTGATTGGTATTGTAAGTAATGAAATCTGCTTGTGCAGCAAGTTGAGTACTCAGAAAGCCTCCTACCAGCAAAACAGTTGGACAGTGTTTGATGGTGTGATGTCTCATCTGCACATGCATCTGGAGAGATACAGAAGCTCAAGAAGTGGAAAAAACCAGCACAGGTTGGACAGAGATTGTGAGAAATGCATCAAGTCAGGAAAAGGAGAAAGTGATAAAGACTTCCTCACGTCAGTACTCCAGAATAGGTGGCCTTTGGCTGCAGAGTTGCCAGCGGAGACAGAGCAAAATGAAGCCTTGGAGTCTGTGACCCAAATATGGGAGCAGTCTTTCTCTTTGCTGCTAGTGCTGCTTCTTCTCCTTTCATTATTAGGGCTTCCAACTAAAACACACACAACCCAGGCTTGCAAATGATCTACACGAGGACTGTAGGAAAAATGTGTTTCTGCAACTCTGCAATTAAGTTTAGCTTTGACAGGCTCAAACTGAATGACTCAAATCATACAACATGACCTCCCAAGAAAAAGCAAAAATTGACTGACTCATCAATAGCATAATAAGTGTAATTTATTAGAAGGTTTTAAGCAGCAAGTTTTTATATCAGGCACAAATCATTCTATTTTTTTAAAGGGCAGTATAAGGCTTACAACATTTTTGGAAGGTGCCCTGCTCCACTGAACTCATCACATTTTTCTAATTTTTCTTCAATATGCTGTCACAATACACCAGAAAAAAACAGGCAGCTGATTGATTAAAGAAAAAAAGGTTTAATTTTATTTGTGTGAAACTGAAGAACTCTGACTTGACATGTAATCACAGAGCAGTTTAAAACATATTTACTAAAAATCAAAAACTATTATTTAAAAAATAACAATGAAGCACAGTATATTTATCATTGCAAGCCCGACAGGTTTCTGTTCTCCTCCTTCCTATGTGGTGGGTTTCTGATATGCACAAATGTTAATTAGTGCAATATCTGAAAATGCAATATATTTGGCAGAAGATAAAGGGAAGGGTTGCAGGAGCTATTGTCCTTCCCCCCTCTTTATTCTCATCCCTCTGTGCAGTCCCACAATGAGGGTTCACTGCTCTGCTCCCTACAGCCCTTTCAGGGCCACTTGCAGCAATAAAAAACAGGGCACACACCACTGTGCATATAGAAACAAATCACAAATTTTCACTTTGTAAACCAAGAAGGCATATGTCAGGGTATCTCATATACAGTCTCACTGGGGATCTCAGAGCACAACGATGTGTTCACAAAGTGATTAGTCACAGGTTATTTTTGAAGCTCCAGTCCACTGCATGGACTGCTGTTGCAACCATTAAAGCATGAAATGTTTGCACGCATTTTCATTCCTGTGCTTCATGGAACATTTAATGCCAACTATAAAATCATTTAAAAGGCAACTGAGTTTTCAGCTAAGAAAAATAAGATGACTCCCAAACAGTATCAGTGTATTGACAAAGTGTCAAGTAAAGAACAGCTTAAACTCAAACAGAATGTGAATTCTTAAGGCATTGACAGATTTTAAAAAGTATTTTTGGAAGTAAGCATGTAATGGCAGCTGTGTAGGTATTCATTCTCTGCCTTTCATTTAAGTCTTGCTCCTGAAAGGATGGCACTATAAAAGCCTGCAACATTTTCCAGTTTAAGACTGTTCCTAAAATGATAGGATTACCACTTGCCACACAACACTAAAAGCCTTTTTATGCAGCCAATCAGACATAGCCAAATTGCTAGACACCACCTAGAAAGGTTACAAAACTATTTTAGATAGCAGACTTGTCCTTTATACCAGCTACACCTCATAGTTATGAAACATAACTGTTATTCTTCCTTTCTTAGAAGAAATTAAATAGATAACTAAATTGAGAATATTCACTGCACTGCTAAAACAAACACTTACATCATCTAAATAAATTATAAATTCTACCTGAACTCACAGAGGTCCCCATAAAACCAGCAGACTAATTATTAATAAAACTCCACTGTGCTTTATCATGGATTTTTGAGACTAGGAGGACTCCATTTGTATTATTTCCATTGAAATCTGGAAAAGAAATATTATTTGAGAAATTCTGCCTGAAAAAACCCAGAGGCCTCAACCAGTAACCCTAGCATACACATAGATAAGCACATACAAAAACATGGTTAACACTACCTGGCCTTCATCCTACATTGGACACTACCATCTATAGATGAGAAGCATACACAGCTACCGTTTTATTAGTGTTTAAAAATATAATTTGAGGAAATGCCTTGCCCCCTCGAATGCCTAATTTCATCCATTTTCAATCTCTAGTCTTCTCGCAGACTTTCTACCCGCTATCATAATATGGGTGTTAGCACTGATAGTTTGACTAATCTGCAATATAATTCCTTGATAAAGAAGCCAACTGGATTGATCGATATCGCAAAATAAATGGTAGTTTCAGCTCAGAGTAATGACTACTCAAAAGTACAACAGGAATTCATGTATCATGTTGGATTTTAAGTATATAGAATGATCAAATGCCCCAGATATGAAAACAATGAACCTAACCTTTTCAGGGAAACACTGGAAAATAAAGAAAAGCTGGGGACTGTGGGAAATGAGACAAAATCTACAACCAAGAAAAACTGACAGGTTTCTGGTATATCATTTGTCCATGCTGTCTTCCCTTCATTTACAGAAATGTCTCATTTTCAAACAAGAGATATAAATGGCCTGGCATCCCAAAAGGGAGGATTAGTCAAATACCCTACAACTATATAAAAAGACATTCATTTTTTGCAGAACAAATGGCTTTACTCCTAATGCTTTTGCTGTTTGAGTAAAACTTTTTCCAACAAAAATAAGTACTTGAAAGAATTGAAAATAACTGAAACAGCAACAGGCAGAGGACAAACAACCTTCCGGTTAAAAATTTAACTAAGAAGGTAACATTTGGAATTCTAGCACTGTTCCCAGGACAGCCTTCCAAAAGCAAAAATTATTGTGCCCTGAGGTGAAGTAACAAGCCTTTTCCTTTGAAATGTCTTCATCCATGATTACCCATGCTTTGCAGGCAGCTCAATTTCAAAAGAAAAATGTTGTATGAAGTATTTAACTTTTATCTATGAATTGGGATTATCTGAATGCCTCTCTGTTTTTCTATTGAAGCATGTTTGTGTCAGGCTGGACCAGTTACCACAGAAGTACCAGCAGCTCTAATAGCTAGGCAAGGTTGTAAAAACAAACCAACATGTGAAACAAGAAACGAAACAATTGTTGAGGCTTGCTGCTGTCTTTTTTCCTGAAGCTCAGTCTCCACTTTCTGAATTGGTATAAGTGCTATTTATTGAAGGTTTTAAAGCTTTCCCTCATTTATTAATGTATATTTAGAAAGCACTTTCATAGACTCATATAATAGTTAAGGTTGGAAGGCACATTTAAAGGTCATCTAGTCCAACGCCCCTGCAATAAGCAGGGACATCTTCAACTACATCAGGTTGCTCAGAGTCCTGGACAACCTGACCCTGAATGTTTCCAGGGATAGGGCATCTACACCCACTCCAGGCAACGTGTTCCAGTGTTTCACCACCCTCAGCGTAAAAAATTTCTTCCTGTTTGAATAAATAAAACATTTGTACAGTTGCTGGACCTTGCATTTTGGGGTGAGAGACACAGAAGAACAGTAAATGCCATCTTTATTTGTGGTGTGCTACACAAGCTGGCAAATGCATTGTGCTTAAATGTGAGTTAGTAAACTGTATTACAATCATTAATAGTTAAGATTTTTCAGAGTAGGTAATGCAAAAGTCACAGATGTTTGGAAAGGCAAATGAGATCACTTAACCCAATCACTAATTAACATTTGTGCATATCAGAAAACCACCACGCAGACTAGCACAATTTGTACATTCTGTTCAAGGGAGCCCCAGCCTGGACCAGCAGGAATACTACAGATTGTAACAGAGGAGTTTCAGTTCTGTCTTGTACGGGAGTTTGCACAGACCTGCCTACTCATTTCCAAGAGTACTAGCTGGAGGCACTCACTATCTTAAGCATCAACATCAGCCCCAGAAAGGGTGCAAAGGAGGTTCATTCAGGTCAGCTACACATGGACTATATAATTTAACGGTACACTCAATATTCCAAACCAATTTTGCATTCCTCTGCTCTATATCTGTTGGGAGACCTAACTGGTACTCAAAGCAATCTTATCAGATTAGGGAGAACTGGGAAGAAGTGATTCCCTGAATCTAAATAGATACTCAACAAGTCAGCACCTTTTTTAAGGCAGAAAAAAGTGTTTAAATTTAAGCAGACCACTTAAGTGCAAAGCGCTGCTTCGATGCAGTATGCCTGAGCTGACTACTAATTGATTCCTTTGATCCTTACTTACAATTTGACCCTACTGTCATCTTCTCATCACACTTGCTTACCATAAGGATGTTGCTACTGAATCTACGTTTAGACATGTGTTAAGGAATTGAACCAGTTGAAGGATCCAACTGACATTACATAAATTCAAACTACACATAATGACTACAAGAAGGTTAAGTAATGATTGGAATATTTATTAAGGGACACTTTTGATTTTATGTTAGTTGAAGTTTTTATTCCAGGATGAATGATTTTCTGTATGTTCTGGGTCCAGTGCAACACTTTCTGTGGACTACTAGAGTTTGTGTTATAAGGGTAAGATTATATGACTCTCATGATCCCTTCTAGCTTTAAAAGTATGCAGTTCACATACAATGCATACTGCAAATATATAATGTGCATTTAGCTTTTAGTACTGGTGCTATTTCGTTACAGCTACAAGCCATAGAGCTGCAATTTTTAATTGATACTGCAAATAATTTATCAACTCCAGTCCAACCTTCTCAATACCCCTTATATTCTGTAGACTCATTAGCCCAGTAAATGTGCTTTAAAAGGCAATAAGATTTGTTGGTTATTAATGATTGCTCTGAAATCCACTCTCTAAGAGCTCTTAGCAAAACTTGCATCTGTCAAATCTCTAAGTTTGTACCAGGAGACCAACAGGAACAAACTAAAATGTTCCTCTGGAAAGCAGCACATACTGCCAAGGACAATAATTTAACTTCACATGTTGTTATGAGCAGAACAGTAGGATTAGAAGAACCAGCTACCACCTAACAGCTGAGGAGTTTGTCTTGGCCCAGGCAGAAGGATATGGCTTGCATCAGGTAAAATTCTAAGACAACAGCAGGCAGCAACTGGGAGAAAAAATGGAGTTTTAAGAAATTAGAGAGACACCTCAAACAGAACACCTCTTTGTTAGGAATAGTACAAACAACTAGGATATCAGCAGTTTTACTTGTGAACCCCAGGTTCATTTCCTTCACTAAAGCACATTATCCAGATATTGAGAGAGATTAGATTTAAATCATGCAAACATCTACGCAAGAGAGTTAGCTGAACTAGGAAGGAACACAGCGAAAGGAAATATTTGTCTTAAATTTACCTTTCTAATGCAGTTATGCTGCTTTAGAAGATTAATGGGTGAGGAAATTACAAAATGCTGATCACATTGCTGCTAATTTTTCTTATATGTTCAATTACTAAGCAGCATCTCATTAAAACAACAGAACTGAATCAGACTCTGCCCATGAGTTAGGATGGCTTAGCAACTACTCTAGCTGTAAAATTAGAAAGAAGCTTGCTTTGTTGTTGGATTTTAGGAAACTGAATTACATCCCTGGCATTCCTCTGTCTTAGAAGGTGTGCAACAGAAAGTAAAATTTTTCTCTGTATTTCAGTTTATAAACACGTAGCACAGGAATAAATCTGTTAACTTCATAAGGTTGTAAACTGCCTCAGTTAAAACACTGATGCTCTATTGATGCAAGCTGCTTTAGTTTTCCATTTCAGAATTACTGGTCTTTCAGCAAAGTTTAAAATACAGCATGTTTTACAATAATTATTTATATATATTTCTCTGCTTAAATGTCTTTGATAGGACCATTGTCATCAGGTAAGCTTATTTTACAAAACAACATTAAAACTTAAGGTTTCTTATTTGCTTGGAAGGATTGTACTAGACAGTTCCAGAAACTGCAGTGAAAAAGTTACAAGACGATGTACTTACATATACAGGAGATACATTGCAGGGGTTTACACTTCCAAGGAATAAAATAAATAAATAAATAAATAAATAAATAAATAACCTACCTTTCCTACCACCCCTTTCCACACCCTAACATATCACTAGTAAATCCTGGGTGAAGTTTTATCTATTGAATAGACAGGCAAAACTATAACTGATTTCAAAAGGTCCTTGATTTATTCCTGACTTCACTGCCTATGCTGAAATAGTTTTGTCTTCAAATTTATCAAATCCACATCAGACACAGGATAATGATTCAAAAGGAATAGATCACCACATTAAAAAGTTCCAATACAATGTTTAAAAAAGGGTGCCATTAAAATAATTCAGTGAAATTATGGGAACACTAGCTTTAAAGCATGAGAGAAAGTAGGTCCTATAATATTACAGAGTTCTATTTTAAGTATTATATTTTCTTTTAGGCTTTTCATTCATTTGGAATTTTTAAACTTTCTGAAGTGCATCAGGCACTTCTCTAATCTTAACAGTGCAGGATCACATTACTCTGGTTCATATTTGACTGAATACAGTGACAGATATTAGAAATGAGAACATTGTCAGAATGAGAATAGAAGTTCTTCAACTACAAATGCATTCAGTATTCACAATCTGAGTCATGAATTCTAGGAAAACAACATACTTTTCTCTTCTAATCTTGCTTGGTATTAATTCCATTTTACTTAAGTACACAAGAATTAATTACCAAAAGGGAACAAATACAAACTGGTTATCAGCAGAAACAAAATAATCAAAGATTCTTGATGTTCTTCCTGTACTCTTCCCATAAAAGAAACCCCTGCAGAACTATGAACTGGACATTAATACTTCTGTTTTCAGTTACCAATTGGAGTGCCATGAAGGAAAGAGAGGAAAAAATTCTCTTTTAGGTAGCTTATAGGTTGCTATTTCATATCTATGGCAGCTATGACACTAAAATTTCAGAAAGAGTAATGGAAGTGAAATTTTAATTTTAAAATAAAATTTAAGTACTCGGACAACTTTTCTGTTTGTAATTCAACTGACTTTGAAATAAGTATGTCCTGTAGCTATATTGGTGGTACTAGGGCTTGGATTTCTAATGCTGGCAGTTATAGGAAATATCACTCTTACCATCTGGCTCCTATGATTCTTCTAGCATAGTCTGTTTCATGTCAAAATACTATCAAAGTTTAACTTCTGTTCTATTGGCAACATATTTTTCCTTATGGCTGACTCTCTCATATTAAAACAAATTATAAAAAGTGGTTTTGTCTCCATTACCGAAATGGTTGCATAATCTCTTGGTACATCATCATCAGTTAAAAAGGTCTGAAACTCAACTAAAATGCAAATCAAGTCTAGACAATGCAGCAACAATTGCTACACATGAACAAAAGGCAAAGACAGGTTCAGCCAGAAATGAAAATGTTTACTTTGTAATTGAATTTGCAATTATTTTCATTGGAATGCTTTCAGAAATAACATAGTAAACCAGTAGTGAATAAAGCCAAATGCAAGTGCACCTGCTAAGTTATCAGAGCCAGTTCACTGATTAAGTGAAAAGTAGTGAGATCAAACAAAAATAGCAATACCTTCACAATTCCTTTTATTCCCTATTACATGTCTCAAGTGGCTAAACAGTAATCTCTTAATAAACAATTATGGAGGAAGACAGAAATCTAAATCTGCTTGTGCTAGCAAAAGAAGACAGATTTCTAATACCATATATTACAATGACACTTGAAAAGAACAACAGGGCTTCTCTATTCTTGAAGGTTTATCTCTAGTTTTCTTTCTTTTTTACACAGTCTCAGCCATTTGATACTTTGTTCAAAGCTTGTGAGAAGACTGCTATTTAACAATACCATAACCGTCTTGTTTCCCCCTTAGAAAAATGGAGATAATTTAAATATGAAGACACATAGTACATCAGTTTTTCATGAAAATCAGTCCTATGATTCCAGAAGTCTTCTTTTTAATTCTGTATTAATTCTTCTCTGCGAGGATAGGAATCTGTGAGCAGAATAGGTTTAGCACAATCATGTCTAAGATATGGCTTGTTCCCTGGGTGAATTGAAAAACATGAGCAGAGTTAGGCTGAGATAAGCATTGGGTAAGCTGATGAAAAGGCAAGTCTTCCCTTGACAAGATTATTCCCTTTTATTAATAATATCTTTCACAGCTTATTTTTTGTTGGAAGCATTTGTAACATTTTATTTTAGGTTTTCAAAATATTTCTAAATGCTTTTTCAAAACCTTTCATTTTACCACATAAAAATTGTCCAAAATGTGCATGAAAGGAAAAATTTTACATCGTATAAACTGGAGAATGCAATAAACAAGAGAAAATGGCTTCAAGTTGCACCAGGCCAAGTTTACATTTGTTATTATGAAAAATTTCTTCACTGAAAGAGTTGTCAAACATTGGAATAGGCTGCCTAGAGAAATGGTTTAAATACTCTGGAGGTATTTAAAAGACATGGATGTGGTGCTGAGGGACATGGTTTAGTGGTAACTTGGCAGTGCTGGGTTAAAAGTTGGACTTGGTGATCTTAAAAGTCTCTTGCAACCAAAATGATTCTATGATTCTATGAAAAGCAAAAATACATAGGGCCATTATTTATAGCTAATGAAGTATTTCCATTTTAAGGTGTTCTATAATATTCCTCACAAAAGCTAGGAACTAATTAGCAGTAAGTTTTGCATTACGAACTCCCCGTTCCCTATGTTATTGTATATAGCTTATTCTTGCCATTAAAAAATAGTAACGCAGAGAGTACCCACAACATTTTATTTCACGTATCTAACTGAGGCATGTAACTGAGCAATGTAAGGTACCAGTATAGCTCCTGGGTCTTCCAGTGAACAATACAGAGTATCTTAGGGTAGAGGCAGCAGACACTTTGCTCTCACAGCAAAGGGGTTTTGAAGCTCTTGTACCCCTTCCTCTCCAGCTGTATGTCACTGGGGTTGTCTCCACACAGCTATACTTACACAACAGAGCCATCATGACAATATTTCAAACCAGATCACTGAAATGATTAAAGAACTCTTCCCCTTCCCTCCCCCCATCATGTTTTTGTAGAGGGCTGCTTTAACCCAGATCATTGCAGTGCTTTGGTTTGTAGCCTGGTCTCTTGATGCAGCTGACAGGACAACAAATTTCTGCACAGCAAAAAGCTGGCTAAGGTGGCATGGGGCAGATGAGCCCTAAACTGGCTTTATTACTACTGCCAGCATCAAGTAATTGCCTGTGAGGTTAGCATCTTACCTTTCTCCAGCTGTGTAGGAAGACTGGATGTCTATCCTGGGCTTCACCATCAGACATATTTAAAATGAGGTGTGGTGGTTTTGACTACCTAATTCATTATGCTTATACTCAGGAAGCTTGCGTGATATTTAAACCCAGGGAAACTAACATCCCCCCAATAACACTGGTCCCTTACAACTTTTGAGTAGTGCTAGCCAACGCTTTTGATGGGTTTCCATTAAAACAGAATGGATGAAATTTTTGCTCTGTTTTCATATGCATTTTTTGATCTGTTAAAAACAGAACTTCTGCAAAAATAGCTGCCCTCCTCCCCCTCCCCCCCTCGCCCTGCCTGCCGTGTTCTCTGCCCCATAAAATAAATGAGGATCAAACACTATTTCCTTTTGGTCAGTGCACAGTTGGTTTTCCAGTAAAAATAAAGATGAGAGGCTATTTCTTCTGACGATTTAAAAAGCCAAGCACATTCCAGGTACTCATCGGTCCAGAAATAAGAACTACGTCTTATCACCTACCTTCATTTATACAAACAAGGTCTTTTTTCACACACCATTACTGAAAACGCTATGAATCATGACACATACTTGTAAGTGACTGCAGTGGCCTTAAAGAACACTGACATTTTATAAAGTGTTTTTAAACAGCTGTATAATAAATGTTTGCAAAAACAAAGGCACAGTTATTTCTCTGATCTTAATACTATCTAATGCTACCTCTTAAATTCCTCTTTTTAAAAAAAAAATAAAAAATTCCTATTTATGTGTCCAATATTACATAAAGACTTAATCAGTCTTTTGTTGTTCACACACATCAAGATAAAAAGGCCAAAACTTTAACACCAAAGATATTCAAAGACTTGCTAGTTGCAAAAATTACCTAGTGAGAGCTTTGAAAACTTCAATACATCTGTCTTCCATTGATTTCAATAGATTTTGCAGGAATAAGCACTTTTTGAAGTTTCAGGAATTGCCTAGCTCATTCTGTAGGTGTCTGTGGGACTCTATTGATAAAGAACCTTGTCTCCTGGGATACTAGTTACTTCCAAAAAATAGGCATAGGGTATTTTCAGAATTTTGAACCGGATGTCCAGCTGAGATTCAGACTTTTTTAGTATAACTCGATATTCCTAAGATATCATAAATTGTTTATTGAGCTATTTATTGTTTTAGCTTTTTTATGCATCAAATGCAAGAACAGGTCTGGCAATGAGACTAGTGCTTTCAAATGCTGTGCCACTTCTTCCACTTGACAAATGGACCAAGATGACAGCTAAGGGGAACACTTTATTTTAAACCTAGATTTGTACCTTACTAAAAAACAGAACATACAGAAAAATGGAACATACAGGAGGGTTTACTTGAACTACATTGCAAAAAAACCCAAGTGTTTTCAAAGTAGCAGTTGTATAACAATTTTGTAGACCACACCTGGGGAAATGGAACTAGTTATGCTTTTTGAAGGTACTTTTCTTTCCCCTGTCAGGTGTACTTGAAGAAAGATCCAATTGCTTGCATGCAGCAACCACAGAGAAGCAGAACACATTTAATAAAAAGTAATATGAAGTGGACAGAAAACATATTTTGGTTTTTTTTTTACTTTATTTTCTTATTTACTTGAGCTAAATAGGTAATTTTCTTTTAAATGTTAATATGATATGTTACAGACCTGATAGCACTAATTTAATCATCTGATATTTCACCTGCTGATAGACTAAAAGTGAAAGATAGTTTCAAATATTCTGGTTTACACAGTCTAGTAAAAGCAACATTTGCTGTTAATGAGACACTTCACTACCTAAAATATAATGAAATGCAGAGCTACCAGAGCAATGATATCCCTGATGCAGCTTTCATCTACAAAGTATTAGTATGAACAGCAGCAGATACATATACCTTTAAGACAAAGTATCATCAAGAGCAGAAACAAAAGTGAAAAATCACATATCAAAAGTAGTGCTTCCATGTATGGAAGCAAGCAATGATGAAAATGCCAGCAACTTATTCACATTATTAAATTTGTACAGGAATTTTGTGCTTTGTTTCATAAACTCACAGATCAAAAACCTCAACAGTTGTGGTTTATAATCCTATCAAATTAATTACTAAATAAGTCAAAGATCTCAACAGTTTTTGGTAGTAATTCACATCCCAAATCTCTGGCACTCTCGAATTGCAAATTCTTGTATCTGAATTAAAAAACAAACAAGCAAGCAAGCGAGCAAACAAACAAAATGAAGCAAAAAGAAACAACAACCCAAAAATAAAAACAAAACAAAACAAAACAAAATTTGAGGACTTTGCACAGTTCTTGATAGTTCTTGAAGAGAACTGCAGGTAAAATATATTTTATGTGCATAACTGTGGCTCCTAAATGAATTCAGAATACTTCAAATTAATTTTCAGTTGAATTAGTGAATTGATTTACAAATATGATATTAGAAAGAGAATGGAAAGAAGGAAACTGGTTTCCACAACAACCACTTCCACTGACATTACCATGATCATCTAAATAGCAGAATATCTGTGACACTTATCTCTACTCAACACCTCTATGCAGCAGGAATAACAAGACCGCCTTTCCTACTCATGTATTTTCTCTTGGCGTAGCTGGACCCTGAATTCCAGTTACAAAAGGCCAAACTCCCAAGAACTGATTTATGGATAAAAAAATTATCCATCAAAATTTGATAAACATAAGCAAAAAAGCCTTTTTCAGTTTTTCATAATTCAAACTTGTAAAGGAAATCAGCAATCACAACAGCGAATGATTCACAAGTAACTTCAAGGCCCTTCCCTCAATATTTAACACAAATAATGTTTAAAATAAGTGGCATTTAAATAGTTTAATGTCTTCTTTGCAAGACTATGACCAGTTTTGGAGCACTGAATTGAATAAATTTATTTCAATAAGAAAGATAAAGATCTGATATTAGGACAACTTTAACAGCACAGAAGGCAGTGTAGTGGGATACCCTGCCTGGAAATAACCATGGCCTCCTTCTACGGAGGGCTCCTAGAAAAACCTCTGTCTTGAGTGGAAATATTTAACTGTGACGTGGGACAGCAGCATGAGCCAACAAATTCTCTTCCAGACCAGTGACTCCACCATAACGCTGTGAGCTAGGTAAATCCTGGGCAGATAACTGCTCAGTGCAACCTCCAGCACATATAAGTTCTCTACACGTTAATTACAGCCCAACAGATTTGACAGAGAAATGAACTATGCTCAACCTTAACACACAAGGTTTTTATTTCTATTCACCTCCCAATCACGTGCAATTGCAGAGACTTTCATGAAAGTAATGGAAACACTCAGTTATAGCAACTGAAGGTCTGCCTCCCAGCCTACCTGAGGAAACAAAAACAGTACATAGAAATTTATCCTGTCTTTCCCTGGTTCACAACATAACTATGCAAAGCCCAAGCTGCAAGCTGAATTTACTGTTCTTAACACCTACAAGTTAATGAGATGTCTAAAGGAGGGGGACAGGGGAAATGGGGGGACACAACCCCAACCAAAAAAGCCAACCACACTGTGTCACTTCCGGGTGACTCCATCCCTACAGCTCAGCTAAGCCACCCTTGCTGCACTCTGTCCTCAGAAGCAAGTGGTAATAGTTTCCTTGCTTGTGAGACTGCTAGGGACTATCATAACACGTCAGGCTGGTCCGATAAAGCCTCTGCTTCTACACTGGCTTTATCGATAGCCCTTAAACCTTTCATTATAATCATGCATATATTGAATATGCTCTTTGAGCCTCTGCAAGTGCAGAAGTCCATATTTTTCCATTATACAGGCTCCAACTGATCCACTTTTCAGTGATGAGGCAGCTAAGTATGTTAGCTGAGTGAAGATGCAATTGAGTTGTGCTGAGATAATGGTCTGGTACCATCCCATAATTCTCAAGTGTTGCATATTCCAGTGCTTCTGTTTACTCACTTCCCACTCTACTGCCTACCCGTGAAGACACTTTCTAGTTCATACACAGTCAGCATTTAACCCTTCGTTCCATGCAGCATCCCTTCATTTTTCAAACAGCTCACTGCAATTCACTCAGCCAAAGCCTGCCAAGCAGGCTGCCAGCTGAGCAGAGCCACGCAGGAACAGGCTGGGTTTGCACGCTTAGTTAGAGCTTCCTTGTTACAGTCCAAGCGTTAGCCATAACTCACAGGCTGTTCAAACAGCCTTGGCTCTCAATCCAGCCCTCTGATAAGCAGGGCATCAGAAGTGAGTCAGTGGTCCTTGGGGAGGCTGAACTCCCTTTATGTGCTCTTCTTTGGATGGTGATTCACATCATCTGACATTTAATCACCGAGACCAATCTCTGTCCATGTGAGTGTTTCTCTTCCATTTCAGTGCAAAATCTAGAGACTAACTTGTCTGACCATGCAGTGGAAGAGAGCAGAGCAGTGTAAGCACAGGAGGGAGCAGTTATAACTAAAATACCTTAAATACCTTCTAGTCTGAAACTGTCTCAGAAAAAAGAGTGAAAGTGGAAATGAAACAGAGTACTTAAAAGCGTAAATAACATCTACCACATATTTGAAGTTGGCAGCCAAAACTCACTGTTTACCTTGCCACTGTACTAAAAGGTTTGACCTTTTATTTCACCATTACTTTCTCAGTAGGAACTTTATGTTTTTATGCTTTGAGACACTTAGGACTGAAACAGCAACAGAAAAGATAAACAAATTACAAATAGGTCACAATGGACAAAGTACCCCAGACTGTAGTGTCCTGGATGGATGGGCTAAGAGCAAACCTGCATTCACTGACTGAAAATCTATTTCAGGCTAAACCTGGAGAATCACTTATACAGCAAGGAAACGCTGATGCTCCAGTGTTGCCAGAGATACAGTTAAATAGGATTTGTCATCTTCAGTCTCTATCACAAGAAAACTTGCAAGAAATATGGGAGGAATTTCCTGGGTTTAACCATGAAAAATTATTATTCTGGAGGTTGCTGCATGCAGTGAAATAGCTTTATCTTTCATTATGAGGATATAAAAAAAAATGGCAATGAAGTACCTAGCCCAGCACAATCTGCCATTCTCCACACAGTCTTTGCAACTCTGCTGCGCTAATCAGTTGCAGTTTCTACAACTGAATCTTTGCTCCTGGCAACCTGCACCATGTCGTCCTAATGCTGTATCTTTTGAAAAAGAGGAAATTTTTTCGTGCTGCATTTGCTTGGCTGCTCCGGTTTATCTGCGGTGTGACGTTTGGGGAACAGCCGCGGTTCAGCTGTTAGCAGCTTTCTGAAACGTTTCCCACACTGTCCCCATTGATGATACATGCTGCTAATTTGACTGTAGATAAACCTGAGATGCATAAAGAGACTTTTTGGTGAGTGAAATGGCTCTATAGCTTCAAGCAGAGCATGGATGGAGCTGCTAGCAGGTCCACTAGTATTTATTTCACCTGAAGGAAAGCAGACCTCCTTTATTCAGGCAGGTAAACACCAAACTTCTTTGGCAAAAATGATATCCAGTGCTTTATGAGAGTATCATTTATCTGCCTTTGTGGTTGTTTGAGTTCCATCCAGAAGCTCTTGTGCCAAAAATCCCATTATAAGTTTAGCTTTCTGGTTCTCTGAATGCCAGCTATACCTAAGAGATGTTCATCCTGTCCAGGGTCCTATCCAGAGTCCATGTAAAACATGCCATTAAAGTTTCAGTTTCACTTGTTCGGTGTTGCCATATATTCGAAACCAGTGAAAAGAAAACCTGTATTTTTGTACACAAGGGACCACAGATTGACACTTCCATATTCACTCCTTTGTCTTTCATTAAATAGTTAACGAACGTAACAGTTGCCAAACTGCTGCTTTCAGTACAGAGACCTGCAAAGCAGCAGTGTAAAACTATCAACTCATATCAATATGGTTTGCAAGTAGTTTTATGATGGCAATGATTTTCTGTAGCTGAATCAGGTTGTGCTAAAGCAATTAATTGATTAGAATTAGGAAGCAATTAACTATTAGAAATTCCTCTGAAATTTCTGTAATCACTGTTTTTATTTCCAATGCAACAGGAAAACATGTAGAAAATAAGGTATACGATGTGCTGAATTGAAAAGACAATTCTTTAAAGACAGCAAAAAAGAACATAAACACTTCATTTATGAAACACAACCAGTACATTTCTGATGCTTTGTCCTGGACTTTGAGCACTCACATACATGCTTCTATTCTCTGATACAAATCTTCATAAGAATAGAATTTTAATCACGCGTCCTCAATATGATGCAGATCACACCAACTTCATTACATCTCTGGTATGAGAATTGGCTGATTATCTGGTAACAAGTCTTCTTTCACACTTAAAAAACCACAATATGTTAATATAAGCCACATTTTCTTTCTGAACATTTTAGCTGTCTGGTGCAAGGGAAAGCCCTGGAAGAAGAGTCTGCATATCTCAAGAGACTCTACTTAGACAGGCTTTTTTGGTAGAAGTCTATTTTAGTAAAGTACATATTGCTCATTATGGTGTTTCCAGATGTTCCCTTCTTCCTTGCCCTTGCACCAAGTATTCTATATTCTCTTTGGATTAGGACACTTCATGGTGTGTGTCCAGGGACAGAGGGCACTTCTGACATAACGAGGGCCACACAGCTGATTAGCACTCTTGCTGCTCTACACCCACGCTCTGCCAGGATCTGTCTGCTACATAACAGCCTGGAGTGCCTTGGAGCAGCAGGGAGCTGCCGGAGAGAAACCACAGAGAGGCCTCGTGGGTGGTCAAAAGAAAAAGATAACTTGAAATAGACAAGCGAGAAATATAGAGCAGTTCCAGTTCAGATTAAATTCCAATTTCCACCTAGTAAAAATGAAGTGTTATATGTAAAGGGACACACACCCTGTGGAGATCATTTCTGAAGTGCATTAAAGCCTCCCAGTAGACATAAACACTGAAATCTACAATCTTTTTTTCTATCACTACAGGCTTAGTAGATTTTAAAAGTGCAGATGACGAAGACAACAGACAACATACTTTAGCTGCTGCTGCGGATGACAAACTGAATACGAGCTGGCAATGTGCAGCCCAGAAGGCCAATCGCGTCCTGGGCTGCATCAAAAGAAGCATGGCCAGCAGGTGGAGGGACTTCCCACCTGGAGTAGTGTGTTCAGCTCTGGGGTCCCCAACATAAGAAGAACATGGACCTGTTGGAGCAAGTCCAGAAGAGGCCGCAAAGATGATCCGAGGGCTGGAGCACCTCTCCTATGGAGACAGGCTGAGAGAGCTGGGGTTGTTCAGCCTGGAGAAGAGAAGGTTCCAGTGAGACCCTGCAGCAGCCTTCCAGTGCCTAAAGGGGGCCTACAGGAAAGATGTGGAGGGGGGTTGGAAGCAGATGATCTTTAAGGTCCCTTCCAACCCAAACCATTCTATGATTCTAAATGGTGTTAAAGTGAATATGTTGAAATCCATCCACGGACTTACAACTTATTTGCAGTTCACATGGTATGAGCCATCTTTTCTGTCAAATGGGCATATTATTGACCTGACCCACCACTACAGTAAAGGTTTTATATCCCATTCTGCCAAGTTAAAAGGTTGAAAGGCTCAAGTACGAACATTTTGCTGCTGACTGTTCCTGTAGCCACAGTAATAAGTGAGCAAAAATAATACTGAACATTGGAGACTCTAGTGAAAAATCTAAAACTCCACCAGGAAACGGATTTTTCATGAATATTTTTATAGCAAAGCTTCTGTTGATTTTGAATCAAATAAGCAAAGAGACACTACCCAAAAAAAAAGCATGCCAAGTTCAATAGCTCTACTATGGAACACGTGTAAAAGCAAGATATGTAGGCACGACCTGAAAGCATTTATAATAATGTCTCCTTTCTATTCTTCATCCAGCTAATACAATTCTATCTACTACACACTGACAAATACACACACACTCAACACAGACAACTGTAGAGTTGTCAGGACAACTGAGAGTCCACCTGTAAGGCATGTCTCTAGTCCTAGCTCTTGACTCTACCAGTTGAGGAGTAGTGAAGAGACACCTACACCATAACAAAACCCAATACCAATGCATGTCATGATTTTGCAGCTATAAATGGAAATTAGAAACTCATACATATTTTCAGAGATCTGTGAATTCTTGGAAGAATTGACTGAACTCTAAAGTCAGTGCAAAGCAGAAACCATTTCCAACTGCTGCCTAAGGCTCCTTTCGAATTTGAATGTTTTCAAATCTGAGTAACATAGTGACACACAAAAGGAACAAATCCAACACAAAGTGAATGAGAAAGAATAAACAAGCCCATTTATAGCAAGATTCCTAATCTACAAAGCTCTGACATTAAGATTGTTGACCTTCACCTTTCAATGAATAGCAAGTTTCAGTGAACAGCAAGACCTTCAGCAGGATCAAAATCATCTGTGAATTCATATCAGATTCAGCCAACAGTTGCAAGTCAAAGAAATAGGTGATATCCTTCGATACTAACAGAAACATAGATTACAGTGGTATGATTACATAAAAGTCCTATAACATTTAAATAGGTTACACCTATCTGTTAAAATTAAAAATTTTAATCATTAGCATTGCTTCTGTTCCTCAGTTAATGAGTTTTTCAGGGACTAGATAGGAATTGTTATGTGCAACGAATTTCCATGATGTAGAAGGCTTAGAGACCTGCTATGACAGAGAGACCCTGGCGCTAGCCAGATCTCCTCTCCGTGCCCAGAAAACCACACAGAGGAGGAAGCAGGTCTGTTTGCCAGCTGCCTGTTTCCTCAGATATTAAACACTGCCTACTTGCTGCTGCTTCTTCAGTCACTTCACCTGGGAATTCACTCAATAAAACATGATTTCTGAGTCTGACAAAGTTAAACTGCCTCATGATCTGCTCTGAGACAGCACACAAGTAAATCCAAACTTTGTCCTGAGACATTAAAATCACTTTAGATAGCAGCTTATTACATTATTATTTCTGCCAAAGTCCAACTACACTGTTAATTGTCATAAAAACAATAGTATTTACAATCTCAAAGTTAAGTGGTTTGCATAAAAATAAATTCAGAGTAACATCAATCTTGGTTACAACACCAAATGAGATACTAGAGACAGACTATTTGGGCTTAAGCCAGGAAAAGTGAAGGTTGGCACCTTAACTAGAAGTGTAATCTCTTCTTCCCAGTTTCTTGGGGACACACAGAAGCAGAGCTGGCTTTCCTATCTGAACAGGAAATACCGAGTTCATAACAGGAATTTTATCTCCTTGAATTGCGTTTGGATGGCAAGGGTTTGGTAGTTGGGGGTGCTACAGGGGTGTCTTCTATGAGAAGCTGCCAGAAGCTTCCCCTATGTCTGACAGAGCCAATGCAGGCCTGTGCCAAGACAGACACGCCGCTGGCCAAGGCTGAGCCCACCAGCGATGGTGGTAGCGCCTCTGGGATAACATATTTAAGAAGGGGGAAAAACTGCTGCACAATGGCAACTGGAGGAGAGAGGAGTAAGAATATGTGAGAGAAAGAACTGCAGACACCAAGGTCAGGAAGGAGGTGAGGAGATGCTCCAGGCACTGGAGCAGAGATTCCCCTGCAGCCCGTGGTGAAGGCCATGGTGAGGCAGGCTGTTCCCCTGCAGCTCATGGAGGTTAACAGGTGGAGCAGATATCCACCTGCACCCCATGGAGGACGCCATGCTGGAGCAGGTCAATGCCCTGAAGGAGACTGTGACCCTGTGGGAAACCCGTGTGGGAGCAGGCTCCTGGCAGGACCTGTGGCCTCATCGAGAGAGGAGCCCACTCTGGAGCAGGTTTGCTGGCAGGACTTGTGACTCTGTGGAGAGCAGTTTGTTCCTGAAGGACTGCACCCCATGGAAGGGACCCATGCTGGAGCAGTTCATGAAGAACTGCAGCCCGCAAGAAGGACTGATGTTGGAGAAGTTCATGGAGGACTGTCTCTCATGGGAGGGACCCCATGCTGGAGCAGGGGAAGAGTGTGAGTAGTCTTCTGCCTGAGGAGGAAGGAGCAGCAGTGAGGTGTGTTGAACTGACCATAAACCCCATTCCCCATTCCCCTGCACCGCTCGGGGGAAGGAGGTAGAGAAAATTGGGAGTGAGGCTGAGCCTGGCTTGGGGGGCAGGTGTTTTATGACTTGGTTTTATTTCTCATTATCTTTCTGTGATTTGATGCATAATAAACCAACTTCCCCAAGTCGACTCTGTTTTGCCCATGATGGCAATTGCTGAGTGATCTCCCCCATCCTTATCTCAATCCATGAGCCTTTCATTATATTTTCTCTCCCCTGTGCAGCTGAGGAGGGGAGTGGTAGAGCAGCTTTGGTGGGCACCAGGCATCCAGCCAGGGTCATCTCACCACACTCCCCATGACAGGAGATAATAGATGCAGTACTATTATAATGCTTTGTCACTTCAGCCACTAATTTCAGCTCACAGGGCCATTCCTTTCTGCCTTGTGGAAGAGCTGTTTTTACTTCCACCTCCACTCTTCACTAAAAGCACAGAGAGAGTGACAGCCAGAGCTTTCTAAATTCCTTTTTCTTAAAGGAGAGGAAGGTGGGGGAGAAAAGTGGTTCCTCCTGCCTCTTCCCCATAAAATAAGCTCTGAATTGGCTTTCTTACTTTTTTTGTTTTCCCTTTCCCCCCAAGTTCTACTGGTGCTGCTTAAAACAATTTGGAGGGAAAATATTTTTTGAAAATACCACCACTCCTGTACCAAGCAAACGGCTGTTACACATGATAGAGCATTTCCAAAGGGCTACCAAGTGGATCAGACAAATTGGCACCTGCCTTGAGGCCTGCGGGACAGGAGTTCTGGTTACGTCTTCCGTTCACCTATAGACACATGAGGTTGCGTAAAGGCAGCTCCATCTGGTGTTAAAAGACTGACTCATTGCTGGCAGTGATTGCCAGAAATGGGTCCCCTCAAGCAGTATCTTTTTTCCCTGTCACTTCAGAAAGAAGGAAATGTGGTTTAACTAACAATTAAAGCAGCATTAGGTGCTTGTTGTTCGCCAAGGTATATTGAAAACCTTCTAAAAATCGTTGCAGTTGCTCGTATCATCAGACTGTCACAGAAAACGTGTGTTAATAAGGTATAAAATTTGCAAACAAAACATATAGTCCAAACAGTCCAGTGAAACACACTACATTGAGAAGCACATTTTATGTATTAACAGCCTTTTTAAACAGCCTTCCCCTGCCTCTTCCTTCATTCCCCAAGAGTCCCTCACATTTCTAAGGGGGAGACGTAACAGTCATGGACAACTCCATACAAGCTTCTTGACTGACTTTGAAAGACACTGCTGAACAGCAGGGAGCAAGGGGCTCATCTCCTAAATAAGAATGATGTGCCAAGGACCTAACAGAGTAAGATTCGCATGAAATTGGCACGCTTATGTTTCAGAGACATGAACATGGTTGGGTTCAAAGACCATTTGAAAGTGTGAATATCCCAGTTACACAGTTGGAGAGTCAGCACAGAACCAACACAGTAGCGGCAAAAAAAAAAAAAAAAAAAAAAGAATCAGATGGAGAATTGATAAGCAGGAATACACAGTGAAATTTGTGCAAGGCAATGTGGCAGAAGTTAAGGACTACTTGCTATTATTTCTTGTCTCAACTTCTTTTATTATTTTTGTGTGATTTAAAAGGGACCTTGAAAAAGACCCGCAAAATGGTACTTTCAAGTACAAATTACACACTAACCCTCCAGATGTGAACACAGCACAGGTCAAAAATGCTGTAAACCTAAAGAAATGTTAAGCGTATCCTAGAGAATCAACATCCAGCTTAGCAAATATCAGTGCTAACTGAAGGTGTTACCTGTCCCTCGGCTGGTTTTTTTACCATCCATCTAACGCAACCTCACGATGGCTTTGCCAGTGGAGGGAGTGTGTTATGACGCACTCGCACAATCCAGGCCAATTAAGATAACTCAAACCACCTTCATCAGGTGTTTAAATCTTGCCCAGCTGACTTTGCTTGAAGCAATACAAGAAGCAGCCTTACCACCCTTTCTTTCAGCAGCAGACTTTCAGGTCAGTACCAGAGACAAGATGATGAACAGCACAGCAGGGCTGTCTTCAACTGGGCGTAGTGGGATCCAAGGGAGGGCATGCGTAGCCTTCTACAGACCTCTCAGCCTATAGACAAGGAAGCTCACTAGAAGCTTAGCTTTGACAGTACTTGGAGTTGCACAGGAAGCTTTAATTTTCCTAGTGGTTTCTGGCATACTACACCACAGAAAATCATCGATAACAGAGCTGTGGTCAATTCTGCCTCTGTATGTCACTTCACGCAGAGCATACTCTCTTCCTCACCTTAGGTTAGGTGCCAGGGATAGCTGCTGTAAGAGGCAGCTGGGCATTTCTGCAAGTTCTTACAGTTTTTCTTCAAGAAATGTATTGAGAATTGGTATTAAATCCCATATAAGAGAATAATCCTAAATGCATACTTATATTTGGACTCAGGAGGAGCAGATCACTGTTCTCTGTGAACAAATTACAACAAAAAAGTCCTCATTAGAGGTAGGTACAAACTGTCTTCCCTTTATTTTGGTTATTTACTCTTATTCCTTGGAGTACATTTCTTTTCCCCTTAATAATAAGGTGTTTATTAGGCTTTTAAGTGGATTTACATATAGAGGTGTAGGATCTGTAAGCAAATGTGTTTACAGAAATGAATGCCACTGTAAACAACACATGTTACTTAATGTTCACATAACAAGAAAAAAAAGAAATTAGAGGCTTTAAAAAAAGAAAAGAGATAAAATGCCATTAAATGAATAAAAATCCAGGCCCAAACAACGACATTAGCAGGGAGTCATTCTAACCACTGGTCAAACACTGTGTTTTATATAGAAAATACAGGGTCTGGTGTATTTCTGTCTCTTTCTATCTGCCAGCCAGGCACAAGCAGGGAATTATCCCTATGCAGCAATTAATTAATCAGACATTCACCAAAACTGCTAGCTAATTATCAAAAAGACCAAGTGAGAAAGTGAGTCTATTTCAATCACATGCACTTCCTAGATGCATACAACATTAGGTACACTTAGAATTTTTCCCCAAAATTTGAGCTCCCCCGTACCCATACACAGAAAAACTTCATCACAGTACACATTTATTAACAAAACAGAGAAGAACAAAGAGTCCAGGAGTTCTCAAAGGAGCAAGTCTGGAATGAAAGCAAGAAAGCACACAACTCCTACCAGCTCTTCCCCACCAGGGCTCTGCAGCTACTTAGCCTGGGTTGACACATTAGACCAGTTATGGATCTTTTCCAGGTTGGAAATGATCCAGGAAATTGGATTGTCTGCTCCTGTTCTTTCTCTTTCTCTCTCCTTTTCCACTTATGGGGTGGGGGGTTTTGTTTGGTTGGGGTTTTTTTTTGTGGGGTGGGGATTGGGTTTGGTGCTGTTTTGTGTGTGTTTTGGTTTTCTGCTTTTATCTTGGCATGGAAAAACACATGGGATAAATAAACAGGAGGAAAAAGAATAAGTAGAAAACAGCAAATTTTCAGTTTCAGAAATTCAAGATTAATGATTGCATTTCTCCATATCCGGCCAAAAAAAAAAGAATGGAAAAAGAAGCTACTGAAATGTCTTCTAAGAACAATCCATTTTGAAGTTTTAAGTGAAAAACTTCCGGCTTTATCTGGGCAATTCTTACTATTCTGAAATACCAGGAAGGCTACTTTCATATTTATCAGGTGGACAGTTAATAAAACTGTGGCATTTTTAAAGATTTTCTTTCAACTTCAGCACTTCTTGTTTGAAAATAGATGCTTGCTCATGAAACAGCTCATTTTTCCTTATTTTAATGGGTTTGTGTCCATCCAAAGCTCTTTTGTAAACCATCACAACAACTCAAGTTATAAAAAGCTTAGCATATTGCAATCGTTAAGAGATATATTTCATCCCAAACCTGCCAAAGAAGGAAGGAGCAAGTCTTCTTACTGAGCAGGAAAAAAGAGAAATCACAAATAACTTGCTGTCTGGTTCAGCAGGGCAAAGGAACATGAATGTACTTTATTCCAATTAAGACTCTTCTTGAAGGAATCGTTTAAGAAAACGTAACATTTGTTTCAGCAAAGAGGAGAAATTCAGATGCCAGGCACCTGACTGCAAAAGATTCATTCTAATTATTTTCTACGTATGATGCTATGTTGTCACAGTTAAAAATGATCAAGGATTAAAAGTAGCCAATTTTTCAACAGTTGCTTGTGGCTGCTATGTGATAGTTTGTCAATCTTTTAGAAATCTCTTACTCATCTCCATGTCTGAATGGCTTTAAAGTTATAAGTACAAGTTGCTCATAAATATGTGACAAGAATTAAAGCCAAAATTAAAGTACCATAGCAAAATACATTTGTGTGGTTCCTTCTCATTCTCAACTTATTTTGCATTATTTAATACTGTTTGTTTCAATATACTGTTTTGTTTCAATTACTTTGACCAGGAGAATCCATAAAAATATTAGTCAGGTGGTAAACATGGCAAACAAATTTAATTTTACTGTCAATTCCAAAAGTTATCATTCTTTTGCAAGCTGTTTTCTAACACAGGTGCTTCATCTGCAGCCAGACACTGGCAGCAAGAGCTCAATCTGCAACCAGCTAGTCAGTGTGCAAATAACTTGGAAATGGTGTAGGACAACAGGTAACAAGAAGGAATGCTCTTTAATAGCTAGCTATAGAATTGTGGCTGCATTTTCTGGGTCAACAGTATTTTTCTTCAAAGTTGCAGCCTTTGCTGATTTCAGACAGCTTAGTGCTTTCTCCATTTTCTCAGCAAAGATTGGCCGAAGAATAACTTCCTCACATGAAGGAGAAATGAGTCTGAATTGGTGCCATTCTCTTCTTCACTGACTTTTCCAAAAAGTTATATACTTCACATTGACTTACTTAAACCATTGCACAAGAAATCTAAAATATTACCAATAACTTTCTAAACTCTATATGCTAGAATACACTTCTACTCCACTGAAAATAATGTCTATTCTGCACTCTTTGTCACTTCTCTGAATGTTAGCTGTGTGGAAACCAATATGCATTTTCCCCCTCCCTGAGTTCCCCCGCTTCCCCACAACATTACCTTTAAAACTAACCACCTTTTTTTCTGGTAAAAGTAAATACTGCAATTTCCAGAAAGCACAACAATGTCCAGCCAAAAGTCCTTTGGGTTTCTTTAGCCTTTTTCACGAAGTCGTTACTTATTTTAAAGTGTGTTAAGATTTTGGAGATATCTTCCAATACAAATGCAGGAAGTTCACCACAGAGACTGAATAAAGAAGACGTAATGACATACTAACACATTTTGATGGGGCAAGTAATTTTCAGACATACATTGTAGTTAACAAAGAGTAATTTTGACTCTTCCATTTGATCTGCCATATAATTTTTTTAAAAAAGGAATACACCCTTTGCAAATTTTATATCTTCATTTATTAAGAGTTCAAAATAGCTGTAGCCAAAATGAGCCTGCATTGCAGTTAAGTTTACAAAATTACGAAGTGAGATGAGAAAATATTGGTATTTCCCCACCAACACTTTTTTTCCACATACTTTGGAAATAAACAGCCCTGGTAATGATATTAACATACAACACTTTCTTTAAATGTAGGAAAACATATGTGTTAATCAAAGGCAAAAGATGAAGAAAACAGCAAGTGATTGGTATATTTATCACAGTGAATATTCAGGAACAGTAGCACAGATTTTGTAAAAGTCAAGAGGGCACTTGACATTGCACACTTCCAATCAGTATTCATAGGCAATATTTAATACTCTTGATCTAATGGATACAGAAACACTACAGTGCTTCAGGCATCAAACACTGAGCAAGCAAATAAGGCCCGCAATCAACAGGCTAGCAAGCCCACATCTGAAGCATGAAAAAAATTAATGAAAAGAGAGGAAAAAAGGGATGCAAGAAGAGATAGGAGTAAAGGTTTAAACAAGTGTTGAAAGTCATCTCAATGACATTAAACATACTGAAGCACTGAACCAGACACTGAATCAGCTTAGTTTAACGGACTTATTTTATATTACAGCAGAAAAGTCACAGATTACATAAACTTATTGATAACACATGTAAACTCTAAAATAGAGGTACAGAAGAAATTTTCATATAAGCTATAAAATCTTTTAGGAATAAAAGGGGCATTCACCTGCTTCTGTTATGTCATGCTGTTAGCAAAGCTAACTTTGCTACTGCAGAGATCTCTTAATGAAATGGGAAATGCCTTCACTTTCTTCCCACCTTGCCAGAGTGACTAGAACCGCAGAAAATTTAAAAATTCTCATTTCATCAAATATAAGCAATGCTTTCTCCTACCAGCATTTTGCTACCTTACCTATACTTGTTTTTACCTTGGGACCCTTATGCTCCATTTTGCAGAAGTACAACAGCTGCTGTTTCAACACACTGTAATGTCTAATAGCTTTTATCTGTTTCAGGTTGTTAGTTAAAGGAGCATGCAACATGTTGTGTTAGGCTGGCATCAGGCTGAAGGCCTTACTGCATGAACTTTGTTTTTCAAGTGGTATCTTTCATTGTCTTCAGTAGAAGTATTGACTACCAGGATTTCCTTCTTAGCATTTTGTTAGAACACTCAGTCAAATACATTCAACATTGAAAGTACATGAGGAGACACCCAAAGAGTCATGTGTTCTCTCCTACTGCTGAGAACACTTTTGTCTTCTCTACAGGAATAAAAAGATGAATCCTCAGGTGGGAGAAACCATTTGGAGGACTTCTTAATCCTCCACTATCAATGGCTATAGAAAAATAAAAGTATGGTCTTGACAGCACTTTCTTGGACAAGTATTAACAGCACAAAACCAGCCCAACCCTGGTTTGTCCACAAAATCACACAAGTGTAGACTTAATGTGATCAATAAGAAAGCAGTTCCACTTAAGCACCCCCTCAACAGCAAAGCAAAGACACAATGATAAAATAGAGCGGGGAAACAGCAGCAGTTATATACACCACTGGAACTCTCCTGTGAAGGAAAAGGAGATTTGATGCCACTCACTGAGTATTGCTTTTAAAGTACAGAAATACTACTTATGGAGGACTTAATTTAGCTTAGAAATAGATGCTTAACATTTATGTTCTTCTAGTTCAATGGTTCTCACGCAAATAGGTTTCCCACTCATTTGGGAGGTTTCCTGTTGGTTTCAGCAATTAGTGAGCCACACCTGCTGGCACAGAGAAATCCTCATGCCAGCCAGCAGCAAACCAGGACAGAGCCTGCATCTGCAGCAGAAAACCATCATCACAAACCACAGCCACATGCAAGTTTCTTATTCCACATCCTCTCCCCCCAGGAAAACTATGCCCTACAGCTTTCTTTTTTGTGTGACAAATGTCAGGTTGTATAAAGAAGAGGAACATCAGTAGACTTAAACTCTGATGCTGAGGCATTCATTAAAATTCAGGGCTGCTCTCCCTCATGCATACCATGACATTAGCTAGCAGCTGCCTGAGGAAGGTTACCATATCCACACGCAGCAGAAATTAAACAAGAAGCCTCAGAAAACAAGCCATGATTTTCATTTAGCTTAACGCTCCTTCAAAAGTACAATAGCAAATACTTCCTTTGTATAACAATTTAGTAAAAGTATGTAAACGCGATAAATGCTAAACTAGCTTGGATGTATAAAGTGATAGCAAGACAGCTAAAAGCAAATCAATATTAAATGTTAGTATGTGGCCAGCAGGTTGAGGGAGAAGATTCTGCCCCTCTACTCCGCTCTGGCGAGACCCCACCTGGAGTACTGCATCCGGCTTTGGAGTCCCCAACATAAGAAGGACATGGACCTGTTGGAATGGGTCCAGAGGAGGGCCACGAAGATGATCAGAGGGCTGGAGGACCTCTCTTGTGAGGACAGGTTGAGAGAGCTGGGGTTGTTCAGCCTGGAGGAGAGAAGGCCCCAGGCAGACCAGTACCTAAAGGGGGCCTATAGGAGAGATGGGGAGGGACTCTTTATGAGAGAGTGTAGTGATAGGATGAGGGGTAATGCTTTTAAACTGAAAGAGTGGAGATTTATGTTAGATATTAGGAGGAAGTTCTTTACTGTGATGGTGGTGAGGCAGTGGAACAGGTTGCCCAGGGAAGCCATGGATGCCCCATCCCTGGAAGTGTTCAAGGCCAGGCTGGATGGGGCTTTGAGCAGCCTGGTCTAGTGGGAGGTGTCCCTGCCCAGGGCAGGGGGGTTGGAACTACATGATCTTTAAGGTCCCTTCCAACCCAAACCATCCTATGATTCTATGATTCTATTTGTAAATGTACTAGTTCCACTCCTACCTCTTTCTTCTTTTTGTCTTTATATTGTCATTCTGTTTTGGGGAGGAGGGGGCAGCTGTTTTTTTTAAGTGCCTAATTAGATGGATAAATATTGGTCAAATAATAAGACAATTTTGTTATTTATCACTTGGCTTTAGGGTGTAATTCTGCGGAGATTATCACATCCTTTCCACTATCAAATAAAAGCTGTTTGGTCTGAGAATGTCTAGAGAAATGTCTAGAATACCTTAATCCAGTTCCTCATCCTCCAGTTTTATAATTGAAACAAATTAGCTAGAAGGCACAAAGACCAACTGATTTTCGTGCAAGAGCAGTGAAGACAAAGGACTGAACTCCAATCAAAATTACAAACCCCTTTAAAATCTGTTTCTTGCCAAAGACTCTGGAGGATGGGGGAAGACTGTCAGGCAGGCAGACTGACTTAAAAGCAACATAAAAAAAGAGAACTTGGAAATTAGGCACTGAAGGTTTACACTTCCTTATGAGGTTAGCCATCTGAATTCTTTGTTAAAGTTGATTATCAAAATCCCCAATTTAAATACCAGGTTACACAAAGGGCAGGCATGCTTATCATGAGGACTAGATACTCGACACTACTTGTCCAGACAAATCAAGCAGTTACAAAGATATAGAACGGTATATGAGTAAGGAGAACATGCACAGTTATACTACGTACAGGGATTTTAAGACCAATTTTTAAGCCTACTAACAAATTTGTTCAGAAAAAAACAAACCTCTGGGTATTCATTACAAGGACTCCTGCCCTTAGCAGGAATTTTTTGGCTTTCAAGTAAATATGCCCACAGAGGTGGCATTATAAGAGTTAGTTTAGGACACTTTTAAAACAAATACACTGTGTTCCATTGGTGGGATGCCACAGGCATACTGCTATGGCAGTGTGTCTCAGCAATTGCTGTTATCATACCTGTTTGGAACACAGATTATTTCAACAATCTGTTAATCCAGAGTCCATTTCAGTTGTTTTCTTGCAAGTCTTATGAAGACATTTGTATAATAAAGCTCAAAACTGTACGTGTTTAATTGTATTCTAAATACAAGTGCTGAAAAAGTAGCATAAACTCAGATACTAGATAAGAAGAAGCATGAAAATCCATATTTTAAAAGCTATAGTATAACAAGTAACTTTATTTTCATCCATCAGAAATAAAGACCTTGTTGTTCATATTCCATTCTGTACTCTAATCACATGAAGCACCTTGGAATTTATTCTGCAACCCATGAAGTACTAACATAACTCACATTTTAATATTTAAAATAAAGATTGATATTTGTTGATCATTTTTATTGGAAAAGCCTGTGTTCTCCTGAGGATAATACATTACTGAAACACGCTATTATCATTTAAAGGACTTCTTCATAGTGTCTGCAAAGCAAAAGTGCTTTACTTACCAAGAATAAAGTATCAAGAGTGGGGACTGTTTCTGTATTTAGAATTGGAAAAATCTAGTCTTTTGTTATTTTCCTCGTTTGGACATTTCTGGATTTAACCCAAAACAAAGCAGTTATTTGTAATTCAAACCACTAGTATAATTTGCAATGCATATTACCATGCCAGAAGCTGGGAGGCTGTGTCAGAGAAAGCATTGTTCTATACATGCCCTCTTATGCTCTAAGCATCTGCTTCAGGACATCATCAAATAGAGAATACAGCATTCAGTGTAGCTTTAGGGTGACCAAGACTTTTACGGTTAACAGGTACCATAACTGACACAAGAGAGAAGAGGGAAAGCACAAATGGGTAAAAAGTAATATAAAAAGGAAACAGCAGAAAAAAATAATATTGACTAATTTTGTCCCTGGAGTTCTTAGCAGATTCCACAAAAGCACCTTTCAGAATCAGTTGGACTAATCCAATTCTTTGCAGTGAGCTCAGAACTGAACATGTATAAAGAGCAGTGACCCATACACTTGCACCACTAAAACTGGAGAACATATAAGAAAATTTTTGTTCCCTCAGAAGCTGACAGTATCATGAACTAAGTGAAAGCTCACAAAAAGTTTCAAGTTTAAAGCTGAAGTTTTTCCACTTCTGCTATAAAAAAAATTCAACACAAACTGAGACGCTAAACAGGGACTGTTTCAAAATATAACTTTGCTATCCCTAATTGGATTGGCTTCCACTTTATTACATGAATAAATGTTCATACAATACATGTTTATTACATGAATAAATTACAATGAACAAAGTACCTTAAATGGAACCGTGTTTGCTTTTTTGCTCACTCTTTTGTAAACCATGAAAATTAAGTTATCAAATTTAATTGCACAAGTAACAATTGTTCATCGAGCAGCAGAATGATGACAGAGAAGCCCAAACAATGCAAGCAGGAATACACACTACAGATACATCCAGGAATAGTTTTGATTTGCCTGTACTATGCCCTCCATGTCTGTACCCATATAGGTATATCTCATGCTGGTTCTTTCATTTAAATCCTTGATCCCTCACAACCATTCACACTGGAACAGAAGTATTTAATGTAGTCTTTAGTGACCAAGAAGCACCTAACAGAATTTTTTTCACATCCCCTGACCTTTTATCCTCAGGACTATGCCAGGAAGTGTGTGAACCACAGGTGCATTGTGCCAAGGCAGAAAAGTAGAAGAAAAGCAATCACCTGGCAAGTAATCCACAAGCCAGCTGGTATCTCCCTATGCTTAGGTCAAGTCTGAAGTCATGAAAACACAAGAAGATGGCCACCCCAGCTGAGAGAGTCCTTCTTGTACATGGCTTGTATTGAATGTAATTTTTTTATATGCCTCGTATTGAATGTAAGTTTTTTCTGTAACCTGAACATGGTAATTCCATGTTGATTAACAACTTTTTAGTTCATTTTTCCTCTTCTTAAATAGTTGCCTGGACTTCATTTGTTCCTGCTGTTTTGCCCTCTTAGCATTCTAATGTTCCAAAGCAAAACGGTATTTGTTTCAGAGGAATAAGCAGCAGTAATAAGCTGTTTCATGAAAACAAGAATGGGATGTACACAAAAGAGAGCAGGTAAAAAACTACCTCCAAACAGCATTTCTTCAAAGTTTCTATATTCATCTGTTTAATTGTGCAATTATGCAAGTTGCATAAATTCATCATCAGAAAAAAAATTCCATGCTGATCGAGTAATCTTGGGAGTAATAATTACTTGTTATATATGAAATTCACAAAGAGTTCAGCGTGACGCATGTAGCAGAGTGCTGACCTGAGAGGTGCTGTTTAGTAACTTCAGTATAACACAGAGGTGGCAGCTGGGAACCCAACACCAAGAAGAAAAAGCTGTTCTATTAGAAAAGTTTACTTACTCATTAAATTCATTACTCTGATGGCTCTGAAGCTGTATCTGACTCTGTCAAGTTGAGCAGCTGAAGATAACATGTCTGGGACAAGGACCTTCCCCAGATGATCTTCTGTGTTATTCATTCAAAATCCAATATACACCAGCATCTTAGCAACTCAAATATTTAATGAAATCTGAGCTGAGACTTTTGGGAATTAAATAAATTCACTTCCTCTGGCAGTTTATAAGCTTTTATTTTCTCTTAAAGAAAATGCACATGCCTTCCCTACACACATGATATGGTTAATACATCCCTTGTGCACCTACTTTTCAGTGTGAACTGATAATGAAATCCATTGCTATGAAGTGTGTAATGAAAGTAGTACAATTTAAAATCATCCATCCAATTAAAACATTTTTAATAAAATATCTAGAGAATAATAACTCAATCTTCCCAACTAAAGTGTTCATCAGTTTTTGTATTTAATTGACTACCCAATATTAGACAAGTGTCAGAATAGCTTTACTGTGTAGATGAAAAAAAAATAATCCCAGAAAGAGGCAATGGGAGGAAGCACTTGGAGTTTCTCAGCTCTGAATCAACAGTTACGTTAATTCTCCCTCAAACTGGCTCACTTACAGAACTAGTACACAGACAGCACACATTTTCAAAAATAACTGTTTTGTACAAATGTGCTGAATTCAGAGAGGAAAATAACAAACAAAAATACAGCATAAAAAAGCATAAATCTTTGAAATAAGTTAGCATAAGTGGGTAATTTGGGCTTTCCCAAAAATCACGAAAAAAGAGAGGAAAAAATGAGCAATTGTGGGAATAAAAAAGCTGTTTCACAACTTAAGGTGCTATGAAAAATACGACACAGGGAGAAGCTGCTATTCTAGATGGTAAAAACAGTTTGCATTTTGAAATCAAAACAGCGTTATCGAAGCACCTAATGTCTTTATATTAGCGATAACACATACATGAATGCCTATGAGTTATCTGCTTATCACCTCTTAGGTGATAAAACTTCTCAATGAAAGACAGCAACTAAAGATGGCTCATGAAACACAGTAAAACATCCATTAATATAATTATTGACATATTTCATGTTGTATTTCTGAAAACTCCTGTGATTTGATCAATAGAGCATACGTATTGGTATATTGGATGAAAACAAAAGCCAGAGATGAAGTACAAAATACAGTCTTTATCAAGCTAAATTGAAAAGCAGACAGGATCCTGTACATTTTCTGAAGCATATATATCAGAGCTATTGCATGTCAACCAGTGGAACTGAGTACAGCTTTAACTTATGTGCTATTTTCACTATTCTAGGATTTCTTTTTGCCTTTTGAAACAAATCTGGCAATCATTGACTCTTCCAATTTAACAGCCTTGAAAAACAGTTTTCAGTTTATAAATCAAATTATTTAAGTTTCAGCTCTCTAATGAGGTTGCACTCTGAAGTGTCCTTCTGGCCTCACATTGCAAAGAGTTGTACCACAAAGGAACACTACCTTGGAGAGACATATCACAAACCTTTACACTTCCGACAGTTGCACTGAGCTGAAGAGTAATTTCTGAAAAAGCTTGCATGGTCATACCAAAATGCTGGCATTTAATATCCAAGCAATCAGCATGGGGGTTTGGTATACTCCCCAAATGGTACTTCAGTAGGCAAAAATATTAACCTTAACACAGTACAAGTTGTATCTTATCTTCAGTTTAAGCAGCTGTGTGTAGCACACAGGACAGATGTGTAATTCAGCAAAAATATATTTGCAACTATGTGTGGGTGAAATTTTTATACTCCGTATTTTTCCTAACTTTTAGAAATATTCTCTCCTCATTGCCTCAAAATCATTTCAATACTGTGTCCTGAGAGGAGGAAGGAAGAAAGGAGCCAGATATAGATTTTAATTTAACTTTTGTCTCTTAGAATTTTTTCAAAAACCTCTTCTATTCCTTTGCTATTGACTGGTTTTTATTTACTTTCTTTTCTGTCAATGATGATTCTTACAGTAGTTCCTTCTTTTAATAGTTCCTCCTTGTTTAATAAAAACGCTAATGTGGAGACGATAGACATAGACAATATTGCAGGCAAAAAAAATCCCGGCTGAAAGTTAAGTAGTACAACAATGAAGCTTACGCAAGGCAACACTTCAAGTATTAAGTAGTGGCAAAGCTTAATATTCACTGCTCTATGTAAGTTAATGAATTTGTATAAGATTCCCTAGAAAATATGCAAACAAGAGAAGGCTGAGTTGTATTAGCATATGTATTACAGTAAAGCAATAAGTTATTAGCCTTGTATATCCACTGCCCCTATAGTCCTAAACTCAAGTTGCAGAGAGTCTCTGCTCACTGAGCCAGTCAAAAATGTCAGAAAAATATTTATGCACACAGTGGAAATTGTGGGCTTATGCTAGAACGCATCACAAGCAGCAAAGTAAAGGATTTGAGAAAGAAACGTCCCATCCCAAGTTGTTATGGTAATTGAGCAAGCAAAGAATTAAGATATACCTAGAATTGGTTGAGAAAATGTAAATTTCCCAAAGCTTCTAATGTAACAAAATAATTTTTATTCAAATGAAGTATAAGCCTTTCTTTTCCCCCTCTTCCATGGAAAATAAAAGGAGAAAATTATAAGAAAGATACAGCAAGGGATCAAGGGCTCATTGACATACATGCACGCAGTATTTTGGGGGAGAGGGGGCGAGTATTTCATATCACTTAATTATACTCCCAACAGCAGGTCCGACTTTGTTGTCTTCAGCAGGCAAATCTCAACACTGGTTTTGTACCAGCTTTGTAAACAATGAGGGGCAGGATGGATTGCTGTGCTATCCAAGGCAGGGTATAGACAGGTTAGATAAAAACCAGTTTTAACAACCTGTCAGACAGAAAGGAACAGTTATCCAAAAGTCATAAACAGGTTTTTAACAGTTAAAATATTAAAAAATTGCAACTCAGACTTGAGACTGTTTTTCAATGGCAGCCACACTACATAGCCACAGATTTCTGTCCGGGAATTTTCACTGAAAGTAATTCTAGCCCTGCATTATTGAAAATGTTATACTAATTTACTGTCAGCATGCCCCATGCAGTGAAGCAGAAGTTAGGACACATCAAGCATTTAAGAAAAAATGAGATCCACCCAAGGGATGGAGGGAGGGAGCTAATGGAAGTGCTCAGCAAGACAGTTTCCATCACTTATCAGCAATCCTGGGTGACCAGGGAGGTCCCAGTTGACTGGAGGTTAGCAAATGTGACACCCTTCTACAGGAAGGGCTGGAAAGAGAATCCAGGGAACTACAGGCCTGTCAGCCTGACCTCGGTCCCGGGAAAAATTATGGAGCAGATCATCCTGAGTGCCACCATATGCCACTTACACGACAACCAGGTGATCAGGCCCAGCCAGCATGGGTTTAGGAAAGGCAGGTCCTGCCTGACTAACCTGAGCTCCTCCTGTGACAAGGTGACACGCTTATGGATAAGGTAAAGGCTGTGCATGCCGTTTACCTGGACTTCAGTAAAGCTTTTGACACTGTTTCCTACAGCATTCTCCTGGAGAAACTCACTGCTCATGCCCTGGATGGGTGTAGTTTTCTCTGGGTAAAAAATTGGCTGGATGGCCAGGCCCAAAAAGTCGTGGTGAATGGAGTTACATCCAGTTGGTGGACAGTTACAAGTGGTGTTCCCCATGGTCTGGTATGGGGACCTGTTCTGTTTAATATCTTTATCAATGATCTGGATGGTGGGATCAAGTGCACCCTCAGTAAGTTTGGAGATGACACCAAGTTGGGCAGGATGTGGATCTTCTGGAGGGTAGGAAAGCTCTACAGAGGGATCTGGACAGGCTGGATCAACTGGTGAAGGCCAATGGTACGAAGTTCAACAAGGTTAAGTGCCAGGTTCTGCACTTGGGTCACAACAACCCCATGCAGCTTTACAGGGTTGGGGAAGAGTGGCTGGAAAGCTGCCTGGCAGAGAAAGACCTGGGGGTATAGGTTGACTGCCAGCTGAACACGAGCCAGCAGTGTGCCCAGGTGCCAAGAATGCCAGTAGCATCCTGGCTTCTATCAGAAATATTGTGGCCAGCAGGACTACGGAAGTGATCGCCCCCTGTACTCGGCACTGGTGAGACCTCACTTTGAATACTGTGTTCATTTTCGTGCCCCTCACTACAAGAAAGACATTGAGGTGCTGGAGCGGGTCCGAAGGAGGGCAATGAAGCTGGTGAGGGGTCTAGAGAAGAAGTCTTATGAGGAGCAGCTGAGGGAAATGGTGTTGTTTAGTCTGGAGAAAAGGAGGCTGAGGGGAGACTTTATCACTCTCTACAACTACCTGAAAGGAGGTCATAGAGATGTGAGAGTTGGTCTGTTCTCCCAAGTAAAAAGTGATAGGACGAGGAAAAAGCCTCAAGCTGCACTAGGTATTAGACTGGGTATTAGGAAAAATGTCTTCACGAAAAGGATTGTCAAGCATTGGAACAGGCTGCCCAGGGAAGTTCTTGTGTCACCATCCCTGGAGGTATTTAAAAGACAGGTAGATGTGGCACTTAGGGTCATGGTTTAATGGTGGATTTGGCAGTCCTAGGTTAATGGTTGGGCTTGATGATCTTAGAAGTCTTTTACAACCTAAATTATTCTATGATTCTATATGGTCTAAGCATGGACATGAAAGCCAGGATCTTTTTCTTTTGATTTCTATACCACCTCCAGAATGTTTGTGCAATTTATGTCACAGAACTTATTAAATCTGGTTGATTTAAGGACGTTACTGCAATACTAAATGCCAATAGCATGATATACACAATTTTGCTACTAGTACCAGACACTGCAAATTTCTACAAGTTGGAGACAATGGAGACTCAGTCTTAACAGCTACCACTGGGGTGGCCACAACACAGAAAAACAGAAAACCTGGAATCTATGCAAAAAGGTTTGTCCTGCCTTGTCTGTAAGGGCAGGAAGGGGCAGAGGGAGGAGAGAAGTAAAATTTTCCTGGAAGGGTTGAAGTCTATATATTTAGGAAATAGAGAAGGGACCCAGAAAAATGGAGGATAAAAAGAGGAAATTTCAGAGACTGAGGAGCTCAAAGAACAATTACATGATTTAGAGATGCTTGGCATACCAAAGAGGACCTGAAAATTTGAAAGGATCCCAATTCAAAGTCCAAAGGGGAGTAGGAACTAACTAGCTATGTGGAATGGTAGACATGTGTGTTACTGTTTTACCCAGTCTAAAAATAATCTAAAATGTCTAAAGTGAATGACTATTCTTCAGTACAAAGTCTCAATTTGATTTAACAATCTTTTGTTCTTGGAAACCACACACCAGAACAACCCCAGTACAACCCATCATAGAGGCATCTTTCATGAATAGCACAGCATTCACTGACACTGAGTCAGAAGGTCCCACTTCACAAAGGCACGAGACAGATGATACTCACAGAAGACAAGGGGTCAGTGACCACTGTGGATTTGGTAGCTATGGGGCTGATCCAAAAAACAGAGGGAGTTTAAAAACCTGAGCATGTAGCATTCAGTCCAAACACCAGACTGTTGAAGTGCCATTGGGAGATTTTAAGCAGAGCAGCAAGGGAGCACAAATACTAGTTTGATTTTGATGCGGTCTAACTGATAGCACATATGCCAAACCACCTTGCTTAAAAAACATCATTCAGTTCAGCCTTTCCCGTCATCATTAAGGAAGAGCTGATGTTCAGCACCACGTGTTTACCACCAGGCAAATAACCACTCCCATATCTACATATGGCTACCTGCTCAGACCTCAAACAGCCTCATACAGAGTAGAGGAAAGAGAAAGATTCTCCATATCTCTGTGGAAGACAATATGTGGAAACTGGAGAGTACAAAATCTCCTATCCAGTTGCTGCAACTTGTCCACACTGCACAAGTCACTGTAAGGTTCAATTAATGCTTATAAGAGAATTTGGAAATGGGAAGGGGTTTTTTAGCTTTGTTTTATTTTTTAAATGACTTAAGAAAAAGTGCCAACAATGCCAACTGTTACTCGTCTTTTTGAAAAAAAGTTATCGAATGGAAAATAAGAACTGATGAAATGCAAAGAAATCATGCAAATTCTGCATTGACGAATTACACATTTGATGGCAAGGGCTGAGAAACCACCATTTCTTACCAAGCTGATTTCAGGCTTGCACTGGAACTTGCAAGATTTCTCCTACAAAAAGAAAACTTGCATGGGAACTGTTTTCATGCTTCCTGAGCTCCAAACAAACTTCCTTGCTGCTGAAAGTTCCTTGTAATGCCTAGGAAGCAGACTCTATTTGTCACATAGTCTGAGAACAAGAATACTGTAGTGAATGAACTGTGCTACCATTCCCTTTCTGCCCAAAATGTAAAATAAGATGACCTTGAGTCATAAAAAATAGGAATGAAGATCACACATGTAAACCAATATGGGTGAATTAACTGGACCTCCGCTAATGCTGTTGCGTGTTACTAAGGGCTGACCATGTGAAAACACGTTTGGACCTTTCTGCAAGAAAGCCTCCCTGTAGGACAGAAAGACTCAAAATAGACATCTGAAAGCTTCCAAACTGTGTTGTTATTATTATCCACCCACCAAGTTAAATTACTAACAAAAGAAAAAAAAGATATAATACTCAGCAACATCCTAGGCAGTTTCCATAATTTTACATATCATGGGATGAATCTAGCTTTGTGAATAACTGTTGTCATGGCAGCAGTGTCATGGTCCCAAAGGCAAATAAATCCTCCTAACAATTTGTGACAAACCAGCCTAGCAAAGAACAAAATTACTTCAATCTTGCTAAAGGATTATTGATTTATTATTTGAAGCTCAGCATTGGTTATTGAAAAATCACTACCATCCCTTTTTCGATGTGCTTCCAAGAGCAGGATGGGAGATAGCTAAAGATTTTCTTTAGGGGAGATTTTCTTTCAGAATATGCAGTTTCTGCAAAATTAGACTTTTTGTTCCTAGCCAACAAAAAATACAACTTTATTTTAAAAAATAGAAATAAAAAAAAAGAGCTGAAAATAGGTATTTAGTTCTGGTTGTTTTGAACTAACATGGCATATTTTGAACAAGCGGAAAGAAGCAAAATTTTCTCTTTAAAACTGTCCAATATTAAACTGAATTTCTCATTCGCTGCCTGCAGAAGATGTTGCAGTGAAGGAGGTAGATAAGACAAACTTACAACTGTTTTTTCAGATAAATAATTGACCTGTATGACTCCTACCCACGTGGAAACCACAGCCAGTTCAAGAAATCTCACACCTACTTCAGCATAGGGACATCCTGGAGTGCATTGGAAGTTAGGAGACCATTATGGGAAGGCACTCTGTGCTTGCTCTATTTCTACATCTTTCTCAGTCACTCTCACACCAAAATTGCAACAGGATACAGGGAAAGATGTGCCTTTGACCTTTGCCACTACAGGCATTTCAATGAGACTTGGGCATCTGAATTGCTTACTGAAGTTACACTTCATTTTGCTAGATTAGCCTGTCTGGGATGAATCAGGTTTCTCTGTTGGATCGTGTCTTCCATGGTGCAACATAATCCTGTCTGACACTGACACGCTACATTAAGGAATGGCCATCTCAAGGTAGAGGTCGTGTAAAAATGCAATCTAGTAACTGGAAACCCAAACAATAACTCAAACTGCCAGGAAAATCTGGTTTAATATGGAATTGGTGCAATATTAAAAACTTGAATTGTTCTGAAGCTGAAACAGAGTGTTCCCAAGTAATAAACATGTTGAGTACTGGAATTCTCTGTAAAGTGGAAAGCCTTAATTTTCCCTCTAATTTAAGTTACTCTGACAATCTCTCATTCCCCTCAAAAGCCACACTGACTACGCAAAATTTTAAATTTCTTTTGACAACTAAGAAAAGTTAGTTTCACTATAACTGGGGCTGATTACAATTTTAAAAATGCTAAATGCCTATTAGTGAAAATTGAGAAAGGAATTAGTTAACAGCAACTAAGTATCAATATTATGCTTGCAAATAAATTCAAATAATTTTTTTTCTAATTCATTGATTCATAACAATACAGGAACTTTTTATTCACTATACCATTGGATAATGTCTGATAATATTAAAAATAATGCTTTTAGTATCATGCCACTAGTCTGGCTGGTCTTCTGGTTAAAGCTAAGGAAACATTTCCTCCCTTCAGATACAGATCCCCTGTGAAGATCTCTTCCTACCCTGCTCAAGCCCAGCTGCCACAGCTCCTCTCTTCCTTGGGTGACTCACTCGCCCTCAGGCTACAAGCGCTGCTGGCAAAAAGCTAAACCTAGCCCCAGCAACAATTCCATGAGATATACCCACCCCAGTTAACAGAATAGCTGATCTACAAGGCTAAATCAGAGATAAAACTTGATGGTTTAGACTTCTATTCATTAGTCAGAAAGGGAGATCTCTCATGGTTTAGCTGGAAGGCTCTCACTGAGTAGGACTCCTCCATGTCCCTGTTTAGGGCTCCATTTCACTCAATTCCCTGTCCTGACACACAGGATTGAAGACGGAGGAGGGGACTTCCTTCTTCCTTGCCCAGCCCAAGGGCAGGAACTGAACAATCTCCCACCAAGTCCCTCCAGGCTACAATAGACAGAGCTGCCCAACACTGCCCTGACTTCCTCATAAGTAACTGGAATGCTTAAACCTCTGTGGGCCCTTCAAAACCTTACCACGGCTCATCACACCCTCCAGTTGAGATAGGCACGGTGATGTAAGAAGCGTTTAAGAAGCAATCATTTTGAGAGACTTAGCTTTGCCCCCATTAATCCGTGGCAGGTTTTTTGATTGACACCCGAGTCAGTGAACCAAATGTGCAATAGAGAAAGCAAACAGCTGCAGGGCACATTTGGGATGGGGGAGGGGGCTGGGGGGAGAGAGCACGGAGGGGAAAGGATTACAGAAACAGGAACCATCTTAGTTGCGGCGTGAGCTGAAAAAACATAGAAGCTACGAAAAGCAGGACATTTCCCCACAGCAGAGTGAGCATCATGGGGAAAAGCGACAGATGCCTCATGAGCAAGTGATAGCAATAGACTGGGAGACAAGATTAAGCAAACATGAAAGGGTGTGCTGTGGGCAAGAAAAGTTGCAGATGACAATTCTCAGCTAGTATTTTACAGAAAGTTTTACATTCCTCAAGCAGGGATAAGCATGCTTTTCCTCCACACAGGAAGAAGGAAATTCACTCTAACAGAATTTTGTATAAGCTTCATCCCTCGGCAGGGCTGAAGGTGGCTTGTGAACTCCTACTCACACTGTTTTCCAAGTGCTTTATGAGCTGTCATACACTGAAATGCAGCATTTTATCCCAAGGCAGACATTTTCAGCCCCATGCAACAGACCCCAAGTCTCACAGGAAGGATCTGGGGAGGCTGGCAGCAGTGGTATGGCACAAGTTACCAGAAATTCAGGAAGTTTGGGCAGACATTAGAAAAGGGCCTGAAAGATTTCCTCACAGGAGAGATAAGGAGGGGACAGAAAACAATGTAGTTAAAAAAATAATTTAGACCTTGATAAAAGAATAAATGCAAAAAGGAACTCAAGCAGTGAGAAAGAATCAGTAGGAAGGGGAATAATATTAAACTAACCAATCTGCACAAGTACAACTGAAGTGTCAGTACTTTTCATTTGGTTTCCAATCCCTTTGTGACAAAGTTTCACCCTCAGCATCTTGAAATATGACAGTCTTGCCAGCCTAGACAATACATCAGCCTGACATGAAACATCCTGTGTTTGTTTTTATCTATGTCATGTTTTGGTAACTCAGTCTCTGGGGTACTATTCCTGATTGCCACCAAATTGTTGTCATCTGAAAAGGTTATTGAACTGTACCCTGCATGTAACAGCAGCAGCTATACTTCACTGCGTATTGTGAAGCTTAATGAGTGTTCTTAATGAGCTTTCAAAGATCATCAAAACAAAGTAACTACCTCATCAGCACGCAGGAAAAGTGAAATTAAAATAGGGAATCAGTATGTGTGGGGGTGACTGTTCATATGCATTAATTTCATCTGCCATTTCTCTGTGTGTTCCTTTCAGTTCTATAATGAAGCAATTTCAAATCAGACATTTAGGGTTACATCTGGAGCTACGTTTTAAAACTACCAATTTAAAGTTCTAAAGAGCCATGTCCATAATTTCCAAATTCAATTAAATATGAGAAATATTTATAGATACAGTTATTACTTCTACCATTATACTATGGCAAATTGAATCATCTACCAGAGATACTCCAGCTGATCAAAAGAGTTAGAATCAATCACTCGGAAATAAGGGAGTGAGAGACCTGCAGGCCTGGCATTTCAGCCTTGCAATATTATGGTAAGATCACTATGTTTCTTCTAGAGTGTCACGACCTCTTAATATCATGACTATTAGAAAACATCCTGTCTAAAGGTCTTGATATTTTTCCCAGAATCTTCGTATATCTACTCTCAGTTCCATTGTTACTGTTCTTTTTTACCCACATTTCCTGCTGTGTACTTCTACCAAGAGACTTCAATATAAAAAAATCACAGCATTTTTCCCAACTGGATGCTGTCATGCCTCAGTTTCCTTGCTTCCGCAAAATGTGCCCCAAATCCTCAGCTCAGATGGTGAGTTTCACTACAAACCCTTCCTACAGGCAACCCATTTACAAATTACCTCCATCCTTTTCTCTTGTGCGTGGGGTTAAGCCTTTTTTCTGCTTTGGCACCAGGGTTAATAATAGTCATTCTTGGCTTTTTTTCTGCACTTCATCAAAATGCTGTAATACCCCTGCCAACCTTGTTTCTCAACTTCTGTCTGTGTTTGCTGCTGTACAGAAGATTTCTTGGTTGTCCATGCAGCCTGTGGTTGTGCTTGTCTGACACAGATGCTTGTCTGCTTTGTGCAGAGGACACCCCACCTGGGGTCCTTGTAGGTGTCTGTCCAGACTGCATGAAACTGTTGGCAACACATCATACAACTGTGTCAAAATCTGAAAATCTCTCTCTCAAGAGAAAAAATGTTGTTATTCTTATCACGGAAAGGACCTGGAGCGCGAACCTGAGACGAACGAGGGGACAGCTGAAAACAGCTTTCATCCAGCGAACTATGAGCTACTACTGGGCATTTCTCCAGGTACTAGCTAAAGGCAGTTAAATTCTTTCCAATGAGATATTTCATCAAGGAAAAATGGCTATGTGGAAATTTATTTGTTTCAAAGTAAGTTTGCTTCAAAAAGGCACTTACAGACACAAAAAACATTTTGATATAGCTGAAGAATTACTTTCACCTTTTTAAAAAAGGAACATTTCTATCTGCCATTTCAACAGAAGTCTTCATGTTTTAGTTTTAGAGAACACAGAATTACTGTCAAAATGGAAACAAAATATCTCATGACAATTGAAATGAGTTTCCGAAGTTTGTTTCACTAAGAACACTGAAATGTATTGCTTTCATTAGATTTTGGGACAGATATGATTTTTTTTTCTAACTGTGGATTTGCAGATATAAACCAAGTTCCAACCCAGTTCAAGTCCTATTGTGCCAAAGTACACTGCTGAGGGAAGCTGCGAATATTATGCCCATACCAGTACACCAGGCATTAAGGATCTGCTTTTGGTCTCTAGAGAACAGAAAAGAAACAGATATCTGACGCTACATTAGCAAGCAATAGCAGAAATCAGAACAAAAGCTCTTAAACACTGCTAATCACTTGCATTCCTTCCCAAAGCCACCCAGCACGGTGGGGCACAGGTCAGAGTGAAGACAGCAACATAATCCTTACCTAGAACACCTAAAACAGCTCTGGCTTGTCTGAGCTGCTGAAGCAAAATGCCACACAGTTTACTTACACATATACAAGACAATTGTTTTGCTTTCTCTTAGACTGCTTTACAGTGGCTCATTTTTGTGATATTTAACATTTCTGGAGAATGCTGGTTTAACTCCTTGAAAAAAAAAAAACAGATGGAAAAAACATGGGAGTATGTGAATTGAGTCTATGAAAAAGTGATGAATTCTTGTAACAATTCTCAGTAATTTCTAACTACTTGTTCTCAAGACTGCATTTTCCAAGAAAGATTCCTGGAATTTGGGAGACAAAGATGCTAGCTTATGCATATCTACTCCTAATTGTTAAAGACTCTTAGCACACAAACAGTCTTGTCCTAAAGTAAAACAGTCTAATCCTGGTGAAACCTGTTCTGCCCTATTTTGTTGGTAGGAAGAAAAGAGGCAGGGTCAGGGGAATGGAAAATTCCCAAAGGGAAAATAAAGAATCCAGCTATCAAAAGTGTCTGTTAAAGGCTAAAATACCAAGAAACTCAGGAAGGTATAGAGACACATGATTCCTAGTAAGCAGGGGCTTTGACTCCCAGCAAAGCTGAAAGGAAGCTGGCACTCAGGAAGGACACAAAGGAGCAGCCAAGAAAAACCTTGGTAGAGAGAACTCACAAAAAAACATGGAGCCAAATTCCCAGGAACACCCAAGCATAGAGGAAACCAAGACCAGAAATGGCAAAGAAATGATTCATTGTCTTGCCCAGATCCTGTAGTCAAACTGAGCTTGTGTACACGATGTCACAAAGCAATACCCACAACAGGCTTATTGGTAAACATGCTGATTACAGCAGCACAAAACGAAGCCATGCTGGACTTCTGTACCTATATAGACCACTGCCTGTTGCTATGCATTCCCCGTAATTTCTGAAGCAAAGAGCAATTGTTTTATGAACACATGAGGATAAACTATATGCTACTTGCTTCCTATGATTTGTCCTTGAGAGGACAAAAAGAATGGCAACGTGGGACAGGGTAAATGGGAAACAAGGAATGTGTGCTCAAATCACTAGAAGGTTTGGGAAATGTTCAGTATTTAAGGCCAAGCAGATCACAGTATCCTATTATTTATTCCTTACAGGCTCCTGTAAACATCTTTGTGTTGTTTCATCTTGTTTCTGAATGCTTTTTCACAACCAGTGCATCTACAGAATTACTTTTTTCCTAAGTAAGACTCTGGAGGAATGATGGGCACCATTTGTATCACGAGGAGGTACAAATCACTCTATGTCAACTTCTCCCGTGCTCGCCATGGCAGCGGCTGTGCCAGCAGCTTTGACAACAGGTAGCTGGAAGCCCTTTCAGGACAATGCCTAAGCTAGTAAAATCCACCTGATGCTTGCCAACAGGGGCATGCTAATGCGCTACAGAGTCCCAGAGGCTCTCAATGTAGGGTCAGGTTGTCTCCTGCTGGCCTGGAATACATTAACCACATGATCATGCTTTGGGGAACTGCAGTTTGCATTCCATGTCCATCACATGCCTGCTGTCATCATGGAAAAAGGAGGCAAGTGCCCTTCTTGCCTGTTCTGAAGAAGGACATCAGCTGATGTTCTTCCCCAGCAAAGAAATAAACAGTAAAAAACAACCCTCAGAAGAGAGGACTGCAGGTCAGGACAATACTGAAAACTGAAGTGTGGGAATATAGCAATGGGAATGCTGCAGTGCACAGTGAGGGGGAAGGAGGAAGCTGAACAGCTGCTTTGCTTTAAGATATATATTTATATTATTTGTCAAACTTTGCAGGTCCTTACTACCCAGTAGATGCTGTGGGGGTGGATAGAAGAATGTCATGACCATCTTCATGAATCTCATAACCTTCCAGAGAGATGGATAATGATGTTCTGAGAAAGGGACTGCAGTTCTGCCTGAACGCGGTCTAACAGGGCAAGAACTAATCAGCTCATGCAGCGGGGTCAAACAGTACAGACCCAGTAAAAATTTACCCAGGAACTGTTTTGCCACAGTGGAACAAAAGCCTCGGAAACTGACTGTAACAAAACCAAATGCAATTCTGCATTGAGAAGGACAGCAAAAAAACTTTAATTCAGCCCCTTTGGAAAACAAAATTTGGTGCCTGCAGCTTCCACTGCAGGACTGCACCATAGCCATTCCACGCTGAGAGAACACTGGGCTTGAAAGCCAGAAACTCACCAAAACTACAACCATGTTGAAGTAGGAACTTTCATTATTGCATTCCTACACGTATGCTTGGGCCATGCCACTTCACATAAATCAGTTCAAATCAAACCAGAAACCTGTTTTTACCCACCAACATTGGATGGGGTTATATAGGTGTCAAAGGCATTCACAATGGTATTTTTAAGTGTGACTACTAAATATTGGCTTCTGAAAAGATGCTATTTAAAGCAAAAAATGAGTTTATACAAGTTCTTAAATGGGCAATGTGAGAGATCATAACTTAAATTATGCTTCTATGTCTGTACATACACATGTATATTGTCAGGGTTTCTGCTTTTTGTAAATGAGCTAACATGTTTCCCTTTACAAATCTTATTCCAACTGAGCAACTTTCTTAAGGCATTTCCTTTTATGTACAGCTTCTAAATAAAGCAGTCTTCTATCCTGCATCTCCCTTGATTCTTATCAGATGTCTGCAAATCCCATGTACAGTCTGCACTGGACTTTCCAGACAGAAAAGTACAAAATCCCTAACCGTGACATATTTTAAGTCATAAGGATCAAAACTACTCTTAGGAGAGGTAGTAAAAGCAAATAAATATATTTATAACATCAGACTGACAAAGCATCTGAAATATTTTCCTGACCCATTTTACAGTGAATAAAGGACCCTGCTGACACAAACAATGATGACACGAGAGAGAAAATTTGCTAGTATCTCAGATTAGAAATGCAGATTTTTTACTTTTCTGCATCTCTATGGTGCACCAGAAGATTGCATTTGCTCTTATTTCTTTATAATTTAAAACTGTTGTGCTCCTATGAGCATCAAATTTGTTTCACAGATTTATCTCTACCACTGTATTTCAACATAACCAGTCTCCTTTACTCCACCTTAACCTTTGGGTGTTGTCACATCACCATATATCTCCTCTAGAGCAGAAGGGAACTTTTTGGCTGCACAACCAGTCGCATGCCCAACTATACTTGATAGCAAAGGGAAGACCTGCGCACTTGGTACGGAGGAAGGGAGAGAAACCAGTCTGAACTCTCATGCCGTATGATGTGCTTGCTTATTGTCCCAAGTACTGGCCTCAGATGCCAATACAAAGATAAAACGGGGCTCAAATACTGTTTTGGTGGACAACCTCAAGAAGCCTAAAATATACAATCAGTGATTATTATATAAATTAGAGTCATTTTATTAACTCAGGCAAATAATTTAACCATGATGTACCTCAAGTTGGCTTGTTAATGTACGAATAATAAAATACACGTATGGACAGGACACTTAAAGATTAGTTACTTGCAAGTCACAAGGCAAGCTTAAATGAGGGAAACCTTTTAAGTGAATGGTCTTATTTTTGTTGCTTATGTCATAAATATAGATCTCTTCTGTTCAAAAAGATCTAATTTTTCTTTAATTTAAATTTTTTCGTGTTATTTTTCTTCTTAATAGTGGTTTCATTTTTAATTTTCTACTGACAATGTAAGATTATGCTTTGTTGGCTGGAAGATACATTCTATCAATTTGTGAGTTTGGTCATACTTGGTTATAAACAGCCTGAGCATATTCCCTGAAAAATAGCAGTTTTAAGTTACTGTGAGACAACATATAAGAGTAAGTGTAACTTTGCTGGCCACATGTTAGATATTGTTATTGATATTTGCACTCCATTTTAACATAAGGCTAATGAATGTGAAGGATACCACAGGAAAGTAAATTAATATTTTTCAAGTTTTCTCAAATTAAACTTGCAGATTGCCAAGTTTACATGATCGGTTCTTATTCATGTCTGTTATACTAAAAAGTCAGTGAACAATGCCAGCTAAGCCAGACACACTTGAAGATGCATTACTAATAAGTTCCAGGGGTCTTCCCATGAAAGATACATAATAAAAACCTTGAACTGTCAGGAAGATAAATATCTTCAATTGAAGTGCAACTTTCCTACCAAGCTTCTTGCATGTCCTTTCCCAACAAACATGGCTATTATGTCTGTTGTAATAGAAAAAACACATTTAAAATTTAGCTAGGCACCTAGCTGTGTAAATAGGAAACTAATAGGTTTTTTAAAGGAAAAAGAAGCATAAATTCCCTACATACTTTTAATCTTCAGATAACTTAAGGTGTTCAAAAGATAGCCTAACATTTTCTTATATAGGTGCCCATGTTTAGGGACTTGAAGTCCTTCTTCAGTACTTAGCTAAAGCCAAGTTTAGAAAACTTCCCCAGCTGAGAAAATAAATCAACATGAAACATTACTGAACACAAACCCTTCTCTCTGAGAAGCTTTATATACCAGGCTTTCTTGTTTAACCCTACATGGCACCATCTTGGCAGGCATCCCCACTCATAATAAAATTTCCTGGACGAAGTGAAGCTAAACTAAGAAATGCAAGTCAGAGAACACCAAAACACAAGTCTAAGTGTCTATACCGTACACAGTAACTCACAAATCCCCACTTTGAACAGTAATTACCACTGCTCAAAGCTCCTTATCCTCATTTTTAGTCAACAAAATACACAGCTATGTTTTAGTGCAAATGTCATCCCTTCTTTAAAAGTGTTGAAACTAGCAACTGAATTGCCTCCATTAGCTTATGAGTCATCTTTGATTTCTAGCTTGCAATTAGTTTGAGACTATTTTTATTTTCACGTTCTTCTTCCTCTAATTTTCTTAAACTGAATTGGTCAAAAAAAGGAAAAACACCTCCACAAGCAAGCAAACAAATAAAGGCTTTTTTACATCAGTGGTATATGTAAAGGAGTTATTTCCTCTCAGCTTCATCATACCATATCTCTAGGCATGCTGCTTAAAGTCTGAATTGCATTTGCAATTTCCTTTCTGCCTTCTGGAAAGTCACACTCAGTTTCTTGCTTACTGACTGGTTTCTGACAGTTTTTCCCATATTATTAACTTCTGCTTACAGACTAAGCATCCCTAGGTTTCTTTATGCTGTGTCTTTGATCTTCACTAATACTCTCATCCCATTTGAATGTATTGTATTGGATGTTCTCTACCACCAGATTTACACTGTTACTTGCAAGATTTACTCAGGCCATGACTGACACATCCTTGTGGATCTTTCTGCAGCACTATCTTGAACTTCTCACCTTTGGCAATTTACCACAATTATTTGTACACAGTCTTTAGAGACAGCATCAGAAGCCCCCATGCACATAAATATAGCAGATTTACAACATACATAAAACATACAGTGCTGTTGTGTGTACTCACAGTAATCCCATTCTCTTCTCAGAAATAGACTATTGCTTCCCTTTCTGCACCTATTGCCATTGTAGCTGTGTTTTACAGAAGGTCAAAAACCATGTTCAGTTCTCAGTCAACAGAAGAATCATCTCTTTATAATCATATTTCCATCATGCACAGTCAATTACTCTTTATCCCTGCGATACAGAATTTCCAAACGCTGCCTAGCACATGGCCATCACAATAAGGCTGTTCTTCATTTTAAGGAGCTGACCTCACCACAGAATATATTTATTTCATTTTCCGTCTTGTGGCGTTAGCTGTTCACCCCGTGGTAACATGTCATACACTTCACGTAGCTTTTACCCCGCTCTTCAGCATGTGGTATGAATGTTGCCTTCAAGGTCAGGTTCCAGCATGAAATCAGGAAATTTACTAAGGATGAATTTCATACATGTTATATCAAAGAATGAGTTAGGTGTACAGTAAAATTAAAACATAAGTCTAAATACCTAGGCAGTCCTTATAAAGAAGGAGAAATTAGGGATGATCCTATTAAGTAAATTCTTTGAGTGTTTTTTCTCCTCTGCATTTTAAGTAGTGGAAAAAAACAATTAGTCCTGAGAGCACTCGAGTGACTTTGGAAACTTCTTCATATGAAGTGAAGAAATCATACATAGATGAAGAAATGTGTAGAATTCCCAGAGTGCCACAGTTCTTGGCAAACCCTTTTGCGTCAGTGGATGACCTCACTCAACTCCATTCAACGCATTTGTCAGGACCTGCAAGACCTTGAGCCCTCTCCCTGACAGGCAGCAAACACTACATTTGACAGTTTTGAGGACAAACTCTCAAGAGGGGTACCCACAATCCCCACTGAGACTTGTGTTTAACTCATTTAAATACTATGAAGTTTTCTTACAAATAGTCTAATTTTTGTTGCAATGATTAACACCAAGTAACCTCACAAACCAGAACATCCTTTTCAAAGAAGTTTCCCCCTAGACAAGGGCTCCTGTATTTTTCAGAAATAACCCACTAAGAGAAAAAGGCAAGTACAGTCTCTCTCTCTTACATATCTCTACCCAAAGCATCAATCTCAGTTAGTGAGAGGGCGTCTCAGCTGGACCCTGGAGAAAAGCAGAAAATTTTGCCTTTCTTTCTTGAAGCAGACAAGAATAAAATGGCAAAAAACACCCCAACACAATAAACCACAACCAGGGTCAACATTGTTACCTGTAGTCACAAATCTTTAAAATACATTTATACATATTTACAAAATACTGAGAATTAATTCACAAGGATACCGTGTATATAAACTTAAAATTAATTTGTCCCCTGATGGAATCTGCCACTGAAAGGAAAATTCTCCTATAATTCTCAGTTCTGCTAGACCCTTGCTCCATTTCTACAGGTGCTTTTGTGGCTAAATAAATACCAACTGAGATAGTTTGACACCTCAAGAGGACTCACAGGAAGCAGTAAGAGTTGCAATGGAGCACAACGCTACATATCTCTTCATTGCATACTGTAGGTTGTGACCCTTTAAAGAATTTAATAAAAATAATTTGAGATCTACCTCTGGCACAGGCCGAAGCAGCATACTTCCCTGAATATTTAATGGTGAGGACTGGAAGGGATGAGGAAAGAAGAGGAAGAATGAACGGTTCCAATTACAGTCAGAGACTTAAACATCAGTGCTTGTTTAATAGTGTTATCCTAGTCACACCATTCAGAAAATTTACTGCGTTATTCCACTTCTATCCTATCAAAAACCTTGTTATTAGGTGAGGAGGTCAAATTTTGATTTCTCTTACGGTTCCAATTATTTGAGATTTGAAACAAAAACCCTCAAATATCTTGAAAACAAGGGTTTAAAAACCTTTGTCAAACACCATTGAAAAAAAATGTAAGAAAATATTGGAGAGAGTCTGGCAGAGGCCAGTAAGATGATGAATAGAGTGCAGCATCCCACACAGGACGAAAAGCTAAGAGGCAGGACTGTTCAGCCCGGAGAAGAGCCTTCTCCCAGTGGTGCCCATTGACAGGACCAGACGCAATGGGCACAAATTGAAATACAAGTGGTTCCCTCTGAACATTAGGGAACACATTTTTAATGTGAGGGTGACTGAGCACCAAAACAGGTTGCACAGGGAGGTTGCAGAGTCTTCTTCCTTGGACATACTTGGAAAGTCTCTGGATGTGGTCCTAGGCAACCTGCTCTAGGAGGCCCTGCCTGAGCAGAGGGATTGCACAAGATGACCTCCAGAGGTCCCTGCCAACCTCAACCATTCTGTGCTCTCTGCAGCTTTCCCAATGGAAACCACGGGTGACTCCTTCTCCCGTGACAGCCCTCAGAAAAGCTGAGTCAGGGTGCTCTGTTGGCACTGAGGAGGACACCAGACTTCCTACATGGATTGCTGTGCTGCCCCATTGCCAGGCCCTTGTGCTAGGGGGCACCAAACTCTTACCATAGGACCTGGCCCGAGGTTAAACTATCCCCACAAGGTCATGAGAAGATGGTCAACATTCTCTGAAGCAGGGGCTTTCCCCCTTTGGGACATCTGCCATCCTCACTTGGACAGTGGCTAAGTGACAGCCCCAGAGAACATTTGTGGCATCTTTGGGGAGCATCTGTGATGGTGACAACATCACTGCTCTTAAGCATCGCAAGCTCTGCCCAGCCGCTTTTGGTCCAGAGCTCCAGCAGGCACACGTGCACCATGTGCCACGTGCTAGATGTGGCAGGACTGTGGACCTGCAGTGGGAGTGCTGCATTTGGGCACAGCCTTGTCTGGACAGGGCTGCAGGTCCCGCACCGTGGCTGTCCTGGAGCTGTGGGCACAAGGAGGATGCTGGTGCCCTTGGCACCACTGATGACCCCCAGCCAGTTCTTCTGCCTTCCTTGATGGCCTCCTGCAGGTACCATGTGCTAGGTTGAGTTGTGCTGGCTCTCTGTGGGGGAGCAGAATTGCAGATGAGTGTGGAGGCAGCCATGCCTGGGGAGCATGGATGGGGAGCAGAGCAGCTGTGCTGCCACAGCCAGCACCAGCCAAGGGCAGCAGGCAGGATGGTAGGACGCAGCAGCAGACAGCCCATGCTCCATGTGCCTGGGCGAGGTGAACAATGCAGCCTATGTCGACATCTCATGCCACCGCTTCTGCTTCAGCTGCATCCAGCAGTGGGCCACCACAAGAGAAGTGTCCTGCACGCAGTGACTAAGAGTACGTGGTCGGCTCATCTGCCCGTTGGCAGAGGACCACAGCCAGGGAGCAGGTGTGCACATGGTCCCTACAGTGATGCTACCATCTGTGCCAGGGTCCCACCAACACTGGCAGAAGGGGGCACGTGGGGAGGGACCAAGTGGTACAGGGCGATGCAGCTCCTCCAACACCACCATCTGACGTACTGCTGGGGAGAGCACCTGGCTACGTCCTTGGTGCGTGAAAAGGGCATGGTGGTGCTGTGGCCTCCTCATGTCAAACACTCCAAGATGAAGCTCCAGTAAACATCCAGATGCCTTCAAGCACCAGCGCAGGCCTGTCCAAGCTCTCTGACCAGCAGCCAGGCTGCAGGTCCTGGAGACCTGTTAGTCCAGGCACCATGATAGCGCTGCCCCTGCTGATTCCTCCTGAGCAACCTGCTCAGGTGAGGGGACAAGAACATCTCCAGAGAACACTTCCAATATACTCCATTCTGGGATTATTGTTTTAAAAATAAACGATTTCTAACTTGACAAAGCAGGTGCCAACAGTGGTCACAATTTATTTATGAAAAAAAAAAGGGGCATTTGATCAAGCTGTCCCCAAGAGATAATATATTTTCATCACCTCTGTATAGCTTGGGCTTCAGCTGAACTGGAGCCCTGGTTCCTACAGCGATTTTACCAAGGTGGAGAGAAGCAATCCTACTTACTCTCGTGAAGGCACCACACCGAGTCCTCTGAGACAGGCTGACAGGCAGAGAAATGGTATTACCAATCCCTCTGCTTCCTCCCCCATCCAGTGGGACCCATCCCATTCCCCCACCAAGGGGCCTTCTCTGAGACAGTCCATCAGGAACCTCACACGTGTCCACGAGCTCCTGAACAGCATCCCCTCGCAACATTGGGGCACCCCCCAAATGCTGTTGCCCCACACCACACAAAGACTCCCCCAGCCCTGCAGGCAGTGAGCCCCTGCAGCCTGCAAGGTACCCTGGCACCATTTCTGCAGCTAAGCCCTCTCAGCTCTGCAGAAAAGGCCCTGTCCTGGAGGACACCCATCCCCTTGAATATGAGCCAGCAACGTGTCCTCGCTGTAAAAGGGGCTCATGGACTGGAGCACACACCACAAAAGAAGGGCAGGCTGAGATCTGGGACTGTTCAGCCTGGAGAGGTGAAGGCTCAGGGGCATCTCATCAAGGCATGCAAATACATGAATGGAGGGTGCAAAGTGCACAGAGCCAGGCTTTTTCGAGTGACAGGACAAGAGGCAACGGGCACAAACTGAAACACAGGTGGTTCCTCACGAACATCAGAAAACACTTCATTACTGTTAGGGTGGCTGTGCACAGGCACAGATGGCCCAGAGAGGTTGTGGAGGCTGTTGTACTGAGGAGAACATTACCCATCTACGCACGAAAGCAATCCTATCTATTATCATGACAACACTACAGAGAGCCCTCTGAGACACTTTGGCAGTGGTCTCACATGAAAGAAAAAAGTCCTGCAAAACGCTTTGGCAAAACACAGCTGTGGCACAGACCGTGCCAAGTATTTATGGATTAACTCATAGGCTTTGGAGCAGTCTACCTGATGATATGCGGCATTCCTGCAGGACAATGATTTGCTCCCAACAATTGAATTCTTTTCATAACAAAGGCAGCTGGAAAGATCATGGTGCTCAGTAAAGTTCTTCATTTGATTTCCTATATTAGTCTACAGCAGATTCTAAATGCCTGTAACTTTTAAAGTAATCACATAAAGAATATTTTAATATATTTACATCATCTGCTACTGTACAAGAGATTTATTCCACACATTCCTAACTTTAGATCCCCACTCTTTTGCACAGTCAAATATCTACACAAAGAGCATATTGAGATTAATCTGAAAGTTAGAAATGCCAACATCTGTGCAATACACAAACATTCAATAAAGAAAGAATAACGCAAATAAAGAACAAACTAGGGTAGGCAGTACTCAAACTCCACCATAGGTAAATAACCAAGTATTTACCGCAGCATTCTTCTCAATATAGCAAGGTGTATTTTTACTATAGAAATACATACGAAGATCTGCAGAGCATTTATCCTTTTGTCAACAAATAGTCAGTCTGCTCCTTCTACAGGTACATGCCTTAATGAAAATAACCTTTAATCTACAAACTGTTTGGGGATAAACTTGGTTACAGGTTCGTTTTCTTTCCTGTTTGCCCCAGTTTTTGCTGGCTTGAGTCAAGACCCCCTGTTATTTGTTGTAAATCATGTTGTTTATTTTGTAGACATAATACTGTTCTCAGGACAGTGTGTTTGTGATAACCGGCTGAGCCCCAAGGCCCTTCTGTTTTTTCAAATTTACGTTTAAAAGAATTTTCAAACTTTCCTGTTTCCACAGCCTGAGAGATTTTTGTGTTCCTTATGTGAAAGAGGGACAAGCACTTCAGAGGAAAATCATCTGGAAAAATATTTTTCTACCAAAGAAGTCTATGTTGAGCAAACGGACTATGATAGGCACTTTCATATGTTGCTTGACTTAAATGGGAAAAACATTTTGATAATAGACAATGGTGAACAAAAATAAATAAAGTATTCAGAAACATTATGGGAGCTACCTGACTCGACATGGCCCAGGGCAACATGCTCTAGGCGACCCTGCTTTGAGCCACGGGTTGGGCTAAATGATGTCCAGTGGTGCTGCCTAGCCTTAACTACTCTGTGATTATCTCCATTGTAACTAAAAGGAGTCAGAAGATTGCTAGGTACAGAATATGATAAAAAAACTTTCCAATTTTAAGTTGCACGTACAACTTGATAGTGTCATAAACATTGGTCAGTTCAACAAAATAGGTATTCTCTTAAGCAGCTGAAAGAGCTCTATGCACTTTTAAACATATCTTTCAGCAGCTCTGGTGTACACTTCAACAGGAAAATTAATTCCTGACTTTTCTTTGGAAAGGAGAGGCTCGATCTAGGGAACTATCTTTGTCTTCATTTAACCAATCCATAAAGTTTCCTTTCACCATCCACTTGGTATAGAAGCAGGAAACAGAAAGTATTATCTTAGATTTTTCTTAGCAGATTTTTAACAAAACAAACTTAAGTATCAAACTAATGGCACTTAACATAACATTTACATAATTTATATAACATAATCACTTACATAAAATTTGTAAAATTGTCTTAAAACATTTGCTGTGAGAAATTAAAGCCATAAACCTGCATTTAAAACTTCGATTTCCTCTGAAAAGCTTGTGCAAAGCTTTTAAAAATGCTTTTCAAAGCACTTTTGCGTTGAGAGAACCATGTTTTTATTTGGGCTTGTCTAGCAAATCTTAAAAACAACATTTGGATTAAAAATAATAATAATTTACTCTCTAATGCGTCTTTCTATTAATTGTGAAAAATTTCCTGCTGTACAGAATCTGCCCTGTACATATTAGCAACATATTTCCCAAGAAAAGGAATTAGAACCAGATGAATACGAAGCAGAGGGGAATGCTAAGCCTGATTTGGAAAGAATCCTTCAGAAATTCAGGGTCCAGATGGTCAGCTGCATCTCAAGCTGGCCTAATGCTGGTACGCAGATAAGCTTTGTCAGACGACAACAAACACACACCTGTTCTGGTTTAGGGGTGACTGTGTAAACCAGCTCCCAGCTGCAAGGAGGAAGCAAGGCAGCAAATACTGACACAGCTGCCATGGTTCATTGCTGTGAAGCTGGCCACCATCTACCATAGCCCCATCGTGTCTTTGAGCAGCACCAGGAGCTCCCCCTTCCTGCTGCTCTCTGAAGAGACCACTGCTTCTTGTCATTTTATGGATACAACCGCACAAGGCTCATGGGATACGAACTGATAAGAACCCTCCAGCTACACGTCCTAGATCAAATTCCTTTACTCTTCTTCTCATGTGATCCTGTTTTCAGTTGCTGATAAATTTTGCCAAACTTCATTGTTTGGAGTAAAATTTCCCTTAGCAGGTGTTTACTTCAAACTGAGTTTTGGGACGCAGGTAAGCCACAGAATTCAGTGAATCTGGAGAAGACAATGAAAGGAAAATTTAGATAAACAAAGCACATCAGGGATGTGTTTTCAGCTGTCCCTGCAAATATGTCTACAGCTGGAGAGTCATAGTGGACCGACATCCCAAGTGCAGAGCAAGTACAGGTTTCCTTAACTCTTCTCACTATTACAAGACTGATTTTGATTTTACGTGAGGCTAAGCATAAGCAGACATGGCAATACATCAGGGAGGGAAAGTATCTGGACACAAAAGGGCAAGACTGAGAGAGAGCGGTCAACAGGTTGGGAAAAACAGAGCAAAGTAAGTAGGAACGGAAGTCATCATGGCTAGTTAGATAGGAGAGGGGAAAAGCTACAAGAGATTGGCACAGAAAAATATAGGAAAGGCTGCCAAATGTGAGGACCGGCATGGTGTATAGGAAGAAAAGAGATATGTGGAGACACAGAGACGGTTATAACCACCAGATTAGAATCATAGAATCTCAGAATGGTTGGAAAGGAGCTTCAAAGGTCAACTAGTCCAAACCCTTTGCCGTGGACAGGGACACCTCCCACCAGACCAAGTTGCTCAAAGCCCCATCCAACCTGGCCTTGAACACCTCCAGGGGTGGGGCCTCCACGACTTCTCTGGGCAACTTGTTCCACTGCCTCACCACCCTCACAGTAAAGAATTTCTTCCTGATATCCAGTCTAAATTTACCCTCTTTCTGTTTAAAACCATTGCCCCTTGCCCTGTCACTACAGACCCTGGTAAAAAGCCTCCGACTTTCTTTTAAGCCACCTTTATATATTGAAACACCACAATAAGGTCTACCCAGAGCCTTCTCTTCTCCAGGCTGAACAACAATCCCCTAGAAAACCTGCAAATGAACCCAGAATCCCAGTGTCCATAACAGGGACTGCACTGAGGCAGCAAACGCATCTGAAACCGCTGCTCACATCCGTTTCATTCCTTCCTGAATCATCTGCGCAGGAGTAACTGGCAGCACTAGTCCTCAAATTTGCTACAGTTACACATTTTCTGTGACCTGCATTTTGATTTCAAAGATCCAAATGAAAATCACTGGTGACCAGCTGCACAACACATGTCACAATCCAACACTGGTTTGTATTTCTACTTTTTTCAAATGTAGTGCCATGTAAAGTCTTGACATGGAACTGCCTTTGTTTAAATCTAGGGCTTTTAGAATTATCAAGTTAAAATGTAATTTTGTGAATGGATTAATATTATAAATGCTTTTAGCACTATGCTGCTTTTAAAATAGGCTATTTGCATTTTGATGATTTATATGGGCTTATATAAGCTATTTCACTGAGTTTTATTAATAAGCATAATTGAATTCCAAAATTACTGTTTGACAGCTGATCACTTACAAATCTGAATGATGAGAAAATGAGTTTAAGCAGCAACTAGGGAAAAAAGAGGAATAATAATAAAACCAATAAATTACTATAAATTGTCATTCTATCGTAATTACGTGACTTGCCTCTCAATTCAGCTGTCCTTTAATTCAGTCATTACTGAATATCTGATCATCACAGAGTATAGCACACTTTAAAATATTTAGTGTGTGTGTGTGTCAGCAAGACTTTACGCTCCAAGAGCCACCTGTAAATTTCAATGTTCAATAGTGGCTTCAGGGTCTGATTTATTTCACCTGGTGATATATGGAGGGGATGGGGGTGTATTTATGTTTTCATAGCCTGTCTGTACATGGATTACCTCTCTTAAGCAATATCACAGTGTTATTTCAGATTTCCTAAGGAATCATTGATCCAGATTTGGGAATCTTGATTTTATGCTCATATCAACCGATTTCCTGAAGCAGCATGATAACTTTTTTCCCACAGGAGAGGGCAACTTTATCCAAACTAAAGTATATGTGTAGTACTGGGTAGTCAGACAAATGATCGTGTAAAACAAATCAATAAAAAACTAAGCAAATACAAAGTGATTAAGAAAATCCCGTCACACTAAACTTCCCATGGATTATCCCTGTGATGAACAGCAAAAACTACAGGCTTTCATATAAAAGTAGTGCAAGCTAAAGGAGTGGGGAAAAGTTGCATTTTTCAAACTTTTCACTGTAGGTCTCTGAAATGCATAACTAATGAAAGACAGCGAGGGACTGCATTAGTGCCTAATTTCAAGCAGGTAATTCCACCAAATTCCATTAGCCTAACTTGTATACTTTAAAATGTTTTTTATTGTTTCTTTGTGCTATCTTGATATATGGTAAATGTAAACACCTCGAAGATCCCTCATACAGCTTCCCATGGCAAAGGCCCAATTCAGTGCTTTTAATTCAAAGGTTTCTTAATCTTTCTACATAAAACTCCCAGTGCCCTTGTGAGCAATGCAACTGAAGCAGGAAAGGGGGTTGGTCTAGACCCACACCCCTGGGCTCAGCTCAGAGTAGTTACAGACTGTGCCCAAAGCCATCCCAGCCCAGACATACAAATCCCTGTACAAATGACACAGCAGGTGCCCCAGGCAGCGCACATCCTGCAGGGGATAAAGCACATGCTCTGGGGAGAGGAACTTCTCTTACCTGTAGGGTCTTCTTCAGGGTGCTGTCCTTCATTAGGCAACTAGAGGGCTGTTTTGTTGGGGAGCACCTGCCTTCCCAAGCAAGCAAAGAGCCAACCAGGAAGTTGGTCAGCTGGTGTAGGAAGCAGGCTGAGAAGTTACCCAGACAAAAGACAATGTGGTAGCACAACGAGTAAACACAGCGGATAGATCTGTGCTCCCAAAAGCCAAACAAAACATGGCTGGGCTGCAAGCTTGAACCCTGGACCACTGATCCCCCACGGGAACTGCAAACATGTTTCTTGGCATGGTATTGGCGGCGCCAACTAACACAGGGGGACAACCCGGTAGGAAGAACAGACAAGGCTTCACTAGGTTTGTCTCCCTACATCCTTCACTGTCCAAAGCTTGCTGTTTACCCTTTAAATACTCCCACTATGCCAGACTCAGAGCATACTGGATATGCCCCATTTCATACTATGGAAATTTCACCTACAGGAAATTTTCTGCAAGAAAGCATAATTTCAACATCATTTTAGATACTTTCCACCAGGGAGGTAGGGGGTGGAGAGATAGATAAATAAGTAAATGAAGCCTGAACTGGTTTGGGGCCATTGGACCCAAAGCTGCATAACATGGGTGGCTGCATAGCCTCAAGTTCATAGTGAACTAAATCCCTGCTTTATTAAGGATTCCAACACTGCAGTCTTCCAAACATCTGCCAGTTTGGAAAAAAAAAATAAAAAATACCACCACCACCACAGACTTTGCTTACATCAGGAAAGTACAGTTATAACTTTTAGTGGTCAACTTGCAGCAAATTGTGATGAGGGAAGATCAGATTCCAGGGAGAATAAGTACAGAAGAAAATATGTGTATTTTTTCCAGAACAGGCTATCTTAACACTAATACAACACACATGGTAAATTGCTTAATATCTCTGAAAGTGGAAACTGCAATGAGCCATGAAAACCTTCTGAGGATGAAAAGCATCCTCAATGAAGAGAGGAATTTTTCAAGTAATGCTCCATATAGTTTAGACGGATCAAGAGTATCTAAAACCAGGGATTATATTAAAATCTTAGAATCTTAGCCAGGACTGGAAAGTATTTATAAAGATTTTACGAAACATTAGTAACACACTTTGAAAGTGATATTTTGCTCTTAAGCTGCAATAAGACTTACTAAGAGATAGAATTACAAGTCAGTAGCTGAAGCTAGAGGAAATAATATCCAAAAGTAAGCAATTCTGCTTTCATTTAAACACCATTTCAGAAAAATCAAGTCTTCAAGCCATAAAGCATTTCCTTCAAATCTCTCACTCCAATGAATTGCAAAAGTCTCCTTTTCCTGGCTTTTCAACTAATGGCTTGTGAAAGGGTTATTTCATACCTTTTTCCATATTCTTTTCCCACCCCACCAAGTAGGCCAACAGAACGTCCTACAGAAAACTGACTTTTTTACCCTTCTACTATTGCCGTATTTTCCCGTTACACTCCAAACCTCGACCTATTACATTGATGTAGCTCTTTTCTAATGCTACGTTTTTTGTGGATTCTAAATGTTATCTTTCATTATTTCTCTTGCACAGAAAAATTACTAGAAGACTGCCATTAGTTCAGTCCATATTGCACTTTTTGGGGAATGCCAGCATTGTGACTGTCTCTTCCCATGGGCTATCCTATACATCAGTATTCCCACAGCTAGGCACATGACAAGGCAATTCAATCTGAATGTTTGCATAAAGGGCCTCACTGTTATTTCTGTGAGAAGGCTGCAGGAAATGGCTGTAATGACTGGGGTTTATGTTCTCAAACTTTGTTTTGTCATCAGGAGTATCTGGCTTCATCCAAAATAAACTTGAACAGATTATTCAGAGTAACAGATGTTTTTCAAACAGAGATATTTATGTTCAAATAAAAAAACACACAATGTAGATTAGCGGGGCACTAGGTAGGTGTTCCTATACCTTTTAATTTAATTAGAAGCACAGCATATCGATAACTGGTCTTTTCAGGTCTCAGCTAATTGTTTATTTTGCTGTACACACACATGCTGTGCTATATGCACTATATGGGAATCTATTACAAAAAAGGTTAGTGATTGACAGTTTCCCCCCTCTTCATAATTAAATGTCTTGATGGGAAGCATCCATATGGGTATAACAGAGGCAAATAGCAGATTTTATATCCCTGAAGTCCAAGGGTAGCACACTGCTAGAAATTTCACTTACCAAAAGGCTTTTTAGTGGTCATAGATAGGTGGATGTACAAACACATTAATGCCAGACACCACATTGCACTACAAATGCCTGGGACATCACAGATCTCACCATCTGTTTAAAGGGATGAGCCACAGATGTTCAAACCTCAGTATGAGCTGAGTCTAGAAACTACATACAGTATTCAAATTCTGAAAAGTGTAAATATTAAAAATCCAGCTCTTGATTTAATAAAGTGTGGTTTCAAGTATAATTTGCATTTTATAGTTTTTCTCTGTGTAAATGATGGCTTGTACACATAAATATCTACTCACCACAGTAATTTTATGCCAATATATGTATGTATTACTGAGAGTAAAGAAAGCAGAAAACACATTCTTATACAAACACATCTTCTCTTCTATATCACTTTACTCATGAGACAGGGAAGAAGAGGCAGAAGGATAGAAATCAATGCAGACTCCTTGGCTGTAAATTAATGAAACTACAACCCTTCACATTGATGCCCAGATCTCAAAAAGCTTAGGGAGGATGAGATCCTTAGATAATAGGATAAAGAATAGACAGACTACATTTCAACTTCTTAACTATTAAATGTTGATTAAAAAAAAATAAAAATGTTTTTATACAGATTGAATGAAACCTTACATGTAAAATTTAAAAATAGCAAGCAAAATCAGCATCACCAAAATTCAACTTTTAGTTGTGCATGTAAATATTTATACACGTACATCCACACTCTGTTTTGGGGGTATCACATATGAAAACCACTTTTTTTAATGCTGTAAAAATTACTACATTAAAGATCTTAAAGTTAAGTAATGGCCTACATTTTCAAAATTCTAAGATAGAGCGAGAAAAATTTTTTATTTTTATTGCATTTGGACCCTAAGGAAAATACCGCTATCGCTGAAAACTGGTTGAGTCGTGTATTGAAATTCAGCATAACAAGATCGGCTGTATTCTTTTCCCCTACCATGTGAGATATTTATGTACTGCAGTCAACTGCAATTTTTTTTTCAACAGTAACCAGAAAGCTAAAGATATAGGAAAGGTGCTTGGGGTAACTACAACCACAGACAAACATAGATTCAATTAATCGTGTTTCAGGATATGCACATCCCTTATGTTCTCAAAGTTCTGCTTTTCCAGTGAAACTGAGTATAAAACAACTTTCAACCTTTGCCAGCTCAGTTTACACAGCAAACAGAGTCCCTTTAGTCCATCTATATCCTTTTCTGTCACAAGCCATAAAGCTAACTTCCACCTTCTTCCACTTCAGCTCCTAACTTGCCCTCTGATAACTTCCAAACACACAACAAGCACACAAAACAATTTGTCATACATAACTTAAAAAAAAACTATACATAACTAATTCCATACAGATAATACACAAAAAACTGTTTCTCTCCCTTTATCATCTTGTCAAACGCCTTACTGAACTGGAATAATTTCATTTTTTTTGGTCTAGCAACCTACAAATTATATACTTGCAGTCCTTACTTGAGACCCTCCAACCATGAATATTCAAAAAAGTTTTGGTCTGCATTGGTTTGGCAGAAATGGGGAGATGAGATCATACTTAAGACAGGATGTCTCAAGAAAGCTAACAGACTATCCACAGGCTGTAATTCAGATTCCAGGCTATAGCAAGGCTGAGCTTTGCTAGCTCTCAAAATCACTGTGACAGGTAAAACTTGCCGACAAATTGTTTAATGCGAAGGACACCGCCATTTCTCATACAGAGAACAGCAAGTTCCAGCGAGTCCTTGAAGGAACAGCATGTTCTCTGTACACGAGCCAGGAGCTATGCTACTTGGGGAGAATATTTGTGTTACTGCCTGAAAATTTAAATACATCTGTATTCTACTTTGGGTAACAATACCTTCATTCAAGGAAAGCAGGCTGGAACACAGGAAGAGAGTACAGAACTCAAATCCTGGCACAACAAAACCAAAGCAATCCTGTCCTCCATCCTGAGAAAGCAAATAACATGCAAACAACCAATACTGTTTTGCTTATGGCCTCTTCCACATACATACAAATGTAAATGCTAACCTGCTATGAACGTTCACACATGCACCTTTGAAGTACATTTTAGTATCAGTACGTTCACTGCACAACTGTTTACGGAAAGTGACTGCAAAGACAGAATTACACAAGCAAGCCAAAATCTGCTTCATTAATAATATGACTTAGAGGTTTTTTCTTTTCCCCTCTGGGCCAAATTGTGTTATACACTTTGTTTAAAAGTATAAACCAACATTTTCAAGACACTTTGCAGGTACTCATTTGAACAGCTAATTTTAGCTGCAACATACCCACTTTGGTTTCTTCCTTTCTCCAAATATGATTGTAACTCACTGTTTTTTTTATTTAGATTTCTTTCTTTCCTCTCTCTCACTGACCCACACATTCAACACCTTTCAATCTTCTGAGTGATCTACCAGAGCACACAAATATCACAGATATATGTTTATGCTGTTTTAAGAGGTTATAATACATTATTGTACTGACGTGGTTACACTTTTTTTGCTTTTTCCTCAAGACTGTTTTAACTCTTAATGATTAGCCAGGAAGAAAGCAAATTTCCCCCCATTTAAAAAGAAAAGAAAATATTTATTTTTTTGTTGATCTTAACCTAGTTTTTTATTTTTCAAGCTCCAGAATAATCTTTATGTAGTGCATAGTTAATTCAGAAATTTAAAAAGACCACTGTAAATGAGAGAAGAAAAAGTTCAGTATACCTTAGGCTTAGCACAATTATTTTTTCTTGTATGAAAGATTATAACATAAAACCATAACAATGAAGTTGCATCAATACATTCTTCTGTGAAGCCAAAGCATTTCGGATCTATAAAACTGTAGAATATAGAAATATTTATTTCCAAGATAAGCAGTGTCACACTCAAAGTCACTTAATGTTATCATTCAAATAATATTACAATGGCAACAGCAACAGAAGGCCCTGTCAGATCCTTTAATAATTTTGACCTGTACTTAATTCCCAAGGCTGCCATGAATTATTAGCAGAAGCAAGGGCATGGGATAACTGCCCTACCAATCAATGCTTGTGCCTTTCTGGGATATTTGAGGACCACTCCTGTCTCTTGTCTGCGTGAAGAACCCACCACTTGTACAGGCTTAAGATGTGTCCAGTGGCTAACGTGGGCACATTTTTTTTAGTGGGTGTCACCCCATTTTTTTTGTGTTTTGTGATGGGGATTTCTTCACACAGCTGACATCTGGCAAGCAGAGACACAAATGGAAGAAATGCTTCTGCTGGCTGCAAATGGCTTACAATTAACTGCCCATCAGCAGACTATAACACAGGTACAAAGCAGGACACACCTATAGCCAGTTCTCCTGTGCTGTACTGAGCAGACGTAGTTTCAATATTTGCAAGCAAAATGTTTACAAAAATATTTCCCCAAACACGTTGGAGTTTTCATATAAATGATGTCGCTGATGTGGATACCTGAACTCACACTGCAAATTCACTAGCAAGGCATCAGACCTTCAAGTTTAAAGGGAAGTTTAGCTCTTTTTTATAAGCTTTTCCAAATTATGTAGAACATTTCTTCATATCAATCTTACATTTAAGCAGCCAAACACACATGAATATTATCTGCATCAGCCAAACAGCAATACATACAACTCAGCCAGTAGAACTCAAAGTAGGCGCTATATAAAAGCTGTAACTTGGGATATCTTTCCTGCAAAGTTAAGCTCCCTTCCAGCTATACAGAAAAGCCTCTGGCATGTTTTAAGCAAGGATGCAAGTCTGACACTCTCTACTAAACAATTGGGAAAACCTTTTCAAATAGTTCTGAAAAAAACCAGCTATCTAGACTTCCTAAAGTGGATTTAAAATATTGGAATAGTTATTTAACATAATAGGAGACAAAAAGTTTTTTTCAAGTAGCATCAGAATAGTCAAGGAGAGGCTGAACTATGAATTAGGGACCATCTATACAAGAAGCGGTAAAATGTTCAGTGCAAGCTAATTCTGCCCTAATTAGCCTTGGCACAACGTAACTATACTGCATCTGGGATCACACAGGTGTCCTAATGTGGACCTTTACTGACCTAGCATTTTGCTACAGAGTTGCTACAGATATTTCTAATAAAACATCATAATTGCAAATATATTCCGGGATTTCATTCCTTCGTTGGCTGCTGACCTGCTCTGACTTGCCCGAGGTTATGTTTAAATTGTGCGTGTTTCCATCCTGTGCCTACCATCCTGTTTAGTTTATAATCTCATAAGGGCAGGGACTGCCTTTTACTACTTGTTTGAACAGCATCCATCACAATAGGACTTTGATCCAGCCTGTAGGCACTGCTTGTGGTATGCTAGATTCCAAATATCACCTATAGAATTCTGTATCAATACAGTTTCAGTTCCTGGAAAATGGTGTTAACAGTATTGAAACAGTGCTTGTACTCAGCTATAGCACAGGACCAATTTTCCACATTACTCTCGTTAAGATCACAGCAAACACAGTGGTGTAAGAAACTCAGAAGACTTTTCCATAGTCTCTTTCTTTTGTTGCACACAGGAAAAATAAAGCAGCAACATTCAGAGCTAAATAACCCGACTAGATTAAAAAAAAACCATCATAGCAAAGATAACTTTCATTCAAATGAGACGTGACAAGTCACATGGCTGTTCAGACAACAATACCATATTCTCCAAGCTTAATGTCTCACCAAGTTATTTCCTTGTGCTTCACATACGTCAGAGAAACTGTGCTGAAACCAGCTTTTCACATCTAAGAGAACTACCTTGAATTTGTTATTTCCGAAATATCATAGAAACTAATAGTTTGTACCATAATTCGCTGCCTCGCTTAATGCATACCATCTCAGTCAAAATAATTTCACGGTCGTTTAGGTTTTACGTTACACGTATAATAGTGTACCTATTTACTCTGCATGACCACTAAGGTAAAGCTGGCGAAAGTTATCTCAAATATTTCCTGTGTGACCAAAACACTTTTTTGTTTAACTTCATAAAGTCATTTAGAGGAATTAAACAGTTTACTTTGCTGACACACATCTAACAAAAATACTTTAGACAGCATCACCGTAGTATTGACTTTCAGTTTGTGATGGTCACTTTAATCTTGCATGATTCTATGCGTTACAACATAAGACATGCCAGCAGCAATATTGCTTTCACCATGGACACGGTTTGCGTAGCTCACTATTTGAAGTAATAGACACGCACACTCCTCACAAAAAGAAATTCGATAAGGCCACTAATACAAAAGAAACTGTTTTACTGCAATGTTAACCACAAATTCCATAGCTATTTTTTTTTATTTTAGAAGTTGATATTGTAGCTGACCATTGCATAAAACAAAAATTTGGCAATAAAGGACAAACATATTGCTAAAATTACGTTCCGATTTTTTATTACAGGTTCAAAAAATAATTTCTTTGCTAGCAAAAAAAGATTTTTACAGAAACTTTACACAGGCATTTTATAACCCCAGAAGCTATAATATTAATCAGAAAGAGCAAGTCAGATGTCTGAAGAACATTTATTATTTTAAAATTATTTACTCACTCAAATCCATCTGAAAAGCTATGGCTTCAAGAAGAAAAGCTATTAAGAAACTGCACAGGTTTATATCCTACTAGCAGAAAGTATGTACTTCTTGGTATAAGCCAAGCTATTTACCCACAAACGCTAGCTTTATTACACCACACAATGAAATGATGTTTCCAGTGGAAAAACAAGTAATGTGGAAAGTTCTTTGCATGAACTAATGCATTTATAGCAATGAATATGACCTTGTAGCATTTACTAGAGAGGTGTAGAGCACCAACTTAGAAGCTTTCTAATTCCTGATTTCAATCTGTTGCTCTATTGTTTTAAACCTCAGTTGCACCGAGGTAACACCCGGCAGTCTCAGGAAACCAACAAGGGAGTCACTGTGATAACTCCATCTGATTAAACTGCAGATCCTGAACAGCATTTCCCCGTGGTTTCTAATTCACTGTGAGTAGAATTTGTTTTTAAACGTGTGAACTCTAACATGCTGGCATTTCACTTGCTACAAAAACAACTCTACAAATTAAGGAAAGCATCACAGCACCATAAAATAAAAGCTGGGGAGAGGGTGTTAGTTAAGCTTTGCAGTTGTTTAAAATACTAGATATTAACACTGTTCTGCTTTTTACTGGTCTGTCTGTTCTTATTTAGAGAAGATGCAGAGGAGAGTGTGAAAGGAGTGGGGGTTCTTTACTATACTGCAAGCTGAGAATTGTGTACCATTCTTCCATAATTCTACCACAATCGCTAGTATACATTACACAAATTGTATGAAAATGTAAGACATGCCACATGTCTTGATTAGGCACAAATTAAGTGTAATGCAGCGTCACTATATTTTATTATAGAAGAACAAAAAATACAGGGATCAAACACAGCCCATTGCAGAAATGAATGAACCCCAAATGCACTGATCACATGCAACACCAAAAAGCTATGTTAGCCCTGGTAAGAGAAGAGCTACAAAGTTAACTGTACCTGATCTCACACAGCACAGAATCCCAAATGTTAGCTGCTAGTGAACTACTTCCTAAACGTAAGCATTCTTGTTTACGGTATGTAATTAACAGAGTTGAAAAAGTCAAAATTACTCACAGAGTCCTGAAGATGCAATAGCAAACTATCTAAGACAGGAAATTCCAGTGCAATATTATAAAACAAGTAGGAATAAACATGCATAAAGTCAGGAACTGACAGGCCTCTGGATTACTGCAACTGTAGGAATCATGCTCGTGCATGCTGGGCTATAATTTATGAAACGGAGCCCAGGAAACAACCAATCACTTAGCTCCTCCTAACAAGTCCAACTGGCTATGAAAAGCTGGAAATGCTGCACAGAACAATGAAGAGGAGCTATCCCACATATTAATCTGCTTATCTAGGATTGCTTGCTGTGTAGAGAGAGGGAAGCATGTAACAAGGGGGGGGGACGGGGAACGAAAGAAAGAAAAATCACAGCTTCACTGTTGAAGCAACAGAATAAATGTCAATCAACAGGCAAATCTTCCATTGTAGTCAGATGGCTAGTACTACAGTCAAACATTCATAGTATCAGCTAAAACATTTCAGAGGAGCTTCATCCTCCTTAGCAGTGATTTTTTTTCACATTACTGACAGAAAGCTACGCAAACTGGATTTATATTTTCTATGCAAATGTTTCATTGCTTTTCTGCTCTTAATTTAAATTTAACGCTACTGCTTAATGTGAAACATCCTTCCATAAAATCTGATTTGAGTAAGATTATTTTTTCAGATCACAGGTGGCTGTTTGGTGCATTAATGAGCAGCCCTTCCTGGAAAGCCATCTGCATGGTCCTAGGGTTTAAGATTTAAAAGACCGTCATTTACCAGAGAGATAAGAAGAGGAACAAGAAAGCATGTCTTCAATTAATTAAAAAAAAAAAAAAAAAAAAAAAAAACACTTTAAACAACCTGGAACAGACCAGGATTTACACACTAGAGCATATGGAGCCGCCAAAGTCGTCCTTCCTGGGAAATTTCATTGTTTCAAAATGTGGGTTTGATCAATTTTAAACTAACAGCACTTCAATGTTTCCTGCTAAGTAACTTTTCTGAACTGCTTCAGACTAACAGAAAACATTTTATTCTCAATTCTGATTTATTTTATAAAAATTTATAAAATAAAATTTATAGTTTCATCTAGTGAAAAATACATAGGGATCTGGCTAGGTAAGAAATTTTAACCTTACAGAACTATCTTCCCATACATGTGCCCACTGAATTCTTAATGTTGGTAAATTTCTGTTTACTCAAAAAAGAAGAAACAAATGTTAACACATAAGAAAAAGCTACAGCATTTGAAAAGAGCTGTTAGCCTGTTTATACAGAAACCCTTGTAATATTTAATGAAAACATAGATACATTGAGGTGAGTTAGCATGAATTTTACAAGGATGGAAATCACTTCGGTTTGGTTGCTTTATCTTTAAATCCTGTTTACACGTGGTTATTCTTCACACTCCTTCCCTTTTCTCCTTCCTCTTGTAATCCATGCTTTAATCATTTCTGAAATCTCCTTCGCAAAATGTATTTTATAAAACCCTCTCCAATATTTGCTGTCATGACACCCATATTTAACAGCTTTTACAGATATTTTTTAGCTTTAGATACTTTCCCAGAAGACAGTTAGTTGGTGCAGATGACCATCTGGACCACCTTGTCCTGCTGGGCATCATTACTTGAATTAGAGGAACAGAAACCTTTAATCTCATGAATCAGGTCTCTTTGCATACCTAAGCAGTGTCCTCCCCAGGTCTCCAGTCCATCACTACATGTAGTAATCATGAGCTATTTCAGCGTTGCATCCTTCTAATGGCTCTTGATGTAAGATTACTATGCAAAAAGAAAAAAAACAATGTGCTGAAAATCAACAGTTTATAACGGTTGCTCTATGTGATACTGTTACCTTGTTTCTGTTGATTAGAAGAAATTCTTAATGTCCCACAGATTTATGAGCAACAGATAAAAGGAATAAGTTTATTCAAAGATTCTATAATTCCACAATGACTGAAGAGCAACCACCTCCAAAGAAGAACACTTGGTAACCAAAGGGGCAAATACAAGTGATCAAGTACATACAAATAAAATATAAAACTATATTTTAAAAGGGGTAATATTATACATTTTAACCTAGAAATTTGAAAACATTCTAGTCATGCCTATGAGATGCAGACAAAACCTTCGATTATCTATATCCATTGGGAACCTTGTCACCAGCCCATATTCTATTTGACAAATACTAGAAAGAAACACAATGGCTTCACAGACTTCGAACTTGAGTTTATTACCTTTGCAAGCCACATCTCCAAACAGAAAAAGGAAACCCTATGCATTTCAGTTACAGCTTCCTGCTGCCATAACATAACAAAAATAAAGCAATTATCAGCTGGCTTCTTTCCACAATGACTGAGGAATAGCCTGCTCCAAAGAAGAATATGTGCTAATGAAAGGGGTAAATGGATACACACATGCTAAGGTGGTTTTTTCAGACTAATTCAAGATGGTGCTCCCTTTCCCACCAAAATAGACTTCATAGTACTCCCTTCCACCCCACCATCCATTGAGACTACAACAGGCTCTGCAGGTAGGAGGGAGAATGCTTCCCCCACTTCCCTGCCAAAAATATCCTTCTTCCAACTTTTCCTTCTTTTTCTGACATTCCCAATTAAAATGTGAAGGTGTTAGCTGTAGTTCTCTCAACAAGGGAACGTACCACAACTGCCAGCTGCACCCTCAAAGAGTGACAGTCTCTGGTTTTCGTTCTGAAGATCACAAAGAGCATTAACTCCTACCGTTTCCATCTATGCAGAAGATATACATAGCCTGACACCCACATTCAGTGTTTTGAAAACAAAATCCGCTACAGTACCATAATAAATTGGTACCATTCCCTTATTTGCTGCACAGCTCTGGAGAGTATCACATTGCCAGCTTACTGTAGTTAAATTTAAAACCAAATAATTTACTGAAACAAAATCTGTAGTTAAGAAAAGCCTTCACTGATTAACTGGAATGTCTGAGGTAAAGCAATACAGTTAATCCTTCAGTACTTAAAATATCATATCCTTGGCATTTCATTTTTCTCTATCTTGTTAAATTATTCATCTCCATAATAGGAGTTTTCTGTATATAATTCATTCTTTCTGTACTAGGCTCTCTTTCAGAACTCCCTGATTTATTGTGTTGCTGGGTCTGACACACTGGTATTAACTTCAGATCTACTAATAAAGTCAGCAACCTTAAAAGTAATGCATTCCTCTGACCACTACTTTTTTTTTTTTTTTAAATGGTTCACCCACAAATGATTTCACTTCGTCAATATTTGAAATACTTGTGTTAGCTGTAAACTTCTTAAACACTATAGCATACAGCTTAAAAGGAAAACATATCAAGCAGGAACTTCAACGTTTACCTGCCTAGAGGTTAGTCTTTCTGTCAGGCTGAAGGGGAATCCCATTTTCATACAGGAAAGCGTCTGAGCATAGACTGATTGGAAAAGGCAGGCACAGCCCAGGTATAAGTGAGGCAGCTTGGCAGATGCAGCTGGCTCTATGGGAAAGTGCTAATGGAGGGTACTTCCTTCCTCACCTCTCCTTAGCTAAGTAGGGGACTTGTGAAAAAAGCGCTGCTCCTGTCAGTGGCGATTTGTCTGTCCAAAAGAAGACCGCAAGATTAAGCTACATTCCAATATATTTCAATTTTCGCAAAATATTTTCAACCCCAAGGTGGATTATGCTGCTCATCCCCTAGGTTTCACATTCCTTTATTCCTGCAGTTCCAGGTGCATTGTAGATGACCAGATATATATGAGTTGAAACATCTGCAGGTTTACTTGATCCTGCAGAACATGTTTGTGCTTAGCTTCCTAAGTTAACCTGCAATCCATGCAGTTTCATACAGAGGTGATTGTTAACAGTTTTTCTGTATGGACTAACTATATAAGCAGCATCTACAAAATCACCCCTTGCAAAGCACACATAAAACATATATGGAAAGAAAGGCATATTGCTATTACACTCAGCTCTAAAAACAGCAGGGAAATTCTGCACACTAGGACAACATTGAAAATAGCAGACATGAACAATGGAAGTAGAGATCTGCAGGCAGGCTACAAGAGAAATTCTGACTGTTTACCCATCCGATTAACCAGCAGGTATAATCCACTAGTGAACCTTACATGAAGAATAAGGTTTCTCTGATAATATTAGGAAACAAGCACTGTGTGTTGAATGACTTGAGGTATAAACAAACCTACAGTAGTTTAATAAACAAGTTGTTCATGTCTCCAGATGCTGATTTTATTTTATACAGCAGCAATGCCAACAAATACCAGATCATAAAAGATAATTGTATGATTCTCTGTATGATAGCTTTGTGAAGGAAATCTTTTGGACAGTGCACAAAGAAACATGGAAAATATGCAAAGAACAGAACATATGATCCATGAATACACATCCTACGTGAGAAGCAGGAGAACCTTATCCAGCATGTAACTATATAATCATTTAGCAAAACAATATGTAAAAGAATGTGAAACTCCTGCTTACAGTAAACAAGAACAACCTCTAGGTACGGTTACATTATGTGGCTACAAAAACCTAGCTGAAGAAACAGAGTATATGCATAGAAGATTTTTTTGGGGAAAAAAATTAAATCCTATATAGACATATTCATTTAGAAACCCAAGGATTCATCTGTACTAATGGTTCAGATGCACATGAACAAGCTCAGCCAGTGCTAAACTTGCTACTAGATGCACAATTAACTGACAACTTCAATGCAAAAGCAATATAAGCAATTTTCATAGCTAATCAGTTCTGCATGGAAGGAGAACAGTGCTGTACAGTCTGGCTGTATTACTCGCACACCTTAGGATGTAAGGCTGCACAATATCATGCTGTATTATATACATGTGCTTGTATTGTGGTCAGGATGGAGATCCTTCAAGACCCCAAAGAACTTCTAAACGAATTTGGTATTTAGTAAATAATCTTATTTCAGTAGCTAGAATAAGAACTTATTATTGATTTTGTTAATAGAACTGTTGTAGTAAGTCAGACTGAAAATTAATTCAGGCCAGTATAGCAAATTTGAAAGTTGAGCTACATAGGATGCTTAGTGGAAGACATGCCCCCCCCCCTAAAAGAAAACAAACAAGAACCCCCCTCCCCCCCCAAAACTGAAAAAAAAAGAAAAGAAGAAAAACAAAAGAGGAAAAAAAATATTATTAGTAGTATTCTTTGCATTTTTAATAAAGCCTGGAGGGTTTGACTGAGATCTGGAACTCATTTTACATACAAAGAAAGGAAAACCCCACACGCTATACAGCACTTATTGAAAAATACGGGAGTGTAGAATTCCTCTCAGTTTAACATGTGCCAAGGGAGACACAATATTAAGCAACTTTTCCCATGATCACTGGCTCTGAAATGGAATCCAGTATTCCAAGAGTTACTCCAGGATTGAAGCCACAAGATACTTAACTCCATCACTATTTACTGCAGCAAGTTACAGCTTATAAACTACCTCTGAGGCAGTGAGGTTATATGAACTACTACTGTATGACCAAGCATCCTGCATATGTAGAATCAACTTTATGCCATCAAAGTTGTATTACCTACATCCCAGACCAGCAATGATGAACATTGTTAAGCCTCACTGGTCTTCTGGAAAGCAGAGTCACATTTAGACTGAGAGGCTGAAGCCAAGGGAAATCAGTCCACCCACACTGGTCCATGAAGGAAGAAGGGTAATAGAATTATTCCAGAAACAGCAGAAGATATGGGGACATCATTAGGAGTCTCAGTAACTAAAGAGATATAGACGAATTTATAGACTCTCACAGATACACAGGAAGCTTGATCCAAGGGAGAGGCTCACAGGAGACAAACATATGAAGAAAATGCTTTCACTTGCACATATTCTCTCTCCCACAGAGATAAGAAATTCAGCTGAAGAGATGGAGGAGAAACTCCACGTTCTAGAGAACAAATTTTCATAATAAGGGACCTCTTTTCCCCATGGCAACTACTAACATCTGGTCAGGAATGATGAAACTGTCTCCAAGAGCCTAGGACAGCATGACTTTAAAGGAATGATAAACCTCATGCTCAGACACATGCCAGATAAGCTAAAAAAGCAGACAGCTGAAGTTCAGCACCCAGCAGACCCAGTGTGCTTGCAGCCCTGTTGATTAACCTAGTATGTACCCAGCTGGGGAAGCTCTACAAAGCTTCCACTTTCTTGCTCCCAGAAAAGTCTGATTGTATGAGAAAAACTTGTTTGCATTGAGAATCTAAGCACTAGAAAGTTTAAAAATGATAGCTCTACAGTTGCACACAAAATTGATGCACTCAGTCCCAGCAGTGAGAAAGTTTGGAGTCCTTTGAGAATAAATAGCAACTGTGTTAGAAACTAGCAATAAAACTATAAAACCTGGTATTTCCAAATTCTGAATACTAGATTTCAGAAACAGTGTATTATTTTGCACAGGATTTGCAGGGGAGGACTTTCGGGGCCGGGGGTGGGGAACAGGGAAAGGGGAGGGAGGGGAAGGTGGTATGTATGTAGCTTCCTAGATTTATACTGAGAAAAACAGTATGCATTATATCTGCCACTCTAAACCTCCTGTGGTGGTTGGAAGGAGATGATAGTTGTCAGCCCACACAGCAGATTAAGCACTGAAGCATACAGTTACCATTTAAAGACATCACTGACAAGCCCAGGAACTCGGTAGCCTACTGGCATGGATGGATCGCTAGGGCCAAGCACTGGCTTGCAAGGAGTGAGAATGAGCACTGAAGAATGAACCCTACATTATCTCCCTTCCTATCCTAACCTGGGAGCACCAGGCTTTTTCTTTCGTTGCCCCCAGTTAGGAAAAGCAGAAATATTCAAACTATTTGTTGCATCTTCGTTTCCTATAAATAGAACCAGGTACAAAACAGAGCAGGGAAGATTAAACCAGCATGTTTCCTGTCTAGTGCAATTCCCAGAGGTGCTGTGAGTCAGAAGACCCATGCAGAGTGACATTAACACCAGAAGAATCCAAAGCACTTTGCAAGACCCCCACCAAGTCACTGGGAGAGGGAAGGGAGAAGCACAAGGCTGTCAGGAAGAAATTAAAGTTACAATCTTAAAGGAGAAGAGGAGAACAAAACAAAACAAAACAAGCAGCCTACACTTTACCTGTTTTGGGAGCCCCACAAGTTCAATGGTAGCAATCGATCTGCGCAGGGCTGGACTCTTGCCCCAGTCTTCCCTCTGACCCCCTCTGGCAGTCTCAGATGTTCTTAGTGAAGCAGCAGCTGTCACTCTGGCAGCAGCAGTGTGAGCCCACATGAGTTCATACGTGCAGTTATTTTAGCACATTTCTTCTCAGAAAAAATTCTGGCAATTTAATACTTTGGATAGCTCAGCTGGACCTGGATAGGATTTGACTGGGCAGAGAAAAAAAACCAAACCATAAACAAAACAGTTCTTTCAGTCCTGATATTCTTTTTCTCAATCAACTGTTGTTGAACAAGGGCAAATGAGATTTAAGAGGAAGAGTTTTCTTTCTGGTGGGAAATATTAAGCAATCAAGTTATAAGCAGAGCAGGTCACATTGTTGGTTGCAAAATGCCAACTGAAATTGTCTTAAGAACATGAAATAGTTTTTTAAGAACTGTCAGTGTAGTTCCTAGACCACAGTCATATTGTATAAGCCTGCAACAGGGAAAACCATCCTGGGTCCTGCTTTCACCCTCTCTTCTCTGTTGCTCTGCTCAGAGCAAACAATAGCCTGGAAGCCAAGTCACATTTAAGTCACATTTCTGCCCAATTCATCCTTCTCTAAAGTCACAGTCTATCTACTGTCTAAACACAGATCATCTACAGCCTTTTCTGGTCAGAGGTTTTGCACTCTATACAATATACAAAAGGTTTGGAGATGACAGTTGAGCATCCTGTCTCCTCTTACCCCTATTTCAAAGAGAGACCATATCTTTCTGTCTTCATAAATAAGTTCTAATAAATTCATAAATATCATCACCTTGAATATTGTGTGAGGTCCTGGGCCCCACCATTTGTCCTTGAATGTCCTTGAATGCATCCAGAGGCGGGCAACAAAGCTGGTGAAAGGGCTGGAAGGCATGTCCTGTGAGGAGCAGCGGAGGACTCTGGGCTTGTCTAGTTTGGAGAAAAGGGCTGAGGGGCGGCCTCATTGCTCTCTACAGCTTCCTGAGGAGGGGTTGCAGAATGGGAAGCGTTGATCTCTTCTGCATGGCATCTAGTTCAAAGCTGTGCCAGGGGAGGTTTAGACTGGACATTAGGAAGCATTTCTTTACCTAGACAGTGGTCAAACCCTGGAACAGGCTTCCTAGAGAGGTGGTCGATGCCCCAAGCCTGTCAGTATTTAAGAGGCATTTGGACAATGCTGCCCTTAATGACATGCTTTAACATTTGGTCAGCCCTCAATTGATGAGGCAGCTGGACTAGATAACCATTGTAGGTCCCTTCCAACTGAAACAGTCAATTCTTTTCTATACGAGACAAACTAAGGGCTTTGAAATTGTGTTGCAACTCACTAGTAATGGACAACCACATCATAAGAACGGCCACACACATCAGATCTAAGATTCATAGGGTCTGGGATCCTCTTTCACACTGGCAAGACGACGATGCCAATGAAAGAGTGAACATGTGAAAAACACCTCTCTAGAATGCACTTGCAAGATTCATCAAGCTGTGGATCAGCAAAGCACTGAGCCAGAGTTGGCATCAGGGCTTATAATAACTCCCAATTAATTCTTTTCTTCCATTAATTTATCGAGCTACATTTTGAACCCTTATAAGCCTTCAGGTTATGTAGGAACTTGCTAGAAAGAAGTACATAGCTTAACTACACAGCCTATAAAAAACACATCCTTTAGGGGGAGGTATCACGTTTGGAACTAAGTTCATTCGATCATTCCAAGTTTTTGTATTTGAAAATGTAACAAATAATTGTTCCCTATTCTTCTCTTGCTCCCATTATATCATAGACAGCAGTGTTACTCCTCTGTCATCTCTTCTCCGGGATGAAGATTGCTGTTCTCCAATATTCTTTATATGGCTACACCACCAACTTCTACATTGGCATAACAATATATTTTCATAGTAAATTGCTATATATCCTATACTGACAGCAAGTGTCCTACCTGTCAAACAACTGTCACCTCTCATATTTGGACTCATTCTGTGCAGAGCTGAAAGAGGTTCCTAGCGTTGTCCATTCTCATTCTCTTCCCCCTTATCTCAGATGGGGGCAGCTTCCACTTTCTCCTATAGTAATGAAATAACAGAAAAGCCTCTTCCTGCACTGTAAGTCTGAGAATTTTTGGTCAGAAAATAAGAATCATGGACACAAGGACTTTTCTTTCCAGATGAAGGTCACTTTCAGTAATTCCATTTATTTCCCTTTTTAAGCTTGGATTAAAACATTTAAAAGCTACAACATTATTGTTAATATTGTTGCTGAATCTCATCTCTTAGTAGCCATTAATTTTCAGTACTTTTATTATATTTTCCTGTTAGCACAAGTTGCTTTAGGAGGCAAGGCTGCAGGCTTAATAGCTGTCTTCTTTGTGCTATCAGTTTTTCAACCATCGAGGTGAACAGTTGGGGTTTTTTTAAAGGTTATTAAATTCATCAGAGGTTATTAAGTTTCTGGATCCCGTGTTGTTCACTTTTAGAGATAGGAAACTTGCTAAACTCCTGGAAAAATATTATATTCTCTGAGATTTACTTACGTCACTGTTGGAACAGAAATCCGTTCATCCCATCTGAGAGACAGAATAATGACTAGTTTTGTTTTATTGTCACATACAATGAGAACTTGACCTTTGCATTTGAGCACAGGTTGAGTGGGAAAAATTATTCTTCAGGGCATCTGTGTGATCAGGCCCTAAATGAAAACTGAATCTTTAGTAGTAAGGGAGACCATTGTCTAAGTCTGGTGCTAAACCTTTAACCCCATTTCACATCCAAATGCGTGATAAGCTACTTGGCAGCAGACACCAAAGAAGCAGACAACAGTTTGACCTTTATAGGGTGGGATGAGTGAAAGAATTACTAGTTCAGACTCTCTTATTGGAAGTTAAAGAGTAAACAAGTCAAGACACATGATGAAAACCCTTTCTGTTTCATGTAATTAACACAAGGCATTCAATGCAAATTAACACCATAAATTCACACACATTCATTAAAAAAGCTAAGTTGTTTTTTTAAGAATCAGCTGCCACTTAAAATAATTCTTCATCTTTAAGACCATATATCCACCTGACCTCCTTAAGATTACATCTCTCCATTGAAAATTCTCTCTTCTAGGTAAATATATGTAAATAGGTTTTCTTCCTCAATAAATTATGACACATTTGGAATTGTTACCATTTGCTTATGAACATCTTTTAGCTTCATGTGATAAAAGTGCCCGAGACAAATTCCTGTGAAATTGTTGCTCATTGCACTATGCCATGCCAGATCTCTGAAGCAAAGATCAAACATTCTAGAAGACAAAGTATATATTCTAATTTAATGATGTTGTGTTCCTTGCAGTATTATTACAACTGGAGAAGAAGAAATCTTTACTTTCCTAAGTTACCACAATATCAATGAAATTCTGGATTTTTTTTTTTAAATCATGCCATATTGAGGCATTCTTCTCAACCTACTACATTTGTAAAGAATTGAGAACAACGGAGTCAATTTTTGTATTGGCAAAATAAAACGACCTGAACTCCAGTCTGAAAATATATGTCAGAGTCAAATTAAGTATCCAAGATTCAAAAGCAGTTCAACAGAGTCCTGCAGCTGTCATTCACGCACATATCTGACTGATATGTCAGTGAATAGGAGGAACAAAAGACTAAAAATCAGACCCTGTGCAAAACTGCAAACCAGCCAAAGCCTTAAAGTGGTCTTTTAGGTGACCTAAAGTTTCTGGATGCATTAGATTTGCGTGACAAGGTTTTCGTAGTGGGAGGGTAACAGAAGCGGCTTCTGTGAGAACTTGCCAGAAGTCTATGTCTATTGGACAGAGTTCCCCTATGTCTGACAGAGCCAATGCAGGCCTGTGCCAAGACAGACACGCCGCTGGCCAAGGCTGAGCCCACCAGCGATGGTGGTAGCGCCCCTGGGTAAACATATTTAAGAAGGGGGAAAAACTGCTGCACAATGGCAGCTGGAGGAGAGAGGAGTGAGAATATGTGAGAGCAACAACTCTGCAGACACGAAGGTCAGTGAAGAAGGAGGTGAGGAGATGCTCCAGGCACTGGAGCAGAGATTCCCCTGCAGCCCGTGGTGAAGGCCATGGTGAGGCAGGCTGTCCCTCTGCAGCTCATGGAGGTTAACAGGTGGAGCAGATATCCACCTGCACCCCATGGAGGACGCCATGCTGGAGCAGGTCGATGCCCTGAAGGAGGCTGTGATCCTGTGGGAAACCCGTGCGGGAGCAGGCTCCTGGCAGGACCTGTGGCCTCATGCAGAGAGGAGCCCAGTCTGGAGCAGGTTTGCTGGCAGGACTTGTGACTCCATGAGGGATTCACTCTGGAGCAGTCTGTTGCCAAAGCACTGCATCCCATGGAAGGGACCCACACTGGAGCAGTTCATGAAGAACTGCAGCCCGCGAGAAGGACTCACATTTGAGAAGTTCGTGGAAGACTGTCTCTCACGGGAGGGACCCTATGTTGGAGCAGGGGAAGGATGTGAGTAGTCCTCCCCTGAGGAGGAAGGAGCAGCAGAGACAACATGTGACAAACTGACCACAACACCCATTCCCAGTCCCCCTGCGCTGCTCGGGGGAGGAGGCAGAGAAAATTGCGAGCGATGTTGAGCCTGGGAAGAAGGGAGGGGTGGGGGGAAGGTGTTTTAAGATCTGGTTTTATTTCTCATTACTTCTCTGATTTGATTGGCAATAAATTAAATTAATTTCTGCGAGTCGAGTAGGTTTTGCCCATGATGACAATTGCTGAGTGACGTCCCTGTCCTTATCTCGACCCATGAGGCTTTTGTTATGTTTTCTCTCCCCTGTCCAGATGAGGAGGGGAGTGATTGAGCAGCTTTGGTGGGCACCTGGTGTCCAGCTGAGGTCAACCTGCCACACTGGAGAACTATATAAAGCAACAGAGAGTAACGTATGAAGATTAGGCACATAAACTGAGCAGCAGCCATATGTTGTTACCAAAAGATTTGTTCCTTATATTTCCTCTTAACAGAGGAAACATTGTGCTACATAGACACAGAAATAATATAGGATACTGTAACTTCTAGTCTTAATATGAGAAATGTTCATACTATTCTATGAATTTATTATTAATTATTAATTATTTTATACTATCAAAACATCAGTGATCACTGAAATGCTCAACCTTCTTTCTGTGGATTGTTTTGTATAGTAGTAAGAGAAAACAGAAGAATATGACTATAATCTCCTGAAAAATAAATGGATACAGTATGCAGAATGCCATCCAACTACCCTTAGGCAGTGCCTCAAGCACTTCAGCTACAATACCCACAGTATCTGTGGGACTAGATAAAAAGAGTCCTTACTAACCTGACCATTGAAATTGAACGTTTAAATTAAATGCAGAATTTATAATACTTTTTAATCCATTATCTGCCACAGCAAAAGATACTGAACGTTGGAACACAAGTTCAAAAAACTTAAGACAATCTTCCTGTCTTCAGGCATTCACGTTCTTTGTTCTAAAAAATCAAGCTGTTTCCAATCACTCCTGAGAAATGCCTTAAAGTTCTGTCATCTGCTAATTATTTCTTCAGTTTTCTTTACACTAAGCTGCAAACAATGGTACTGAAACAGAACAGTACTTGTAAATAGCCAGACGACGATTTAGGTTGACTAGACGCATAAGGTTACATTCAGTAGTAGTCTGTAGCTTTTCAGCCATTTTAATTATGTCACTAACAAATAGTTTAGAGATCCTGGGGATGAGGGGACAGTGGGGAGGGATGGAGTGGAAGAGTACAAAAGAATGGTCAGATTATAAAAAAAACAGAAAGAAAAAAATCTCTAGAAAAAGTAATCTATAGAAAAACCTATAGAAATCACATAGAAAAACTGTATGATCTAGATTTTAAAACAGATTCACATTATCACGTAGATTAGTTTGACTTGTCAAGAAGTGACAGATGGGTAGTCTTAGGGAGCCAGTGTCCACCCCCTGTGCTAACAGTAACAAAGCCACATATTTAAAAAACCCAAATACTACAACAATTTTTGAAATACACAGTTTAAAAAAAAAAAAAAAAAAGAAATTCAAATCATTAAATCACTGGTTTCCAAGAAAGGAACGTTTACAGAGCAAACTCTGATAAATACTGCTGAAATTCTGCAAGCCAGATTAAGTTTTGTGATAGTCTGTGAAAAGTTACCTGATGATTTTCGTATTAGAGTTCAAAGTGATTGATGGTTCACTGGGGACCACATTGCCCACACAGTATATTACAAGCTACAGGTAAGGGCTTGCATAGCATCCATAAGGACCTCCCAGCATATTCTCCCTGCAAGGAAAGTAAGTAAATCATCTCATCCCAATGGAGAGCAGTATGCTACCATGCCAACTGCATTCTACAGGCTCATCCAGTCATGAACCAAAAACCCCTCATGGTCATATCTGTCTATCCTAAAAAGCTAACATTGTGACAACTTAATGAAATAATTGGCACAAAATGTGTAAGCTGCCAAGTGTCTGAAAGAATGTTAAGTTGTTTTTAGAAAAAAATACCAACCAACAGAATAAGAACTGAAAATGTTATAGTACCACTTCATTTTCTCATCTCTTCAATTCTGGTCGCTCGGTATCCAAGATGATACAGCATAAATGGGAAATGGGAAAGGACTACCAAAGTGTTTAGAGGTGCTGAGAACCCTGCACATAAAAAGTGATTAAGAGAAATCATGACATAAGCCCCCTTTGGAAAAAAACCCCAGAACTAGTGGACATGTACTAAAATTAAAATGCAACAAACTGACAAAATTTGTTTTGTGATTTGCTATTACATATTCAAAGTAAGTACTTAAAGGTGTATAAATGTCAATAAAATCATACTATGTCCAAAATAAAAGTTTGTATGACTTGCCTTTTTTCATATTCAAGAAAATGGCCCTTCAAGCTATATCCAGGTAAGGAGGAGATTGCCTTTACAGATAAACCACAAAGTAATTAATAGGATTAGGAGTCCCTTTGGAAGTAGCTTTCATTTCTGGTATGGAGTACTAGCTTTTTTCATTGGCATTACTTGTTCTTTTAAAAAAAAAAAACAAAACCAAAAAAACCACACAAAACAAAAACCAAACCAAAAAACCCCAACTATGCAAGATCAGCAGTGTTTAATATGCTTCTGGGTATTTACATGAGATGAATACTGTAACCTTTTTAGGTGTCACAATGGAACAGCACTAATTCTTTTCCTCTTTTAAAAAAACATTGTTCAAGTGGCTTGACAAGAAAAATGTTGGACAGTCTGTATTCTAGCCAACTGACCTTTAAAATGTATTTGTTTGACTATCAAGCACTTTTTAATAAGTATGGATTTGGCACTAGACACATTCTTGCATAATTCCTGTTTTCATAAAACATAAGAGGGAGTTCAGGAGCTATTAAAGAATAAAACGCTTACAAAGTAGCCTTTGTCAATAGCTGAACCATAGCTTTCCAGTCACTGAGTTTCCTGTGTCCCACCTTAATGCCGGTAAACATCAGCACAAAGAAGTCCTTCACTGTCTCAGGCTAACAAAGAACTGGAGAAGGTACCACTTTTTTGAACCTACTGTCTTTTCTCTCAAAAGGGCTTGACAGCTCAAACTTGTCTTGCCCTGCTAAGCCAGTGTAAGCATGCATTGGAAATAGAGTATGGGAGATAATAACTTCTAAGTGAGTAATATTGTAGGTGGTCTAAATAAAGAGCTACTTATTTATACTTATTTTTAATTCTAAATAAAATATTATTTTATGAAAATTATCTACAGACTTTATAGACAAACATTTAAATGTTTTATCAAGTATATTTGTCAATATATTGATTGCTGCAGAACCTGTAATGATCCAATGTAAGAGACATTTGATATTGAATCTTCACAATGAGCCACACAATAGGAGGGGGGAAAGATTTATGTTTCATTGGAGTAGGGACCCTAGCTAGTCCAGTATAAAAGGCAATACCTAACCTAAATAAAACAATTCTTGTTTTAATTAAAGGAGAATGGCTGACTGTCTCCTGAACAGGAAAAAGTAAGATGAGTTTCAGGAAGGAAGACTAAAGCTTTACCCACTTTTCAATTACTACTCCTTAAGTACTTATTCAAGTAGTGATTTTAAGATTCTGACTGAAAACCCACTACAACTCCTTTGTAAGCATTTTTAATAGTTAAATTTTCCACTACTATAATAAATAAGTGACTTCTAATTCCTAGTCCAAATTTGCCTGAATTCAGGTTCTAGTTGCTTTAGTCTGCTATGTTTCATCTCGTAGACAATGAGGCTCCCATTACTAAAATTTCGCTCTTCATAATGATGAAGTCACCTCTTACAATACACTGAGTGTTATGCAGTTCTTTTGTTAGGGGCAGTACATTAAAAGGACATGTCCTGTAGGGAGCCATGACAGTCAGGCACTGTAGGTGAAAATTCTCAACTCGTATATAATACAGGAGACAAGCTTTTTTTGAAGCTTCAGCTTAAAAGAAAACACACTTAAACCTTTTAGAAAAGCTACCCAGGTTGAAGTCAACGAATCTGTAACTGCGTAAACATCACAGCCCTTATCTATGACAGTTTGTTGTGATTCCTAAGTCTGCTTGCCAAGAAAGGAGTTAAACAAGGCAGCAATTAGGAAACAGTTTTAAAGAAATACAGTCACTAAGACTAAAGCGTTCACAAGAAAACAGGAAGGATGAAATAATTCAAGAAATTGCAGTCAGAGAAGCAAAGATGGTTTTGGCTTTTAAGGTGGGGAAGGCAAAGAATCCATGGAGCGGCAGGGGAACAGTAGACTTGTCGCAAGGAGGTTTGTGTGGCACACTAACATTGATGCTCAGTTGCTGTAGCTGATATAAGTTTTAATGCCTCGATATTAAGTTGGAAGAAGTATGGATCCCACTGGTGTAAGGCTCCGGGGAAAAGCTTTACCTATTAACTGAAAGAAATGCAGTTGGAAACAGAACCTGGAAATACGGTCCTGTTCTTTTCAAGAGCCATGGTGCAAGCTTGGCACGTACTGGAGGGTTGGCAGCCCTGCAAAGGCAATTTCAGCATGCTGCGTAGTGCCAATTCAGTGCGATTCACAGGCAACTGGTCAAACTAAAGGAAAACCGATGTCTCAGTGAAAACCCAAAGGATGATTAATGTGAGGCATTTCAAGCATTACTAGCAGTGTGTGTGTAAGATAAAAAAAACATTATGCTTCTTTACCATCTAGGGCAATGCCTCTGAAGAAACTTCCTGCAGTGTCAGGACAGCCTGCAGTGCAGCAAAATTATTGTTTTCCCAGCCCTATACCCAAATGCCAGACCCCAAAGATACAGTGTCCCTCTAGAAGGGGCACAGTATCTTCCAAAGCTGCCCTAAAGGAAGAAGCTACAACAAAACAGAATTCCAAACAAAGCGTTTCAGCAGCATCAAACACACTAGAACTGCACTAAATATCAGAAGCTTTCTAGGATCTTCAGAAAGCATAGGCAATGAGATAGGCTTGCTGAGAAGCATCATCAAGGTCTGAGGAGGAAAGAGACAGTGCAATAGAGTGTGTAAAAGAAAAAATAAAAATCCACAACACTAACAGATTACAGCAGCTTTAGTAATAACATATCATGCTTTAAAGAATGACTAAAGTACTAAAGCATACAGACAAATCCTGTGCAGTTTATTTTTCATGTACAGATCATTCTAGTGATATTTTTTCATAAAAAGTGAAACAAAAAATACTGTTAGGTCATATAGAGTGAACTGTAATAAAACACTATTTTTTTTTTTTTAAGAGGCAGCTATGGAATAACAGCAAGACACTCTCACGTGCTCCCCACAGACACCAATAGACAACTATGAAAATAAATGGTAAGAAGGTTCCTAATTTAACCTACCAGTTTGTACCTCCCAAGAATATAATCAAAAAAATGACTTCACAAAACCAAGATTACAATTATCACCTGTTAAGGTTTTAAGGCAATCTGAGGCAATAACAGTCCTACAACACTGGAGTGTCCTAAAATGGGTCCAAAATGGACAAGCATCTCCACTCATGGAGGCATTGCAGATGCAGAAGCTTATCCATCAGTCTCTTTCTTGAAATCCACAGCAGTTAACCACAATTTAAACTACAGCACAGTACTGTGAAACAAGCATCCTTACAAAAAATGTTGTCTGCAATATAGAGAGGGAAATACTAACAAGACCGAAAGCATTCCTGATGATATCTTATTATTTCAATTTCCCTTGGGTTCTTTAGAAAGGGAAACGCATGTGATACTGGTGAGACCATAGCAAGGTTGCAACAGTGGAGATATACCTCTCATCCTAAAAGGTAATACAGATTCATTCACAGTTTCAGCTTTGTTCTTGAAGATGCGTAATGTTTTTTTTTTTTATTTCTGTCTTCAAGAAAACTTGCAAGGGGTTTTCTGAACACAGAAAACACTACATAGTTCTATTATTGTTTACTGCAAATTAACAGTCCTTTAAAAAGTTAGCTTTCATTATTTTTTCACTGAGAGCTGTTGGGACACCTTTCCCCTCCCACAGTTTTATATTTCATTTTGGCAAAGATAGAAACATGTCATCAGTAGAAAACAACTCAGACAACTGCAAGCCTTCAAAGCAATCTATGGAAAGACAACAACAATGGGTTTTCCTCCTCCCTAGTAAACCTCTAGCTATCCACAGGTATTCATCTCTACTTTCCAACTCTTAGTTTAATTTTCATTAAGTAAAGAGAATATCAGACTCGGCTAGTCTCCTTACACAATCTTTTTGATTACCCTCTTGTGCATTATTTTAAATTTCTGCTGTTCATAGGTTCACGTACAAAGCTGAATGAAACCATATTAAGCACTAACAGTGCCAGACAATTCCCACATGGCTATAATGTCTAACATGACAGTTGGACTAGATGATCTGGAAGGTCCCTTCCAACCTAGGCAATTCGATGTTTCTATGATTCTATAACAGGCATCTTGAGAGTAAGAAAAAGTTCCACCTCCTTCCAATAACATTAACCCATTCTTTTTGTCCAAACAATATCTAATCTCATGACTCACCTTTCTCCACTCACCTGTTTTTTCACCCCATCCTATTTTTCTATTACTCTCAAAAATTTAACTTGTTCTGCCAAACTTGCATGATGGTCTTATGCAGTCAGTGTGTCAAGATAAGACAAAGGAGGTCTTGCTACTCTTGGAGGCAATCAAGTACGATCGTGACCATACTTGGAGAACAGGCTGGATGAGAGTCAAGTTTGGTGCTAGACTTATAGAGGTCGTATATAGAACCTGGTCTTTACTCTGGTAACAGAGAATGCCTAAGTGTTCAATATATCAGTATCAGAAAAAATAGTGGAAAAGATGAATCTCTGCATACGCTATGTTTAGGCAGTTTCCAACAAAGTGATAACCATGTTAGGGCAAGGACTAAGATATGGGAAGCTGAAGACTGTAGCATCATCTTACATCTACATCAACACCTTGGAGGATAAGTGTTTAAAAAAAAAACAACCAAACAAAAAAACTTTTCATCAAGTCAGATGATTGACAGTTTGTGTCTTTCTCCTCAATCTGAAGCATGTGGATAGCATTCAGTCTCCTTTGTTCAACGCTTGTCTCAAGACAGCTTGTACTATATGCTAAGCCTTTAGAATGGTATCAGTAGTGTTGCTTAAGCATACTTTTATCCAGTCATTGAGACAACCTACCTGTACCAACACTGGTGGCCACTCTTCCCTGCTACACCCATGACATGTTGCAGCATCATTATCCAGACACTTCACCCCCACAAGCATTAGAGCAATTCCTTTGTCCAGGCTGGATGGCAGCAGACAATATTCTTCTTTACTTTCTAAATAAAAATAAAAATTAAGTTGACAGAAATTCCTCAAGCAGCACACCAGGGGTGATGCAAAAAAAGAGAGGTTCACACGCTCTCTGTGTTTTGCAATCCTTCACATCGGATGCCTGTCCCTCCTATGTGAACGCTAGGTAGAGTGCCCTCAAGCAACATCACACTACTCTTTGCTACTCGTAGATGTCAATAAAGCACCCCATGAGCCAAAGCTTCAGGGCAAAATTTTAATTGTATGCTGTGAGCCATTATTTGTACAGTTTCCATTTTCTTACCGATTTTTTGTCCACCCAGGGCAAGAAAATTGAAGTTCTTACCACGTCACTGTCCTCTTGGGGTAATTTATCCCTGTCTCTGCTTTGACCTTCAGTTTGTCAGAAATAATAAGTTGAGGGGGACGGGGACAACTTTTTCCCCTGCATGCTAGATTTATCATTCAAAAAACAACGTCCCTCCTGCCTTGTTGACTGATTAATGTCTCCTATTTAAAGAGATAGAGTTTTTATATAAACATTTATCCAAATTTTCCAAATTTTTTTTTTACTTCCCTTCAATTATTTCATGTCTGGGTACCCCTCTAATTGTGATTCCTATGTCAAGGTTTTTTTTCCCTATTTTGAAGAAAACCTCGTTACGCATGTATGTCACACTTCTTTCATAGCTAAATACTGAGAATCAGAGAAATTTTCAGAATACAAAATTTCTTTTCAGGCCTTTCATTTTCCCTAGGTGTATTTCTAAGGTTATCACTCATCATAACACTCTAAGAGGTGGCAGAATATTTCTTCATTTATCTCACAAGTCATGTAGGATTATCACTTCCTTTCTTTAAATATATGTTTACGATTCAGTTTTACTAATGTTTTTGCAATTTAAATACACAAGCAAGCTCATCGAAATCGTATACAAAACAATGCTCTGTAAACCTATATTTGGATTGTGTTCTTCAAAACTTTCTGGTCAGATAGTCTCTAAAATCTCCAGTCTCCCAAGTACATATTTCATATATCTATGACAAGGAGCCAGCCTTAGATTTGAGTTAAGCTAGCACTAATAACAGTCCTAACAGAGATCATGAGATCAAGGGCTTCTGAGCAGGCCAGAGTATATCCCCATGGCTTCTGGCAGGCTTGCAAGCTGCATTGAAAGCTACACGTCTTCACCATTACCACCTATGTTACCACATCAAATTAAATTTAGCATATTATGAAGTGTTGCAGTCTTACCTACATTTGTCTTCGTAAACATAAGAAAAAAAAACAAACCAGGCTAATTTTTCTTGGATGATAAAGTTTATCTACACTTTTGTTACATCCACAGAGCAATACAGGCACTTTCTGAAAACAATGTATTTTACCTCAAAAGGCGGGAGAAAACAGGGATTCAGTTGGGATTTAGCCTTTACATGGCGGAAGTTGCATATGATTCCCACCTTATATAAGAATAATAAGCCTTACAAAAGCTTTCTGAATTATTCCACCTCTGAATTTAAATTTCATTTTCCGGGTTTCAGGCAATAGTTTTCTTCATTAACAGGAATCTGAAAAATTGACAAAACCGGGTGAAAAGTACAAAGAAGATTGCAATATTTGGTAGTGTATTTTACCCTGACAGATCAAGCTTGACTTCCAACTGAATTTAAAAGCTGTGTGTAAAAAATAATCATATTTTATGCCAATATTACAAAACTGATGTTACATCTAAAAATATTTTATCCCAACCAGGAATCAAGTGTCTAAACAAAGTTGTTTTCTTAATGGAAGCCAGGTAAGAATAGTATTTCAATGTTGCAGTGTTTTTCAAAATAAAATTGGAATAAATTTGAATTTGATTGAATTAAACTTTCTAGGTGGGTAATGAAAGTTCCTTCAGATGTTATAAACCAGGTCTATTCTTGTCTTTACTTACACATTTTGCATTGAAATAGTACACAACTTTCTTTTCTTTGATTCTGTTTCCTGACATGACAGGAACCAAAACCTAACAAAAAATTTACCTATGCTTTTAGGTTCGTGTGAAATGAGCAAACAGGTTGCCTAGAATAAATCATTAGTTATTTTATATTGGTTAATACTTTACAGATATTTTCAGTATATTCAGACACAATACCAACCAAATATGCAGAATAGTTAGGGGAATGAGGCAGTAAAACAGGATGCCCAGCACACATACACACACGCACACACAAAGACTCCTTTTTTTTCTTTCCTAACTAAGAAAATAAGCACTATCATGGTAAGCACAAACATTATTATTCTACACTCAGATAATCTGCATATCATCACAGAGTAGCAGGTGAACCTGGCTACAGAGCGACGACAACCATCATTATTGAAAAGAAAGTTATGAGAGGAAGTCAACAAAGGAAAATTTGAGCCTATTTGACTCTAAGCAAGAAGAAATCCTTTTAGTAGTCTGTCCTGTAACAAGAATAGCTTGAGTTAAAGAAACCCGGACAGATGTTTGCCAGATAAGCCTAAACAAAGAGTTCACATGTAATGCTGTAGCTTCAGGAAATCAAACCTGATTTGTATAGTCCACTCCAGGTTCCTAGTTTGTTAAAAAAAATTAAAGCCTTTATAAAATTCAAAGTGTGCACTAGTTACATATCACCTGAATATGCAGTGTTCCTTGCTCAGGTGCACATGGTCCAACCTTCCTGTGCAGATTTCCACAGTTAATCTTGCATTTTCTCAAGTTAATAAGCCTCTCCTCATCCCAGACTGGGTAAAAGAAAGTTAGTTTTACCAGAATTTATTGTTTCCTAATATCCATGCCATTTTATCTGCCTCATAATTTACCATACTCAGTCTGAAAGCACAGAAATGGGTTGCTGTTGTTTCTGTTAATCCAGATGTGTAGAAATTCAGGAATAACACATACTGGGGAAAAAGCATTTTGGTCTTTTGAAGATGTAGGACAAGCTTTGTAGACAGCATATCAGAACCACCTAAGCACTGCTGTGTATTTCCATTCACCTGAATTACTTGTTTGAGGTAGGTTTATGGATGAGGTAAGTTTATGAACCCTTTATGGATGCAGATGTCTAAAGTCTGAAGAGGCTACTAGCTGAGGCTTACATACTCGTGTGACACCTTGAGAAGTAGGCTCCTCTGTCAAACCCAGACCATGCATTTCTGCACTGTGTTCTCAAAAGGAGGTGTGGCAGGCAGCACAGTGGAAATGTCCCAGCAATTTTCCACTTAGTCTAAGTTTGGTTGGGTTTATTAGTTTCAGTACACCTGGACCCAAGCTGATTCAATTCAGAGCATCTGTCTCTGCACCTACTTTTTTTCTCTGTGTTAAAGGAAGGCTTATTAAATTGAAGAGTTGCTCACAAATCTGGGGTTTCTATAAAACAACTAAAGTGCTGGGCAAAAGCCATTGTGCTAAGGACAAAACATGCTTTTGAATGAGAGACTGTTAAGACAGCAGAGTCAAGTACTCAAAAGCTAGGAAGCACTATGAAATGATAGTTACTCATGCAACAATAATTCACAATATTTTTTCTTTTGTACATCCATTCGGCTAGGGCCTAATTACATAAGCACATACTATTAAGTCCACAGGATGCCCAAAGCATTCAACACTATTTTCATTTCAATAGAGTGGACAGAAACAAGAATAATATACACCATTACTGATTAACATTAAATAGGGATCTTTGTCTTAATACCTTGGCTTTCCTATTCTCCAGCAAATAATAAACATTAAGCATCCTCAATAACATATTCAAAGAGACCTGTTACAGCATTCTGGACACAGCACAATTATAAAGGCTTCCACTTCAGGAAATGCTTCCATTTAACAAAGATCTTATTTTCTCTCTCCTCTAATCGGAGAATATTTTTATAAGATAATGCTCTGTCTGGCAGGTTTTGGGTCATTTGTAACCATCTTTTGCAAAAGATAAAGGAAAATGTAGTTGCTGCTATTGCTCCAAGATGATCTTGTCTCCTTGAAGGCAAATTAAAAAAAAGAGAAAAAGAGAAGAGGGTTTTAAAGGAAAACCAAGCATTAAAAAGCACAGTATCTATTCCTGAGGCTGATTTTGACTTGCAGCCTGCTGCAAGACACAGAATATGTTTTTATTAGCTACTCCAAAACCTCAGAATATTGTTCTCATCATAGTGTGTTTTTAATGTCTGAAAAACAACTTCAAAGTATACAAAAAATGCAGTAACGGTAAAGGAATAAAACATCTTTGCAAAGTTCAGAAAAGAAACTGTCTGAACAAAACAGACAACATGTTTTCCCAGTTCCCAATGTCACGCTCACGTCATTTAAGCATGTTCTATTGCAGAAGACTCAGCTGCAGCTTTTCCAATGCTGTTATTGCATATTCATTTCTACTGTCTACCTGGATAAAAGTACTTTGGAGCTAGCTCCAGGTACACAGAAGATTGTGTTCAAGTAGAGTAGAGCAATTACATCAGCTGCTGTTGAGTTTGCCAGTTGAAACTGAACTTACAAACCAGGTAATCAGCCAATTTAAGAGGACTGCCACTATTGTTGGTATAAGGATTATAATCTGTATCAACTTCATATACAGTCAGAGTGCTACCCTTATTAGCATCAAAGAAACCATTACTGATAGTTCTAGCATTGTGATATAACATAGGAATAGTGTTTTACTTTGTAAACAAATCATTTGTGCTTCTGAGCTGGTGGAGAGGATGAAGGTTGATTTCCCTCCACTCCCCATCTTTAATTTTTTTAAGCATCAAAAATGAAAAAAATGCTCTTTCATGAAAGTTAAGAACACTTTTTATTCTCATAGACTTTTCAAAAAAAATGACAAAATACTTGCCTGTTCTTCCCACTTCCCTCCTCACTTTTTCTTGCCCTGCCCCTGTCATTAATGTTGTACAGACACACTTATTTCAAGTCGTCATTGTGACCCTGAAGCATGTAGCATTCAAACAACAGTTCCATGTGTTCCCTCTTGATGTTTCACTGAACTACACAACCAACTCTGGAAATACAATAGTCTTATCTAATCAAATCAGTAAGCATTTTAGTATACCAATGAGGCTAACACTTGAGACAATTTGTAACAGTTGTGCAGAACAATAAACATTCCTATTACATAAAGAGAAGAGACACTGAGATATTTAAGCCACACATCTAGCTACAACACAGTAATATCACACCAACTCTAATTTGCAGGAATACATTTTATAAAAAAAAAATTACAAAGGCTTTTATAATAAGAACTTTGTCTCTACTCCTTTTCTTTGAGCATATGTTTTGAAAAATGTCACAAGGCTGACCTCTGCTGGGTCATAAATTACCAAGCAGCTAGACTGGTACACAAAACATGAGAAAATTTTCAAGAGGAAAAGCAAGGAATTTTTCATAGGATCCCAAAATATTTTGCATAGATATCAACGTCAAAAGGACATACTATTCTTCACACAGTTTCTTGCAAGAAGAAAGGGAATATACTACAAGTCATTATAACAAACAAGAAACTAACCCACTACTCATTCTCTCACGAGTACTTGAATACAAAATTAGCTACAGAACTCAGAACTACTGCTTTCTATGAGATTAAAATTAAAAGCTTGCACTGCATATGAGCTTTGAAATCACACAGCAAATCTTAGTCATGCACAAGGCCAGATCCTCACATGAATAAGCACTAGGGTTAAACAAGGAAATAAAAGAAAGATTTGCAAAGATGTAAATACATTACATTGTGCCTTTTATTCACCTTTGGAGTCTGTTTAGAAGCACCAAGGTCAGTCCATCCTCTCTTCAGCAGGAAAGCTCAGGATTCATTGCCAGAAGCTTCTCTCTCAGTCACCGCTAAAGTTTCAGGGAGCCTTGCAGTGATTTCAAATTACAATTATAGAGGTGTAAAAAATTCACAGGAAGAAGTAGCTATCGCCAGCCTTAAGTCAGTGCTAAAAGAAGAGATGCTTTAGGATGCTTTAGATGTTCAAGAAGTGTCTTTCCTAGGTATGAATATCATTAGTTCAGCACCACATAATCCCAGATTAAAAAAAAAGACTGACATACATTTTAAAATACGTACTTAGATCATAAAGGAGCAATGACTGTATTAGTATAATTCATATCAGCCACCAGATCACATTTCTATGTATCTTATTCTCCACCCCAGGCAAAAGAACTGCAGCATGCCAGAGACGTACCTCACCCTGCCTGACCAGAGTGCTGGGCAGAGCAGAGCTGATTTTCATTATCCCCAGAAGCAGCTGTGCCCTGACAACTCAAAGGCGACCCCACTTTGCCTATATTTACTGGGGATTGGCTGAAGAACAAAAGTAACAAACGCTGTTCTCTTTAGTTGCCCTAAAAATCAAGGGAGGAATGACAAGTCAACTGTTTCACATCACCTCCTAAATATCAAGTCACTGAGTGAAGCTAATGAATCTGAACAGATATGTAACTCACATGGGAAAATCCATAGCACACAAAGACTGAGGAGCCCTGAGATTTTGTCCTTTCTTCCACACAAGTCATTATGCTTCTCCTCTGCTTGCTCTGCCCTAAGGTCAAAGACTTGGGTTTCTGTAAATATCCACCAGCGAGATCTCACCCTGAAGACACCAGGAAGAGTTAAAATTCATCACATTCCTGCCATTCAGTACCCTCAACATACAAAAAAAAAAAACCTAACATATCCAGCTTCATCTTCCTTCCACTGAGTATTACTCCTGTCTCAACTCGTCTTTGCTGCTTACCAATACAAGTGCTTCTTCATGTGAATGTACTCCACAAGATAATCAAGTGACCTCCTGTTCTTGTTTCTCATAAATGGGAAAGACCGAAGTAATGCAAACTCTCAGTTTAAGGAAATAATTCCAAATACTCACCTTGCATCATCTACAGTTTTACAAAAGCTGCAAAACCTGCAATGTTTCAGTGTCAGTCAGTCAGCAACTGAGTATAGAGGTCACACGAGATGAGTCAGCTGATTTTATGTAACAACCTCCAATTTAGACCTTCAAGAACCACATTAGCCCTTTGCCTCAGCACAACGTCCGAAAGCCTTGTTCGCTGTGGGAGAAGCCTTTTACAGGGCTCTAGTTTTCCAGAACACAGTCTTTCCTCCTCTTTTTTTTTTTCTTTTTTACATGACCTACATATCTTGTTCTCAGACATACAATTTCAATATGCACTATTCTATATTAATGTCTCTACTATTACTGAACAGTCTGCAAAGACTAATGAGATTAGCTAATGATGCTAACAGTGATTTTTGTGTTTATTTTCATGTCCTCAAGGAAAACACTGGCTGGTAGGAAAATCTGGTACCAATTTCCTGCAGAAACCCATAAAGGGTATCTCCATCGTGATTCCCTTATGCCTACAGTTAGGCAGTTCTTAATCACTTAAACATTTATGGACATTATCTAGGAATAAACTTATCAAATGCTTATCAAATGCTATTACATGAAATGCCATAAAAAGCCTATATGTACCATATCATGGCTACATCAGTACTTCTAGACAATCCATAAAAAACAAATAAGAGCTAGTCTATTGTTGTTTTACCTAAATTTGCTACATAAATACCACAGTCATCAAAAGTTTTCAGCAGTCAAAAACTGACACACATAATAAAGTAAACTTGCAATCTCCATCACTAATAAAAACAATGTTGCCACTCAAGACAGTATACTCTCTATAAAGAATTAAAACAATGCACTAGCTACGCTTTAGCTCTATTACTGTGTTTAGTTTTTCCAACTAAAACTCACCCTTGAAGACCTAGTACAAAAGGTAACAAGTGGCTTCAGTCTACTTTTAATATTAATATTTTCTTCTTATTTGAAAAGTGTACCATTTTGTATCAATTTTGCTTAAGAAAAAGATTGTTGATATGAAGTCTAACTCATGTGTGAAAGCATAACGGATAGTGATGTGTGAAAACAGATAACATGTACTGTTCAAAATCACACTGCCCAAGAAATATTCCAAACTATCAAACCAACAACCTTGTAATGTACATCTTAAAGCTTATTGACCGGTTAGGAGATTAGCAAGTGAAAATACCGTCAATGTTGCATTACAGGATAGTCACCATGTCGCTTACTAAAATGTCAGATAGAAATTTGTTGAGATGTCAAGCTGTCTTCTCTCCGGCATAGACTACTCTGACATTCAATACGGTATGAAATGCTGCTCTTAAAATCACTAATGGATGACATGAAATCACCACTCTAAGTAAGTATCGGAAAATGGTAATGCTTTAATAGCTCAAAGGTGCTGTCACAATCAAGTATGTTATATGCACAGTCAAGTTATAGGTACTCATACTTCATAATGCAAAACAAATGAAACCATTAAAGGCACGCATGCTTCAATGTCACATCAATATTTGAATTCCTTTTCCAGAGAAAATGCAAGGCTTCAGATTTTTCTGTTATAATATGTTCTATTGTCAAGCATCCAATTTTATACAAGTATAGTAAGACCATATGGGAAAAGAATTAAAAGACTGTGTTGCTTAAAAGAATGGGTCAGCACTATAGAAGTTAATGGAATTTCGACAGGAGTTGACTCAAGCTGTAATGCACTATATGAATCAGAAAATTAAGAATGAGTTTTTACAGTTTTACAAAATAAATCTTACATATCAAGAGCACTAAAGTAAACAACAGCAAAACAAAATCCAGTGTTTCATACTTATTCAAGCATGTACAGCAAATTAATTCTTCAAACTATATGTGAACAAACACAGCCTACTTCATACAAGAGACTCATTTTCAGGTGAAAACCTGTTCACTAGTTACCAACAATACATTACACACAAATGCATTTATACGTTGAAATGCTGGTCAAATAAAACTACAGCAAGTGTACTTTATCACCCATGTAGATTAATCCCCTTGAGTTTGTTTTTTGTTTGGTTTTGTGGTTTTTTTGTGGTTTTTGTTTGTTTTTTTTTTTTTTTTAACAGACATTTAAAAAAAATAATGTTTTACAAAAATACTGATAATGGCTCACATTTCTACACCCTCAGTGCTTTCCTCTTCTTTTGACCTTTTCTACCACCTTGGCAGTATCCCCAGTAGTTTTTTTGAGTAACTACATGCTGCTCAGGCTCCTTTTGCATAAGATCCATTGATAATATGCTCTGACTCAGTTTGCTGATATATTTCAAACCATTTACATCCGAAAGCTTCTGGTTCTGTGAAATGGTTGAAAAGGCTTTTTTAAGGCCCACATCAGTACTGGTGGCTTCTGTTTATTTTTTTCTGGAAATAGCACCGCTTCAGTTTCAGGGGTAGGAAATCGTACTCTATACACTTCAGGGTAAGATTTCTGAAACTAGAAAAATACATTAATTTAAGTTAAGAATTCACTCAAACTTGTAATATAAAAAACTATTGAAGTTCCACCTCTGGGAGCAGGAAAACAATTATTTCTCTAGTGGACTTTCTATACCTCTATATAGAAAATTAGGTGATATTTTCTAATATGGCTTGATTCGTCACAGTACTGCTATTCTAAATTATTAAAAAGTTTAAAATCCCCAAGAGTATCTGCTTTTTTAAACATCAATATTTGTCTAGAGACTACATGTCTAAGACTTCATAAAGCTTTTTAAGTTAAAATTAATGAATGCGGAGGAATTTTTATTTACTTGCTTGAGCTTCTTCTTCTTATCTTTCACAGATATTTCTTTATTTGTTGCAATTTCTTCCAATAAAGCTGCCAGTGGCTCTTGAGAGCCAGTTGCCCTTTGGTATTCAAATTCATCTGTACTGATTTGGTGACAAAATGATGGAGGAGGAAAAGTTGCATCAGTATCAGCTCCAGCATATTTTATCTGAAGAAAGAGTAAAAAAACAGCAGCTATATGTTCTGCAATAAATTTGCAAAAACTGGCTAAATCAAATTGACCACCTGAAGTCGTTAACTAGAAAAGATACAGAATAAAGACCCTAAATTGTACCTCCTATCCCCTGCACTAATTGAGTGAATTCTAGTAAGTCAAAGAACATGACGCAAGGGAAGCCTGTTTAACTCTTGGAATAAGTTAAAAGTTACTTTTTTTCAGTAGAAACTAAAGAATGAAGAACTAAAAAGCATCTTTGAACAAAACAAAATACGGTATCAGGAAACAGAAAAAGAGTTATGAAAGAAATGAGCAAGTAAAGACGGCTCTAAAAGAAAATCAGAACATTAACTTAACCAATTTTTAACCATCCACAGTTTTTCTCACTACCACAAACATAATTTTCCCATTTCACAGCAAAGATAGTGTTGACCACCAGGAAAAAAAAAATATTTAGAGTTCTTATCTCTAACCCATTCAAGATTTGCTTAGTTTCCTTTAAATACATAGTTATGGCTGAATATCAGGAGTCAAAATTAGCTCTTCATAAGCTAGCAGAGACAGAACGAAGTCTTTAAGAACTGTCAGACTTTGTATCAGAAAGGATAAATTTGATCTAGAAGCACAGAGACATTAGAGGCTTTTTTCGCTAGATACCTACTTGGACTCTCTGGAGATGTACAACATGTTCCTCTATAGAAGATTTTAAGGCAGAAGGAACACTTAAGATCTCTTGATAGTTGTCCATAAGAAAAGATACTAGTTTAGCAGCAAGCAGTTCATCCAAGTCCATTTCATCCTTTGAGCAGAGAATACAGCGGGAAAATGCCTGAACCATCTGAGACAAAAAAACCAAACAAAACTTTATTGTCAATTATTTTTCTGGTTGGGCGTGAGGAATCAGACTATATTTAAAAACTGATCTTTTAGAGAAAAGATTTTAAACAGCACAATACTTACCGTACTTCCAACACATCAGTATAACAATAATAATATTTTTTGAAAGAAAGTATTGTATACAGTGACATTATCTGAGTGGACTGAAGATGGCTCTTGCCTCATAATCTAACCCTGACTTTAGACTTAAAATGGTTGAATTCCATTTTATTCTCAACACTTCATCAAATAACCACTGCACATGGCTTTTTCAGTTAAACAGGGCACAAATATTTCAGAGATTTTAAAAATAACACAGGAATTTAACAGAAGTTAAGCACCAGAGAGAAAACCTTAATACTATTATTTTTAAATCATCAAACCACATTTCAGGTCCAGCTCACTTCATGTAGTCTCATGCTTAAGCATTGTTAGAAGAATTTTCTGTCTGTGCACCAGTCACTTCTAACATTAAAAGAACAGAAGGCAATCAAGGTTTTCTGTAATGTACCATAGATTGCACTGCTAAATTAAAACTTACAAAATACTATACGTACAAAACACTGGGACTGTGAAGGATTCGCTTCTAAAAATAACATTTAGATTATAACATAATTATTTCAATCAAAGACCATTTACAGTTAATTAAATTATAACCTCAGCAGTCAAAATTTTAATTATTTTAATCAAATACTATTCATAGTTAATTAAAACCTTAATTGCTATGGAACAAATTTAGATTTATGCATACTACTATAGGATTTTTATGGAGTGGCTCTACAGCTGAGCTGTCTGTCGCCCTTCTTGCAAAAGACTTGAAAATTAACCAAAAGAAATAGGTGTCCTCAGCCAGTCGGAATTGCTAAGTTATGCCTAATAACTTTGTAATAACATGCTGCTGCAAACATCAGTGATAACTCTGCAAGTAGTCTTTCAGGAAGAGCACTAGCAAGAACTAGGGCATTATAAAAATCTAATTAAAATTACTTTCAGAGATTTCTGTAGTTAAACGATGACAAAAAATTAGTACTGAAATAAACTGGTAGGAATTTTTTTTAAATGGCTGAAAACAGCTGAATCAAAACATTGTTACATATTTCTAATTATGACTGAAATAAGCCGTTTATTTCTCTCACACTGTCTGCAGTGATAAAGAACACCAGAGACCTCATCTACTGCATTTTATTTTTTTTCTACTCAATAGTGAAATCAGTGGTGATTGAAAGATAAGGAAACCTGCAAATTCTAAGCAAATTTTTCATTTGCTCACAACTTACCAAGAAATCCCAATTCATCCAAATTCAGAGTAGCTTTCCACATATCTAGAATAGACAAACTGTTCTTCAAACAAGCAAACTATTTTGTATACGCTCTCCAGGAAGAATCTTTTGTCTGTGCTACTCCAAAAGCATTGTCTAGACCTTTTGCCTTACACTATACATACCAAGGTTCTGGTCCTCACTGATTCAGAAAGAGGTGGCAAATCCTTGTTAACGCTAATTCTTGCCATCATCCTCACCAGCAGCTGTAATCTTTTCCGATTTTCCGGTGGCAGCAGGAGACAAGATATCTGAAGAGCTTCTACAGCCTTGCTGTGTTTTTGCAGCAGACCTAGTTTATACAAGATCATGAGATTGGTCAACATTTCTCAATTATATATTTCCATAACATTTAGCACAACATTTCTAAATCTGTCTCCCCAAATTCCTTTCCTACTAATTCAAGACTGCATTAGAACTCCATTTCCCAAAGAGACTAGGAAGATATCCCTAGAGCTGGACTACTAGAACTGGGCACCTTGTTTAAGTATTTACAAGATTTCCTTCTGATGCATTGGGAAATATTAATAACCATAACCGACAACTCTAGACATTAGTAGAATGAAAAACTATGTTTTGGTTCATCCTTTGCTCTTTTATAACCCTCAGCTTTAAACAGAACTGAGATGTATGCACAGATGTAGCAACCACATGAAAAAGAAAGTTAAGTCTAGGGCAATAGTCAGAGAATCTAAACAAAACACTTGCTTATGCATCAATGACAGCTATGACAATACTGACATGTCCCTCACACCTCTAGAAGTTAAATCTATGACCAATTCTACTTACAAACTCTTGAAAAAACACAGAATGTGAGCATGGCAGCAATATTTGAAGACTGGACAGGCACAGCAGAATCTGATAGTAGTTTAGATACCTACGAAGAGGTCTCATCACCAAAATGTTATCCACTTATGGGTTTCTAAGGATCAGTGAAGGAGGAATCTACTGCAAATTTGCCTAAATAGCACCATTATCAGAACAAAACAGAAATTAGGAGCAAAATATCTGCACAGCTGAAGTCTGTCGGTAATTTCTTTTAAAAAAGGAACAAGGAAGATGATAAAAAGACACACATCTTTTTTTTTTCCATAGGATAATAGATGTTAGAAGGGATCTCTGCAGATTACCTAGATCTCTCCCCCTGGTCAAAGCAGGGCCATCTACAGCAAGATGCCCAGGACTATGTCCAGTCAGGTTTTGAATATCTCCAAAGATGGGGATTCCACAGCCTCTCTGGACAACCTCTTCCAATGTTTGACTTGACCACCTTCCAAGTAAAAACGCTGTTTTCTTATGTATAAATGAAGTTTCCTCTATTTCTGTTCGTGTTTATTGCCTCTTGTCTCGTTATTGGATGTCACTGATAGATGTCTGGCTCCCTCTTCTTTACTACTCCCGCATCAGTCTTTTATAGACATTAATAAGATCCTGGTCTCATAATCTGCCCTGGGGTACTCCCTACTGATTGACACCCAGCTGGACTTTATGCCACTGATCACTACCCTTTACGCCCAGCAATTTGGCTGATTTCTGGTCTAACTCACTACCCACTTACCTAGCCTGTACTTCTTCAGTTTGCCTATAAAGATGAGATGGGAGGCACTGTTGAAAGCTTTACTACAGTCTACATCAGCAGTATCTACTGCTATCCTTTCATCCACCATGTCAGTCAATTCCAGACTGTGCAAAAAGTGGAAGCTGTTTGTTATAAAAAAACAAAAAAACAAAAAAACAAAAAAACCCAGAAGCGTGCAGTAGTAAGTAGGGCAGCCAAAACAGATAGTATTCCAAGAAAAGAGTGATAACTAACGGTAGTTAATTTCATTTTCAAATGAAAGCTTTTTCTAACTTCAAAGGAAGATTTGGCAAGCACACTAGTACATATGTTTAGAAGAGGCCCTGAGAAATAATAATTAGCCTTAATGAGATTTGTACATAAAGAATCATAAGCTGTGCAAAGAGCAAGTTTAATCTTACCAAGTTAGTAAAATATCTGATGATCACTGGCACCTTAGTCCTGTTTTCTTAGCTATTCTGAAAACTAATTTCAGCTAATCTCTTGGAATAGAAGTGCTCTAGACAGTCTTCATTCAAAAACAGAAGCAAATGAGGCATCTTGATATGGTTACACAAGCCACCTATGATTTCTGCAAATATTTCTCAGGTTTTAAGATGGAGGTTTTAGACATGTACAAATCGCATTATGGCTGCCTCAAATGACTAAAAATATCATCTGATAAACAACACTTTCTTTGCTATTTCCACTAAACAGAAAGCTTATCCACTGAAGGAAGAAAGAGGTCCTATAATCCCTGTGGAAATGTCGTAATTCTCTGAGGATAGCAATATGAAAAGTCAAAGACTCAAAGACTGAAATCTTGGTCTAGAAATGTCTTAAGATTGAGAATTATTGCCAATTTATCAAGCTATACTCCATTTTAAAAAAATAACAGAAATGCAACTGCAGACATGGATCTGCCTTTTTGTATTTTGTAAATGCATAACTTGCTAAGCAATTACGGCTTCACAGGCAGAATTCAGTACTAACATTGACACTTACTAAAAAATAGTGTTCTATGGAGTGTGCATTATCCTCTACATTTCCCTACAGCTTCATAGTAGTCTGTCCATTAGCTTTGTTGTTAAAACTTCATTACATATAGAGCAGAACCCAAAACTTTCCCTTTTTTTCTTTCAGATTAACCCCCCCCCCAAAAAATCATTTCCATCTCCCCCCCTCCCCTCACTCCAAAGAATCACATTTCGAATCTCAGAAGAGAGTCTGAGTGGTTAGAAAAGACCTTGCTACCGAAACTGCAGATCAGGCATCTCTGCCTTATATTTACTCGTTTGTTTTCTTACTACTGGTTCTAAGTAGTTTTGAGTACAAAAAGAAAAGTTAGGCTTCACCACAGGTAGGCTGAATTGTCTTCTTGAACTCCCTCCACCAGCTAGATAGGGAGCATGGTCTTGAATTATAAAAAAAGTGGAAGAGATACCCACGGGTCATCTGGTCCAACCCCATCCCCTAGTCAGTGACAGTGCTTAAATCAGGTACCCCCAATCATCCCACTGAGGCCAAATGCAGCTTTTTAGCCCTTCAGGTACTTGGGTTAGGTGTCTGGACGAGGCTGGTTAGGCAAGACTAGGCAAGAGAAACATGACATTTTCAAACATATACTGCCAGTAATTTAAAGTACATTGTATAAGCATGAAGATGGAACACAAACTAAGTGGTGCTTGAAAGCCTGTATTCCCATGATTTTTTTGTTTAAATCTATTTTCATTAGTAAGGAAGGATTCCATAACACCTCATTTTTTGTGAAAGAGACCACAAAATTACTTTTTCACTTTTTGAGACAGTGCACAATTCCCTTTGATTTCCACATAAACATTGGCATGACTTCTTTCTTCTCATTTTTAATCCATGAATACTGCGAAATAAAACTTAAAACCTGAAAGACGTGAAACACAATGGAAAAGCAAACAGAAAGACAGTATGAAAGCAGAGGAAGAATTTTTAAAGATATTACCAAGAATATCTGTTTTCTAGGAAAAAGAAGTCTGAAAAGGAACTATATTCAGTTTGAAGCAAGACTGTCAACTAACAAAGTATTAAAAAATACTGAATTCCAGAAGTAAAAATGTTATTCTTAATTCCTTTTTCATCTCAATAGTTTACTAAAAACAATGTTGTTCCCACTTTAAGAAACTCAGAAAAGTCACATGCTACAAAGCATGCTTACTTTTCAAGTTAGATGTTCTTTTCTGAAATGTAACTATAAAATGTAATCAGATATTTTCACATTTACTGTCTTTCAATAGGCCATCTATAGCTACAGGACAGGTGAATTTGATACAGTATGAACCCTTAAAAAGTTATAGTTAACAACTAGTGCTTTAAAGAAACAATAGTTTAGATGATAGTCAATGTCTATTCTAGGTTTAAGCAATGAAAGATTTCAATTTCCTTCAGATGTAACATTGCCACAGTTAAAACAGTCCTTACAGCCCTAATCCTTTTTAATCTAGACTTCAGTCAAGCAATTTCTAAAAAGCTTGTGTCAGTTTTTAAGATGCTTAGGTATTTGTAAAAAAAGAAAAATCTGTTAAAATATATCTGTTAAATGTGGGAGTGGTAGGCAATGAACAGAGGCCTTTAAAAATTATAAAGACAAGCTATGGAAGACTTTTGAACTAATGAGATCAAAAAGACACAAGAATAAAACCACCTTGTGATATGAAATAAATTTAAATATTAAACTGTTCTCCAGGTAGAATGGACAAGGCAGCTCCTAAAGAAATGAGCTGCGATACTATTTGGGTATGGTAAATTAATTCCAGGAAGTTAATTCCAAAGAATAATTTTTTCATAATATCCTCCACTACTTACCTAACACACTAACAAAAACATCAAAAAAATGAAATGTGAGAAGAGGTTCTTTCATCTGGCCAAAGTAGTCCACTATAGTTTTGAAGACGTCTCTTTCAAATCCTGAGTATGTAGGCTGCTTCAAATCTGAGCAGCTGGGCCCTACAAAGAAGGAAAACAAAAAAAAAAAGAAAAAAGAAAAGAGAAAATTAGTTTGCAGCCACCAATCAGATCACTATTTTCTATTCCAGCCAATAAAAATGCAACGCCAAGTAGAAAAAAAAAAACCAAAACACAAAACTTAGACTCATTCTTCAAAATATAAGTGAAATTGTATTGATCTATTGAATTGATCTATTTCCAATAGCTCTAGTGAAAACATATAGTAGAGGAAAAAAATGAATAGAATAGTTAAACCTTTATATATTTCATTGAAATAAGCTGCACTGGCAGCAGAATATATGCTGGCTGATCTTTTCCAACTTTGTTTAAGGCAATGATCAGAAAAAATACTGACTACAAATATGAATAGGATTCGATAAAGTGGTAAAGGCACAGTCGGTTCAATTGATTTTTATGGGGGTGAGTTGGTTAATTTTTTCCCCCCCTCCTGAATTTACTTACAATTTGCTAGACATTTCATTGCTGATAATATCCAGTGAGGTAGCTCCTCTGCACAGGACAGAAACAGACAGAAATTAAAAGGAGAAAAAATGTGAGAAAAATGTTAAACTATAAGACAAAAAGCGAAGCTGAAAATTCTTTAAGAAGTTCGTCCTATAGTAGATCACCTAATTGCAAAAGGCAGGCTATACCCTAATGTAGGATCTAGTTTGAATTACATCTATGCTTTAGTACTTCCAGTACTCAATATAAATCATTTATGCCCACTGCTCTTATAACTCAATCAACAAAATGGATCATATCACAAATATCACAAACCCTTAACCCACCCTGCAAAAATCAGCTAAGCTTGTTCAAGCTACATCTTCACTAGCGCGTTATAGTGAAATAGTTACTTTGCACTGAAGATGTTAAAAACCACTCATATGTTCAGTTCTGGCATTTCTGCAAGGAGGAAGCTAGTATCTTCAGGTGCTCCATTTGTCTTTAAAATAAACACGTATATGCTCTCAGGGAGGTTTTATTCACGAACCAAACCAGGTTCCAATCTCATATTTCACTTCTCTACAAATCTTGTAGAAAACACGGTGGCAATAATATTGTGATGTATCACAGCAGCAAAAATACTTTACTTTCTCCCTGATGCGCAGAGCAGTTTTAACCTTGGCACTAGTTTCAAAACACTGATTGAAAACTAAAAACTGAGAAATTTTAAGCATCTCTCAGTGTATGTTTTGAATCTTTCACAATTTTTAACACACATTTCCCTCCCATAAACACTCTAGTTCAGACAGTTAAGGGCTGGGCTGACAAATCCAGCTTGAAGTGAATAATATTGCTATCCTTATAAATGAAAAGTTGCTGCTCTTTTGCCTTCATCTTTCAACCCTGCTAAAGCATGAATATGTTCAAGAGAGTAAATATGGAATAAACACTGATTCTTACTGTCATGATGTCCTCTGATGGATGTCAGAGGACAACAATGGCATACTTCGTAAGAATTCTAGTCTAAATGTGGTGATGAAAGTATAAAGATGCTACATGTTAGTATAGATTAGAACTAGTACTTTTTTTATACTAGTAAACTACAGTATAAAAAAGTTAAATGTAAACTTCTAAAATACTCACTTGATTTATCCTCTAAAGTGACAATGCCTTGCTTATTGACATTGTATGCATTTTGGACTATATGTTTTGAATTCACAAGTTTTATGTCTAACACTTCATCCAGAGAATCCAAACCCAAGACCTTTTGTAATCTGTAAAAATACATAAACACATAGTTCATACCTCATCTAATCTGAAAAAGGCAAATGTAGTATTAGGATAGATATGATTCTGAAAAAGAGACCTCTCCATTTCACAGAATATTAAAGCCAGAAGGGACCCATACGGGTCTTGGAGTCCAACTCCCTGTTCCTCACAGGACTGCCTAAAACTAAACCATGTGACTAAGAGTATCATCCAGACACTCCTTGAACCCTATAAGCTTGGTGCTTCCCTAAGGACACTGTTCCAGGAACCAACGACCCTTTCAGTGAAGAATCTTTTCCTAATGCTCAATCTGAACTTCCCCTGATACAGCTTCATTCCATTTCCTTGTGTCCTATTGCTGATAAAAAGAGAGAGATCAGCACCTCCCCCTCCACTGTCCCCCTAGAGGAAGTTGTAGGCTGCAATGAGGCCACCCCTCAGTCTTCTCTTCTCCTAGCTGAACAAACCAAGTGACCTCAGCCACTCACAAATCACCATCTTGGTCGCCATCCTCTGGGCACATTCTAATAGTTTGATGTCCTTCTTGATGCGCCAAAACTGCACATAGTAGTGGAAGTGGGCTGCACCAGTGCATTGTAGAGTGGGACAGTCACCTCCCTTGACTGGCTGGCTATGCTGTGGTTGATGGACCCCAGGACACACTTGGCTCTTTGGCTGCCAGGGCACATTGTTGGCTTGTATTCAACTTGACATCAACACAAACCCCCAGATTTCTTTCCATAGGGCCGCTGTCCAGGCTCTTGTCCTTCAATATACGTATATTGAGGGACAGAATATATGTATAACCAGGGTTATCCCAACCCAGGTGCACAGTCCAGCACTTGCTTTTGTTAAATTTTATACAGTTGATGATTACCTAGCTCTCTAGTCTATCCAAATCTCGCTGTAAGGCCTCTCTACACTCAAGGGAGTCCACAGCTCCTCCTAATTTAATATCATTGTCAAACTTGCTTAATATACATTTGATTTCTGCAGCCAGATCATTTATAAAAACATTAAAGAGCACTGGCCCCAAAATTGCGCCCTGGGGAACCGCACTGGTGACTGGCCAACAGTCTGATGTAACCCCATTTAGTATTACCCTTTGATCCTGACTCATTAGCCAATTGCTCATACAACCTATTACGGGCTTGTCTAGCTGTGAGCTGGGCAGTTCATGTAGAAGGATACTGTGAGAGACAGTAGCAAAAGCATTGCTAAAATCCAAAGCCACCATATCTACTGGTTTCCCTTGTTGAAAATAGTAACGAATGTCTGAATCTCAAAGCCTTCTGCACTCAATTAGCTACTCCATTTTGTATCTCATACGAAGTATCTCCATACGAAGTATTGTACTTTTCATTGAAAGATTGCATTGTACAGAAGTGCTTCTATTTCAGAGCAACAGGAAAAAGAGAGAAGGACCAAGGGGAAAAAAAGTGATTAAACAAGGTAAAGCCCACACAACAATAGACTTTATAACACAAAAAGACTTATAACACAACAGAGAAAATGTCAAAAGGTATTAAGTACAATAATGTTTCTTTGCAAACTTTATTTGCTGAATTGGTTAGCCAAACAAGAAGAGGTATAGTTAGTCTAGTCACTATGGCTTTGATCGCAGCGATGAAAAGGGAGTGGGTGAAATTACAAGCCTTACCAGAGAAAACAGACAAGACTATTACCTACTACACAGTTTTACGCTAACAGCAAATGACTCACAAGTATACTCACCGTGACAAAGTCATGGATTTCCATATCTCTTCTATGTTTGTTTGTGTTAGCTCTCTGCGGAACACAAGTTTGCATGCAGGTACTTCCCCTATAGCTATACTGTGTCGCTTGTACCACATCTCGGAGTTCTGAAATCAGAAAAAACACTTCTCTAACTACTGACTTTTCAAGTATTGAACAATATAACACATTTATAGTACAGCATGCTCCCTAGTACAAGTATTTTAAATATTCCTAAATTCCAGTAAAGTCTCCAGGATGCAAGTGACTATTCAGGTTTCACAGATGTGCAGCATCTTTTCTCAGTTATGTAACATCCAAAGCTGAAAAATTATGTGTGCCAGTACAGCCATTAAAGTTCATGAGTCAAAGGCCTCTAGTCCTGTGTTCAGGTCCTCTCCATAATTAAAATCAGTTCAACTCACTTGTTTTCAACTACCAGTCTAAGATTAAACATCTGCTTATGGAAAAGTTATTGGGGAATTATTAGAAGAGATATCAAAGACTGATATTCACCTTTGTTCAGAATATACTGATCATAACTAAACATTAAGTACGTTGGCAGGTTCTATACATGAAGAAAGCAAAAGCAAATATCTACAGCTGGAGACACCCATCAGATCTAGTCCACCATTATAACAGAATAAAGTATGCAGGAGACTACTATCCTTTACTCAACCTTCACATGCAAGATCGATGCTTGAAGGTTATCAACAATATGTTGATGGGTGAACATACGATACAGTTTGTGTCAGCAGTGTACTTTTCAAGGCAAAACTCCTAAGCATTCCCAGTTCTTTGATTTACATCACAGAGCAGTCATAGATCATATTAACAGCGCTCCTTCTGATCACAACCAATCTACAAAATGCACTCCTGGAATGCACTTAATTTCTACAAACACTAGTTGTCTGTCATTCCATGACACTAGACTAGAGCTAGTTTGAAATAAACAGCACCCTCTGAAATTAGTATCTGGTCTTCCAGACCAGTATTTCACTACACAGACCTATGCCCATCAATCCACACACAGCCCATAAATGCTCTGATTGATGCTGGGGCAATTTAAGGTGCCACTACTTTCAGCTACATGTCTACTTCACCATTCCAGCGGAACCTACAGCTTTCTATAGAAGAACCAGTAGAAAGAAGCTTACTCCTTTGCCTCAATTACTTCAGCTTACAGTCCAATGTATTAACCAAAATTGCCAATGAAAGATATTTTGAGCTATGCCAGACTGTATGCTTTTGCATCCGAGTAAGATTTATATAGGCAGTCCTTTGCTAACTTTTATCAGGTCAGGATGCTTGGATGGAAATTTAGACCAGACAGTTGGAGGCTATAACATGTTAAAACTGCAGCAGATACTTGCTCAGTAACTAAACCACTCTATTATCTTTACTTGTCTTTGGCATTATCTTTTCTTTCTTCCCTCTTAATCTTCTACCTACTATTGAAGTTCTAAGGACCATGCTTTTTCCTCTTCAGAAGCCTGCTGTACATGAACGGGGCACTCGATCTGCCTATAAGTAATTGGATTACAAATTTGGAATAACCATTCATTTGGGACCTCTACATGTCCAACAAAGTGGTAGGAGCTACTTTTTCAAACAGTTTGTTGATCACCTGCACTGATAAGCATCAATAAGATGGCCAAAATTATCAAAGAAGTCCCAAGACTTCACAAAATGTGAGAACACTCACACATAAAATGCACTGGAGGAAGGGTTTAGAATATACGTAAGTCCAGAAGTCCAGGCTTCTAAGGTATCCAAAAGTTGATACAATCTTGGTTTATTAATAAAAGCAACAATTTTTTCAACTTTATACAGTCTGGACCAATCCATATAAGTATGAGGCAGAATGATTCTCCAAGCTTACAAAGGGCAACAATGAAACTAGGATCACTTCTCCTTAGCCACAACATATTCCTTATGGAAAAGGAAACTGAATCACTAACATTCTCATAGCAGCTAGGAAAAGGGTAATATATGTATTCTGCTACAGGGAGTGTCTGAATATGTATTACAGTGTAAATGACAGTAAAGTAACTATTTTGTATTGTATAATAAATGCCCTATTGGAATTTGATCAAACTGGAATGCAAGCATACTGGCAAATAGAGCCATGCTGAATTTAGGATTCTCAGGACATCATAATTTGTAGCAGAAAGAACATTCAAAACCAACATCCCCAGCAAATTGTTAAGAACAACTTTACTTCACATAAATCTAAAATAAAGGTATTTTACGTTTCATTTTATCACCAAGTATTTTGTGCCACAACAAAGAGATCACTAGTACAGTTTTGCTTTCTAAATATGCTTATGTCTGGTGAAATAAAAACTGGATATCTTACCATTGTGACTGATTTCACTGGCATGTGTTCTTGGGAAGTTCCAGCCTTCGGTTCATTCCAGTCTGGAAATTTAATTACTTCCTTTCCACATGAAGTTTTTTTGGGATATGGTTTCAGCGGTGAGGAAGGAGGAAATCTACAATTAGAGAGTATTTTTAATGCTTCTGAACTCCACTCTATTCCATATTTACCAATGCAAAACTGTAGTAGGCCTTCACATGCAAAAATACAACAAATGCTTTGGGCATTCACAGTGCGACTTAGTTGCCTGAAGACTGGTGTTAAGTGACATGTAAAACGTCCTGACGTGTCTTGTTTGGCCTCCTTCTGCTGCTTCAAGTCCTTCGTACCTCCCTTGACATAGCTGAGCCTTGGGTGAATGTCTGATATCCCAGTGCCTCTCAAAGAGCAGCAGCTGCCTATGCATAGGCAACTGACTCAGGTCTTCACTAGAAGACGCTGATCATACTGAAAAAGCTGTGGGTAGATTTTCCCCATGTCAAGTGCACTGCTAGCATGCATCTCCTAAAGCAAAGCTGCATAATTAAGTCACATGACTAATGCTTGGCTTTAGTTAGTGTCCATGCAAGTGTCTGCACGAAATTTTGTCCACATTACCACGTTCTTCTGTGTTTACATGCTTTCTATGTGAAGATCATATCCTGCGGTTCCTTTCTGGAGTCTTTTCCAGCTGGTTGTAGAGGAAACTCATTCACTTTTAAAGGCATTTAAAGAAGTGCCTTCAATAAATCAGCAGAAATAAACCCTAAGCTAGCCTGTGCAGAAAACAAGGAAAACAAATGATCCCAGATCACATTCAGCTCAGTCACATCTCCAGCTTGACCAGAATTAAATTACTGCCAAACCTACATCAAACCATTTACAAAGGCATTAATGGCAACACATCATAAAGGCAAATAAGTTTGATAGCAACATATCAGACTGGCACAGATCAGATCTTGTTTACTTGCACTTCTGGGTTTTAGATGCTAAGATTCCTGATGCTTCAAGAAATTGCTTCAGCCTCACTCACTTTTTTAATCAGAACAGACAGTTATGTCTGCAACCACACAACAAGAGCTTGTACGATGCTGGGTAGCATGCATTTATATCCAACCAGAAAGATTCTCATGCTTAAGAAATCCTCAAGTTTTCTCTAAAATTTCACCCCGTTCCCTCAAGGCAGTTCCAATACTTAATTAGTTTTTAAATTATTTTTTTACTGCAATTTTGTTAGTCCAGTAGTTAGTTAAACGCGTTATGTTTCTGGCTACACACTGAGCCCATTTGGCATATTCTACCACACTCTTCAACAGAATATCCGCAACACAGGGCGATATCACTTCCTTCGGAAAATCCCTGAGGAGAAGTAATAAGCACCTCGCTCTAATCCTCCAAGACATACTCTGCCTTTTAAAAGTAACCATGATTACACTGCAGATGTTCAGCTGTTCAGTGTTCTCAACTGTTTTTCAGTCATTCATTATTTCTTGGAGTTTAATGTTAAAACATGTACAGCCTTTTTTCTTTGCCTTACAGTATTCTCAACGGTTCCCTGTTTCCCCTCCACTCCTTCACAGTTTTTAGCTTTATGTCATTTGCTGCCCTGATTCTTGATGATGCAGTAAATGAATGAGTTCTTACAAGCAGAAAGAGGAGGTGCATTCTCCTTTTTCAGGTAGTGTTACAGCAAGATCTAGATAGAGACAAGTTTTTGGATGGACAATGAAAAGCCTCTGATTCTATGATGAACAGAAGAACGTTACCTAAATCTAGCAACTGAGGAGCATTCCAAGGTCAACATGTCAAGATTAGCATGGTTTACAGCCATCAGCACTAGTTTTAGGAGTTTATACAAAGAGGAAATAGAGATACCTGTTTGTGTCCAGAGCAATGGATAGAGAACAGGGTCAACTAACATCAGTATCAATGGTATAACAAGTACCACAGATGAATTCCCAGAAGTTTACTAGCAACGCAAGAGTATTAACCCTTTTGCTTTTAATACAATCGCTTAGATTCCAAAAAACCTAAAGCTTGACAGCTTCCAAAACTATAACTTCTCATTTATTATTGTAGGCTACACTGAGCCAGTAAGTTAGGATGCACAGACAGATAGTCTTTGCTATTTTTAGAAGCCACAGTAGTTCTCGCCTTCACATTTAATACTTGCCTGATACTCTCAGGCAAATCAACATTTGGCAATACTACTTTTGCATACTCTGTGGAGCGAAAAAGAGCAGACAACTACGCTTAAATACAAAGTTATGAATTACACAACTATGCACCATGAAGTACAGTTACAGTAAATTAACACAGGAATTTATGGAGAAGGAAGATATGAAGCATATCAAGGTTTCCAGAGTAAGCACTGTCAGTGGAATTAGAAGTGACTTGTACTGCTACCCGTATCAATACGGCGAGGAATGTATTTACAATGTAACATTAGGAAGGTCCGCCAGAGGGAGCTGCCAGGACACTAAATACATTAATAAAGGCAGGATGGAAACCCGATGTTTAGCTCCACAGTTAGGAGAAAGCATGTTTTAATAATTAAAGCCAAACACCAAAACCACGACTAGCATACATAGTCTATTTATGCACCAAGCCCTAAGGGAAAAAGATAGCTCCAATTCAAGATGCATGAAAGGCATGCAGTTTTAGTCATAAAAACCTGTTCAATTAGTAACTTGGTTATCTTTTGAATGGGAAGTGGAGAAAAAGCATCATTAAGATAGCTGTAACAAAAGAACTCCCTTGTCCAATAGCAGATCATTAGGCAGAGCACATAGTAAATGAAAAGCACAGAAAAATTTCACCCAACCAACTTCCAAGCCTGCAGCTCCAGAAAGTTATGGCTGAAAATATGAAGGAGAAAAGGGCAAAATAATTTGAATATGTCATGATGCCAATGCAAAACAAACAAACAAAAAACCCACAACTACACAAACAACAAACCCAAACCAAAGAGATATGTAGCATAATACCAGCAGTTACCAAAACCCACATTTAACCCTTTGACAAAGAGTCAATGCCCAGAAAGAAAGGAGACAAAGTACTTAACACCCATGGCACTAGATAAAATAAGCTGCAGGTAGTGCTGTCCTAAGATGAGTAGACAGAGCAGGACCAGGTTAGGAACATACCAAACCACTAAGACACCTACCACCATGTGTTGTACCAGCACATAACTGCTTTTCTAACTCTGCTTAAACAAGTAAAAAGCCCACTGCACACCACTCCTTTATGTTTAACCTTCTCCAGGCTGAAGTCAAGATGTAAGATCCTCTGCAGCTCCTCTTGTCTTCCATGCCTGTTTTCCAACCTGAACTAGTTGATGACTAGGTAAACTGTCACAATAGCTTGTCCTTCTACAGCAGCCATAAGCAGATGACCAGAGAAGAATTTAAGAACAGGACAAGCATACATGATACGTCCTCAGCATGCTTTCCCAGCCTTCAGTCATTTTCAGCTTATAGACTGCAGAGCCACATAGTGTTTTTATATACTTCACAACAGATTTTCTTGGGTGAGCTTCTGAAAATATCTTCAGATACAAGTCCTTTGATACACTGGGCCCTTGAAATTTGATTCCCAAATTCTAAATTTTGTCATTTTCCTTGATTAATTGTTACATGGAATTTCCCTTTATGGAGCTAAGTTTGGAGATAACATTAATTTTTTATTTCCCCCAAATTGTTTAAAATTTCTTCCATTAAAGTTGATTGAAATTGGTTTGAATATTTAACTTATTTGTCTGGGAAGCCGTAGCTTCCCATGTTGTTTCCTTCAGAAGGCAGGCTAAAAACCAGCTACTACTTTTACTGAAGGATGTCATGCAGTATCATAAAGAACAAGTGGACTAGGTGATAATTTGTTACTGGAATTAAATACAAATCAGATCCAATCTAACTGTAAATCAATTGAACTGCACTGGAAGAAGTTTAACATAAAGCACAGTTATTCTATAAGAAAGTATCTTAACCCAAGTTTGCTTATCATAAAGTAAAATAATTACATCATACACACCTCTTACGTTTAAAGTATTCTAAGTCAGCAAATAAAATTAGAAGAGTAATGAACAACTGCACTTACAGCATAGGTGTACAGACTAGACAGCAAAAAAGTTTAGGCATGCTCTACAAACAAACTAGTTAAGTTCATAGACCAAAGTGAAAATTTGACTTCATCCACATCAAGTGGAAATTCAGTATTACATATATTTTTCCAAAGACAATATTAAGAAATCATTACAAAAAATTAATACATAAAATTTCTTCAAGTATGTAATAATGTATGTAATAAATAGAAACATAGCATTATTGTTGACCTATTTTTCCTATTCATCTGCATGAAGATAGCTCATACTTTGTCAAAAGAAGACTCACTACGATGTAAGTTACAGATCCATATTTAAAGGTAATGGTCATCTTTACACTACTTTTTCACTGAACAGGACACTACAAGTGGTACAAATTCAGAACCCACAAGTTCAGAACCCAAACCTTAACTGAGGTCACAAGGGGTCAAAGAACCCACTCAAGTAATGCTAAGCTTTCATTACAAAGAAAATTCTTTTCCTCTGTTAACAAGCCACCAGTTGACAGGCTAAACAGAGATAAGTAAGTAAGCATCCTTGAGGATGAGCAAATATAACTTTTTCTTTTAAGACAATTTCAATCTACAACTCAAGAAGTACAGAAAAAGACCATATATATATCACGAGTTTGGGGAGAGAGAGGACAACTGGAGTTGGACTCTTAGTGGCATCCTCACTTCCATCAACGTCCTCTTCATGTGCACTTTTCCAACTCTGACAAACCTGATGTCTACAAACAGTAAACAGAACTCACTACCTTGTAAAAGTTACAAAAGCTTTTCTTAGTATTTGTACAAAGTAATAAAGCTAAAGTGGCCTTCAAAAATATTAAAAAAAAAAAAGGCGAAAACCAAAAACCAAACCAAGCCAAACGTTAAATCACAACAGTCGCCTATCACTAAAGAAAATGAAGTCTCTAAAAGGAAGGTGGAGGGAAGAAACATTAATACCTTTTCAAAAGCATGGTACAAAAACATTCGTAAGACCAACACACAGAAGTCACTACTCCCCATTTCCAAAACACCAAATTTTTCAGTCATTGTATATAGGTTTACCTATACAAATGGCCATCATCTTGAAAATCCTCTTTGCCCCATCTTCCTTTAATATCTTCAATAACGTGGTTTTTTAGGAATTTTTTAAGTAGCTTAACCGTTTGATTGCGAGTCACTTCTGGGCCAAAGTTTTGATTAGAGCCAAGCAGTTCATGTAAACAGTCCACTGCTTCCGAGGCTTTAAAGCAACGCTCGTAGCTTTTGAAGCGACACCGATGCTTCCGTAAAGGCATCCCAGCACGAAAAAGTTCTATTATCTCGTTCCACTAAGGAAGAAGAACAAAGCAAGCTGTTATGGGAGCTCTTTTCTTAGAAGCATTTTAGTTGTACAAAGTGAGATCAGAATGCAGACGGATCTGAATGTGGAACTACATACTTTTTTGATCATTTGCGTTTACAAGCACACTAAAACATAAAACTATGATTTAAACAGTTGAGACCTGAAAACAAACACCACATTTAGGAAGCTGAAAGACCTCAAGACCCATACTACCTATGGCTCTACAGACACAGCTTTAACCTCCCCTTGGCTTTTAACCTGACAAAAGACTGGCCTAAAGCTTGGCTCTGCCACCACCTCAGTCTCGCATGGGTCCCGCCGCCCCACACAGACTCAGCGTACGGAGGACCGACACACGGACGGCAGTTGAGGACCGTCGCGCCGGGCCCCCACCGGAGACTGGCTGCCTGGGACAGGCCCAGGGCCCTCCTGGGCTGGCCGCAGTCGGTCCTCAGGCCGCAGAGGCGCGGTCAGCGGGGCAGGCCCAGGCGGCCAGACTGCCTCAGGGCAGCCAGCCGGCAGCCAGGAGACTAGAGTCGGGGGTACGGCAGCCCCACCCGGGCGAGGAAAGACTACGCAAGGGGCAAAGGCAGGGATGGAGCACTCCGGCCCAGGGAGGCACTCACCAGCCGGGTGGCGCGGTAGGGCCCAGGGCCGACGAGCCCCGGCTCCATGGACGCGATCAGGCCTCGCCGTCTCCACGGAAACCGGCAGCCGCGCGCGCCGCGCCCGCCGACCGTTTGAATCTAGGACGGACGGGCACCGCCTTCGCCTATTGGCTGGCGGCGGCCGCACGTGACGGGGCCGCACCGCCTTTGATTGGCGGGAGGGGAGGACCCTTTGGCCCGCCCCGCCCCCGCGGAGGGCCGGGCCCGTCTCGGCACCGCCCCGGCCCCCCCCCCCCCGGCCCCGGGGGGAGCGGGGGTTTGTCTGGCCGCCGGTCTACTTCACCGCGCCATCACAGTCCCTTCCGAGCTTGCCCGCGGTCCTCGGGCGGAACGCTGGCGGTGGGACGAGGGGCAGGGCGCCTGGGAGGGGGTTAAGCAACGCCTTTAGGTAGGCCCGGGCGCAGGAGGGGAGAAACTCGACTCCTCCCGCGCCGGAAGAGCGGGAACGTGCGCTTTGCGGAAGGCTGCAGGGGAAACAGTTTAAAAACAACCCTCTGCGCAGCGCCCGTGGGCCTTTGAGGTGGAAAATGGTGGAGGGAGCGGGGAAAGGGCAGTTACAGGGGCAGTCCAGGCCGGCATCTCGTCAGGCGCTTCAGTGGGGCGTTTTGGCTTCCCAGAAAATACGTTACTTAATTTTTAAAGCGAGCATTAACCATGTGGTGGTGGTTGTGCGTCCTCAGTCAGTACGTGGCTGTCACACAGTCAAACCAAATCGAAGAAATATCATTTGGGTGAGTTGCCACCTTGATAATGAGAATACAGCCTTTTCATCAATTTACAACAAAAACAAAAACACACCAACAACAGGCAAACACACCCCAATTTTTAGGACTTGGTTTCATAGAAGTGCAGCTAGTCATACTAGTGTTTCTCCTCCACCAAATCTGAGGAATACAAACTTTCAACCCTAATTCCCCTCATTATCAGTAAACATTTACTATAATGTTAACAATTTTGCTGACTATTGCACTCTTTCTAGCATAACTCAAATGCATAATATGCTTCAGCACATAAGATGCACAAGTTTTAGGCAGGAAAACAATGCAACTGTCCCAAATCATGTGATTCTCACAGGCTATAGTGTTGTGCTTAGCAGGACAGGGATTAATAACACTTTGTACTGCTGCTATTAGCATAGTTACAGTATATGCAGCTGCTTAGGACACAGCTATACAACTCACTGAAACAATGCATTCTTTCTCCAACTGCTTCATAACTTACAGAAAACTAAACCAGTGTGCAAGAACTTAGGCAGTAAGAATCTGAAATGGCACTTGCTGACAGCCCACTGAATGATTAACATCTCCAGTTTCTGCTCCTGCTTATGAATTCTTAATCTCAAACAACTGACTCTGGAAGCAGTTGGCTACTGTACGGCTGCTGGACTTGGAAAGTTTTTCCTAGCTTTCTGTTCACCACCTGTCTAGCTGCAGAGCTGCTTAGTTTTCACCATGGGTGCTCTCAGCTCCTACTTAAGCCCAAGCACGTTTGAAGAATCAGTTGCAGATCTCGGTCCCAAACCCACAAACAAGTATCTGGTCCTTCACACCCAACTGCAGGATGGGACGAGGGGCTGGTGGGGGGAATAACTGCAAAAATCACAAACCAGAAGTAGGACTGCCCGTACCAGCATAGGAATCATCTGCAAGACTAGAGAATAGTGCCTCCTGAAAAAGAAAAGGGTAGCATCCTCCCGCTTACACTACAGACTAGCTGTTAACAGCCCTTCCCAAACACATTTGAACCCTCTGGCTCAAGAAGACCCAAATGAACGAAATTGTCCCACTTTCTTCATCGGTACTTAGTTAGTAAGTTATTACATAAAAAATAGGCACCATTCAAGCTTTAAAAATAAATCAGAGGCAAATCCTTTACAGCTGTTTGAAAAAAAACAGCAATAAGTCTCTGTCCCTGCATACAGGCTGGAGGCTGGCAGGATCTGAGATTTAAGAGTTAGTGATTGCATTTCCCACCGAAAACACATGTGGCCCCTGATAAGCACCCTGGCTGTCTTATATCTTGGACCAAAGCACCTCTTTTTATGCACTGCTAGGGAGCAGAAACTCAGCCCTGAGGATTCCAGGATCAAGCATCTAAAATTCAGGGGTCGCAATATACATCTCAAGCCATCCAAATCCTTTCTGGGAATCTAATTTCAGTCTGCCATGACAGTTGGTAGCTACAGGGAATAAACAGTGGAAAGAAAATATAAATTTATTTTAATTTATTTTATAAAGACTCATAATGTAATCTCATAAGAAATCATTTGCAACTCATGTTCAAGATAAAGTTTAAATCCTTTTAGCAGTAATAATCACTATAAATGTCAGTATCCCCATAAGTATTCAGATAACAAAACTTTCTTGGAATTGTGCAACAGGGAGGAAATGAAAACCTGCCCCAAAGATTTGGGTATTTGAAAAATCGCACAGGTAGATCAAGCACAAAGCAAATATCGCAAGGTTCTTTTCTGTTAGTAGTGAACATAATATGAACTGGTACTTTTAATGTTAACGTTAATTTAAATACCTTTAACTCCTCATTTACAGGTCTGTTACGTGCACCAATTCCTTAATAATTTGTACAGTACAAATGCAACTTGCATACAAGTAGCTAAGTCGTTTGATTTCTATACACGTGTGACCATAACAATCTACACGTGTGACCATAACAATCACGGAAAACAACATACCGGTTAATTCTGCATAGACTGGAATCGTGCCTGGTCACCACTGCCTGACCCACTCGCAGCAGCTCAGAGAATGGCACGTATCTTTTTGCCTAGTTTCTGACAAGGTAACTGGTGCTATTAATGGAGAAACTTTAACCTTGAGTTGTCAAAAACAATCATGAAAAAAAACCTAACAGAAAATCTTTCTAGGCATATATTTCAACAGATATGGAAGAAAATAGAGCACAGTACAGTCATGCTAAGTGACATTTAGGCTTCAATCAAAAAATATTTTTTTCAAACTTATTTGAGGGCTACGATTTTGGCTATTGAATCACAAGATTCCTCCCCCCCTTCAAACAGCCTAGGCTACCAATTTCAAAAGATATCCATAAATACATTGAATAAGTATATTAGGCTACTTTGGTGAACAGATAAGTAAGATGTTTTGATCATTACACTACAAGACAGTTCAGATAATCCTCAAAATAGTAGCTTTCTGACATTTAGAATAACATTCAAGTGAGTAGAACGTGAAATGAATTAAGTTATCTTAGTAAAAGACAGTATATCCAAAAATCTATGATCTTCAAATGAAACGTCATACCTTGACAGATTAACATACATTCCTTTCTTTAAAGTAATATAGTTCATAAACAAATGTAACATTTATGTATTAACTATATTAATAATAACCTTTAGATTCTATAAAAAGTACTTACTGAAGATTCATTCTTTTAATAAAATGCAGCTGACAATCTCAACAACTTATAACATTTAAGTAATTTTATCCCCTCAGTGTTCAAAGTACTCAGTACTTGTCATACACATTTTAATTTTCCCAATGAATGTATTTTCATGTATCTTCTAGATAGAGATCATCTATCCATTAATTTCTTATAGGATAAACATGAACAAGTTGTTGAAAAAAAACCTTTTTTTTTTTTTTTTTTTTAAATCAGAGATCCACACTGCTCCTCCTATCCCCCAAATTCTGAACCCCAATTAACTTATGGTAAAAATACAAATTCAGTTCTGGAAGAAAACATACAAAATATACACTGCGTAGTGTGTGCACCTAAATATCTTGATTGTCAAGTAGCACAAATTTCCACATTGACATATGCATTTCTTTGTTTTTAGAGAGAAGAGTTTGTTTCACTGATCTTTGTTGATCCCATTTCTTGCCATCTTTGGTAGTCTTTTTCCTTTCGTGTAAGCGTGGTACCAGAAGTGGAGAAACAAGACTAAAAACACAGAGCCATACAGCCAAATAATAAACATGAAAATTGGATACTGGTATGGACAATCATCCATCATGTAGATTTGTCCTATATGGCATGTAATCATAATAAACTGGACCTGCAGGGAAGAGGTGAAAAGAAGAAAAATACTTTTAAAATAAGTTACAGTCTTACTACAGCAGTTTAAAAAGATTCAGCATAACTTGCACACAGAAAAACAGAAAGCGTGTTTGGGAGGAGGCTTTTTAAAATGTCAGAGATGCACCTTTAGACCCTCTCTCCCAAAAATGTTACTCCACTGAAAAACATTTTCACCAAGTAAAGAAAGAGAAGTCCTTGGACAAACTGAGTTACAAGCAGCACTGAGAAACCCATACTAGGAGAACGGGAGTCTGCCCTGGCCAGTTCAGAGAAGAATGAACAGTGTTTGACCTGTTACAAATGGGAGTCTCCGTTAGAAAAATTATCCAGAAAACTAAAAAAAACTAGCATGTGACACAAAGGTCCGCAGGTCTCCCAAAAAATGTAATGGAGGGTTTAAAAAAACAAAAAGTAATAAATTTCCACATAAACTCCAAGTTAATAATCCACTGGTTGTGCCGCCAAAACAAAAAGACTTTCAGTTATAAATATTCAAGCTAAATTGTTCAGTTACATGTGGTTACATGAACTACTTAACACCAGACCTGGTGCAAGCAGACAGCCTTCTCCCTGCTTCTCCCTACTCCACCAGCATCAGTGCTCAGTTCAAACAAATTGTTTAGCCAGAAGCTGAATTTTGAAAATTTGGCTATTAAAAAAGCCAGGCATGAAAAAGCACCCAGAGCAGTAACCTTTTGATCTATGCTGATAAAACACAATGTAATTACTGCAAGAGTGTTTTTTAATGTGCTGAGTTAATGAGAGGTAAATCCTGTAAATACAAACATTTTCTGTGAAAGAACAGACATGAGATGCTAAAGAAATACTTCTCTTCCCTTTCCTTACTACTAGTCACATGTGTGTTGTGTACATTAATTATGTGTTGTTGGTGTAAAATTATATTCTAATAATTTTTACATGGCAATGAGTTTTCTTAATATATTTACCAAGTACTGCATAACTGAAAAGCACGTGTGTCTAAATCTGTGATTATAGTGAACGCTGAAGTCAGCAGATTTAAGTATATAACCGAGGGGAGCTCATAACTTGTTTTACTCAATTAAAACATGAGTAAACCATGTACCAACTGTAAACTACACACATGAACATAACTAAAAGTACAAATGTATTGCATTAAGCCTGTGTTAGCCACAGTCAGCTTTCTGAGAACTGTTTACGTCAAACAAAATTACTCACGAGTTGTATAGTTGTCATGTATTTTTTCCACCATAAGTATTTATGATAGGCTGGTCCCAAAGAACAGATTCCATAATAAGTGTACATGACAACATGGACAATGCAGTTCAGCAAAGCATGAAATGTTCCCAAACCACCTGTAGAAAAACAAAACGTAGTATTATTGCATTGGGTATTCAAAAAACCACCTTAGGTTCTAGTAGTTTATTTGAGTTGGGGTAGGGAAAAAAAAAAAAAACCATATACCACAAAACCTACAGACTTTGATTAACCCTCAAAGTATTTAACCTGAATTGGGTTGACACCCAATTCTGTTCTGAGGGATCACATCAGTTTGCCTTCTCCGAAGAGACTTATCTAAGCATTTCCAAAACAGCAATAAAACATAGCTGATCTAATTATCAGTAAAAGGTTTTAGTGGAATTCTTTGTTCTTTGGGTTCGTTTTTTTATTATTTTTATTAAAACCTATACATGATGGAGACATGGAGAATTTAATAGAAATAGTATTCCTCCTGTTTAACACCTCTTTTCTAGACATCATGATGAACTCTGGAAGAAGATAAGTAATAATTCCCTCCCCAAAACAGATTTCCAAATTCCTGGGGAAAGAATCACAGTTTCTGTTAGTAAGTTTTTGGAATCGTAACCTAAGTCAGGGTCTCACAAATCCATGGTCCATCTCAAAGCCATACTTACAGTGAAAAGGAAATTTAAGGCCAAGTAGCCCCATTTGGGGCAAACTCTTGATGGAAGCTGCTAAGATACAAACATTTTGCAAAGCAAGTAAGGAAATATTTCCTTTTCCATTGAATCAACTATGGAGTTAGTTGAGCCTGCTCAAAGTAATTTTATTTTAAAGAACACAAGAAATTATAGGTAAAAATGATCCAAGAAGTGCAGATAGCAAAGTATTTTTAAGAGAAATATGAACATGAAAACACTGAGCATCAGGAAGAAAAAAAGATGACATGAAAGTAGGTACTTAGTGAGGGAAAAAAGCCAATTTCCTTTTAAGAATCATTCAAGTTAAAAATAAAACTTATTTTGTGATGTTAGTAGCTCACACTAATTTTCCAGCTTGAGAGATCATAACTCCTCCAGCTGTGATTGCAAACTTTCTTTGAAACTTAGCTATTTGTATTTTTAAAAATAATTGGAGTGTTCTTACAGTGCAAACATACATACTTTTTTTGGCTTGCACAGTGAATATTCGAACGAAAAAATAATTAAAGCAGAGAAAAAAATAAAAAACAACCTAATCAACAGTACAAAAATATGCTCCAAAAAGCAACATCATACATAAGCACCATTTTACAATTTCGTGTTAATATCCAACCAAAGAAAAATCTCCATTCAAAGCTGTTGGGTTTTTACAAACAAGTTGAAAACTTGATCAATGCCGCTATTTAGAAGGAAAGTGGTGAAACTAAATACAAGATAATCATCAGCAGGACTGAAATTCTTGGGAAAAAAAATTAAGTTATCAAACAGAACAATATTTGGAAAGATTAGTATAAAGATAAGCAACGGAGTTGCTCTGAATCAATATGAGGAACTAATATTAGCAGAGGACAAAACAGTTCTTGCATACTTTGCTGAAACTATTTGTCAAATTATCACATGGGAAATTTGAGTCTGATGCAAAATCAGAAGCCTGTAGCTGGTATACTGATCTGATGTCCAGATAAAAGGCAGAAAGTTAATCAACTACAAATGGAAACTTTTCAAGGTTGAAGAGGAAGGACTGTTAATTGCTGGGTTGTTGGGTTTTGTTTTGGTTTTGTTGTTGTTGTCGTTGTTATTTTTTTTTTCAAATCTATAAACACACTGAACTGTATGCTGGGAAAACTACTCATAATTTCATCATAAACTTAAAATACCAGTTACTCGGCAACATTTGAGAAAGACGTGATCAAGACACCAAGACACCACCTTCCTAATAACAGAAACTCAACACATACAGCAGAAGGATATCCTTTTCTACACTAGGAAAATCTACACGCTGAACATCTTCAAAAGTCTCATCTACAAATCTTCTGGACTGCTTCCAGGTCTTATTTGTATATTCATAAAACAGACACTAACAGATCAGATTTAATAAGCAATGGCTGTCTTCATCGATTTGTCACCGATTTTCTGGGAGAAAAAAACATGCCACACAACATGAGTGAAGAAACATGTACAAACTAAACTTATTTCTTGGTAGAAACTCCTACAAGAGCCCCCCCACCCTCTTACAGATGGGCTACTAAATCACTGCATTTCTCCACTCTGCTTATCAGGCTGTTCTCATGGCAAGCTATATTCATTAGCCGTGCACACTAATAATGTAGCATAAGAAGATGCATACGTAGACACGCAGAGCAGGAAAGAAGGAAGTGAAGATAAGCTAGAAGTGGACAAAGACTTTCAATTCATTACAGAAGCTTATTTTAATTGTACTAAGTAAGACCCAGAAAATATTTCTGTAGTTTTGTGAAAGTCAAAGTATTAGATGTAAATAAACCTCAATTATGCTACCTAAAGCCAGTAAAAATAACTGCAACAAGGCCTGAAAAATTTCTTAATCAGGCAAAAAGAGATGAAGACACAGTTGTCCCTTCCAACTCATTTCTTACGTTTCAGGGGGACAGATGTCTTTGAAGTCATTTCAGCAGCGTTATCTGCCTCATATGCCTCCTCTAGCACTTCTGGTTTTGCAGTCACATCTTTGTCATGTAATAATGCTCTTTGTTTATATACAGGTCCCTTTGCTTATATACACAGGTCCCTCCTTTGCACCTTTCCCCCCCACCACGAGAAACCAACACTGGACAAAACGCTGTCAAACAGGAAAAATGAGAACTCTGCACCCATTTAAATAATTATGTTGATCTCAGATGTTCCATCAAATACTGCAGGTATCTACATTTAAAAACATTCATGTTCGCAAGATTTTTGATTCTGTGTTTTAAATATTTTTGTCTAGCATAGTTAACTTTTACAACTAGAAGGAATGTACAACTTAAACTCTCTCTCCACTACCTGCAGCAAATTTGACTCCAAACCACCAGGTCCATGGCATGATGGAATGATGAAAGACATGCAGGAATGTTACTTGATTGTTTTTCTTACGCAGCACAAAAAATATCTGAAACAGATTTTTAATGAACAGAATGTTACAGGAGATAATAGAGCCCAACATACTTACAGAAAACTGTATGCATCAGTGCTGGTTGTTCACTACTATAGATTTAAAAATTCTTCACAGTTGCAGTTTTGGGAGAAGAAGGGAAGCTGAGGCTCTGGATATGCAGACTAGTTTTCCAAAAAAAATAATTAAACCAGTATGTAAAATCCACCTGCGGATTCCCAAAAGCCAGGGCAAGCTTTGAAAGTAAATGCCTATGGTTGAGCCACCACCGATGTGTGCAACGGACAGCGTAAGATGGACTTGCTTGGACTGAGAAGTATCTAGAAGCATCAGATTTTAAGTCCCCTGAACTACTAAGGCAGGGTCATTTGAGAAAATTAACTGAAGGATTAGCAACAGACAGAGACAGCAGAAAATACTACGTTAGAGAAATAGCACTTTATTATGAACACTGACTTAGCTGCCCCTGGAAAAAGGCAAAATTGGACAGAATATAGGTAGGTATTCATGATCGATATTGACTGGTCACATTTTAAAGGACAGACATTGAGGGAAGTGTTGAGGGAAGCGTTAAGGGAATAGAGAGCAAGAAAACCGTGTAAGGAGAAGTCAGGTCATGCAAAGGGTAGTATCAGATGACAAGCAAAGGAACACAGCAGAAAAGAAGGCTGCTGTGCCAGGGAAAACATTTGGAAACAGCTGACTTCAATACAGCTAAGAAGTTACGTTTGCAATAAAACCAAAAAGCTGCTGAGAAACAAGTACCTGAGTGGGTGGATTCAAACAAAACATTTTTTAAAAAAGATTTTTTCAGGCCTAGTACTAATTAAAAAGAGCAGTCTAACCACTGGGTAATAAAGGTAAATAGAGGACTAAACTTGTCAAGCTTTTCCAGTTTTAGCATTCCTGGCCCTTCCATTGCCATTCCATTTGGCTCAGTCAGTAAGATATTCCCGTGTTGAATCATGAGTATTTGCAGATGAAAGTTAGATGGCTAACTTTGCTGGCAGGGTGTAGAACATCCTAACTGCTCATGAGTCAGCTCCTGAATCAACACTATTGCACCCCACACAATAAGGCAAACGAAATCACAGCTGATTCCAACACTCAGAAGCTAGTTGGAGAATAGGTAAACCGCCCTGGCGAGGTGTCAGTCTTGGGAGGAAGGGAAGGCAGATGGCTGCTGGTGGTGAGCGAGGTCTGCATTCTGCTTCAATGCATTGCTGCTCAGACTTTCTCTGAAACAAGTCAGAGAGACAGCCTGGTATCAAACACATCTATAGTGACCACGAAGGCATGCAAAGGAATTTAGAGGAGGTAGGTATGGCAATTTATGCTGTATTCAGAGCTGCTGATGCAAACGTTCTGGATGTGGAAGATAAAATCTGAAGATGACGTGTGAAAAAAATTCAACGTGATCAACACCATTTTTTATCTGCAGTGTGGGAACAAGAATTGCCATACCAAAACAGGTTAGTGTATTCAGCTGTAAAACGGACATGTTGTCAGGGCTTCCTAAATTTTTAAAGGTGTGTTCTCTCATTAACATTTTTCCTGATAATAAAGGAATGACAGTGTAAATGGACTGTAAGACGAGACAAGATAATAAGGCTAAACACCTTGATGGTATTCCAATAATTGAAGGATGGAGGGATAAATAAAGAGCAATTTATGCTCCCAGCCCCCAACAGCACCGGTTCTTCTACTGTGAAAAGGAAACGTCACTACTTCTTTTATTAGTCTACAAATACTTACAGTGTCTAATAATTCAATGAACTTGGAAAAGTAGTAAAGCCAACAAGTTCGTACCATCTGCAAGAGTAAAAACCAGAAATTGTCACATCACAATAGCCATAAATAAAACTAAACAGCTGCAGGAAAAATAAGTAACTATATAAAAAAGGATTGGGACAAGTAAGCGGTATCACAAGGTTGACAGAAACATTGAAATGTAAGGTTTGATTGGTTTTTCTTTAAAAACACAAACAATTTTTTAATCATGAAGGAATTTTAAAACCAAGAAGAACAAGGTAACAAATATGTTGCTGCTTTTTTTTTTTTCCCCCAAGCAATCAACCCCTCCAGTTAACTCACATGCTCTACATTATGCAAGAGGGCATTTCCATTTAGTGTATTCCACTCTACAGCAGTGGTTGTTCAAAAAGCATTTCCAAAAATAAAGTCAGTGTAGCATGACAATTCAGCTTTGCATTTAGCAACTTACTCTTAGAGCTGTAGGTGACCTTGAGTAGTCAACGATATCGCACCGGAATGAGTACCCTGTGGCCCAACCTGACATAAGAAACTGGAGCAAAGAAAAGGGAAAGGGCAAAGATTTACTTTATGTCTTTTGAAAAATTAATTAATTTCGGATTACTTTTGCAATCACTAAGCAGGAGGGGAAAACAATATTAAAAACTTGTTGAATCAGCAACCTTGTCAATCATCCACCTCTGTGTGGGCCAGCTACTATAAAACCCTCTGCTGTTGCAGATTAATGAATTTCTAGTTCCAGGACCACACCTACAGACAAGAACTTTCTTCCTACACCCATTATCTCAGCATTAGTAACTGAAGAGGAGAAACAGATGCATCTCAAAAACAATGTTAGAAAAGCAACTTACTGTATAAATCAGACCACAAAACCAAATCAAACGTTTTTAAATTCATTGTAAATTGTTATCACGACCAAACATCTTAATACTGAAAAGAAACCAGCAGAGCATCTTAATACTGAAAGAAAAGCAGCACAACAGAAAAATATAGCTTAATATCATTAAAGACAAGACACAAATCAATATGCACTATATTTTTAGGATCATAGTTTCTAAAATTTTGCTTAGTTAAACTATGTGATTCAATTAGTCTCTCCCTGAGAGGAGGGACGAGGAGCGAGGGGTTTACAGTGAAGAGCACACACATAACCAAAGGACTCTATGTAACAAATATCATTTAATCTTTTCTCTTGGAATATATTAAAGTTAAAGCTCAGACAAGAGCAACATTGTTAATATTACACTTGGCTCATTGCCCTGCCAGCCACTAGGGCTGCTGCATCTTAGATCTGTTTTATAAAGTGCTTCTCGTCCATTGATCATCGTCGTCCACTCGGGCACAACAGCGAGTTCAGCTCTCTTTACAGACTGAGGGGTTTAGTCTGCGACTGCAACAGATGTTTAGCTTCCTAAAAGAATCAGTTGCTTAAGTAAAACAAGATTTGAAACACCACCAAGACAGCACAATCCTTAAGCACCCACCCAATGGCTGTGATCCAAAGTGGGGAAGAATCAGCTTTTTGCTGGGAGACAGACAATAGCAGAGATTCAATCTGTTACACTCTATCCATGCATTCCTTCATTAAATTGTAACATGGAATTCTTGACAATTGAATAATGTGTTACTGTCAGACACAAACAGAAGTTTAGTATTTTTTTTGTTTGTTTCTGAGGGTTATATCCAAAACCAAACTTAGCGCTAAATCACAAAAGGAAGTTTGGTGATTTTTCAAATAAAGGGGTAAATAACAAATGCGTGCATCTTGCACACCACTTATAGCTTTCCACACAATGGCCACAGCACAAAGTAGCTGCTGCTGCACTGGCTGTAGAGCACTTAAAAGAGGTGTCAGGCAAGTCACTCTAACTCTTGATGAAATTTATGCAAACTGAGCTGAAAGTATCATGCCAAATTGGCAGGATACATCTGACAACATTTTGTTAAGAGTTTTCCACACCCAAAATAGCCTCATAGCCAGATTTAACACAAAAAGGGTCAGTACTAGCATAGTGATGTTTCACCAAGCAAATGTATAAGGTTATCATTCACACAATGCTACTGTTAAATAGCTACACTTTTGAAAAAAACCAAAGCACAGCCAAAACCAAACCAAACAAACAAACCCCCAAAACAACAGACATTATCTATCTTAAGTTTTAAAAGCTGGTTCTGAATTAAAATTTTACTTGGTCTATCCCATTCATGGTTACAGATTTTTAGGTCATTCAACATACAGTGCTATGCAACTCATCAGGCTTTCCAGTTTTGAAAGTCTAACACTTGCTTCAGCTATGAAATATAGCAAAATCTCAACATTCCTATTGAGAAAAAGAGCATTTACTATTTCTGGGAGAGGAAAAAAAAAAGTAAATTAAAAAAAAAATCAATGCTAAAGATTTTCATGTTAGTTTTGTTGTTCTTTTGTCAACTTCTGTCATTTAAAAGGCAGATCTAACTGAAGATTATTCTATAGTAAACATACTCTACACAGTGTGTGAAACATCAGTGTTGACTGTCACATAGTAAGACAGAAACAATTACAACAGACTAAGAAAGAGATATAGTCTGCTTTAACTGCCAGAGCCCAGGGAAATGAAGTAAATTATGAGGATTTTTAATTTTGTAAAATTATATATAATTACACATAGAATATTTTACAATCTCTCTTTCTAGGTATGAATTATTCCCTTTTTTCATGTTTTAGCTCAATCAGTTTAGCATACTGCTTGGAGAAATATAATTAAAACAATCAGAATAATAGTTTTTTTGAGAATTGCAGAGTGGAAAAAATGCATTTATTAAAAGTTACTAAGAGGACAGTTAGATACAAAATATATGTTACAAATAAAAGTAGTACTTACTTCATAAGTCATATATAGAGAGAGGGCTACCACACTAAAATTGTAACATGCCATTATCTGCCTGAGTTCAAAAGGTTTTTTATTTTCCATCAGTTTGGGTCCCAAGGAAGTGACAAAATAAATGTAGGTTCCAATGATAAACGTTGTTGGAAAAGGTGAAGACATGAGTGGCCAGCCTTCAAGTCTTGGATCTAGACAAAGTGGGGGGGAAGAAAAAAAAAAAAAAGAGAGAGAAATCATATCCTTCCAGTACTTAATAAACCATAAAATGGCCACAGAAAGGTGCTTAATTCTTAATGGTTTTGGTTTTGCTGTCACTGATCATGTTTCAGAGTCCATTCACCTCAAATCCATACCAACTGGATAACAAGATTTAGCACCTGTAGGATTCAGTGCTTCTTTTTGCATCAGTTCTTCACACATAATGAAAAGGAGACACATAAGCAACCTGATTTTCAGTCTAGAGCTCTCCTCTGTGAAGACTCCACATTTTCACACATGAACGAGGCTCAGAGGGCAGCACGGGAAGGCAACGCACAAGCAGATCACCGAGGCTGCATTTCCATCTGAGACTTCATCCTTCTGGAAAAGCACGAACCTTATTTCACAAGCTCAAGTCACAGACAGGGACTAGCCCCACTTTTCAAGATTCTTGAGCTTTATAAGCAGTACTGCATTAGACATAGCAAGTACAGGGATTTTAACGTTAGAAGACCTTCTGTCCCATCAGCTGGTATTCACAGCTTAGCACATGAGGCTTCTGCCTGTTGAGCCCAGACACGTCACCACTCTCACAGCACCATAGAACACACTTTCATATTACCAGTCTCCAAACGGCAAAAGTGTTGCAAGTTCCCCTCCAGTTACCCCAGAGAGAAGTATTGCAGAGAGTCCTTCTCCTACACACGCACTGCTCCCTCTCCCTGCAGCTGAGGCTCCCTCTGAGCTTCACCATGACCCCACTGCGCCCTTCTGTGGTTCATCACGGCGTCCCATCTCACCAAAGACTTCAGCGTTTCTCCATAAGCAGGAGAACTGACATGAGCTTCACGTATTTCTTTTTTTTTTTAACGTATATTTTTTTCTAATTTTTATAAATTGACTTTTGGAAGATTAATTTCTGAATGATCCCAAACTTAACTCCTGACTCAGTAAACTGCTGGTTTCATGGTTTGCTCCTGTATTTTGGGAGTGAAATTACACTACTGCAATTTTTGCTAAGTGTTTAGTTCATGGACAAATGTCTTAAGTCAGTGATTTTCAACCCACAGCATTCAAGCAACATGTCACCCATGAGACCCTTTTGGTGTTGTTTGCAGCCACTGGAAGTTTTAAAACAGATTGAGGAGGAAAGCACATTGCTCACAGGCTGTGATGTGCCCTGTGCTGGTGCCCACAGACCTAAAAGGACTGTGAACCACAGCACTGGGCACCTGTATGTTTTGCACTGCAAGAGAATCACCAGCTCTTCACAACTGACTGTTTTTTTCTGCATCCACCCCTTGCACTGATGCTACGAAAACTTTCCCATTGCTCTTCCCAGCCTGATCCTGAGGAAACCATGTCCAGCCACTGACGGTACACTACAAGATGCCAAATACAAGCACTGTTAGGCAGGGAGATGAGGAACTCAAATTCTGAAGTCATGGGCACTGCAGCAGAAATACTGTGTCACCCAGCTCCATCCTAATCCACTTTGTCGCATGAGTTACACGGATAAAACTCCCTTTTCACTTGCATGCAGTGATTCTACAGAAAAGGAGAAATGGTTCTCAGCTGTACTGGAAAAAATAAATTAGTAATTTTATTGATCAAACCTTAAGTGCTTCTCAAGGTTTCCCCAGGAATCTGCTAATCCCTGTCACTATGTGCCTACCACGGTGAGGAACACTCAGGGGTGCCACTGCAACGGATGGGTTTTAACCCCAAACTTGAGATCTTCTCTGTCGTTTTTTGGTAAGCATGCAGAACCACAGAACATGAAGCAAAACACGTTTAATATCCTCATTCCAGTTGCAACAAGAGACTAAAATTCCTTTTAAAAATGGAACTGTGACACAGTTAATTACTCTGAGGATTAATTTCAAGATACTATAACTTATCAGGGCTTTTATTTCTTTTACTTTGCAAAAGCAAAATACAGTTAACATCATGCACTTAGCTCAATCAACTGATAAAATATCATTGTTTGGTAAGCCTTATGTTCAGTAGCAAAAGAAAAACAAACTATTTCCACACACCAGAAACTCTTCCAGGAGAATCACTGTCTGCATTTTATTTAGTCTGAACTTATAACCATAAACTAGCTCAGTTTTGTTTTTTTTCCTTTTTAAGAAAGCAGAAACTAGTCTGTTCTTTGTAGTTAGAGATGTCAATATGTAACCTTGCAAGTCTTAAAAACATTTACAGGAAGACAAAGCTACTTTAAGTTGATAAACAGTACACCTAGAATAGCTACACATTGCTATTCAGAATTATTGAAAGTTAATAAGTTTTAGATTTAAATGACTCACCGGCATCTTTAATCCATTCATCATACAGTAGTACAGCCTTTGATGTCAGATTGCTAAAGGCCATTTTCACTTGATTAAGATTTTATGATGCTGCCTGCAGGAAAACAACACAAAACAGAAATATGGATTTTTGTAATTAATAAAATAAAGGTCAATAAAGCATTTTAGAAAATATTCTCATGGAACAGAATAGAAAAAAATAGAGACGGGGCTAACAGAGCACCACGTGTGAAATACAGATCAGGGAGCATTAGCTGACCACATTGCAGTATGCCTGATGCTAATTTATAGCTGAGCTGTTACGTGCAACAATATGATTTTGGAATCTCTACATAACAAACAAGGTGCCTTTATGCCATAAAGCATTATCTCAAGAAACCATACTGTGGTTAACCGTTACAGTTGAGGGGTAGATATAAAAAAAGAGCAGTTGCTTAAATTTGTTTTTATTGACCTCTCCACTTAAAGTCACTTACACGTGAAGAAGTTCAGCTTTGCAACATTTACTACAGAAAACTTTAATTTTCTAACTAAGAAGTATTTCTAAGGTAGGTGGGAAGGAGGAAAGGTGCCAATATGTCTGCATACTCCTTTTAAATACAATAATTAGCTATGTTATAATTAGTATGCAAATCACACTCTGATGAATCAACTGTTTCCACACCAGGATCATGAAGTGTCATAGCACCACCAGTAATATCATTAACTCACAAAAATTATCCAGCATATCCAGTTTGCATGCAGCACCACCCACGTATGAAAACTTTTCAAAGAAGCGTGCTTATATGAATACTGACTTTTGCTTCAAAATCAAGTACTCATCAGCGCCTACCTTGCCTCACTCCCCCTAGAAAATACTTCCTTAAAAATCCCAACACGTTTGGAGGATGCCTCTCCCACTCAGTGTCTCACTTTTCCGTGCAATTTCTCTCCACACCCCTGTGCAATCTTCTTCACACCGTATTTGCCTTTATCAGTCCAGGCTTCAGCACACCTTGATAACCAGCTCCTTTCCTCTATCTGCCCTTCTGCGTCTCCCCCAGGCTAAGCAAGCTGTGGGTCTGGAGAGCCAGTTCTGCCCTCATGATGGTAATGCATCTTACTCCTCAGATCTCCCCACCATCATATTCTCATCTGACCTCACCTTAACTCTCCTGCAAAATAATTTCCCCCTTATCTCAGCTTCTACAAGTGGCTCCTGTACAATGCCATTTCACAGGAGCTTTAAGGCACCTCAAAGTACACTATACACACCCTTCATCACAAGATGCAGCACAAGACAAGCCTGCCTGCAACAGAGTTCATCTGATCTACCTCTTCCCAGTTCTCGTTTTGCTACCCACTTGTTTTCTTGCTTGCACTTCTGTCCTATGTGTCTGTACATCTGAAACCACCATCAATTTCTTGTTCAGAAAAATATTCCCTCTGCAAGTCTCCTTAAAGTTCACATTTTCCAGAAATACCATCCTCCAGCATCAGCATTTCCCAATGCAATGTCACTGCCTTTATGCTGACCACTTTCATATGGCCTATGTTCATATTATGACATTCGCTACAAAGCTGTATGTTTATAAAGGAGCAGAGGACATCGTCTTCCTTTTCTAATGGAAACTTGAGTGGCCCTCTTCCTTTTGACAATAGCAATCACACAAGAGAAAAAGATTTTAGTGTCAGAGAAAAATTATAAATATCCCTGCCACCTTGCTCCAAAAGACAAACTATGGATGATATCAAACATTTGTAGACCCAACCTTGTCTGAAACACCAGATACCTCAGATTGTCTGACTGTATCAACTGAGCAACTCAGACGAAAGTAACTGGTGCTGGAGTGAAGTGCTAAAAATCTGTATTTTACAAATAATTATTTTATTAAAATAGTTAGATTGATTACAGTAAGTTATCCTTAAAATCCAGTATTCTGACCATTTCAGTCCCATGAGAACAGTCTATCAAGAGACAAGTCATGGCAAACAGGACTTGTTCAGTGGTTATAATGATATTCTACCAAAGCCTACAGACACCTTCTGCACAGTACGGCTCAATATTTCAATAAAAGTGTATTCACTGAATACAAACAATCACATTACACTTAATCAGTAATTCAACAAGGAAAACAGTTTACTGATTTCACTGTCTTTCTGCTCCCATCCTGATGAAGATGTTACTGGAACTCAGAGTGGCTAGCTCAACATGCTAACCAAAACCTATGTTGAATGAGTAACCTACTGCTTCAAACGTGCTCTAAAAAATCTAGAAAATTCTGGTCTGGATGCTGGCTCAAAATGAATTGCCATTAATTACAGGTTTGGGGGTGTTGATTGACATTTCCTCCCTCTTACAGTGCAAAGCTCTCATCCTGACTACTGCATCCTCACAAATACAGAATTCTGTACTGTCATCCACTTGAGTAGTCAACAGCGCATTAATTTCGCACTAGGAGTCCAACAAACCCACTGTCAGTGTTTAAATAGCAACTTTTATGCCTGGTAAGCATTGGGACCAAAAGCACGCTTTTTATCTGGAACCAGACTCTATTTCCAATAGATAGTTTCTGCTCATAGTAGAAAGGCAGCAGATCAAAAGAGCAAATCCTCACATTTCCCAGCCCCTACCATACTGATGGAGAGACATTTGTCCCACCTCTTCTGACCCCAGCACTCACAGCTCTTTAAAACATTTCACAAGAGCTAAGACAGTAGAGGGTCTTAGCCCACGAGGTTTCTTTTCTGTTCATAACCCCGCACAGCAGCTGCTAAACTTGTTCTGGAAGTTTCTGCAGTTTAGTTACTATCCTTGAGAGAAGGATGTACCAGCGAGACAGTAGCCACAGCCTCACCACACAGACATACTGACCAATCAATTAGTCTGAATCCGAAGGTAAGCACAGTAAAATAAGTTAAAACTAAATATTTTAAGAGCAGTTATTTTCTTAACTAGCTGCCTAGTTTTCCTCTGGAAGTCCAGTTCTGTGAAAAATTGTTTGCATTAATATTAGGCTTTCAGGTTTTTTTTTTGTTAACTACCTACAAGTAGAGTTAATGGCAACATGGAAGGTATTTTGATTTATCCTGCTATACTTACTTCACACACAAATTCACACATACAGGAAAACAGTATGATCAAGGCTTGTTTTGTTTTTGTTTTGTTTTTAAATAGAAGAGTAAAAATACCCCATGTATCCATAACACAAGATAAACAACTAGCTCGTGCTTCATCAGAAAACCAGACCATTTTTGAAAAACTGTTTTTTTTCCAGTAAAACTGTGTTGTTAAGAAGTAACCTGATAAAGCTTTGACCATAATACAACCTTCCGTAACGTTTGGCAGTTTTGAATTCTACAGAACTTGTCCTCTAAATGTGAGGCTGGAAATATTTGGCCTGAAGGGACAAAGACTTGGGGGCAGAGAAGGCCATTTGTTAAATACGCTGTTTAGTTCTTCACGCTGTAAACTCATCTGCACATTCAGCATTTGCATAGCCACAGTTCAGTCAGCAAAAAAAAATAATATATATTTAGTCTGCATACCTGCTAATGTACTTATGGAATCAGCACATTGTCACTTTTATTTCCAATGTTCCACTTCCTGCTTTATTTATAAAATTAAAAAAATGCAACTAAAATGCACTAACAGTAGGGAGTTTTCTTTTTAAAATGGAGTTTCTAGATTGTAGTAACCTCTCAAAATAAGGGCAGTTACATTATAGTCTGCATTAGCAGACTAATTTTCAAAACTAGGTTATTTTAAATGACATATTGGAAGCAATTTACATAAATTTTAAAAAATGCAGTCATGTAAGTTCAGTCTGCCCAGCTTGAAAAGTTCTAAAGAACACAAGAGGCGGTCCTCTGAAACACACATATTTGCAAAAATAAGCACTGAAATCACCTCCAAAACATATGCAGGGTACTCGGCTCTGAGGAAGAAATAAGCGCTATTTTTCTTCTTTTCCTTGTATTTAAAAATGTCAATGGAAGTATTATTGTGCATCTAGGTTCAAGCCAGCTGTGCTAATAACATACCTGAAGAAACCTTTAAACAAATGTGTGTTCCCCATTATAAAAACAGAGGGTGTAAGTGAGGCAAATGAGGGAAAGGGCTGTGTTAAAACAGCAAAGTCATTTGCTGGCCTCTGGTCCCCTGCAGCTGGGCAGACAGAGCCCGCTAACTGCAGCTGAGTTGAGGCACATGGCTTGGCAGAACCAATTTCAAATTGGACCATTACCTTTACTGGAGAGGCAAAGGTAGATGATAAGATCATTTTCACCAGCCAAAAATGCCACAAATACCACAGCAAACCATATGAGAATACCTCGTGATGACAAGTAGTAGGTAATAAGTTGTTGGAAGTGCTCAAGTCAGGTTAGCACAAAAACTATTAGTGATTCTTGTAATGGGAATTACTGGTATGCCTCAAGCACTCCTTATTTTTAAATGAGAGCGAGAAGTTTCTCACATTCCTCTGCTTAACCCGCAGGAAAGATATTTGCCATTCTTGATGCTCATTTATTCCCCCTACATAGTTTTTACATATTGAAACAAGTATCAACATTTGCTTTTAAATAGCAATTTTACAAGTGTTTTATGTTGATGGTTACTGAACAAAACAAACAAATAAACAAAAGAACTTGTCGGAAAACCATGCAGAATAAAAAAATCTAATGTGAGTTCGTCACTCCAGAAACCAGTTCTAGAAGCCACAGCTAATTATTAGAAAGATGGACAAGCTACTTTTAACAGGGACGTCTTAGCAAAAGACTGGAGAATATGACAACACAGTACAAACTCCAACGGGGTAATTTCCACTCAAGGCAGCTCCCAAAAGCAAAGGTTCCAGAGCATCCCCTCCGGCCTGGCAAGCAGGTAATGACAGGCGGACCCCCCACCCCACAGAGCCCGCAGGAAGATGGGGAGAGCCTGCAGAAAGAACTGACCCACGCAGATCTGATTTCAAAATGGTATCTTAAGAAGTGACAGTAATAATGGCTTACATATTCAGACACAATTATGAAATTTTCATCTTTCAGAATCACTTGGTATACTGTTGTTAATTCTTCTCTTGAAGTTCAGAAGGTAATTAAATCAGGATGTTTCACAGATGGTATCTTCAGCTTTACCTGGGAAATACCAGCTCTGCCCTTCCTATTTCCCAAGGCTGTGTGCTTACATAATTGCAGTTATTTTAACTACGTTACTCCCTTATGCCACCTGGCAAACAAATACAAACTGCCTATTACATTAGACGGATTACTCACCTATATTCTGCAACAAAGTTTTAAGCTTCAGCTGGGTGTCTCCTGTTGTTAAGGATTTCCCTGAGAAGAGTTTCCATCGCCTTCCCCATCCCTTACGCCTTCTCTCAGCCACCCAACCCATTTTTTTTAAAGATTCATCTCACATTCAACTGTAGCCTCAGTTGGCTACGACCTGCTTAGCATTAAGTGGCCTTTCCTTTTTTTGATAGTATCACTTGTAAACACTGTTCCTGTTAGATGACAGTTCTGCCCAAGTGAGTGACAGAAGGCAGGCAAGGCAACTCTCTGCAACAGAGGTGCTCGGAGAAATTTCCAAGTTTTGAGAGATGTATTAGTTAGTTGTTACCTTGATTAAGTTTCAAACTTTGTCTTTGAAGCCAGTCCATTTTAAAACACAAATCCTAACTCCTTAGAGCGCAAAAATCCCTGTGTGTACATTTTAAAGTAGACATTGGAGAGAGAATAGCAAATTTCAAAATAAATATAAATTCCTTTTCAAAAAGGTGGACATCCTAAAAACACATGGAAGAAATTTAGAAACTATATTAGAAAGTGTACCTGTAAAATTCCCCATTGACAGGATTCAATAAGAGATCTAGCACTTACCCTATGTAATCACCGTTACTGACTTACGTACATGGTACCTCTTCATTTAACGCTTTGATTTTTAAACTAGCATCAAATCTGTCATTCACCCACATGAATAAAGTAGTCTGTAAGCAGCAGAACTGGTGAAAACACATTTCATTTCACACTTCAGATCCATTTTCTGCCAGGCTAATGGATTTACCATTCTTATGATGTGTAAAATAAAGACCAGTTTGGATTTCCTTCCACACCTGCCTATAAATTGTTAAAAGAACTGATACTGCAGACTTCACATCAAGGTTGAACACCTTGGGGAGAGGTGGGGAAAAGCATCTTTCTATGGGAACGGGTTCAGGTTCTTCATGGGCCACAGGTGCAGCCCCGTCTTGTGCCCAACTCCTGGCCAGAATCATTCAGACCTTCTCCTGGTCCACACACACTGATGCCACCACCAGCGACTGCTGAACAGAGAAGCCCCAGTGAGCAGCCCCACAGCATCACTGCTGATCGGTCCAGTCCTCAGGTAGCTGCAGGGCAAGTCACAGCAGCTCACTGACCCAACTGAAAGCTTAATCTTTCGAGAAAAAAAAGTTCTTTTTCAGTCAGCTCTGACCTGAAGGGCTGAATGGACCTAAGCAGGCAAAGAAAACATCGAGACACATGAACTGGGATCCCGCAGGCAGGGAGGAAGGTAGGAGTAGCAGCCCTGTCACAGGTCCCTTTAAGCTGACACTGAAACCATGTAGTGAGGACACAGAACCATCATGTCCAGTCCTGCATAATTATAGACAACCACATGTTATATCCGTAGTCACGAATTTCACACACTGCACCTGAGCAAGTCATCGCTGTGTCCATTACAAGCCACAAGGGACACTCTACAACACAAGAACTGAAGTCACAGAAATCACATTGTGCTACCATACAGCAGGAAAAGATCTGGCATCACCAATATCTTGAACATCTTAAATGCATCACCTGGGGTTGCAGTGATGCATGGTGAAAGTGATGCTAGGGACTAACATCCTACATCACATAGTAAAACAGATCAAGTACAAACACTCCTTGCAATCATAGCCTGGAAGGAGGTTTCTTTACAAGTTCAAACTCAGTTATCAGTTTAACTCAGGTATGAGGAAGACACTGGACAGGTCTCTGAAAAGATTCCCAGTTTCACTTGGGAAGTGAACACCATGGACATCAGTGTCTTTTCCCCTGTTTTCTCTCCCTGTATTCCCAATGCTTCAGAGAAAGGCAAAAACATAATCAGGGGAAAAAGCTTCTAGAAATTTTAACTTGCTATCAGTGTTCCCCTGCCTTTACGAAAAACTCTTTACTTGAACATTTGCATGCCAGCCATCCTGCAGCCAGCTGGTCTCACCTGCCTACCCCTCTGCTTCGGGCAGAAGCTCTTCTCATTGGTCCTCCAGTGCCTGACTTGCACTTGGCTTCTTTTAAGTTTCATTCCAGCTCAGTGACACCAGCTCACAAAGTCACCTAACCCTGCCTACATGGTGAGCCCTGTGGCACATGTCGCATGGCAACTTTCACCTAGAAGTCAGAATAAGGTTCACCTATGATGCCATTTTTTTTATTAACACAACCTCATTTCCATTAGATAAGGATATATCATTACCCTTATCAAAGACCTTTTTGACAAAGTATTGATTTAGTAATTGGGCCATATCTGACTCAGGTTAACTTCCTCACCCAAAGGACTTAACAGATTCTCCTTTTTCCTCCTTGCTTATTATGTAACTATAAAACTTTCTACAGCATTTCAATTTTTCCTTCAAGACCAGATCAACTAAGTTTTTGGTCACTTTAAACAGGCTTTCACAAAATGAGAACCAGGGGCTAGAAGTAGAATAACACAACCTAGTATTTTCAGCTGAGCTACACAATCGTGCCAACTCATACACCCTGCACCCTCCTCTACCGGTCAACATCTTCATAACACACTAAGTTTTTACCCATTCTGTTTTTTGGGGTTTGTTTTGTTTTGTTTTCCTCTACAGCAGGGACAGTTCTGATAAATATATGTAAGAATTATTTACAGCTGTGGTGTTTCTAAGGCATACACATTTTTAGCAACCAAGCAAACCAGAATACAAAACTCTGTACTGAGCTAGAGGAGTAAGGAGTGGTATTTACCTGCACTGCAAAGATAGCACAGTCTGGGTTTTTTAACCTGCAAAGGAAGTATATTATTTTTAAGATACAATTTATAGGTAAGGTCTAAAAAGGTAGAGGGAGTGCAAGTGCTAAGAACTTTGAATGAAAGGGATCAAAGATGTCTGATGACATCAAAAGTTTGCATCTTAGAAGAGTAAAAATTAATGGGCTTTGTAGACACATCCACAAAATAGGACTAATGACATTTAATTTCTTCTCATTGTGGTGATGAAGATTGCTTGTTTTGAGTACACACTGTAGTTATTTGAATGCTTTGGTAAGACTCTTCAACTTCTTACCAGACACCCCTTTTAAGGTGAAGCATATGGAATGAAGATAAGTGTGTCCTCATATCAGTTATCAGTACACCTTCCCAGTATACCTGACAAAGGGCAGGCCACAAGCGAAACAGGCTCAACTAACATTGCCAAGATTTTGATCAGTCTAAAACTCTCCCTCCTTCTCTACTGTGATACCATTACCCAAAGTCTGTATCATTCCTGAACCTCTGAGTAAGACAGCTTATAACTGACTCCAGTGACGAGCACTATTGCTTATATCTACCTGCCTGATTAAAGTTACTCAAGCGAAAATATGAAAAGGGATATGAGTGAGACTGTCCGCTTCCTTCAGCGGCAAGCTGAGTCACTGAACTGGCTCCATCATATCTATCCTCATTAACAGTTAATGCACGTGAGTTAACTGCATACGAGAATCTCATACATCCAATTAATTACAATAGAAGCAATTTGCTACCAAGAACTGGTAGAGAATTTTGCTTGATATTACCCATCACTTAATAGAACAATGACATAAATAGTCACAGTGGGGGGCACTCCATGGAAGCTAAACAAATAGAGAAATGCAGAGCTAGACTTCGTCTCTGAGATGACTCCTTAAAACAAATGTGAACAAGATTTGCTACACGGGTAACACCTTGCTAATCTAGCTAATACCAATGGAAAAAAAAAGCAGACAAGCCTTCTTATTTCCAAAGTCCTCTTGTAACCAAGTCATCAATGGCAATGTACCTGTAGCTATTCATCGCTGTAGAAAAATAAATACAGAAAAACTAGACCATAAATTTCCACCTGTGGCAGACAAAGACAGGGAAATGGTGCTGTCTTTTGTAACATGAAAATACAGCAGAAAGGAGTTTCATAGGAAGAGACAAAAAAAAAAATACATCTAATTACCTTAAGAAAACAACATTCACCGTGAGAAAGAAGAGGTGAGCAAGTAAAGTGAAAAATATTCATCATTAACAAAGGAGAAAGTATTTTTCTACACTCACATCTTGCCTATAACATATACTCAACTCAGCTGCTATCACTGTAACTGCCACGGTGCAAAGTCAATATCATTTTACAGAACTTTTATTGCACCAGCTGGAATCTTGCTTGGTTCAGAATATTAGTAACGCTGACAACACCGGTGTGGAGTTGCAACATGGTATTTTGTTCTCTTTCTCTTTAATGCAGCAATTCAGAAAAGCCAAGCTGCTCCCACACCACTCACTCGTGCTGACGTGGGCTGATTTCCTTTACCATTGTTTCCCACTGCCTTGCACTTGCTCAACCTACCCACCCTCTGGGTCCTGGGCTGATATCCTAGGCAGCAAAATAATGTGTTCCTTCTGCTCTCATTTTGCTTGCGTTGCATTAGGCGGGCGTAAATTTTAAAGGCAGATGACATAGAACTGACACCCTCCCTTCCCTCCCCCTCTTTTTTTTTTTGTGTTGTTTAAGCTACCATGCAGCATAGCGGACATGCTGTTGAGCACTGTAAACAGCAGCGGTGTCACCCTCTGTAGCGGACATGCTGTTGAGCACTGTAAATATCAGCAACTGCACCCTCCATAGCGGACACACTGTTGAGCACTGTAAACAGCAGCAGCGTCACCCTCCCTAGGAGGCTCTTTCAAAAGAAAGCTGGAACCAGCTGTGTCGGCACCTTCTTCCACAAGGGCCCACACAGCGCAGCCCTGAACGCACTGCGACACAGGCTGCTGCTGCACAGCCAGAACGGATGGCAGAGCTTTAGGGTGACAAAAGCCATTTTAACGGAAATCTGTGCTAAGCGTGTTTTTAAACTGAAGTCTGAGAACACTCCCCCTACCCAAGGAAGTGCTCTGACAGTTATCATAAAAAAGCTGCCACTCCCAAGTTCAGTCTTGGCTCATGAACTGCTCTTGTGAATGTGCTTTTTGGAGTGCTCCAGGAAACTACTACACTGCCACATCCTAAAATCTTTCCAGTCCAGGGCTGGTAATTTGTACAGCTGCAGCTGGAGGTTCCAAATCACTGAGGGATATGCAATGAGATATAAAGGCCTTAGGTTCTGGGGGGTTTTGTTGTTATTTAAATCAACATTCTTCAGCATAACAAAAGGCCTAGTTAATCTCCACAAAACATACTCATGAGTATTAGCGTCAGGCAAGCCACGAATGTACATTATACTGTTGTTTGGAGACTGAGGCCTCTCAGAATAACTAAACAGAGCAGTAAGAATATGAATAGACTTCTAGTTTCCCCTGACACTCCTGTTTTTCCTCCTGCTTCCCAAAGAAGATCCCCACTGAAAACCCAAAATATTTATTTTGACTTGACAAGAGTTACTGCAGAAGTCAAATGCAGTTTCAGAAATGGAGGTGGGGTGGAAAAGTCTGACATTTCCCAGTAAGTGCCTGTTGCGCTCTGTACTCAAGGGAGGAATCATAGAGGGATGGAGAACAGAGAGCAAAGAGACATCTGAACGTTAGGGACAGCTGGAGGAAATAACCCTACAGACTCATCCTGTAGTCAAAGATGCTTGTCAAAGTTGCAATGTACTTATACTTTGAGTCCAGGGATGAACACATGGGAATTCATAGAACCATAGAATGGTTTGGGTTGGAAGGGACCTTAAAGATCATCTAATTCCAACCCCCCCCTGCCACTGGGGGTTAAAATTAGTATATTATAAGAGCCCTTTTGATTCTGTTTGAAATTTGAGTAAGCTTTTGGGCATTACTCAAGCCATTTTGGATGCTCTTTACAGTACTTCATGGTCAATAACTTTTCATAGCACCCTTCCCTTTTGAGGTGACTGCATCCCTTAGAGGGTGATCCAGTTTGGCAGTATCTGGGCACACGGGGTGAACACAAGAATGGGAGCACCTTTGCTCCCATTCAATACCAACTCAGTACTAACAGCAGTTCCAGAAATGCTCTTTTCCACTTGCTGCATAGGTAATCTTGTAAGGACAATAGAACTGTTGGATTTCCAAAGGGTTCACGTGAAAGCCCGGAGGGTCATATTTGGGCAACAAACAGTATGGAATAGGAACATTCATAGCTGCCTACAAGCATTAAGAGAGAGGACACATCAGTCAAGGTGACTCAGGGCAGTCAAAGGCCTATGGAGACAAAAGGAAAAGCTTGCTCCAAGGGCAAAGCAATGCAGTGTGGAACAGTATTCAGATGACAACCTAACCTCAAAAGCTTACATGAAAACAAAAATCTCCATCACCTAAAAATATTAACTGGCTTGATCAGTAAAAAGTGTCTTACAACATTGTTTTAAAAGAGATCTTGTTATAAAAATACAGCTTTAAAAATATATCAGTTCTTTGTTCAATTTCCAAGCAATCAACACACAGGAGTTTGCACAGCACAAAATGCAAAGTAGAGGCTGATATTATGGGAAAAATATATTAATGACATTACACAACTGTGAAGGTTTACTTCTGCTCCAGATCTAGTTAGATCCTTTGCTAAGAGGAATTTTTTTAAAGTTTTCATTATTTTGCACTTTCAGGAAGCTCAAGAACAGTCTACAAAGCAGCAGTATGCAGACTATGAGTTTGTAACAGTAGAGCTTTTTAAAATCAGCTTAAAACACCGAATGATAACTTCACAGAACAGGATGAAACACCACATTAATGCACAGGTTTCATCACAGGTATGTCATAAGGATTTTCCGTCTTCTATCAGTATTTTCCACTGCTACAGTTAAATGTAGTTTTTACCATTTTTCCAAGCATTCAGAGACCACCCAGGACCACAAGACATCGCCACAGTTTAAAATAGATCAACTCAGCCAGACAGCGTGTGGCATTGCACTTATTTCTTTTTCCCTCTTCCCGATCCTGAAAGATTGCCAAACACAAATAGCTCAAAAAAATGTATCTCATCAACAAAGTCCATTAGGCAACGGATGAATACAGAAATCACAGAAACACATCGGAATAACGCAGGAGACAATAATACTTCCAGCGCAGAAGCTTGGCAAGCAACAGAGTACTCAGCCTAATACTAATGTTCCTGTATAACACCAGTATACAAGAAACAGACAAGTGTCTAATAGTCTACTCAGCATGCAACAGCAGTAAAAGAGAAGAAAACTGGACTGTCTCCAGTGCAAAGAAAGATTAGGCTTATATATAACTATGCATTTAAGTTATCAGAAAAAGCCTCAGACAGCATTTTTCACATACAGGTTTCAGTGCTTTGCAGAAGAGGTCAGCATGTTTGGTTCTCTCTTTGTATGGAGCACTCAGACACCAGAGAAAAAGGGGCACCTTTCCCACCAGGTAGCGCAGCAAAGCTGTGAACAACACCGAAGTGTTGGGTGCCAGTTCACTATTCCCGTTACTGTGCAAAACTACCAGGGCCACACACCACTGTCTGAACCTACAGCAACGCTGCAGCCTGCATCACCCCAGCGCGTTTCTAAGCGCAGTGGTTTGTCTCCACTCTTTCTCTGCTACCTCGCCTCAGGATGATTTTAGCATTCACACTCAAACCAAGGAATTTGCTTTCACCTACACTCACTGCCTTCCATACACATTATAGAGCTGCAGGTTCATCCTGTCAACTACATCCAAAAGAGGGGTGCTTTCCTTCTAACTGGACGTCTTCCCACTGCTGTTGGCTCAACAGATGAGTCAAGGTCATATCATTTCACCATCTGTAAACGCAGCTCCCTTGCTTATCGCAAAAGGCTGTCTAGTTTCAATTAGGTTTTGCCCGATGCTCCATCACCTTGGATGAAAGCAACCGATGGCGTGCAATCACACCTCACAAGAATATGTGTAAAGTCTCTACAGGATAAAAGCAAGAACACCAAATTGCACAATTTCCACAGCTCCAGAGGCAATTTTCCATCCTGTACTTTTAAACATAGTTCAAATGGCGTATTTAAGCTGTTCAGTTTTGAAATACAGTAGCAACCTCATTTCAACAGGTTGGGCAAAACTCCAGATCAAACCAGAACTCTGCACGGTCCAGTCCATGTTCAGGAATCTTATTTCTGCAGCTTTTAGATAAGCACCTATAGTCGATCCAGTGGACCACTTCAGTTTATGAGAAGCAGTTTCAGGGTAATCTGGAATTCAGCTGGGGGATTTTTCACCCCCACAACATTTCAAACATTCATCAAAGGACTTGCTGAAGGGAGGCAGAGAGAGCTCTGACAGCTCCTCTCTTTCACACTCCCTCCTGCCAACCTTTTCCTTTCTCCAACATGTAAGAGTCATGTTCATGGTTAGAAGTTAAAAATGAGTGGACTTCCTGAACACCAGAGCTATGCATAAAAGCTGTTTACAGCCTTGCCTTACAGTTTTAGCACTTCTTCATGTAAAACCAAACTCAAGCACACTCCTCTATAACAACGTAACTTGGTACACAACAAAAGGTGCTACAGAAACAATGCTGTCAGCACGATAGCAATAATGCAAGTGACCAAAGGAATTAGTATCTTTAACAAAGTTTCTGAGGAACACAGCTCACAAGTACTTTTGAGAAAGGTTTAACTTCAAAGCTGGCAGTGAACACTGAGCTTCCTCCATTAGCCTCTTGGCTTTCGTACACAGTGTCTTCTACACATCTCAGTCACAAGAGCCAAGGGTGGACAGGGCAGTTCCAAAGTGCATTGCAATAATTTCTTTAAGCTTGTCAGACCCATTTTGTACAGTTAAAGTCTCAAAATCTTTTATTTCAGCACTGAAAAGCCACAGAACTCTGACTACAAAAGTGATCGAAGAATGTATTTAATGCAGATATTTCCAACTGTACATCTAAACAAACAAAAAAGGGATTGTAGTGGATGTTACAAATGCAAATACTGTAAAATACACTATTCACTTGCAGTATACCTGAGTCTAAGTAATTTTCACCTGTACAGGAGGAGGCAACATTACCAGCTACTACTTCTCTGAACAGACAATAGACATTTCCATGCTGCCCATCCCCATCTATTGGTAATACCACATGGTAAACAAATACCACAGTATTTACTTAACAGAATAAATGAGCACACCTGACCAGTAACCCTTATACTGCTGATGCCTGAGACAATACCTTTTCATTAAAAACAAGAAACACCTACAACGTTTTATCAAAAGAAAACAACTGAAAATATTGTCTGTAAAGTCTTAAAAAAAAAAACCAACCCACCAACAACCAGATACATTTGACAAATACTGTATTTCAATACTTAACTAAAGAGAAACACTTCTCCAACCCCCCCAAAAAAAGGACAAAAAAAAAAAATAATCTTTGCCAACAGCGCCAACAGTTCCAAACCGAGATGTTTCTCCTTCCCAGTCACCTTGCACTCTGCTCAGGTACACATCAAAAAACATTAGTTTTCAACTACTGGTAACAATTTCCAGGCATTTTACTTTTTAACAGAACAGGCAAAACCCAATTTAAAAAAAAAAAAAAATCTACTTGTCACCTCAAATAACTTTCCTGAAAGAAAGGGCATGGTACCAACGTGAACCATACCCATAATCTGAAAGCATCCAGAGAAGCACTGAATCAGGTTTTTGTGACTTTGTTTTAAGCCACTTCAGGACTGATGATACAATGCAAATTATTTCCAAATCAACAAACTGATCTTTGTGTTTCAGACTCCAGCAAGAGTTGTCCCCTTCTTTTGTTAGAAAACAAAGAATAAAAGGAATAGAGTTATTCTTAGTAAGCTATGTTTTTATCTCAGACATACCCATAAACCCAGAATGCCGTCACTGGGATAGGACCATTCTCTTGAATTCCAGTCCAGGAGATGCCTGTAGAAACTTAACAGCTTTTTGCACTATTCATACTATTTGCTTGTACCGGTTTTTGCAGTGCACAGTACAAAGTTATGCTCATACTCACACACATTGGGCGAGGTACTGCTTTAAAAAAAAAAAAAAAAAAAAAAAAAAGGACTTTGGATAGAGGCTTCAGGCACGGGGCCCAATGTGCAAGGCACCATATCAATATAAAGATAATCCAAACTACAAAGAACTCACGATACAATTAAATGCACACAGGCAGCGTGCAGGAATTCATAAAGCTGCTACAAGCAGCTTCTCTTGAGCATAGGCTGCTCGAGCAGAGCAAGTCTGACTCTTTACAGGCTAAGTTTGTAATTGTAAGAGTGCTTTTAATGGTGCCAATGTCATTTTAATCAACCTCTCCCCCCATTACTCATACCTGCTCCCACGTCACCCTTGACTTGTACTGGAAAAACTGTTTTTCTGGATGCATAATTAAATAGATTGGGAAACAGATCCAGGGTGGGGGAGACAGCCCAGCAGAAAAGGAAAGGGTATTTTTAGCCCAGACCAGTTCCTCAGCACACTTAGCACTGGCCTTCACCAAGGGTTCTACCAACGCAGCAGAAAGGTGACACAAGGGCAAAAGCACTCAGGGCAAAAGAAATGCTGGTGAAACTACATCAGCATAAGTTGGTATCATGAGTGGAGCGGAGATAAAAGTCGGTGTTCACTGCTTTCACCCTGACGAGTAACACAGCCCTGACACAGTTCAGAGGGGCAATCTGAATACCATTGCTCCTGGCAAATAAGATGATTCATAGAGTTTATTGACACCTATATTTGTCCTCCTTGTAACATCTGTGCCACTCTGCAGGTGGAACCAGAGCTTGCTTTGGCCTGGATAGGCTTCACAAGAAGTTTTCAAGAGGCTGGTTTTGTGTGCTAGCTCAGGATTTCAAAGTTAAAAATGCGACCAAAATTCAGTTCCTCGGATTCTCTTCCAGAACCAAGATAACAACCATGACGCTTTTACACTTGTGCTGCTCTAAACTGTGTATTTTGTCACATTACTCACTTTATGCACTACTTATAGGTGCTTTTTAGTTAACATCTTCAGCGGTAAAATGTTTTGTGCAATCATCATAAGCAGAGAGAACATAAATAGCAAAATACATGCAGGAAAAAAAAATTTAAAAAAATTAAGACAAACACCAACAGACATATGGAAAGCATTTTTCCTACATGAATTTAGTAAAAAGAGACAAAAAATAATAAAAAAAAATGATTCAACATTTCCAGTTCAATGGTCAGCATTAAACACTGAAACCAAAGGCAGGTAAAGAAAAGAGACACCTGAGTTGCTCTGGTGTCTCCCATCAACATAAGCTTACATATTTAATTTCAGCTGAAATAATTTTTTATGTTTTAGATTTCAACTAAGTATCAGAAGGATAGAAAAAATTCTTAACTGCTACATCACTTGCAACTTTGCGAAACTTCTTGTAAATTGAACATGTGACAACAGGCTACAGAAAACAAAACTTGCCTGACCCTCTGGCTTTTGTTTTCTTGCCTTTCAAAGGAACTACGTCAAAAAAACGACAATCAGGCTTACAAAAGGAATTATTTATTTTGTTAATGCTATGATTTTTTCTAATTATCTGGTATTTTTCAAGGAGTAGGTGGTTTACTTTTCCCCATTTAGGCTGGATTTGCCCTCTGTAGATGCAGCACTGAGCCAGCGGGAGGCCACTGGACAAGCACATGGGACCTGCTCCCTCGCGCTGTACAACAATGCAGAGCAACTACCCAACTTTTAAATAACATTTAAAGTAATTTTAAGTGAGCAGAAACCTCCTAAAGCTAAATCTTAACCAACTGTGAAGCTTTTGTGACATGTTTTAAATCTTTTTTTATGGCAACAGTTGTTCCTGGTGTTTGAATAGCCTCTGCTGGACTTTCACAGTGTTTAGCTCTTGTCCCTTTCCACCTTGAGAGCGGCTTTCAATACTCACAATACTAAATACTCCTAAACACTACCACAACTGCTCTTTGAAGCATCCATAAATTGCAATAGAGAAAAATTTAATCAAATCTGTCATTTCTCAAACGTAGTAATTACTTGGGCAATGGGGAAACAAATAAAAACACTGCACTTGTGTGCTTGTCACCTGCTGTGACTTCAGAAAAGAAAACCAGAACATAGCTGCTGTAAGGGACATTGAGAGGAATGGAGTATTTCTTCCTTTTCAGCTACCCAGGATTTGGGAAGTAGCTTGAAGCTCCAGATATCCGCTAGCCTGAAGTCAAAATGAATGTTGGGCTATAGAATTATTTTTATAAAGATGTGCTGTGCCACTGAATGTAACACCATCCCATTTATTCATCCTTGCCCATGTGCCATATTTTACAAACAGTCCTTAATCCACCTCAGACAAAGCGAACCAGAGTAGCTCAACCCACAGTCATGAGCTAAACTGTCTCATTTTGGCTGGGACAGACCAGGGAGCTCGCACCAGCCTTCACCAGGAGGATTGCGAGGTGGTAGCCTGTGACAGCAGCGAGGCATCAGGCAGGGAGAGATGCCACCTAAAGTCTGCAAAGTTAGGTCCAGCATATGACAAGCACGATTTCACAGGCAGCTAATGAAGATCCAGAAAGGGATCCCAGCTCCCTTCCACCTTCTGCACCTGAACATGGCACAGAGGCGACGTCCTCTCACTTCCCTGGCCGCACACATGCCGCCCATGCCCATCCCACAGGATGCTTATCCCCCTGCCTCGCTCCGCATCTGCCCACACCTCCAGAAATCTATGTGTTGAGCAACCACCCCTGTGGGGGCAGGCCATAGAAAGAGATAAGATAAGCAGTAAACTAGAAGCATTGGGCAGAAGTAGGTTCAAGAGGAAGAGCGGGAGTACAAGGTTAAAAAAAAAAAAAAGTTTCCCTGTTTATTGCAATGGAGTGAAACAAAGCCAGGAAGGGCAGGCACGGCACAGCAAGGGGAGCACACTCGGCAAGGTCATCCAGACACGTCAGGATACAGAAACGTACCTGATTAATTCTTTTACTGCTATGTAATTAGTTGATAGGTATTTCATGGTATTTGGTGAGCTTCGTAACTAAATAAGTCCTATTTGGCATGTATTACTTGACTAATGCCATGGCATCTTTCCCAACACATTCCATGAATATTGCTTCCTGTACCATAACCTGCCTCACTCTACCAGTAAATAAATACTAGTTAATAGTTGATCAACACATTGTAATGGAATACCATAAAGTTGTGTTATTCCCCACACTTGCAACGGAGGTGCTGCCAAGGAAGACTTCAAGCCTCCGTCTGGCTAGGTTTTCATATCCCAGGTCTTCGTACTTTTTCTTCAAGCAGACATGTAAGTACAAGTGCACCCATTCCTCAGTGAGGCATTTTCAGGGTATGTCCACAGTGCCTAATGTCGTGTCGATAAACAACAATGCTTCCTCTACCCAAGGCAGCTCCAAGGCAGCCTGAACACATCCCGGGCAGCACCCCAGATGCTGCGCAGCAGAATAAATCAGGCAGAACGCCGTTCCCAGGCTGCTCCCAACAACCAGAAAAACTTGTTCAAACTTTTCCCACATGGCAGTGTTTAGTACAGACCTACACATGGGTCTGGGAAGGATTGAGGTATAATGGAGTAAGGAAGAGGGTATCCATACACAGCTGTAAGGTTTCTGGTTTGTCTGAGCAGCTTTAGTTAACTTATCTTGATTTCCTACACAAGCAAAGAAATAGGTAAATGTTGGTCTGCAGCCCCACCACACAATTCTATCTTAGTGGTAGCAACGCCCAAAACCCAGCCAAAGTATCAATGTACTTAAAACATATTTACAAATTAAGTATCAGCACACTTACAACGCTCAAAGAACACCAGGACATATGTGGTTGCAAAGGGCAAGTCCAAAAGAATGGTTCAATGTAGCCTTGTCAGCCATAGGAGCTGGCACTCACCTGCTTCCTCCACTCACGGCCTCACTGCTGCCAACAGTCCTTAAGCAGGGACCCGCCATGCAGAGCAGCCCTGTCTCCGAGGAAGAAGGCAGCAAGCCAGACAGCCGCTCTTTCAACTTGCCAGACAACCCCTGACTAGACACCATCCCTCCAGCCCTACATTTTAATATCATCATTTTAAGCACAAGGGCCACACCTCTCCCCTGGCTGCCTCCAACCTTTGCCCCTGCAGAGAAAGAAGCCTCCATATTTTGACGCCTGTGATCACTCTTCTCTGTGGGGGGCATGGGGGAAAGGCATTTTTCAAGAATAAAATCCTCGATGCAGCCTCCTGTGCAAGGTGGAGGCCATCCCCATGCCTCATCCTTGGGGCCACTTGGTCTTGGGAGACAGGAAGATGAGCTCGATGCATGTGGGCCATGGCCAGAAGGACAGGCACAGCGGGGTGCGGGGCATGGCCAGAGGGTTTAGGGGGACAGGTACCGTGGGGTGTGAGGCACAGCCAGAAAGCTTGGAGACCAGGTAGTGCAGGGTGTGAGGAACAGAGGTACCCCGGGGCACAGCCTAGGGGCTTGGGGGTAAGGCACAGCGGGGTGCAGATGGGGACAGGACCGGGGGGAGGGCACAGCGGGGTGCAGATGGGGACAGGACCGGGGGGAGGGCACAGCGGGGTGCAGACGGAGACAGGGACCGGGGATGCGGGCGCAGCGGGGCGGGAAGATGCAGAGAGGGGCACAGCCGGGGGCTGGCGGGGGAGGCACTGGGTGTGCGAGCTCACCCAGGGAGCGCTGGGGGGAGGCGGGCAGGAAGCCCCCAGCCCGACCAGCCGGGCGCGCACAATCGCAGGTGGGACCCCGCGAAAGAGCTGCGGGAGGGCCCGTTCCCATCGCCACGCTGCGCCCGCCACGCCACGCCACGAGGAGCCCGGGGAAGGGTCGGACCCCCGTTGCCCCCCGTCGCCCCCCACCCCTCGCATCCGAAGTTTCCCGCTTTCCCGCCGGGACCACTCACACGGCAGCGGCGCGGCGCGTCCCCACCTGTCCCCGCAGCCACCGGGCACCAAATGAGCCACTGCCGGGAGGGAGGGAGGCAGGGAGGGAGGGAGGGAGGCAGGGAAGGAGGGAGGGAGGGCGGGAACGGCCCGGTCCCGCCCCGCCCGGCCCGGCCCGGCCCCCACTGCCTTGGCACCGCCTCCCGCCGCGCTCCCACCCGCGGCCGCGGAGTCCCCGGCCGCGAGTCACCCGGTCACGAGTCACCGGCCCCGGCCTTGCCTCTGCCGCCCCCTCCCGAGAGGCGGAGGGGGGGTTCCGGGCGCCCGGCGGCAGCAGGAAGCCGCGCGTTCCGCGGGCGGCGCCCTCACCGGGATGCCGGGGTAAGGATAAGGAAAGGAGAATCGATTTTTACCTGTTGCGGCATCCACCGCTGCGGTGTCCGGGGGCTTCTCCGGACGCCCCGAGATCTCTCTCTCTCTCGCTAGCGGTTCCTCTCCACGGAGAGGGGCGGACCGCAGCGCGGCTTCTTGAGGCCGCTCCGGGATCGGTGGCAACTAAGAGTCGCTCAGGGCAACCCTAGGAAGGCGCGGTAATTCCTTGTTTTAAAAAAACAGAGCACCACTGGTGAGCTTTGGCTCGATGCTTTAGGGCACACTCTCACCCCAGACTGCAGTACTGCTCCTCTCTTACAAGCTATTTAGGATGAGGATAACACTCCCCAATGGCTCCCACCTAGAGAAGTATGGGGCACAAAGAAAGGTGATGGGGAATTCCCGGTGTGTTAACAGGTGCTCCGTTTTAGTTTGTCTGTCACTTTAGCTCACAGAAAGCTATAAATTGCAGCTGAGATGGTTAACATGGAGATGATAGCTTGAGTCAAAAGAAGAGGCAAAAACAAGGAGTGGGTACAAAGGCACATTGGAGATGCAAACTCCTTTTATGATGTGCAGAAAAGCACAAGATGAAGGGACTGTGAGCTGATGCTGTGAAATGAATGGATAGTCAACATGTAAGAGCAGAAGGGGCATCTGAGTTGGAGCACAGCAAGAGGCTCAAAGCAGAACTTTGAGACCACAAGAGGCAGAAGCATCGCAGAAAGCTTGTTATGAGTGTGGAAATAATAGGAGAGGCTGAAAAACAGGTGGTGGTATGGGGATAAAAAAATATAGCTTGTAACAGGTCCTGCAGAAACTTCACATCAATGAATGATTGATTAGGCTGGAGATTAGGAGGACCTTGAGCTTTTGGATTTGCTTCATGCTCCTGTTAGAATAGTTGGGATTATGACAGGTGAAGAAATCCTGGGGCTTTTGAAAGGGCATCTTAATAAGATCATTGGGTTTGTTCAAAAAGGGTATGTAGAAATATAACAATCTATTGAGCAATACTGTGTGTCTCACCTAGGAAGGGAGGATGGCAAAACAAAATTAAAACTCCCCATTCCCCCACCATCCTTAATTTTCAGAAGTTGGAACCCTTTGTTTGATTTCTCGGTTCAAAACCATTTTTTCTAAGACATCAGCCAAGAAAAACTACAAACACACTTTAGGAAACAGCACATCCCTGCTCAGGCAGAGCCCTTGGGAGCCTTAAGACTAATAAGTCTTGACTTGTCCAGAGGGATGCGGCTATGTGGTTCAGCAAGGAACTAATATTCCTCAAGTGTTGTAATATCTATTTTGCCATGCCTGATAAGGCTGCCTTGGCTAAGACTAAATGGGACACTAGGGCACATAACAATAAAAAGTAAGTAGGTCACCTGTAGACTTCAAAATGCAAGGCTGTTGTAATTAATGGGGGAAAATAACAACAATTACACGATGCAAGTTAACAGCTCTAACACATTTGATGCCAACAGTGTTAGCAACAACAGCTGCTGCTTCTCTCTTTGGAGCCCCATAAAGAGAGTAAGCGGCCTCACCTTCCATGCACTTTAGGAACAAAGGTAACTGGAATCATCAAGCAAGTCTGTGAGGGTTGGGAGAGAACAAAAATAATGGTTGACCTGCTCACGGCAGGTAAATGATTAACATGCAGCAGGGGAAAGGCAGCATGAAGGAGACAGCTGTACCCTGCACACACAAAGAAAACAGAGGCACACAGGAAGCCAGAGGCATTTAAATTGTAAAAGAGGGAGCTAGCAGAAACCGGGCCTTCTCAGTTCTTAACACGTGAAAGCTGCACATGAGATTTACTGTAAATTTAGGTAATCTTTTAAGTTCCCTACATTTACCATCGAAGAACAGGGCAAGAGCGAAATGAATGTAGACACTGGAGACAGCTTCCCTGGATTTTACAAGACTGTTACTCTGTTGATGAGATTGTGTTTTAAGAATCTTCTAGAGATGAGTACTCTCTAGGACTGTATTTGAAACCTGAAGATCGGCAGGAGAATTGCAGGAGCCACTCCCTTGTGCAACAGCAGTGTTGAGTGTTGGGAGCTTTTGCTGAAATAGTAAGGTAGTCATCCAAAGAACACCAACAAATGCCTGCATACCAATCTTGAAGAGATACAAACGTTACCCAAATCTTGGTTGCAAATTTTGCTTTCCTAGACAACATCTGGTTTGCCTGTGCACCTGTGCTGGTGTTGAGTGACAAATGCCAAACCTGTCCCAGACAGGCTCTGTTGCAAGTGGCTCGTATCCCACAGCTGTAACAGCACAGCATGTTGCTGTGTTTGGCAGCTGGACTGGAGACAAAAGGGCCCTCGGTGGCCCTTCTCATTTCCCAGTTGGAGTTACTTTCAGACTTTGCTTACTGCTTATTGCAGGGGAAAAAAATTGCTTTTTCTACCTAATCCTCTGAGCTGAAGCAGTGTCCTTTGTGTAGCCAGGCATCTCTAAATGTTTCTCTGCCTAGGTCTGTTCTAGAGAGCCATGCATGTGTCCTTGTGTAATGCTGGTTCAGACCTTCCAGGAGCAGTTTCCAAACAACAGGGAAATTCCTCCTCAGACATGTATCATCACTTTTGCTGTGGCACAAGGTGAGAAGATAACACAGTCCTGGTCATCTCTCTATGGATGAGCTGAGTTGTGCAAGGGGTTTCCCACCTCTCTCTGTGGGCACACACTGCATGTAACTGTACAGAAGTGAGTAGCTGTTGCTGGTTTTGCATGGTTTCTTGACACCACGAACCCACCACAAGCTACTGCAGTGTTGTCAAATCAGCTCTGTTTCAACAGTTACATGTTTACCTACAGGTTGAGCTCCAGTTTTGCCATTTGAACAATACTGAATTTGACAAATACTTGCAAATGTGACAAAGCTATTAATCTAGGGAACTTTCCATATAAACCCACCCATCTTAAGTAATGGTAATAAAATCTTTAGGTCCTTACCATGAAAAATTTTTTACTATTAGGCAGCTGCGACTGGTGCTAGGAAGGGGTGAAGGAAGATGCTCCAGAAGTAGGGTGAAAAAGGCTATTGCAAAAGTAGAAGCAATAATTGTAAGCGTATGAAAAATATCCTTAAACAGGATGTTTAACAGAGGTAGTGTCATGATGTCATATATATATGATATATATATGTGATATATATACATTCTATTATATATGTATATATTTTAAAGTTTATATATGATGTTTAAATAGTACATATACATTATATACACCTATACACATGTATGATACACTGTACATACAAATATCATGCATTATTATGCAATTATTATGCAAAAATTATATAATACAGTTTATTATACACACAGTGCTTCTCCAATGAAAATTGGTAGTGACACACCTCTTCAGCGTATTGCTTAAATGCAGGCTGATTGCAACACAATCTGTATCAGGAGGGAGAAGTAAATCACCTGCAAGAAGTGCTTTGCTGTCAGCCAAAGGAGCCTAATTGAATGTAATGACAATACTAAAGCCAACGCACTTGTCCAGCCTATTCCCAAAATTCAAAACCTTGCATCACCAGATTTTTCATTTTAATTTGTCCCATCTCTGAAAACAATATGTGGGAAAAAAGGGCTATCTCGCTAACATTGTGATTCTAATCTCCAATTTAAAAATGTATAAATGTGAAGATTTAACTCTTGTTGTGCAGTGTGGATAACCGTTGAATGAACACTCCAAGCATGTTCCATGATACAGCAGACAACGGCTGTTCTGGACCCCACATCATCTTACAGCTTTTCACAGCTGAGAACGCTAATTCAGATGCTATCTACCAACTGTCTTCTTATACAAAATTTATAGCTAAATTTTTCAGGAGTCAAACTTAAATGTATGTGTTGTTGACATTGACAGTAGCAAACGTAGGAGCTGACATAGATGAAGCTAAAGGAAGTAGTAATCTTTTCAGGATGCTGCAGGAATATGTGCTATAGAATAAGAAAAAAAAAAAAAAGAAAGAATGTCAACAAAGAAGTGAACGCTAACTCTGCAGAATACCTGGGCTGTGCTTGATAGGCTTTAGCTGTCCAAACTGGCAGGTGCAGGAATGTCATGGTGCAATACACCATAAGGGTGCAGAGCTCCAGGAAGATCAGTAACAATAAGGTGTTAGTACAAATTACATCACCTCTAAATCAGAGTAATCAGTGAGGATTTTTACCAGATTTAAGGTTTGGTTTGTGCTGTTAGAAAGAAATGAGTTAACTGGGCAAGCTGAAGACAAATCAGTATGGCCAAGGGAAACTCTTTGGTGCTAGTGAAGACTTAGCTGTGTCACCACAGCATGCCACGTCCTGCACAACATCTGCAAGGGTAAGAGTAAGATCTTTGTCAGGTGTGGGCTTGAGTAGCTCCAGATTTGCATTTTGTCTGAACACAAAAGTGACATCTTATTTATCCAAGCAGCATGTGATGACACAGAGATGAGAAAACAGCTATATCTCTCGCATCATTTTCTTACTGCCTCACTAGTGAAGAGACCGTGCCCTGAGACTTTGTGGGCTGTTGTGTTCCCTGAACAGGAGGGACACAGATGCCTGTCAAAGAGTGCTCTCTTTGCTATGTTCAGTGTCCATGCAAAAGCTCCAACTAATTTTGCCAGTTTCCAGGCAGTTTGCTGTGAGAATGCATTACAAAGGTGGTACACCTGGGTTAAAGAGTGAGAAGAGACCTTCAAACCAGAGCCCTTGAGTTGTTTCCTTTGTTTCTTACGCAGACAGCCAAGACTCAGGAGATAACTTACCAGGTAACTGAGTTATGACTCAGTTACTGAAATAACTGAGTTATTTCAGTGAGAAATAGACACAGAATCATATAATCACAGAATGGTTTGGGTTGGAAGGGACCTGAAAGGTCATATAGTTCCAACGCCCCTGCCACGGGCAGGGACACTTTCCACTAGACCAGGCTGCTCAAAGCCCCATCCAGCCTGACCTTGAACACTTCCAGGGATGGAGCATCCATAACCTCCCTGGGCAACCTGTTCCACTGCCTCACCACCCTCACAGTAAAGAATTTCTTCCTAACATCCACTCTAAATCTACTCTCTTTCAGTTTGAAACCATTACTTCATGTTCTATCATTACACTCCCTGATAAAGAGTCCCTCCCCATCCTTCCTGTAGGCCCCCTTTAAGTACTGGAAGGCTGCTATAAGGTCTCCCTGGAGCCTTCTCTTCTCCAGGACGAGCAATGCCAACTCTCTCAGCCTGTCCTCATAGTAGAGGTGCTCCAGCCCTCTGATCATCTTCGTGGCCCTCCGCTGGACCCGTTCCAACAGGTCCATGTCCTTCTTGTGCGGGGGACTCCAGAGCTGGATGCAGTACTCCAGGTGCGGTCTCACCAGAGCGGAGTAGACGGGCAGAATCACCTCCCTCGACCTGCTGGCCATGCTTCTTTCGATGCAGCCCAGGATGCAGTTGGCTTTCTGGGCTGCAAGTGCGCATTGCCAGCTCATGTTGAGCTTCTCACGCACCAGCACCCACAAGTCCTTCTCCTCAGGGCTGCTCTCAAGCTATTCTCTGCCCAACCTGTATTTGTGCCTGGGATTGCCATGACCCAGGTGCAGGACCTTGCTCTTGGCCTGGTTGAACTTCATGAGGTTTGCACGGGCCCACATCTCAAGCCTGTCCAGGTCCCTCTGGATGGCATCCCTTCCTGCCAGTATGTTAACCCATTCACACAGCTTGGTGTAGTTGGCAAACTTGCTGATGGTGCACCCAATCCCACTGTCCATGTTGCCGACAAAGATGTTAAACAGCACTGGTCCCAGTACTGGCCCCTGAGGAACGCCACTCGTCACTGGTTTCCACACGGACATTTAGCTGTTGATCGCAACCCTCTGAGTGTGGCTATCCAGCTAGTTCCTTATGCACTGAGTCGTCCATCCATCAAATCCATGCCCCTCCAATTTAGAGACCAGGGTGTCATGCAGGACAGTGTCAAATGCTTTGTATAAGTCCAGGTAGATGACGTTGGTTGCTCTTCCATTATCTACCAATGCTGTGACGACATTGTAGAAGGACACCAAATTTGTGAGGCATGATTTGTCTTTGGTGAAGCCATGTTGGCTGTCACCAATCACCTCATTTTCCATGTGCCCTAGCAGAGTTTCCAGTAGGATCTGCTCCATGATCTTGCCAGGCACAGAGACTGACCAGTCTGTAGTTCCCTGGGTCATTCTTTTTTCCCTTTTTGAAAAAGGGGGTTTTGTTTTCCCTCTTCCAGTCAGCGGGAACTTCACCAGACTGCCACGACCTTTCAAATATAATGGAAAGCGGCTTGGCAACTTCATCTGCCAGCTCCCTCAGGACCTGTGGATGGATTTAATCCAGTCCCATGGACCTAAGCACCTTCAGGTTCCTCAGATGGTCTCAAACCTGATCTGCTCCTACAGTGGGCACTTCTTCGTTCTCATAGACCCTGCCTTTGCATTCCGCAACTTAGGCAGTGTGGTTGGAGCCCTTGCCAGTGAAGACCAAGGCGAAAAAGTCATTCAGTACCTCAGCCTTTTCCATATCCTGGGTGACCAGGTCTCCTGTTTCCTTCTGGAGAGGGCCCACATCTACAAAACTTCTGAGGAAGCTATTGAAAGTCCACCTCCCCCTCTTCAAAAGCTAACCGTCTGTTTATTTTTCCTGTCTCTTCTCATATTGCTCATGCCAATGTCCACAAGAATTCCCATGAATGCTACTAAATCACAGAACCTTGCTAGCAGCAAAGCAGCTTCTCTTGCCTTTTTCTGCCAATCTCTGAGATATGAAAAAACAAAGGATCAGAAAAGGCAGCTTTACCATTATTTACAATAAATCCACAGTCCATTCTGCCTTGGCAGGTAAGCCAGTATTCACAGGATGCAAAACTACAGTAAAATCACACCAAGAAATTACTTTCCAAAATTGATTCTTGTTCACACTACATTTACTTAACAAAGAATTGGGGAAACCTAAGACTGTCATAGATGGTTTTTTTTCTTTTTTTTCTTTCTTCTTTTTTTGGTCATTTTAATAAAACTTCCTGCAGACAGTACTGAGAAGATTGGGAAGAAGAGCAGAAAAATAAAATAAAATAAATGGATAAGCAAAAGGGAAAGAGGTATTCAACACCATTTCTGTGAAGATATTAGAGTTTTCCCTGGTTGGGGTTCCCATTTGATTTCAGACAAATCAGACTATCTTTGTCCCAGTTCTCCCCATGACAGTAATGTCACCTGTGCTTTGTACACAGGCCACAGAGTAGTAAATTACTTTGAAACTGAAGATACCCATTCATGCTCAAGGAAAGGTAATCCATGCAAAAATAGCCTTGTGGCAGACATGCTTTTCAAGACACTCAAAAAAGGAGCTGTAGGCAAGATATGTTTCAAAGGGGCTAAGATAACTACTGCCACTTTCCTAATAAGGCCTCCAATAAATTCAGAAGAAACCAACTAATTAAGTGTAAGAACTTGATAATTTAGAGTAATTTTTAGATAAAATGCTGTCGTGGTTTAACCCCAGCTGGCAAATAAGCACCGCGCAGCCGCTCACTCTCTCCATCCACAGCAGGATGGGGAAGAGAATCAGAAGAGTAAAAGTAAAAACCTCATGGGTTGAGATTAAGACAGTTTAATAGGTAGACCAAAAGCCGCACACGCAAGCAAAGCAAAACAAGGAATTAATTCACCACTTCCCACCAGCAGGCTGTTGTTCAGCCATCTCCAAGAAAGCAGGGCTCCATCACGTGTAATGGTTACTTGTGAAGACAAAACACCATAACTCTGAACATTTTCCCTCTTCCTTCTTCTTCCTCCAGCTTTATATACTAAGCATGACAACATATGGCATGGAATGGAATATCCCTGTGGTCAGGTGGGGTCAGCATCCCGGCTGTGTCTCCTCCCAACTTTTTGTGCAGCCCCAGCCTACTCACTGGCGGGGCGATCTAAGGACCAGAAAATGCCTTGACTCTGTGTAAGCACTGCTCAGCAATAATGAAAACGTCCCTCTATGGCATCTTGGGATGCATCAAGAAGAGTGTGACAAGCAGGTCAAGGGATGTCATCCTCCCCCTCTACTCTGCCCTGGTGAGGCTGCACCTGGAGTACTGTGTCCAGTTCTGGGCTCCCCAGTTTAAGAAGGACAGGGAACTGCTGAAGAGGGTGCAGCAAAGGGCTACGAAGATGATTAGGGGACTGGAACACCTCTCATGAAGAAAGACTGAGGGATTTGGGTCTCTTCAGTCTGGAAAAAAGATGACTGAGGGGGGATCTTATCAATGCTTATAAATACTTCAAGGGCGGGTGTCAGGAGGATGGGGCCAGGCTCTTTTAAATAGTGCCCAGTGACAGGACAAGAGGTAATGGGCACAAACTTGAGCATAGGAAGTTCCACCTCAACATGAGGAGGAACTTCATTACTTTGAGGGCGGCAGAGCCCTGGAACAAGCTGCCCAGAGATGTGGTGGAGTCTCCGTCTCTGGAGACATTCAAAACCCACCTGGACGCGTTCCTGTGCAACCTGCTCTAGGTGACCCAGCTCTGGCAGGGGGGTTGGACTAGATGATCTCCAGAGGTCCCTTCCAGCCCCTACCATTCTGTGATTCTGTATTATCAATACTGTTCCCAGCACAAACACAAAATATAACCCCATACTAGCAACTATGAAAAAATTTAAGTCTACCCCAGGCAAAACCAGTAGTACAGATGTTAACAAGAATATGCTGGGAATTTCAACAAATTTCGAATCTTGCATCATGATAGCGGAGTCTTTGTGGCTCGTACTGTGTTATCATATCCAGGTTACATACATAAACAGGTTGGTTTTGAAACTAAGCCGCTTCCCTGGCAACATAAGACCTGTGAGGTAACAATTTCTGAAAAAGAAATCCCATAAGCTGATTACCAATCAATCAAACAGAAATCTATAGGACATTTCATACATAATTACACTTCTGTGGTCTCTCATACCTATAGTACTACCACAGATCAGGTATTTTAAAATAAGCTTTTGAAATGAAGAGAAAAGAATAAGTGACAACTCCCCCCAAAAAAAACAAACAAAAAAAAGCCCACCCAAACAAACAACAACGAAATTCTTCACTTAAGTATTTGTTTTCCTAGAAATATTTGCAAAAGGCATTAAGGACGTCTTCCATTGTATCATGCTTTTATATATAAAAATATGGGCAACCAACAGCTTTCCCTCATGAAAGGATGAACTGTGCGGGTCTGCAGTTACATCCATAACCTATTAGATGTAGGTTATGGCTCACAGTGCATGTTCAGATGGTGCGGGTGTGCGGCAAAGTAACGGTGGCAGTCATGAAGAAAATGCTGGAGAGTCACAGATCTGTTTTAATCTGAAGAGTGAGGGCGCACCGTTTGCCACTCTCAGTAGAAAGGCGGTTTATGCTTCTCTTTGGAGTGAGGTAGACACTGATCAAAACAGTTAAATCAACTAGCTGTATGGTAAGATTTTACAAGGACTAACCTGCATCCTAAAGATATTTTTTTCCTAGGACAGCTTACAGTCTTCCAGTCCCTACAAATAAAGAGCTGAAACTGTGCAGGAGAGAGAGAAAGTAAGGGAAATGTGTGCAAACAAAAGTTTTGGACTGTACAAACAAAACTAAGAAACAGGACCTACTATGAAATGCATTGTAAGACATAATGCTGCTTCATGCAGTTGCCTAACATGTCCCCGGATGCATCTGTTGAAGATGATAGGACTCTGCCTGGGAGACAGTACTCAGTGGGAATATAGGCTCTAAATCGTGAAATTGCTTCTACCGTGTTTTTATGGTGAGGTAGAAACAAATATTTCAATATCACTAAAAAGAGACTATGCAAAATGCTGTGTTTTAGATTAGAGTCCCTGAGAAAACAACTTATTTTTCCAAACAGGCTACAAAGAAAGGTGGGGAGGATAAGAATTGTCTAAGTAATATGCAAGGGAGATGGATGAGACAAAAAAAAAAAAATGAGGAGAGAAATAACAGTTAGACAAAGTAGGGGAGTTTCCCTCAACTTCCTTCCGTTATGCTGGATTTGTTTTTAAGAATCTGCCAAGCTGTAGTAGGATTATCATGCATAGAAAGTAAAGAAGCAATCCAGTTCTGCACCAGAGCTTTCCTTCTTGCCACCTGGGGACAGGTGAGCCAAAGTTAATTTTAACCATTTTGAACTCTCTCACCCAACTGCCAAGGATGCCTCTGTGCCTGTTTGGCCCATCCTTAAATTAACAGCCTGGAGGGGCTCAAACGCTGCAGACTTTGGTGGCTGCTGTGGTGCAGCCTAGGCAGGCAGACTTGGTGGGGACACAAAGAGGACTCTTTCAGCTGACTGTCCCTGGCTTAGTCATCTCTGGTAATGCCTTTGTCTTCTTGAATAGGTGATAGCTCTGAGCGGGATGACATTGGGTTGATTTGGAATAATGTAGAATATCTATTCACTTGAAGATTTCTGCAGAGTCCAATCAAGGACATTTTCTCTGCTTTGTGCAGCATGACCTCGGATTTTATAAGATTTGGAAGAACTGTTATTTTCCTCAAAGCAGTTTTGACAACAGCTTTTAACAAGTTAAGCATCTCTGGCAAGGCACTGTAACACAATGTACCTTAGATATCCCCTTTATTGGCTAATTAACATGTAATAATTTAGAATGCACCCGCGGATCTAATAAAACACTGTTTTTGTTTTCTGCTAATGTTAGATGAAGGTTTACCTTCATTTTGTTAAATCACTCTGATAACTAGCTGATGATTAATATTGTTAAACATCATACAACCCAATCCTGTGATTTACTGTAACAGTATTAACAAATTTTAAATTGCTGCTACCTCAAAGTTTCGTAGCATCCATAATCTCTCATTCGTGACAAATTGGCATAGTTGGCAGGATACAAAATCAACTCTGTTATAGTAGCAAGTGATGTGAGTCCCGATACAATGAAGGGGTTAAAGCTTTAGGACAGTAGAAAGGAAGAGGAGTTGGTGATGTGATCATGCAAAAGAAGCAAGGTTTAATGTTTGCCAGATATGGTCAGTTATCTATTTTCTGGGTTAGTGATGGCCTGAGACACCCATGACAATGGGACAGCATGGGATGCAGCTGGAAGCACAATGCAGAAACATCTCATCAATATTTAAGAGGTAACCATAAATAAAGGTCTGATGCATTTTCTAAAGACATAGTAACAGAAGAGAGTCTTGAAATTTGTTAAGAGTGAAAAGTTACAATCTGGGTATCTCAGCTTGGAATAAAGTAGTAAAAAGGGTGGAGATAGTTGCTGGAAGAGTAAAGGAACAAAGTTTATGCAGGCAGGCTAGATAAGAATTATGAAATATACTGAAGAGAAAGAAAAGTGATTTAAAGAGGAGGTGATAGTTTTGGAGAATAAAAGCAAAGGTAAAAAGAAGCCAAACAAGCAAAATTATTAAGAAAATAGCTAGATCTTAGAAGAGAAGGTATCTTTACATTTGTGGCATCTTTCATTAAACAAGTGGCAGATTGGAAATGTGGGAGTAAATGAAGAGGAAGCCATTTAGATGGGAGGTGAGGGGATGAAAGTTAGTGGACATTGGGCACAAAAAAGGGTTAGGCCAGATTTTATGAATAGTTATACAGGAAAAAGTGGTAAAATCTCAACTCTGGACGGAGCAGAGCAGGCAGCTGTTTTGTATTGCACAAAGTTATAAAACTGAGAAATACTTTAATAAGGCAGTTAGTAGTGCTGATGATTTTCAAAGATTTCTGCAAAAATTCAGCTATACTTTTAATTCACTAAGTCTCTTTTTAGGTAAACCAGACCTTAAACATCGATATGATCACTGTTGTTAATGACTGTAAGATTTTAAGAAGCTGGAGGTGATTGGGGAAAATAATTATGAACACAGTTCAATTATAAAATGAAAATAATATTTAAATGACAGGTTTCCAATACAACTCTTTTCTACCCACTTTAATGAACAAATGATGCAAGTGTGGGAACTAATGAGTCACTTCTTCACAGAACAATATTGCACTGGGTGCAAGTGAGTAAACAAGCAGCTAATTCCAGAAACTGCCTGTATATGTTAACATAAGGGTTACGAAAAAGCTAATGAAACCTCCCTCCTATTTTCCTTATTCTGTGTATACAGTTCTGCTGTAACATAGCCAAATGGCTTTTGGATCAAAGCTCTCATGTTCTTCTGCTCAAAACACCGACCTGGCAAACCATTATATGCACCTAAGCACGTAGCCATGCCAGCTAAGTGGAAATGGAGAAGAAAGGTGAGGATGGGCCTAAGGAATGCCCAGAGAGGTTGGGTGATATTTCAAAACCAAACAGAACTACCAGTTTTAAGCAGTAGAGCTTGATGAATAATACTGGTTGAGTAAAAGGTTGAGGACTTCAGTGTAGAGGCACGCCATGATTAAGTACCAGCTTGGAGAGCTGTGTGTGGACATGGCTGTGTGCAGCAGAAAAAGGAGATGCAAATTAACAGCAATGATTACGAACAGCCTACTGGGGGGAGCGGGAGAGGAGGCAAGAGTCGAGGACGATGAAAAATCTGTATTTAATTGACCCTAGGCAAAGCAATGGAGATAGAGGAAAGATGGAGCAGTGTGAAAACCATTGCTTTCCCAGCACCCACACACTGGCCTATGTGGACCACGACCTTCACCTCAGGGTTCAGGAGATGAAGGTGCCACAGAAGTGAGTACTTGCCTTGGTGATGCACCACTGCAGCATGGAGGATTGTTAAACATGCATACCCTGTGCGCCTTGGGGTGCAAGCAGGGCTCTACCTTTCCTTCTATGAACTAGAATTGCTCCTTTGTTTCCTTTCTCTATGAGCTGGTTGTGGCTGGGATAGAGTTAATTTTCTTCATAGTAGCTAGTGTGGGGTTAGGCTATGGATTTGTGCTGGAAACAATGTTGATTAATACAGGGATGTTTTCATTATTGCTTACACAGCATCAAGGCACTTCTTGCTCCTCACACAACCCCACCAGCAAGCAGGCTGGGGGGGCACACAAAGCCAGGAGGAGACACAGCCGGGACAGCTGACCCCAACTCACCAAAGGGATATTCCATACCATGTGGCATCGTGCTCAGCAATAAAAATAGGGAGAAGGTTAGTGGGGGGCATCGCTGCTTAGGGACTGACTGGGAATCAGTCAGTTGGCGGTGAGCAATTGTTTTCATTTGCACTACTTGTGTTTCTTGGGCTTTATTTCTCTCTCCTTGCTATCTTCCTTTTCATTACATTATTATTATTATTACTATTATTGTTATTATTAAATTATTATTAATAATTTTATTTAAATTATTAAACTTTTTTATCTCAACCCATGAGTTTTCTCACTTTTACCCTTCCAATTCTTTTCCCCTGTCCTGTTGGGGTGTGGGGAGGGGGAGTGAGTTAGCAGCTGTGTGGTCCTTACTTGCCAGCTGGGCAAGACATTCTGTCTTAATTTTTCTTGTACCTGTCAACTTAATGCTTGAGCAGTCTTGTAAACTAGTGGACCACTTTCTACCCGTTGACTTGCATCTCTTTTCCTCTCTCTGGCAGGGAAAAAAACTTTGCTGTCACAGTTTTCAATGCCACTGGAATAAGCCTTCCTATTGATATGAGATGTACCAGTGAGACCTTACACATTTTTAGGGCACACAGAGGAAGCCTCCTGAAGTACTGAAACCTATAACCTAACACAAGGAAATTCTGCTGAGTATCAATATAATATTTATACTCCAGATTTCTGCATCTCTCATGTATCTACATTTAATATAGTAGCCCACCACTGAGTGCTATTTAAATTACTGTGATATACTTCATTAGTCAACCTAAACTTTAAAAGTTATCCATAGTGGCAGAACAGGATGAAGCAGCTCTTTCAAACATTCATTTAGGCCCTCAGGTATATTAGCTGTCTGCAAAACAATTAAATGTTCTGGAAACTTTATAAACAACGACGAATAGCATTCAGATGGCAAAGTTCCATGCAGCTCTACAGAAACTTTTTTTTTCTTGGGAAACAATTTATGCACTACCCTGAGAACGTGCAATACACTCCAAGTACGTGCCAAATAGGACCATTTCCCACAGATGTGCAGAAGAACTGCTCAGTATAAGGCTCCTGTTGCACCAGTGGCAGTGCAAAACCACGGAACAGCATCAGACCATTTGGACACTTAAGGTGTTTAGCTTCAACTCACACATGCCATAACGCATGACTGAGGTACAAATATATATTCTCTAGGCCATATGCTCCACCCAGAAGAACTAATAATAGGCAAAAACAAAAAGAGGGTAATTCAAATCTGCTGTTTTATAAACTCCCAAAACATTTTTTTTTTCATGTTTGCTAGCATGAGAATCACGATCAGCTGATTTCCTGAGGTGTAACAGAGCAGTGTAGGAGGTGATAGCAACAGTAATTAACTGTTGAGCAACATGAGACACTCCCTACTGACTGCCACAAAACATGAGAACTTGATATTCTTACCATACACCTACTGTTTGGTGTATCTTTTATCTCAGCAAACATGGGCTCCCCAAACTGCTGCGTTCATTGTGCCCGATCAACACAGCTTATCTACACGAAATAGTAAAGAAGCATAATAACACATTAACAATGTAGTCAAGCCATGGCAGTATTAAGGTCCATACAGGTGAAATGATGCAGCACCCCAGCTGCCTTAAGGTATATTAGCCTGTGGTGGAGTTGCTCACGTAAGCTGGAGTTAACATCTCTGTTTATGCTGCTGCCTGCAGAACAGATGTACCCCAAGTTAGAGGAAAGGATTCTTTTTTTCTCTCTTTCTTTTTCCCAGGCTACCCCCCGCTCTTAAAATGCCACTGACAGATAAAAGATCCACCATACAGACCAAGATACATTTGTGTGGATGAAGGTAAAACATTGCAGTCAGGCATTAATAGCTACAGTTCCTTCAGAGGCCACCCTGAACTACTAACAGAAAGGGTTAAGAGTCAACTTTAAATTTTAAATACAAATGGAACTGGCTGGCTACCAAATGTAAGTTTATTCTTGCCAATGATCTCCAGTTAGAGCATAATATATTTCTTCATTTATTATGAATATGCTTTTTGAGCTAACATTTCTAAAAATAGGATTCCCAATTTTCTTAGAATGTTTTAATAATTCTGTTGGAGGCTAAGACCTGTAACTAATATAAAGCAAGTATCCTGTTAAATAAATGCTTTGCAGTCAATAGAAAATGAAAATGCTCAGTATCTTTCAAATGTGGCTGCTGAGAACAGAAAAAAAATATTTTAATAACCCCCCTTTCTTTGCCCTCCACGTTAATCTATTTTGTGTTGAACAAAGGCACGTTATTTTTGTTGCTGAATAAATTACCCCATTCTTGCTTAAACATGTTGCTCTAGATTACAAACATAGGGCCGTAAAAATAACTGGTTGGATTGATTTAAACTGCTGATTTTTATCTCTGATTCGGCATGAGGAAATTTACTATAAAACTTGTTTAGGATTGCAGATGCCTCTCTGTCCCACAGCTGCAAGAAAAGGATGGATTTGTAATCTTCCAAGTGTACAAACCTCTGTGACCGACTGAAAGTCTCCTTAGCACAAAACTAAAATGCAGAACTAAAAATATCCTGGTTTCTTTCTGCCTTAATTTGAAAGCAAATGGTGATAAAATGAAAATTAAGAACAGGGCTGTATGCTTACGCAATTAAAAAATTCTTTCATATGTAAATAGAAAGCTGCCTTAATAGGCCCAAATATTTTTTTTCCAGTCTCTTGGGCTTGGTGGAATTTGGCAGGACTGGGGGTGGTTAAAGGTTGCCAGCGTGGTGGATGACATCGGTTAGCTGTCATCCGGGCAGAACGTGTGGGCTGGTGGGTAAGGCTGACTACACAGCACATGGATCTGATTAGAAGGGATGAAGCTCTGGGGAGTAGCTATGCACCTGCCTGAATTCCTGGCCACTCAGTCATCCCTTTTTATCCTCCATTCCTGCCGTTTCTATAAAATAGACTAGAAGAAAACAAAACCAAGGGAGGATGGAAGAACGCACATCCATTTCATAACTCAGCTTTAACCACACAAAAGGACTTCATTGATATATTTCACATACTTGTGTTTAGTTGGGTATTATAAGCATTAACTGGTGTTCACCGAAACTAATATACTGCATTCAAGAACATCTCTCAGGTGTCAAAAGCTCAGCACACATCTTAGTGGCTAAGCACACGGACAATACTCAAACTCTCTTTCTTTATGGACTCCTATAAACAAGTTAGTTCCTATGTTTTATATGCCAAAAATATGTATCTGGACAGTTCCTGTAGTTTAACTGATATGACCATAACTAAATTATGTATCGCAAACTTTACTTGTACTAAGCTAGCCGTAGGCTTACCCATTCTTTGTGTCAAATCCAAGGCCAATGTGCACTGAAGAGCTCACAATTCTCAACTGTATGCACTAGAACTTTACCTGCATTAAAAAATGAGGTAGGAAGAAAACCAAGAACTATCCTCCAATGGTGCCAAAGCAGTGGCATTTTAAATATATTTATATCTTGTGTGTGTGTGTATACATGTATATCTCTATATCTCCACTCAAGACAAGATAAGAACTGTCAACACAAGGGTAAACATAAGAGAAAAAAAATGTAACAGTCAATTCTATTGATGTTCCCAAACCTAAGAATTTTTCAACTTTAAAATAACAAAGGACTTAAATTCTGGGCCCTAAGCTGACTGAGCATATGAGGAACCCATTCTTCATTAAGAAAAAAATAGATGTCTTGTGCAGTGAGAAGCCTGGCCTGACTACAAATCCAAACAATACAAAAAAAGGTGGCAAGCAAATCCATACATTTTCAGTCTTGTCAGCCTGTGTGTGAGTATATTGGGGATAGAAAAGAGGGTAAAAGGAGGTAAGCACATGATGTTAACTTGTTCTTCTCAATACTTGGAAGTTAATCATATTTAAATTCTCATGTGTTAATGCTTTCTTCCAGGTCTGTGTACAGGAGGAAAAAAAGAATCATTTTTTTACCTGGATGTTTCAATACCAGATTTTTTCTAAGCATCATAACCTAAACATAATCAGTCTTGTCTTACTGTCTGTATAGAATGCAACTTTCACTCCAGCTGAAGGAGGCGTGTCTCAGGCTCTCTGGATTTCTTCATCTGGGCTGGCTCAGACTGACTCCCACCTCCATTGTTTCCTTAGGCTAGAAGGGAAAGGAAATTCTTTGATCTCTTCTAAGAACGAATACAATTTTTTTCCTCATTTGGTACCTGCTGTATCAAGCTCAAATAAAGTTCTCTGCCTTGGCAGGCAAAATAAGTCTTCTAAGCCATAGTCAATTCCCGGAATGGCCAGAAAACATGAAAGGACCTCTTTATGTATTCTGATACAGAGTATGACTACTAAATCCCAGTACAGCTACTGTGATAAGAGTGCAGCCCATTCCAGCATAAGCTGTCTCTTTAAAATCTTAAATTTCTTGCTGCTTTTAACAGGAATTTAGAATCCAGCTATCAGCTACTTGCCTCTCAAGTAAGTAACTATGTCAACATAAACATAGCACCCCTTCTGACACCTGACTGGAATTTCAAATGTGTTTTATTTCTGACTGACGTAAGGATAGGAAGTGCAATTCAGTCTATACGATCCCACTTGCTGCATTTCTGGTTCTGTAAGAGCTCTGATACTATAAAAATACTTGCTAGAACCATAGAAGCAAAATATGCATAAATGAAGGGGAAGACTCAGACATATTTAACACATTTAATTTACACACAAGCAAAAGATGCACTGTTGCAACTGTCACCGTTGACGGAGTACTTGATTCTTTCCAGGAAAAATAATCATAGAATGGCTTGGGTTGGAAGCGACCTTAAAGATCATCTAGTTCCAATCCTGCTGCCATGGGCAGGGACACCTCCTACTAGATCAGGTTGCTCAAGCCCCATCCAGCCTGGCCTTCCAGGAATGGGGCATCAAAAACTCTGGGAAACCCTCACAGTAAAATGTCTCACCGCCCTCACAGTAAAGAATTTCGTCCTAATATCCAGCCCTCTGATCATCTTCATGGCCCTCCACTGGACCCGTTCCAACAGGTCGATGTCCTTCTTGTGCTGAGGACTCCAGAGATGGACACAGTACTCCAGGTGGGGTCTCACCAGAGTGGAGTAGAGGGGCAGAATCACCTCCCTTGACCTGTTGGCCATGCTTCTTTTGATGCAGCCCAGAATGCAGTTGGCTTTTTGGGCTGCAAGTGTGCAAGTGTGCATTGCCAGCTCATGTTGCACCTGTGACCCAGGTGCAGGACCTTGCACTTGGCCTTGTTGAACTTAATGAGGTTCACATGGGCCCACCTCTCAAGGTCCCTCTGGATGCCATCCCTTCTCTCCAGTGTGTCAACCCCTCCACACAGCTTGGTGTTGTTGGCAAACTTGCTGATGGTGCACTCAATCCCGTTGTCCATGTCACCGACAAAGATGTTGAACAGCACCAGTCCCAGTACAGTCCCCTGAGGAACGCCACTTGTCACAGGTCTCCACTTGGACATTGAGCTGTTGACTGCAACTCTTTGAGTGTGGCCATCCAGCCAATTCCTTATCCACCAAGTGGTCCAGCCGTCAAATCCATCTCTCTCCAAGAAACAAGGATATCATGCAGGACAGTGTCAAATGCTTTGCACAAATTCAGGTAGACAATGTCAGTTGCTCTTCCCTTATCTGTCAACACTGTAATCCTGTGGTAGAAGGCCACCAAATTTGTCATGCACATCTTGCCCTATGACGGATATGTGGCTTAGTGACTTCATCCGCCAGTTCTCTCAGCACCCATGGATGTATGTCATCAGGTCCCATGGACTTGTGCACCTTCAGGTACTCAGATGGTCTCGAACTTGATCGTCTCCTACTTGTGAAAGTGAGGCTGCTCCTATCTGTCTATAGAGGGCCTCAACCGCTTGGTCTTCCTGGCCAGGTGGCCTGTAGCAGACCCCCACTCTAACATCATCTGGCCCTGCCCTCCCTTTAATCCTCACCCATAAGCTCTCAGTCAGCTACCCATCCATCCCCAGGCAGAGCTCCATGCACTCCAGCTGGTCATTGACATAAAAGGGTGACACCACCTCCTTATCTCCCTTGCCCATCCTTCCTAAAGAGCCTGTATCCTTCCATTACAACACTCCAGTCATACGAGCCATGCCACCACATCTCCATGATGCCAATAAGACCATAGCCCTGCAGGCATGCGCACATCTCTAACTCCTCTTGTTTATTCCCCATGCTATATGCATTTGCATAGAGGCCTTTAAGTTGGGCCCCCGGACGAAGCCAACTTACTGGCTGGAGTGGCTGGAATTCCTTTGTGCTGCGCTCCAGGTGCTCTTCTGCTGACCAGCAACCCTTCTTCAGACTGTGGGCATCTATTGCTGGCACTGGCATCAAACTGGTAGGAATGGGATGGATTGAGGCTCCCCTTCCCTGGTAACTTTAGTTTAAAGCCCTCTTCTCAAGCTCGGCAAGCCTCTGACCAAAGATGCTCTCCCCCTTCCCTGACAGGTGGACCCCCTCTGCCCCCAGTAGTCCTTGTTTCTCAAAGCAAGTCTCTTGGTCTAAGTAGCCAAACCCCTGGTTGTGGCACCACTCCTGTAACCATTTGTTGACAAAGTCCAGTTGGAGGCCAGTCACTAGCGGTACACCCCAGCAATCAATACTGGATCCAGTCCTGTTTAATATGGTCATTAATGACTTTGATGATAGAACAGACTGTGCATTCAACAATTTTATAGATGATACAAGACTAGGAGGAGTGCTTGATTCACCAGATGGTTGTGCTGCCACCATTCAGAGGGACCTCAACATACTGGAGAAAGAGGCAAATGGGGATCTCATGATGTTCAATAAAGGCAAATGCCAAATCCTGTACCCAGGGAGGAAAAAGCCCATGGTCCAGAAGAGGCCAGGGACCAAGCTATTGGAAATCAGCTTTATGGAAAAGGACCCAGCACTCCTGGTGAACACTAAAGTGATCACAAGCCAGCAATGTGACCTTGCAGCAAAGAAGGCCAACAACATCATGGGTTGCATTAGGAAGAGTGTTGTCAGCAGGCTGAGGGAGGTGATCCTTCCTATGAGGAAAGGCTGAAAAAGCTGGGACTGTTCTGCCTGGAAAAAAAAAAAGGTCCAGGAGAATCTCACCAATGTGCAGAAATATCTGATGGAGCCAGGGAAAGGGACAGTAAAGATGAGGAAGTCAGAGTCAGACTCTTCTCAGTGGCATCAAACAATGGGGCAAGATGCAATGGGTGCAAACTGAAATACAGAAAACTCCATTTACATCTAAGACAAGACTTTTACTCTAAGAATGCTCAAACACTGGAACAGGTTTGTAGGTTGTAGAGATACTCAAAGCCCGAATGGACACAAGCCTGAGCAACCTGCTTTATGTGACCATGTTTTAAGCAGGGAGGTTGGACTGGAGTATCTCCAGTGCTCCCTTCCAATCTCAGTAATTGCATACTCAAAGCACAGGAAAACATCTCTCATTTGAGAGAGAAAAAAAGAGGAGAATTAATGCAACAGTCTTATTTATGGGTTCAATTTTTATGACTTCTCACCTTTTTTAACAAATATAGGTTTTTTGCCTCTCCTGTTTTGTATACCATTCGCAGTTCACCACAGAGCTGGTGACTTTTTGTTTGTTTGTTTTAAAATCAACACCATTTATAGTCACATTACAGATAACTGAAAACTGATTAAAAAAAAATGCATTTATTCTTTGATAACTAGCTTTATGATTTACTGGGGACATTTTTTGAAATTCAAATACCAAATACATGCACTGCAGTTGGCATATAGAAATTATAACATGCAAAAAAAAGTCATCCTCTTCACGACAAAAATCAAAACGTGTAATCAATCTTCAATTTGTTCCCCAGTTTTTCCAATTTTAGAGGGAACAGGCAGCATTGGTAATGAAAACTATCACTTGAAAAATATTAGAAAATTCTCTTCTGTATTCCTGTAAAGTAACACTGTCAGGCTGGTCCTTAACTTCAGCCAATACTTCTGGAAGTCTTCCACCTTGCACCTATCCACCTAATAGGGGGTCTCTCCCAGCAAATATGCACTATATATGAAGCTTGTTTAATCACAACATTCCCTTGATATGCCCACTCCTCACTTTGTAACATTTTACAATGCTAGACTCTGATACAGAAACTGACAGCCTATTGCTTGTATAGATATTAAAACAGAGAAACACAGTGAATTAATTATAAACCGCATACTAATCACAGAAATAATACACATTATACAAAGATTAAATTATTATCTTTAACTTATTTGTACAATATTTTTTCCTTTTGTCTGAATTTGTGGTCCTAATATCTGCTCTGCTTTGGAACGCATTTTTCCCCTCTATCGAGTTGCGTCTACATCTTATGGGAACCTCTAACTCAGCTCTCAGCCTGGTGACTACACTATGTCTGAAGCACAAACGAGTAACTGAGATGAGACAATAACCCCAAAAAGCTTCTCCCTTTCAAAACAGAGTAGGCATTAGGACCACAAATTCAGATGAAAACATTTTTGAAGGAATACATTTGATATTTCTAAGTTGAAATGTGATCCACTTTCTGCCTTCTGTTGTACCTCAAGCCTGTTTCTGTCCAGGAATTCTTCATGCTGGCTAGGGAAACGTCAGATTCCTACATAGAAGACTGATCTTAAAAACCTGCTACCAGGAGCAACAAAAACTCTAGATTAGTTTCTATTCTCAAATTTCTGGGACAGATTCAGGTACTAGTTGATGCGGTCACCATATAAATACATTAATAGATGATTGCAGCTATAGCTCTTTCTGAACTGCATCTGTGGAGAAACTTACGCAAAACTGAAAAGCAAAAGAAGCAGCACAAAATCCTGTTGGCTCATGCAGCGCATAAGCGCTTGAAAATGGATGTAGTTTGCTGTGTCTAGACACTGATAAAAATAAGTTGGAAGTATCTCTGAGCTAGTCCTCCTTCAGGCAAAACCATCATGTCTCTTGGAAATGAAAGCATTATTTCCTTCTGTATTAGTGACATCAGAAACAATGCAATATTAACTGGTCCCAAGGGCTTTTATTTTTACTTTATCAGCTGTTCAACAATGAATAAAGTATATCAATGCATTAGGGTAAGTATAAACATCAGTAAGTATGAAAAAGTAATCCTTTAGATTTAACTGCAACAGTGAAGAAAGAACACAGAGAACAGTGGAAATTTATTTCTGAAAGACCTTGCTCTAACAGAACTGTACCAAAAATCCAGGTGTAATAAATCCACCAACATCCAACTCTGTACATAAAGTCTGTGAACGTGGTGCCTGAATGTCAGTTTTATGTCAGCACATAATTGAAATTCAGCCTTCATCATCACTGCTGCTCCATGCATCTTCATATGCTGGATTTAAATGCGGTTGAGGTGGAGACTAAAGGAAAGAAAACCAAAAAAATCTCTCAGTGGTTTGCTTAATTAAAAATATTAAAATCAAATAAGGCTAATGCTAAAGACATTTCTTCAACTTCTATATGCAGACAAACTATTGTGTCTTTCACGGGTACTGGATTTTTTTCAACCACTTCTTTGGCCATTCCGCTGATTAGAGACAGGATAAATTAGGAAAAGAAATAGTGCTCTATTTAATTCCAATTAAAACAAAAATGTATCTGGAGCACTGACTGGAAGTTCTACAAATGTCTGGTATAAAATAAAACAGATAGATATTACTGCGGGGTTTTCTGTGTCATTGGTTATAAGTCATAATTTCCTTGACCCAGCATAACTGAGCACTACTGTCTCAAGAAGTAGTCCTGGCCTCTATCCACATCCAACAACTACTTCTCACCTCAGCCCCTCTACAGCCAAGCTAAAGGGTTTGTGCAGCTTCGCAGCGCACTAAATTACAGTGAATCAGGGTAAAATTTTTTTCTTGTTGACTTCTACCCTGGGTTCAGAGTCTGGTCATGTAGGCACTCAAATGGCTGTTCCAGCACATGAGAGGGAGCAGAAACTAGTGGCCTGTGGACAGCAAAACGGCTTCTTTCAGACACAGTGCTCATCTACAACGTTTGCAAACTGCAGCTGTAGCTTAACAGATTTCAAAACAATGGCACGTATTACATAACTCCATCATGTCAAATTTAAAGAGGCAATTCTAATCAGAGTTGGGTAAATAATCCTGTTGATGTGGGTTTGTCTTTGTTTTTTCAGACTAAGAAAAAACAATTCACACACATCAAAATTTGTCTTGCCTCAGACACTAAAATAAGCTTGTTTAGAATCTTCTTTATTATATTTCTGCATCAAAAATATTTGGGTATTAAATGTGGCATCCCTAATCTTACTGTTTAATACACAGTATACAAAATAGCATAAACCACAAAAACGAGTTTGGAAATTAAGGAAGTTAAAGTAGAAGTTGAAAGACTGATAGCCAAATGACAAACACTATTTTCAATTAAGTGAGAAGCCAGAAGACTGTAAAAGATTTTACTAGACTATGAAAGAAAACATCCCCTCAAAACACCACAACAATCAAATGATTGCACAGAAACAACAGGTGACTCTCCTCTTAATTAGGAGTTTTTACAAATTTTGATGGTGAAATACATACTTCATATTTAAAACACCACCTCCCCAAGTATAAAAAGTATAGTTCAAACTCAAAAACTCATTACCTTTTCAGAAAGGTCATCAGGAACTGGCTCTCGAAGACCTGGTATCCATGCAAGGATATTGCAATCTTTGCTACCACTATAAAGTTCCTTTAAGAAAGCATGCAAAAATTACTTTTACACAAATTTACTGAACAGCAACATAGATATAATGTTGGGGAAAAAAGTGTATGAAATACTTACTTTAAAATAAAGACAAATATCCAAATTCTAAATTGTACTATAATCTTGATAAACACTGTTTTAAATAATATGCCAAAACAAAATGTGTGAGTTTTACATTTTTCTCAGATTGCTGACCAAAAGAGCACTACCCACATTTAAATGAACTTTATTGCTTAAATGCACTTTTCTTCTTCCCTCTTTCACGTGTCACGAGAAGACACCTATTTTAAAGTCAGGGAGCTTATGAGATTATTCAATGGAAAAGTAAGGGGGAGGGGGAGGGGGGAAGGGAAAATTTTTTTCTTATAATTGAAAAATATGAATCAACTTAAAAGCATCTAGTAATACATGTTAGAAGAGTGCAGACATATAGAACAAAGAAGTATTAAGTAAACATAGTTTCAGTATGCCCAGGGAAGGAAAAGAACAAATAAAGAACAATTTGAAGCCTTGTATCCTGTTGGGAAGGCAGAGATCAGAAAGATCAATTTATTATTTTTAATATAAATAACTCTATTTATTATGGTAATGACTAAGGACTGAGATCCCATTGTGCAAGGCACCCTGCAAACACATGGAAGCAAACAGTCTCTACACCAAACAGCTAACAGTCAAATATAGCTTAGTTTTCTCAGTTCTTTAATAAAGGAAATACAGATTTCTCTTTCACTTTAAACTGAGGAAATGTTGCTAATGAGAAATACTGCACCATCTTTGCAGTAAATTTTGCTCTAATAATGGATGCAATGTCTGACAACAGTTCAGTATTGCTGTGTGTTTAAACTGCCTGAATGAAACATATAAAGTATTTTTTTCTGTATTCAGGCTGACAGCATAAAAACCTTGCTTCAAGCATGTTGGCTTTTATACTTAAACTAGCAACTTTGTGTGCATTATTAATACATTGATTCAACTTAAGTTCTGTCTTTGCAGAAAGTCTCTTATATTTTGTATATTTAATTCTAGAACTGCATGAATTACACTGATGGCGCAGGAATTTAATGCCTTATTCCTATAAATACTCATTTATGTGGGTAATCTTACTCAAGAGAGCTAACATACTCACTTTTGTAAAACTGTTCCCGTGCATGAAGTTGGTCATGCATAAAACACATCCTACTTATTTTGCTTAAAAGAAGACAGGTCAAAGTTACTACAGGGTGTAGGTCAAATGCCACTTTGTCAGCAGTACTCCACTCAGGCCTCCTGTCTTTGACAGGATACAGAATACCACTATAACTTTAAAAACTCCTTCCATGCCAAAATCTCTCCTTTTAAGCAAGGTCATGGTGACATCAGCATAATTCCATTTAATCTTTATTACCACTTGTCTCACTTTCTGATCCTGGCATTGCAAGATCTTCAGTTAATATCCACTGCATTGAGTAATACTTACAATTAATTATTAAAACCTGAAATGGTGACTCATACTTTAAGTCAGTCAAAAAGAGCCAATAAGCTCCATGCAGCATAGGACATATACATATATTTTACTACAAACATGCTCTATGCATGTTTATGGTACAATATATGGAAATACTATGCTTTAAGTCCCTGAGGAAAGATTGTAAATAAAACCTAATTTAACTTTCAGTGTATTTTACTTATTAGCCTGCCATTGGATTTCCCAAATACCTTTGCAGATGTCACTGATATTTCTCAAACAATACAAGTAGCTATAAGTTAAAGCAAAATTGTTTCCTGATGCATGCCTAATATTTTATGACATGTTATTTGTGCGTGGTGCTTTACTCCATTTCTTTTTCTGAAAGGGAAACGTAGGTCTTGTTTGTTTACTTTAATTATTTTAAGCAGCTAATATGGCACACTGGTATCTAGTTTATTAGATCCAACAGTAAACATCATCTAAGAGATTGCACAATGAAGACCTCCTCTTCCACACCACCCTTGAAATTACCACCTCCTATTAAATTAATGGCTCTTATTAAAGGGCCAAATTCTGCAGTTCTTATTACTCAAGCAGACTAACATCTTATTAAATTTACAGAGATATTTACGTAAGAACAATTTAGGCCAACAATAATGTAGTGGATTTTATGGCTCTATTCCCAGGATCTCAAAAGGCACATATACACGCATTAACTAAATCTCACACTGCTCTGTGGACACAGCTCCACACAATGTTTTAAACACAAAAGATATTCCACACAAGCCTGCTAGTTAATTTGGACCTCAAAAGAATAGATACAGATATAACAGGTACAGATAAAACAGATACAGCTAGTTGCTTGGGTATCAGTGACTATATTTGATTATAATGTTTTGAGCAAACAGAAGACACTTCTCACGTCAAATACATAGTTGGTGCAAAGTTAAAATATTCCTTTTGGAGCATACTCCAGTTATGAGGTGAAATAAAGACAATGTTTAAAACACAGCTAATGAACAGAAAGAATGTGAGGGACTGGCAGCAATAACTATAAATCAGAAGCTTTTAATGTAATAAAAAATAGTATGAAAATCTAAGGACCAGATTTGACAGCGGGTAGGACAAAAACCAGTCATCAGGATTAAAGATAGCAGAAAGAGTTTAGAAGACTATTAATATGAAGAAAACTCTTAAAAACTACAGAGACTCACAATGAGACGGAAATGGTAGAAACTACGCACACAAGATGTGAACCTTGTTTCATATGAAGACAGTGTACTAATTTCCAATGTGCTAATAAGTAAGAAAAATGTTAGAAAGCCATCTGCTACACATTTCACCAGTAGCTGCACGGCTTATATCAGAAAGATTTAGAAGAGTTGTCTAAGAAAACTTCTGGTTTGCTTAAATTAATTATGTTTTAATATGTATTGAAATACTATGAAGCTGGAAGTGAGCTAATATGCCATCCAGAAAAAAAAAAATGTGGGATGATGCAGATACAAACAAACTGATATTTCTTTTATCCTAAACAGGACAATGGAAAAGGTAATTAAACAATTCAGTTACTGTAGAGTTAAGATATAGGAATATAAACAGCATCAGTCAAAATGGTTTGTTACAAAGCAGATTTTGTCAAGCAACACTGATTTTATTTATGAGTAACTGAAAATAGAAACGCACAGGTGTGAATAGCATTTTAACATAGTGATTTAATATTGTTTGCAAGAGTAAAATATAACAGGTAACTATAAATTTTACAAACGACTGCATTCTCAGAAAAGGAGTTTTAACTCGGAAATGTTGGAATTATATGAAGACTGATGAATGTACTTAATTGTCTCAAGACAGAACGAGCTATTCGGAAGTATAGGTGTGAACACAAACAGTCAAAATAACACTGGCACTACCTTTGGTGTTGACACACTGACTATAGTAATGTTATTCCATCAGAGTAACAATTTCATACAACCACAAGCAGAGCACTTAAAGAAAAATAAAATCCAGTCACACTTATAGAATATAGAACTGAACTCTCGATAAGGGTGATTCTGAAAGAAAATCAGGAATCACAATAGATAAACAAATGAAGTTGTTGCCAACATAAACCTACAGCTATAGCGACTTAACACAGTTCCTGTGTACACGCTTACATGAGTGATCCTTTTCTAAGGATCTTAAAAGCCAAGACAGAGACACTATAAAGAGATTTGCATTTCCAGGGCTGGAAAACATGATTTACAGTGAGATTTAATGAGCCTCCACTCTTCAGCTTATCAAAAAGAATACCAAAGATGACTTAATATAAACATGTTACTGCTTCTTAAAAACACAAAGAGCTTTTTAAGCTAGCCAAGAATAGTCCACAAAAGTTGTGCCTTAGCTATAATGCGAATATACCACCTTTCAGTGGATCTAGTATCTCACTGCCTGTTCATGCCAGAACTGCTTTCCAGGTCCAGCAAGGCTTACTAGCTTGAGCTCTACTGCTTCATCTGTAATGTGTCCAAAACTTTCAGTGAAGTCCATCTCAGTGATAGGGAAACATTGTTTCAGTCAAAGTTTCTGGACTCAAAACAAGAGCTACCAGATTCACTTCTGTGATGTATTGTATAAGCCATCACGAAAAGATACCCATGTGCCCTTTCTGCCTCAAGTATTTATTTCTGCCTTATATTTCAGAAACAAAACATGAGAAAGGAGGACCTGGAACATGAAGTACAATCCTCAACACCTGACGGAAAATATATAATGGCCTTAAAATCCATACTTAAAATCCAAACATCCACTCTGCTTTTGCCACACCACAAGCCATAAGAACAGTATGTTGTAAAGTAACTCAAAACAAATTAAGATTTGTTACACTTACGCCTTTTATTAGAAGAGAAAAATACACCATAGAGGCAGAGGGAAAGAAAAAAAAGGCAGAGGAAAAGAAAAAAAGTCTGTCAGTACCACGAATCCCTGTAACATTATGGTATTTCTTAGGCGAAATGTTCTCAGGTTAATATAAGAAGCTCATCACGTTCATAACACTTGATGCAAATTGTTCATAGATACAGTAATTAGTATAACTACAGGCATTTGAGCAAGATCACCATAGCGAGGTACTCGAGAGGTTTCTCAGTACTGATAGCAATACCAAGGCACTTCACCTAAATGCACTCCACATTCTTTCTTGCTGTGATTTGTCTTAGGTATCTCAGAGAAAGACAAACGCCTCCTCTTCAGTCTTAGAGAAAACAGGAAAAAGCCTTAATGCATACAATTTATTAATGACAATATAAACCAAGAAATTACTAGTTATATTGAAAAGTTACCTATGTGACACGAAATGAATTGTGGAAGGAACAACCCAATATAGAAAGGCCTGTCCCAAGAACATGACCAAACTTTTCTGACTTGACACATAGGCTACAGAAATCCCTCTTATGTCATGATCTTCGATCAAAGCACATCCCTGAAAAGTTAACACTTTTTGTGCAAATGCTTTGGCAATCTGCATAAATATCCCAGGTTGTCTGGAATATTGTTTGTACTTAACTTACCTGAAAATTAGGTTGAAGTACACAGCAGTTGACAGTACTATAATGCCCCCTAAGCATTGTTATCAGCTCTCCTGTGAAAATTGTGTAAACAGCAATGGTACTACCATATGGTACAAAGGCAAACTCTGGATTACAGCCCCAGGAGACGGTGAATTTGAGTCCTTTTCTACTTTCATTACAGACTTTCCCATAATTCACCTGTAAAATGAAGGATTATACAGTTAGCTATTAATTAAAACTACAGGAAATAATTTTACATGAAAAGGTCAGTTTCATTTCTTCTTCAATACCCAAAACAATTAATTTTAAGCTTCCCAATGTTCATGTGATTCTTGAGATTTCCAATTACAGATGTCTATGAAAAGAACAATTTTTCTTTTCATTAGAGTTCACTCTCCTTAATATCAACTTTAAGAAAGGGAAAGAAAGATATGCCTACAAATCAGCAGAACAGAATTTACACAGGCTGTTGGATGTCAGATCTATACTGAGCACTTTTAACTATCACTGAAATTAGAACTGGTTCAGGAATTACTGCCTTAAACATTTTTGTAGATAATCCAACATAATAGTTTTCTCTCAGATATTGAATCTATTAAAAGAACCCTCATGCACAGTATACAGTTATAAATCATATAATCATAGAATAATATGGGTTGGAAGGGACCTCGAAAGGTCATCTAGTCCAGCACCCTGCAGTAAGCAAGGACTTCTTCAGCTAGGTCAGGTTGCTCAGAGCCCCATCCACCCTGACCTTTAATGTTTCCAGGATGGGGCATCTACCATGTTTCTGGGCAACCTGTTCACTGTTTCACCACCCTCAGCATAAAAAATTTCTTCCGTATATCTAGCCTGAATCTACCATCTTTTAGCTTAAAACCATTACCCCTTTTCCTATTGCTCCAGGCCCTGCTAAAAAGGTTGTCCCCATCTTTCTCAAAAGCCCCCCTTAAGTATTGAAAGGCCACAATAGGGTCTCCCCAGCACCTTTGCTTCTCCAGACTGAACAACCCTAACCCTCTCCCATCTTTCCTCATACGAGAAGTGCTCCATCGCTCTGATCATTTTTGTGGCCCCCTCTGGACCCATCCCAACAGGTCCATGTTTTTCCTGTGCTGAGGGTTCCAGAGCCAGATGCAGTACTCCAGGTGGGGTCTCACAAGAGCAGAGTAGAGGAGCAGAATTGCCTCCCTCAACCTTCTGGCCACGCTTCTTTTGATGCAGCCCAGGATACAGTCGGCTTTCTGGGCTGTGGGCTCACATTCTTGCCTCCTGTCCAGCTTTTTATCTACCAGTACCCCCACGTCCTTCTCGACAGGGCTGCTCTCAATCCCTTCATCCCCCAGCCTACATTGATACCAGGGGTTGCCCCAACCCATGTACACTTGGTCTTGTTGAACCTCATGAGGTTCACATGGGCCCACTTCTCAAGTTTGTCTGGGTCCCTCTGGATGGCATCCCTTCCCTCAGGCATGTCAACTGCACCACTCAGCTTGGTGTGGTCTGCAAACTTGCTGAGGGTGCACTTGATCCCACTGTCTGTGTCATTGGCGATATTAAACAGTACTGTCCCAATACTGCAAGACTTTAGTCCTCATATTGAAGAAAAATTGATCTACAATACCCTCTACCCTATAAGTGCCCTTTATTTATCACAGTTTACCGATGTTGCAGAAAACTGTATGGCAGTGTATACGCCAGTAGGATGGCAAAGAACAGAAGCATCAGTCTTGACAATGCAAGAACTTAGCCTTAAGGATTTCTCAGCAAGTCACCCCTTGCTTGGGGAAGAAGGAACAGAGGAAAAACATCTGCAATGTAGGGAAAGATTCCGCATCTCTCCCTCATGAGTTACCAAGAAAAAGTAGATGATGAATAGGCAGTGTGAAAACAACTGAAGGGTGAGCAGAAGGATGGCATAAGTGAAGGTATTAGAAGAAAGTGATTCATGAAGGAAAAGCAAGTAAAGAATAATGTGCTAAATTATCATGGAGTAGTTAAGAGTGATAAAAAGCCTATCTTCTAAGCAAAGCTAAATCACCACTGAGAAATTCAATGCTGTCTCCTGTAAGGGCAGCTGAAATAGGAGCAAATGCCACATTTCTAATACCTGGCTTGTGAGGTGTGTGCGAAGCCTTGCAAATAGCAGTATAAGAATTATAGCTTATTAGCGTCTGTACATTTCAAGCTCTTGACAAGTCCTATACAGATAAAAATCTCACCAAAGGTTGAACATGGAAAGTTTACAAGTACAGTAGGAAATATTCCAGTTGGATACATCAGTATAATTTTGTCCTATCATACATCAAAAGTGTATTCATAAGAAAATACAGAAATATATTCATGAGAACAGTATAGCTTACCTCTAAACAAACTTAATTAAAACAACGCATTAGAATTTTGACAAATAAAACATACTTTTTTTTCATGAGAGGGAGAATTCTACTGTGAACACCTCAAATTCACACATTATGATTTAAAAGAAGGATTTTTTTCTAATTAAAAAGCAGTATTTAAATTGTAAATTCATTAATACTACATAGCATTATATATAAAATGCTTTGTTTTCAAATAATATTGTCCTACAGCCTATGCTCTTAATTTGTGCTGAAAAACAGAAATTCACTTCTACATACCACGTTGCCGAAGTTCTCTGGGTTAATTTTAAAGATCCCTACCAAAAAGTGGCCCATAGTTAAAAAAAATAAAATCCTAAGTGTGAAATCTTTTGACTATAGGCTAACAGAATTGTAAAGTTTATCAAGCAGATATTCTAATACAAATGCCTTCCTTTGTCAGGTTCTTGATTCATACTCCCATCAACTGCTTGAGTTGAAACTTTGAGGCCAATATATGCATCGATCACATGAGTGAGGTAAGGAAGACAACTACTTCTTCCTCTGTTTTTAAAGTACATTCTTTCATAGCAAAGAGCACTTATGGAAGAAAACTATAATAAAAAGGAGCCCTGAGAAAACCTCTTTCAATCATCATAAAAATATATACAAAGAGAGTTTGATTACCATACAAGTAGATTGATATTTTTTCATATTGAGAGGACATTTTCATCAGATGTTGAGCTTCTGTCAAGTTCTTTGTGGATAATATCGCTCATTTTGTAAAGACAGAGTTTGTAAATATTGACTCTGTTAAGTCTTGTTGATGCTAGTCGTTTAAAAGTCATATTACTCTGCTGGTAAAGAGCAATTAAACTCCTTTACACAGCATGTGAGCTCTATCGGCAACAATTCCCAAGCCACAACACTGCTCATAACAAAGGCGTGTACAATGAAAAGGAGGAGTGTAGGCTGGGAAAAGTAAATTATATGGATATACTCAGTGTAAATGTTCCTGCTTGATAGAGGAGCTATGGAAAGGAAAGGATGCTGCCAAAACAAGAACTGAAGAAAGATCTTAAAAACTGACTTTGTCTTTTGAGCACACAGACAAACATAAAACCTGCCTCCTTCTGTTTGATTCTTCCTATACTCAGTGAATCAGGGCTTTCTATTCCTTTTTGTGATAAAGGACGTAGGCAAGATGTGTAGGGCTCCCAGCATTCACTTCTCTTACTAACTGAAACAATCCACTAGGCCCGAAATTTGACTCAAAAAAAATCATATGCATGGCTTAATTTCTATACCTTTTGAAAGGTATAGAAAAAATTATGGAGATCACAAGGACTAGCTAGTAGGGTAAACACAGGCACTATGGTGTGAACTTTTATTACCTGTACATGCATTTATTTGTCTGCTGGTGCCTTACAATTATTTTAAGCAACACCTCTGGGCAGTGTGTGAAAACACAGTACTCTGGACAATGTAACTCTGGACTTGAAAAAACAAAGCAGGATCAAGCTATTCCACACCAAATAAGAAAACTGTAAAATAGCCTATGAAACAAGTCAATGAACTAACAGGCACAGAAAAACAAAAAACAGTGATCCAGCTGGTGACAGGAGAGTGAACAAACTCTATTATCTACTTTGGTAATGGTAATTTGAAGACAGAAAGATGTCTGTATATGAAGTGCTGAGAACAAGCTGGCAAATATGGGTAGCATGGAGACAGAAAAATCCTTTCATTTAAATATCTATAAGGAATTCTTTTTGCTGTGTTCTGAAACTGAGCAGCAGAAGTAAAAGATTTCTAAGGTAGTGTAAAATTTCCTCCTTTCCTGACAGCAATGACAGACCGTAATCACAACTGGCTAAAATCCCACGCAAACTGACTTACCTAGCGTGTTCTTCTTGAAAAATAAACATAGGAAACAATTTTCATTTTCTGAACGGAAAACCAAAATCGGAACCTTCAGCAAAAAACAAGCCGTAGAAAGGACTGGAGCAGCAGTAAAGATTTAATTCCCCTGCCCCGCTGTTTGATTGCAATGCAAATGTAGAGGGATAGATACTTTTAATACTGCTATACAACTCCACAAGAGAGATTCCAGAAAAACACAAAGGAAGTTGGAAGAAAGCAAGGCAGTCAATCAGTGAAATTCTCAGCTAAGGACAACTGCCCTGTGGATAGCATGCTGACAATTAATAGTTAAAAAAAATAAATTTCTACCAACACTCACTGCATATTCAGGTTTTCATTACTGTCTGAAGTGTTTTCAGCTATGCTTACAAATTAATGAATATAAAGTTACCATATTTGAATTTTAAGTAGATCCAGGCTTCTTCATACTCTGTTTTTTTTTCTTTTTTTATAAGAAGTAGAAATAAGAAAAGAAATCTGGAAAAATATTGCTCACAAAATTTTCTAATGACAAGATTATGAAAATGAATAAACAGCCAAAGTTGTAATGACAATTGCACAAATTACAAATCTTCTAAAATTAAGTGCAATTAAAAACATAACCGAAGATCCTTGAAAACTTACTAACGTGTTTTCGCCAGTAGAGCTGTTCCAAAGTCGCATCCGATCATCTGTACCAATGGTCAACAGATGAAGTCCATCATTTGTATAGCATAAACCATTAACTCTCCCATTGTGAGCAGTACTTGCTGTCAGGAAAAAGGACTCATTCAGATTTCAGAGGAATTGCTATTTGTATTTACGTTTTTATTTCAATGTATAATACTGAAAATGCGGTTTAAATGGTAACATGGTAAATTCATAATTTAACTTTTAGTTTATAAAAGCATCTGGCAGGCGACTGGTCACCAGAGGTGTTCCTCAGGGTTCAATTCCAGAGACAGTTCTGTTCAATATATTTATTAGTGATTTGGATGCCAGAGTTGAACGCACCATTAGCAAGTTTGCTGATGATATCAAACTGGGAGGTGCTGTTGACTCTCTTGAGGGACAAGAGCCCTTGCAGAGGAATCTAGATAGATTGGAGCATTTGGCAGTCATCACTGGCATGATATTTAACATGAACAAATGCTGGATCCTGTATCTGGGGTGGAGTAGCGCCAGGCACAAGTATAAACTGGGGGAGGAGTGGCTGGAGAGCAGCCCTACAGAGAGGGATCTGGGGGTGCTGGTCGACAACAGGCTCAGTAGGAGCCAGCAGTGGCCCCTGGCAGCCAACAGGGCAAACCACGTTCCGTGGTGCATCAAACACAGCATCACCAGCCGGTCAGGAGAGGGGATTATCCCACTGTATCCAGCGCTGGTGCGGCCTCAACTGCAGTACCGTGTGCAGTTCTGAGACCCACCATTTAAGAAGGATGCGAAGGCCCCTGAATGCGTCCAGAGGAGGGAAACAAAGCCAATGAAAGGGCTGGAAGAAATGCCCTATGAGGAGTGACTAAGGACTCTGGGCTTGTCTAGTTTGGAGAAAAGGAGGCTGAGGGGCGGCCTCATTGCTCTTTACAGCTTCCTGAGGAGGGGACGTGCAGAGGGAGCTGCTGACCTTCTTTCCCGGGTATCCAGTGACAGAACGTGTGGGAATGGTTCAAAGCCACACCAGGGGAGGTTTAGACTGGACATTAGGAAGCATTTATTTATCAAGAGGGTGGTCAAACCCTGGAACAGGCTTCCCAGAGAGGTGGTTAATGCCCTAAGCCTGTCAGTGTTTAAGAGGCATTTGGACATTGCCCTCTATAATATCCTTTAACTTTTAGTCAGCCCTGAAGTGGTCAGGCAGTTGGACTAGATGATCTTTGTAGGTCCCTTCCAACTGAATATTCTGTTCTATTCTGTATTGTTACAGAGTACTAAAAATGAATTCCGTTGAGTTCACCCTGCAATACTGCACACTCTTAAGTTAAAGTAGCTAAAATCCAACTGAATGCTACCACAGCAAACCTAATTATGGTGCCCATAAATTAACTCACTGAAAATTGTACAAGGTATCTGTGCATTATACTGCAGTACACAATTTACACGTACCTCTTAGGTAAAAAGTGTTATGTTTTTCAAAGATTTTATAAAAAATAAATGTTAGCTGCTTTTGATTTAGTTCAGCTATATTTCAATATATTTAATATCCTAGTCTATCTGATTGCCATTAGATTATCAAAAAACTCATCTTGAACCTGTCAGACAGAGAAATAAAGTTGGAAAGAAAGTTGTTGTGTTTGAACAAGACAACGCATTATTCAAAGGAATGTGTAAAATGGCACTAATTACTTTGGGAGTTGCATAGAATTTCATTTTTCGTAAAACAAAATTTAAACAAATTTTTCTTTTTTCATGTTTTAGATTTCTTTATAGCATTTTCATTTCAGTAATTTCTTGAATTTCAGTGAAATTTAAAGTTGTCAAAACCAAACATCTGTATTACTGCACTACAATTTACACAGTAGAGAGCATGGTTATTAAAACAGACACTTATGGCTACTTCATACCCTCTAACTGTACATTTTGGAAAATTAGTTTGATTTTACAGAAATATGTATGCATTTTTCTACATGCATTTTAAGTTGCACATAAACAACACCAACTTGTAGCTTTAATCACTATGATTTATGCTACACAAATCCTTTTTTTCAGAGCCATGATATGGCGTATGCATTGTGATTCAATTCCAAATACTATTTATTTCTACCTCAGAACAGTGATTGTTCAAGTACTTTTTTGGCCTGCCAAAATTAAATATCTTTTGTCCCGAATTGACCAAAATTCATGAACTGTAATTTAAAGTTCTGAAGCTTCCCTCTGATTTAGGTTTTTTTTTTTTTTTTTTTCCCCCTTAGGTACAGGAATGTGACCTGAAAATATAGGTACATAAAAATGTTAACATCGTAGCTAATAACAACTGATACAAGGCACCATTAATGCAGTTGACTGTACTGTAGTAAGAGTGTAATTTAGCTTCCTGCAAAATTAAATATAATCATATTAATACTCTGTTGTATACTTTATTCAGTATAAAAGGAATATAATTGATTTTACAGCACCACATATAAGAAAAATATTCTAGAGGCTTGCGCTGGAAGCAAGACTAATTTAAACAGGAAAAGGAATCCACTTTTGTGGGTTTTCTTTGTATTGTCTCTGTTTTTAAAGGAGGGTAATTAACTCCTGGAACAGCTTATGAAGTATGAAGTGATTGATCTTTATATAAAACCTAATCTACATCAGGAATGAATTCTTCCGCCCATAAAACAGATTGCAAAACTTCCCATTTAAAGGGGAAAAACATTTTGAACAGATACAATACTGTTGCCAAGGAGATCTCTCTAAACAAGATCCCCAGCCACAAACACTGTCTCTACAACAGAAGCAACTGAATGAGATCCAATGGCCTATGTTACCCAGTAGGTAACAACTGGATTATCTCCATATTCTCCACCAACACATTTATGAAATATAAGAATGCTTCTAGTTACACGTGGATTACCACCAGTTACAGTCTGTATTACCTGCCTCAGAAGCAGCTTTGGATTTTTCTCCATTGTGCTGATCAAGTGTATTCAGACATCCAGATGCTCTCCTCACATCCCATAATTTTACTCTACTATCAGCACTAAGAAAAACAGATTTGCATATATTAGGGAAATTGTGTGCATCCTGCTTCAATGACTGACTGTCTTTAGCCAACCCACCAGGCACTCACCCTGGCCCAGCAACTATTTTGAACTACTCACCATGCAGTCACATTCAAGCCAACAAAATTTCATGAAAAGATCTTAAGAAAGACTTCAGACATTCATGTACACGTATTAATAAATACAGCTGGTAGACCACAGGCTTCTAAGAGTGAATCTTTGTCTACAATACAATACACTTGCCTCTTTGTCTACAACGTAACACCCTTGCATACACACACAGCCTAGGAACAAACTTGCTCATTCTGCTGTTGATTAAACTGTAGCTACAGACCTCCGGCGTTTTCTGTAATGGCCACTGCAAATCTATAGTATGACTTGTACAGAAGTTGGCTACACACACGAAGGCTGGATAGATCTATATGCTCTGTTGTCATACCGTACTATGGCAGAGAAACACCGAGAGCTTGCTTCTCTGGGAAGTCACTGGCTTTGTCTACGTTACCAGGGTGGCACAAGGACAGAAAGACAAGCTGCTGTGATTCATTCTGGTTCCCAGGCTGCATGCTCATGCTTTGCTCACATTGTGTCTTTGCCAGCAACAAAAGCAATGATAACTGTTGGTACTAGGTACACGCTTAGACAGCAACATTGCAGGCAGTGCACTTTGTACGGCAGCTTCATGTGAGCATTTCAGTTATATACTTCTTTGTGCACCACAAGAGGCCCAGGCATAGACAGGAGGTAAATTCATAGAAAAGACTGCTTCCCGTGCACTAAGTCACCAGTGTAGATGTAGTTACTGAAACGATTTGCACAGTTCCCAGCAACTTAACTGTCCTTTTGGAGAAAAAAAAAAAATAACTCCAAAACATAAATAATTTCTCATGCCCACTGAACTAAAACAACTGCATCTCTTTGATCTACAGCTGGAAAATATACCCAATCAAACTGTTAGATAAGCAGTCTTCTAACTGAAGTACTTTTTCCTGTGCGTTCTCAAGTTAGATGAGTGCATTAATGTTGGGAATATATATAGTATACATATACGAACTGACCACAGCAAAACCACTTGTTACTCTTTACCTGTTTTGCATCTGAAAAAGTTAATAACTAGTTTGTTCTTTTGTGCCTTCCCTCCACTACAGAGTGATTCTGTTAACTTCCAAGTGGTATTCCAACTGAATATGCTGACAACACATTATTTTGCTGCAAACAAATATTCTAGGACTGTGCATAGAGATATTACTGACGCTTGAGCTGACTGTAAAATGAGCAATAAACTGCAAGCAGTTCATTGAAATATTCTTAATGAAGGCCTAGAAAGAGCTTCCTTAAAATAAAAGTGTACAGTTGTCCATTTTTGATGACGCAGTTTCTATTAGCTGATCTTTTCTAGCCAGTTCTAATGAGCAAGAAAGAGCTTATAATCTTCTCTACTGCCTGAAACTAAAGTGTGTGAAAAAGACCCAGAAACCATGTATCTTCTCTGACCATTCCAACCTCCTGCCAAAACTATAGAAGAGTTGAGCATCACATAGAGAAATTTGACATAACATGTTTCACATGCAAACCACATAAACCCCAAAAATGTATTTTCCCTGAAGTGATCAAAAGCAAATTCACAATTGTCTTGGAAAACAGTCGCATCTCCTGATACACAAGATTAATCCAGATTCTCTTTTTAAAAGTACCAGTCAGTCTCTCCTCACTACCTCTTCGTTATCTCAGTGTTACCAGTTCTTGCCCATATTTGTCTTAGCAGATGGCAAAAGTGAGTTATGTTAATAGGAACTAGTAGCCCAACTATAGTACTGAATTAAGTAATGGAGCCATAAGAAACGTGTTTAACATCCAATTATAATAAGGCAACATGACAACATAGGTAGATGCAGTTTATAGGTATGACTTTGAAGCAAAATGTTTTGAGAGATGTCAAGAAATCAATATTTAATAAGGAAGATTTGCTACTATTTCTGTCATGGAAACACAAGGAAACAATTTTTAATTTGCTAAAACAAACAAACAAATCAGACTTATAGAAAACTTCCCAACTATGCTGACCCTTTCAGAAGCTTGGCATCAGAAACCAAGGGTATACAATTCTGCTATCAACTTATTCAAAATTCACTCTTAACTTACAAAACAGCCATTCCTCTCTGCAATTCAAAAGAATAAAACATGCCAACCATGAAAATTAGAAACATCACATTGTAATCAAAAGTTAACATATGCAAACGTATAGGAAAACCAAGAGGACCCTTTAGACTGAAAAGGGCTGGAATTAAAAAAAAACAGACAACACAATCCATACTCACTGAATTACTGCAGCTTGGAAAGTTATTACCCATCGGCTAAGCTACCTGGTTTATGCTGTTCAACGTAATTGAGCACGATTAACCAGGATGGTATTTTGAGCTAAACATGTTTTACTTAGTTATAAAACAGATTAGCAATGTGCACACTAAGAAACAGTAAGAAGTAAGTATCTCTATAATGTTTGGCCATTTTCCTACACCTTTAAACGCAATTACTGTTTCAAAATTCTGTAGAATCTTCCTATAAAATAAACATCACTTGGGCAGCTCTTCAGGCTTATTTTTTTGAGACAAGATCTACAAAACTGTGAATAGGTTAAAGTAAATGATGAAGATTAACTTTAAAAGTGAATTTGAATTGTAAAAAACATGCATCATGAATACATAAAATTTAACCATCATACAATTTTAGTGCATATAATAGTACAGCAGCATCCCTACCTTGCTGTTGCCAAAATATACTCATGACGTGGTGACCAAGACACTGCAAGTACCTCTTGCCGATGACCTAAAAATTATATGAAAATGCTTATACACACCATTTTATGTAAATAACTAACAGTGAAAGTACTTAGTTCTATAGGATCCACCAATCCAGAACAATAATCTAAATTGTAATATGAATTTGAATTTTGTGAAAATATATTATTTTGGGCTAAAAGTTACTTCTCTTTCTTCCTCTTGCTCGAGTGGGATTGCAGTGAGCTGAAAGTGATACATGGAGTATTACATAAGTATAACTTCTAAAGTAATCAAAGGACTGTGAAGCGCAGGATAATGGAAAAAATCTCCATAATACAGGTACTACAGGATACACCTGGAAGGCTCAGGGCAGACACATTTATTTGGATCCATTAAGTAAACTACAGCTAAGCATTTAGCTCCATTTCAGATGCTACAGTTAGCCTATGTGAAAAATATTCATACCTTTTTTCAAGACACTACTGAGTGCTTCAATTTCTGTAAAGAATTATTTGCTTATGTTTAGTGGAGGATGTAATCTGCTTCCACTTGTTCCTCTGATATTGCACTTGAGCTAACTGTGCCAGGCTGTATACAAAGACACAACCAGCTTGCTCCTGGAAAGCACTAGCTCTTGTGTCAAAATTAGGAAGCGCTGCTGCAACTAAACTGATTCTCTCACCAGAACTATTTTTATGTCTGCAGTTGCCGGTGCTCTCAGTTCTAGAAACAGAACATTGGACCCGATTCAGTTCAGAAGGACTTAATGGCTTAAGCTCTGTATCAGATAGAAGCACCTAGGCTGCTTTTAGACTTGAGCTGGCCAGTGAAGAAACAGAGCTGCATTTCCACATTGCTGTCTGAGTTAACACTTCTCTACAGTTTCTAGATCAGATCTGGCTCTTGCCCAGCTGGTTTAAAGCATGATGACTTACCTTGTAACTGCCTTCACTTAAGCATGTGTATATACATTCATACCCCCAAAAGTAAACATTAGAAAACACCAGACATTAGGGCAAATTCTCATTAAGTGCAAAAAGTAATGGATTATGGAACAATAAATCCCTGTGTTTACTGAATTAAGTAAATGCAAAGGATTAGATACTACTCCTCTATAGCAAGTAGTATGTTGTCTGTTATACAGAAACTTCTAAACAAATTCATGCAAGCGCCTCCACAAATATTTTGTTTAAAATAGTGAAGATTTTTTTGTTTGGTGGGGTTTTTTCATTGTTTTTTTTTTTCCTTGTTTTTCTTTTGAGGTTGTTTTGTTGTGTTTTTTTTGTTTTTTTTTTTTTTTTTTTTTTTTTTTTTTAAAAAAACCAACACCCAGCACCCCATATTGAATTTCCATGAACACAAAACCAATGTCTACACTTAACCATGTAATAAATAGTAATCACTATTGATTAGCTCACAAAAATGCTAATATTTTTATTCTCCAATTCATCAGCACTAGACTAATACCAAGAAGAACCTTTTGCCACTGTGTAACTTTCACAACTGGCAATAAATAAGTCAGTCATGTTACTTACAAAGAATACATTGTATACAGTGTTTCTTTACAGGACTTGTTTTACTCAAAGTAGTTATTGTCTAACATTTATGTTTCAGACTAAAAAGTACCCTGCAGAATGTGAGAACAGGATCCAGACTTCAAGTCACAGAGCTGTACTTTGGGGCTTTTGGTACCAACTGTAACAAGAGAAACAAAGACTGCTAAAAAAATCCCCAGCATTTGAGAAAACAACAACAAAAAAATCTTAGCAATGACAAAGAAATAGAAGAAAACAGCTCATTTACTCAGAGAAATGCATTCTATTAAAAGATTGACATTTTTAGCCCAAGTAAATTTACCAAACAAAATTTAGAAACTGGGGGTAAATAGGACAGTAATTATGAACCTTAAAAATAGCTCTTAGCTCCTCTTTATTTTTTTTTGCTAAACTTAGTTAAATTATGTACATGTATGCAATACACATACACCATTATTTACACAATTTACTATGTTTGGATCTAATAACCTTCAAATGCTACCTTTTGTAATGAGAGGTAATACAATTATAGGTAGGAATTTTTATTTAGAAGGAGAATTGAAAGATGCATTATTTCAGAAGAACAAATGTGATATTCTCATCAACAACATCCGACTAACTGATACTACTTTATTTTACCAATGACCTTATGTCTTATGAAAACTCAAATTATGTAAAAATAAGACAGGGAAGAAAAAAACCCTACTGAATATTACTTGCTTGATACTGTAAGCCCAAAATACACGGGGCCTTTCTTAAAAACACATACATACCTGCTATTAAACAATGCTTTGTAGCAACTGGAGACATGTGATGGCTATACACTGTTCCCTCAAAGTGAAATACATCTGCAGGCTGATAATAAAAAGATTAAATTAATCACAGCGCAAGGATGTTATCAGAATTTAAATCCTCATTAAGTATTTTTCAAGTAACAGATACAAATAAGACTATTACAAATATTTCTATTTACATACTAACAATAACTGCTGGTTAGAAACCACATCATGCAAACATCACAAAGTAAGTGAGTCTGTTTCCAACAATAGAACAACTATGCCAGAGCTCAGAGATGACCCAAAAGAAAGACCAAGAAAATTGTCTAATCAGAAACACGAATGGAAATTATTAAAAAATTACCAAAAATTTAAAAAGCTAGCAAGAAAAAACTGTAAACAAGAAGGCTGTAATATAGAGATAGAAGTCAACAGGAAAGAGGCACTTAGACTAAATTCAGAACATCCTTGTCATTCACAAACATTACATACTATCTTCAATTCTTAAAAAAACCAAACCAAACCAAAAAACCCATACAAAATTATTAGCTCCTTTGTGAGCATTAAAAAGTAACGAAATATAATATTTGCTTTAATAACCAGTACAACTCCTTTCAGGTACATTCCTTTTGTTGCCTCACTCTAAAATATTGTATATATATAAAAGAAACCTTAAAACTATGCTGTCTGTGTTTTCAAATACACCATTTGGTGGCAGAACAGGTCAATCAATAACCCCCACATGCATACTGTCTCTTTTAAGTGATGCTCACAGAACTACCTGGAAAATGAATTGAACTTTGCGTTTATGAACAGAGTTAGTAACTGCCAACACAGCCTTCACACCTTACAAAAAAAGAGGTCAAAATTTATTCTCTATTGTGTCCCTAGGATGACAGACCTCTTTTTTTTTTTCCTAAATTCTTTCACTATGCATGAAACAACATTCAAATATCATCAATGTAAATTCATCAATACATTCACACCGAAAACGGGACAAACTGCAGTCATGAATTCATAGTTCAACAATTAGATGCAAGGATTAGTGAGGCAAAGCAACCTAAAATCCTACAGAATCTGTTTACTTTAATAACACCAGTTACATTGGTTAGCATTTTCTTAATGTTTCCTCTCATTCCTCAGCAATTTTTAGAAATGATGTCTGTAGCACTTACAACAGCATAATTTTAGACCTAATGACTTAATGCCAAGATCACCAGTCCTTCAAAAGCAGTATTTAGGCCTTGGTTACTAAAAATAATTAGCCCGCTGTCCACTACCATTACACTCAACAATCCCCAAGAATGAACTCCAGACCAGACCTTGGTGGACAAGTTTACGTAGCATAAATTCAACTAGCTGTATTCCTGTTCACAGCAAGGCAGAAAGGAATTATCCCAAGCGTTCCAAGCTCTTGTGCAGTTTAGACATTCAGGTCTTCAGAAATAGGCAGGTACACACCAAGGTATGCGTGAACGCCAGAACCACGCCACCCTGCTGCTGCACTCACAGCTCTAACAATCAGCTGGTTTTCAACCTTTTGGATGCTTGGTCCTGCTGAGCTCTGGGAGAACTGCAGATGCAAAATGAACAACATGTATACAAAGGAGCCTGCAAGCCGTAGAAATTCTCCCTTACCTGTAAAGTATTTGTATCCCATATTTTCAAGGTTTTATCAAATGAGCTGGATGTAAACATGCCAGTGTCATGAGGATACCACTGGACTGTCTCCACACTGAATCTATGTACATCAGGATGGCTCCTAAAATCAAGAAGATTACAACTGGTTAGTCTCGATAATCATCTTATAATTGCCTTGATATTCAATGACAAGTTGAAAACATAAACTTTTTTTTTAAAATTTTACTGAAGTTTTCAAGAACTAGTTGTCTTGGTGCCTCAATTTTCAATCAACCGATGTTAATTACTTTGAAGAGCCCTCATTTCAAGTAACTACAGATCATTTACCTTTTCAAAATATGGTATCTGTCGCATATCTCCAGTTAAGTCAGTCTGAGGCACAAAAGGCACTAATGTCTTTCAAAATTCTTAAATTCTACTGTTTAAAGATCTAATGTTTAAAGTGAAGTTCTAACATCAAAAGCCATTTAAGCTTGTGGAATCCCATTGTCTTAGAAATGGATCCACTAAAAAATACAATCACATATACAGTTCAAAAATTCATTATTATTAGCTTATAATTACAGCTATACAGTTATTGGAAATTCAAGTCTACTGAAGTCACCAGATAGCAATGGACTGAGTTACTAAAAGTTAATTATTTTTGCATTCAGAAATTAAAGAGGAAGAACAATATGAAACTTTTAACTCAATTATGCATAGCAACAGAATGTAGTATAATTAATAATACATTAACAGTAGTGGAAAGAAGGGACACCAGAGCCAACCTTGATAGCTCCAGTATATGATTCAACTGACCAGGCTCTGAACAATACAGGTTTCACACACCTGCTAGGCCACTCATATCTGAGCTGGATCCACATGGCTCCAGCTTCAGGGCCCAAACCTATGCTGCCAGACTCAGAAGTACCATGCTGTTGTGGGTCGGTACTGGGCAGCTAAGCACCACCACAACTGCTCTCTCACTCCTGTTCTGCAATAGGATGAGGGAGAGAATCCAAATAGCAAAGGTGAGAAAAATTGTAGGTTGAGATAAAGACATTTTAATAAGTAACAGGAAACAAAACAAAACAACCCACAAAAAAAAAAAAAAGAAAAACAAGTGATGCATAAGCAATCCCTCATCACAGGTGCCCATCCAGAACATAAGCAATCGCAACACCTGGAAAACTCCCCCCTCGGTTTTATTGCTGCACATGATGTTGTACGGTACGGAATATCAATATCCCCTTGGTCAATTTGGGTTAAGTGTCCCAGTTTTCCCTCCCAGCGTCTTGTCCACCCCAACCTACTCGCTGAGAGGGCAGAGCAAGGACCAAAGAATGACTTGACACTACGCAAATACTGTTCAGCAATAGCTAAAAGATCAGTGTGTTATCAAGACTGGTCACAAATCCAAAATATAACACCATACAAGCTACTATGAAGAAAATTAACTCCATCCCAGCCAGATGCAGTACACATGCAAAAATAGTCCAAATGGCTCCATCTGTAGCTAGTGAAAGTCTCACAAGATTTCTTCACTGCAGCTCTTACCTCTGCATTGTTCTTTCAAGTGTCCTGGCCTCCAAAGTGATAACTATTGCAGCGGTATCATTGTGTAAACGCAGATGCAGATCTTCTGTATAGACCTGTCACTACACCTAAGCTAATAAACCTTCCTGCATACTTGGGTTGCTAGAAAGTGCAGAAGATGTCTTCAAACAGATCTAGCCTGAAGCCAACACTGACAATGCTAAGGAAGAGCTATTGAGCAACTGTTGAACTTAGTTTAGTAACTCCTGCATTGTTTATCTCTGAGGCATATCCCAGAATGGCCTGTTAGTTTGCCACGGTGCCAAAAATCAACAGATTTTGTGCACTTATTTTACAGGGGGGGTCAAGCTAAAAATCTTTGGTAGCTGCATTGCCAGGAAATCAAGCCTGACTCCGCATGAACTTACTCCTGCAGAGGCACTTGTATGCACTGTGCAGAACAATCTAAACTCATGGAACTAATTATCCTGGTACAATAAATACAAGTACACAACACTGGACTGCGTCCAGCACTGCAGCAGAGCAGTCAATCCTCCCATAATCCAGAGGGTTGAGGAATGAATTAAAAAGGTCTTGAGTAGCTCTGCAGGAATCATCTTTGGTCTGGGTAGGCTTAGTAGTGGCCACATGCCATTTAGTCTGGCTTCATGTCTCAGGGCTCTATGTTATTCCCACTTCATTATATATGCAGTATTTTCCCCTGTTACTCAGATAACCCCAACCTTTTCTACCAAATAATAACACGGAATTAATTCCAGTAAGGTCACTGCCAGACAGGCAGCTTCCTAGACAGGTTTTGAGTAGGGGAGACTACCTTACACACAAGCATCAGCTATATATTAATAAAAGCTGGTACTGTTTGATTACTCCCAAATGCCAGTTTTTGCCGCAGAACAGCGTGGATCATATGAAACCATGTAAAGCTCTGTATGCTGACTGCCGGTGGAACAAGGAATGTTCTTGGTTTTTTGCAATAGTGGTCTTATATTCTACATGAGAAACATTGTGTAAATCATAGCCTACCATCAGGAATTAACTCCTCTGATGTTCTAAACTGCTGGCCCCTCAGCAGACCCAGTTCAGAGTCTATTCAGAAATAGCTTCAAAGGGCCTCTACCAAGTGCTTATACTTCAAGCAACTTTGAGACCAGAGTTACATTGTGCCCTGCAAATTAGAACACTGGCAAACTTTTGTAGCACATCATTATCATATGCTTCAAAGACAGGAGCCAGATAGTCAGATAGGAAGTGTTTCTTACTGGCAATTATAAATTAATTTATGATGTCAGGAACTCTGAATTAATCATACTGCAGTATCTGAAGCTTTATCTGTAGCTAATTTGCTACAGTAAGTATTTAAAGCATACTAGGAAGCTACATGAATACTGGGAACAAACAATAGAGGCAAAAAAACCTACTATGGTTACTGTAAGCAATAATAATAATAGGCCTACCATTTAAAACATTGTATCACACAAAATCAGATTCTACTAGTACAATTTATGCCTTTACTCAACTGAGAAATAATAAAAGATTCAACTATGCAAATTAACATCTATTCAAGAAACAGACTACCGACTATGTTGTCCTGCTTTCATCTGGGATAGAGTTAATTTTCTTACCAGCAGCTGGTATACTGCTATGTTTTGGATTTCGGATGAGAATAATGTTGATAACACACTAATGTTTTAGTTATTGCTGAGCAGTCAAGGACTTCTTCAGCTTCCCACAGAAGCAGAGAGGGAGCATGGACAGGACAACTGACCTGAGCTTGCCAAAGGAATGTTCCGTACCATAGATGTCATGTGCAGCATATAAATGGAGGCTGGCTGGGGGACAGGTATCAGGGATCACTGCCTGGGGACGAGCTGGGTGTTGGTCAGTGGGTGGTGAGCAACTACACTGTACATCACTAGTTTTGTATATTCTTTTATTATTATTATAATATTCCTTTGCTGTCTTATTAAACTGTCTTTATCTCAACCCAAGAGTTTTACCTTTTTTTTTTTTTCCAGTTCTCCCCATCCCACCAGGGGTGGGAGGAGGTGTGAGCTGCATGGTGTTTAGTTACCAGCTGGGGTTAAACCATAAAATATGCTAATAAACAGAATTTTTAAGTATGGAATATTTCTACTGACCTAACTGAAGTAAATGATGGCATGATTTTAGCACAGATTTGCCAGGTTTTATGCTGTGTCTTCTCAGCATTTATTTCTTCAGTTTGCTGTATCTGTTTCAGAATTCATTTCAGTTTTGAGATTTGGGGATGTATAGTCATTACTTGTGCTTAATTACAATTTTAATTAATTTTGTTCAAGAAGTCCCAGCCATCAACACTTACCAAATGCAGCTTACTTGCAGTAGATTCTGTTCCTACCCGTTTGTTTTGATGCATGTTCTATTACCCTTTTTCTTTCTTATGGTCCAAGATACCATTTAGGCCTTTTATTGTTACAAATCTTCTGTTCCTGTCGATCTTACTCATGAAGCTCTTAGACCTCAAATAATTTGAAGACTGAGAGAAAATAAGGGGAAATGTAGCTACTAATCTTTTACGTAGTAGGATGTATCTTATTATGAGTCTTCAGATAAAGTTCTAACCTACTAGATACCCTTACTATCTGAACACAAGGAAAAAACAGCTTTTGCTAGAAGATGTAATGCCCACAATGGACAAATTTATACTGCCTCAGGGAAAGCCTGACAAATCAATACAGGCTTTGAGTCTTTATATAGTTTACACACAGTACAGTAGTATCCTGCTCTTCAGAAAAATATGCCCCATTCTTGTCAGTAACACATCTGTCTTCATTCAAACCTGTTCTTAACAAGTGATGTATTAATGACTCCTGTGCTTAGTGAACACATGGTGACCTTAAAATAGCTATTAGTAAAACTGGGAGAAGGGAGAGGGGAAATAAAACCAACAACTGCAAATCTGTGTTAAGATTTTTTTTTCGTATCAGATGAGCAGGGTTATGCAAAGATAATTTTCCTTTTGCTTATACACATATTTATTCAAAGAGCCTCCATATATAGTACATATATTTGTGGGATAAAAGGAATATTTCTACAGCTGTCCCAAAATTACTTTCTCATAGTAACTGGCATAGAGTCAGAAAATTTCAACATGAAACAATAAGACAACTTACAGGTGAGAAACTGTAACCTGGAAGAGGGTTGGGGTTTTTTTTGGTCTTTTTTTCTGATGTTAAAACATGAGATTGGGGTACTAACTCTGACTTTTTCACGGTGTCCACAACAACACAAGCCTCTCTACTTTACTTTCCACATGAGTACAATTAATATCTTCCATTTTAACTTTTGAAATGCCAAAGATCTGCCCAAATAATATCAGAGAGTCATTGTACATATATCGTAACTGTTAAGAGTACACAAATCAAGAAAAAAACAGTTAGTGTCTGCCACTTAGTAAAACACATAAACCCTCACAAAGTTTCTTGGCTCTTTTTTTTTTTTTTGGCATGCTAGAAACCATAATGCATCATGCTAGCCTTCAAAGACTTCTGGCACTATTTTCTACAGTCTTTTTATCCTAGTAATAAGAACACACATTAATTTTTGAGTTTAATGCTAGTCACAGAAGAGACATCACTATGAACTTTTAATAGAATTTTTGAGTACCTACCTTCCCACAGAGCAAAGTGCTCTACACGTGTAATTTGGTTTTCTGCTCAAGTTTTCGAGGTCGTAGAGTACAATAACACCATCTGATCCACCGGATAACATGCTGAAAGTGTTAATAAAGCACAGAAGTTACAACATGCATGATCTCAGTATGCTCAATATCATCAACATCAAGAAAATAAATCCATAGTACCAAACCCAGGGAAGCACTCATATATGTTTTTAGAAACTAAACTGTATACTTACTATCTTCCCTCAACAGGCTCAATATCAAGGGTGTTGATACCACTCCCATGTATTCTTTCCACATCTCTATCTTTATTTAGCTCCAAGCTTAGAACCCTTAGAACAACAATAACAAAAAGGAAAAAAAAGAGAAACAGAGATATGAAGAATAAGAACAACAGAATTGTAGAACGTTACTATGTAGATCTGAACAGCTCAAACCATAGTTTCGGACTTCCTCAATGCATTTAACCCACGCCCATCATTTTTTGCAAAACTAGACTTGCAGGCACGATACAGGGCTGGAAATAAGTCCTGTGAAATTGGCAGAAAAAAATATTTTATTTTTTACATTGTTTGGAAGTTAAGAGGGAAATAAATATGTAAAATGTGCTCAGAAAAAATAGCAAAACTGCATTTGGGGTTAACGTAAGAAACAAAACCTGGGATGTAATTTGAAAACATCGAGCAAAAGAAATATTAAGAAGCAGTTGTTGTAGTCTTAACAAATACTAGTTACTTGGAAGCTTCATCATGTACCATCCTTCCAAGCTTCATCCTACTTGGAACTACAGACACCTAGTGGTCAAATTAATTTAGTTTAACAAATTACAGTGTTGCCTTTAAGGAAACGTTAGCATGTTATGTTTTCTGTAACATTAAATAAAAACTATGCTATCCACATTACGAAGCTTCCAAGACAAACTTTTCTGAGCTGCAATTAGTATCTTGTACTACTTAGTAGTAGGCTGTATCTTTAAATATGCTAATATTACATAGTAAAAAAAAAAAAAAAAAAAAAAAAAAAGAGACTGATTTTACTTAAACAGCACTACCTGATATAAAATTAGCTTTATAAGATGATCAGAGCTTCCTACAGCACTACTTTGTAAAAACCACTGTAACTAAGTAGATAACTGAGAGGCTGTAACGCAGTGTGCACCTACGTATCTTCAGCTTGAGTGGCCAAAACCTTGATGTGAGAAGCTTAGGCTGTTATAGGCAGACGCTGTCTGTAGGCGTGCTTCAAAAGGAGCAAGTCATTTAAGCTCTTTTAAAAGATATGAAATAAAATTATGCAAGAATTCACACAGAATAACAATTTTGATGCATACAAGATACCTAGTTTAAAACTTTTGAGCTCAAGATTGAATATTAGCGAAGCAATAAATCCCCCAAAGAAAATGTTTTAAAACATATGACTTTAAAATGTAGTTATAAAAACAATCTACAGAAGACTATAGATTACTTCCTATTAAAGTAAAAATTAAAATGTTTATTAAGGGAAATGTTAGGTAGACAGCTGTCTAAGTAGCAACGTAAATCCTGCCCACTATGCTTCCATTCTTAACACTGAATGCTACAGGAGTGCTGAGGGCACAGAAAGGATGTGATCGTGTTGTCAAAATGCACACAGGAAGGAGCTGCCTAAATCACCAAAATTCATTTCAGTTTTAAACAGACTCTTCACAATGATACAGCCCCAAAAGCTGTTAAGTCACCATCACAAATCCTTCCTGGTGATGGAGTTGTGTGCGCAACTGAGCTGAGGATGGCTTTATTCGATTTATCTTTAAATACAGCTACAAACCCGATTATCTGATAACGAACATGTATTATGAAATTATGACCTTCATCAGGAACATTAATAAGCCTCTCTATGCAGTCACCACTTTCCACAAAAGCTGTTGGGAACCCAGCAAAGCCACCACGTCCAATTCTTCTGCAAGCAGGCCAGGTTTGGGAAGAGGGAGGACGAAGAGATGCAGGCACAGAGGCATCACATAGATCTCATTTCTTCGCAAAGCGGAACGCAGCCGCATGCAAATTACTGACACCGTTGAGACGGAGGGAAGTTTATTGCCCTGTGCCCGCTCAGCCCCCAAAACACCGCTACGCCGCGCACCCCAGGGGTGCCCGTCCGCACGCGTACACAAACCCCCCCACGGGAGCTCCCAGACAGGCGGGAGCCTCTACCGGGGCGCCCAGGCCGGGCCCACCACTCCCGGCTCCTCCGGGAGCAGCGGCCGGGCAGCGCTCCGCTCTCTCGTCTGGAGCGGCCTCAGGCCCCGCTCGGGTCAGGCGTGGGCTCCCCAGCGGGAGGGAACGAGGCGCGGCCGTTCCAGGGCCTATCCCCCGCAGCCCCGCCCCGGTCCGGCCCGGCCCCAGCTCCCCACCGGTCCCCGCTACCTCCGCGTGGACTCGGCCCGGCGCAGCCGCACTGGATCGTCGAGCCCGGCCTGACGAGCCGAAATGAACCCCAGCATGGCGCGACCGCCGAGCCGGTCCACACCGCTCCGCCATCTTGGGCCAGGAGAGGCCGGGATTGGCTCGGCTCAGGCCAGCCTCCACCAGTAGCGAGCGGCGTTGCTGGCATGCCCACCCCGGTGGCGGGGCGGAGCGGGGTCGGGCAGGCTGGGGGGCGTCGGGCGTCTGTCTCTCTGTCTGTCTGTCTCTCAGTCAGTCGACGGCGACCTTGGCGGTGGCCCTGCGTTACCGCCATGGGCCGGCCCTGGCAGGCGCTGCGCGCCTTGCGCCTGCGGCTCCTGGGGCCCGAGAAGGAGCTGGTGGGCACCGACCAGTTCGGCAACAAGTACTACCGGGTGCCCAAGCATGAGACCCGCGCAGGTAGGCACGGGGGGCCGCCCGCCCCGGAGGGGCGAGGGGCGGCCTGGCGGGGCCGGGGGCTGAAGTCGCTGAGCTCCCAGCGTGGTCGGTGACCGCGTTGGCGCTGCCTGCAGGCAGCCGGGGCGGTTCGGCCGCTGCTCCTGCTGCTGCCCCTTTGCGAAAAAAGAGCGGCTTCTCGGCGAAGGAAAGGGCGCAGCTGCTGCGGGGACAGAGGGGATGGAGGGTGGGCCCGTTCTGGGCGGCTGCCTTCGAAAAGCACGCTCAGATTCTCCTTAGGCAGATGCTCTAATGGAAGAAAAGACCTCAGGCCGGTCATCAAAAGGTTTTAAAGTGTAGCTGTCACCCTGTGGTGGGTAGTTAGGCAGCAATAAATAAATTGACTTTTCTTGGTAATTCTGAGCACTTCTGCATATGTTTTTAAACAAATTCCCGTACGTATGTTTACTGCACGCCTGAGGAAAAAGCCGTTTTGTAGGTTTCTGCCTGTGTTCCAGGAGCCTGGGTGCTCTTATAGCATGTCCTCACATCATTCTCTACAGACGCTATGCTTATGCTGCACAGCTGTGTATAATTTTTTGAAGGCAGCTTCCCTGAAGGCATCTAGGTTGACATGCTATAATATTTTACAGTCTTCTTTCATCTCCCTGCACAGGCGTGTTTGCCTGCTTGCTGTACTCCACATGTTTTGTATGACCGCATCAACTAGAGCACCCCCAGGCTGTGGAGACGTTCTGATTGATGTTCTTCAGAGTACCATTTCTTCAGAGTACAAGAAGAAACAGAAAGTCTGAGGCTGTGCAGTCGCTTAAGTCAATACCCTTCCTAAAAGGAAGGGAGGGAAGGGGCGCACACCTTCCCTTCAGAAACATGTAATGTCTTCTGGAGTTATTTTGCCTTCAGGGCAGTTCCCCTGACCTGTTTTGCTGTGCAACTTCATGATCAACTGCCAGTGACTTAAAGCAGGTCTGCTCAGTCAAGTGTTTGGGAAGAAGGTGTGAACACCCTTTTGTCAGCAGTGTATTTTTCCTCTGGGTTAATATGACAGTGTAGCACTTCCAGGCTTTCTGCATCTTCCTTTCAGCTTTTGCTCTGCTCCCTGGTGGGTGTACAACAGGGTGTACAAAAAGCTGTGTCTTTTAGTATACAGGAAGCAGTAAAATCTCCAGTCAAATTTCTTGTCATTGCTGCAGCGTCAGTCCTTATTTACCAGTAAAAATGACTTGTTTTATCAGAAAAACTGGCAGTCTTTTTCTCGGTATTTGAATTTATGCTGGCATGTCTTTCTCAGTGAAAGCTCTCTGCTGAAACTTTAAGGCTGATCTCTGTATTTAGAATTTAATTATACAGTAATTGTAGTGCTAGTAAGAGGGCAGGGGAGGTGCTATTGAACTCAGCAGGAGCACAGTATAAGAGGCTTTTAAAGTTAGTAATAAATTGAAATAGTTGTACCTAAGAACATATAGTGGTAGCCTTTATGTTTCCTAGTTTTTCTTCAGATGAACTGTAGGAATAGTGTATAAGAGTATAACTTCAGAGGTGAAGTTGCACTGATTTTGCTTTGAGCAGGGAGGGCTAGCTGTTAAGTGATCTGCAGTTGCAACTCTGGCTGAAGTCAGTGAGAACAGCACTTCTGTAAACCTTAAGGCTCTGGCACACTGAGCCGATTTTAGTGATAGAGATGACACAGTGCAGGTCTACTGAGTTGTCAGTACTCCACTATTACTGTATTTTCCTCTCTTAGTCTTCCACTTGTTTTACTTTCTTTGTCTTGATACATTGAAAATTCTGCACCACCAACTTGCACTGATGCAATATTTTACTGCCACCAAAAGGGAGAGATCTTCTCTTCCCTGTATTTTCTTTCTCTCTGCTGCTAACTTTTCATTATCATTTATTTGATCTTCCTGTAGAAAACTTGAAATAGAAAAATGGATTAAAATTACTTGATGAAGAATAAATTGCAAGCCAGAACTGGCATAGAAGTGGGAATGACGAGGATGACCTAGTAGATAGCACAGGGTTCTACAAGATGTCTTGAAACAAAGTGAAAAGCTAGAACTTTTACAGAATCTCTAACATTTCCTAACCATATTCACCTCAGTTTTCGTCTGCCTTCTAATAATTTGCTATTAAGCTTTTTAATTCCTCTGGGAAAAATTGTGTATTTAAAAAAAATATTAAAAAGCAGAATAAGAAAAAAAATCTGGCAGAGGGCTAATGTTTTATTCACTCTTCCCAAGCTTCTCTTCTATCTTTGGAATGAAAGTAAGGGAAGGGTTGTTATAATTTAGCTTTACAAACTGAAATTTGAGATGCCTAATGGTAATACCACATCTTCCACAAATATGTTCATTCACAGTCAGTTAATTCTCCCTTATTGTCCTTTTTTATGTAACTAGACAACAGGAGAGTGCATATGAAAAATACTACTATTAGAATTCTGTGTGAAAATACTGCTTTTGAAAATTCTGTTTTCTGTTTAATTTACTTACATGTATTTGACACTGCACTAACTCTGGCTTAAAACCTAACCTCGTGGCATCAGCAGAATGAAAGTGTTCTTAGAGAAGTAAGCAAGACTTCCCTACACAAAGAAAAAATGGATCGTGAAACTTTTTCATGAATGTGTTCAAACTTTGGTTTTTATTCTGTTGATTTGTTCTGTGTTATATTAATTGATGGAACTCACTGTTACAATGAGACATGCTTGACCATGAGATGGAACATTAAGAAGGGAAGGAAGTAAGTAGAATGAAAATATCTTACTTCAGGAGAACGGCCTTCAATAAATTCAGAAAACAGATAGGAGAGATCTTGTGAATGTCTAAGAAGAATAAATGAAAAAGTATGTGGGACAATTCGTGCCTGTACTTTCTCCAACTGTTAAAGGCACAAGTACAAAATTACCCTAACGTGGATGAAGGTTAAGAGGTATAGCAATAAATTAACCTGGCTAAATCATGAGTTTTAAGTGACCTCAAAGACAAAACACGGCCATGAGTTAGGTTAACTGGCTCAGGTGCTGAAAAAATAGAGGAACAAGTAGTAACTTATAAGTATATTCAAAACGTAGTGAGTGAAAACTGATGTGAAATTGTTAGTTTGACAAGATAGGTTCTTCTGAAAATTGTTTTCTGAGTGGACAATACTTTGATGTATTTTAGACATTTTTTTGTGCAAAATTTAAGACCTGTGGGTTATGAATTTGCTGTGTGGGTGCATGGCAGGTTTGGAAACTGTTCTTCGAATAGTCAGAAATGTTACCCTCTCAGCTGGAGGGAAGTATCTAGAGGGATCCACCAGCTGGCTGTCGAAGTTCAGAACTACTTGAAGTTTTTATTAGTGATTTGAATGAAGAACAAGAAAGTATTTTTATTACATTTGCAGGTCAAACTGCGCAGGAGGAAACTGGGAGTAGCTGTGAGCATCTTATGGCAGATGAACTGTCATACGATTCAACAGAGGTATCAGCTGGGATAAATCATGCGTATTTCTAAACAAAAAGCGTATAATTTGGTGGTTAAAGGTGTCTGAGAACATGTCTCTACGCAACTGACATTTTCTGTAGTACAGCATCTATCATATTGGTACTGTTACAAATTTAATTTCAGTATTATCTTAATTTGGATACCCATTTTCTCCCTCCATTTCCAACTTACAGACCGTTACCCACTTTCCTTGCAAAACAGACTTCCTCATGAGTGTTTATTATTATTATTATTTTAAGTACAGTCTTCCCTGAACGTAGCCAGCCTCTTGCGGCAGTCTCTTGTTATTTTGGATTACTTGAATGTAGGAGCTTCTGTGTCTGTTAAATTTCCCCACGCACTGGTGACTCATTTCCACTGTAATTTGTGCTTTTACTTTTGTGGATGGCAGTCCTTGTGGTGTCAGCAGAGAAAAGATAACTAGGTTTGATCTATTCCAGAGCAGGAAAGTATGTCAGTCCTCCCACAGGTTTGTATTACTTTGTGGCTGAGGATAAGTCAGTTAATTCTGTTGCTGGGGAAGTGAACACAGGTGGTTGCACAGGTGGTAACTAACTGGCTCTCACAACATTTTTGCAGAGCATCCTGTCCTGGTTACGGTTGTGTACAAGAGGGTCACACCAAGACTTGCAGGCTTTTAAAACTTGTGAAGAAGTTTAAAGATATGGGATTGGGAAGGAAATTTATTTTAGTTTATAGAAACTAAAATGTACACATGCAGAAAATTTCTGAAGCTCAGTTTTTAAAGAAACTAGGAATTTAAAAGTGCTGAGGAAGCAATGCTCTCTTTTTAAGTATTGGAGAGCATTATTTGTTGTACATGAGGAAAATCTGCAGCATATATAGTTCATATCCTACCCTGTATCCTAGCCATATAGAGACCAGCGCAGGATGGGAACAACACTGGAAAGAAAATGAATTGTTGAGGAGCCCTTGTAGAGACACTCAACTGTTCTATACAGATTCTACTGCAGGGTCACTGCAGTGTGTCTGCAGCATGCTTTGCTGCCCTACGGATCTGGGGAGGACTGAGTAGCTCTAGCACAGTGCCGGGCCTGATGTGCTTTATCCCTTTGTACTGTACTCCAGCAAATAAGCTCTTGGAGAAAGAGAGTGCAGAACAGACAACTGCTGCTTTCTCCTTCATGTCTTGGATATGGTAGCTCTATCAGGACCAGGCTGGCCCTTGTTTTGGGCCAGTAGAGAGATCCCACCTTCAGGTAGAGGTGAGAATGAATGGTGTAGGTAGTATTTATGTCTTCTCCTCTTCAAGTAAAAGCTGACTGACAACTTTCTCTTGGCTTGCCCTGGTCTTTTGCACGGGTTTAGAGTAGAGATACACGGAGCCTATGATGCAAAGATTTCATGTTTACTTTCAGTTGTGAATTGCTCTCCCCTACAGTCAATCCAGAGTCCAAGACACTCTTGGACCCTGGGGCCTTGTCTGGAGTAGTAGGAGCAGATCAGTGGATCCAAGTGGTTGTTGTTAATTTTCCTCACATCTCCAGTGTATGTGATTCAGAGAGTTTACTTCAGATTAAATTTAGTCTATTTCCCAGGACTGAACATCTACAATACATGTAATTTGAAGATCTCAAAAAGGTAAAAATTGTTTGGTAAGTGCTGTAGGTATGGCTTTCATGTTGCCTTGGCACTTAATATCCTGTTAATTTTTGAAATGTTTTGTAAGTGAGGATTTCTGCTTAAAAAAAAGCAAGTTGTGCACACAGAAACTACTTTGAGATCCAAATCAGCATGTGGTAAATAGAAGCAGCATGGGATTCACTACAAAATCACAGTTGCTTTGACTCAAGTCGCTACTGTAAACATAGGTCTCACAGATATCCTAAACTCTGGGATGCCCAGGTCAAACTCAAGATGTAGCAACTGTACCTTGAGACCACCTTTACATGTTTGTAGTCACAGGGAAGTTATCTTGCATTACTGATTTTGACTGTCTCTGAATAATTGGGTTATTAGAAGAAGAGCTAGCAACTTGAACGTATTCCATTGTGATGTAGGGGATCGTTGTGGAGATTTAAGCAGCAGTATCAATTGTGCAAAGGTGCTGCAAAACATAAAAGGTGTTTTGCCTTATTTTAAAAAGGTCTAATGAATAATGGCAAAAAGATACGAGCTTGCAAAGGTATCATAGTTCTCCTGGGTGAATATAGAAAGGATTGGCAGTTTGTCAAGGAAGGGAAGAAAAATTTAAAACTCAGCTGTTTAAGTCTGGTTGTGTTAATTCTCTTGAAAGAGAGAAAGTGAACATTGGAAGTCCCTAGACTAAGAATAAGAAGTTAGTAGATTCAGTGAAAAATGTAATTGCTAGAAATAGAAAAGCAGTTAAGAAAAATTTGAGAGGAAAGACCCTGAAAAAGAAACTGTCTGCCCACAGGAATATAATAATAATTCAGAATCAGAGTAGTTAATTTTCTGAAAACAGGGAACTTCAGACATGGTGGGGCTGAAGGTTCATTGTTTAATGTTTATCAGGGACTTCTATTTTCAAGTGGGAAGATACTATCATCTTCAAAGTCAAGTCAAACCTTCAGCGCTATGGTAAGGTAGGATCATTTGGAAGAAAAGATGACTTTGTATTTAATGACATTTTGCAAATGGTATATTTTTACAAGATTACCTTAAAGTGATGACAGTGATTAAATAGTACAGCTGTACTATGCTTGTCATGAGAGGAACATCCAGCATAACTCATTAACTCTGAGATGACTCTTCAGTTGCCAGTTCTGAAACTGTGTGATAGAAGATGGGAATAGACAGTTGGCTAGTGGTGATTGATGACTCATTTCATTATCTCAGACAAATATTTCACTAAACAGACTAGATTTATCAATGTAATGCATTTATTTTTCTTATTGTGTAACATATTGTCAGGGCATTGCCACAGCTTTGCTACATGATGAATTGTTCTTGCTGCAGAACATGGAGTGATGCTTAAAATGTTCATATTTTTTTAATTACAAAACAAATTCCTCATACAGTTTATATATTTGTTAAAGCCAGATATATCTTACAGGAAATAGCTGAGTCCATTGAAAATAATTTATAAAGACTCTTAATAACCAATTTATTAAAAAATGCAGGAAGATAAGAGACACTAAATATTTAAGGTCTAGCATATGTTTTTCATCTTTTCTAAAGACTGATTAATGAGCAGCTTATATTTAAACTTTTTCGATATCTTCATTTGTACTCTCATCTGTTATAATGATTAAAAGTTAAAATGAGCACTCTGTGAAATACCAGAATATGCAAGTTTTTTGTAAGAACAGTAGGTCAGCAACAAGAGGGTAGTTTCTTTTAAAGATTGGATATTGGTGCTAAAAGCATAGCTCAAGTTTTAAGGTTCCCTTTGGGGAAAGAGCAGACTCAGGTTTAACTTGATTTGGAGCTGCAGCTTACCAGGAGCAGCTGGAAAAAGCCTGAAGCATTCTGTATAGGATAGGTTTTTATATGTTACATAAACTCTGCATGAGGGACATATGTGGACAGAGCCTGTGACAATACGAATTTTAAGAAGGAAACTGGCAAGCTAAACGTGTTTCTCAGTACTCTTATAAATACCATCGGAAACAAAAGTAGCATTACCACGTTTCAGTTGTAAATTCTGTTGCTAATAATTGAGCGTAAGCACTGACTTCTGTGGGAAACATTTTGTTCATGTGAAATGCCTGCTCATGTTTGCATAAAAGGCCTGTATTTTGTGAATTCTTTCCTCAACAAACCAGAAATGTGCAAATAAAAAAGAATCTGTACAGGGAAAATACAGTAAGTACTCAATTGCGTGAAACATGTAGGATGTCCCGAATCTTATTGAATCCAGACCTCAATAGAAATATATACATTTTTTTATGAAAGTTAGAAAAATTTTTGATTCTGTTGAAATTAAAGGAATCCTCTGTGATTGTTTTTGTTGCTACTTGTTTTCTGTTTTAGAGTGGCCTGTTGCCTTCCTGTGCATCAGAAGTGTAAAGTAGAATTTCTACTTTTCAAAATTTGCTATAAAATAAAATTTTATATTGAAGACTAGACTGGAACATTCCTGTAATGCTTCATAGTGAATAGGACAGAGTTGGAAGGAACATCTTCTCTCCAAAGCATATCTTCTGAGGTTAGAGCTATGGTTTTCTTTTGACTCTGAATTTTACTTTTCTCACTAACAGAAATGAAGTCTGAGGAAGAGGCAGAAACTGATTCTGATTGTATGAAGCATTCATAAACTGATTATCAAGTGCTGGAAATAATTGTACAGAATATTGCTGAACATTAAAAAAAGTTTTGCAAGCTAGCTTTTCAAGTGTTGGTGGAATGCTAATAAACTCATTTTAGGTTTATATATCTAATGTAAAGATACTAAGGAAACACAGAATTTGAATTTTGACTAGTGAATACGAAGACTTAATTATTTTGGATATGGAAATAAGTGTATTGAGAAAGTGTGGTTTGGTTTTTTTTCACGTAGGGAGTTGTTATTCAGATGTATCCTCCCGCATCCAGTAGTAGCCGCCAGTTAAAGGTTAGTCCAGATGGTGGCAGTGTTGTTTCGGAAACAGTTCATACTGTCAGCTCGCTGAATATTCCTTTCGGGTGAGATTTCATAACAGAGAAACCTAGCTCTAAAATATTTGTGTGTATGTGTGTTTGTACAGAAATAAAACTTGTATTGCAGACTGGCAGCTTCTAGGACAGTAATTCTGAAATGACAAAATAGCTTTTCAGTCTGAGTGATACATTATTGCACTGTGAAGAGCTTCACTGCAGATTATAAAAGCATTAATATTTGAAAACTAGTGTTTGTTTTGGGTGTAGTGATATGTTTTTCCTTCAGCTGCCAGAAGTGAACTGGCAACAGGCATGGTATGTTAATCTCGCTGACTTGAAAACCAGGAATAGCAATAAGTAGTCATTTGGACAGGCAATAACTTGCATGTTATCTGTTGCTATGGCCAGATTTGGTCTTCAGTGTGTGTATGTATATTAAACTGGGATGCTGATCTTGTTGAATTTTGCCGGCTAGTATTGAGTTTTATATGCTGTACATTTGTTACTTTTAATTATTATGGGTTTGGTTTGAGAACCTGTTTTGATTCTTTCAGTGCAGGTGTGGGGGGAGATGATGGTTTGGGGTCTTTTTTTGAGGTCTGTTTGATGGCCAAAAAATCAGATAGTAAAAAAATAAAAATAAAAATAAATTAATTTCCTTGTGTTAATAGCTTTCTTCTACTGTGTATGGGGAAAGAAACAGTACAGTACTGGGTAGATACATGTTTTTAATAGGTGGAAAAATCTTAGCTGATGTTATTAATCATGCTGATTTAAAGAGCTGCCACCGGGAGGGTTCAGAATAACAGCCCTTTTGGTGATTGTTACAAACACGTTTCATTAAGCCTATCTTTTCTATGAGTTAAAGTAAGCGTGGGGTACCTGTGCTGCGTTGGTGAAGTTGCTTGCACTTTGTTTTCCTACCTGTATATTAAAAAGTGATTTGACTCACCACTACATCATTCTATTTTAAGTTAGCACAGGTGAGCCTGTTGTGGGTTCACAGTGGCAGATGGAGGACAAGTTGTCCCAAAAATAGAACTTTGTTGCTTTCCTATAAAAGTGTCAGTCATCTTGCCCCTGTATTTCATCCCACGTGATCACTAGAGCTATGACTGTGTTGCAAACATGATCATTATCAATCAGGATTGTCAGCATGTCTTCATACCTACTTTATGGCTGAATTCTCTCGTTTTCAGTTTCATTACCCTGAAATACAAGGAGAATTCAACTTATTTTTCTGATTCCAGAGGAGGAAGAAAATCAAACATTAAGATGTATAAGAAGAATGAATCAGCTACTTTGTATAAAACTTTAGGGTTTGAAATTGTATTGGCAAACTAAAGAACAGATTTAACATAGAAGAGACTTGAAGTGTTTCTGTAGCTGGTCAGGAAACATTTTTCTAACAAGTCTGTATAATTAATTTCAGCTCATTATTTATATCAGTGGGCTAACAAGATTATAAATACTGCTTTGTTAATTGTGATTGTCATGTGAAAATTTTCAACGTCCACTTTTGCTGGTACCTTATTTGGTATATGTATTTTTTTAGAAACTGTTTATTACTGTAAAATAAGACTAGAAAGAAAATGAGAGCATTTAAATAAAAGTGGTGGGTACACATTAGTATTTTAACAGAGAAGATAGAATAGAAGGATAAAGAGCTGAACAAAAAAGTGCAGTTGAGAAACCAGAGTAAAAGAGAGGTTAAATAAAAGGAGCTGAGGAAGGTTGGCATGCTACCCTGTGGGCCACTGTAACCTTTGCAGTTTCTCCTGAAGAATAGAGGAGGTGGTAAGGAATTAGGTTTTTCTGCTTTGTACAATAAGTTTTTTGTGGTTTTTATAGATCTTTGAAATACCAAAGAAAGTTTCTGTAAGAGGCTTGATCGTTTTAAGGTCAGATTTGCAAAGATAAGAATTGCTTTGCTTTGAGGAGAGGGAAGAATCTGTTTCATGCTCTGCCTCTGGGTACAGGAGTTGCACAGAAAGGAAGAACACCTAAAAATGACTGTGACAGGTTGAGGGAATGGAAGTGATGAAATAGGGAGGTTAAGATCTTAATTTCTAGGTGTCCCTTGTTTATGGCCATGTGCATATGAAACACAACATGTTATAATTTCATTCTTGAAGTGAGGAATAAGTTGACTAGCCTCCTCTGTCTAGATGATAAGGAGGCACCATTAAGGGGAACTGCAGTCAGTGTGAATTTTGTTTCTGATGAGGAGAGGTCAAAGAAAGGGTGGATTCTGGCATATTTCTGCAGGCAGTGGTCAGCGCTGTGGGAGTTGAAAAAGTCACAAGCTTTGGAACTCATGAAGTACCTGAATTCATTGGTGCTGTGTACCTGTAGAAGCGATATTGAACTCAAGGGTGAGGAAAAGTTGGTCCACAAAACTGTAACCAGAAAAGTAGAATGGAAAGATATATAGCACTATGCAGCGGGATGTCCCCTGCAAAGCCTGGGGAGCACTCTGAAGATCCTAGCCACAGCAGACTTTAATCTAGCAGAACTAGTGTCCTCGAAAGAAGGTCACATCCAGTCACTGATGTCCAGAAAGAAAGTGAAAATGGATCTCAGTGAGAGTGGCTTCACCTCGGCCAAAAATGTTCTTGCAGTTGATAGAGAGAATGGGTGAGTGCAACTATGTAAAGGTTCATTGCTTGCCTGTTACAGTGTTTGTACAGGGGTGTTCTTTGGAAGCATATTGGAAGAAAAGGCCCGTTTGGCACATATGTGCTTCTGCATGTAGTAGCCTGTCTACATTGGCTTGAGTTTTATTTCAGTCTTACAGCAGAACTTCCTATAATGCAGAATTTCCAAACACCATAGTTTCTTAAGCAACTAAGACTTCCCACACCCTCAATAATAGCTATGTATTGCCACCAGTCATATGTTTGCTCCTTTGTAAGAAGGCGGCAGAAAGGTCCAGGACATAAATTGAAGCTTTTCTTCTAGTGCTCTGGAATAATTGTTTTGTTTCTACTGAAGAATCTTAAATTAAGATGATCTAACAAGGCAGCTTAGAATAGCAGGATGCAACGAGTGTTTCCCAGCCTCACGGTTCTGCCCACTCCTTTTTCACCTTTATCCATAAATGGTATTCACGTTTTTTCTCTTTTTGTTTTTGCTTAGTGTATATCAGTGACTCGTTGTTATGGTCAAGAATGCTCAAATTTAACAACTGTAACAGGAAGTTATACTGTGTAGTGAAGAAATTAAGAGAAATTAATTGAGCTCAGTTGCTCTTTCATATATTGTTGTGTAGAAAACTAAATGCATCTCCCAACCCCTTTAGGTTAGAAGTATTATTTATCATATTTTGCCATCTGGATCAGGATGCACCACTCCAAAGGCTGATAGCAGCCAAGGTGGGGTTCTGCCTGAAGCAGGGGAGGAATTCACTCAGGAGCATAGTTCATGTTTGATTAGTATAAAGGTTAATCACATAGGATGATAATGAAATTAAAAACTGCATTGTTAAACTTAAGTGAGCTGGACTGTTGGTATTGTTTCTCTGAATGTATGGAGCATAATAGAGGAACTGAACGTCTTCGTCATTGAACATCATCAGTACAATAAATTGGCATTCAGAGAAGACTTCCTTTTGTAGCCTGCTGGCTGCTTCTGCTCCTGTAATGCAGCCTGGGTGATTAAGAATTGAGCAAGGGGGAAATAAGGTTCTCAGTCATGCGGAGTGGCAAAATCTGTGGCTTGCAGTAGGATTGCAGGCAGTTATCTCAAGCAGATGCATCCAGAAACAGGGTACTAAAGGAACACTTGTTTAGCTCCCATGACCAAACAGATCACAAAAGATATTTTTTTTTTAAAAAGAAATGGAAAAACATTTAGAAGGCACAGCTTACAGTAGCAATGTGTGTGGAATAAATGTGCAATTTTAAAAGAACTTCAAGGATAGTTGTTTAAGATAAGCCACGTTTTTGGTAGTTCTTGTGAGGGTGTTGTGCCGTGGTTCTGTCTGCTTTGTCCCTGGATCGCTACTTTACTTTAGATTGTCTTGCATCAGGTATTGTCTCATTGGTGGTTCTGTGCCCTTACTCACGGTGATCCTTGCAACTACTTTTTCAGACCAGCATGGAGCTAGGGCACAGCAAGTTCAGTGTTAGCTCAATTTGTTCACATCTAGAAACGTTTCTTGTTCCCCTATCAACAAGCATTCATTTTGTGTTGAAAGAAATGAAAAAAAAAAAAAAGCCTAGTGAAGAAGAGCTTCATACTGTACAAGAACTGTGAAAGGTTCGGGTGGAGCAAGATAGAAGCCTCAGAGCTGGTTATTAGCAGGAGATGCCACAAATACTGTTTCAGTATCTGTTTAGCCATCGGATGTTACCTACTTGTACTTCAGAATTTCACCTTTTTTTGCAGTTCTTGCGAAATACCTACTGAGAGTTCTGTGTGTAAATGTCTATTTAATTTAATGCATGTGGCATGAATTGGTGTTTAAACTGATTTAAAAACACAAACTGTAAATACTTGATCTAAGCAATATGCTGGAAACTCTGGACTCTAAAATTGCCAAAAAATAATCTGTTCATGGTTCCATTTTCTGCAAAACTACCTGTCTATAGTAAAGTTATCATCCTGGTTTATTTCCATGATAAAGTAAATCTCTGATCTGAGGGTTAGTAGAAGCTAGTATTTGTGTCAAAAAAAGGCAGAGGTGTCCTCTTCTACATCTGGCTGCTCATGTTTACTTTCTAACATTGGCCTCTCCCTCTTTCTCACTACAAGTGTTTGTGCAGCCTTGTGCTGGGTCTGTCATCTGTCTGACCTAGTGCACTTCCGTTTTTCAGCAAGAGTAGTTACCTGGTCTGGTTCATGGCATAAACTGTGTAAGGAAGCAAAAAGCGCCGAGGGATGAGAACAGGGCAGGTCTGCTACTTTCAGTGGTTCTTCTAACCTGAAATGCTAGTTGAAGTGCTAATCCAGGCTCACTATGGTGTGATTCTAGTAATTCTAAAGAATCAAGGGCTGCACTGTTCATTTTTACCTATCTGTAAATAACCAGTGGAGGCATGCAAAGTACTGGTATTGTTTTTCTCAGCTTATATTTGTAATAGCATTTAGAACTGCCACTGTTGTCTTATCACACAATACAAAATTCTAAATTAAACCTAGTATAATGTTTATAAAATAATCAAAAGAGTAGTTTTAGAAATAAATTGTTGTTATTATCTGTCAGGGAAATTTTTTTTTACTCAGTGTAGTAGTTTTGTATCGTTGTAAGAATTTCTTCAGCTATAGAGACAGTACAAGTAGAAACAGTTGTCCATATTATTAAAACGAAGCTGAAAATTTTATATGGATATTTGCTCATTTAAAAAAAATAAATCTGTTCCTCTTTTGAGAACCAAGAATACAGTATCCATAAACAAATCCTGGCATTGCTTCAGTGTGGTGCACCAGAATTTTCTAGGTTGTTCTTGAAAAAATCAAGTGGGAAAATGACAGGTAGTTTATGAAATCAGCTGTTTTTGTGAAATTTCTGTCATCTTGGATCAAAAAGACATGCTGTGTAAGCAGTTTCTGAGTCAGAGCTGGAAAACGGGCAGCTTCTGGTTCTGACCTAGATATGTAATAGTATGGGATTAAGTCCAGAAAACTGGAGCCAGGATCCGTTGTGAACCTGAAGGTGAAGTGAGGTTGGCTCAATTGGTTCAATTAAGTTTGTTGTTGCTGAAAGGGAGAGATCTTGTTCTTTTTTTACCTTCTCTCTCTCAAGCTGGCAGCAGCACTCATGAGACCTGTTGCTGCCCCAGTTTAACTCAACACAATCGAAAAAGTTGAGCAGGAGGTCCCATGAGCTATAGAGCTGGGACAAAGGAAGAAGGTGGAACCTTTGAGCTAAAAGTGGGGTGGGAGGTGGCTGACTCTGGGTGGGGGAATGTAGGAGGCTTGTCACGGGAACACATCCTTTCTTGTGTAGCTTAATTTTCGGGGTTTTTATAGGATTACCTACGAGGTTCTGATTTTTATTCTGTGTTAGAACAGAACATGGATCTCTTATATGAAAAAGAAGTAGTAATATTTGCTGAAATAAGTTTCGTGTGATTTGTTATTATGATCACAGGATTTTGGCAGGGATATTAAACACTTTTCCAGTTCTGGAAGAAGCCATTTAACCCTGTCACCAGAAGAGAAGATTGCCAAATTGAGGATTTTAACAGACTTTATAGAAAGTTTATGTCAGTGGAATCTCTGCTAATATATGACTTACCTTCAGCTGAACGAAGGTCTGTGTTGTCTGCACAGATCCTGTATGATGGTAGGGTTAATGCTTATGAGGAGCTCCCCGTCCATGCCAGGCCACAAATTTCCTCTGAGAGGGGGAAGGAGGTGTGAAGGCCCACTCTCTTTGGACATCATATTAATTTTTAGACTTTGTGACAGCCACAGTATTCCCAAGTCTGATTAACTCTCTCACTCTGTCCTCTGAAACAGGAATACAGACAGATTCTCAAAGAAGAGTCATTAACTGTCTAGTTTCTGCTGTTCCAATGTACAACAAGACAGTGCAGTACAGTCCATAACTTTGACCTAGTCTCTTCCATGGCCTTTGGTTGTTCACATCTTCCCCTGTGGGGAAAGGTGGCTATTCCAAAGCAGAGTTAGAAGCCTTGGATGCCAAACCACAACAGCCTACCAAAATAGTCTCAATGTACCAGAAAACCAGCAAGAAATGAGCTAGTTGTGTAAGTGCCATAGTTGCCACCTAGTTGTTGTATATTTGGTTTGCTTCAATCACATTGAGGGACCTGATGAGCAGACAGTTGAAGGAAGGAACAAACATAGGTCACCCAAGCACCTTGTGGTCAGTTACAGTCACGCCTACCAAAGAAGGAGAGTGACAGCTGTGCACTGGCTGTCTATCTGTTTTTTACAAATTGTGACTCTGTATGTCTCTAAGCTTGTAATAAGCTTATGTACAGTAGCCTTTTATATGAATAGCAGTCATCAAAATATCTTACAAATGCATTTCTGTAAATTATTAAAGTACATAAGACATCAGGGCTTTTAGTAGGAATTACTATCTCATTACCCAAAAAAGGCTATGCACTGAGTTTAATCACATGATTGCATAGTGATGAGTATTGTTAGTTTTCCGTGGGAGGGAGTCACTGTATCACAACCAGTGTAATTCTAGGGGAGGGACAGAGAAGCAGCAAACACCCCTCTTGTACTCCTTAAGGAAGATGAAGATGTCGGAGATGCTGTTGTGCTGGATGTCCGTATCTAAAGGATGAGCTCTCCTGGGAAGCGGAGGGGTTGATGGGGCCGGTTGAATTTGTCATGTCAATAAATGGTTACAGGACTGGTACCACAGCCAGGGGTTTGGCTACGTAGACCAAGAGACTTGCTTTGAGAAACAAGGTCTAGTGGGCACTGGAGGATCCACCTGTCAGAGAAGGGAAAGAGCATCTTTGGTCAGAGGCTTGCCGAGCTTGAGAAGAGGGCTTTAAACTAAAGTTACCAGGGAGGGGGAACCTCAATCCATCCCATTCCTACCAGTTTGATGCCAGTGCCAGCAACAGGTGCCCACAGTCTGAAGAAGGGTTGCTGGTCAGCAGAAGAGCACCTGGAGCGCAGCACAAAGGAATTCCAGCCACTCCAGCCAGTAAGTCGGCTTCACCGTGGGCCAAACTTAAATACCTCTATACAAACGCACATAGCATGGGGAATAAACAAGAGGAGTTAGAGATGTGCGCATGCCTGCAGGGCTATGGTCTTATTGGCATCATGGAGATGTGGTGGCATGGCTCGTATGACTGGAGTGTTGTAATGGAAGGATACAGGCTCTTTAGGAAGGATGGGCAAGGGAGATAAGGAGGTGGTGTCACCCTTTTATGTCAATGACCAGCTGGAGTGCATGGAGCTCTGCCTGGGGATGGATGGGTAGCTGACTGAGAGCTTATGGGTGAGGATTAAAGGGAGGGCAGGGCCAGGTGATGTTAGAGTGGGGGTCTGCTACAGGCCACCTGGCCAGGAAGACCAAACAGATAAGGCCCTCTATAGACAGGTAGGAGCAGCCTCATGTTCACAAGCCCTGGTCCTCATGGGGGACTTTCAGCCACCCCGATACCTGTTGGAGGGCGAATACAGTAGGGCATAAGCAATCCAGGAGGTTCCTGGAATGCATTGATGATAACTACCTTCTCCAAGTGATAGAGAAGCCAATGAGAAGAGCTGCCCTGCTGGACCTTATTCTCATCAACAAGGTGAGAGGGCTGGTGGGGAATGTGAAGCTTAAGGGCAGCCTTGGCTGCAGCGACAGTGAGGTGATGGAGTTCAAGATCATAGGGCGGCGAGGAGGGCATGCAGCAAGCTCACTACCCTGGAATTCAGGAGAGCAGACTTTGGCCTTCTCAGGGATCTGCTTGGCAGAGTACTGTGGGATAAAGGCCTGGAGGGAAGTGGGGCCCAAGAAAGCCAGTTAATATTCAAGCATCACCTCCTCCAAGCTCAGGAGCAATGCATCCCAACAAAGAGGAAGTCAGCCAAAAACACCAGGAGACCTGCATGGATGAACAAGGAACTCCTGGAGAAACTCAAACAGAAAAAGGAAGCCTGCAGAGGGTGGAAGCAAGGACAGGTAGCCTGTGAGGAATACAGAGAAATTGTCTGAGCAGCCAGGACAAGTTAAGAAAGCTGAAGCCCAGTTAGAGTTAAATCTGGCTAGCAATATCAAGGGCAACAAGAAAAGCTTTTACAGGTATATCAGTGATAAAAGGAAGACTAGGGAAAATGTGGGCTCCCTCTGGAAGGAAATGGGAACGTTGTTACCCCAGGATATGGAGAAGGCTGAGGTACTCAATAACTTCTTTGCCTCAGTCTTCACCAGCAAGTGCTCTAGCCACACGGCTCAAGTAACAGAAGGAGAAGATCAAGTTCGAAACCATCTGAGGAACCTGAAGGTGTGCAAGTCCATGGGACCTGATGAGATACATCCGTGGGTGCTGAGGGAACTGGCAGATGAAGTTGCTAAGCCACTATCCATCATATTTGAGAAGTTGTGGCAGTCCAGTGAAGTTGCTGCAGACTGGAAAAGGAGAAACATAACCCCCATTTTTAAAAAGGGAAAAAAGGAAGACTCAGAGAACTACAGGCCAGTCAGTCTGACCACTGTGCCCAGCAAGTTAATGGAACAGGTCCTCCTGGAAACTGTGCTAAGGGACATGGAAAATAAGGAGGTGATTGGTGACAGTCAAGATGGCTTCAACAAAGGCAAGTCATGCCTGACAAATTTCGTGGCCTTCTACAGCGGCGTTACAGCATTGATGGATAAGTAACTGATCTCATCTACCTGGACTTGTGCAAAGCATTTGACACTGTCCTGCATGACACCCATTCTCTAAATTGGAGAAACATGGATTTGACAGCTGGACCACTCAGTGGATAAGGAATTGGCTGGATGGTCACACTCAAGGAATCGCAGTCAATAGCTCAATGTCCAAGTGGTGACCAGTGACGAGTGGTGTTCCTCAGGGGTCAGTACTGGGACCGGTGCTTGATACTGGTTTTATATGTATTATATATATTTCATTATTTTATCTTTTAAAATATTTTTAAATTACGATATTTTAAATTATCTTTTTAAATTATATTTTTTATGTTATCTTTTCTTTTTATAATTAATAATTCGAGTAGCTTTAATTTTCTTTTCAACCTGCAAATCTCTCTCCCTTCTTTTCTCTCCCTTCTCTTCTGGGAGAGGAGAGAGAGATTAAAAGAGAGCATCTGTTGTTTGTTTATTGGCCAGCCCAGCCCAAGCCACAACAACAGCTCGGTTGCTACTCTTTAAAAGGGGATGTAACAGAAATGCTGGTAAAGCTACATTACCTCTAGTAATCAAGACAAAGGAACTGGTGATTAAAATACATCGACTTGCAGACTGTGGCCTCTTTTGAGCTGAAAGGGATTCTGTTCTCTTCCTCCAATGTTCTTGGATGCCTGTAGATCTGTTACCCTGGGTGCAGAGTTCAAGTAGGAAATCTTCTATAGTAGGAAGGTATGGCATAAGGTGAAGCAGGAATACAACTACCTAAATGTAAATGGGCAATTAAGTGGAAATAAATTGTGTGAGCTAAAAGAGAAGAAATTGGTAATCTGTGATAGTTGCACGGTGGAAGCCAAAGGCAAATCGATGTGATGCTTTGTTCTCTTCAGATGTGTAAAGTGCAAATGCAGGCCTTCTTTATAGACAGGTGGGTGAATGAAACAAATTTTACCCACTTTTCTTTAAAAATGTTTGTTTTTCTTCTGTTGGCAAGCACGTCCCAGGTATGGCTTCAGTGACTGGCTTCCTGGCTGGCTACGTGGAATAGATGTATTAAACAGTCTAGTTAAAATATTGTTAGGCATTACTTAATGCTAAAACTGCAGCTGTCAGGTCGTATTTTCTACATATTGATCAGATGTGAATTTATATAGACCGCTAAGTGGATTATAGGCATCTTTACGCTTATGCTGACATCGTTGAGTGTAATGCAATAGGAGTGATGATTCCTAGTCATTTTTTCTGGTGGCCCTCCTTACTGTATCTTTCTTCCTTCAGGTGCTTTAAAAAAATTCAGGAAATCTCAAATATTTAATTTCCTCCTTACTGCAGTTTCATTATATGTAGAGACCTGTTTTCTTTTTCCCATATTCAACCAAGCAAATCTTTAAAAGAAGCGCCTCTTTCTGAAACTGGAAGAATATAAAATCACATTAGGAGAAAAATGAAGTTTGATTTTTGCATGGTGAAATGTGTTTGTTTATAAACAGTTTTTTTCAAATTATTGACAGGGTGTGAGAAAACACCCTACTGTAGAACTACTTCAAAATTTGCCATACTTCTGGGCAAAGAGGAAGCGCCATCTCTCTAGTTTATGTTATCTTCCTGGGTATTACAGCATTATTTCTTCCAACCATGTAGCTTAAATTTATTTACAGATACTACTCTCTTTATCTGTAAGTTTATCATGCTTATGAGCCACAAACCATTGTCTTGCATCTCTGACTAGCTGCTTGATTGTTGAGGCAGAAGTATAGTCTTCATCCAAAGTGTTTAAAATTCATGTATAAAAAGAGGTACTCTAGATAAATACAGAGAGTAATGGTCATCCTCATTAGCAAAAATGTAACCCACCTGCAGCCTAACTGAAGTTTTTCTTTTATACTTTATGGCAAAATAGAAGGTAAAGCAAGATTCTGAAGTTAGTTTGTGGGTATTTGTGGAGTTCTCCTGTCTACCCAAGGAGGCAGAAAATAAGTTTAGGTCAATTGATACAGCCCCGTATGTGATAGGAGTCCACCTGTCTCAGGCTATAGAAAGACAGAGGACAAGGGAACAGTCTGCAGAGGAGTTTGAAAGTGAAGTAGCTTGTAGCCAAAGTGAAAAATAGAGATCCTGTGGAAGGTCTAAAGACAGAATTGAAGTGCTTACAGTTTTTGAATAGGAAAGCAGTCTTTGCAGCAGAATAATAAATTTGTGAGTGGGGTAGACTGCATATGCCAAGTCAAGAGAAAATGATGTCATAGTAATTGAGCCTGGATGACAGATTCAGGAGTGTGGAAAATCAGGAGAGTTTTACTGAAAAGTATTTTACCTCTCTTGTTGGAGAGAAATTCAAAGTATAGACACAAGAGAGCTCCAATTCTAAAACAATACCAGAAAGAAAGGACAAGAGTGATGACATTCTTCATCATGATTGTGCGGAAAGGAAGGAGAATGAGATCTGTTTCAGACATGCCGATTTTATTATAAAGATCGGGCATCTATTTAGAGGTGTCAGAGAGAGAGATCTTAGCACAGGAGGCGGCAAGTCTTGAAATTGTTACGAGAGACGAGTTTGGTTTTGTGTATGGGATGGGTGACCCCTGATGGTAAACTCAAAACAACTATGGAGAGTGCTTAGCAGTAATTTGTATTGGGAACAATCAGTGAAAGAGATTGGCATTATGTTATGGCATTACTACAAATATTTGTCTGGAGGGTGTTTGTGTTGCAAAGATTTCAGTGTCTCCAGAGGTGAAATACAGAAAGAGAAGAGGGGATCAAGGACAGACGGTAACATGAGGCAGTAGCCTTGTAAGTATCGCAAGATAATTGTTAGTTACATATTTCTGAGAGCAGCTGTTAGAACAATTGCTGCAAATCCATCCTGTAGTGCACTGGAGCTTTCTAGCTCGTCTTGCTGTTCAAAATGCTGATGCAACAGAAAAAGCTGGAAGCCAATGAAGTAGGGTGGGAGAGAAAATGTAACTGTAGCAAGAAACGTTATAGTGGAGATTTTTTGAAAGCAGTATTATTGACAGACTATGTAGAGGAAGTGTCATGAAAGACCAAACAAGTATACACTGGAAATAAGGTAAGAGGGTACAAAGACTTGGATCAAAACAGAGATTTTCCTCATAATGAGTAATAGTTAGAAAGAAATGGATTTAGAGAGACTGAAAAGTTAAAAAAGCACTTTTCAGTGGGAGCTAAAATGTTGGACAATGGTTGGTATTTGGGGTTCAGTCCACTTATAATTGCTGTTTGAAGCAATAAAACAATTCAGAGGGAGGGGGAGAGAACAGAAATGTATATGCATTTGAGATTTAGAAGAGTCTTTCCCTGCAGGGTTTTTTATTTTTTTCTCAACCAAATATGGAATGTGAATGTTTTTTCTCACATCAACGCACTGTGCATTTGTGACTATTCTTTCTTCAACATTTAGTTTGAAGTATTGCATTAAATGTATAATGTAATATAATAATGTCAGTTTAATCTCTGCAGCACTCAATTAATTGTTTTTGGGATGGTGCACCTGCTTCTTAGAAGGGAGTACTTTCAGCTTAATTTTAATTATATTTTAAGTACTGGTCCAGTTAACAAAAAATGAGAAATTCTATCTGTTCAGTTGTTGTGTAGAACATCACATCTCTGAAGCACATTATCATATCTAAAATTAACAGCATAATCTGTTGGGTTTGTGTTTGTGTTTTTTTTTTTTTTAATTTGTCCCACTTCACCAGGCGTCTCTTGGTACAGTGTAGATTAAAAAGAAGTAATTCTCTGCTAAAACCAACCTGTCTCAAATTATGAGATCTTTTTCCTGTCATTTCCATGGTGCTGCAGTGGCCAGGCAAGTTATTATATGTATGTGGTATTCACTAGATTTTCCACTTACTTGTCCCTCACACCCTCAAGCTGTGAAGAGTATAGCAACCACTGTGCTTAATTTTAGTAACAATTCACAAGTAGCAGTAACATTTTACCCCTTGATGAATACCCTGCTCATCTGTAGCTGGCATACAGCTGAATAGCTCCATGCACTTTCTTCTTCTCAGGGTGTCTTCCCAAGGCGTGTTCCGTGGCTTGCCTTCTGTCGTGCTGAAGGAGACCACAGATGATGAAGCTGATATTTCTGTGAATTTAGAAACTTTTGCATTCTGAGATAAAAGTTTGTAATTTACTGACTATTCCTTTTATATTTATATTACTATAACATACTTAAAAATTAAATATAAAAATATTTAAAATATTAAATATTTTCTACTGAATATTGCCTTTTCAAAAGAGGTCCAGGTTTATTTCTGAAGAATTACTGGCAGACTGGAACTTTTAACTTAGGTTACTGTAGTCAAAGTTCACACAGTAGGTTAAATCTTAATATCGCTATTTAATATTTTTAAAGCATTAGCACTCTAAAATGATGATGTTGTCTTGAAATCTTGCGTAATAGAAGACCTCATAGCTGCTAGGTGAAATTTAAACTGTTATAGAAGGTAATTTCTAGTCAAGAGTTGATAGTCTGCATGAATGAGAAAGCAAGTGCTTGGACTGACACTGGCATAATGGGGTTCTGATGCGTTTTGTAAGTCAGGGAGTAGGGATGCAGAGATTGTGAATTGTTCTGTAATGTGCTGAGCCGTTGGAGCCATTTTCTCTGAAATCCTGTGGGATGAAGTTCAAGAATGCATTGACTCTTTATTTGAGCCTGCGAGGAGGTATGTAGCTGTAGTCCGACTAGGTGAACTAAACTGGGGAGAAGAAAGGATACTAGGATGAAGAAGGAGCTGAGTAAAAAATGATGGCATTGCTAATTAGGAAAAGATAGCAGCATAAGGCAATTGGCCAAAATATAAAGAAAGACCTGGAGTTGGCTCAAAAGAAAAGATGTTATTGGGTGCATCTGAAGATTTGCTGATTACATTTGTGGATGAGTAATAAATTGCAGAAGATTAATTAGGGCTGAAACAGAGTATTTCATTCTCTGTAGAGAAGAAGAACCTGCAACTTGTTATAAAATGGGAGAGAGAATGCAAAATATATTTAAAATACACAATAGAAACTGCCTGTTAGAATATTGGGATTATTTTTTTTTAAGTTTGAGAAACATTAAAGACCTGAGAAATATTATGTCTGAATCTGACAAGCAACAAAATAATGGACTAAAGGGAAAAGCATTGGTAGTTTCCTCCGTATCTGAGGAGAAATAACTGGACTCCAGACAATCCAATGTGAATCAACAGAAGCCGTTTATTAAGCACAGATAATCATCTTTTATACCCTGTGTTGTAGCCGTACACACGACTCGCTTATTTCTGATTAGCTCGTTACACTGTCCACGCGCTGTCCATGCAGTTCATTCACACATCAGATTGGTTACAAGAATTCGCATAGTAAATTACTTAGTCATTAGCACAACATGTTTTCTACCTTCTCAGTTCCCGTTTTTTCCATGTACTAATTCCATCTTCTACCACCTGTTTTGCCCTTAATCTAATTTCTCACAGTAGGGAGGCTGGCTCACATGGCCATTTTCTCTCAGACACATTCCTACATGTATCAATATTGGTAAGTATTTAGATAGTATACGTAAAAGATGTTTAATAGGTGCTAAAGAAAATAGAATGGAGAAAAAATTATTAGAAGATGCCTTGTCTGATGGATGCATGGGTTGTGATGTTGTATTAGTCTGATAGTTATGACTGTATCGTACGTGGGACATCTGATGTGAAAAGTTAGTATAATTACCCTTTCCTCTACCAGCTTCCAAAAACGAGAGTGAATCTCCCATCTTTACCTCTTCTGCTATTCCCAACACATGGAACACCTTGCTTGGAAGAATCCATACAAGCAAGTCCACACTCCCGTTTTGCTTTTCAGTGCTCTCCTTTCTATTTTTTCATCAGGGCAGTACTCTGAGTCTGGTATTTGTGATGTGGATTACAAGAATGATTAAATTTAGAGAGCCTTTAACAGCTCTGTGTGGGTTGTTGACTGACAAATTCTATGGGACTCATGCACTCCTTGGAGGAGGGTTTGTGTAGAAGAGATGTTCTGCCATATGAAGCAACTGTGAAACGGTTTTTGCTGATGGTGCTTGGTTGTTTGGGGCTTTTTTCTCCATTAAGAGCAAATATGAGACGAACGGAAAAGTGTTTGGGCTAATCTTTGAAGAAGTGAAAGAAAGACATTGGAACTTGCGCTATTTTTAGGAGGGACTAGGAATGCAGTTGTAAATATTAGTGAGCACAACCAGCTAGGATTTGGTGGCAGATACCTTAAAGTTAAGTTTAGTAGTTTACTCTTCCAGTTACATTGAAGCTGTGGAGAACTCTCATGTGCAAACAGCCTGTTTAGGATTTTTTTTATGATTGTAAATCTTACTGCTTTCTTGATGGAATATATTTGAAAATGACATAGAATTACATAATTGAATTACATAGAATTCTATGTAATTTGAAAATTACATAGAATTACAGAAAAATGATCATATGTGCTTGATTGTTCATTAACTAGCAGGGCCTCACTCCAGATGAGGCTTTCAGGGCTATCGTAAATAATGATAGTGGAGATCACTGAGCAACATGATTATTCGTGTAGTTTTGCAAAGGGTGCAGCAGTTCTGGAACACAACATTTTCCAAAAAAATTCACACAAATTTGTATTATACTGAGAACTATTTTTGAGAGACTGGAGATTGACCGCATTTTCTTTTAAGAGATAAACCTTGTGTGTATTGGGAGTGATGCAATGTTGTTATAGATGCCATTATCCAAGCAATACTTACAGAATGCTAGAAATGTTTCAGTTTTTGCCTGAGGGATAAAATAAGCATTTCCATTCACTTTTTAGTTTCATTAGGGCTCTACTTGGTTAATATGACAATTTTCCTCTCCGGATCCAGCAGCTGATGGAAGCACTCTGATTCTGTTTCCTCCTCCATCAATGGCATCAGGGATGGAGAAGCTATTGAAAGCAAGAAAAGCAGAAGGAAAATGAAAATGCAAGCATGTAGGAACCAAGCAGTCTCCAAAAGCGCTGAGAGTTTCCAAGTTGTAATGTTGTTTCTTTTCTCCATTCTTGATGGTGTACAAGAACTTTCCCGAAAACTTTCCCTGAGAGCATTCAGTACAAGAATGTCACACTGGACAACTTGCCAGTGTTGCAGTGTTAAGCTGTTCTCTGTGTATCACTCCTGTGTTTCCTCATTAACATGCCATAAACTGCAGACCATGTAGGAAGTATGAAAGTTAATGTTCCCAGAGAGAGTATGTCTCTTATGCCATATGGTAAATTAACTGACAATCCTGAAAATAATATAGTTTCAACCACTCCATGTTTTCTGTTTTGAAAACTATTTATTATGTGCATTGTAGGGCTTTATTAAACTTCATGTCAATTTTCAAGATGATATTTTTAGAGTTTTTTGAGTGGAATGATTACCTTTAATTAGACATTGTCATGTTACAAAATACCTTTGATGAGAAAACAATTGACAGTTACAGAAGCAAAGAGCAAAATCAAGCCCCTTTGTTTATTTTTGTTATTCACTTCACTGTTGCCTGCTTCTGATATTGTTAATGACTACGCTGTTTTTTAAAACCAAAATAAGCTTCAAAGGTGGTAGTGCTACCAATCTTTCTGAGCAAAATCTTGTTAGACATCTTGCCATTTGCGAACTTTTCCAGCTGCCTTAGGAAGAAAATGAGAAAAAGGAAATCTTCGTGAACTTCTGTGTATGTGTGTGTGGGAGATGTTATTAAATTAAAAGCAAAGCCAAATCAACTGTTTAATATTATTGGCTACTGAGTAGAAAAGCCAAGGAAAATATTGTGGTGAAGTTTTTGTCATAATTGTTAAAAGAGATGAGCAAGGCAAGGTTTGTAGGTAGAAGGTGATATTTTTATTAAAACAACCAATATATTTTCAGAAAAAATAAACAGACCAACGTTTAAGCCCAGAAACGTGTCTTTAGTTCTGAGTCAGAAGTCAAGTATTTCAATGATAAATAAGTGAGTTTGGGGGCATCACAAAGGAGACTAATACAATCTGCAAGTGGTGTACCTTAATGCTGTAAAAATTTCAATTTTTGTTTATTTGTAATACTTCTGACATGTTGCCAAATAGGAGTTTAATGTCATTCTAGGTCTATCTGACTTGTGACATTACTACTTGATGCATTTTTTTTTTTTTATATCAGCAGATGACTCAGTTCCCCTCCTAATGCAACCTTTTACACGGCATAAAATTCAAAAACTGCTTTGCTCAGGATGAGGGCTCTTTTCGAGGGCTGTTCTTGTTAAACATGCTTATGTAGTTGATACACTGATGACTTTCAAGGTTATATTGGAAGCAAAAAAGAAATCATGCCTGTTTAGTAGCTGTAACTATGGTGCCAGAAGGTGGCACTGAAGAAATATGTAGGACATCATGGATTCTGTAGGTTCGCATTTTTATTGGATTTGTACTACAGTGAATTTTCTTTTGTGCAGCTCTGTGTTGCTTATTAACACTGTTTTCAATTTTCATTCTCTTCCCTAATTTTTAAGGTACTTTGGTGTTTTCCTTTTTGGTGGATGCCTGGAAGTTGGCATGTCTAAGTTCACACAGAACTTGGAAAATTATGCACTTCAGTGTGTTAGATGGAAGTTTAATCAGCCCCCTTTGGAATTGCTTCAACACTCTGCACTTTATTAAAGCATCATGGCCTCGAACTTGGAAGATATGGATAAAACAGAAGTAATTGCTTTTGGGAAATAGAGGACATGTTTTGAAATAATGCAAGATAAAGCTAAACACTAAAACTGAAAAAGAACAAGTGCCCAGTAATGACGCATTAATACAATTAGCTTGGATTTTTAGTTCCTGTCCTTTCCATATATTACAACCAGCTCTGTCAGTAGTACTCCCAATATTTTGAGAAATAGAACCAGATTTTCTCGTTATGCTTCCCTTCCTTTCTGGCAGGCTCCACAGATAAATGTAACCAAATAATGCAATATTCAAGAAGCTGTTATAAGGAAAGCTATTGTAATACATTCAGTAATTACCGTTCTTGCTATCTGCCCTAGCAGAATCTGTAGCAATACTTCGGTGCTAAAACTTCTGACAGGAAACCACGTGCATTACAGAACATCTGCTTCACTATATAAAATTACTGGTGTTAGAGCAGAGATTGGTGTGTGGTTTTGTTTAGCTGTTAAAGCTAATAAATATATGGCCATGTGAAACTGAAATAAAGTCCCAACATTATTTGATCTGGATCTGGGGTGTTGTGACTCAGTGAAGCAAAACCAGAGATCTGTTTAAATAATGTTTTCAGCAAAGTTGAGAGTGTTTTTTGTCATGCTGAGCAGGGAACTTGCATTCTAATAATAACAGGTTTATAAGGGTCAGTTTAATAAGTACAGTTTAAAAGCAACTCCAGTAGTTTTCTCTGAGCAAATTGCCCCTCTGACCTGCTTATTTGCCAGAGCATAAGATTTCACCTAACTAGTGCAATTTCCTCCCCAGCTGCATGTCAGCATTCTTTCCTTAGGCCATTTTTTGAGACAAACCTGATTTTTTGCATAGGCTAGTTCTCTCACATATATGTATCTTTTTTTGATTCACCAGGTCATACTTAAGGTTAAGAAACCAGTCAGGGAAACTGTTTAGATTGGTTAGTTTTGGGGGTTTGGAAATATGATCAACACTCAGGTCATTCCACTTCACATAAAACAGAATTCAGTGCAGGTAACCAAAGGGGGACTTGACCAAAGAAATGGTGCAGTGGCATATTAAGAGTGATGAGACCTCAGTACATTGAAAGTCTTCTCCAAGGGAATTATTCTGTAGCTACTCATTTTTAGGTTTCTTTCCTTATTCTAATGATTAACTGACAGTCTGGTGTATACAAAAAGATGCTCCATTGAATTTTCTGTAAACTGAAAGACAGTCTTGTGTGTTGGAATATGATATTTGTATTGAAACATCCAAACCGGAATTATTCTTTTCAGTGTTAGTAACAGTTCAGTAAGGCCTCCACCAGTCCCACCACAATATTTATCCCTGGAGAGCTGAAAACAAATAGAAAGACAGCCAATTCTTAACTATATGAATAGATAAATCATCTTTATCAGTGAATTTCTCTCTGTGAATGATATTTTTATATATGGAAAGGAGATTAGAAGAATATGTAATAAACAGACTATTTAGTTTATCAATTGGAAAAGTAGTATTGTTTTATATATTTCATGTTAGTGTCTATATAAGAAAGAAACAAATTTTCTTCTAAAGTAAAATACTTGAGCTGCTATAACACACCCTATAGGCTGTGTGTGCTTTTTAAGCTACTGTAGGAAACAGTAATTGAAAGAGAAATTGTTTTTTGCTTTACTGTATTCAGAGAACAGCAAAGTGTTCAAAGCTGTACTAAGTTTTGATTTAAGTCATTTATATATTTTCTTTAAATCATTTAGTCTTTTATTTTTTTATAGCCATTTAGTCATTTATATATTTTTTAGTCATTTATATCTTTTTCAATATATATATTTATATATTTTCTTTTTTCCATCAGATTTAGAAGAGACAAACTCTCTGTGAACTGAACTTGCTCTCCTTGAATATTGCACCATTTTGACACTACAGGAAATTAAGTTTTATTGCTGCTAATTTCTGTGGGTTTATCACTGGAAAATATTGTAAAATGAATAGCAGGTTCAAATAACCGATTTGAGTGTGTTTGGAATATATTGAAAACCTTTTTGTTTTCTTTTACTCCTAAAAAGAACAGAAAATGTAATTTAATTTTTTATGTAAAAGAAAAAAGCAGGTCATTTTTCATAGGTTATTATTTAACCCTTTCAATGGTAAAGTGAGATAATGAGGGGAAAAATGACTTGTCTCAAGCTGGTACTCGCTATATCTGGGCTAGCTCTATTTTAGTGCAGCTCAAATTCTACATGAGAAAATTGCAGAAATTTACAATTCAAAGTGTGTTTCATCAGGGAGAAATCCACAGATTGTTTTGACACTCAGTTAGAAATTCTGCATGAAGATGGACGTCTCATGAAATTTGCAGCTGCTGGATTGAATTTATATTTCCATAAAGGCCATCAACAGTAGCAGCCTGCAGGGGAAGTGAGGAAAAAATGACAAAAATTTTGAGGCTAGCATTTTTTCCTCAGCCTTATAGTAGCAAATTACTTGTAATAAGGTCCTACACTGACCAGTATTAAAGAGAAATACAGGCAGCCAGAAGGGAGTGATTTCTCAGTTTAATTGATTTGAACTAAAAATGTCTGAATTTGATATTTAAATATATGTTTAGTCATCTGCAGAGTATGTAAAATGCAACTGCAAATCAAAAGTGTCCTTAAACTGAAAAATAAGTCTCTTACTGGTAATTACAGGAGGTTTATCATACAGGTAATTTGATTTTATAATAAATTCCCAGGATAGAAAATGAATGATATCTAAATGTGCAAAAGTAGGTCGTCTTTATTAAGGGTGAAAATCTCATCTCATCTCTGGCATGCTCTTTCTCATTCATACACACGCACAGATAGGAGAGAATGTGTAAGATCAGCACTTATTTTTTTTTGAGCAACAACTTTCATTTTCTTGATAATTTGAAAAGCAAACATGTATTCACAAAAACAAGTCCCTGTTGTCAAAACAATTAGTAAGGAATGCCATTGAGACAAATGCTATAATAAAATTGAACAGATTTATCTTTTGTTTATAAGATTTTGAATATTACTGGCTATTTCTGTTTTCATGGAAGGAAGGGGCGTGGGGGAAGGTTAAATATTTCTGAAGTATCTTCTTTTTTGGTAGAAACTGAATCATTGTTATCATTCTTGAGAGATTCTAACTCCCTTGTTTCAAAATAGTGCGCATCTTAAGACTACGGGAAGGTTTAATGTTTAGGTGTTTGCTTTCACCTTGGTGTTAGAGATTTCTGCATGCAACTCCCCGTGCACAGCAAGGCAGCTCTACCCACCAAGTTGTATTCAGAAGCCTTTTCCTCATAGTTAGTGGTCTGCATCTGTGCTGTCCTATGCTGCAGTTCCGTCGTGTCATGCAAGCTAAGAAAGGTCAACAAAAATAAATTTTGAGGTCAGTAGACACTTAAATGTTCCAGAAGTTCTCCATAGCTGGACAACACAGAGTTCTGCTTTAGTATGGTGAAACACGAGTCACGTGTAGTCTTGATATCAGTACAGTTTCTTAGTGTATGGAGATATATGAGTGAAAATACTTGTGTGACAACTTAATATAAAAACACAGGGGTCATATCTCTTAGCTGCTCAAACCAGAAAGGAATGAGTTGGAATTCTAATGAGACGAATTGAATAACTCTGCAATAATGAGAATCTATGAATGTCATTGTTTCTGAGAGTTTACGTTTTAAAGATTGAATTGGTAAAGTGTAGTAAAGTAACTATCTTTAATTTTACTTCTAAAAATCGAAATACAGTTTAGGAACCTTCTTTGACATACAAGGAAATGAAATTATTTGATTGTAGAGTTTATAAGTTTCACAGCTTGTTCTGTCAGTGGTCATAAACTCTGTGTATCAAACGCTTGTATTATTACAAGCCATGCAAGTCTACAGGTTGCTGTCCAAAGGCAGTCTTTCTTATTTTCTTTCCCTGGCATCAGCTTAAATGCTTTCATATAGAAACTTGTATATGTATGTACTCATTGGCTACAATAGTTGCATTTGGTGCTTTAGCATCTAGTGACAGCAAAATAGTCTAACATCAATGGGCACACAATTCTGTATTTAAATACTTGATGATTACGTGCTTACATACTGTGGAAGCACACAGACCTCTATTTGCTGTTTAGTCTAAAATTTGTTTAGTTAAGCTGGAACTGTGGAAGTAGCAAGCAGGAAAAACTGTTCAGGGGGGACTGTATGTTGCTTTTTGCACGTGCCTTTTATTTTTTCTGACTTTCAAAATGAGCTCAGAAACTCTTAGATCTGATTCGAAAAATAAATTCATGAGCTGACTCAGGTTTAAAAAGCTTTGACTTTCAGGTAGTCCTTGGTCCCTACTGTTCCACTTTATCCTTTTCCTGCTCAAAGTAGCTTTGAAGGCAGATCAGATATTGCTGCAGTTCCTTGGCTATGTGAAGGTTTTTTCACTTTTTCACCACCTACACCACTCTGAGCTAACAAAAATCAGCTAAAATGTTGGGTTTTGGTTGTTTTTTTTTTTTTTCCCCCCAGAATCAGTGTTACTGGAAAATACCTTAACTAATGGGTGTGCACAGGCCAGCTTAAAGAAACAAACTTTTGAAGCAGAGCTTTAAAAGTAACCTAACAATGTAAAGTAAGAGTTAAATCAGGCAAAACATTCCAGCTGTTCAAAAGTAAATGATTCCACATTACTAATATTAATCCACTAAATTGTACTTTCTGGTAAGTAATTGTTTAATTTAATTAAAAAAAAAGGTACCAGTTACCATTTGAAATACTTGTTTCTCTTAGAACTCTAATCAAGTAAATGTTTTTTTAAATTTCTGTATATTATGAAAGACGACATTTTGCAAACTTCAAGTATGAAAAGCTATAGAAGTATATACCAACCTGAATGATACGTAAACTCCTTTAAGAATTATTATAGCATTCTTTTAATTCTTTTAAAAAACATATTACTAATTATGCTTACAATTTGTTTCCTGTTTTTTACTTCAATGCCTTTAAAATAAATATTAAATATTATATTAAATAATAAAAGCACACTAGAAATTTATTGTAAATATAAACTTGAAACTAAAGCAAAATACAATGACTGATGAACATAAAAAAAATCTCATTGCACTCATATGTCAAGTGTCAAACTAGTGAGTCAGAAAATGTTTAGATGGTTATTTCTAAATTGGTGTGGACCCTTTTTTAGATATTTCATTTTCAGAATCTCCCTTTCAGCCCTCATACATTTTAAACAATCAGGATAGAAGAAGAAAATCACGGGGAGTTTTTTGACCTATTAACTGTCTACTCAACTTCTTCTTAAGGATCTTTAGGGTGAAATGCTATTATAATAATTAATATAAATCACAGAGGATGGGGCACATCTTCTGTTTTTAGAACGGAAGTGACAGTATTGAATTCAAGATGCATAATCTTATCATAGTATTACAGATATGGGGTTGTCTTTAAGCCCTCTTCAGTAACGTTTTTCCCTCCTTATAGTCAAAGGAAGGAATGATTTGCTTATGAGATGAGATATTCAAGTTCAGTTAGTTTATCTGAGTAAAAAATTAAACTTTCAAGTTGGAAGTAATTGATGATAACATACTTCTGTTGAAACTCACTGCTGCAGTATGGATATGCTACATAATACTGGTATTTTGAAGCACAGGAGATTTTTCTGATAGCATTTTGACCTGTCAATTCAATGTACCATGCTTCTTTCCCAGCTCAGGCAGTGTTCATTTTCTTCGTTTTATTCCCGTACCAATACTTGTTTTGTCTCAAATGTCATTCTTTAGAATTGGTTAAAGCTCAATGCAAGCAAAAGGCTTGTGTTTTCAAACAGAAACTTCAGTATTGTTTTATATAAAACATGAGTAAAATATCTGGATGCAGAGGAGAGTTGTGATATCCTGCTCTTCAGCTGCCAGGCCTGTGGTTGTATTGTCAGTGCCCCTGTGTGTGCACTCGGATGCTGTGGATTGCCATCATTTGTCATGTTGGTTTCTGTGCTGTCACAGACCTTTCGGTTGCTTTTTTCCGAGAGCTGAGGGAAAGGATTCCCTGTTGCTACTTTACCTGGTTGTGTTGATCCGGGCTGCCTCATCTCATAAGACTTACCTTTGCCGTGAGGTTATTTATGAAAGTACAAAGCTTCCTGTTAGACCCAGCTGCGTGATGAAATAGAAAATGTTTTCTCTTTTGGCAGCCCTAGCAGACTCTGCTATTATCTATGCTTAGTCTTTGTTAGGTATTTTGTTTCCTTGAAGCTGTACAGTGTTTCTCTTGACTTGAGTAGGCTACACATAGTAGACATCCCAGCAAACCATTTGCGTGTTCAGGGCTATGCTGTAGTCACTTGTCCTCTCATATTAAAATGGCTTCCTCTTCTCCCAAGGAGGACCTCTTGCTCTTTCCTGAGATCCCTATCACACCAGGTCATCACCCTAGCTAAAAAAGTCAGTGAAATGCAAGACAGACTACCAGGGTCTCACAGGTGGTGTTCTGTGAGGACCCCATCACGTTTAGGCCTTGTTCTCTGATACTCTTCCCCCATCCCCCTGCCTTTTTCCTTGACCCTTGAGCTTTCACAGCAGTATTTCTTGTTTTCTTCCCAAAGCCATGTTTTAACCATCAAGAGTAGCATTTCACCTGCTGGATGAACTGAGAGTCTTTTTTTGAACAGAGAATATACGCATTGAGCATGTTTCCCTGAGTTGACTGTGACATTTGCACAGGGGTCAGGAGCTCAGCCTTGTTCAGCCTACTCAGATTTCAAGCCACACCACTAACTTCAGAGCCATGAAGGCACTTCAGAGGGGGACCACATCCAGCTTCTGTGTCTGAAATATTAGGACCCCTGTTAACATCTTGCTCAGATGTGAACTTTGCAAGTTTTTGTGTCCTTGTTTTATGGGTGAGAAGAAGCAACTTAGCTCCAGTAAGACTTTATTTATTGTGTTACGTTGATGTATCTGCATCCCACTTTTTCATCTGAGTGTATTTGTGAGACTTCTGTTAGTGAAAGGACTATGTGGGGTTTACATATATATAGGCACACCTTCTATTACATTCTTAAGATGCTCTGTCTTGGAGTATATGAATAGTGCAAGTGCAACTTCAAAGGATAGTTTTGTAACTTACATGATAAAATGAGTAGTGTATAAATTGTGGGATAAAGAGTAATTTTTAATGCTGTTTAAAAGAAATGTCTGTAGAATATGCATATACATGAAATGGATAATGTATCTCAAAGGGCAAATTACTTTAGCAAACCTTCCTTTTCTTCAGAAGTTGCACTCTTGTGTTGACTGTAACTGAAATACACGAGCCTTCTCCCCTATACTCTGCAATGAAAATCAAACACAATAAAATAGCAGTACTAGTATTTTTTTAATCCTTCAAGTGCTATGCACGGTATTAGCTGTAACTGTGTTCAGACCTTGTATAAGACTGATTTTTCCTTGCAAATCTCAAACCCTAATCCTGTTGTAAAATTTATTAAAACGTACTAAAAATCAGAAATAGCGTTACCTCCTTGAGAATGTGTATGCAGCTAGCTGTAATAATTCCATTTATTCTGAAAACATAGAGATGGTAAATGAGCATTTGCAGATGATTTATAATTGAAATATAATTAATCATCCAAACCAGGCTGTAACACTGCTGTGTTGGGTCATATTGCTTAATTGCTGTTCTCCACAGCTGTAACTTTCTTTTCATTTCATTTACAATTCATACCCTTGCTGTCATTTGCCCATTTCTCTTCCCTGCATGACTGCATTTTTGTTTATATTCCTGCATTATGTTTTTATTTATAGAGTACAAGTTATTGCACACTTCTATCTGCTTGCTAAATTCCCTTTACACATGCTAAATCCCCATTTTAAGCCTTTTTTCATACATTTACAGAAAATATTCAGTACTTCATTCTTGGATTTATTCGCATTTTGACAGTAATTGGTAGAAAACTGTTTCTTGAATCTGATAGCCCAAAACTAACCAAAAGAACAGTTGGGAGAAAGCTTCCGCATGCTAGAGCTCAGCTCTCCAAGGAAGTGGCATTTCTACTAGTGTCATTTACACTTTTGTTGCAAAAAGAACGTAATGTTGCGTATTTCTAGTAAGCAACTAGATTAATTTACAAAACAGTGTTTCTTTGTAAAGGTGTGGTATCTGTTGGGGTTTGTGCCGCTTTGATGAGGTAGAAAATACAAGGCTTTCCAGTGAGCAGGAAATGGGAACTGGTGTTGGTGCATCCTGCTGCTAGATGAAGAGAGCTCAGGGACTAGAATGACATTCTAATTTTATTAGAATAAACTGTTTAGTGTTAGAGAAACACAGTTGTAGTATTCCTTCTGACTAGCTTGAATGTCCTACAATGACAAAAAAATTAAAAAAAATAAAAGCAAAACGGCAAATTGCATATAGAGAAGAGTGAGAAATTGAACCCCAGTAATAAGAATTAGTATGTTTAAATTTATTTTGTCCTTACATATAGAAAACATGAATCTGGGCAGTTCAAGTAGAGGACATTTTTCACATACTTATCATATAATGGATAAGATCTGAAATGAGTGTCAAAGCAGACTTCTTCCATAGGGAGCTTTCAGGCTGAACTCGTTGAGGGTACTTTCAGTAAGTTCAATGTTACCTCCCATTACTTTTACTGTAAATAATACTGCTAAAAAGATAATGTGTGTTTTAGAGGAGAATGCAGAAGAAAACCTTTACAAGGTGTAGTTTTGGACTGTAATAACCTAAACTAAGGATTTGCAGTTGAAGCCTCCGCCACTTTCTTTTCTCTGCCTGCACGCTAGTTTAGCAGGTAGCAAGTTATGAAGTGATCATTTCTTGCTGAGAACTGAGCCATGTTTTCAGGATGCCTCCTAAGTTTTTGAGGAAATGCATAATGTATTATGTCATACAAGTATTTTGGTACTTCATAAAAGATCAAACAAAATAGTAGTTCATTTTTAAAATAAGTAAAAAAAAGACCTAATCTGTCACTGATAATGGTTGTGTCTTTTTTCTCTCTCTTTCCCTTCTCTTTGGCTTCATTAACGGAAGGGTTTAATGTGTTATTTTTTTCAGACTGGTTCATAGCCTTTCAACACTAGAGTCAGAGTTCCAGTAGCAGCTATGAGATTGTCAGGGAGTGCTTGCATCTATAGAATCTCTGAAGCCATCCTCTTAATCATTATCTGCTTGATAATCAGTTGTGAATAAAAACAACTGAGAGATGTTTCTGGACAACTGTCTTTTACTGTCTTTTACTGGGACTTTTACTGGGGCAGATATTGGCACTACATGTAGCTCTCACCCATTCCTTTAAGAATGACATACTCAAAATGGAATCATTGTAATAATCACTTCTTCGGTCTTTGTGAAAATATAATATTTCTCAATATGTATGAGCCCTAGTGAATCAGTGTATACACACGCGTTGCTAATCTTCCTGTGAAATAGCTGTACATTTAATATGGTTATTCAGACTTGAGGTTCTGCCTTCCTGTTCTCTTCCTGCTGGGTCTAAAATACGTATTTTTAATTTTTGTACAGGATTGGCTTCCTACTCCCAGTGTGGGTCAGAGTGTTATGTTCTGTTCTGTTTGCATATTGTAGATAAGTTTCTATGCTTTTGTCTCCTTACCCAATTATAATTGCCCAATTTACAATGCAGTGAATTTGGGCCTTGTTTTACTCACTGTCTTTGGCTACAGCTGAGGGTTTGGGAGATTTTATGTGGAGTAATGAGGGGGTTTTATTATTTGTTTGCTTTTTTGGCTGTAGAAAAGATACTGTAGAACATTTGGATCCAGAGAACTCTGTGGTTTCCTTGTCTTTTATTACATTTAAGGCTAGATTTAATCTTGCTACTTTGAAGGAATTTGTCATGTCTCAAAACAAATACCCTCATTAGTTTCATAATCCCTTTAGCCCTAAACACTCTCATAAAATACTGTTTATCAGAGAGAGAGATTGTATCTTTCTTCTGCTAATTAACTACCCTTCTTTGAGAATAGTGTGAGTTTTTGTTTGTTTTGGGGGTCTTTTGTTTTGGTGAGGTTTTTTTGTTTTTTCCTCTTCAGCAGCACAGGCTATCAGAGGTAACAAACAGTATGTTTTGATCCTTGTCCATGATCTAGATTTCTAAGATATTGGTGTAGTATCTGTAATGATACCCATATCCTCAGGAACAGCGGTAGCATCTGTATCCTCAAGAACAGAAGAGATCATTTCTAAAATAAAAGCATTTGTCAGAATTCTAGATAAATAGACATGGACCATGTAAAAAAAGAATTAACTCAACCCAGCACTCAATGTCAGCAATAGCAGTATTTTAATAAAATTACTCCTGCCACACCAGATCCAGGGAACTAACACCTCAGACGTTAGTTTAGATGCATCTGTAGGAACTGGTGTCACATCTTTGGATTGTCACGTAGATGTTATCCAGAACCCACAAGACGGTTTTTATATATTTATACTGGAAAAACATTTTCTGACATACCAAAACCTTAGAGCTCTCTCAGCCCAAAGACTGTGTTTCGGGGCCATATTGGGTTGAGTTCATACTGCCATGCAGAAGAATTTCGAAGTAACACTCAACAACAATGGAAAGACCACATCAGAATTAGTTCGTGAAATCTAATGCAGAACTGGACTGCCACACTGGTGGTAAGCAAAGCTTTTCTCCTTCTACATGCAAATGTTTTAATCCGATATTTTACTAAGGTTGACTTCATATCTGACCGAATACCAAAAACGTTATTTTCTACTAGCCTCTAAATGGCTGTGTTATGCTCCTGGTACATTTATACATGTGCGTGTGTGCATATATATGTATTTTTAAACTTTTCATGTCTGGGGTGACTCCATTCAGAGATTGGTAAAATGATGCTGGCACACGTACTGCATGGTTTGCACTGCATATTTCACAAGCTTGCAAAAGTTTCTCGCTAAGTGATCTGAATAATGCTGGTTTGTTTATTTTTTTGTACAAATACTTTGTATTTCTGGCTGTGGCTTGATAGTATTAAACTTAATAGAAAACTCACTGATTTCTGTGTGTGTATGTTTTGGCTTTATTTGTCATAAAAATATCAGATTGCTCTTTTCAGATTCCCCTCTACGAAGACCAAAGTAAAAAGTGATGTCTTCCATTAATGATTTGCTAGAATATTCTCTAGACTTTTTGATGATGTTTGTAAAATAGAAGTGTATTACTTAAATGAAACATTTATTTTAAAATCTTTTTGGAAACTTGAGCTTTCTATAGAAAAAGTTGTTTTAATTTAGGAAACATACTGGTTCATACTTAAGCAAACAGTTAAGAAATCTGTAAATACAGTTGGAAATAACAGAAATTGTTAAACTTCTGTCAGTTGGAGCAATCAGACAGAAATACCGTTTGTAATTTAAAGAGACCAGTTTGAAAGAGAAAGAGGGACACCTGTGTGTTAGGGTTTTGAATTTCTTGATTTTCCAATCATTCATTTAAAATTATTTCTGGGAGACTAGTCCTGCTAACTTCTATTTAAAGTCTGAATTGAGAAACGTTCTGAGGATCACCTTAAAGGACTTTGTTCTAAAACCTACTAAGCTTTTTCTGTAAAGGTAACATTACTAACAACGGTATAGTACTATATGGTTGGTCTTAGTAAACTGAATGGAGGGAGCAGTGTATTGAGAAAACATCTGATTTCAGTGAGGTCTGCTGTTGTAGAACACCTTAGGAAAATGGATAATGAAATAGTTACTAGCATTGCACATTGTATAATTGGTTAAACTCTTCTGCTGTTTTCTTCTGTTATTGGTTGTATCATTATTAGAATATTTGTTCCATCACCAGTTTCAGCAACTTCAGCTGGTGTATCAATAAGACTTACAGCCCAGGTATGAGTGTATTTTTTTCTGTTCAAAGAGCCAGCTTCCAGACAATCTTTCATATTAGTTCTTTGTCATCCTTGACAGGTATGTGCAGAGCAGAGTCCTAGAACAGGGACGTAGCAGTCTTCAAAAAAATAGCCTAGACGTTCAATTAGGAGACAAGGAGGGATATGCGGGCATTTAAAAAACAGTAAAAACCAAAACCTGGGTTGTTTTCTTTTTTAGCTCGTTATTCGCATTTTAACTGTAGTAGATGCATTTTCAAACTGACTTATTTTTTTCTTTTTCTTCTTTTTCCCCCCCCCGCACTCCCATCCCACCCCAGTCCTTCCTGGCTGATTGTGTAGGTATTTTTCCAAAGTTTCATTGGCCTATGTCATGTCTTTACTATCAGTACCTTGGCTGAGTAACTTTCATTTGAGCATTGCTGCTATCTATCTTAGACATGTTATGTTGCTGTAATTTATTTTTTTCTTCTTCTGGAAGCATAATTAGGCAGTGGGTTGGAAAATACATATATGCATGTATATATATTTACATTCAGTATGTCAGTGACTGGATACATGCAATGGCGCAATTAAGCAGAAATGTGATTAGTGTGGACCCACACAAGCATAGGCCTTTTGATTTAAAAGGATAAAAAAAATCTGCCATTTGTGTCAAAATGGAAAATTTTAATATGCATAACTGTTTTTAACTGCAACACAGAATCAAGTTGCAGTTCTGTATACTCTAGATGTCTGACAGCTGTTATAAAAGTGGGTTGTCTTTTCAGAGGGCTGAGGGATAAGTTTGTTCCATATCAAGCAAAATACAGAATATATCTATCCAAAGAAACAATTAAGATAATAGTGTCAAAATCATTCTGGTTTGCAGATAAAAGATGCAAATTGGTATATGGAATCAGAAGGAACCCATATAGGCCTGGTTACCCTGCAATATTACTTGTGTTGAGTTGGGTTGAATAGGGCATGATTGAGTTGTTGCCTGTTTGGAGGGCGCTGTTCTAAGTCTTTCTTGTTTACTTTATGGAAAATAGGCAAAATTTCTTGATCTGTCAGGATAAGGTGTTTAATTTCCTTACATTCATACATGACTACAGCAAGAACGATATTGAGTGATTTTTCCTTTTGCGTATGCAGGTTAATAATTTTCCTGCACTAGGGAAATAAAAATTTTCTCAGAAATAAAGAATGTGGCTCTTGTTTCAGGGAATAACGTATGGTCTTCCTTCTGGACATAGGTTTATTTGGGTTTTGTTTGCGTTTCAAGTATGTATACATTGTGATAGATCAATTACTAGTTAGTAGGTGGTTGGATAGTAAGCTTTCTTTGCATAAACTTCATTGTTTAGCAGATATTTATAAGAAGGGCAGAATCTAGATGACATCAAGAGTCAGATTTGTTAAGTTGACATCCTGGATTAAAATTTGGGACACAACCAGGCTAACCATACCATAAGGCCATGTTGGTCACGTTTACAAGAGTGAGAACTTCTCCAGAGGACCGTCTACCCTAGAGAAGCTTTTGAAGATGACTTATATACAGATCCCTTTCCCTGAGAAACTGACAGCAGATCCTATCAAGATGGGGAAAAGTCCTTGTCAATGGAAATTTCAGAGGAGAAGCAAAGTCTTTTGGGACAGCATCAGATGTGCTGCTATTATGTTAATACCCACTTCTGACAAGAGATATGTTTCTGGCAAAGACAGAACTCTCTCTTCATCTAAATTCCACGTTAAAATTTCACATCTTCTCTGGTGACTTCATGACAATTAAAACAAAAAAGCTTACTCTCCTGCAAGAGACCCAGAACCATAAGTCTGATTTCATGTGTTTAAACTACTTACACTATAAGGTTTTTCTAAAGGTACATTTACTAGAGGCCACAGTAAATGCACGCTATTTGGGCTAGCGTTACCTGCCAGGGCTGCAATCTGAAAGACTGTCAAACTCGGAGATAAGGTGGAAGAAATTATCAAAGCTCTGAATTTGCTGTGACTAGACATTCTGGGATGTAAGTAAACTTGCTCAAAACTATCTTGGTTATCTTCAGCTTCTCTTGCAACATGATCCTACTCTTAATCTTTCTTTACCATGTCAAATCCATTGTTAGAGGTATACAAATAATATTTAATGAATTGTATTGGTAAAATCTGTTAACCAAGTTAATTAAACGTGGAAAACTGTTCCCACTTTATTGGACATTAATTGTAAATGCTGTAGAAAATCAGAGCAAGGTGGGAACAATTATTTTGGTACACAGTGTGGCATAGTAAGAACAGCAATTAATACAAAATAAGAAATAATACTAAGATGATATGGCTATGACATTGGCATTGTCAGCTGGCATTTCTTTCGGAAGGTGAAAAGGAACTGTGAGGCTTGTACTGCATGTGAGTCTCTCCTTTGACAGTATGTGTTCCCAAAAATGGAAGTAATTGTCCTGACTTCAAACCTTCAGTAGAAATCTGAAGAAACAGATCGTCCTTTGGAAATAAAATAGTACTTGCAAACAACTCTGTAAAGCCAAATGTATTGATGATAAGATGTAAACATAAAGCAAAATCAAGGCATGATTTTTGACCCTGAGTGCCTGGTACTTACAGCTTTTTTGGACTTGCTCATTCAGCTCTTAGCAAGTTTAATATTGCTTGATCCTGCATCACTGTAAAACTGGAAATCACTGATCGTGGTTCTTTGGAGGTTAACGGAAATCAGAGCCATTGAACAAAGCAGCCTGTGGCCTTACTTGATGCTCTTAAAAGTTGAAATTAGTTTCTAATATGATTTTATAAAGCATAAAGAGTTTTAGATTACTGCAGGTGTATGAATTATTGGAGAAAATACAACTACATGCATAAGTGAGATTGTAGATGCAAATATTAAACTTCTTGTATTTTAGACTAATGTGTTGATTCGTTGTATGAATAAATATAATGAACTATTGAAAGTTATTAATTTGTCACTCAGCAAAAGTTAATTAACTTCATAGAAATCTAAGTTTTGAAAAAATAAAATCAGAATTCTTTGGGAGAAAACTGTTATCTTAAAAAGCTGACATCTTTCCTAAGATGAAGCAGAAGTACTGGAATTCTGAACACAAGGTAACATGAAGACAGCCACCAATGAACAAGCTCTCTCACTAAAAAAAAAATCTGTGGAGAGGAGGGATCTAGGCTTGCACAAATTAATGTTCACCTTTAAAAGGCTTGTTTTTCCCTTTCTTCACAACAGGCTTTATTTTTTTCCTTCTCCTCCAATAGAGATAAGAACTTCATATCTTGCTCTGAAGGTGATGGGCCTCTCCTGCAGCCTATAGAGAAATAATCTACTTTTTATTACCTCTAGAAGAAATAATTTTTTCTCTGCTTTGTGGGAAGAACTGCTGATAGTTCAGTGGCTTTGCTAACTTAAATACTGCTTCATATTTAGCAAGAACTACAGAGTTTGTTGAGGTGTTACTAGATAAGAGGAAAGAAATGGGGGATCCATTCTGTGAGCGTTGTAAGATACTGCTGAAAAAAATTTTAGAAACCTTTGTTTTCAGTAGGTAAAGTTTGTGTTGTGTTACTGATCATGAAATAATGTACTGTTAGTAAATGAAGTACAATATAATATTTTCAGACTACATAGTGCTTCAGTAAATAGGTATGCTTTAAAAATGCTTGTTTCATCATAAAGTTTACAGCAGTGCTGTGCAACTGAAATTTAGTCCATTTGTCTTAAATTAACAAAGGCTGCATATTCACTCAGTGCATTTTATAAAAAATTTCTTTAAGTAATTAATAGTCTTTCTTCCATGGACTCCTACCACGCGGACAGTACAAATCAGCAAGCCAAAAGAGTCCTGGTCCTGAATTCTCGTGAACATCCAAGATTCTTTCAATTTGAGTGGGAGTTGTGAATTGTTGCTTTAACAGGGTAGCTGCATGCATGCCCATGTGTGAGAGGGTGATCCAGTTTTCATTGCTGACTGCAAAACGTACTGGTAATTTATAGCTGGTAGGGGCTCTTGCTCAGTGCAGGTACAAAAACATTCAGTTCCCTGTCCCATTTCACCTCTCACTGATCATATGTGCCATAGTTTGTTCTAGGTGTACACAGTTGACAAACTGGTTTGGAGGTTAACAGAGAAATATTTTTCAAATAACAATTTTGTAAACAGTGAAAATCTATCTAGGGCTGCTGGAGATCCTTAAAATAGTGTGTGTGTATATATGTGTATTGTTTTAAGAAATTGATATGGGAAGACTAATAATTTGCTTATAGAACAATACAAGTTTGGGATGATTTGTTATTTAACTGTATTTTGATCTGGAAGGTTCTTCAGTGGGCTTTTCTTAATGCAAATGGGATATATCAGATTTAGTGACTGCAGGGGAAACAACTAGCATGTTTTGTCTGTAGAAGAGGGGCTTTTCCTTAGAAGAAATTGAAAAATTATAATACTCATTTATAACATCTGTGCATATCTAGTTAACCATGTTTTTATTGTGAAATATAATTTAGTTTCTAGGCTTTATAGTCTATAGATAGGGCTGTAGAAATTCAGAAAATTATTCATTAAGTCACTTGCTACTCCTTCACATTTCGTTTACTGTTTCTCTTGCTGGTTTTGGCTATCCCTTTCTCATGCCGACACACTGCCTAACTTCTGTTAAACTCTTGTTTTCAGGCTTTTATACAAATTCACTTCAGTCGTCATACATTGACTTTCAGATGGGCTAGGACAGAAAGGCTTAGAGAAAATATGTACAGTAAGAAAATATCAAATGTGAAATGTGTAAATACTGTGTCACTTGATGAAAGATCTGTCCATTACTTAGGCTTCTTCGCTGTTCTGCCTCCTTGTAACTCTTGCAAAGTTTCAAATCTTGGCTACTTCAGTGTTTTCTTGTCATGGTTTGGGCTGGGATGGAGTTGACTTTCTTACTAGCAGCTGGTATAGTGCTGTGTTTTGGGTTTGGGATGGGAACGCTCTTGATGGCACACTAATGTTTTCAGTTGTTGTGAAGCAGTCAAGGCCCTTTCTGCTCCTCACACCGCCCCGCCAGTGAGCAGGCTGGGGGTGCACACAAGTTGGGAGGAGACATAGCTGAGACAGCTGACCCCAGCTGACCACAGGGATATTCCATACCATACGGCATCATGCTCAGCATATAAAGTTGGGAGAAGAAGAAAGAAAGTGGAGTCCGTTTGGAGTTATGGTGTTTTGTCTTCCCAAGTAAACATTATGCATGATGGAGCCCTGCTTTCCTGGAGATGGCTGAACCCCTGCCTGCTGATGGGAAGCAGTGAATGAATTCCTTGTTTTGCTTTGCTTGCATGCATGGCTTTTGCTTTACTGTTTTGGTTTGGGCCAGGCTGTCTTTATCTCAAACTTTATCTCATTAAACTGTCTTTATCTCAACCCGTGAGTTTTCTCACTTTTACTCTCACAATTGTCTTCCCCATCCCGCCATGCGGGAAGTAAGCAAGTGGCTGCGTGGTCCTAGTTGCTGGCTGGCATTAAACCACAACACTTGTGTAAACAATGTTATATCGGAGTATTCTATGTGAGTATTCTGTACATCTGTTAGATTCTTTCGGAAGTAATCTGCTTTTTGTTTTAGGAGTTACTGGCTGTTATTTGGATATACTGTGTTTTATATGACCTCAGTTTGAAGTATTATAAGATCAATTGGTCACATGAAAGTGAGGTTAGTTTTAAAGTTAAAAGTGTAAATAGTGATTCTTAGATTGCTATTTGTAATTGCTTCATATGTATATACTTACAAATGAAGTTTCCTGAGTTGCCGTAGCAAAGACTACAGTATTTATTTGAAAACCTGGGACTGCATTAATCAACATAAAGTAAAACAGTCAATATATTTAATAAGAAAAAACACTTCTCTAAACCGTAAAAGGCTTTAATTACATCTAAAGAGGCCTCAGTGTGATCTTCAATAGAAAAGTAAATTATTTGTCAGTGGAGGTCTGCCAAAAGAAACCTAGAGGTCAAGGCAGATCAGACAGTTGAAGTTAATTAGTGTTGTGTGTGCATCACAAGTGCAGAGAGGCTTAAAAACCACCAGCACTTCTGTGTAATGATTCTTCAACATGCGATCTTTGGGAAATAATTTTCTGAGTTTGAGTCTACAATTTGATTTGACTGTGAGATCTGGAGAATTAATTTTTTACATGTGTCTTATGAAAGCTTGCAGCAGAATAAAAAGTGTTGTATTTTGTTAAAAGTAGATTACCTTAAAAAGTTTTATTTGAGAATGTATGAAGATACAACATCAATCACAAGTCATGGTAGCAAGTAGAAAAATACGCTTCTTTGTTGCTTATGCCGGTTTACTCAGACTGTTCTACCTGTGGAGGACTCAAATTATGGACAGTTTTTTAAAAGGTGTTGTGCTAACAGTAACATCAAGTGACTTCCCAACTATGCAGAATAGTGTTAATTCTGAGACTGATATGGCATCAAACCGAACTAGAGAGGTCTTCAGCTTTTATGGAAATCTGTATAGGAAGAAAATGTTTCTGTATTTTTGTTTTGATTTGTAGATAAAGAGTTTGAGAAATGGAATTACCCATGCTATTGCTGAAAGGCAATGATTTTAAAGAAAGTGTATGAAGTAAAATATGTTCAGTATATAGGAATTGTGTACTTATAAGACAAATAAGTATAAATCATATATCTTTGAACGCTCATTAAAAATATCTAATCTTGGAAACGAAATTATGCTACACTAATTTCTTTGCCTGATGGCGTATCTGAAATAGTAAAAATGTTGCATTGCTTAAAAATAAAAATAATAAGGCTAATGAAGGTACCTAGAAAAGGAATTACAGTTTCTATACAAATTCTTATTTTATTGTATTAACTATTTAATAATGAACAATAGTCTGCAGTTTAGCTATTAACCAGAGACGGGTGAATTGTAACTCCTGACTGCAGTCAGTTTTAAAATAACTTCTTTTGAAATACTTATTGAAAGCATACTGAAGGAGTGAACTGCATTAATCACATCATTATGAAAGAAAATATTTTATGCAGATATTTGTTTGTGTTTTCTAAAAATGTCAAATTTCTCTGTATCAGCCTCCTAGGAAGGGAAAAAACTGGGAGAAAAAGCCTGTGGAATGTTGTTAAGTTTTTTTCCCTGTGAGGGATGGGGAACTTGCACATCTTTCTGGTATCTGCTAATTTAAAAAGCAAATTAAATACTCTTTCTCTGAACAGTAGTATGATATCTGACAGTCAGTCTGCTGTGTGCTACATCACTTGTTGAATCTTAATTCTTCCTCTTTGGCAGTAGTAGAATCTGTGGGTGGAATGTAGATACAGATTCTCTGCACTGGCTCCCCTTTCAATATACTGAATGTTCCCTGTCAGAGAGCTACCTAATGGTTTTTGTTTTGAACTTAGGAAATACTTAGTTTGCAAGCATATGTGAAAAGGCTCACATGCACAGAGCAGTTGCCCGTGATTGGAGATGATGACCGCTTTGGAAAGCTAGTGAGTGAACTTTCAGTGATAGGTTCTGACTCGAGAACAGCATGAAGTTTCTCATCCCTGCCCAGCAATGGTGTGGAAGATAGCCAGGTGAAGGGAAAAACAGCTGATCGGTGGTCCTTCAGAGAAGCATTCTCAAAGGGAGGGAGACAGCAAGGTGGATAACTTGGCTTGAAATATATTTGTTGTTAATAATCCAATTCAACTGTAGAACATGCAAGCTTTTGTTAAAGTTACTGAAACGCATAGTATTTCAAATTGACATCTTGATGGTAATAATTTTCTCAATATTTTTAATCCTTCATTTTTATCCAGTAGACATCATTGCACATGTGTGAATAAGTACAGTTCTTTCAAAACAATAACATAATTAGCAATTTAAATATTATATAGAAATATATTTAACTGCCTTTTTTCTTCTTTCTTTTTTATAGGGCAGATTATACCAGAAAGAAGATTTGTAGAAGCAATAAATCGTCAAGCATATCAGTATGAAATGGGTGACTTTCCAACAGAGTGGGAAGGTAAATCCTGAATATTTTCCTTGTATTTCAAGATAACTTTGCCATTGAATGTAGATTCAGTATTTTTAATGGAAAGCCTCACTATGTGAATGGGTTATCCGTTATCTTTCATTTTGAGTAATGCAGGCTTTTGTTTAGCTGCACAGTTATTATGAATTCTTAAAGTAACACCTTTACAAATAGGATAAATTCTGTTTAGGAAGTCAGTACTTAATAAAAATGTAAATAAAGGCTGTATGATCATGACTTTCTCCTGTTAAATGTGAAAATATTTGTGCCTGAGGGGGATATGATAGAATAACCAAAACTAATTGTGTTAAACTTCCTAATTATGCATTCACTGCAGTGTTAATTTGTAGGTCAGCTGAATTATTAGTGGCACAGTGATGGGGCTCTTTTTTTTTGGTGGTGGCATTTGGTTTCCTATACTCTTCCTTGCACAATCTTGTAGGGAGTTAGAGAACCTGTTAATAATTAACCGTTTTTCCTCACTGCTACTGATGAAAATTTTATCTGAAAATTTGGGACATAAAAAGAAATTCAGGGAGATTAGAGAAGTTCCTTAGGATTAGCTGAGCAGCCCTTGGAGAAGGAGAGAAAGCAGGGAAGGGAGTATATGTTCGTCCTTGAGGCTGTAGGAGCTCGAGCCAGGTGTAGGGTTAAACATGGCTTAAAATCCAGGAGTCTATGGCATAGGCAAAGAACCCCTGAAATACTAGATAGTCTACCCAATATTTAGCATGCTTTTTTTGGGAGAATAATAGCTAGACATCTCCCAGGAGTTGGTAGGTTTAGAGCAAACAAATTTTAAGCAGTATGAAGTTAAACTGTGGAATTCCTTGTCATTCATTATTCTGCTTGATGGAAGTTTGCATGAGTTCGAAAATTGATTACAAGAATTTGTGGAAGAAAAATCCTTCTCATACACAGATAATACTGTAGTTTGGTTTGTCAGTGAGCTGCAAATTAATGGAGGCCACAGTGTGTTTTGAGGAGATATCTCAATATACTTGCTTTACCTCATTCTCTTTCCTTTGCGCTGGCTGTTGGTCTCTGAGGGAGATGGTGCTGAGGTAAGAGAATACTCATTATATCACTTCTTGGAGTCAGTAGAGAAATATCAAATGTTCCCAATCTTGCATTTTATCATTGTCATTACACTGATTCCTATGACTTTTTTTTTGTGATCAACTAAGGCTAATATCAACAGCTAAATGCTTCTCAAAGGTGTTTCAGCCCTATTAACAGCATTTGCCACCTGTGCTGAAACCACAGTAGCAATAGCTTTTGTCTTGTACTACGGCAGTACCCACAGTTAGCTGTCAAGTCTTCATCTAGTTGCACCTGGTTCTTTATTAGTCCAAGATAGCTGTCTTCTGAAGGAGGGCAGCAGTCTGGTGGGATTGTCCTTACTAAATTACCTGATGCTTGAATGGCTATCTACCTCATCCAACTTTCTGAAGTTCTACTTCCTCATCCAAAAGTTCTCCAGCCACTGCTGGTCATCTTAGGTCTCTGTGACCTCAGTGCAATCACTCTGCACCACAAGCACTGTGAAGCATATATAAACCCTCAGGTAACTCTGCTCAGCTGTAAATAAATTCTCATCTAAGACCTGCTGCTGCCTTTAAATGTCGAAAAATGCAATCAAATAGTCTCTACCTGCACTTGGCTGGAATTAACAGAAAACAACATGGACAGTCAGACTGTCTCAGATGAGTGTGGGCTAATCACTCTTTTCACAAAGGGTCTTAGACTGGTTGAACCACATTGCTGTATGAACTGTTCCTTAGGACTGCTGGAATCGGTGTAGCACTAATAAGCCTGCACTACATCTCTCTTCAGAAACCTTAGCACACATCCATGTGACTTGACAGTGTGGTACATGTGAAGGTACAGCTGTTTGGAAGGATGCTTTTGGCAAGCGCCAGTACAGGGACCTTGGAGTTAAGGGTTAGGTACCCTGTAGTATGGACTTGTCTAAAAAGATGCAGACCTGAGATGCACTTTTGCAAGTCAAGACATCTTAGTCAGGTTTGTTTTAAAGAACAATAGACAATTGGCCTGTCCCATTTTATGAGCTGCATTTACACTTCTAAAGCTTAACTTCCTCATCTTTGTAACTCTAGTTTTTTTCATTGTGATTTTGTCAACACCAAATAGAAGGAATTCACAGAGAAAAGGAAAATTTACAGTTTGCAGATGGGTAACAGTCTTTTCCTTTTTAGGAATTTCTGAATTTCTCTAGAAGCAGAGAGAAATGATACATGCATCTTTCCCCCCTCTCCTCCCCTGCCCTGCCCTGTGCATTTCTTAAGCAGAATAGGTGTGTAGTGCATGTTTCTGACAGATAAAAGTATGGAAATTCCACAAAAAAAGGCTAACCTGTATTTTTTGTCCAATGCCAACTTAAACATTACACACAGTTTTGTGGAAGTATAACATAACTTTTAAAAGCCCAAACTGGTACTTCTGCTGTGGGTATAGAGGCTGTTCAAAGAGCTAATGTGCCTCTGCTATATATATAAGGGATGTGGGATGCTCTGAAGTTCGGTTCATCACTACTTCTTTTATGCCTCCTGTAAAATGAAAAATTCTAAATGAGTAAGAAATGGGAAAGAATGGAAAGAGTAGAGAATTCAAATAATACTATAGAAGCCAGTTATCTGAGGGGGAACAGTTAAAAATAAGGTTTTTAGATATGGTTTGCTGAAAGGCTCATTACAATTCTGTCCCTATTTTTGTCTCTTTAAGATTTGTCTAGGAGTTTCCCAGGCCCACAAGACCCGTGCTGAAGTTTCACTCTGTATCTTCTGTCCAGGCTCATGAAAATTTCCCAATGCATTCTTTCTGTGGGCGTTCACTTTATATTTTGTGCTCTCATGGATGCTGATCATTCCAGCAAATACTCTGAGACTTTGCAAAAGGATTTCTAAAATACTTCCTGTTTTATCTGAACAGTAGAAGAAGAATATAAGGTTAGAAGACTCTGTAATACTTCTTACTTCTGATTTCTGTTTACTCCTGGAAATGTTGTGGATTGTTAGTGTTCTAAATCCTCTCTGCTGGGCATATGTTTACTTTCATCTCCAGGGGCCTTCTCTCCAAATCCTGTGTTATGCATTGACATTTGTGGCCTCTCTGCTTGAGTTTTGGCTGGTTCAGCATTAGCAGGCTTCTTGCCTAGCCTTCTCAGGCTTTTTACTTTAAGGACTGTACTAAGGTGTCTGTCGCCTCATTTCCTCTCCTTTTTCTTGGGATCTGCAGAGCACTGCTTTCACCTGTGCTGTCTTTGTTCTGCCAGGACTAATTTTTTTCACTTGTGGATAATTCGTAATGGCCACCTGATTTAAAAGCAATCATCCTAGCGCACTTTCCCTCCCCTTGCTTCCCTACATGACACTGTGCTGACTAGAAAAGAAACCTCTTGTGAATGAAATGAATAAAAGTACTGTCCCTGGAAATACTTAAGGGCATGAGTTGTCTGAGAAGAACTTGCACAAAACCAGGGATAAAGGATTGTTTAAGGAGTGGAAGCAGGCTGTAGAGAAATTTGAAGGCAGCTGAATTAAATTGCATTGTGCATCTAAGGCATTCAGCCTGGACAGCTGGTAAACTGAGGGCCTGATTTTGATGCTGTGTTTATCAGGTTATAAACATGTAATAAGGTAACTGAGACCAAGTAGAAACCTATAAAGCAAGTAGATAAACCAATCATCCAGAATACAGACTCAATCTGTGCAAGCTGTTTCTCAGACTCTCGAGAGCAGTGTGAGACTAAAACAAACTGTGTTTTAGTCCTGAGAGTTTAGTCAATACAGGGCAGAGGGCTTACTCCTGAAGGGTTTGCCTGGAGTTTTTCTCCTAAAGATGTTAGTTTTAAGTGCTCCACAGGATTAAATTTCTTAATTTCTCAGACCTGTGAATTTTACAAAAGTTCTGAATGTCTGTTAAGGCTTTTGTAAAACTGAAGCATGCTCAATATTAAAGAAATGGAATCATAATCCCCTGTGTTATCTTTAGTCTTAGTGTTAGTTATTTGTACACAGAAAATTAAGTTGATTTTCCTTTTAAAAATCCAAACGTTTCTTTCTTTTTGTAATGTAGTTTTCAATTTAGAATTTAATCCTTATGCACAACGCGAATATTACCTGTTTTTGCATAGGTGAAGCCTCTTATATTTTACTACAACGTGGGTGTGCATGCTTTTCTTTTTCGTGGGCAGCAGGGATGCGCACAACAGATAACCTTTCTGTAATGCTAGTTCTGAATGTTCACCTACTGTAGAATGTGTAATTTACCTCAGGACATGTCAGTAGTCCTGCTGAGAGGACATCAGCAATTTTACCTACCTATAGACATTCAAGAGACTGCATGCTTCATGCAGCATTTTATTGCCCATCTACTCCTAGTTTTGTTTTTTTTTTTTTCTTTCCTGATAACATTCAGTGATTAATGGGAGTCTTAATTTGCATGCTCACTTTTACGCTCATTACAGTGTGTCATGTGCCAGTAGGAGTCTTAAAGTTCAATGAAAATCTCATGCATACTAATAAGAATGCAAATGAGTGCTGATGAAAGAATGCAAGGGTCTCAAGGTAGGAAACGTCCAGCTATCTTGCAAAATTCCTTTTAGACAGAAGTAGCATTACAATGAGTACAGAATGCAGGAAGTGCCATCCGGATAAAATTAGAAGCAGCAGCATAATTAGTTTGAAACGGAGGCAATGATTCATTTTGACAAAGCTTTGGGGAGCAGGGAAGAATGTATTGGTTGCGCTCTGTACATACATGTTACCTTCTCGACTTTACCAGGTTTAAAATATCTGGGCTGACAATGGTGAGGGCATTTTGTTTTGTTGGCATAGGAAATGTGAGTGTTCACGTGGAAATCTTTTTCCAGCTATAACTGTCACTGGACACTTTTTAATTAAATATATGCATGTGTGCATATGGTGTTCAAATAATATGTAATAAAGGACATAGATGCCTGGTTTCCATCAACAAATGTTTAACTGTGGTATAAATCTGTTCAGTAATTGAAACCTGCATTGACTACAGTGTAATGAAGAGCTCAAAGAAAGACGGGAGAGCTTTTCCATTGCTAAAATATATACACTGACTATATTTCTCAAAGAGAATCAAAATGTCTTAATTTCAAGATATCATTTAGTTGTAGTAGATTTTGTTAAAATTAGTTCTAACTCAGTAGTAAATCACTAGTTATATTTTTGTATACATTCATTCTTCCTTTGATTGTTACCATTAATTTCTCTTATGCCTGAGTTATGAGGTGTTGGTGGTTTTTTTGAACCTTGTGTTGGATGCTCAAAATATTGTTGATAACTCAAAAAAAATCGAAAGGCTTTTAAAATTTTCTGTCTGAAAGGGAACCACCTGAAAACTGGTGGCGATTAACTATATTGGAGTCCTCCCATTCTTCTCCCCAAAGACTGAGGAGTGGTCAGGTAAATATTAGGAAAATGTATTGCTTTTGAAAGACTGATGAAACTATTAGATGCTGAAGTATAATATACTAAAATAAACTCAGTTCAGATGATGTTTTCTCTGCTTTTAATTTTGTAGTGTATCTTGATCTGTGTTCTACATAGAATATTTCAGAAATGGATTTACACAGAGGGAATATTATATATTAAAGCTGACTAACTTCATCTTATAGCTATAAAGAGTTTTTCCTAAATTTTGTTACTGTATTTCTCCCTCAGGTACATTGCAGTGAAGGAACCTTCTGTTAAATAATGATTTTCTAATGCAGCTCGTTAGAGATATTAAAATGAGTTTACCTGTAGTAATTTGGAAAATAGTGTCCAATCTTTGTGTCAGCAAGTTTTATTTAGGGTTAAACTGAAAATGATTTGTGGTCCTGACATTTATTAGAAAGAAGGAAGGCTGATAGCTCCTATAAAAGCGTGCATTCAAATGCTTGTTATAGATGGAAAGAAAAACAGCACCATGTTATAACTGTGTGCGTTATTTATGTATTTAAATAGGTACAGTCTGATAATGGCATGTTGATATGTGAAATCTTCCTAAATTAAGGATTGTTTTTTTGCTTTTGAGTGTTGGTACTAATTGAGATCAACTAATGACTGAAAATGTGTTGTGTAACGCTCCTTGCTTCACCGCTTTTGTTCATAGGACACGTGTCATTGTGTTACCCTTCACTCTTCAGTCTGTGGCTTGTTAAATCAAGGCAGATAATTAAATGATAAAATCTTTTAATAGAAGTATTCCATTCGTTTGAAAATCACTAGTTAAATAACTGCCTAAAAGTCCCATCTGCTATTGAAAGAAAATCTATTGCAATGATTATATTTCAGCAATAGTTTCTAACTGCAGCTTAATTTTTGTAGGATTTCAAGTTTTAAGAATTTCTCTTTAAGAACCACGAATTGTGATCAGGTAAAATGCAGCTGGTGTTTTAGGAAAATACTGTCAGTTTCAAAAAAATTAAGGAATTTTTAGGTGCCGAGAGCTGTAGAGTTGAAACCATCGGTACTGTACTTCCATGCAATATAAGCAAGGCATAGCAAGGCAGAAGATGATACTTTGTTGTAAGTAATCCCTTAAATTTTGATGGTTTAATTTTTTACAAAAAAATTTTAAACTACTTTTTTCTTCAGCTGTATCTTTTATTGGTTAGTGTTTAGTATACCTACTTCACTATACGTGATATATCTACCACTTTCTTGCTTTTCTTGATGACGTTGGAACTGTTGCAAAGTATGGACAAAGATGAATTCTGTCAGGAAGAAAGGCTTATGTGCTATAATTTTCTCTAATAGCATCACTGGTCCTTTGACAAAGATTGTCTACAAGGCTGCCAGCTGGGAAGTGTCAGTCTCAGTTGTGCCAGTTTTGTCTCTGATCTTACCAGATTCTGCATTTGGAAATTGTCATAAAATTTACATGTTTGAAAATGCTGCAAGTACATGCAAAATGTTTTCTAGTTCTATAGATTTAATAAAAATTATTTTGGATTATCTTAATGGGCTGTTTTTCTTTCCAGTAACAAAACTTTTTCAGAAAAGGTGATGTTAACTGTTCAGTGCTCAGTTGCTTTTCCACAATGGCAAATTTGGATCTAATCTTTGTTAGGGCGAAAAGACCTCTGAGAAGAGCCGGCAGGGACTGCTTTTAAGAAAAGATCTTTGAGAATTTCATGTAAAAGAGCCCGTTTTCAGAAATTGCCATCTGATAGACAAGAACCAAAAGTAATACCTTGCCTTCATATCATTACAGGTGTTTTACCATTAACTGTGAGTTAAGGCTGTTGGCGCTGCCATCACGGCCAAATTCCAAGCTATGTAATGCCATTTTGTCTCTCTTAATTCTGTTCTTATATTAATTGTAAGCTATTCCTCCTAAAACCGGTTTCATAATGTTGCTGAAGCAGAGTGGTGTTAGTGTTTTACCCTGTGTGTAGTTGCATTTTCAGTAGTGAGGTGACGTTATGACTCTATGCAGCTTTTAGTGTTTTGGACTTGCTGTCTGACTCATTCCTTAGTTCCCCTCAAAATACAGCACAGATGGTATTAGAAAATTAAAATTTGGAATAGTTCCTTCTTAAAGCATTTCTGAAACTTTATAGACAACTACAGGTCAGATCAGGAGTTTGACTGGGTGATAATGAAAATGTCATTTTTGCTCTAATTTTCAAGCACAGTAATGAAAGTCTTAATTATCCAAATAAACATAAAAAAGAACATTTTGCCATGTCTCGGCACTTGGAACTGGCTTTCCTTATGTTTGTCCTTCTGTTCATTACTAGCCACTTGCATTCTGCTACTCATTCATTTGAAAATTTTGAGCGGAAAAGACAAGCATCTACAAAATATACAACCCAGTACCTACCAATTGTGTGGACTGAAAAGGCATGAAAAAAGGCTATAGTAGTGATGCTTTTAAAGTGTGACGGGCATTGCATTGTCCACAGTCAGGTAACTTGTTTATCTAAATAATGCCTGTAATAGTTGGAGCTATCTCAAATAATTCATGAACCGAATGAAGCAAGACCCGATGTAGTGCCGCTTCTCTGTCTGCAGTGGAGTCCCTTTGGGTTGCCACCTCCGGTCAGTCCCATGCTAGCCGACAGCGTTTGCAGTGGGAGCGGGTATAAGTGTTGGTTCATCATGGAAAACCCGAGCCACAGGACAATTGTCGCTGCCACTGTTTTCATTCCTCTGCTGTCTTTTCCAGTGTGAATTGACTGAGAGATGGAGGGAGCCCTCCCTTGGTTGCCATACCTCCCCCTCCATGCAGCGGGTAGTCCCACACAGCGGCAGGTCATGGTGCAGTTGGGGCTCCGCAGCCCCTCAGTCACTTCTGGGGCTGTATCATGCATCCTTGTACAGGAATTTTAGGTGGCACTAACATAAATAGGTTTTCAGCTTTAACAATGCCTGAGGCATATGCAGGATTCCTTTTTCTCCAGAGTGGTCTAAGGCTTTTCGTACTTTTCAGCAGTCATCTTGTCATTTTCTCAGGGTGAAGCTCGGTGCTGTGTAGCAAGCTCAACAACAGGCCTGGGCCGTGAGCCCTGAGAGTATTGACACGGGAAATAACATCTTGGGTCTTTTATATTTTGGGAAATAATACGGCTTTCCAGGTTGTGGCAAATTCTATTTTAATTTTTTATATAAACATTTGCTTTCTGTTACAAATTCATCATATTTTTGAGCTTTAATCCTGTCTGTAATCTTTGAAATAATCTGTTTGAATTTTCTTTTGCAGCATGGATAAGAAAAAAGAGAAACGATCCACCCACCATTGAGGTGAGAGAGATGAAGTGTCTTTAAATTTTCAATTGTTGTAATTAAACTACAATAATTAATTTACAGTGGACTAATCTCTCCATTAATTTGTCACTTTTGGGGGAGAATTTAATATATTGCTTGCCTAATTGACAAAATTGTACACAGACTAGATATCTAACACTTAGGAAAAAGGAAAACAAATGGAAATATAAACTCCGAAGTTCTTTAGTTGTTACTTTTATCTACGTGAATTCTTTAAGATGACCCGTGTAGATACTTTAAGATGATTGTGGCCATTCATGAGTTTCTTTACTTAAATGAATTCTGAAATTGCTGCTATGAACTTTTAAAATAGGTCCTCTATGTATTAATGCAAGGTTTTTTTCGTGGTAGTTGGCATTAAAATGCAGGTTTCAAGTCCAGTTGCCAGTGGATTCATCAGTACAGGAAAACAAATTGCACTAAGATTTTACAATGCTAATGAGATGGGGGAGTTGCAGCCATGATTTTTTTTCTGTAGGTGGTTTCTAATGGTATGAAGCAGGGAAATACCCCACAGTCTTTCATGCTGATGGTTTTCTAGAGAGTGGAATGAGTCTGACTGTTGATCTGTACAGATACAGATGCACGCACATGTACTACACGCCATGGGTTTGCATTACGAGTTGTGAAGCACCAGCTAGGAACGAGTGAGCAAATGAGGCATAGTTTACTACAAATATTCAAACTGACACCCACAGAGGCAGATACTTGCATCAGTAGGAATAACTGTGTCAAATTCAGTGAAGCTATGTTGGCATGCTCCAGACAAAGATTTGGTCACTGAGGTCTTCTGGAATATACTGGTTTGTGAAAACTTGTCCTGCCTACCTCTGTGTTAGGATGACCCGGGGAAGCTTTTCAGCTGATGTTTACAAGCTGTAACTCGCTGAAATGAGCTCCCACACAACTTACAGCTTTTCAACTAATTCTCTCTGCCTCTGTTTCGCACTTGCCACTCAGGTTGTAGAGATAATAAGGGCTGTAATACATGCATGAATGGACGAAGTTTAAGTTAAATTTATCCTCAAAGCTTTTTAGGACTTAAATTAACAAACTTTTCTTTGCATTAACATTTGGGGAAGTATTAAGTGTGATTTTTTTTTTTTTTTTTAATTTTTTAAATTTTTTTTCTCCTCCCTCGTCATCCTAGTTACTTGTGCAGAAGTGATACTACAGCACTGGTTCTGTCTAAGCTTGAACTTATCTCCTTTTAAGTAGCTCTGGCTCATTCTAACAATTCTACATACAATTCTAAGTTGTAGCATACAACTTTTACTGTTGAAATTAGCACTTCATGTGATACTTGAAGATGGGGAGTGTTGCATATCTTTTGTCCTGTTATTTCCTTGAGCCAGACTGCCATGATAACTGTGCTAAGATAAGCCTTCTCTGGAGAACACAGACAGCTTTAGTTTGGAATTTGTGCTATAAAACTCCTCCTGGTGCTGGAGGTGTTGGTTCTGCTTCAAAACAGGGAGCAAGGAGTCTCCACAGGTGAGAGGACCATGGGTCAATAGGGTTCTAAATGTTTTACCTTCCAGAAAAAGCAATTTAGGGAGAATGAAAGATTATTGGGAGTAATGGTGCATTCAGAGTTACAGGACTGCTTATGCCTTCAGTTTGAAGAGGTAATAGAACTGAAAAATAATTTAGCAGCTAGGTACTTTACCTGCAGGGCTGCGCATTGACCTTATCAGAGCAGAAGTGATACACCAGAAATTTGAAAAGTAGTTATCTTTTCTTTCAAGTAATCTCTACAAATTGTTTTTTTCTTGTATAAGAAAAGGTAGTTCAAATATATGTACGTTAAAAATTCATGCTAATATTTTGAAAATAATGCAGCAGTCGCGTTTTAAATATGTGACAGTGCAGATTAATTTTTTTATTCTGTATTAGTGTAGGGTGATATCTGTGACCTACTTCTCTCCTGATTTCAAAGTGTTACACCACAAACCCTTATACCACAGTATTGTTATAATTACACTGGTGAAGTACATACAGAATACTGTTTGGTCCCTATTTGTAGGACTGGTTTGCTTTAGTGTTTTAGCTACATAAACTTTACTGGCTGCTATTCTGTATTATATTCCTTTTTTGACAGTAATGCTGATATGGTAAACTGCTGCGTGACAGCAATGGAACAAGGGAATATTTATGACCATATTTCATGTTGAAACCCTGTATAACAAATCTCCTCGTTCTCTCACATATGTCTCATGAGACTAGACTATTTCTGAAAAAGGATGCAAAGTCCACAAATTTTGCATTTTTGCTTTAATGACATTTTACTGTCAACATCATATTGCAACACCACAAAATAGCATTACAGTTCCTAAAGCATAAGTTTCTGGAGCTGTGCCTATTGAGACCTACCTTTGTGGTCTGTAATACCCCCTTTTTTTGGATGGTTTTTGCTTTTTTTTTCCTGTCCTTTGCCCGTCATCTTTTTTTTGTCTTCTTTCTAATATCAAATGACATATGTTAAACTTTATTAAAATTTCTGTTCCTTTTCTCTGCTCTGTTCAGTTACCATCCGTCTTTAGTATTTTATGTTTGGGTTTTTTTATATTTGTCAAACTTGTCTTTTATTCAGTTCTCAGCTATAGATCATAGAGTTTGCCAAACTGCTCAGGCTAAGAGGTGTCATGAAGAGCTCTCTGATCAAACTTTAATTGAAAATATTGCAGAGAGATGGCTTCACAAATCAGCTGGATCTTCCTGATCTTACCAATAGCACTGATGACCACATTTTGGGAACCAATTATGAATTGTCATTGATAATCATCATGACGTGTCAGTCACCTGCATGAGAATGAATGTGAGTTGTCCTTCCTTACACTGGTCAAGGTGGCTGGGTCATGACACCAGCTAAGTCTGTTGACGGTGTCCTTAAGACTTGATAATGTTTTGGGTTCGGGCCATTTTGTCTTCCACAAACACCTAAGTGATCTTTTTTTTTTTTTGTTCCCATTGCAAAGCTTTCATTTTCTCACAGAAGAAGTTACTTTACATTTCTTTTCTTTTTCTTTAGATTCTTTTTTTTTTTTAATGGAAGAACACTCCAGTGACTTCACAAGTCAACTTGTTCAGTGTTTTAAGTGTTTCACATACTCAATGGTTTCTTTCCTCCCTGCGGCCCCACCACTTTTTCCCCATTTTTGGAGGAGGTCACTTAGACTTCTGCGTACTAGGCTAGTCATAGCCCAAGAATGCTGGTCATCCCCTGGTTATTTCTAATCTGACCAGTAAAGTAAAGCGTGTTAGCGGTTGGACGCATTGGGTTTTAAAAGCCAGCTTCTGGGATACTGGAAACAGTTGGTTGCCTTTTGATTTTATTACAGCTTGAAATATGCCAAGTCTCATTCTCAGCTCACTTATGATGAGGGCGATAACTTTGCAAATGAATGCAGATCAAGTTGATTCTTATCTTGGGCTTAGACAAATTCTGTTCCTATGGTAATCAGGGAGTCCATCTTGATCGAGAATTTTGGATCGTGGCTGCACCCAGAGTAAGCATGCACGCGTGCAGACACATACGTATACACAAACTGCTTTATAACAGGTGAGAACCTGAGCTTGTATGTGTATATCTTTGCATTACTATAGCATTATGTCATCTGTGCAGTTATATGGTGTATGATCATCTATCGTTGGCTGAGGAAAATTTATCACTACCTTTATTCCTGTGCAACTGCAAATTATATTTTAACCAATTTAACAAGTGATGAATAATTAAGGAGACTATTACATTTCTTTATTATTTATATAGGAAACTAGAAGTATGGAGTATGTTTTTGGGCAAATAGGAAAAGTGTTCTTGTCTAGAGAGCTTATAGTTTTCAGCTAATTAAAATGTTTTAATGGCTACAAATACTAAAATATTTTTAATCAAATGCTATTTTGTGGAAGCAGATTTAATAATTTATTACTTTCCATGCAAATTAGTTTACCTGATAAGCATTAATGTTGTCAGTATATATTAACAAAAGTTGTCTTGGGATATAGCAGTTGTTTTATAGGAGTGATGTTCCATCCATGTAAATTATTTCTTTAAGAGACTATTCCCTTCCATTCTTTGAGTCATAATCCACGTTCAGTGCGGCTCATCAACTACTGTAAGGTAAATGGAAACATGCTGTCTCGCATACACTGCTACCTCGCAGATTTTATTCTGGATACAGATTTCATTCCTGATTTAAACCATGGCATATTTATGTTTGGATTTTTCACATCTTGGTGTCAGAGCAAAGCAAAACTGCTTTTGGGAGACGGGGAAAATCCTTCTCTTCAGGACTCCTTTTGGGCTTATGTTGCTATTCCATCACCAAAGTGGAACTCCCCGAATTTAAAGGATGTTAAACAACGTAACATCTTGTATAGGACCGCTGTGGATATGTCTCTGTCTTTTTATGTACCTTCATGAATTCCAGCAAAGTTCTGCTGGTAAGAACTTCCGGAGAATTCTCAGCGCTTTGTTGATAGCAACTTTGCATGGCATTAACAAGCTTTGCCATCTTTTCTACATCTGTTTTCATTCTGGGTCACAGTCCCTTAAAAAAAAAAAAAAAGTGCTTTATTTAAAATTTGAGGTAGCATTATGTAAATATATTAAAAATACTAATGAAAGAAATTGTTATTTTCTGTTGGTGCAGCTCCTGCTTAAGATAGGGGTTGGATGCATGAGCTACTTGTAGGGTTTGGGTTTGGTGCCTGCTTCAGTAGAGTGTCTGTGTCTCTGTCTGTCTCTCATCTTTATACCATCAGTGCGTATGTAACACACAGCCAGCTTTTTCCCCCACATAGGTAGTGGGAGTCATATCAAAATTGGTTTAGGCATCTTGTGTCTTAAGACACATTGAGACTTCAGCTTCTAAGCCTGGAAGGAACCAAGAGGCATATTTTTAAGGATGTAGCAAACCTGAAAAATATCAGGCACATAGTGAGGTTTTAAGCCTTTCTGTGCCTAACTTCTATTTGTATTCTTCAGTATTTCTGATTTCAGAGGGCATCAGATTTTCAGGGGCTTTTAAAGAATCCTACTGTCTGTAATGTGAGGTACCTGAATGTATTTAGAAACCTAACCCTTATTTTTTCCCATAATAGACCTTGTAGCTACACACTATTCCAACAGTGTCCTGAGGTTCAAGAGTATCTGAGTAACTTATGGCCTCATCTGTAGAATGGAGATAGATATAAAATTACAGACCATCTTGGGGTGCCAGAAAATGCATGAGTTAAAACCAGAGAAGGTTCTCATGGCAATGCTTACAGAAACTGTTCTGGAGAGAAAGGTGGTTTATCTCTGAACCTGCCAATGTGATAACCTGCAGTTGTGTGCCTGTAGTAATACTTCTCTGAGAGCACAGATCTTTGTACTAGAAGTCACTTCATTGTTAAGCCAGATGCCACTTCCTTTGTAGTGCACACAGGGCTGCGTAGCTACAAGTGTTCTCAGTTTAAATTGAAACCTCACCTCTGCTTTGTATGCATGTGTATGTATGTTAATATTTCATGGGAAGTAAGGTAGAATTGCATGTTCCTTTAATTAGTGTCAAGAGCCTGAAAATAGTTTGAAATAGAAAACCACAGTAAATGACTGCTTTTCTCATGCATTATGTACTTGTTACACAGTAATAAAACTCAGTGGCTTCTGAATTGCACAGTTGGACAGAAGGTGAAATGTTAAAAAAAGAAACTTTTTGTGACAGCTGCTGTCTTCTTTCAAACTATTTCTAGCATTTCCATAATTACCTGTTTTGACAACCGCCTTGTCAAGGGAGGAAAAATGTACTTCACTGAGTTGTAATAAGCATAAGGTTTCAATGATTGTTTCTCCCTCTCTTCCCCCCTTGCCCCCCCCCCGAATAATTACACTGAAATTACATTCTGTTTGGTTGCCACAATGCATACCCACTTTTCCCATTTATTTGATCATAAGTATTATTTATTTGAGAGATAGTATGATCAAAACTAGCTTCAGTCACAGAGATTAGTTTACACAGAATTCACGTTCCTTTAACCAGAATAGGATGCAGTTTAGAAAAGTCTTTATTTGACACTGTTGGGACTGCACATTACAGTTTTGCTTCTATCTTCTTTCAAATGCTTCGGTTTAGAAGTTTGAAATGAGAGCTCTGACATGGAGATTGTACACTCTTGCATAGAGAATAGGGCTTAGCAAATGAGTATTTTATTCCTGAAGCCACAAAAAGCTGCAGAATATGATTTACAGTTTTTGGAAATGCTATTTAAAAGGCACAAGGATAAACAGCTCTCTGAGCAGTGTTTTCCACCATTGTTGTCTGGAATCACAATCAGGATTGAAAATTTGGGACATACTCAAATGACTTGGCTTGCACTAAATAGTATTTTGCATAGTAAATTGTGCATGATTCCAGAGAGGATTATTACTCAATGTGAAAGGGCAGTAAAACTTGCCAGTATAAAGAGCTGAGCTACAAAGGTCTAAATAGAAGGAAGTGGTCAGAAAAGTCACTCAAAAAAAAAAAAAAAAAAAAAAATCGAGAGCTTGAGGAAGCCATCATCTTTAGAGTTTTTCCGTGTTATTCATTTTAGCTTTCTCCTCAGGTCTGAAACATAGGCATTTGTCAACATCCACAGAGGAGTATCGAGGCACCAATTTGTCCCATTACTTCCCGTTTTTCCTATGCTGCAGATCCCAAGGCCATAGAAGAGAGAGCTGCTGCTCCTCTGCTACTGCTCTTTGTGTGGGAGGGAATGCACAGAGCATTGGCTCTGTCTCCTAATTCACTGTCAGCACAGCTGAACGGGGGTGGAGGGAGAAGTAAAGTGTACCATGAGAAGGGCTGGTACAGATTACATCATATGTAGAGTAAGGGGAAAGCGAAGATCAAACCGGGACTGAGTCACAGCTACAGTTCCTTGTTTACTCTCTGGGCATCAAGGCTATGCAGTGCCCTTTATTGAGGGCAGAGTGCAGGGCTGCCAGGCTAGTTTGTGATTTTTCGCTGCTACTACACAGTTTCATCTGTGATCTTCAAACTATATGTAGTTCTGTACAAAAAATCTTTGCAGTGTTATAAAAATAATTCAGGCACAAACCCCTCCTGACTCCATGTGTTGCCGACATGTTTTATATTCCCATGCCTGTGCCTTTTCTCTTCCTTTTGCCTCCTATTACATGTTCTTGCCAAATACATGCGTGCTACACTGTGGTGCCCTAGAGACTATGTCATGCCAGAGATTCTGTAGCTTAGAAGTACCAATATAGTAATTTAGTAATAGTCAGCATCACTTCTCTGTAGATTTGATTTAAACAAAAATTACTGTGAGTTAGAATTAGTATTTAACTGATTTGGTTTGGTAGTAAATGTGGTATTAGCACTGCATTTAACACTAAATATTGGGCTATCATCAAAGCATACATTTGTACACGTATTTGTAATCAATACATTGCTTTAACACACATTGAGGAGTGCTTTAAACCTTAATTGCAATTTTTGTGCTGTTGATGATTGATTCCAAAGAATTAGGGCACCTCTCATGTACAGGATTAAGAACCCAGAATGCACAAACAGCCTTCATCTAGAGTGTAGCAGACAATAAAATGGAAGTCAGAGCTTGCCGTTTACGAAACCTGTGCACTGTTAGAGGTCTCTTTCTGTACCTGCTAATGTTTAAAGGGCTGTTTCATGTTCCAAGCAAAAGTAATTGTTCTAAAACAGCAGCTATGTTAGCTTAGTAATTTGTTTGGATAATTTATCAGATCTATGTTCAAAGGTCAAAAAAGCTGTTCTACAAAACCTAGGCAATGAGAGATGCCATAACTTGTGATGTAGCTAACAAAGATCATTCAGATCAGTTTACTTGTGAATTATGCAGGGTGCATCCTTCTAAAAAATCACATGGAGTGCACAGAACACAGTCTGTTTTTTAAATTTGCAACTGATCAGACATTTGCTCACAAACTAAACCTGCATGAAGCAAGTCTTACATTGATTTGAACAATGTTGATTGTTGCTTGACGAAAGATATTTAGCACGTATGTTCTTTACAAAATTAGCAGTCAGTTGCCTCCGTGTTTTTTTTAAATAAGTATCTTAGCAAAGCCAGATACGCCTTTCGAATCCAGCATGCTCTTCTGTTTTTGCCATGCACTGACACAGCCCTTCATTTATCACATCATTTCTTATTTGCAACCTGTCACTGCTGAGCTCGTGCTCAGTTGCTGAGTTAACAAGACCTGCCCTGCATCAGAACATTCGGTGCTTCCCAGTGACGAGGTCCTCCCTGTGCCTCCTACTCTTGAAATATGATGTAATATCTGATTATTTCATCTTGCCTATTTAACTTGTCAAACTGGAAAATGGAGTTTAGTTAACCAGTTTGGCAATATTATAAAAAACAGGTGAATTAGCTTAACTTCTAGCACTTTGCTGGACTTCTGGTTCATTTGTCAGTGAAGAAAAATTTCTGATGTTTTAAATTGTCTTATAACAATCAACTTTTTAATACTGTTCCAAAACAGATTTTTCCTTTACATTTGTTATTTTTTTAAAATTTTTGCTTACTTGTGTATATGAATTTTTAACAGGCAGAGTTCAAAGTTCAAGTTCATTCATGATTAAACATAAAATTTCAAACTAGACACACCAAAATGTAAGTATTCTATGAATACATAGTCTCTGTACAGTTTAAACAAAGAACATTAATCTGTCCAGATATTTCTCAGTTCTGGCATCAAATAATAGTTAGCTAACCCTATTCAAATAAAGAGAAATCATGAGTATTTCAACATATGTAATTAAGATAACTTAGGAAGTTGGAATATTTTCCAAGACAACATGAAGAAGCTATTTATTTTTAATTTAATCAAAATACAAACCCATCTGAAATGAAGTGTGATACCTGGCTCAAAATTAATAATACATAAAACCCTTGTATTTATAGCTTTGTGTATAGCTGCTTTAGAAAATCATCCGTAAAGAACAAAACTGAAACAAGTACCAGTCTGTGAAAATAATCTTTAAAGATTCCCTCTTGGACATCATTACATTGGTACTGTACGTCTAGCCACCTGGATCCCTAGAACTACTTGTTCACAACTTTGCATTGCCCTTTGCCTTCAGGAGATGGAAAATGCTCCATGAGAGACAAGTGGTGTTACAGATGATGGCTGACTTGAAGACTTAGAGGGAAACAGTAAGGAAGTAAGAAGAAGGGAGGAGGAGTTCCTCAGATTGTGGCATTCAGGAGGTGCTGCAGGATAGAAAGGGTTAATTTTCCCGTGGAGAAGGCTGGCAAGAAGTCTTCAGCAAAGGCTAGTCACTGATGAGCAAGACCCCAGCTGAAGGAGTAAGCAAGTCTAGAGAAACCTGTTTTCTATTTATGACATTTTCCTACCAGGAGGAACTACTTTTATTTACTCTGTAAGGCTACTAGTTTATTCAGAAAAGGGAAAGCAGTGACAATATGAGATCCTTTTGGAATGGGATGTTCTTTCACTCTTAATTTTCGGCCACAAAGCAGGTCTTCCAGTGCAGCCTGGTAAGCACTCAAAGTCCTTTGACCAGAGACAAACTTCTAGATTTTTTACCTTCTGTGGAGTAGAGGTGAATACAGTTTCCAAGCAGCAGAGGATGCTTGGTGATACATCTCAGCTGCCAGAGTTAAGTGATAGCTTTAAACAAAAATATAGTTTGCAAAAAAAGTGAAAATTTCATGCCAGTGGCATTGAAATACAGGAGCGCACTTAGAAACATGTCTTGGGCTGTGTTGCCCCCATGAGCAGGCTGTCTTTCATTCTTTGTGCACGCAGTTGTTACACCACTACTAAGATGTCAGGATATGCAGAAGTTGTCAGTTTCTAGATGAAAAGCAGCTTCCTCAAACTCCACATAGGGCCGCTTTTGCATTTCCTTAATAATAATGCTAGGTCCTTCAAGAAAACCCTAGAGATTGCTTTCTTAAACTCTGCTTTTCTAAGGAGGGAAGGCATCCAGCTCCAGCCATTAGAAGGATTAAAAACCTCATAGAGCTTACAATAATCAGCAAAGCTGGACAACCAGTTATCTGCAGTGAGTAAAATTTCTTCTTTCACATCCCACTTAGAAGTAACTGCAGAACATGTAGTTGGACCTAGTTCTTGCCGCATTGTATGTATCTTGTTCCAAATGCTGGAAGCTGATACATTTCAAGGTGAACATCTACATGCAGGGATTTCAACTGGTATGAAACATAGATGGATGTCTTCAGGCATTTTTCATTTTTTAGTTTTGCAGCATAATCCAAATCCTTAGATTTCTCTTTTAATGAAAATGATGAAGGGCATTGCTGGTGCTCTTTAGATACCATGCACCTCCTGAGAACTGCAAGTTCAAATGGCTATCATAATTTATTTGTATAAGGAGAGTGTTGGAAGAGCAAGCTAGCCCTTAGAAAACGGCAGTCACCTGGTATATACCATGTTCTTTGTGTTGGATAGAATTATTTTATATTTCCCGTAAAGGTTAGAGCACATTACGTATTCATGTTCTTACATTTCAGCAGAAAACTGAAATAGTATGTTTTGGAGGGGCAGTTTATAGTGAAGCTAGCCATTTTATAAAATATTTCAATTCATCTTGGAGGAGGAGAGAAGAGAAATGTTCTGAACCTGCCAATGTAAGTTTAAAAAAAACAAACAAAACAAACAAGCAAACAAAAAAGACAAGACTTTGTCGGCAGGTGATAGGAAGCCGTGTAGACCAGGAGGGTGTCTGCGGAGGAACCTTTCTAAGGCTCACTGTATTTAAATGCAGAGCCATGCAGATAAACTGAAGCCAAATTTGGAAGATGGTTCTAAAGATCCTGCACACTTCTAGTGTGTTTTAAGGATAATTCCTTCTACAAATATGCATGCAATAGATTCATTAAAATTTGCATTTTGAATGAAGCTGATTATCCTAATCAAATTTGGAACTACTTGGATCTTTTATTTAAATGCTTGTAATGGCAGGGAAACTTCAGTCTCATAACTGCTTCAAATTGCAGTGTCTATGGTAGTTGAACCAATAGTATTTAGAAATACAATCAAAATATTTAAAAAAAAAAAAAAGAAAAAGCATGTGTTCTAATGAGAATTGAGAATGAAGTGTTTGCTGGTGATAGTATTAGAAACAAGGACTCAGTGCCTGTGAGAGAATTTCACAGAACAAACTTGCCAGTATCAAAGGACAAGATGTTTATGCCAAGAAATCTAATCTGACCCAATTTTTCTAACATGCTCAAGATTCCTGATTCACATTTTCTTTAGTTTGAGCATAGAAACCCTGATTTCAGTTTACATGTTAGTGGCATGAATTTAATGCACAGCATGGATGTGTGCAGACACTTTGAACTTGAAAATTTTTGTCCTGGTGTGGACTGTATAGAAGAATCTGAACTAGTCACTTCAGTTTGTTTTTTTTTTTTCCTATGTTTGCTAATGAGGATCATTCTTCATGCTTTTTTCAAGATCAACGTGGTTATTTTACTAGATCACAACTATGCGTTGGCCGGTGAAAGCTGATTAAAAGAGCCTTACTTGAGTCTGAAAACCAGATGACAATTATACATCAGCATTTAAAATGAACTTGGAACATTTGGAATTTAGTTACAGCTGCTATTACCTGACTAAGATAACTCTGTTAAAGTAATCACAGGAAAAGATTTGAAGTTAGCAAGTCGCAGTTAAGTGAATTACATTCGTATTTTAATAAATCATTTCATGCTGTTTTAGCAGAGACTATGATGCAGTCTTCAGATATCACAAAGGTGTATAACCTTGCTTCTTAGTGGGGGAATACAAGCACCGTAGGAGTAATGCCCTTGAAATCAGTAAGGTCACGGTAGGGTTATACAGGTGTATGGTAAACAAGGACGGAATTGAGAGACGTGATAATGAGGTTTTGCTATACTGACTGTTGAAAATTTGACCTTGTTACACTCAGCAATATTTTTGTTTGAGTATGGGAGAATTTTCTACCTCTCCCTGCCCACCTTCAGTATGTGAAGTGTTTTACTTCTGCTCTGTGCATCTGTGAGTTTAAGTATAGAGGCAATTAAGGACTCAGAAAAAGGTGTTAGTTTTCATGGTATCTCTAAGGCTTTCTTTAAATACTGCTTTTTTAAATGTTCTTAAATTTTCACATACTTGCTATGTCATCTCTTGGCAGTATCACATGTATTTTAATGCTATTCCTAAAGTAATGTCATGGTCTTCTACTCAAAAGAGAAGTGCACTGGTCTCGTTTCTCCTTAGCTCTTCCATATACTTGTAATCCAGAGAAAGCTGCTCAGCCGTTTTCCTCCAGTATCCCAGTGGAAATGTGGATGTTAGCAGCTTCCTTGTTACATAGTGTTGATTATAGTTAAGTTGTATTTGGGTTCAAAGTGTCATAAAAATTTGTATCATCTTTCTGCTTTCCTTTCTAACACTCTTTGCTATCTGCCCTAACAAAAGCACAGAGAAGTCTTGTTAGCAGAATTTGCAAATCATCCTTCTAATAGGAAGCATAAGCTAACAGATAAAAAATAGATTTCAGTATTTTTCAGGGCTTTTTTTCTATGTGTTTACTTTGAGAGTTGTGTTTTCCTTTGAAAAATATGGCAAGGTGTACTAACAGCTGTTTTTCCATTATACCTGAGGATAAGCCAGTAATTGCACTTGCTTCAACTAATAGCCTCAGCGTTTCTCAGTGGAAACAACCAAATCCCAGTTCAAGTCATGTTCACTAGTGAACTTCCAGCTTTAACCTGTACCCAGCCGTGGTTCATACAGAGCTTCATGAAGTTGAATCGGCAAGTTGTATGAGCCTTCTCCGAATACACGTCCTGGGTGGTTTTTTTGACCTTGCAGTGGGATCACGCATCAGGTGGTTGTTTCACTTTATCAGGGGTGGAGGTAAACCTCTAAAACTAGATCACTTTTGTTTGAGTTTTTTACCTGTGCAGAGGCAGTAGGTATGATTTTACACCCTTTATGAATGCCGTACATTTATTTTAGCTAACACAGCTGGTAGATGCATAGAGTTAACATAAAGCTGGCCTCAGCAGTGTTGTGCTCAGTGTCCTCATCACAGTACCCATCTCATCAGAGGATGTGTTGTCCTCCCTTGCTGCTTGGACCATGCCACTCCTTGGCCTTGCTGAGCTGTTATGCTTTGCCCCACCTCCTCCCCCACTACCACCCCCCTCCTGTGTTTTTTCTCCTGAGTTACTAGTACCATCTCAGTAGTTTCAGTTCTGTCCTGGTTTTTTTTTTAGTTATTTTATTCATTTGTTAATCTGGCATGGCTTCGGGCTAGGTACTAGCAGAGTCAAGGTTGCACATCTTCTCCCAAAACTGCACAGATACCTGAAGTCATGGGCGTAGTGAGTTACAGGAGAAAATGCAAGTGATAAATAGCTATATCATAGTAAGGCCTACACAGAAGACAATGTAAACGGTAGCCTTATTTTTAGTGCATTTTCACATTTGTTGATGACTGTTGTTTAATTTCTTTTCCTTTTTGATCCAATAGTATAGTGAAACTGGGGTACAACAATGCAGTTTTGCTTCAACAACATGATCAAAGCATTAAGAGCACTTTAAACAAGGGCTGAAATTGCAGTTGTAGAAAAACAGTTAATTTTTACACATTTTATTTCTTACGTACCTGAAAATTTGGATTATAAAATTAAGAAAAACAATGACGGCTTGAAATGTTTTATTCCAACATTGTGCATTTGATTTACTTCTGATTTATCTCATTGTCTTTGTCCTGTGTTCTTAGGAGATTCTGAAGAATGAAAATTACAGAGAAGAAATGAAACAGAAAATCAAAGATGTATCCGAAAAGGATAAACTGCTTCAGGCCAAGGAATACAAGGAGGGACTTGTTGCTGAACCAGTTCACACTCAGGTTAAAGGCCACGCGTCAGCCCCTTACTATGGGAAGAAAGAGCCTTCGCAAGACCCAACGAGCATTGCCAGCACCTTTCAGCCAGGTTCCTGGATGCCACCAGGCAGTGGTAGTGGTCACAATAAATAAACCACTGCAATGTACAGATATTGCTAAGATATTTTAATGGCCAACATAAACAGCTGTTATAAGTGAGTGTGCAATAAAGTAATATTAAAGCCATTTCATTGATTTTTGCAGAACTGTTCAAATAGGCTTAATCACGACAAACCTACTGCAAAATGTTTGGCTTTAGTGGAAAACAGGATGTGTTACTAAGTAAGTTTGTTTTTGACAGTTGCTGTTCATAGGTTACTTGTAAAATCATAGGTAAGTTTTCTAGCTAACTTAATTCTCTTAAATAAGTCTAAATTTTTTTTTCCTTGAAGACTCATTTGTTTTTAAAATTGTTTTTCACGTAATAAATATTAGTTAATCTGTACACTTAAATTTTCTGAAACCTAGGCATCATTTTAAGATACTTCTTCAGAATGCTTGTTAATTCCTGTGGCAGTGCCAGTGTGCTTTCCTCTGTCAAGTGGATGGAAAAGTTGATTTCATTAACAGGAATCACTGACACTACACTGACTATGCACTGTATTAATTAATCTTAAGACACATTCTTGTAACTTAAATTTAAGAAAACAACATATTTGAATATTTGATTTGCAGCTAGCAGTTGGATAAAATCAGGCTGAGTTAAACTACATATAACTTCCAACAGAGGTTGGAAGCACTTGGTAAAGCTGATGGAAAATAACGCAGGCTTTAGGACAAGGGGCTGTCATTAATATTAAAATAATTAGGTTTTATTTTTAGTATGTGGGGACTTCCCTAAATTAATAGATTTATTTGGCCATAGTTTGGGTACATATAATGTGCAAATTACTTGCTTAGAGATGATGTTTGAGAACTTCAAGTCAAAATAAAGACCAAAAAATTTTTCAAAAAAAGTATCAAATTTATTTATGTAGTGCATCCTTTATTGGTTCTCCATGTGTTTTAATCTATGTAGGTATCAAAGGTGTAACACATACACACTTAACAATACTTGAGACAAAACAGCGGAGACTTATTTCCATGTATTTATAAAATGCCAAAATGTCATTTTCTAATAATGCTTGCTTTGACCAACAAAGTTGAAAGATGATCAATAATACTTCACATTTACTTTAAGTTATTTCACATAGGGTCTCCACTTCTAATCCCCCTTTGTGTAAGCCAGCTCTCTAGGTCTCCTCATCTGAACAGTGCTATTATTTTTAAGCATAATGAAGGACTCATTGCCAGAAAGCACAACTCTGTGCTGCCATTTAGAAATATGCTGTCTGAAAACCTAATGCTCTTCAGCATTAAAACCACAAGCTCTTTAGAACTAGACTATTAATAAAAAATCAGCTTTGAAAAATTAATCACTTCTGTTAGAAAAACATGTATTGGAATTAAGGTTAAATAATTTTGGCATATTTACAACACAAACCCCACATGGACTTTTTCCAGTATGGCAGCAGAGTTTCAAGGGCCATGAGAACAAATATCCCCAAAATCACAGAATCACAGAATGGTAGGGGTTGGAAGGGACCTCTGGAGATCATCCAGTCCAGCCCCCCTGCCACAGCAGGGTCACCTAGAGCAGGTTGCACAGGAACGCGTCCAGGCCGGTTTGGAATGTCTCCAGAGACGGAGACTCCACCACCTCTCTGGGCAGCCTGTTCCAGTGCTCTGCCACTCTCAAAGTAATGAAGTTCCTCCTCATGTTTAGGTGGAACTTCCTATGCTCAAGTTTATGCCCAGAAGGTCCTAAATCAAAGGTAGCCAGAAGGTTAGCTAGTAGGAAGAACTACTGTCACCAGCACACACATCCTTCTTCTATACTCTCCCACAGCCACCCCTTATAGGTCACTGGGCCACCTGAGCCTTTGGTCTCACCCCATTTATGGCTATTCTTTGAGGCATAAAAGCTTCTGCAGGCAGAAACAAATTAGCTACAAGTGGAGCATTCAGGTGATTGTTAGGGAAAACAAAACAACATAGTAATGTATTTTGTAGAACATGAGTGGCTTAAGACAAATGAAGATCATAAGAACAAGAAATCAGTTTCCTTAAATCTGGGCTAAATTTAAAAACTGTCAATGTCTGGTAGTTCAGGAAACAGGAAAAGCTAAGTTAGGTTCTTTTTGCAGATAAGTCCCACCTACAGCAGCCCCTACAGGCAGCAGCTGAATGAACCACAGGCCTTAGAGGAAATCAGTAAGGGATGCTAATGAACTCCGAAACTAGTGTATCTCAGCTCTGCTGAAGGTATACCAAAACTTGCCTTTCTGTAATCCAGTTTACCATTCACATAATTTGACAGTTTTAAGACACTTGTTAAGTCATAGCTCAGCTAAGGAAAAAAAAATAAAACCATAATGATCTACCTCCAGAGCCACCCAACAGATTAATTTTTTTAATTTAACATGCAAATTTAGAAAAGCAACGTGCACTAGAACACAAGTAGTAGATTAAGTGACTGTAGTAAGTGTCACTTGGGCAAACTTTAACACAAGTCATCTCAGCAGAAAAAAAAAATACACTGAGGGGATTGAATTTCATACTTCAAGAAATAACATGATCAAGTATTAAAGGAGAGTTACAACACAAAACATACAAGTGTTTCATGTAAAAAGTGGATTTTTTGCACATGAAAGACCATTGTTTGTTTTGTTGGTGTTTTTTTTTCCCCCCATTTAATCCTTCTTTCGTTTGGCTTTTGCAATATTCTCTTGGCGTTTCTGTTTCTTCTTTTGCTCTCGCTCCCTGGCCTCGATCATTTTTGCAAGCTTCCATGAAAGCACTGCACTAATTACAAACAATGGTGTCAGGGCCAAGATCACTGTAGTAAGAAAGCCGTATGGGTCCTTTGCAGCCCACTCCACGATGTATTCAGCCCAAGCCTTAATATCGATCATTTTTTCGGTTTTTCTATTGGGAAAACCCTATAGAATAAAAAAATAGTAACTTCTGAGTATTCAGAAAAACAAAAGCACACGTACACAATAATTACCATTTAAATTTAAGTCATCATCTTTTGTTATTAAAGAGCAAGCTCATTTTTGCAATAAGTAGTGCATATTATGTGAAAGCGCAATGCAGAGTGTTGCCCCTACCTTAAAGTGCGCTGTTTACAAAGTAATTAGGCATTTCATCCAACAGAACTTGAGATACTATCAAGAAAAAATTGCTCCGTGGAAAAAAAGCGAAGCCTGTGCTTCTTCGGAAGAGACGGGAAGGGAGCCCAGTTGGCTTCTCTCTCTCTGGGTGTTACTGGGGAGGCGAGGGACCGGGCCACTGCTTTAGTTAGTGGCCCAGCACCAGTCGGCGACTCAAAAACAACGCGAGAACGGCGCCGGCAGCGCCCACGGCGGTGCCCGAGCGCAGGCCGAGGTCGCCCCGGGCCGCCCGCCAGCGCCCAGACGGGGCGGGAAGCGCGGAGCACCTCGGCCCGGCGCCTGCTCCCGCCAGCCGCCACACGGACGCCTCCCCGGCGACCCCTTCCCCGACGACACCGCCGCTGCCGCCACTCAGACCCGCCCCCCCCCGCCCCCGGCCCGTTAACGGCCGGCCGCGCGCCCCGCCCCGCCCAACGGCCGCGCTGTGGAGGCCGCCGCGCCACCCTCACCGGCGGTAGGGGGGGAACCCAGCGCCGCCTCGGGCACCCTCCGGTCCTGCCGAGCGACGGAAGGGCGGCGCCGAGGTCCCTGCGGAGAGAAGACACAGGCCGTGAGGGAAAAGCGCCCGCCGCGGCCCGCACCCGGCAGCGCTCCCCTCCGCCCGGCCACAGGTAGCCGCCGCCCGGGGGGGCACGGAGCACGGCGGGAAGGCATGGCCGGGGCGCGGGGCGGGAGGGCCGCGCCCCCTCCCCTCACTCCCGCCCGCCGCCCCACGGTACCGCTGCCCTACGGTACGAGCGCCGGGCTGCCGAGCGGAAACAGGAAGGAAGGGGCCGCTCCGCCTATGCCGGCCGGGGAAACGGAGCGGGCCCGCCGCGGCTGGATAGAGCGGGCCCGCCCCGCTCCGCGCCCGCCTCCGCCCCCTCGGCGTCACTCGGGGCGGGGCAGCGCCACACCCGCACGTACGGGCCTGGGCGGGGGCGGAGCGGCCGCGCCCCGCCCCGGCTGTGCTTCCCGTGGAGATCCCCGAGCCGCTGCCCCCGCCCGCGGGCGTGTGCGATGCGGTTAAAAAAGGCTGTGTCTAGGGAAAAAAAGCGTTCCCAAGGTATCGGAGTGGGTTAATCACGTGGTGAAATAACCTCGTGGAGGCCGGTGTCCGGATGCAGCTGGCGGCCGGTGGCAGCCTGGCAGGGATCGGTGACCCGCTCCGGCCGGTGCCCTCCCCGCAGGCGCGGTGGTGTCACTGGCCTCACGTCTGCCTTTTCTCTGCCGTCATAGTGCCGCTCAAGTGCAGGGTAGGATCTGGGGGGAGACCACAAGTAACTTCTCCCGGTGGCTTGGCAAGATGTATCTCCTGCACCTCCCGGGACATGCTGACCCGCTCCGTGCGCCTCTCAGCGAGGAGCTGCAGCTGCCAGGGGTGAAAGGTGAAAGAGCCCTGGGAGGGCTGCGTCCTGCTACTAGGGCTGTGTTGGCAACACTGCTCCCCGCTGATGACCTCAGCAAAAACACTCAATCTGGGTGACTCTTAAAGCCTTTAATACTCTCATATTGAAAATTCAGAGTTTGAGATTTTGCTCTGTGTGTGTAGCACGCTTCTCGCCTTCTACACACATGTTCGTGCACACACTGATCTGAATAAAAGCTTCATTACGTTTTCAAAGCAAAGTAAAGCATACATTAGGGTATTATGTTTGTTCATGAGAAAATCTTGCCATCACTTAAGGTGTATTGGTCAGTTCAGGAGTTCCTTTCTCTGTAGCATAACAGCAAATGCTATAGAGGCCTTCTGCTTTTGGATGTCTTTTCTTTCTGTGAATATTTATATTATTTAAAGGGCAGCAAACAGGCTAATAAGAAATACATTTTGTCAATGAGTAATTGACAGAGGTCTGACTAATCTAAAATGCTTTAGATTGAGTATGTTGAATGCAATTTTGTGCAACATACAAGTTTTCATTATTTGTGGATTGTTATTCAAAACCTGTCTATAGCATTCAGGCACTTGTAGTAACTTTTGAGAATAGAATAGAATAGAATAGAATAGAACTAGACTACTTCAGTTGAAAGAGACCTGCAACGATCATCTAGTCCAACTGCCTGACCAATTCAGGGCTGACCCAAAGTCAAAGCATGTTGTTAAAGGCATTGTCCAAATGCCGCTTATGCACTGACAGGCTTAGGGCATCAACTACCTCTCTGGGAAGCCTGTTCCAGGGTTTGACCACCCTCTTGATAAAGAAATGCTTCCTAATGTCCAGTCTAAACCTCCCCGGTGCAGCTTTGAACCATGCCCATATGTCCTATCACTCAATATCCAGCAGTGCTCAGCACGTCCCTCTGCATGTCCCCTCCTCAGGAAGCTGTAAAGAGCAATGAGGCTGCCCCTCAGCCTCCTTTTCTCCAAACTAGACAAGCCCAGAGTCCTTAGTCGCTCCTCATAGGGCATTTCTTCCAGCCCTTTCACCGGCTTTGTTTCCCTCCTCTGGACGCATTCAGGGGCCTTCGCATCCTTCTTAAATGGTGGGTCTCAGAACTGCACACGGTACTGCAGTTGAGGCCGCACCAGCGCTGGATACAGTGGGATAATCCCCTCTCCTGACCGGCTGGTGATGCTGTGTTTGATGCACCACGGAACGTGGTTTGCCCTGTTGGCTGCCAGGGGCCACTGCTGGCTCCTACTGAGCCTGTTGTCCACCAGCACCCCCAGATCCCTCTCTGTAGGGCTGCTCTCCAGCCACTCCTCCCCCAGTTTATACTTGTGCCTGGCGCTACTCCACCCCAGATACAGGATCCAGCATTTGTTCATGTTAAATATCATGCCAGTGATGACTGCCAAATGCTCCAATCTATCTAGATTCCTCTGCAAGGGCTCTTGTCCCTCAAGAGAGTCAACAGCACCTCCCAGTTTGGTATCATCAGCAAACTTGCTAATGGTGCATTCAACTCCTGGATCCAGATTGCTGATAAATATGTTGAACAGGATTGCAGGATTGTCCCTAGAACTGAGCCCTGAGGAGCACCACTGGTGACCAGTCACCAGCCAGATGTAGCCCCATTCACTACTATTTAGACATTAGGAAGAAGTTCTTTACAATGGGGGTGGTGAGACACTGGAACAGGTTGCCCAGAGAGGTGGTGGAGGCCCCATCCCTGGAGACATTCAAGGCCAGGCTTGATGAGGCTCTGAGCAACCTGAGCTAGCTGAAGATATCCCTGCTTACTGCAGGGGGGTTGGACTAGGTGACATTTAAAGGTCCCTTCCAACCCAACACATTCTATGATTTCTACGATTTAACCCTTTAAGCCCTGCCATACAGCTGGTTTTAGCCCAGCGCACTGTGAACATCCTCATCCCACAGCTGGACAATTTGTCCAGAAGGATGCTGTGAGGGACAGTAGCAAAAGCCTTACTAAAATGCAGAGAAATGACAACCACCACCTCCCCTTCATGCATTAGCAAGTGACCTTACAATAGAAGGATATCAAATTAGTTAAACAGGAGTTCCTTTTTGTGAACCCACGTTGGTTGTGCCTGATGATTCATTGTTCTTTAGATGTCCTTCAATAGTACCCAGCACCATCTTCTCCATAATTTTTCCAGGAACTGAGGTTAGACTAACAGGTCTGTGGTTCCTTGGGTCTTCTCTCACCCCCTTTTTGTAGACTGGCTAGCTTGCAGTCAGCAGGGACCTCCCCAGGTCTCCCTTTGGTCAATATCTGTACATGGATCTCTGTGTCTGTGTTTCTCAGGCATTTACATGGGCATTAAAACTCTTAGCGAAGTTAGGTGTCCCTGTTTGGTCTGTTACTTGTAAATCTTAGCAAAATATAAAAAAGTAAAATTTTTGGAGCTTAGATATTAGTTCTCAGGTGTTATACTTACTGATATCATTATAAGGTGTTTTTGCATGCCGCATAGCTCAGTTAAAAGTAAATGGGCTATTACATAAGTATAGCCTAATTCTGGTAAAATTGCGTATTGGCCTAGAAGGGACATGGTTATATTTCTGATGCTTGGATGTCAAATTCAGGTACATATGCCAAAATAAGCACTGAATTAGTCAACAGCTATATACACGATGCTTAATATCACCTCCAGCTGCAAAATTAATTTGCAATTCTGGTCTTTCACACAATAGTAATAGTCTCAACTGCCTGTCTTTCTATGTCTTCTCTGCCTTACTGATTTAAAGAGGAAAGTGCCTGATTCAATGTGGCAGGAAAGAAACAAAAAGTAGGGACTCTTAATTTGTTTTTCTAACATCTTACCTAACATCTTATGTAATTACCTTTTCTGGTGTCCTTCTCCCTCTGATAGCTTCTGAAGTTGTTGTCTGGTTATATTGACAAAGTAGTAGAGGTTTCATACATAATAATTCTGCTCCTTTAAGATTTGTGAAAATAGGCAGTTAGGTAGAGAAGAGAGGCCCAGGCTACAACCTTGACTGAAAGCTGCAGTGCATCTGTATTAGGAATGCAGAGATGTTATGGGATTGCTAGCCAATGTGAAGGCTTCATCTGGGGCTTGCACTCTAAAAAATTCAGAATACTTCAACCACAAGGCCACAGGAGATCAAGGTGCTTGTTTTGCTTTTCTGAGTTACTCAGTTTTTGTACTTTAAGTACTCAAAGGGAGAACAGAAATTCCAGAACTCACTACAACTTGAACAAAGCAGGACAACCCTTAGCACACCATCAGAATACTTTAAAAGACCACATTAAGCGTATGTTTATGTTAGCTATAATTTTCGCAGTAAACTGCTACTTTGTAAATCTGCACTTTCTTTTACATTTAATCTAGAATTGCTTTAAATGATCCTGTTCTGTTATTTATAGCTACGTATGTGCCTATGTGTATTTTAATATAGACACTCTTTAATTTAGTATCTGTCAGTCACAAGCAAGAGAATTGGAGGTCTTAGGAAGGAGCGGGAAAGGATCCGCAGATGAAAGATCATATCATTTAGAACGTGAAAGTCACAATTCATACTAAACTTCATAATGATTTACCTAGATGTCTTTCCAGTTATCTAGGCTAGGAAGGAACTTTACTTAGGATGGAGTTAAGCTTTTCAGCAACTACATAAACTCAACAGCAGCAGCCACAAAAGTAGCATCAAAATATAATACAGTATGAATTTATGAATCATCAACTTTCATAAAATTAAATCACTAGTTAATTTACACACATATATAAAAACATATATATGAACAGCATTAAAAGTTCCGTTTCAATGGAATTTCATGAGAGCATGCTGGAGGGGACAAGCATTACTGTCCATTGTCTCACTCTCAAAGAGGGAGTGGGCAAATGAATGGAAACAGCACTCCAAGAATCCAGCAATAGTAAAGTAAGATACCACACAAAGAAAACTGCTGAGAATATAATACAGGCACAAAAAATGGGAGAGTTACTGGCATGAAAGCAAAGCCTTTCTCATGCCAACAGGGACTGAGGAGTCTGACAGTGTTTGAATGTGTGTGGTGAAGACAAGTTTTGTATAAATGTATTCATTTATCTCAGATGTGTTTACATGTATCAGTGGTCCAGAATCATTCTGTATAAAGAAGCTGCTAAATATTTCACGCAGTGCAATCTCTAACTACCCTTTTATAATTTGTAAATTCTGAGGATAAACTAGTTCCATGAAGCTACTTTTTTTTTTTTTCCTACATACAGCAGAAATTCTCCAGTAATGTACTTATTAATGTCGTGGACATGTTGTACTACACCTGCTGAATGTCCCTGTTTCTAGAAGAGCTAGGTGGAATTCTTCTGCCGTTGCACAAGGGTGGGTTTTTTTAAGAGTTTTGAAACATAACTTGACTATTGCTTTTTTCTGCAGCCTGTAAAACCTCTAAGCTGTGAAAGCTTTATTGGCAATTTTTTGACCGTGTATCATATATCCACAGTATGTGCCAGCCAATAAACATTCTGGGTTTTATAGCTTTACTTGAGCCAACAAAACTCCTTTGTACCACTGGGGATTAAGGACTCTTTTTCTGCTACAAATCTTTGTTTAAGAACATTGTTGGTTTATGTTTAAGTGGATCCGCAGTATATCTTTATTCTGTAAATTGCATGAACAACCCCATATATTTGTAGTTTGGCTACCATTCAATGCAGCTAGGTCTGTGTATCCAAGATGAAAGTAGTCAAAATCATGAGCAATACTACTGCTTTACTTAATTCACTTCAAACCATCCTTATAAATTGTTCTGGTACTATACACTTTCATGGATTGAGCATGCGTTGGGACAGTGCACAACCCCAAGGCACACTTTCATATCTTAAGAAAGCAATAGAACATATAAGTATGTATATCTAATATTCAATTAAAGAATGATCAACTGCTTCTCTGCTCTAGGTGGACTCATTTATGTAATAACATTGTTTTTACTAGCCTTATAATGAATGATATAATTGAAGAACTGAAACTCCATCCGTCATTTGTTCCTATTTTAGGCCTCACAGTTCAAAAACAGAAAAGAATTTTCAAAAATACAATGAAAGTTATTCAAATAACAGAGACCTTTTCTTCTCCTAGATCATAACTGCATTCTGATATGGTCATGACCGATATGGGTATTAACTGGCCTCTGTATTTTCTTGGGTTGTATTAAAGGGAAGGAGAGAAAATATCATCATCAGTACAGCTTTAGAAGTCCTCAGAGCTTTTTGCAGAGGTAGCTTAGCGTAGCAGTTCAGGTAAGAAAGAGAGAATCACGGCATCATATACCAACCGTGACTCTAGGCCTGGGCTGATTCTGAAGGTTTTAGGCATCTCCACAGAAGTCTGATCCCACGGGAACAATGGAGAAAGGCAGTGGAGAAAGATTGGTGCCTCTGAGCAGCGGTTCAGGCCCACCGCGATGCGAGTCAGGCTGAAGCTGCCTGTTTCCTCTCACGGTCCATAGAGGGCACTGAGGATTGAAGATAACGTTCCCAATTTAAACGTCTCAGTTAAACGCCAAATTGAAGCTCAAGGAACCCAAAGCAAACAGCATATCCTTCGGTGAATCAGCTCTGCGTCTTTATGTATATGTAAGTGGTAATATTTGTCCACCTTCTGAAAATATTTTGAGGTTGTTGAATAAAAGAAGCAGTGCCAGCATGACTATCAGTTTAACTTTTAGGATTCATATTTTCCTTGATTTTGTAGAACCTTGATTTTAACAAGCAATTTATGTCTATTCTAAAGCTGTATGCAAGCAGTGGATCTAAACACAACCTTTTCAAATTCAGGGAGTATAGATGCAGTTCTAATATTTCTTCTATTTGTGGTCTTACCCAATTTCTATTAGAAAACCTACAAAACCTGGTATTTCTGGTGGGTGACTACATATCTCACCAAACTGTGTACAAGCAGGTTCATTTTCTGTCACCTTCAACAGAGAAGCCAAAGCTGAGGAGACTGGTTGACATTTAAGTCTTAAATGATGTTATTTTAGATCTTAACTGATGTACACTTTAAGGTAAGAAACTTAGCCTACTGTGTGTATACTGTGTTAGTTCTGAGAAGAACTAGAGAACCAGGACCATACTTCTGTTGAATCCATCACATTTCACAGAAGAGTTGAACATAGTTATTATTTTTATACTTTCTTTCCAAGAGCAGTAGGAAGTAATCATACTGCATTACAACTGCTTCCCCAGGTTGTACTGTCCCTAATTGGAATTGAACAAATGTCCCAAGATAGTGCCTGCAAGAGCTTCTTTACTTGAATCATTGTGCTCTGCGTATGGTTTAAGAATGAGGTCCTGATACTTGCAGTAATAATAATTGTACTGTATAGTGTTTCAGTGCTCTGAAATGTTTGTCACATAACCAGGGAAAATCTCTCACAGCTGCTCTACTGTCCTCGCTAAATTCTAGTTCAAGTAACGTATTTTCTTACACAAAAATTCCTTTTCACAGCTTCAATGATTGTGATTTCCTTTTTACAGGGTACCACGAGGATTCCTGGTGACCCAGAGTAAAAGTGAAGTTTGACACTCTCATTATAGGACACACTTTAATGAGTCAGGACTGCTGTCATAACAAAGGACCCTAATTCTAATTCCTTACTCCTTTTTGGGCAACTAGACCTATATGCTATGCCACATTTTCCCTGTGCGTTATATGGCTGCCATTTTCCGCATGAACATGGCAGTTTCTTTTTTTGCTTATGTGTGTATAGAAACACTTTATAAAGTGTTGTGAGCTCTCTGCTGATGAAAGACACTGTATAAATCTTTAGTACTGATAGTGAGTGCCCATTTCAGTATTAAATTAACTTACAAGAGTAGTATATGTATGAGTCACTGAGATCTGAAAGACAGCCAGCATTGTTGGCTGCTTCCTGCTCTGTCTTATATGGCAAGAAACGGTTGTCAGTGGAAGTGGGAGTCTCTACTTTATTTGAGTTCTTAGTCCTACGGAATGGAATGCTATAGCAGTTTGTAACATTACGTGTACATCTCTCTTGCCTTCTGCTCAGCAGCAAAGTAGTCTTTAACAAGAAAGAAAGTTCTAATCAGTTCTGTTACTTAGTTTTCATGCTAGAATTAAAGCACTCGTTAAAAACTTCCCAGTTCATTCTTAGCAAAGCAGAATGATCGAATGTAAAGGAACATTGCCAAGGCTAGAATATCTAGCCAGTCTTGACACTGATTTTGTGGACCAAAACACCTCAGCTTCAGGATCAGATGTTTAAATAATACCGCATGTTCAAAAGACAATCAGAAAAAATACGTGATTCACTGCTATGGAACTTGTACTTATTTCCTTCTCCCCCAGATTATGGAAAATAATGTTCTTATAAATGCCCTCTCAACTGTGATATCTCACTGACATAAATTTACCTTTATCGTAGCAGCAGTGATCAGTTTTGCAAAATGTATATATGTATGTTCTTGAAGTTGAATTGTTAATGACATGCACATCAACCTGGGTAACTGTCAGCTTGCCTGTCCTTGCCTACGCCAGGTCCACTCCTAAGTTTCAAACATGTGGAGCATCATTTAGCAAAAACAACCAACTAAAATTGTGCAATTTAGGTTGTCACTGAATACAGTAGTATACATCTGATTTGCTTAGAAGCAGCTTGGTAGCCTAGCTTGCAAAGCTCAGCGAGTTGAGCTCAGGCAACTGAAAATTGCCATCAGGGTGCTTCATACCTGCAAGAAAATTGGGGCTTTTTTGTTAACTGTTTCTGCAACCTGAGGCACGCAGCAGCAGTAAATTCGAATGTTCATCTGACTTGACTTTGTTTTGGTAGTGGAAAGCCTTTAAAGAAGAGATTAGATATGCTTTTTAAGGTGGAAATATTCCTTCCTGTATGCATGCTTTTTAAGAACTCTACCCAGAGAATTAGCATAATACAGAATTAGCACTTCCGTACTTTCCAAAGGTTCACAGACATGCTTGGCAGGAAGCAGCAGGGGCAGGCCACTCTGCATGAAAAGGTGAGCCAGGGGCCAAGGCAGGCAGGACGATGGCCTCACTAAGGGTGCAGTCCCACAGTACCTGAATGCGAAGAGCAGAGCAGGCCTGGTGATGCTAGCAAGGTTCAGCCAACAGTTCAGATCACCAGGCAAGGCTGTAGTGATGAGACAGGTCCAAGATCAAGCCAGAAAGTCAAATAAGCAGCTCAGGATCAGAATCAAAAGTCAGGAAGGTACAATACCAAGCACAGGCATTCCTGCAACAAAATTCAGACAGAGACTGAGAGCAAGAACCCAAGCTTAAAAGCAGCTCTGGAGCGAAAATGGACAGGACCTCACTTCCCACAGCTTTTTCTCGCACTACTCTTTCTACACAGCCCTCTGACTCAAAGTCACACAGCTGCATGGAGACAGTGCTGAGCTTGAGCCATAGGCAGCTAAGTCATAGAATATCTCAAGTTGGAAGGGACCCATAAGGATCATCAAGTCCAAGTCACTGCTTCTCACAGGACTACTCAAAACTAAACCATATGACTAAGAGCATCATCCAGACGCTCCTTGAACTCTGACAGGCTTGGTGCTGTGGCCACTTCCCCAGGGAGCTGGTTGCCAGGATCTGACCACCCTCTCAGTGAAGAACATCCTCCTAATGTCCAACTTGAACTTCCTCTGACACAGTTTCATTCCATTTCCTCATGTCCTGTCACTCGTCACCAGCAGGTGGAGATCATCACCTCCGCCTCTGCTGCCCCACTTGAGAAAGGTGTTGGTTACAATGAGGTCACTCCTCAGCCTGCTCCAATCTGAGCAACCCAAGTAGCCTCAGCCACTCCTCCTAAGTCTTGCCCTCAAGACCTTTCGCTGTCTTAGTCTCTCTTCTCTGGACACACTCTAATAGTTTGATGTTCTTATATTGAGGAGCCCAAAAGTGCCCACGGTACTCAAGATGGGGCTGCAATCCCTGGAGAAGAGGCACACTTGGGGCCCTAACAAAGCTTCACATGCAAGCTTTATTTAGTCTGAGTTGACTTGCTTTAATGTCTTGAAAAAAATTAAGATCCACACCTGTAATTTTGGCCATGGTAAGGTGAACTGTTCTGCTTATCACTGATACAAGTTAAGAAGTTGGGCCCCAGTGTTACTTGCCAAAGATTTTATGTGAGGGGCCACCAACTGGATCTGTGTTTGTAATTGCTCTCTAACAGTTCTGTCAAAATTATCTGGTTTAAAAATATCTACTGGTTAGGGAGAAATTACATATGCACTAATGCTGGTAGGCAGTTAGGGGAAGCAATCTCTTAGCTCAAATTGACTGTAGCTAGATCAGGATGTCTAAAATGTCCTTACATACTTCATGCTCTGAAAACCCTGGTTTTGGAAATTAAGACTGGAAAGTATCTTCTGAATGAACTTGTTTTATTACAAGCTATTCTGGGAAACTGTGTCTTCTAATCCCTGTCATAAACTAACCAAATTCAACCTGTAAATTGTTTTTTCCTGTTGGAAAATCCCAGTTGGAGGGTTTGTGCTGAATATCTTTATTCTGAAGGTTTGTAATGTTTAGATTTCTGATCTAAATGTATTTATGGCCAGCTTATAAACATTATTTTTTTAATGCTAGCATTGTCCTCTAGTTTCATAGAACTAGAAAATGGTTGAGGTTGGAAGGGACCTCAACATCCTCTAGTCCAGCTAGAGCAAGGATCACTGATAGCAAGATTCTCAAGACTATGTCCAGTTGAGTTTTGAGTATCTCCAAGGGCAGAGACTCTACAACGTCTCTGGGCCACCTGTTCCAGTGTTTGGCTACCCTCACAGTAAAAAAGTGTTTTCTTACATTGAAATGGAATTTCCCGGTTCATGCTTATTGCCCCTGGTCCTTTCTTGGGGCACCAGTGGGAAGAGTCTGACTCCTTCTTCTTTGCACCACCCTTTCCTCCCCACCAATCAGGCATTTGCACAGATTGATAAGATCCCTCTGAGCCTTCTCTTCTCCAGGCTAAATAGTCCCAGCTCCTTCACCTTTTCTTCATATGATAGATGTTCCAAACCCTTAATCATCTTGGTTGACATCTGCTGGAATTGCTCCGGTCTCCTTGTCTCTTGTGTTGTTCTTTAGATGTCTTTCAATGGTACTCAGCATTATCTTCTTCATAATTTTTCCAGGAACTGAGGTTAGACTAACAGGTCTGTAGTTCTCCGGGTCTTCCCTCACCCCCTTTTTTGTGGATTGGAATAGTATTGGCTAGCTTGCAGTCAGTGGGGACCTCCCCAGACTTCCAAGATCTTTGGTACATGATTGAGGGGTGTCCTGCCATAACATCTGCTAAATCCTTTGGAACTCTCCTTCAGAACTGTGGGATGAATTCGATCAGGCTCCCTGGACTTGTGAACATTCAGCTGACACAGCTGGTCCCTTGCAATTTCGGGGTCCATAAATGGAAAGTCACTGTTCCCACACTCTCAGTCCTCCAACTTAGAGGACCGGGCAGCCCAAGGTCTATCAGTATGATTAAAGACTGTGGCAAAAACCTCATTGAATGCCTCCACTTTTTTTTCATCCCTGTTGGTTAGATGACCATCTTCAAAAGGTATAGGTCCAATGTTTTCTTTCGACTTCTTCCTATTAACATACTTTAAAACTGTTCTTGTTGTCTGAAACGTCACTGTCCAGTTTCAATTCTGATTGAGCTTTGGCCTTGCGTGTCTTCTGCCTGCATTTCTGAACCACAGCTTTGTAATCTTCCTGCAAAGTCTGACCTTGCTTCCAGAGATCATACAGTTTCTTTTTTCTCCTGAGCTTCATGAGGAGTTCCCTGTTCAGCCAACCCGGTCTTCTGCCCGGTGGTGGTTCTTAAAGACTGACCAGCACTCGTGGACTTCTAAGCCCTCAAAAGCAGATTCCCAAGGTACTCTGCTAAATAGCTCCCTGAATAGCTTTAAGTTTGCTTTCCCTGAATAGCTTAAAGTTTGCTGTCCTTTTTTATCATTACACAGAAAACTTTAAACTCAACCATTTCATGATCACTGTGGCCAAGACACCGACCTACTATCACATCCCCGACAAGTCCTTCTCTATACAGAAATAGCAAATCCAGGAAGGCATCTTTTGTAGTTGGCTCACTGAGTACCTGTGACAAGTAGTTCCCTCCTACAGACATCAAGAATTTCCAAGACCTGATTGTCACAGCAATATGATATTCCCAGTTGATGTCTGGGAAGTTTAAATCTCCCATAAGGACAAGGGCTTCCGATACAGACATTTCTCCTAATTGCTTGTAACGTAACTCATCGGTGCTTACATACTTGCTGGGTGATTGGTAGTAGACACCCACTACAACGCCTCCTTTGTTTTCCATCCCCCTAATCCTTACCCGGAGGCTCTCAACCACATCACCACTAACTGTAAGGTCTGTACAGTCAAAACTCTCCCTCATGTATAGTGTGACACCCCCACCTTGCCTTGCCCTGCCTATTCCTCCTGAACAGCCTATAGCCCTCCATCCCAGGACTCCAGTCGTGGGACTCATTCCGCCAAGTCTCACTGATACCAATGACATTGTAGCTCTGGGAGCTGACCAATGGTTCCAGTTCATCCTGTTTGTTTCTCATACTGCTTGTGTGGGTGTACAAGAATTTCAGACACGCTTCTGAGCCCTCCGTGCTCCCAGGAGCAATGTAAATGTTCCCACAAGGGCTGCCACCCTCAGGTGACGTCATGCCAACCTTTGGCTTACCTTCTGCAATCCTGTTGGTATCCCCTTCTCCCATCAATTCTAGTTTAAAGCTGTCTCGGTCAGCCCCACCACCTTACACCCAAAGATGTATTTTCCCCATTGGGACAGGTGGATCCCATCAGGCCCCAGCATACTTTGTCCCTCAAAGGCTCTTCCATGGCTTAAAAGCCCAAAGTTTTGGCAGAGGCACCAGTACTTGAGCCAGGTATTGATATCCCGGGCTCGCCTGTTTCTTCCAAAGTCTCCCCCCTTTGCTGGGAGGATTGAGGAAAATAGTACCTGTGCTCATGAATTTTTTGGCATCCTTCCCAGGGCTCTGAAGTCTCTTTTGATAGACCTCAGACTTTTTGTTGCGACATATTTGTACTCATGTGAAAGAGCAGAAATTTGGGCCCCAGGGAGGCAACAAACTTCCCCAAAAAGACGATCTGTCCTGCAAATGGGTGCTTTTGTTTGCACAGGAGGGAATCACCAATGACTATAACTTGTTGTTCTCGGTTCTAGTCTTAATGCAGGTTTTGTTATGAGGGGTTGGTCTCTGATTCTGGCAAGACTTCTTGTGCAGGTTCCTCCTCTTTCTCATTATGCACTTAATCTGCTATACCCATGGCCTCAAACATGCTCTGTAAGGGTATCTTAAAGGGTAACTTCGATGGTAAGGAGGGGTATCTCCTACCACTCTGTGCTGTAACATTCTCCCATCCCTCCTTTTCCCTTGTGACACTGCCTTCCTCCTGGCACAAAGCAGATCCAGCACCTACCTCTGTAGTGGTCATGCTGAGTTGGCTTCTATGTATCACAGATGGCAGAGTACAGCTCCATTGATCAGTCTCCCTCTCAGACTCTCGAATACTCCTCAGTCTGCTCACCTCCTCCTGCAGCTCAGCTACCAAGCAGAGCAGTTCATCAATCTGGTCACACCTCCTGCAGTCTTGCTGGCAATCACTTTCCACCTCTAGGAATATCCCTTCACACCTCCCACAGCTGGAAACCTGGGTGGTCACTCGCTTGAACAGGAGCAATGTCTGTGTGGCTGCATTGGTCCTACCAGGTGCTAGAAGCTCAGAAGCAGCAGGGGACACTGCTTTTTGCTGGGTGGTCATCATGCTGCCAGACACCTGCCTGCTACCATGTGCCTGCCCACAGGGAATATATATGCTCCGGCATCCGTTGGAAAGTAGATGACACAGTCTAAAAAACCCATTTAGAGAGACAATTCAAGCACTTATTTCAGAAATAATAGCTATCAAGAAAGGAACACCGAAATATTAATGCGTATTCTAAAGCAGAAAGTAGGAATTGCAGAGGGGTGGTAAGAGAGGTAAGTACAGGAGGATGAGCTTACAGCCATCAGAGTTAAGGATGACTAGGAGGTTTGATTATATTCTCTCCTAATAACAGAAATGGTCCAGGAACAGTTGAAATGTTTGGTAAATATTTATGGTCTACATCTGGAGAGGAGTCTTGTTTATGGCCTAATATGTGCGTGCACTTACTTATAAAAGGATAGGTCAGGTTTACATATCTCAGAAGGACCCTTTTCCAGGGAAAGAATGATTCCATAAAGAAGCTGGTTCAAAGTAACCTCATAGCCAGAATCAAAGAGGAGGTAGAATAGGTGGCCACAGGAGATTTCTTATATTACATATTTAGTGAATATTCTATTGAACTGAAACCAGTGCTTTTAGCAACAATGATGTCAGTTGATGGTGGCACATGAAGAAAATTTTTGCCTCCTATACTTAGTTTTTATTTCCAATTAGAAAATGTAATTTTATTCCTATTTTGAAAGTGTCTTAGTCTGTGGTATTTTACATTGCATAATGACCCTCCCCATTAAGGGACAGGATGTTTTTCCTGTTCTGTTTCTTTTTATTTCCCAGCAACACTATCTTTCGTCTAGCTTGGATGATGAGGTAGGTATTCATGCGGTCTGTCACATCTCCCCAAGGTCTGTTACTTTACACATTATATAAGGTTTCCTGTGAAAAGACAATGGCTTTGGTGCCCTTCCTGAATGGAAGCATTTCATAATGCAGTTGAAGACTATGATTCAGCTTAACCTTTATATCATGTGAATACAGAATTACCTACTCTCACTTACATTTCAAGACTCCTTCAGCCTAATATGACACAATGTTCTTGATTCTCAGACTTGCCCGTAAACTGTGATTAACAAAGAAACACCTGCATAACTAGGACTATTTCTTCCATTCAAAGTTTTTCTTCATTTCTCTCCTTGAATTTTATGCTTTTTTCCTCCAATTTGCTTCTGAAAAGGGAAGTCTTTTCCTCCCTCCTGCCATCAGGCATACATTACAGGAGGCAATGTGTTTTCTCCAAGCAAAGCTTTCACTTCATCAAAAATACAAGGAAGTATTCCAAAAAACAGAGGGCACACTTTTTCCTGCTCTGATTCAAAAACATTTTTCCCATTAGTCACAGTCCTTTTCAGGGCAGGGAAAGGTGGGGCCCCTCATTTTCATTCTTAAAACATTTTGAACCAAACAAGTATGTTTATACTCAGCCCTAAAGTTTAACTACTCCGTGCTTGTTGTGTTTATTTAATTGCTCAAACATTTCCACTGGAAATTTTGCTCTCTCCATTTTGGAATGGAGAACAGAAAGACATGTGAGTTCTGGTGCTTCCCACAAACTGCCCCAATAATTGCATTGCCCACTCCATCAGTGGAAAGAGCAGCCCTCAGACTCCTTTGTTAGATGAAAGATATTCATGACTCCTGAACCAGCGCTGCCTTGCTGATGGTGGTACTGAATTTCACATTGACTTGAATGGAAAGAGAATCAAACTCACAGAGATATCAGTGAGAGACATGATGCAAATTTTATACCCTCAAAACCATTGCTTATGTTCATCTAGGAGAGGCAGGTACTAAATTTTTTGGTTTTTTGGAAGCTGCTGCTTGATTTTACACAACTGGAGAATCTGCAGGGGAAAAAAAAACCAACCAAAACCAACCAAAACTGAAGGCAGAGGATAAGGCTGTTTGAATTGTTTAGAGATGATTGCTGAATTTGCATGTTGGGCAAGTGCTTTACAAAATGCCTCTGCCTCAGGGAGCTAATAAATTAAAACAAATGCACATAACCAAGACAGGTAAAACAAGTAGGAGGACTTATTCCTTGCACTGCACTTTCCTCAAAAAACACAGAATAGTTGTGTCCATGTCCCCTGCATCAGGGACTAGCAGTGGCTGACTGGGCAGGAGATATTCTCAGATATTCTTTGCTCTCTTTAGCATCCTGGTAGTGCCAGAAGTATAAACCAACTTTAGTGCGACTGAGGATTGGGCTGCCACAACAGTTGGTTTGTTGCTTCTTCCGTAGGAAATGCCTGTATTAATTTACAAACACTCCCATAAATCACAGATGGAAAAAACTGTGTAAGTTAAATATCTTCACTTTGCTGCCATGTGGTAGAAGTTGGAGCCTTACTGGCTATCTTCCCTTTGGAGAAAAATCAGTGATGTGATGTTTGGATATCCTCCAAGTACAACTTCTGCATTTACACTGTATGTAAGTTTAGTAATGCACAAGGTAGGAAATTCCAAACTTATTTTCAGAGATGTTTCTTCTGTCATTTTTCACTTTTACACCCTGATTGGGCATTGAATTGCATAATCCCAAAACATCAGGTATCAAGATGTAGTATGGTGCAATCAAAACTGAACTGCACTGTTGTGTGTAATGAGCCGTGCAGATATACATATAAAAGTATATGCACATAAATACATGTATATGTACATATATAAATGTACATATACATATATATAAATACACACAGAATAGTGTTCTATTGTACTGTATTTGGGCATATTCCTTGTACAATCATTCAATATAAAGGAACACTTAACAGTAATGTCTATCACTGCTATCTTTAAAGGCGCTTGTGACTATGCTGTGTGAACACCAGAGGAATTAGATTTAATGTCTGTGCAGAAAGTGGTAAAATAAGAGGGAACTTAATTCTATAAAGGCAATCCTCAGTTACACAGAAGTTTCTTTAAGGTGGGCCTAACCGTGTCTACATTTATGCCTGCTTTAATGTCCTTGTATTGTGTCTGAGTGATATAAAGGGGCCACAAAGTGGATTGTCTGTCTTTGTAGTTAGTATTACTGCATTTATGCTAAAGGTTTTTGTTGTTTTGATTTTGGTTTGGAGGGAGATTTGTATATATTTATTTATTACTTATTTGGTTAACAATTGTAGCATAAATACAACACATTAAATAACCTCACAGGCTGCTGAAACTAGATATAGCTCAGACCACTTCAGTATTATTTTAGCATTATTGTATGAATCTTCCTCAGTTATGATCTGTGGTGTTTAAGAATGTTATTGACCAAAATTACTTCAACCATTGCATTTTACTTTTTCTCATAAAAAAATAAAGGACAACATAGTGGAATGCTTTCTTTTTACAGTCTACAATTCTTTTGATTTATTGATTTGATTTCTGCAGCACCGATTTGATTTCTTAGTGTATAAGGATACGTTAGTGTCTCTTTAAATCACTTGCGAACCTTTTAATAGCACCCTCTGCGTTTATAGAAGCTGCCAGAAACCAGCCAGAGCAGCAGCATGCCCCTAGCTATATCTTGCATGTTTGTGTATTATTTAGTAAGTGCGGTTATTTGGGACTCAATTATACCACATGGTTTCTTCATACTGTTTTTGTTGTGGAACAAGCTAAAGACATGTATCATGACCCACAGCTCTAAGTACCTTTCAGCATTTAGCATGCTGAAAGCCTACAAGGTTTGAGTACATTCTTCAGTTCATCAGAATTTCCAACCGTGAATGCTCCAATTTACATATTCTCCCACAAAAAATAAAGACACTCTAGGGACCAATGTTATGAAACCCCACCTACATGGCTCTTCGTATTTCCAGCCCTTCCACCTCTCAGGCCTCATCCTCTTTGAACGCTTGCAAGATAAGAGGGACTATGTAGCATGCCTGGAATGTTTCTAAATCCAGGAACTGGTAGACCAAAGAGGGAATCAGATTCCAGAGCCTTGGGCCTCACATGGGGAGTACTCTGTTATTCCTGAACTCCCAAATAGTTTGGAAACTGTCAGATGTGGGGCTCTGCTTTTAGGCCACAGCTATCTAACACATATGTAGTAATAATGTACAAGAAATGCAGAGAAGAAAATATGTAGTTCCTTTGTCAAAGTATTGGTTAACACTGTAATTCTGAAGATTTTTCTCTCCAAACATAACTGTATCTTCACAGAGAATGTATATTAAATAAGACAATGTGTTCTGCTTATTAAATACAGTTAATTGAACTCCGCGTTTAGCTATTTAAAGAGGACAGTTCTAAATGAAATAGAATAGGAGTCAGTGTAAAAACATGAAGTGTCCATCTCAGGGGGATGGTGGTATTTTCTATTATTTGCCTGAGATTTATTCTTTCTAGAACACATACTGCAGTGGTAAGAGCCTGGTGTTTGTCCTGTACTTTGTTCCAATACCTCAGATGTGTGCAGGGACTGTGGAAGATACAGGCTTCTTTGTGGACTTGGTTGTAATATCACATTTCTTAAACCTGTTCCTCCTTTCTTAAGAGATATAGTTAGAACCTAGAAGTTGCATTTTTTCCTAAAAGTATTACAAAACAAACAATTACATGGGTTCAAGGCAAATACACTTCGCAAAAAGCAGAAATTGAGAGGAGTATGGTTTGGGACAGTTTTTATTTAGGTCAATTTTAAGAAAGAATACTGAATTTTAATTTTCATCTTTTTATTAGCTGTGCATTCTTGCATAGAAAGACCACATACTACTACTACCAGTGAGTCCAAGTATTTTTATTTGTAAATTCCTTAATGGAAGCTAAAAGATCTCCTTTCCTAGATTAGTTTGCCACCAGACTGTTACCAACAAAACAGCTGCATACTTGGAACTCTCCTGTTTGTGATTATTAGTGTAAAATAAAGTAGGGTAAGCATTACAGAATAAGTCTGTTTGTGGACACTCATATTGTGTAAACAGGTTCTCCTGTTTACAGTATCTACTTCTAAAGTTAATTAAAAGCAACAAAGCTCAATTTTTGCCTTGGATGCTGAGAAATTTGGAGCTGCCATGGCTACTCATTCTTTTGACAAATGGTTGTCAAATGACCTACTAATTTTTATGCCAAGTTAGCTCTCTAGACCATTTTGCTGCTATGTATGTAAATGCCAGCCCAGGTGAAGGGGCAGGACCTATGTGCTAGCATTCCCCCATGCACACACTACTGCTTCTCTTTCCTTGAGAAGTTCCTCCGACACACATCTTTCCACCTGCCAGGGCACGAAGAAAGAGTGCTGTGGGGAAAGAATTGCCAGTGTTGGTAGCAGCTGGCTGTTCAATTTGGCTGTAATGTCAAACTACATCATCAGTAACCCAGTCATGGAATTTTTCTGCCATACAACAGAATCACATCAGGTCTTCGGTATGCAGGTCCTTTTGGGGATGAGCTAGGACATGATTCTCTTAGATAGCAAGAATAATATGGAGCAATTGTATATCAAGGCAAGATTTTGAAACAGTGGCCCATGGGCCATCTCTAGACTTTAGGGCACATCAAGAAGATTTGACTCCAACAATTGCCAAGGTTATAGTGTCATAACCTTGAGTTATAACTAGGTTATAGTGTCACCCACCAGGCCTTTCACAGTGAAAAGCTTCTAGAAGTGCCTGTTTGAACTGGCTCTGCTAGGCATCACAGTGTCTACCACCTGACTTTTCAGCTATTCCAAGCAAACGGACAGTGCTGTCAGCAATATTGTGGAGGTCAGAGAAGTCTGCTCAAGGAGTCCACAACATATTTTTCTTCTTCTGTATGGCATATAGGATGAAGAAGAATCACTTGCATTTTGGTGCTATGCCAGGAAACAGCTGTGCTCTGAGAGATCAGCTCCATTCACTCAATTACACTGTGCACAACGTTAAGCATTTGATCGGCGTGGACTTCTCTCTCAAGCTGCTGGCACTGCATCCCTCCCGCTAAGGATGGGCTCCCTTCCAGAAACAGACCACTATGCTGTCCCTGATGCTGTCCCATCCTATCCTCATCCTGAATCAAATCCCATTCCTGGATGGTTTTACACGTATATTTTCCCCTACTTCATGCACTGGACTTGTTCTTCTCTGCTTCTAATTCAGCCATGTCTAACAAGTATTGGTGGAAGGATTCATCTTGCCTACGGGCTACAACTGAGCCCTAATACCTCACCATAGCTGCTAGAAAGAAGTGCCAGTTTAAGGATGAAATTTATCTGGCCCAACTCAGACATTCGGTTTGGGATAAGATGAACTGTAACCCTAGAAATGCCCAGTTGTTTCTGCAGTAATGTTAATGGGACTTTATATGAGTAGACCATACATAAACATCTATTTAAACTTTGTTTAATCCCAAATGTATGTACTGCTCCTCTCCTCCTTCTTCTTATGCTGTTCCGTAACAGCACTCCCACCCACATGCGAGTGCTTCAGGCTTATACTCTTCAAACTGGACACCTTAAAAATCTAGTATAGCAGCCCTCACCGTGAAGACAATGATGTTCAGAAGACATTTTTCCTCCAACGTAAAATGAATTTGCACTGTATAGTTTTCATGACTAGACTAGGGTTGCTTTTCACACTACATAAACATTTAGTAAAAAAGATTCTCTCCTTGCCTTCAGAAATGAACACAATTTTATGTTTCTGTGTTTTGTGTTTCAGTATAGATTTTGATATTTGCTTTGCCTGGCACTCTCCAGAAAGACACTGTGCGTATTGGATTGTATCATGAACTACTTGGTACTGCCTAAACAGCTTTGAAAGCCATTTATAAACCAGAAAGTAATATCCAGGAGAGCCTTTATAAATACACAAGAGGATCTTTTCATTATATCTGGAAATTAAAAGTGTTTGTATTGAGATCATATGGCAGAAACCAGGGAGCCAATTTTTAGCATGCATACTTGGTTAACCTGTTTGTCTATAGAAAAAATACCAATAGGGAAAGAACAATGTATTATATAAAAATAAACATCTTAGTTATCTTCTATTAAAAACAGTTTTATTAATGGCAATGTTGTGTGTATAAACGTCTATATGAATTTGAGTTATTGCACATCACATAAAGGAAAACAGTCTGGTCTCTCAAGTCGGCACTGTCCCACATAACAATAAAATTAGGTAGAGAATGCTGCAGCATCCTGGCAACAGAATCTCCTTGGAGTCATATGACGAGGAGGTTGGATTTTGTTCTCGCAGGCATACCTGTGAGCAAAGCACATGGAAAGCCATTTACCAGCTAAAGGAACATCAGGGTGCCTGTCAAATTGCTTTTCTTATTATTCTTTCTCCAGCAGTACAACTCCTTCCTGAGTCCCACTCCTGTTATTCAGGACCCTCAGAGGGCTCCCTGCACAGCGCGGGGAACGTGTGCTGGTGTGACCTACGGAAGAGAATTGCAGAAGTGCTGAATGACCCGTAGCTGCAAACTGGGATGCACAAGGCAACCTTGCTTCGCCTTGCTCTCACTCTTTCCATACTTATTTCACAGAAAGTGTGTGCGCATCATCTGTGAAATTCTTTCTGTTAGCTGTATGCACAGTAGAAGTCAAGAGAAACATATTAATAGATAAGCTGGCTATGTTTTTGAGAGACTCTGTGAGAATCTCTTATCTTGTACCTTCTTACTCAGTTTCTTGTCCAAAACGAAGTAAATGCATTAGGTGTGTAGGAGCTGCTATGCCCCACATGAAGGAAGTATTTCTGTACACAATATAATGCTGTTTGAGTATTTCTGCATGTACCTGAGTCTTCGTTTTGGAAGTCAACAGCTTGCCTCAGAGTATCCTTGAGGTAGCCCAGGGAGATGTTGGTATAAGTAACCCTTTTTCCAGGTGTATATAATTCTTATATAACAAAACGACACATTTCCTTTAGACTTTGAAAGTAACTTTTTCTATTGTCACTTTGTTTGGTTCTTGCATGGATAAATATCTATAATGTTGTGGATGACCCCTGAGGATGGATACCCTAGGACTGCATGGGGTAGCTCTCACCTTTGGTACTAAATCGTGATCAATTTTTGTTCTGTTGTGCCATGTATTTATCTATTCATAGGAAAAAAAAAAAATAGACTGACTTTTTTTCTGTTGTGCTATGCCAGACCAAAATTATCTCTTTGTTGTATCTATTGTACATGGTTGCGGTCCTCTTACCTAACATGAAGTAAAAAGTTAAGAAGCAAGCATATGAGAACCTGACAAAACTCCTGTCTTTCTTTATGCATGCAAAAACTTTTCTGTTTTAACTATTTTTGGATGTGAAAAATGTTTACTTTAAAAAACCCTAATCCCTATTTTCTGTTGGGCACAAGAAAAGATATGTGTAAAGAACTCCACTTAAGTGATTAAAATATGAGCATATGTATGTATAAGAAGAAACTACCCATCTACATGTAGTTTTAGAATCATGCAATGGTGACTAACCACATGATTCAGTGCACTTAAAAGTCAGTGGAAGGACTTCTGTTCATTTCAGTGGGGACGGGATGAATTGGTGCTGTGGACCTCTGGTTTGGGACATGGTCTTGTTTAGGCTTGGGTATATTAATGGATATAGATGTCTTCCGGTGTTCACAAGTGTAATACTTCAGCATTTTAAAGAAAATAAAACAATGCAAATGGATGTTCTCTCCTGCATTAAATGAAGTTCTGTTAATATTTACTTTGAATGGCTGTTTACTTAGTGCAGCTAATGTGGAGCATAGTCTACTTTGTCCACAGAATGACATTTCCAAGTGCTGAGTAAATGGCTAAGGAATTATAAAATTTGTTGTTCGAAATTTAGCCAAAGGGATAATGCTAGTTTGTACAGACTGTGTGTAGATGCCATGTATTTAGTAGTTTCTATTTCATCGCCGAAATGTACAAACCAGTTGCAAAGAGAAATGTTGCAAGATTTTTTTTCCACCTATTTTTAAGAAAGGTATTGCATTATGCCTTTTTTCTATGGCTTTTTTTAAAAGCCATATTGAAGAGGAAGCACTAAAAAAATACCTTGCTGGGATTGTTTATACTGTTTATACAGTATTTTCCATGCACAAAAATATAATTGTGAATCCAGCAGTGAGCACACAAAGAAAACAACCTGTTGGAGTTTCTTTTTTCTTTTTTTCTCCATGTTTATTTTATAACGTACTGCATTTCTATTTACAGGCTAAAGTTTCACAGCACAAGCTGCCCTGTTTTTGTGCAGCTTCCTTGCCTACAGAAAGCTGGTTCTCCTGTGCCCACAGTCCTGCTACTTTACTAATTTAATTTCCCATCTTTCTTTTGGATGAGGAATAATTCTAGGTACGTGTGATAGCCACTTTCAGGTGCTGAAGGTCATTCTTACTGTATGCCCTGTACTCAGTACATAAATAATTGCCGTGATTTCAGCTAGATGGTCCTAATGTGGTTGCACATCACGTCAATCTTCAAAATAATATTTAGATATTAATCTTTAATAATGGCCATGTGTCATCAGTTATATATAAAGCATGAATTTGGGGATATTGGTATATGTTTGGGAGTAGGGCCCATATTTTGTCCATATTACCATGTTACAGTAAGGTTATGGGAGTATGACCCCATAGTACTGGATTTTGATTATTGGTTGTAGTTTGTGTTTCAGTCAATAAATTTGCTTGTAAAATAGTTTATTATGAAGCAAAATTAATATGACTGAATTAATTGTTGCTATTTCCGTTATCACTGAGTTTCATAATGAGACTACCTGTTCACGTGGAAGGTAAAAGCTAAGTTTATGTGGATTTTTTTATAATTAGTTGCTGACAAAGGTAGCTTGGTGCTTCTTGTGCCCTTCTCCAGGTAGTCTTTCAGTCTGAAATGCATGGGGGGAAAAAACCCACCATGCCTTTTAGCACCTGTTAGCTCTAAATATGCCATCATATTTAACACCTACCCTCCTGTTCTCACAGCCATGCTAACTGACATACCTACCTCTGTGGGGGCTGTCATGGTGAAATACTGGGTGGTCTATAACTGCAACAGCTCCTGAGTTAACTCAGGAGCAGGGAATAACATCTTATGGGTGATCCTGAAAACCCTGAGCCTTGGTGTGCTGCAGCCGCACACAGACAGGGGATGAAATCATGGCTTCGCTATGTGCAGGTGGCAAAGATCCCACTGCCTTCTTCAGTATAGCCAGGATTTCACTAATTGAGTATTTGAAGTAGTAATCCCTCTCAAAGGCTGACTATTGTGGACTGGCATTGGCAGACCAGCGGCTGTCCTGCTGCAAGCCTTCCCAGCTGATGAATTGGACGCAGCACCTCCTGTCAGGCTCCGATAAGAGGCACTGATTGAGGAGTGTTGTTTCAGGCTACAAGAAGCAGCAGCACAGCTGGCTTAAAACCGAATGTGATGGGCCTGGTTTCAACATACAGTCCTGATTAAAAGCACTGTACAGTGGGCATATTTCAATTAAATTTGAATTGAAACAAATACATGTATTTGACAGCATTAAAAAGGAGAGAGGTGAGAATGAGTCAATGATCTTAAAGTTTTTTTCCAACCTAAATGGCTCTATGATTCTATGGTGAGAAAGGAATACAGTGAGCAGGAGTTGTAGAAGAAACATGAGGATAAGAACATTTTAGTTAAGATTTGTATTTATATGGAGTTGCTCTTAGTCTTTGGACTTTCACATTCTTATTACCGTTAGTGTAGTCTTACAATAACCTGCCCCCATCTCTATTTTACAAATGGTGAAACTGAAATAAATGAATGGTGAGGATAAGACATGTGGGTTCAAAATTAGCCTTGAAATGTAGCTGCCTCAGAGGGAATCCTTACTCCTCCTTACTGCTTTTATGCTCCCCTGAACCCCGCCTCTGCTTGTGAGGCTGCAAAGGAGGATGACTCAAGGAGCTAATCCAGAAAACACGTAAGCCCCCACAAGTGAGTATTTCTGCCAGTTTAGCCCCTGGCTTTGTGAGGTCAGACCTATCCCAAGAAAAGCAAAAGCAGCTCATGGGAGAATCAGGTGGGAGCAGGGCAGCTCTTCTACCAGCAGCAAGACAGCCGATCAGTTTTACCATAACGTGAAACCTCACACTTAGTTATTCAGAACTTGGCTTCGTGTATTTATGGCTTCATCGAGAGAATATCCCATCTGACTGCAGAGAGAGCTGCAGGTGTCCAGCACTTTTGAAACGACAGACTCGGTGTCTAAGGCAAAGCATCTGGAATTAGAAGCTGCTTTTGGATATTTGAATCCTTGTGATTCACTCAGTCAAGAAACAAGCCAGTGGCACAGTCTGAAACACATCTGCTGCCTCCTGCCTCTCAGCTGCACTCCCTCTGCAGTAACGCTTGTGCTAGACCCTGCCACATCCCACATACTTTGTGACTCATTCTGTCCCTAAAATTATTTGCACCTGGTGTTTTATTAACAGCGTAATGGTTAAAAATACGGCCTTCAGAAGTGTTTAATTAAACCACAATAATTTTCTTATCATAAATCTCCAAGCTCTTATGCTTTGCATGTTCCCAAGTAGCTGTATTCTTCCATGACATTTTGCCCTTGACTCTATTTAGCAGCAGTAAGGCTCAGATGCACACATATGGGGAGGATGTAATGTCCACCTCCCTTACCTCCAGTTCCTACTTGGTATGCCCAGTGTACTCTTCTTTATCACCATTAAATATGTCTTTAAAATTCCTTCCTTCCATGAAGCTCTCCTCTTGTGCTCCTCAGCAAAGACACGTCACTGCTGTGGTTTTTTTTTTCATTTCTGTACTGTTCTGTGTTTCTAAGTCAGAGCATAATCTCTTTAGAGCTGGCACATTGTGTGCTTTGCTAGAACAAGAGAGGCACCTGCAGCCCTCATTAATATTACTACTGCCATCGCTCCCCTGGAATCCTCAAACCCTTATTCCACTTTACAGCATAATCGATTCCCTGTGTATGGCGCTTGTGTATCTTCTGGCATGAAATTAGGCAGAGCTGAGTTTGTGAATGTGACATGCATATCCCAGAAACTAAAAGACGGAAGTAAGCTGACTAGCTAGCCAGATAGAAATTTGTCTGACAGAGCAGCCATTTAGAGTTGAGAGCAGCCATTTAGAGTTGCTTTGGTGATAAAGGCATAGTATGTACAAAGAAGCATGCCTGCGTAATGTAAATATTGTGAGTATATGCCTTAAAATGAACACTGCATTTATATTTGTTTCACACCTTCCCCTCCAAATGTGTTTGGAGGTTGTGGCTGGGGGGGAAGCACAAAGTCGATTCTGACTTTTTCGCCAGAAGGCCTGAAAGCCTGAAGGCCTGAGCACAGCAGAATCATGCCCTTTGCTTGCTGTTCTGCTGCCCAGTAAATCTTGCTTCTTTGCTCACGTTGGCTTCATAGCCTCTATCTTGGGCATCTGGATTGGCTTCTGTGAAGGAAGATTTGTGGACTTGAACCCACTGTGGCTGAAGAAGGGTCTGAACTTGGATTTCCCACTTCAGGTAGGTGCTCTAGGTGTTAGTTTGGGTAGATAAGTTACCTGTGCCACCAGGAACGGGGTCTGAAAAGGATATCAAGTGCAATTGCGTTTTGTGAAGGATCTCATTCTGTCAGCTTCAGTTAGGTTCGCTCGGAGAACATTTTCTGGGCAGGGCTCACATGTCACTCTCTGAGTTTCTAGGTCCCGTGGTGCTTGTGTAGCACTTGCCTGGCTTGGTGGGAGCAGTCACAAATCAGAGAATGCTTATGGCACTCTAAAGCCCAAAGGCTGTGAGACTAATTTGTAAAATTAGCGAGGGTGGCCTCGCAGGTAGGGACTTAAAACACCTCAAGCATGACTAAATCTGATTCTGATTGCTCAGATCCATTGCTAGATCTGACTAAAGCTGCAAGAGGCAGCAGGCAGAAGAGATGGCAGCAGAACCCAGGGTACTCTCTGGACCAAACCCTTCTGCTCAAAGCCCAGCTTCAGCAAAACTTGTGCATGTAGGTCTGAGTGCTTAAGTTCTCTCAGTGACTTCAACAGCCTGTTTGGCTACTCTAGGGCTTTGCTGCATTATATTAGTCTCGAATTAGATTCTTTCTTCTAAGACATTTACTGTTTCTGATTTTGGTTGCCAAGGACATTACAGAAAAATAAAAACATCAGTAAGTCCAGGCGGTCCACTGAGGGGTAAACTCTGGGTTCCACTCCAATGGGACACAATTTATTCCCAGCATTTCAACCTTTAGCACTTCAAAGAGAAGAGTGGAAAGAAATTTTTGGAAGGAAGCATTTGCTCTTCCTGCAAATTCTCAGTTATAAAGTTTGACATTACATGATTTCATTAAAAATAACTGATTCGTTATCAACTGGAGTACCTGAATAACCACCCTCAGGTGGAAAGTTTTTGGAGTGACATTCCACATACTGGAGTGCCATACTTTTACTAATATGCTGAAAAGCCTTTGTTAGGTGATGTAAAAATAGCTTTGGGGATGAGGACTGGGTTTTAAATGAGGTTTCAGAGACGAAGTATGTATACCTGTGATTAAATTACACATGTAGAACAACATATTTTTTTAAAGTGAAATCAGATTTGGTGCTCCTGTATCTTCTGTAGCTGAAGCCAGTGAATTCAGATACTTTCTGTTAATCATAAGTGATAGGGGTTTCATTCTCTTCATGATTTTGTGGACCAAAACTAGTGTGTTCACAGCCCTGGGGTGCCTTAACTCCCACAACCAAGAAATAGTTCCCCTCTGTGAAAGTGCCTGATCTAAACCCTGCAGAAAAAGCTGCAAATGGAGATGAAATCAACTTTGCCGATGACAGCTGAGCTGGCAGCCCATTTTTATTCTGAGAGATTTGTAGTTCCCTCCTAGTTTTACTGTGGTTTTGTGTTTTGTTTTATTTTTAATTTTGTGGAAAATACACAATACACTGTAATGATGAGCGAAGAATGGCAAATGTTCTGGATTCCTAGACAATTACACCAGTCCTGGTAATGGCAAACATCAGAACTACCAACAAATGCCAAAACAGGAGAGCCGTCACACGTTCTTTGCCTTGTATTTCTTGGGTTACTAGCTGTGTGTCCATTTCACTAGGGCAAAGGCATTCTTTATTTTTCAGGTTTAAAAGAAATTATTATAATATATATTGTGTGATTTTACTGGTCTTGGGGCAACAATTAACACGTGATAAGCTCCCCTGAGAGCAAAAACATTAAGTTGTTAACAAGTTGCAAAGTGTGCGCATGTGGAGTTTACAGCAAGATATTGGATGCCTGCCATAAAGTGTTTAAGAGTGGCTGAGCAAAAGCCTGCCAACTAAAGTCAGCGTAGCTTTGCCACTAACTGCAGTAGCTCGCGGTTTCATGCACTGGAGAGGGCTACTGGAAAGGATTTTGAGCAAAATTCAGTATTAACAACCCGTTCTTCTCTCATTCAGGAGCTTAACCTAGAGGGCAATTTAGTAACGTCTTCATGATGAGTGTTCACAAACCCTGCGACAACAACTAAGGAGGGCATTTAAACCTGATGAAAAATCTGGATTAAAAAAAGTAGCAAGGTGAGAAAAGTTTACTGCTCATGCTCTCCTCTCCAGGGGGCAAGACTGGCCACCACTCTGCATTTCAGGTGAGTTACTTGTTTTGTAGAATGTAATTCCTCTGATTTTTCCCTCTGCGTGGAAAGCGTCTAACCAAAAAAAGACTTCAGAAGAAAGCTTCTAAGATACCACGTGTTTGCAGTAGCCAACCAGATGTGTGCAACCAGTATGCTATGGAGCGCATGGGACACAGACACCAAGCAGCAGAACTGACTGTCTGGGTTTGAATTCCTCAATTTTTAGCCTTCAGAATTATTCTTTATTCTCATTTTAGCATTAGTGATTTTATATTTTCAATGCCTTCGGGCATTTAAATCCATTTGGGTCAGAATTTTCTGTCTAATACGAGTTGTCTGTATCAATAGAAAAAGAAATACCTACTGCAGGAGCTGACAAACGCTCTCCTTTATGTAGCAACCACTACCTATGAAATGAAAAAGTTCCTAATACACTTGTATCTCTGTATCAGAAGCCACTGCCATTTGTTGACCAGCTATACAGAATGGCTCCTGACAATGACTGGATGTTGAGACAGGCCAATTTTCTTATCTTTACATACAGCGCTTTCAGTAGCTCATGGCAGACCCCTGAGCTCTGAAAATGCTTTTGAAATTGAGAAATAAGGTGCATTCTGAAAGCTACAGCAGGAGGCTTTGCATTCAGGTTAGCCAGGCCCAGAAGAAATGCCTAAATGATCCTGCCACATGGATGTGCTCTGGTGAAAGGATGGAAATCTTATCTGTGGAAGCACATCTGTTCTCATGGCATGCACAACTTAAAGGTAAATTGTCGTGACTTTCCCCTCTGAATCAGAAAACCTGGGGAAGTGGTGGTAGAACAGCGCAGCTCTAAAGAAAGCAGTATCTCTGTCATGTCAATGAATTGTTAGAGAGAAATTCACTTTGCTTGATCAGATAGTTTTGCAGCTGGCAGTTAGACACAGAATCATAGAATGGTTCTACATCATGCAGTACTTTTCTACAGGGTCAGATCCTCAATGTTTTACACACCTTTCTCTGTCCCAGTGAACAGAGGGCATCAGGGCAAATCTTACCCATGTGTCTGAATAGCTGATGGGAGGGAATGACACAGAGGGAGCTGGACTCTGCTCAGTGACACCCAATGGCAGAACAAGAGGCAATGGGCACAAAATGAAACACACGAAATTTGAAACATCTGAACACAAGAAAACATTTTTTTTACAGTTAAACACTAGAACAGGTTGCCCAGAATGGTTGCAGAATTTCCATCTGTGAAGATACTTGAAACCCAACTGGACACGGTCCTGGGCAACCTGCTGTAGCAGACCCCGCTTGAGCAGGGGCCATGGATTAGTTAATCTGAAGAGGTTCCTTCCTGCCTTTAGTAATTCTAAGAGTGGCAGAGGCAGCGTAGACACTTTTCAAGTGCATCATTTCAAAGACAGCCAAATGAAATATCAGGGTATATTTCATTTTACCAGCGCTGACAAATACTGGCCGCTGTAAAATTCAGAATGTTTTCTTTATCCACAATTGAGTTCCATGTTATTGTGAATTCTGTACCTTGCTGCCAATGTTACTCTGGATTCATGGTAATATAGCTTGAGCATTTTTTTGTTTGGTTGGGTTTTAGTAAGCAAGATCTTAAATTATTTCTCATGTTAATACAGCCAGGAAAATACATTACTTTTTTTATCCTTTAAGTTGGGTGAATGACCATTACTGTGCCACATAAACAATGCCACTAAAATAGTTTATAAGAAATAGGACAAATTTCTAGAAGGTAATCACATCCTGAAATTAAAATGAAAGAATATTCTCTCCTGAAGAGGGAAATTCCAAACCAGTGCAAAAATCATATATTGAAAAAGTTACACTCTGAAGACACGTTGTCAAGGCAGGCAACAAGATTGTTCGATGTTACCAAAAGTGCAGCAGGAAAGAGGGATCTTCTTTCACGCTACAAATAGCTGTTAATGAAGAAAAAATTGACTGGTGTTTAATACTGAAGAGAGACAGGCACATAATACTGAAGTTTTCATGTAAGCAAAAGTATGAAATATCAGTATAATCTGACACCATGTAATTCAGAGACAGAATTAAGGACAAAATCATAGTCTCACCCCTTAAGCTTGTATTTTTTTCCTTCATTTTTCCTGTACCTTAGTGGTTCTGGGTATCCATGGAGGCTAGATAGAAATGTTACTATTCTTTTAAGTCTCATGCTAATGTTTACTCTATGTATCATTTATCCAATAGACAAAAATTATTTTAGGAGACATTCCAGTGTATTATTTCAATGAAAAATCTCACATCTGAATAGCCAACCTGCTGGTTTAGAAAATGACTACTCTGATAAATGCACTGCAGTGTTTACAAAAATGTGTTTTATTTCTCTCTCACCCACATTTAATAGGTACACACAAAGTCTAATAATGACAAGAATTTGGAGCAAGCATGCTTTGGCATACATTTCTTATGCAGATAATCTAAAATTTTCAGTAGTTAAACGTTCATGGTACCTGTGAGCATTACTGTTTTGCTTATAGAACTTATTTTATATTTAGTTTTTTCCTCCTCCCTCTCCTGTTCTTTTCTCTGAGGTACGCTATTTTGCAGAGAAACAATGTTGTTATTGCTGTAGAGATTCATCTATGTAAATCATTGTAAATCAGTTTTAATAGCATTTAAAAACTTCATAGTGTTTCATAAATCAAAGTTTCTGAAAATTGTTTCGATGGCACCTGGTCAAATATGCGTATTGTTACCAATAACAGACTAATTCCTCTGCATCGTATTAATATACATTTCTGATATCTATGTTGCATATCTATCAAATTTAGATGAATTAGAAAATATAGTTCTTGTGTTGGTGTAGCTTTGATATTAAGAAGATGCTGGTAAATAGTTCAGGGAATATTTCTGAGACTGTTTCGCTGCATGAGATGGTGGCTTGTGGCTTGTAAAAAAAATTTCCATGCTATCATGGCTCTGCTGTTACAAAGCCAGACAATCAGTGAATGAAACACAGGCTAATAAATAATTATTAGTCCACAAATGATGTCTAAGATACCAAAATGAGTAAAGCGGGATCTCTTGATATCATTCCCCTTTAAAAGGGTTGTTGCACTATTTGCCAAAACAAACCTGGCAAACAAATGCAAGCTAATTTCAATTTTTCTGGTATTACAGTCAACAAGGAATTACAAATAAATACTCTAATAATAAGATTCATGCTATACTAATAATAAAAAGAAAAAAGGACTTGGGCTATCAAATGCCAAATGCAGCTTTAGTATTCATGCCAAAGACGATCCCCTTGCCATCTTTGCTTTTTTAAATCCAAGTTTATTTAGCTAATTGGACAACATATGGCCCAGATTTTGGCTCCATTACAGCTTTGGCCATTTACAACACCAGCGGCCAGTATAACGGCACTTCAGAAATACTGCCAGGGCAGAGCTACTGTAGGCTGAGTCTTAACCATCTTCTGCTTCAGGGATTATAGAAGCTGAAGTGGAGAAGGCAGAGCAGGCTCAGGAGCCTGGGCCACGAACAACCTGTGGGCAGCTGTGCAAGGTGATCGCGCAGAGGCTGGTTGCTGCTGTAAGCTACAAACCTGTGGAGAGCATCCTAGCAGGGTAGTCCATGTGTCTGTCACAACTCACGCTGTGTAACAACGCGCATATTGGCTTTTCCTCAGGATGAGCTGATCTGTTGTACCTCTTCAGTGTAATACCTGATTTGTCAGGTATGACAGTTCTCTCCTCAGAAGCAATGGAAAGATTCTCACTGTCTTTGCTGGGCTTCGGGACAGTCTATGATTAGCTGATGATCATCTTCAAAAGATCACCATGGACATATGTATCTAATTTTCTATTTTAGAACTGTGATCTTCCAGCTGTGTTGCAATTACAAAGACCTATCAATTAAAAAATAATACTATTTCTTCATGCAATAAACAGCAGCTGACGCAAGTTATCAAGTAGGGGTTTTTTAATCACCATATAAATAAAGTTCTTAGAACACTTAACGCATGCCAAACTTCATCAAAGTCTTTGGGAGTTTGGGACAGAAGGAATGCTGTTTTGTGACAGGCTTTGCCTGATGCACTTCAGATGCAAACCCCCTCACTGGACGCTGTTGCAATAGCACGCCTGTAAGGAAAAGCAAACTCACTTGCCTTTTGGGATTACTTTTGTAAATTGTCCCTCAAAGATGTTTCAGAAATTATAGCTGGAAGACTCAACTGCATGACTAAAGCCTACATAGTTTGGGCCCTTAAGGGCATCATATAAGACTAGTAACTGTTATACTGTTAACACATGCTCCAACCACAAGCATACATGCTGCATCGTTTAAATGTTAAGGCCATGACAACTTTTGATCTTTGCTGTACTTGTAAGTATGTTCAGGGCAATGGTACAGAACATTCTGAGCTATTAAAAATTCTGCTGAAGACCTCCTTCTACTGGTGTGAGTGTGACTAACCATGAAACAGGACAGAAATCACACTCAGGCTCACAGCTCAGTGCTGTAAGACAAAAAAAAAGAATGTTTTGACCAATTGGATCTTAAGAGTCTTTTTCATAAAGTCTGTGGGCTTTTTTTAAGCATCTAGTGCATTAAGTCTGATACTGCTGCTTACACCTCATTGGAGTTAAATCCTGTTCATCCTGTATTTATGTATTTCCACACATCCCACCAATTTCAGTAGCATTACATTTATCTAAATCTGCAGGAAGGAAGAACAGAATCAAAACATATAGGATTGGATAGAATAGAATAGAATAGAATAGAATAGAATAGAATAGAATAGAATAGAATAGAATAGAATAGAAAGAATAGAGTAGAATAGAATATTTCAGTTGGAAGGGGCCTAAAACAATCATCTAGTCCAACTGCCTGACCAATTCAGGGCTAACCAAAAGTTAAAGCATGCCATTAAGGGCAGCATTCTCCAAATGCCTCTTAAACACTGACAGGCTTGGGGCATCGACCACCTCTCTAGGAAGCCTGTTCCAGGGTTTGACCACCCTCTTGGTAAAGAAATGCTTCCTAATGCTTCCCAAACCCGCCTTGGTGCAGCTTTGAAGTATTCCCAGTTTATATTTCTGCCTGGTGTTACTCCATCCCAGGTGCAGGATCTGGCACTTGGACTCATTAAATATCATGTCATTGATGATTGCCCAATGCTTCAATCTATTTAGATGCCTCTGCAAGGCCTCTTGTCCCTCAAGAGAGTCAACAGCACCTCCCAGTTTGGTATCATCAGCAAACTTGCTAATGGTGCATTCAACTCCTGGATCCAGATTGCTGATAAATATGCTGAAAAGGATTGTCCCTAGAACTGAGCCCTGAGGAGCACCACTGGTGACCAGTCACCAGCCAGATGTAGCCCCATTCACTACAACCCTTTGAGCCCTGCCATACAGCTGGTTTTCGCCCAGCGCACTGTGAACATGCTCATCCCACAGTTGGACAATTTGTCCAGAAGGATGCTGTGAGGGACAGTAGCAAAAGCCTTACTAAAATGCAGAGAAATGACAACCACCACCTCCCCTTCATGCACTAGGCAGGTGACCTTAGGATAGAAGGATATCAAATTAATTAAACAGGAGTTCCCTTTTGTGAACCCACATTGACTGTGCCTGGTGATTCATTGTTCTTTAGATGTCTTTCAATAGCACTCAGCATCATCTTCTCCATAATTTTTCCAGGAACTGAGGTTAGACTAACAGGTCTGTGGTTCCTTGGGTCTTCCCTCACCTGCTTTTTTGTGGATTGGAATAGTACTGGCTAGCTTGCAGTCAGTGGGGACCTCCCCAGACTTCCAAGACCTTTGGTACATGATTGAGAGGTGTCCTGACTAACATCCACTGACTCCTTCAGAACTGTAGGGTGAATCCCATCAGGCCCCCTGGAATTGTGAACATTCAGCTGACACAGCTGGTCCCTTGCAATTTCAGGGTCCATAAATGGGAAGGCACTGTTCCCACACTCTCAGTCCTCTGACTCAGAGGGTCAGGCACCTCAATGTCTATCATTATTATTAAAGCATTCTTTAGACCTCCTTTTGCTATTAATGTACTTTTAAAACCCCTTCTTGTTGTCTGACACAACACTGGCTAGTTTCAACTCTAATTGAGCTTTGGCATTGTGTGTCTTCACCCTGCATATCTGAACCACAGCTCTGCGAAGCCTGACCTTGCTTCCAGAGATCACACAGTTTCTTTTTCCTCCTGAGCTCCGTGAGGAGTTTCCTATTCAGCCAAGCCTGTCTTCTGGCCCACTTGTTTGACTTACAACACAGTGGAATTGCCTGCTTCTGCATTTCTTAAAGGTAGTTCTTAAAGACTGACCAGCACTCGTGGACTTCTAAGCCCTCAAAAGCAGATTCCCAAGGTACTCTGCTAAATAGCTCCCTGGGTATCTTAAAGTTTGCCCTCCTGAAGTCCAGGGTAGCAACTCTGCTGTCCATTTATCTCATATGTGGAAAAATTTAAACTCTACCACTTCATGATCACTCTAGCGAAGACGGCCACCTACCATCAGATCTCCCACAAGTCCTTCTCTATTCACACATACTAGAATATAATATCAGAATAATGTGAAATAGCTCCATCTTGAAATATGTAGGAACAAAGTGTTGTCCTGGTAGATTAAGGAAAGGTTCTGAGTTAGTTGCAATAGTTTTAGTAGTTGTTCTTGTCTCTAAGTGATCACAAAATAGCACAATGTGCTATTGGACTGTACAGCCAGTTATGACTAAGAATATTGGCAGCAAACAGAGATGGGAAAGGTGTGCGTGCTGAAGGGAACAGCAAGAAATATCCCCTTCTAAAAATATCTTCCTTCATTTTATGGAAGAGGAACCAGACATTCCTAGGAAACGCAGGTGAAGCTTAGAAAAATTCCAACCAGCAGAGAGGACGGTGGTGAGCACAGAAGAACATGGTGGAGGCAGGAACAGGGGCTGTGAAGTAGCTGTTGCTTTGCCACACCTTCTCTTTGATTTGGAGGCTTCTTATCAGCTTGATCTTCTTTGAAAGGTCACAGCTCACCTCCTGTGCTATCTGCTTTCTGCAGTAAGGCTCAGATTTAGTGGTTCCCCAGAAAGGCATTTCATGTGTTTTCATCAGCGGAACTTTTTCATAGAATCATATAATTGTTAGGGTTGGAAGAGACCTTAAAGATCATCTAGTTCCAACCCCCCCTGCCATGGGCAAGGACACCTCCCACTAGATCCGGTTGCTCAGAGCCCCATCCAGCCTGGCCTTGAACACTTCCAGGGATGGGGCTTCCACCACCTCTCTGGGCAACCTATTCCAGTGTTTCACCACCCTCATGGGGAAGAACTTCTTCCTAACGTCCAATCTGAATCGTCCCATCTCTAGTTTTAATCCATTCCCTCTAGTCCTGCCATTACGCGACATCCTAAAAAGTCCCTCTCCAGCTTTCTTGTAGGCCCCCTTAAGATACTGGTAGGCCACTATAAGGTCTCCTCGGAGCCTTCTTTTCTCCAGACTGAACAACCCCAACTCCCTCAGTCTGTCCTCATAGGAGAGGTGCTTCAGCCCTCTGATCATCCTCATGGCCCTTCTCTGGACACGCTCCTGCACGTCCATATCTCGCTTGTAGCTGGGGCTCCAGAGCTGGACGCAGTACTCCAGGTGGGGTCCCACGAGAGTGGAGTAGAGGGGGAGAATCACCTCCCTCGACCTGCTGGCCACGCTTCTCCTGATGCAGCCCAGGATACGATTGGCCTTCTGGGCTGCTAGTGCACACTGATGGCTCATGTTGAGCCTCTCGTCCACTAGCACCCCCAAGTCCTTTTCTTCAGGGCTGCTCTCAAGCCAGTCACTGACCAGCCTATATTAGTGCTTGGGATTGCCCTGACCCAGATGGAGGACCTGGCACTTGGTCTTGTTGAACTTCATGAGGATGGCATAGGCCCACCTCTCCAGCCTGTCAAGGTCCCTCTGGATGGCATCCCTTCCCTCCAGCGTGTCAGCCGCCCCACACAGCTTGGTGTCGTCGGCAAACTTGCTGAGGGTGCACTCTATGCCACTGTCCATGTCGCTGACAAAGATGTTAAACAAGACCAGTCCCAGTACTGATCCTTGAGGGACTCCACTTGTTACTGGCCTCCACTTGGACATGGACCCATTGACAGCCACTCTTTGGGTGTGGCCGTCAAGCCAGTTCTTTATCCACTGAATTGTCAGTCCATCAAACCCATATTTTATCAGCTCGGAGACCAGGATGTCATGCGGGACAGTGTCAAAGGCTTTGCTTAGGTCCAGGTAAATGACGTCAGTTGCTCTCCCCCTGTCTATTGATGTCGTGACCTTCTCATAGAAGGCCACCACATTTGTCAGGCACGATTTACCCTTGGTGAAGCCATGTTGATTGTACCCAATCACGTCTTCGTTGTTCTTCTGCCTCAGCAGTGCCTCCAAGAAGATCTGCTCCATAATCTTACCAGGCACAGAGGTGAGACTGACGGGCCTATAGTTCCCTGGTTCATCCTTTTTTCCCTTCTTGAAAATGGGGATTATTTTTCCCCTTTTCCAGTCAGTGGGGACCTCACCAGACTGCCATGACTTTTGGAATATAATAGAGAGCGGTTTAGCAATCTCATCCACCAGTTCCTTCAGTACCCGTGGGTGTATACCATCAGGTCCCATGGACTTGTTCACTTTCGGGTTCATCAGATGGTCACGAACCTGATCTTCACTTACGATGGGCAGTTCTGTCCAACCCCTGCCATTGTCTTCCGTGATTCCAGGAGTGTGGCTGGAGCCCTTGCCAGTGAAGACTGAGGAAAGGAAGTCGTTGAGAACCTCGGCCTTCCCCATATCACTTGTCCCCAGCTCCCCCATTTCCTTTCTGAGGGGACCCACACCCTCCCTAGTCTTCTTCTTACCATTAATGTACCTATAGAAATTTTTGCTGTTTCCCTTGATCTCCTTGGCTAGATTTAATTCTAACTGAGCTTTAGCTTTTCTCACCAGGTCTCTGGCTGTTCGGACAGCTTCCTTATATGTCCTCCATCCTAGCTGTCCTTTCTTCCACTCCTTATAAAGTGTCTTTTTGTGTGACAGTGTGTCCAGGAGCTCCCTGTTTATCCAGGCAGGTCTCCTAGCATTCTTTCCTGCCTTCCTCTTTGTCGGTATAGTTTGCTCCTGGACATGGAGAAGGTGATCCTTGAATACTGATCAGCTGTCCTGGGCCCCCCTTCCCTCTAGAGCTTTGTTCCACGGCACTTTGGCCAGCAGATCCCTGAAGCGATCAAAGTCTGCATGCCTAAAGTCCAGGGTCGTAAGCTTGGAATATATCCTCCTAGTTGCCCTGAGGATCTTAAATTCTATTGCTTCGTGGTCACTGCAGCCAAGGTTATCCCTGAGCCTCATGTTGGTCACCAGCCCTTCCCTGTTGGTGAGAACGAGGTCCAGCATAGCACCTTTTCTTGGTGGTGCCTCTACCTTTTGGAGGAGAAAGTTGGCATCTGTGCATTCCAGGAACATAGATGGACATCTGTGGAGGAACATAGATGGACATCTAACATCCTGGTGCATCCTGGAACACCTGAGTGCACATAATAGGAGCCCTAACAAGGGCTCAGCTTAGTGACTGGACTCTCTCAGGCACACAGCAAGTCATAGTGTAGAAATTTGCTCCACATTGAGACTGTGATTCTGCTTCTGGCTTTGTCATTGGGGTCTTGGGTAAATTGGGATTAGATATTTCATCTTTGTGCCCTCCTTTCCCGGTCTGTTGGAGAAGGGTGGGGGGAAACATAGAGGTGAGCTCCAATTATAAAAAATGCCAGGTTAAGTGTGAGGCCCTGAAATTATTGTTATTTGAGGTTTTATTATTAATGTTGCTCTTACTCAGCAAAATCATTGAATTCTCCCACTACTCATCATGGATTAATTGTGTGCACACACATATTTCATACAAATATTTGTTCATAAACATCTAAAAATTGCTTTTTGCAATCACCTTTAATTGCAAATTTGAGACCTTTTTTTCCCAATAATGCTTCTTTTGAACACTCATAGAAAGCACTTCCAAAACATCTAAAAGTGTTTACAGTGAGTTTTTTTGTAAAAACAGAGTGTATGTGTACATTTTCAATGTATACACCCAAGTATGATTGTTAATTCTAGTCACTATAATTTGAAAAGGTTATTTCCTGGTTCAATGCAATGTGCTATTTTCTTTTTTTTTCCCTTTAAATGAAACTTTTATCAACATTGCAATTTCCTGTTAGTAAATAGTAGACAAAAACTAACTGCAGATAGGCTTCTAATGCATATAAACAGAGATCTGATGTGTAGCATATATGACATCAGAAACAATACCTAATTAGCCAGACTTTTTTTTTTTTTTTTTGTTAAAGGAAACAATGCTATGCCTTTCTTTGTTTTTCATCTCTATGGCAAACTTGCCATTGGATATTTTTTTCCTGTGTGCCTCTGGGGTGCATGTGTATGTATATAGATATTTGTATCTATATTGATATGTATGGTGCGTTAAAACTGACTCCCAAGCATGTCACCTGTTTAGAAATTATTTTTGCCCTAAAATAGCATGGACAGTGAGGAATTCCGCCAGAGCATTCCAAAAGGAAATCTGATTTTTCAGCCTGGGAGAAATGGCTGCTAATTCTAAACTACCATTTTCATTTTTCTACAGCAGAAATGTACATTTTCCCCAACCATAAAATTTTCTCATAATAGAAATGAACCAATCCCCAAGGGTGTGGTTATCAAAAGATAATATCACCCCAATCTGATTAGAGGCATAAGGCTCATGCCTCAAAATGCTCCAGGGTGTGATTATCTTATGATAACCATACCCCATATCATGTCTTATTGATTAACTAATAAAGCTTCAGCATTATTATTCAGAGGAGGAACTAAGATATCAGCAAGAGATCTGATTCTGGAATGGGAAAGATTCTTTGAAGCTCTCCAAATAACCTCTCTTGTTCTGATTATAGCATCTCTGAAATTATGGGGTCACCAGATGCCAGTTTTTGTTTCTTATTGGTGATTATATCAATGGTGTATTCAGACTAAACCATACCCAGATATGCAGTATGTAAAGACACATTTACTCTAAACTGTTCCCTTTGCATTTATATTGTAGATTTAGGTTACACAGCAGAATAGAATTACGTTCTCTGGAGAGGATTTTGTAGTCCAGACACTAACTGTGCACTTCATCCAGGGCAGCTCTGAGTTTTGTGTATGATTATGGTGTAGAGGGATCTCTGTTTCACCGGAGGATCGTTCCCTGTGTGCCCACACACTGGGTACAAAAAGGGACGATAAAGCCAGCCCTTGGGCTCCCGAGTTTCCCATCCAAGTCATCCAGAGCTACAGGCTTGGTACATCTGTTTATCCCTTAAATCTCCTAAACAGTAGCACAAAGAGGCCTTAAACCATTGCTGGAGCTTTAACTGCAAAGCCACCTCCCCCTCTCTGCAGTGTAGTTTGTTCTGTATAAAAAAACCTACTTAACGATGTGGGACTTGCTTGAACAGGCAATCTGAAGGCTAATGTCACAGCCAGCAGATTCTGATCTCCTCTGCATCAGTGAAAAGCTGGAATTATTTCACTGACTTCAGTGGAGCAAAACCAGGTTAATAGATACATCTAAGAAGAAAATATGGCTGGTGCGTGCAAAAAAGGAACCTCAGTAGGAATTCCCTTGCAGTGCAGCTTCTACGTACTGATAACAAGAAGGCAACACGCCCCCTCTGTTAAGGGTCAGATGCCTTTTTGGAAACAAAAGGCAATATTTATATCTCTATTGCAATCTCGAGATGAAAATTTAAAATGATATAACATTTGATCAAGCCTCTTATGTAGGGATGTGCAGCTTACACCGAACAAAGGGATCATTATACAGCAGTGCAATCCATGCCACAGTAATCCACTATAATGAATGCTTTGGCAAATTTGCTGTGTCTGTTGTGTTGCCATCCTCTCCGTGAATGGAGAATGTTAATTTCTGTACCTAGCTGGAGCTAGGTGGAGAGTTGTCATCCTGCCCTTTCACGCTGTGTGGCAAAAATAGCTTGCTGTTGCTACTGCCAGCGCAGCTCCCTGTTGGCTGGTCACAGAGGGAATGTGGGTATAGGTTGAGCTATGGAAACTGTTGGCATTTGCATTATTGTGTTACCTACAACATCCCAAAGCAGGTTCACATGGCTAGTAGCTGAAAATGTTGTTTTCCATCAGCATTCTCACAGATGCTTCCACCACTGTGGCAGTGCTGCCATTTTTAATTGGGAACTGCTAAAATCTCTGGAAAAGACTGGTTAAGACTGTAAGGTGTCTCTAACCAAAATTTCTTTCAGAAGGTGAGTGATGTTATCCTAGTGCATGCACCCATAGAAGGGATGATAAATCACCCTCTGGAGTGTCTGTGTCTCATCATTGACAACAGGGAAAGGGTCAAGATGACTGGTTTGGATGGGATGCCTCGTTTTCATACAGCCGCGTGAGGTGGGGGGATTTCTGCCTTTATTATAACTAGGTCTTAAGTGGAACTCAAGTTATTAGTATACAGTCTTCACTGTTGCACCCCCTTTCCATGTAGTAAATGCTGCTTTGCCAGGCTGCACGCTGTGGAGCTCTGAGCATCAGAGCTGCATGTCTTCTGCACTTAAGATTTAGTGCCAGATGCCAGGCTTGCTCTCAAGTCTCATCTTTCTTTGTACAATGGTTCTCCTGAAAAGGTACAGGTCCTGCTAAAGACACATCCTAGTGAGGACATCTCCCCCTTAAATGGTAGCTTTCTGTTCCGTTGCTAATTACTATGAATAGAGTTCATCCTGAATCATAATGCATATTCATCTTGTCTTTAATAGGTTACAGTCCAGGTGACAGAAAAGGAAGGGGCAGGGCAGCTTTAGAAGCCCAGAAAGCAAAACACACCCATAAAGTGGTCGTTTTATAAATGTCAAGATATTTTATCACTCTCTCTCAACTCCCTATGACAATTGCAACTTTGTTTTTCTACGGTGTCCATAAAGTATTTTTGCAAAAGTGTTTCTGTTTTTGTCCATACTTTTGTAGTGGAAAATGTCATGTTCTCTAAGTATAAGTCTATGTACTGTGAGCTTAATCTTTTTCCAATAATTCTTTTTTTTTTTTCTTCAGAAAGAAAAAACCCAAATGGTCATCCTGACCATCAACAATAAAGTCAGTATCCTTCCATTCCCTGAAACGTCCTAGAATGACAAGCACACTGTCAGGATAGGGCAAAGGACTCCCATGCTCCTCATTGTACATCACACTTTGTACTTATCTCAAACAAAACCCCACCAGCTGAAGTATGTGGAGTAGCAGCTTTGTTCCCTTCAATAAGATGGGCAAGGAACTTGTCTTGCACTTGAAGAAGAGCTTTGTAATAGTCACAGAGCCCTTTTGAAATTTAAGAACTAACCATCTGTTTCCAACAGAATTGCTCTACATGCATAAAATTTTTAGTTGAGTGTAAAACCTCTACTCCTTCGAAAACTGAGGCCTATCATTAGGAATAAAAAAAAGTCTTGGGTCTCTCCTTGTCAAATCCAGACGTACATTCAATGGCTGGGTTGTTTCTTTACAAGCTCATCACAGGTGTTTTTCAAGCCAACAGCGGATGCTGTGAGAATGTCCATTTACCTTCCTTTCTCTGCATACGACTCCTCTCCCTCTGCTCTTGCTGCTTAATGGCCCTGGCCCTCACTGTGGGCCCCTGTGCAGTATCTGCCCCAATCCACGTGTGAGCCGCGAGGAGTCCAGGACCCTGTGCAGCCTGTAGAGCGTTTCTAGTAGCCATGTAAGATTACTGATCTTCCAGCCCCTTTTGTTGCCAGCACAGATCATCAGCAACCAAAAATGTCATTTCAATGAGACAAGGATAATACACCTGAATCACAGTGATGCCCTAGAACAAGGCATTCTATGTTATCATAGAATCATAGAATCATTTAGGTTGGAAAAGACCCTTGGGATCATCGAGTCCAACCATCATCTCCACTCTACAAAGTTCTCCCTTACACCATATCCCCCAACACCACATCTAAACGAGTCTTAAACACATCCAGGGATGGTGACTCTGCCACCTCCCTGGGCAGCCTATTCCAGTGTCTAACCACTCTTTCTGTGAAGAATTTTTTCCTAATGTCCAGCCTAAACCTACCCTGCTGCAGCTTGAAGCCATTCCCTCATGTTCTATCACTAATTACCTGTGAGAAGAGACCAGCGCCAACCTCTCTACAATGTCCTTTCAAGTAGTTGTAGAGAGGGATGAGGTCTCCCCTCAGCCTCCTCTTCCTCAAACTAAACAGTCCCAACTCCTTCAATTGCTCCTTATAAGATTTATTCTGCAGGCCCTTCACCAGCTTCGTTGCCCTCCTCTGCACTCGCTCCAGCACCTCGATATATCTCTCATACTGAGATGCCCAGAACTGGACACAATACTCAAGGTGTGGCCTCACCAGTGCTGAGTACAGGGGGACAATCACCTCCCTCCTTCTGCTGGTCACACTATTTCTAATACAAGCCAGGATGCCATTGGCCCTCTTGGCCACCTGGGCACACTGCTGGCTCATGTTCAGCCGCTTGTCGATTAGAACCCCCAGGTCCTTTTCTGCCAGGCAGCTCTCCAGCCACACTTCCCCAAGCCTGTGGCGATGCATGGGGTTGTTGTGGCCCAAGTGCAGGACCTGGCGCTTGGCCCTTTTGAAGCCTATTCCATTAGCATTGGCCCATCGGTCCAATCTATCCAAGTCTCTCTGTAGACCCTCCCTATTCTCATGTAGATCAACACTCCCGCTTAGCTTCGTGTCATCTGCAACCTTGCTGATGATACACTCTATGTCCTTATCAAGGTCATCAATAAAGATGTTAAACAGAAATGGTCCCAACACTGAGCCCTGAGGGACACCACTTGTGACCAGCCGCCAGCTGGATTTAACTCCATTGACCACCACTCTTTGGGACCACCCATCCAGCCAGTGCTTGATCCAGCAGATCGTAAGCTCATCCAGGCCATGAGCTGCCAGTTTTTCCATGAAAATTCTATGGGGAACAGTGTCAAACGCTTTTCGAATGTGTAGGTAGACAATGTCCACAGCCTTTCTGTTGTCCAATAATTGGGTCATCTTGTCGTAGAAGGAGATCAGGTTCATCAGGCTAAACCCATGCTGACTAGGCCTGATCCCCTGCTTGTCCATTATATGAGTTGTAATGGCACTCAAAATGATCTGCTCCATGACCTTCCCTACTACCGAGGTCAGACTGACAGGCCTATAGTTTCCTGGATCCTCCTTTCTGCCTTTTTTGTAGATGGGTGCTACATTTGCTACTCTCCAGTCCATTAGGACCTCCCCAGTTAGCCATGACTTCAGGTAGATAATGGAAAGTGGCTTGGCGAGCACGTCTGCCAACTCTTTCAGCACTCTTGGATGTAACGCAGCCGGTCCCATAGACTTGTGTGCATCCAAGTGGTGTAGCAGGTCACTGATCACTTCCTCTTTCATTGTGATGACCTCGTCCGGGTTCCCCTCCCTGTCTCCCAGCTCATGAGGCTGAGTGCCCAGGGAACAGCTAGTTCCACTGCTAAAGACTGAGGCAAAGTAGGCGTTGAGCACCTCAGCCTTTTCCTCATCCTTCGTGACTATGTTTCCCTCTGCATCCAGTAAGGGAGGGAGATTGTCCCTAATCCTCCTTTTGTTGTTAATGAATTTATAGAAACATTTTTTGTTATCCTTAACAGCTGTAGCTGTTATCATGAGCTATTATCATGAGCCGAAATGTCTGTGTGTACAATCTTCAGAAACTGGTAATACCCCATTTCAAACTTCAAAAATGCCTGACTTCTTGACCCTTTTCCCCAAAGTCTTAACAATATTTTAAGCATCTTGGAAGGGCAGAGCATATCATTTTCTTTAATTTTCTGCATAATAATTTTTAAAAATCAAGTATTTAATTAAATCCTTATATAAAATAGAGGCATTAAAGATTTCCTATCTGTCAAATACTAATCCAAGAACTCCTGTAGAGTTTGTTGCCCATTTGAATACAAAAGCAGGCAGTTAATCATGTGGAAGGAGTTATTGTTTGCTTGCTAATTTATTTAGGTTTTTTGTTAGCATTATCCTAGGCAGTCTTTTGGGTTTGGCTACAGTTACAGAGGCACTGCTGTAGTGAAGGCTTAAATGTTAGTATCCTCAGTATTCCCAAATTGTGCCCAATTTCACAGGTAGTTTCACTGATTCAATAGAAAAACTTGCACAGTAAAATATTCTTCAATACCGAAAAAGGAGTGAGAGCCTGGCCCTGTGCCATTTGGGATGCTTGAAGCTGGGAAGTATTTTTAAAATATATATGTGTTATTTTCATCCCTGCAACAGGAAATGCAACTACCTAAATCCACACATAAAAAGGCAACCCATGGAGTTATGCTTGATGCCTAAAAGTAGTAATGCAAGAGAAATGATACTTTAAATGCTGTACAGTGCTATTTTAAGCAGAAGTTTTTGGCAGATATTAATTTTTTGTAAAGACCATAAAAGTGTTGTTATTGTTGGATAAAAATAACAGCTGCAAGGGAGGCTGAAATTTTTTCTGGGATAACAAAGAACAAAGGTAAGACTTTGCATCAGGATTTGTGTCAGCTTTAACAGCCAAATTGTGCTCTCAGCTCAGTGGGCAGGGTTGCCACTGAAGGCATTGTGTGACTGCGTTAGGCCATGCCCAAAGGGGGAATTTGCCCAAATGGATGACCAAATCCAGGGCTGAGGGCCAGCAGCCAGTGAATGAATTGTCCTTTCACTGAAGCCCTACAGAAAGGGAAGGGGCTCATCTCTAGGTCTGTGTGCTCTGACAGAAAAGGGAGCAAGAGGGATTTCAGCCACCTCAGTCCTCTACCCTGGCTGACAGTGCAGCCCAGCAAACCCCAGTGCTAGCACAAATAAGTGTTTTGCAGCACAAGACCAAATACCTACACTTCTCCCAAAGAAGCAGAATGCACCTGAACACCATTTTTAGAGTGCAGATTGTTTCTGCTCCTGCTCAGAAAATGAGTAATATCCCTAATTGAAGTCTTTTGTTTTCAGGTCTAGGACCAAACAAAGCACAATACAGTCCCTAGTCCCCTAAGCAAGAAATGGGCCTTTGTGTATGATGTGTATCAGTCTGGAATGTTTATTCTGTGCAAACCAAAGAACAACAGGATAAAGCAGTTTGCTCATTCCTGAATAAGTTACTACATGCGCCCTGAAGAAGTTCTCATCTTGCAGACTTTGGTCTACTGGCTCTTTGGTCTATGGCTTCAGAAAATTACATGCTTTTCTAAGTCTTTAACACACCTTTCTAACAGATAGGACTGCCTCTGCACATTTTAGCAGTGCAATGTGGAACGAAAAATGCAGATGTGGATGCTCTAAGAAGGTATTTTTTTAATTACTGGGTTATGTGTTTCATTTCACTGCAAAGACAACAGGCAGAAGGGACTGGTAATGTGGAAGTCGCTCAGAGACCGAGGCTAAGACAGAATAGATCACATTCTGCCCTTGAACAGTGTCCCTGGGTCACACTGCCACAGAGGCAGTGGGTGACCAAGCACCACTTTTTCAGGGTGATAGGCTGAGTCAGAAGGATACACCTCCCACCAGGCACAGCCGGTGCCAGCAGCCACTCACAGGTCACCAAAGTCTTCAATATCAAACTTCTTCAGGAGCTAGACTAATGCATGGGCCTGTGCATTATGGTTCTTTTGAAAACATGCTTTCTCATTTTGGAAACAGATAATATAATTTGCTTCTAGTTACTGTGGGTGTACAATGGGTTTGCTTGATTTAAAAGCTTTTCTCCATTTAGGAATGAAGGACAGAACAGAATAATTTCATGTTGGACCCTTTCCCACTCTGTGGGTGACTTACAAGTTATATTTTAAGCACAACCGCATGTTACGCTGTCTTTTGCCTTGAGCTGGGCAATACGGACCCCTGCAAGATAAATAAATAAATATGTAATTAAATCATAGACAGATGTTACTGCTGAGCAATACACACCTAAATAGGGGGTAAAGGGAATGAGGAGATGCACAAATCTTTGTTTGAATATGAAAGAGAGGATTGTGGCCTTTTAGTTTGCTTCTTACAACTATTTGTTGCTCTCTGATTACTGCAAAAATTGAATATTAAGTGGGACCTGAAGCAAATGAACCCTTACATAAGCAGATGAACCCCTCGTGAGCCACTAGCACCTCGCTCCCATTTCTCCAGTCTGAGCCACTGTTATGTTGGAGAAAACCCATAACAATTTATTGCTGTTTAGACAATCATTCTATCACCCAATGACCCCTCCCCACCCGCAAAGGGGAATTGGGGAAAGCAAGGAAACACCAGGGTTGAAATAGAAATAGATTTAATAGGATAAGGCTACATAATTAACAATAATACTAAAGAACCAGTATTAATCCCAATACTAATATAAGATATACAAGGATTATACTGAGGGAATTCTACCAGTAGAAGCTGTGCACTCCCAGCAGTAGACAGCAAATGTGGGACACTGCGAGCGCTGCGGCTTCAGGAGGAAGGGAAGGGCTCAGGGGTCCGGCACCAGGGCAAGGAGCTCTCTGGACCACGGCCATCAAGGGAGAGACTGAAACTACGCAGCAAAACTTTCTGATTTATATTGAATGTGACGTTCACGGCATGAAATAATCCTGTTGGCCAGCGTGGGTCAAGTGCCCAGGTCTTGCTCCTCCTCCTGCCTGCACCTGGCCAGGCTTGAAAACACAGAGACTTTGAATCCCACATAGCCTAGCTGTCTATAAAGTAAATATTTTCCCGAATTCAGACACTAGAGTCTTCCAAAAGTGGAGTTTTCCCCAGAATTAGAAGATAAATTAGTCCTGTGTCAGTCAGCCCAGGACATTCCACCCCTTATTTCATACCATTTATATGTCACACTCAAGTTACTATTACATTTGTCTTCTAATACATATATATACACACACGAATGTATTCCTCTAAATCTATGAACTATTCCTCTGAAAGGTCCATTGAACTTTGTTAGTCCAAAACTGTAAATTCTATGGACTATACTAGTCTTTTAGGGTAGAAACAAGTGACGTAGCATCCACTCGGTTGTCAGATCAGGACCAGGCCTCAATATGGACGACCGACGTCTGGAGTCGGGTGCAGCAGTATAACGTGTTGTGCTCACGGCTAGCATGTTTCCTGTCGCTGGACACCATTTGATGAAGCTGGCTCTGGTTCCATTACCACTGTGTTATCCTGAAAAACACTTTATGGGACACTGTTAGTATTATGTAACAACACCATACCATTTAATTCAAGGATTCTCACCCAAAATCAGATCTCCTAAAGGTACACATTGAACCTCTCCATTCTCCTGCATACGTATGCCCTGGTCCTTCAGCAAAAGCAACCCCACGAGTGGGTCTGCCTTTCTCTGAGGCCAGGGTAACCTGGACCGTTTCACTCAACACATTCTTTACATGCACCACAGGGACCTTATCCCCTTCTAGAGTAGGTAAAAGCTCTGAATGAGCAGGACCAGCTCAGCTGGCAGTTCCCCTGGTGTTGACTAACCAGGTGGCTTTTGCTAAATGTTCATCCCACTTTTTAAATGTACCAGCACTCATCGCTTTCAGTGTGGTCTGAAAACAGTCCATTGCATCATTCAACTTTCCCAGCGGCTGGTGCGTGATAGGGGATGTGATGTATCCACTTGATACCGTGCTCTTTAGCCCAGGCGTCTATAAGATTATTTCAGAAATGGGTTCCATTGTCTGACTCAATTGTCTCTGGAGTACCATGTCGCCTCAAAATTTGTCTTTCAAGGCCTAAAATAATGTTACGGGCAGTGGCATGGGGCACAGGGTATGTTTCCAAACATCTGGTGGTTGCTTCCACCATTGTAAGCACATAGTGTTTTCCCTTGTGGGTTCGTGGAAGGGAGATATAACCAATTTGCCAGACCTCCCCATACTTATATTTCAGCCACTGTTCTCCATACCACAAAGGTTCAATCTTTTGGCTTGCTTAATTTCAGCACGTCTTTCACATTCACATCCATTGGGATCTGGCAACACTCATCTTGCCACTTAATTCCTAAAAACTGAATTTCCTGTGCAGGTCCCTTGACCTTACCTTGTTTGATGGCAAAACTGGCTTCCAGAAGGATTTGAATTACTTTCTCCCCTTTCTTAAAAACTTCTGCTGTATTACCCTGTATGATGAGGTCGTCAATGTATTCCAGGTGTTCTGGAGCTCCACCCTTCTCTCCAGTGCAGTCTGGATCAGTCCATGGCAAATAGTAGGGCTGTGTTTCCACCGCTGGGGCAATCAGTTCCAGGTATACTGGACCGCTCTCCAGGTGAAAGCAAACTGTGGCTTGCACTCTGCTGCTAAAGGAAGAGAGAAAAAAGCATTGGCAATGTCAATTGTGGCATAACACTTAGCTTCCTTCAACTCCAGTTCATAGTGAAGTTCTAACATATCTGGGACGATAGCACTCAATGGTGGTGTGACTTCATTCAAACCACGATAGTCTACTGTCAATCTCCATTCCCGATTAGGCTTTTGCACTGGCCATATGGGACTATTAAAGGGTGAGCAAGTCTTACTGATCACCCCTTGGCTTTACAGCTGACGGATCGGCTTCTGGATAGGGCGCAAAGAATCTCGATTAGTGCGATATTGTCGCCAGTGCACAGTTGTAGTAGCAATGGGCACCTTCTGTTCCTCGACCCTCAAAAGCCCCACAATAGAAGGGTCCTCTGACAGGCCAGGCAAAGTACACAGTTGCACAACTGTCTCCATCTCCACCGCCGCTACACCAAACACCCACCGGTAACCCCTCGGGTCCTTAAAATACCCTTTCCTGAGGTAATCTATGCCAAGAATGCATGGAGCATCTGGGCCAGTCACAATGGGGAACTTTTCCCATTTATTCCCAGTTAGGCTCACTTCGGCCTCCAATACAGTCAGCTCTTGAGATCCGCCTGTCCCTCCAGCAGCAATAGTGATAGATTCTTCCCCTCTATGATTCGATGGCGGTAGGGTGCACTGTGCACCACTGTCCACCACGGCCCTATAGTTCTGTGGTTCTGATGTGCCAGGCCATCGAATCCACACAGTCCAATAAACTCGGTTATCCCTCTCCTCCTCCTCCTGGCTGGAGGCAGGTCCCCCCTACTTTTCACTAGAGGGCCCGCCGCTTCCGTCCGTGACAGTTGCATGTCGTACATCAGGCTCCAAAGCCCACCTGTGCCTTCTGAGTGATTGGTCACTAGAAACTGGAGCAGCACTTCTCCTGGAAGAATCCCCTCTTTTGGTTGTTTTACTCCGCAACTGATGTACCCAAGTCTGTAAAGCTGAAGTAGGTTTTCCATCCCAGTTCCTCATGTTTTCTCACTGATTACGCAGGGTAGACCACAGGGTATATCGTGATGTGCTTTGCTTCTCTTGAACAGGTTTAGTAGGGAAGCGTTTGTCCCCAGCTGAGACGCTGGCCTTGCCAAATGATTTCTTCAGCACTGAGACACTGGCCTGTGGGGCAGAAAGAAGACTATGTGCATAACGTTGCATTCGAGCACCCATCTCACCCACAGTCGGTGCCTCATCGTGTCTCCAGCAAAATAATGCCAATGCATTAGCATATGCTGCTGGTGCACTCAGTAACCACTTGTGCCAAACAGGTCTGGTAATTTTGAGTGCATCTGAATCTAATGATGTCTGCAGGTTGCCCAAATCACTGAAAGTCATCTCCCACACAGCTATTTCCCTCAGATTCTTAATGCCTCTCTCAATAGTTGTCCACTTGGATGGGCGGTACATGATATTGCTCCTGTAGGGATACCTGCCCCTCACGCTTAACAGGAGTCGCTTCCAGAGGGTGAGGGATTGTGGTGGTCTTACAAGGCCCCTGTCAACACCCGATTTTCTAGCCAATGGTCCCAGACGTTTGACTTCTCTGCCATCTAAGTCCAAACTATCGGCTCCAGTATTCCAGCATCTGAGCAACCAAGTAATCACTTGCTCGCTTTCCTGACGGCTGTAATCCTTACATATGTCTCGTAGGGATAATGATCGAGTCGCTTCCTCTGTTACTGCATTGCCTAATGTTCCTGGTTGACCATCACTATCTGCTGGTACTGCACTTTTCCTGTCATGTACAGGGTCGACTGATACTGGTTCTGACTGAGTCTGTAGGTCAGCTGCATCATCCATCACCAAGGTCAGAGTAGATTTAGCACTCGTTGCAGCTGCAGGTCTTGTCATGAGAGCCAGCAGGGTCTGGACAAGATCAGGGTCTGCAGGGAGAGCTGGCAAGGTGTACACAGGCGCGATGCCTATCGCAGGGCTCAGCAGGGTCTGCACAGATACAGTGGTTGTCGCAGGGACTGGCGGTCTCTGCACAGGCATGGTGTCAGTTGCAGGGGTCGGCGTGGTCTGTACCGGTATGGTGGTTGTCACAGGGACCGGTGGGGTCTGCACGGGGGCGATGTCTGCCGCAGGGGCCCATGGGGTCTCCACAGGAACAGTGTCTGTCAGGGGGGCTGGCAGGGTCTCTACAGGACGTTTCCCTCTACTGCAGATCCAGCCAATGAAAAAGAACAAGCCCACAAAAATTAACAACAGAAGCACGATGATCAAAACATTTGAAGGGTATTCCAAACTCTCAAAAATTGTTACTATTGATGCCACAGGAATATACAAATCCTCAAGAGATATCCCCCACCTTGCTAAATGGCCCGTAATATAACTGAAGGCGTAATCATACGCAGTGCCTAAGAGAGTGGTCCCGTCACCCTGAGGTGAATCCGACCATGGCAATTTGCAAGACGCCATTACCTAAGTTACAACAAACAGAACGATTACAAAAGACCCAATAACACAGCAAAATACGGCCACACAAAATAACAAGGCAATGTTTTTAACTCCACACTTAGAAATGATAAGCCACCCTAAATAAATGAAAAAATGGCAATGAACTATTGCACCACTCCCATAGCTGCCCACATAAGGCTGCACAGAGATACCAGAGAACTCCGTCTACAGCCCTGTGAAACAATTCCAACAGATCCATAATGACTGTTCTACAAATCGGATCAAATCTGTTTAAAACTCCAACCCTTCAGAACTCTTAAATTAAGGCCTCCAATTCTCCCAGCACTATTTGAATTAAGTGCAAATTATCATGCTAAGTGCCAAGCTCGTTAAAAAACCACACCGGGTGCCAAACTTTGTTGAAATACCACGTTGTGCACCGAATTCATTAAAATAGCTTGTTGGGTGCCAAATTTGTTAAGATATCACATTGGGCACAAAATTTGTTAAGATAACCGTGTTGAGCACCAAAATTTGTTACAATAATCACGTTGGGTGCCAAATTTGTTATAGTTGGAGAAAACCCATAACAATTTATTGCTGTTTAGACAATCATTCTATCACCCAATGACCCCTCCCCACCCGCAAAGGGGAATTGGGGAAAGCAAGGAAACACCAGGGTTGAAATAGAAATAGATTTAATAGGATAAGGCTACATAATTAACAATAATACTAAAGAACCAGTATTAATCCCAATACTAATATAAGATATACAAGAATTATACTGAGGGAATTCTACCAGTAGAAGCTGTGCACTCCCAGCAGTGGACAGCAAATGTGGGACACTGCGAGCGCTGCGGCTTCAGGAGGAAGGGAAGGGCTCAGGGGTCCGGCACCAGGGCAAGGAGCTCTCTGGACCACGGCCATCAAGGGAGAGACTGAAACTACGCAGCAAAACTTTCTAATTTATATTGAATATATATTCACGGCATGAAATAATCCTGTTGGCCAGCGTGGGTCAAGTGCCCAGGTCTTGCTCCTCCTCCTGCCTGCACCTGGCCAGGCTTGAAAACACAGAGACTTTGAATCCCACATAGCCTAGCTGTCTATAAAGTAAATATTTTCCCGAATTCAGACACTAGAGTCTTCCAAAAGTGGAGTTTTCCCCAGCATTAGGAGAGAAATTAGTCCTGTGTTGCTCAACACAGGACAGCCACAGATGCCACTAGGCCATGGAGGAGAGAAGGCGAGCAGGCAGGGCTAATGAGGTAAGGTAATGAGCTACAGTTTCTCTCGACTATGCTGCAAGTATGGAGTAATGGGAAGCAGCCAGGCTGGTCCTAATGCCTTTCCTCTCCAAACCTTAACTGCCCTGTTTCAGTGATGATCTCCTGTAAGGGAATCCTCCAGAGTCCATTATGCTTAGCAGTATGGATTGTTTGAGTTCTGTATACCTTTGTCCTGTGTTCTTAATGTAGAACCTGCCCTATGGATCTTGTTGTAAAACTGGAGTCTTTTTTCTCTTTAGAAAGGAGTGGACTGAGCATCCAAGATTCTGCAGATTGGAAACTGGCAGGACATGACCTGAGGCAGACTAGAAAGAGATGTCCTATTGCTAGCTAAAACACATGTGAAAGCCTCTCTATTTCTCCTTCTGTAAGGCCCTTCGGTGTCTTTGGTCTATAGCCAAAAAGAGACTTGGACATTATGATGCTGAATGTCATAGTTCTTGAGTTGTAGGCACCCAATGGCAACCCAACCTAAGCTCCAAATCTGATCCATAGGTATGCTGGAAATTTGGCATCTTGGAGTGGGATTTAAGGAAGACAGTTAAATGGCGAGCTGCCAAAGCTGGGCAACAGCGCTGCCAAGGAGAGAAGGATATGTTTTAAATTGTATCCTTTACTGAGAATTTACTGTCACTCTGAGCAACAAATGATGCCATTTTCTAATCACTCTGCTGAACATTCTCCTTTCTCTGAAGGAACTGAAGTAGAGAACTTCATGATTAGCTTTGAGAAAGCCCACATTGCCCTGGTGCTCTGGACCCCGCTGCAAGCCTCTACAGAATGCCAGCTTGTCTCCATCAAGCTCTTTTCTTCATGACATTTGCAGAGGCCTGAATAAGCCAGGCTGCAGATGTATGATGTATACTGCCTGACAAGCTGTCCATTACCACCATTTTTCTTATACTCCCCTCTGTGCATGCTTGTTGTCTCTTTTTTTATATTAAGACTGTAAGGCTTTTAGGGAAGGATATGTTATTTTGCTCTTTATTTTGCTTTTTGGTCTTTGCATTACATTAGTTTAGGTCCTAGACCACTAGTTGTGGTCCTAGACCAGGGAAGAAATGCTGATCTTACTCTGTGTATGTTCTATCCAGGGAACTGATGCAGCGTCACCTGATGTGTAACCAGGAAAGCAGAAATTATGACTATTGGTCGTGAGCTTTTTACAAACAGTTTGTTGGTAAGGAATTACTTCCTGACTACCATCACAGGTAAATGATTTGGAAATCTGGAGTGGTGGGTAAGTTCGAAGAGTCTATATACCATGCACTGTGTATTCATATATGGCCAGACACCTTTACATCTGAGCAATTCTTTGTTGTCTGCTTAAACGGCAGGCAGTGGGAGAGAGAAACCTTTGAGAGTCTTCCCCTGGGATGTCATGGACTCTAAGATATCTGGGATAGACTTTGATTAAAACACTACCATGGTACTGGATGAGAATGGTGCATTAGTTGTCTTATGTGGTAACAAAACTGCTGCTAATCAACGGGCATATCTATAATGGCTGGTTTGACCTGTTTTGCTACTAAATAAATATTTGGCTTCAGATAATATTTAACATTAAAAAAGAAAAAACCAACAACATTAACTTTGTAGAGAAACAGCTGTGGGATGGTATCCAAAGGAAACTCTCATGCCCATGTCTATTTTTATATATATTGCACTGAATTAATCTCAGTTTTTGCTATCTAGACAGCCAGTTGTCTAGACTCCCTCTCTAGTCTGTGGAGAAAGTGCTAGATGGGATGAATCACCTGCCAGAGGTGCTGTCTTTAGATACCTGTCTCAGATGACACAAATGTGTCTCTGGAAGTGCCTGTTTCTCTCCTTTGTCTATAGGTGGAGGCTTATGACTATCCCAGGTAAAAGCCTAACTTATAAATGCACGCAGTTGAGTAAGAGCAACTCCACCCTTCCGTGTTCACACTCCTCACCTTTCCATCTGCTCTCTTTCACTGGAAATGGAAGAGCTTTTTAAGTCAGGAGTTGTATTCTATGCTAAAGTGGGGTGGTAGCACTGTGCTCCACTTGCCAGCTCATTGTGGTCACCAGGCAGGGAAGGGAAGTCCTGGGCTCATGAGACACCTGACCTCCTATGAGAGTCAGTGGGAAGTGCCAGGGGTCCTTGCTGTGCTGGGTGAACCAGCACCTCCTGTCCTCACGGGGCTCGGGGTGGGATCAGCAATGGTTCTGCATGGTTACTGGTGGCTATTGTGCCAAGTACGTATGCACATGCCACAAGAGCAGAATGAGTAGAGGAATGTGTCAGATTTGCCTAGGGTTTAGGTAATAGATTTCCAAGCATAAATAATGGGACAGACATGGAATAGACATGTTTTTTCATGGGAAGGATAGACTCCAGCAACATCCCTTCCTGGAGAGCTCCTCCTTTACCCTGAGTAATTCCATCTGCAGCAGACTCCTAACTTGGGTCCCTTGCAGGATGTGTGGAAGGAAATCAGACTGTAGCTGCCTCTTCCTTCTGCCAATAAAGCAAGAGTCATTCAAGTCATTCATTCTTGTGCTCCATGCAATAACAATCACATGTGGGCAAGTTGAGATGATTGCCAAATTTCAATTTTCTTAGCAAAAAAAATTAATAAACAGCACTGTGAAGCTCATGTAGAGGTAGCCAGCTTAACCAGCTGCTAAACCCTGCTCAGGAAAGACAGCAGATAAAAACAAATACATTATCACTCCACCTTAGCTAGCCCGCACCACAAACTTCTTTCTCTCCACTTGTCTGCCACTCAGACATTTAGACAGGCTGTCATTATCAGCCACCCGCTGCCCCAGCTTTGCCCCAATTTTTTTAAGCCCTACAGCACTGTCATTTGATGTGTCTGGTGAGAGAATTAAAGCAGATGAAGACTGAGGATACCACTCCCTTAGGTAATGATATATTCCGATTCCCTCCAGCTATCTTCCTGACAACTCAGTCCTCCTCATCGTGGCCCTACTCCCCTCTTCCACAGACGAGAGAATAATTAAAACTCCTTTACATAAGGCATGGCTTCATTCAACATTCAGCTTAGACTCTGTTAAAAAATGCTTGTGACAGATGGGGTATATTCTGTGCCATAGCAATAAGTTAGCTGGCATGCAATAGCCAGCAGGAAAAGCAGACAAAAATACCTGGCATGCAAAGGCCAGGAAGGAAAGGAGACAAAACCACTGAAGTGTAATGTACATTTGAAACACAATCTTAAATAAGGCTTCTTCAATTTAAACAACAAATGCTAGACCTTGAAATTATTGTGCAGGTACTATCCTGAATGCATTCAGCAGAGTTAAAACCACTGAAATATATCTCTTGATCCATCAAGTATGCAAGAGACCTTAGGATGAGAGTGGATGAGATGTACGGTTATTTTGGAAATACATCAATACTGCAAGTTAGGAGAGTTGCACCTTGGAGGTCAGCATGAGTGGGACAAATTTCCTTGCTCCAAACTGTATTGGAAAGCAAACATGAGATCTGTAATCAAGTGAAACACAGTCATTTCAAGTCACCTAATAAGGGAACTTTGGGAAGAAAATTTCTAGAATAAGCAGTTTAAATACCGTCAGGCTGTCAAAATGTGCATCCTGGGTGATCCTGGAAAAGTTCATTCTCAGAACTTGTTCTTCCTATCAGCGGTGTAATTAATCACATGTTTAGATGCAGCATTTGACACTGGGAAGCTTCCTTTCTATCTTAAAAATGCGGGCAAGGGAATCTGGCTGTGACCAAAAGCCCCTACAAAACTTATTTTTAACCCACATCCAGTCATCCTGACAAAATGACACTCTCAAAAAAAGCAAAGCTCTCATGGCTTGCGATATTATCAAAGCCTTGGAATGTATGCACAGCATTAGCTGCAGAGTTACTGGTTTTTTTTCTTAATTGTGTTAAGTAGCTGGTCGATCACATGCTATCGTAACAAGAAAAACAGGTTTGATAAAATAGAACAAGTACGCCAGTGAATAGAAAATGTAATCATAATTACTTTTAAGAGATAAAATAGGCAAACATGAGATATAGGGCCAGAATAAGACTGAATGTGCCATGGTTTTCTTAATTATGTGGACATAGTTTCATGTTCCTCAAAGGTGGTACAAAGAATACAAACATACAGATTGTTCTGCTACCAGTTTTATTTTGCTACATATCGGGCAAGGCAACACACATGGCTCTAACCCAGGCTGCAAAGGGAGCCCTGGCCACGGTGAGCCAGGGAACCCTGCAACATGCATTTATTCAATTCTACTAACTCCCCATCACTTTCAGTGTAACCTAAATTGTCCCTTTTATGTCAGGAAAGGGAGTCTGTCTGAGAAATTGGGCTACTCCTTTAAGAGTAATATCCAATAGAGCTGTCTTGCCTGGGCAATGAAGAGCACCAGCTGCAGGGTACTAACAACTCAAGTTTAAAAGAGGAAGGAGAATGGTAATACCCAGTAAAGGGGAAGAAGTTCTCACCATGACCAGACTTAAAGAGTGAGCACAAATATGGGGGAGCAGAAAGACTTGTATTGCGCAGATGTACCGAGGATCACAAAAAAGACATTTATTGTTTTTTGCCCAGCTCTTAGCTCTCATTTTTTACCTATAGGTGAAATGGGTGACTGCATGGTAAAAAGTGTATTTGTGAAGGCCGTAAATGCTTTACCTATCACATTGTCCTCAGAGAGTTAACCTGGGAACTGGAACAGCTATGTCATTGACTGCACAATCTGCTGAGAGGGCACCTGTACCTGAGGAAGGTCCATGAAGGCACGTGAAGGCTTAGACATTCTGTTGGTGCAACTCCAGCTGAGCTGGCCTGAAAGCAAATAAGATCTAAAAGGTGGATCCAATACATCAGTCCTGGGACTACTAACAGAGAGGAACTCAACCAGGGCTATAAGAAGAGCTTGTGTGGCTAAGGGACTGTAGCTGAAGGTGTCAGATGGTCCCAAATTTTGTGGGTTTTCTTTTTGGTTTCATGACCTTCATTAAGTTTTCAGGAGGTGTGGTTTAGATATCAGAGGTAATACATCACTAATTATGCAATTGATTAAAGTTTATTTGCATGTAAAATCCTATTGCTGTTTCACCACATAATTTATTGAACTGTCAGATACTGTTTTTTTCCTGTTCAGTTGGTGCTGGTAGACATAACTTCGGGCTTACACGGTGAAGGGACAGGAGAGATCCAGCAGGAAGGTGGCTAGGTAGAAATATTGTTATCACCATGTGTGAGGTACCCACTCTGCACGCAGAGTTATATCTGTAACCAGCCAGTTACAGAAGAAAAAAAGAGAATAGACAATTCCTGGTCAGGAGGTCTTGCTTTAGTGGCTAATTGGAGACTCTTTCTGCCAAACACGTGAAGAGGAGAATGTATTTACCCTCTTACCGGGGTAGATGGAAGGTGGCTCCCAAGAATGAGGTCTGCTCAGCATTGGCTAAGGAAGAATGTCTGAGCTTGTGGATATGCCTTCTGAAGGCAGTTGTGCTGAGCAGATTGACCAGGAAACCGACTTTCTTTCACGTGTGGACTTTGGTTTGATATATCCTGGTCAATAGTTGACCTTCAGAAGAGGTTTTATGGGAACAGCTCTGCTGAAGGTATAGACTTTAATATGGAAGACTCTAGCTTTCCTTGCTTGCATCTGTAACTAATAAAGGAAGAGGAGTCACTTTGCAACGTATGCACTTTACAGTCTGTTGCCTGTTATTCATGGAGAGACCTGGGACAACAAATGACGCACTGAGCAGAGCCAGCCTAACCATTTGGAAGAACATTCACAGCAGGAAAAGCAGGGGGAGTGTGGGAGAGCATGGGATGACAGAGCAGCCTCCCTCCTCAAAACTGCTTTTGTAAAAAAACCCCGCTAGACATGGGTGGCCCTGACCCTTTTGTTTTTTCTTAAGGGAAATAAGCTACAGCAGAGCGCACTGCCTACCAGTGATTGGCTAACTATGCCAAGTGATAGGATAAAAGAAACACATTTAAGAGGATATTTTTTAAAAAGAAAAATTTAAAAAGAGACCACGTTTGGTATTTTTGTATGAGCACATCGATCTGTGGTTTGTCCTTTATAACATGAATACCATACCTAATTAAGCCTGAATGCATTTTAACACGTTTCTAGCTTTCTAAGCAAGTCAAAGATTTAAAATGGCACTCTGATGACAACCTGAGAATATGACTTTTCAGTAAGTTGTAGTAGTTTTGCTTAACTTTCCTTGGATGTATTTGAATGTATAATGCATGAAGTAAAATTAATGTTGGGATTGAGTGAACGAATGCTAAACGTCAGAATTTTCCAACTTTGGAGTGCAATATTAATTTGTCAGTGCTCACCTTGTATGTTTTACAGGAGTGAGCTAATGAACTGCCCTATGCTTCCATTAGGACGGCGTGTACCATATGGTGAGGATACCTTGGGCGTTCCTAGGCATATAGTCAGTCATCTGAACCATTCTGCTTATCTTAACAAGGGTGTCAGAGCACATTTGAGACCAAATGGTTTCTCGATCTGCCCGCTTGGTGTTACCTCTCTCTCTCCCCTTCATTGCTGCCCACCCACCTCCCTGGCTATGGTTTCCTTGCTCGAGGTTTTCTCTTTACTCCTTCCCCAGCTGCTCCATGGGCTCCCACAGCTCTTCAGCCTCCCTCCCTCCACCATGTACCCACTTTAGTCACTTCCCCAGTTTCTGTGACAATCCCACAGCTCCTGTGGGCTCCCCCATTCCCACCTTCAAGTTTCGTTGCCTAATTTAAAAAAAAAAAAAAAAAAAGTGAGAATTGAGAAATGAAATAAACCGCAAAACTCCGGGCAGAGTTGTGAATGCTTTGATGCTGATCGTGCAAAGCGTCTCAGCATGAGCCCAACTGCGTAAGCTGCCTTCTGCAGCGTGACTGGGAGCGTGTGCATCTGCTAATCCTGACTCTGCCTGCATCCAAGGCTGTGTTTATTTTCACTACAGAGCCATTACTCCTCCCCTTAGTCTCTTTTTTTATCTACCCCTACACAGTGACATAGCAGGAGCACTTTAAGCCTCATAACAGAACAGTGTCAAGACAGTGACAGAGATTAATGTTGGCTGGAGTAAGAGTGAACCAGTGACAAGAGAGAGCATTAAAAGTTCACTATTTGTAATATATATTATGTTTTTTTAAATATCTGAGAGGCATTTGGAGAGGTAGAAATTAGGCCTTTATCGATGCAGCTCTAGAAAGATGTAAAACAGTGCACTCAAAGAGGTAAAATGCTGCTGAAAATGATTTTGAAAACATTGTAAGGGGAAATATTGAATCATCATTCAGGCCCTCTTTTCTGTGATATGAACATTGCTGCCATTGTTGGTGACCCTAAGTCAGTATTGGCTAACATGACTTACAGTGGCATAAACCTCGGCGATAAAATCAGCTGGAAATCTTTTTAGAGATGCCACCCCAACCGCAATTATTTTCTAGGAATGTTACCCACCTTCAGCTGTAGCCCCAAACCTGTCATTATTGCTACAAAACTCAGCAATGACCAAGTGGCAGCGGAAGAACCGAAGCACTCTGCGTAGTTCCAATCTCTCTTCCCCCAAACCTCTCTTCCCCCAAACCTCTCTTCCCAGTTCTTCTGCTCCTTGCCCAATAAAAGAGGTGATTTGAAGACCAGCTTATTTTTAGGTCGGACTTCTTCCCATCTCTGCTTAAGAAATTGGTAGTCATAGTGGTTTCATCACCTCTGTTCTCACAATTGAAAGTGCTGGGAGGTGAAAGCTGTGAATGCAACCTGTGCAGACTGAGATGAATGCATAGGGAGGAAATGGAGAGAGCTGGTTCTTTCAGTCACAGATGTACTCAGCTGCTTCTTGACTTCCAGTGCTCCCACATAACAAGTGATGTGGGGACCTGAGCAAACTGATAGCACAAAATAATTCAGTGTCATGCTCTTGGGTCAGCAAGACCCATTATAAGGCAAGCACGGTGATAAACATGTGTCACGCAGGTAATGGAAAACTTTAATCCAGGTGAGGAGTCCTCTCTCCATTTCTCTTCTGCTTACTCATGCACTGTAATTTGCTTAGGCAATTGCTGTGTACACATAAACCAGTGCTGCAACATGTATGGCACCTGATATTTGTATTTATGCAAAGAAACATGACACTAGGAAAAAAAATATAACTGCTTATTCTAATCACATGTTATGCAGCTTGCAAGAGCCTGAACAGTGCAAAAATAGGGTTTAAATTCCCTGCAAGAAACAGGACAAGGATGCCCAGTTTTGTTCTCCCCTGACTGATTACAGTGTGTGTGGGATGCAGCCAGACACTGTGCACCCTGCAAGCCCTGGCAGACTGCCAGGGCGGGTGAGCGCAAATCCTTGGCTTGTCACTGCAGATAGATGCTTTCTCTTTCTCTAGAATGAACCATTTGTGTACTTGGTCTTTAGGAGTCCATGGTCCCTGGACACCTTGTTCTACATCACACCATGCTTCTGGCAAAGCAGGACTCCAGGAAGGTAACACCAAGTGATGGAGTGAGAAATGTAGAATTAAAATACTTCTGTTTGGGGCAATTAGTATGTATACACCAAACAGATCAATCTCATTTCTTAATTTACTGCTGTGACTGCACAACCAGTTGTATGTTGGTGATCTTCTAAACTTGAAGGAGCATGTAACTGGTTTTCTGATGTGTATATACATAGGCAAGAAAGACAAAAGACACTGAGATGCTCTAGCATGGTAAGGTATGGAGCAACCTATATGGCTTGATACCCATGTTGTTTCAGCATCCAAAGGTGAGGTGGGCTTGGAATCTAGAGCAAACCAACCACCACCTGTTTATTAAATAGGAAATCTTTTTAATGACAATGGGTCATAGGAAGGATGCTAGAATTTCTTCCAACACTGCTTGTGCACCAGCTCAACACTAGTTTTGTGCACAATCAGCTTTTGCATCTTTTTTATTTATTTTACTTTTTAATATTTTATTTATAAAATTGCAGTTTCCTTACCAACAAATCTGGTGTTGAGCACGAAAAAAAAAGGGGAATTATTCAGGCCTCCCTTCTTTGCTCCCGCTAGGAGAAAAAAGAAAAGTCAAAAGCCAGACCTTAGTAGAGTAATTGTATCTATTGTCTTTGGGTCTTCTCTCAGGGGTCCCCATGACCCATCCCAAGTCAAGAATTTTTCCCTCTCAAAAAAAAACTTAAAGAAACTTTACTGTGCATTAGATATCATGAAACTAATTGATGGCTCACGAATGGAAATTATTCCTCGATTTAGACCAGATCTTGCTGTTGAAATGCTGGTAAGCTGATACACTAAAGCTGAATCTCTGTATGTTAATATGATTCAGACCAGAACACCTGTATTTAAAGAATGTATTTATTAAAGGAGTATTTGGGCTGGGTCTTGTTTTTCAGTGATGCAGAGAAAAGCAAACAAATTTTTTCCTCTCAAAACACAACTTATTATCTTTTCCAATTAATTTGCAATGTTGTTAGAAGATGGTTCTTATGACACAGAAGACAAGCATACCTGATCCTTAATGGGTGCTACCGTTAGTTGCAGTCCAGTCAAATCAGGAAGTACTGAAACTGGGGAGAGTCTAAATTCGGTGATGATTTAACTTGTTTTTGTTTTTTTTTCAACTACTAGAGAAACACTTTTCACATCTCTACAGCATGATTTTATACTATTTTTTCTGTGAGTAGTGTTCTAAAAGTCTCTAACCAAAAGGAGAAGGAAGATAATTTTATTGCATAAGGATGCAATATCTTGCACCAGTTTGCGGATCTTTTCATACCTAGAAACCAAAGTGAAGGTGAGAAGGCCAGGCTGGGCCACCGTATACATGCTGCAGTTCTTACTCAAGCAACACTCCAATCCACCCTGCCATTATAGTGTTTTGTAGTATAACAGAACCTGTGGGTCAAATTCAAATTTAAACTTCACAGACTGCACAAATAAATACCAAAATAGAATCATAGAACCATAGAATAGTTTGGGTTGGAAGGGACCTTAAAGATCATCTAGTTCCAACCCCCCTGCCATGGGCAGGGACACCTCCCACTAGACCAGGCTGCTCAAAGCCCCATCCAGCTCAGATCCCGTCCTACAGGTGTCCTACATTTATGACACGGTGTAACAGCTTTTAGTGAAAGGAGGGTGAAGGGGGCAACTAAATGGAAAACAGTGTGCGCAGGGTTTGCACAGCAGACAGGAATCTTCTCACCTGCTCAGTTGCTATCAGCTGGCAGTTATGTAGTAGCTGTTACAACTTCAATCACTGTAGTTATAGGTTCAGTTATGATTTACTTGCATTATTTACAATGTTCCAAACCCTCAGCTAGCCCTGCCAGAAGATGAATGGTTTTAACAAATTTTTCAGTATGTACGTGCAAATTTTAACAAAGTTTGAATGAAGTAAGGCTGAAACAAAACTGTTCTGCACACTCCTTTTAAAAAATCCTTAGGATGGCTACGACATGCGTGAGAGTTGCTTGTTCATTTTATTAATGCCTTGATGGCAGCGTAGCTCTGGGACTGGCACTGAGTGCTTCAGGCACATGGACAGTTGGTTGGTTGGTTGCACAGCCCCCAGTGTGCCGGGAGATGTGCCGGGCAAGCACCGGTGAGACTGGAAAGGAGCAGTGTCGGTTCCATCTCAACCAGCTGGGGTGTGAGACCCATACTACCTTTGCCTTCGCTGGAGGTCTTGTGCAGATTCACACTACCCGGAGTGTTCCTGCTCATGCTCTTCTTTACCCACATGCTCGTGTCGCCAGGGTGCCCACCCTCCTGCAGGACCAGGGGCGGGTTACACTGCAGTCAGCAGTTTTCCCTCTAAACTGTGTTCAGCTTTTTTTTATACTTTTTGGGAAAAACCCTTGACTACTGCTTGGGATCTCCCCACTTCTTTCAGCTAAAACCGAACGGATTCTTTAAATACTAATGCTGCGCTTTGGGTTTTCCAAGTCCCCAAAAGGGACACTAAAACAATGTTAAACTTGCCTTGCTGCTGTTCCTAAATGTCTGGCTTGAGTAGCGAGAGCAGACTGGTTTCACTTGCAGGTTCTCACTGATGAACACTTCGTTATTCTTCTTTCCAGAACAGCAGTATTTTTTTCATCATCACAGTTGTTAGGTTCACCTCATTGTCCTTCTTCCACCCTTTCTAACATTAAAAATAACAATAAACTTGAAATGTGTCAATGAAGAACAGTCTTTTTCTCTGTTGTCCCATCAGAGAACTGGGACATGGTCTAGTTCGTGATACCAAAAGTAAGGAAATATAGTAATTGATGTAATGCTTTTAACAGTCTCCTGGTTTTATTAAATATTTTTCTCCATTTTTCATGTGTAAGTCATAGGTTTTTTAGCATCATTTTCCACACTTTTACATACTTACTGAGTCTTAAGACTGTTGTTTTATTAATATGACAGATACTGATGAAATAGAAATGTGGTACTTGTGCATGGTATAGAACCAGAAGTGGTACACAAAACTGGCATAGAAATATTGTATATTTACGTAATGAATTTTTGTTTTGATTCTGATAACATCTTGTAAAAATCAGGGCTAATGCTGTTCTCATGAAATTTTCCACAAATTATCTTGAGGCACGTATGGAGTAATTGGGTGTTGAAAAAAAGTGCTGCAGAAACAGCTCTAGACAAGTACAGTCTGTATTACTCAGGAAGTTGTAACATGTAAATACTTAAAGTGCATCTTTGAAATATAATGATACATGAATTCCTAGTCTAAGCATCATCAACACAAGGATATTTATTGGCGTGGGTGGAAACAGTTTGGAGATAGGGAGCTTGTTTCTTTTTCTCTTTGTTTTGTTAAAGTGAAATATGGCACTAAAAATACGATGGGGAGCCAGTCTCCGCTTGGAGAAATCCAGAAAGTCCTCAGCCTTGTCCATGGCCTGTCAATGGTTTTGTCCTGTTGAGTCTGGCTGGAAAACGACAACTTTGACTATGAAAAACCTCAAAGTGTCTTTTATTTCTATATTGGCACCTGATAGTTCCTTTCACATTTTAAAGGGAAAGTGTAAAACAGCACTTTCCAATAAAAGGAGAGAAGCGAAGTGAGATGAGCCCACAATGACGGGTTCTGGGGAAGTGCTGGTATTTCCGTGCACGGGGCGGAAAGCGGATCAGCCTCGCTCCTGCAGCCCAGCCCAGGCATCTCTTGGTTAGTTCTATAAAGTGGAATATCTCTAGCAGGAAAGCAAGAAGGACAGAGTATGGCTCTGCTGGGGAGGTGGGAAATCATTTTTGCTCCTGATGCATCCGACCCGTGCAGGGGCACCCCCTTCCGTGTCATCCCACAAAATCCACCCTGGCTTGGGGACGCCCTTCACATTTCTGTGTTGTTGTTGCTGTTGTCAAAACTGTGACATTCCTGGGAAACATTCAGTTCAACCAACTGTTATTTTTAGATGGAAAAAAGGTTTCCTCAAAAATGTTTCCACCTGCTGTGCAGAACACTTACTCGCTCCTCTGTGCACAACGCAGTCGCTTTGGAAGGACAAGTATCAGCAGTCTGATACTTGTGAGATTCTTGCCCTGGCCTGGTACCCTGTTATTTTAATTGGGCAAAATAGCAACACAAAACTGAGGGGACTGTTATGAATTATGTGAGCCCTTCAAGCTGCCACTCACTTAGAAATCAGACCCTTTCTAAGCCCTTATCTGTACATAACCTAACTAAAAGATACTTAGGGTGGTTACTGCTTAAAAGGGAGACACAAATTTATATCAGACTTCCGTGTGAATATTTGCATATGTACCCCCATTTGCATATATAACACACATACACAAAAATAGCAGAAAGGGTTTTAGCCCAGCCAGGGAACCTTCGCACTTCCCTCAGTGCAGCGCACCACACGCTATAACACACACACTGGCTTTTTGGTGGATTATTCCACCACATAAATCACAGCACCGAGCTACCACTGCAGTACGCAGCTTTCTGTAAGGCAATGCAGAGTACCCACGTCAGGATCAAGGTTGCCAGCTAATCAAAAAAGCAGTTGTTTGCCAAAAAAACGGGCACTTTGTCTTCAAAATTCTCAGAATTAGTAATGCTGCCAACATGTCTGACAGATTTACAGGAAGAGGAAACTTCCAACACTTGCCTATGGACATTTTTAGAGATAAAAAAATGTTGATTTGATTTCTTTTTTTAAAATTAAATAGAAGCATACAACAAATGACTATCATAATTTAAAATACCGCTGTCTTTGTAACAACGCAGAGCAAAGCCTATTGATGCCTCGACTGCTCTGACAGAAACATATCCAGCTAGGAGAGGACTTCCAATGAAAAAAAGAGGATAGCAAAGGTGTCCATTTCCGTTAGACACCAGCTTGCCAGGAACCCTTTCTCCCACCGGCGCAGCAACTAGGGCTGAGTGAGCACCACTGCTTTCAAGCCCGACCAAAACTGGGGGCTTTCACATGTAGCTGGACCTCCCACATCCTCTGCCGAGCACGGCACTGCTCCAGAAAGGTGCCCCGGAGGGGCGAGGAGGGCTGGCAGGCCAAGGGGGCAATTTAGCCTACTGTAAGACGCTTTTCATAGAATTGCATGGCAATTGCAGAAAATGCGTTCTGATTCAGTATTTAGGTTGTAATTGGATTTACCCAGGAAAATCGTTTTGGATTTGGTTTGACAGGGTTTGAATTGCAAAACAAGCCCTGCAACTACATTAATCAAGTCAGCCTGCTATGAGCATGACAGCCTGTTTTGCTACAGTGGGACTTTTTTGTTGGTAGGCTCAAGTGCCAAAATAAGCAGAAATGATGTGCTTATTCTCCAGGGGCAAGTATAGGCCAGTGTGTTTTCAGTTCACCATTTGAAGGCCTACCCACAAAATGATACAGGTGTCGGCCCCCTCAGGAGCTCCCTGCAGCATGGGAACTCCTTGCGTGTGCCTGTGGAGCAGACAGCCATTGTCTCCGGCTGCAGCCCCCCTGCATGGGAAAGCTCAGTTTGGCTGTGTGGCTCCTTCATTTTCTGCCTTTTCAGAAAGCCTGAATCGCCACAACCCCGTAGCTTGCGATCCACAACCAAAACTGAAATACGTCTAGAGTGGGGATGTTTACTTAGGGCGCACTGGTGCTGCCCAGCCCAGCAGAAGACCCCTGACAGCAACACGCTGTTCCCCTTCCCAGCGCCGGGGCCAGGGAATTGCTCTGGCAGCCATTTTACCCCTGTCTGAAGGACTCCACGCATCTTCCTCTACTACATGCTTGGGAATTCATAGAAGCATAGAATCATTTTGGTTAGAAAAGACCTTGATGATCATCATGTCCAATCATTAACCTAATACTGCCAAGTCCACCACTAAACCATGTCCCCAAGCACCACATCTACGCGTCTTTTAAATACCTCCAGGGATGGCGACTCAACCACTTCCCTGGGCAGCCTGTTACAGTGCTTGTTAACCCTTTCTGTGAAGAAATTTGTTCTTATATTCGTGCGCATGGTGTGAGAGGTCTGTTCCTGTGCTGGAAAACTACATAATAGTCTCTCTTCTTACTTCATTATAAGGAAAACTGGGGAGCTAGAGCCTGTGAGTGACCCAAGAGGAGGTAACGGGGCCCATCCCCACTAAAAAAAATCAGATAACACTTCTCTAACATAATAATAAGCCCTTATGTAAGCACTTTTGATGTGAATGTTCACAGACAAGAAAAGATCTTTGCCAAGGTCCTGTCCTGAACCCCTTAATTAAAGGAGTAGTCCTGTTAATTTCATAAGATTACTTGCCTAAATATGTACCACTCCTGTGAAGAAAGTGGTGTATTATTTAGCCCTAAACAAATTAGGCTATGCTAAGCAGATTGACAGGTGAGGAGACCATTAAAAGATGAAAAGGCATCACAGAGTCTGTCTTGTTTTGGATGTTTGTTTGATTATTCTTTACAAGGGTACAGAGTGGAAGACTGTCACTTTTTTTTTTTTTTATCAAAAGTAATCCACCCCTCTCCTAACCTTTATTTTAGGAGGCTAAATAAGCCAATTTATGGAAATGTCTTTGATTTGCAACTTCCTCTCTGAGAGCAGTTGCAGTAGGTCCCCAGGAGACTCTGTCTCCAGAAGGCCTATGTCCCCCAAGTACCCCGGCCTGCTCGCTCTCCCGCGTTCCTCCGGTGGTGCAGGGACACCTGAGATCATCTAGGAAGCTTCTCCCGCTGGACCAGACAGCCTTCTGGGAGAGATCTGTGCTGCTTCAGGCCAAGCTGGATAAGCAGCAGCTAGAAAACAAAACTTCCTCCAGCAGTATTTAGGTGCGCTGGTGGCACTGTAAAATAAAAATCGGAAAGGGAGCACAATCATTTCTATTTAAATCATGGTTGCAGTTCCTCATAATTTTCTGTCTAAAGGCACATTTTAAAAAAGTTCAGGCAATGTTTTTTTTTTTCTGCAGAATCAGCTATAGGGCCTCAATGCTGGGGTAGAAATAGAGAAGTTTGCGCTCAGCCAGACAGCAGAGTGCCTCCGCGTGTCCCCATGAATTTTGGGTTTACTTCAGCTGAATGATAAGTCTTTGAAAACCGGATTTAAGCATGGTCATTGAGGAATGTTCATATAAGCACCTGCCAACAACTGCTAAAAGATCTGCCCTCTGCTTTTTACCTTGCTTATCTGCACGCAGGTGTTCATAGAGCTCTCAAGCCAGACAGGTCCTACATCCAAATATTTTTATCAAAAAACATTCCTTAGAGAAAAAAAATAGTGTTATGTTTTTTCCCCTTCTTGAAAATTTGTTTTTCAGTTCAGTAAAGACCAGGGATGTTACTAGCTGGTGGTAGTACTTTATCTTTCCTTTGTCACCTCTGACTACTCAGAAGCTGTCACCTTCTACCAGAGTCTCACGGTATCATATTTTGAAAGTTGAAGTGTTTTTTGATGAAAAGGACTTTATAAATATATTTAATAATTTATTCTAATTCAGTGAGAAAAAATGTATTGTATCACTTGTTTCACTAAGATGTGAGCCTCAGTAATAACTTAATCAATCATACAGTGTAAGAATATAAGCTTTGGTTTCTAAAGAAGCTGACAAATCAAGCCTAAATTAATGGGAACAAAAGATATATTTATCTAATTGTCTTTCTGCACATTTACTTTCTGTAATTGTTTGGGCTTTGTTTCATGCACTTTCTCTGTTGGTGGATACTGTGAAGGATGCAATGATAGAGACTGAGGAACTCTTCCACAGCATATACTAGTGGTGCTTCTTACGTATACCAGGCATATAATTTAGTGAATGTAGGTTTTTAGATTAAAACACAAATTTGGGTATTTAAGGCAATATAAGTAAAAAGCCCTTCAAGGTAACCAAAAGACTCCTTTTTAATTATAGCTTTATTATCACAGGTTTATTAAAATAATTCTCAGAGAAATTAATTTTCTTCCAAGGAACAGAACACTGAATTAAAAGAAAAGTAATTCTGAATCATGTTCTAAGATACCCAGTAGTGGTTAAATTTAATCAGTAAGCATTGCATCTAATGAGTCCAGTTGCAGAGCTACCCAATTAATGTATCCTTGTTATGGTGGAGTTAGTCTGAATTAAATGCATACTACCAAGAAGGAACTAGCTATTTAATCAGCTCTGTTAAGACACTAGGTTTTTTAACCTGTTACTACCTAAAGCTGCTACGTAATGATGAAAATATATCTGTCAATAAAGACAGTAACTTGATATCAAAGACTAAGATATCTGTTTTACTACAAGTATCTAAACAGCATGTAATTTCTCTTAAACAATTACAAGGTAAATTTTCCTTGGTATTGGTTTATCCTAACTATTTTTTTTTAAAAACAAAACAAATAACAATGGAAGGAAGAAATGCTTGAATGAGTGACTTTGACAAACTAAAACTAAAGAAATCTTCTTAATTTAACATTGTTGAACGGTTTGACTGGCAAAGCAGCTTGGAAACCAGTGTAAGAGAAACAGAAATTTTAAAAATGCTGTATGCTTTAAATAAAACATAAAAACATTTTGTGTGTATGTGTGTGTGGGGAGGACCATTACACATAAGTCAGTGTTTGATATATGGCATATAATTACAGGAAGTTTGTAGAAGGTGTCATGATACCTGTCAATTATCAGCAGGCAGAAAATGCAGATAACATACATAATTCATCAGCATACTGCCCTTTGTTGTTAAGCCGACTGATTTAGCTCCGTAACATAACTGCTTATTCAAAACAAGACATTTAAATTCAAATGAAACACTGTTACCTCTTCAAAAGATGTTCAGTTATTATACTGATTCATATGTACATATATGCATTGCTAAATGTTAGCAAGGAACACTACAACTACACAATTTATACGTGCACACAAATCTGTTGTATTATAAGGAAGAAAAGAGGTGTTATCAATATCAGTCAGCCCTTATATTCTTGCATGAGACAATCTGCTAGCCAATTCTGACTTTTAAGAGAAAACATTTAACAATTAAAATTATTTTAATGTTCTTAATATTTTGTTATTTTTTCTGCTAGTTTGACACAAATTATTTTAATACTTGCAAATTTACTTTAAAATTGATTAAATAAATAGTGCAGACATCAATTCAGCTTGATTTCTCCTGCTATAGCCTTTAATTGTGCCTGTTTTAAGTCAGATATATCTTAATAAAAAAGCTATCTATCTAGATAAGGGTAAGCACTGATCAGATACTGTGTGGAGGATTTTTGTGCATTCTTCTGAGTAGGAGTGCCCTTGCTTAAAATTAAAAAAGTAAAAGACCAACATCTACCAAGATTAAAAAAGCCTAATAGAAATATGGACGTTCTGGAAATGAGTAGTATTCATTTCGTGGGTATGAAGAGACAGAAAACAATGCAATGTTTGCAGGGAGACAGATCTGAGATACAATAAAAATTTTTGTACAGTATAAAAAACATAAAAAGGAAAGAAACGAACTGCTTGTATTTACTATTTCAGAATATGAGGAGAAGGCACATTGTGAAATCAAAAGGATATCAAATAGGAAACTCATCAAGGGAAATGCCTTCTACCTAAAAGAAAAGCTTTCGCAGTTGTGAGTTCACTCCCACAAGGTGAGGGGGAGCAAAAAGCTCTTTTGCCTAAGTAGGATTTCTACAAAGTTTGAACCGTTATGAGTGATGAGTGCATTCATACCCATCTATAAAGGAAGCTGTGAATGTTCTTACAGTGTACGAAGGTCCGTGCTACTGTACCAAAGCTGCCACTGTCTGGTGGACACATTCACCTTATGAGGAAGTTGTCTGCATGTGCCTGTGCTGGGTCTGATTATGGATAAAACCATAGAATCATATAATCATTCAGGTTGGAAAAGACCCTTGGAATCATCGAGTCCAACCATCACCTCTACTCTACAGTTCTCCCCTACGCCATATCCCCCAACACCACATCTAAACGAGTCTTAAACACATCCAGGGGTGGTGACTCCACCACCTCCCTGCGCAGCCTATTCCAGTGTCTGACCACTCTTTCCGTGAAGAATTTTTTCCTAATGTCCAGCCTAAACCTACCCTGCTGCAGCTTGAACCCATTCCCTCTTGTTCTATCACTAATTACCTGTGAGAAGAGACCAGCACCAACCTCTCTACCTGTGTTATTACTAAATAAGCATAAAAACCTTCCACGAGGCAAATCCTTTCTATTCAGAAGATTATTTTCCTAGGAAGAATAAGAAAATCTAGTGAACCATATGACATGTAGAGGTGCGTAACACGGAAGAGATCTGAAAAAGAGAAGTAAGGTAGAAGAACGGGCAAGAGATCTCTTTTCTCCTGCTGGGCTGCAGCTAACCAGATGCTCCCTGGTAGCTTGGCCTTGGCCTTTAACCCTTTCCAAGCTTCTGTATTTCCATTACTAGCCTTGAATGAGGCCTTGAACAAGAATAAAATCTCTCACAGCTGAAGGGAGATATTAAATCCTACCAGTTCAGACTCATAAAATGTTTTTGGGTTAAGTTTTCAAAATGCTGTTGATGGGAATAGCAAAAGAAGCAGCAACTAATTACATCCCAGTTTACACAGTTTAAAAAAAGGCAGGACAGGCTGCAAAACTGGCTTTTGAGGGAGGAGCTCAGGCTGACTCCCTTCCCCACCTCTGAAGCTTCCCCTGGAGCCCAAGTACTTCCCTCCGCAGCTGTCACGGTGTTTATCCCTGCCGTGTGGGTTCTGGAGCCAACTGGTAACTCAGTAGCTGGGGCATCCTTTGGCTGGACAGGAGGAGAAGTTGCAGGTACTGAATCTCATGTTATATCTATCATCCAAACTCATCTCTGACATAAGATGCTCTCTATTTGTTATAGCAAATGGAAAACTGAATATCCATAATTAAGATCAGGTTTTGGATATGGCACTTTGGTTAACTGCAAATAAATTCAAATCAATATGTCAGCATGTAAAACAATACAAAGTGTGGCCATATTTATGTCCAACATATAACATACTCTATTTATCTATCCATAGTACCATTGCAAAAAGTAAGCAGCATATTTTGAAGCACATGCAGAATAAAGAGTCAGTTCTCATAAGTAGGTAAAGCTATACTCAAACATATGTGCTGCATAAACAAAATATTTATTGTACTCACAAATCATCTGCATACCCTAAATGTAAAAATGACTGTACTACTGGTTATTTCCCCTGAGTACACATAAAATATTGCCAAAGGGCAGAACATTACCAGACTAGTTCAACCACACCTCAGGCTTCCTGCAGGCTCAGGGAGACAATGATCTCCATGTATTTATTTGTCTTTGTTGCCCTTTCTCTCACCCCTGGTGATTACTTCACACACATGGCCGCTACATGGGAACAAGGTGGCAGGAATATGAGGAATGTAAGAGCAGGAAAGCAGCTGCAGTTGGGGATGGGCAGAGGACATTGTCCCTCTGTAGTGAGATGGAGTTACCCAAATATGTGGACAGTGGTCCAACAGCAGTGAGGGTAAAGACCCTGGGAGGCTGAGAAAACAAAGGAAAAGAAAAGTTTGGGGAGGTCCTTGCTCAAGTTTTGCCACCAACCTATAGACAAGGACACTTCTGCTGCGCTTGATGGTGTTTTATTTACCTAGGGTCAGCCGGGTAATTTTTATCATGCTTCTGTTTGCACCTCCAAAAGCCTTCTGAAGGGCGAATGTGTTCCTTTCACATGTACTAGGCTCTGCTGGGTGATACAGCCACAGCTACTGTCCAAAGTAACTAACCCACGATCCCCTTAACAAGTCCCATGACTGTAATAGAACCCGACACATATCGCCAAAATACCCTTCCCAATTTGGGATTGTAAACACCTAGTTTCTTTCGATTGGTGGCTCGTAACTCATTCTTGTTCACACATTTCAAAGAAAATTTGACAATGGAGGAAAAAGCAAAAATACCTCTCCTGCCCTCTTTCCAACACCATCACACTTGGGAGAGTTTAGGGCTTAGTACTAGCTAGAGATAAAGTATGTAGTAGGGCATTAAAGAGAGGGGATGATGCAGAGGAAACACAAAACCATCAGCCCTAAAGATGTAAAAGATGACCTTTGGGTAGCAGCTTATCTCCTAAAATCCAGTATTCTGTCATTTATCAATGCTTCTAGTCATGCATACCAGGAAAAGTGACTTCTAGGTCTAGATGAATGTACAGTCTTTGCAAGGTGTAAAGACAGTCAGATAGTCAGACCAGTGATTTCTGAGGAACAAGCTGGAGTTTATTCTTTTTATTGCTGACCTATTAAGGATGGTTTTTGAGCATGCACAGAAACTTCTGTCATTCTCTAAAGGTGCCCCCACCTGGGTAGCAGTCATGGAGTATGCCCGGGCCAGGACTAAATGTGATTTATAGAAATGGTGATGTTTTTAGCTACACCCTGTTGTTACTAAAAGAAAGAGCACAATTGAATACAACTTTTAAAGCAACAGGAGAAATTTGATACTTTACGGCACAAACAGTTCTTTACAGGCAAAATTGCATAACATAGTCTATCATATAAAAATGATGATTTGTTCTGTGTGGAGAGTTAAATCAACAGCTGTAAATAAAGAAGACACATTTTCTTCAAACATATCGTGACAGGCATTTTATTTACAGTATCACATTCTGGAATAGGTCAGAGACCATGTTTTCCATGAAACACTTTACAAATTCTTGACATATTCTTGATACAAATAGTTGATATCCGTGCAATCTCACATTATCTACAAGTTCAAATTAATACCGAACATCAAGTAATATTCATACGGCTTGAAGATGAATACAGAAATCGAAACCAAAACACACTAAAGCGACAAACCTAAGTAACTTCTCTAAAATATTGCATATGTATAATATATGTAACGTACATGGTCAGTATAAAGATATGACTAGCTTCTAGCAGAGACAAACTCACTGAAGGAGTGTTGGCTTTTGGGTCTGCCAGCAAAGTTGTTGTCAAGGACTATGGCAGTGTCTGTTCGACTCTCATTTTTGATAGAATACAAGTCACAATCCTAGTTACTCAGGGGCAGGACAAAATACTTTAATTCTCCAGCATGCAGTGGTTTGCTGGCAGCTGAGTAAGAGGTATTAAGATAGCTAGACTCAGACACACACTAGGCATTTATCATTTTTTCAGATTAGTTAAAGTAGCAGCTGCTTTTTATTACAAAGTTTTCAGATGCAGAACTTCAGACGGCATAAATTATCAAATCCATTGAAGTCAACTAGAACTATGATAATTTACACCAGATGAGAATCTAAGCTATCATTGGAGATACAGCCTCATGACAGGAATCTTAAATGAGAAATGCTGCCTCGTGGATATAGCAAAAAGTCTGGAAAATCATTTGATCTGATTGTGTCAGTCAGCCCATATGTTAAAAGCAAGGTGCGATAGTCTGGGGAATGCCTGCCAGTTTGTGGATACGATTTCATTGTAATTTAAAGTGCAGATTAGACTCACCATTTTGTAGCAGAAACGAGATTACATCTATGGAGCTGAAAGAGCCTTGAAGATCTCAGCCAGGAATACTTTCAGCCTGGAAGAGCAATTAGATTGCTGCTACAAACAGCTACCCATTATGACAGCACTTTGACATAACCCTGGTGCGTATCCCAGGGAAATCTCAGGAGAAGTCTGAAAGACTTGGTCTCTTTCGGAAGAGAAACCTCCTTCAATGCAAAGACAGAAAGCAAAACTGGGGAGAGGAGGGTGGAGAAGGTTTTGCCTCCTTCCCCCACAGCCACAGATCAAAATTTGTTTCTTCAGATGCCCATGAGAAAGTGGGGCAATGATGGTGAAGTGTAGTTGTGCATAGACCAGCAACTGCCGTGCTGCTTTGCAAGGTCTCTGCTTGTGATTTTGTTGGAACACAAACAGCAGCTCCTGAGACACAAGACTCCAGTAGGACAAGGCAGAAATCAGCCGTGGAGGTGTGAGGTACTAAGCCATCTTCTCATGGCAGCTGTACTTTGGAGCCTCCGGTCTCAGTGAGAGTTGCCAGGCAGAGACTTCACCACGGAGGGGACACACAAAGAGCCAAAGTTTCAGACGATTCTTAAAAAGTACTCAATCCAAAACTGGGGTTCCTCAAGGCATGGAAACATAGGACCACTCACCTGAGAAGTTCAGGCATATGACGTAAGGCCTACCTAGAAATGTGGTGCTTTGCTTACCTGTAGGTTTCCAGAGCAGTTTAAGTGTAATCGAGCAGCCATCTGATGCAAAGATGGATGAGGAAGGAGTGACACACCACGTGTACTCCTCAATGAGTGGTGACCAGTGAAAGGACAAAGAACATGCAAGACAGTCGGATGAGAACGTAAAAGATAAAAACTACCCTTAAAAGAGAATAAAGAATCTCCTCAGTAGTAAAATACTGTTTGGGAGCTTAGTGAGAAACTGGCTTCATCTCAACAGAGGCTAAGCCCTGGAGCTACTGATGCCAAGGGCAGAAATGAGCGCAAGCTCCCTCCTGGTCAGGGCTGCAATGACAAGGTGACCAGCGAGGTGACTACCTACTACTTCCATGGCACTACTGTGCCTCTTCCTTCTCTTGAATTCTTGAGATCATGCAATTTATCAGCTTCTTCAACATGTGACAGGAAAACACAAGGTCCTTTGTGATGCTTTTTTCTTTTTTAATGCATCCCTTTCTTATCATTATCAAAGTAATTAAAGAAGTTGGGAGACTTGTATAGGATACCAAGGCCAACTTTGCATCAAAAGGCTGTTAAGAAGGATTGCTATCAGGTATAAGGTTTCAGCTTGGAGAAAGCTTAACAGAAAAATTCAGATGATCAGTCATAAAGAAAAATGAGTGGCAAGAAGATACAAATATCCAATTCTTGTTAGGGACTACTCGGAATGCTGATCTCATTCAAACATGCTCCCCAACTTATTTTAAATTTCTTACGTAATTATATTCTGTTTTCAAGTTCTTGTCACTGCACAGAGGTCCCTTTTGTATAAGTTCATATTCAGGTCGAATTCAGAGAGGCTTCAGAGCCATCAGAGACAAGACATTGTCCTTCTGCCGACGTGGTTTTGCCCCAAGCTGCAAGAAGGCTGAAGTAGCCATTGTAAGGAATATTTGCATTTCTTATTACTTGCAGAAGGGAAGATTTCAGCCAAGCAAGGATATAATTTTAGTTTTCTATGGACAAAGAGGGAATCGGTTAGCTGTAAATAATGATAACCTAATGTTACTAATTACTTCCGCACTTTCCATCTGAAGGACTACATATCACTTTACAAACAAGAGCCCAAACACAAATTGAAAGTTTTGGATAAGCTAAAAAATCAAGTATCAATATGGACATACCCTTGGTGCATTTAAAATCATACAGGTATACAAGAGTTAATACATGAGCTAAGACTCTTAATCCAAAACAGCATTCCACCTTCTGTCTGTGACCGCAAACGTATATAGCAGTACAGAATCAAGAGATACACTGCTAATTCAGAAGACTGTTGCTTAGAAACTGGAATAAACAAGAAAAAAAGATTCCTAAAATTCCACGTGTGGCTTCCTGTCCTCTGCGTACATCTTTAGAACAGGCTTTTATGCAGTCTGGATCCCTTGCCACACTATACCATTTACAGACGATTATGCCCTTTCTTAAATTGCTGCAGCTGCACTGAACCTACAGTACAAATGTTAGCATCCATAGCCAAAAAGCTGGATCATGAAGTAAGCCCACAGAAGAGCTGAAGGAAGAACCAAAACCACCTTGGTCCCCATCAGAGATGGGCTAGGACATCCACTGTGACCATCTGGGCTGATCTGTTTTGTCATAGGAATCCCTGAGATTTCCTGAACTACTGCTGAGTTCAGCTAGAATACGTCTTTCTTAGAAAGACATCTCTTGAGGTTAAAACTACTAGATATGGAAAACCTATTATAATGTTCATTAAACTGTTCCAATGGTTAACTCCTCATTATATAGGGAAAATTGTACCACTTGGTTCTAGTCTGATTTTTTTCAGTTTCAACATCCAGCAATTGGATCCTGTTATGTCTCTGTCAGCTAGATGGAAAAGCCAGGTATTAAGTTTCGATTTCACTGCAGATACTTTTGGACTGCAGTCAATACACTTTGATAAACCAAACAAAAACACTTCCTTGTATCACACCACATGAATCAATGATTTTTCTGGTTCTTCTCTCAACCTTTCCTGTCTATCAACAGCCTTCCTGAATCCTAAGCTGGACAAAGCAAACTCCAGCAAAAATTGTTTCACTGCCAACCACAGAACCAGTATTGTCTTTTTAGTCCTCAGAAATTTCTCTTTGTATAGCCAAGAATTCCGTAAGGCCTTTTGACCAAAACACCGTATTTAAGAGTTCATTCATTGTCACCTTCCTCAACAAATGTCTCTGCAACTCTTCATTCCTCCTCTAAATCCCCAAATAAAAACTTGTTAACAGAAGAAAAATTCCAGCCAGCATTTTCAGTTCTTAGGTCCAGCAAAACACAAATCTCTGAAGATGAAAAAGTCAACAGCAGCATTAACTTTGCTATAACATGACTGATGATTAGACTATGGGAATTATCTGCAGACGTGGCTTTATTCCTTTATTTGTTGCTGATGACATCAAGCCATGTGGTGTGGTCAACACGCTGGAGGGAAGCGATGCCATCCAGAGAGACCTGGACAGGCTTGAGAGATGGGCCCATGCAAACCCCATGTTCAACAAGGCCAAGTGCAAGGTCCTGCACCTGGGTGACGGCAATCCCAAGCACAAATACAGGCTGGGTAGAGAATGGATTGAGAGCAACCCTGAGGAGAAGGACTTGGGGGTGCTGGCTGATAAGAAGCTCAACATGAGCTGACAATGTGTGCTCACAGCCCAGGCGGCCAACTATACCCTGGGCTGCATCAAAAGAATCATGTCCAGCAGGTCGAGGGAGGTGATTCTGCCCCTCCACTCTGCTCTGGTGAGACTTCATCTGGAGTACTATGTCCAGCTCTGGGGCCCCCAACATAAGGACATGGACCTGTTGGAGCAGGTCCAGAGGAGGGCCATGAAGATGATCAGAGGGCTAGGGCACCTCTCTGATGAGGACAGGCTGAGAGAGTTGAGGCTGTTCATCCTAGAGAAAAGAAGGCTCTGGGGAGATCTTATAGCAGCCTTTTGGTACTTAAAAGGGACCTACAAGAAAGCTGGAGAAGGACTTTTTATAAGGGCATGTAGTGACAGGACGAGGGATAACAGTTTTAAACTGAAAGGGGGTAGATTTAGGTTAGATATTAGGAAGAAATTCTTTACTCTGAGCATGGTGAGACACTGGAACAGGTTGCCCAGAGAAGTTGTGGATGGCCCCTCTCTGGAAGTGCTCAAGGCCAGGTTGGATAAGGCTTTGAGCAGCCTGGTCTAGTGGGAGGTGCCCCTGCCCATGGCAGGGGGGTTGGAACTAGATGACCTTTAAGGTCCCTGCCAACAGCTGTACCAATAGATGTGTTCAGAAATTATCTAGAGCAATTTTGTAGAGCTCTAAGTCTTGATACTAGTGAATCTGGGAGAGACAAAGAACAATGAGCACACAGAAAGAATAAGACATACTTTTTTGTTGAGCCCCGCTAGTTTTAAGGTTGCCTTGTGTAAGCTGGGCCGGTTAGAGAGCTAAAAGACCTCCTGTCATGGGGACTGTCTTCACAGGGGAAAAACATGGTCTGGAAACTTGCTGATGATTAGATCATAGAGTAGTTTTGAATGATAGCAAATATACATACATGTGAAAAGGCTATGCAAGGCAGAGAAACGGTAACAGAAGTAGGATGCATGTATGGTATAAGACATATTTAAAAAGACTGGGTAAATGTTCAAAAGCAGAGTAAATCTATAGCATGAGGATGTTCTAGGACTACTCTGAGATGCCAAAATAAAATTGTGTAAGCATGAACTGAATGCTTTAGAGATGATCAGAGCCATATACAAGGAAACCCAGGAAAACAAACTGGAGGCTTAGACTCCCCTGAAACAAAAGGCTGTGTTTGCTACATAAATTTATTTTGAGAACTCCTTGCTCAACTGACCTTCAATGGCTCCAAATTTGAGTGTCTTCATCATTCTTGATCTCTGGTATTTGGTGGGCAGACCAAATGTGCAGGTAAAAAGGACAGTTTGCTTTCACTGTTCACAGATGTATTGCTTAATAGTTAGCCACAAAACACTTGTCTGCTTGCACCCGACTTATTAAATAAAGTCATCTGGACTGCATCAATGACTTATCTTTGTTGCTTATTACATCCCCAGTCTTTTTGGGTCATCTATGAGTATCATTAATAATTTTGTACAATCTTTGATGTAACTTAAACACTAAAAAACACATGGCAAAAAGCAGTTCCTAAAATAATGCTAATATAACTGCTCAGTTAGAATCCTCCACTTACTATGTTGGTTTTGCCTGTCAGTTAACCAATATTCTACTAATTAACAGGTCATATTGATTAAGTTATCATGACATATAAAAAATGTCATGCAGTGGCAAGTCAAAATGTTTGGAATAAGTCTAAGTATTACATAAACACCAGTATTATGTAAACACTGTATTTTTTATCAAGTGTGCTGTTCAGTAAAACTGTGGTCAGGTCTGCTTTCCATATACCAATATTGACCAACATTAGTTCTACTGCTTTCCTTTTATAGCTTATCTATCAGTTATACATTTTTTGCCTACATGGATACTAGCCAATAATCATCTGGATTGCCCTCTTTACCTTTTTTACTGCCAGTACCTTAAACTTCGTCAAATCCTCTGGATTGTCCTTCCCAGTTTCAAATTTATTGAAAACAAACAGTAGTAACACAGCTGTCTGGTCAGTTTGAATATATCTGAAATGTGCTACTTTAAACCTAGCTCTGATGGCTGACACGCTCCTGAGTTGCTGCTGAAAAAGGATGTGTTTTCTCACCTTGTGAAGTGATAGAAGTTTGGGGGTTACCCATATGCTTCAAACATAGGAAAAAACCATGTAATTATTCAGTCTTTTCTGTTTTACTAGCAACATTTCCATGATTTCTATAGATCGGTATGATTCTTAGGACTAGCATAACCCTCCGTAAATGTACCACTTCTAGCCATGAGTGGAACAAGGGACATGAATGATGCTGTGTTCTTTGCAGACGTAATTGCCATTTACAGCACTGACTCATGGGAAGCAGCAACTCTACATAAAATCTTCCATCAGACTGGCTGATGTGTTATCCCAAGATGGTGTGTTGAGGCAATAAAGGGCAGTCACTGTTCTGAGCATCTGTTGAAAGGGCAGAGTCAGCTTAAAATCTCGCCAACTAACAAAAGTTAGTTAAAAGCGGTTCTATATTTTCCTACACATCTCCTAAACGACTTGTGAAGCTTACTTACAGAAACATGTCTTTCCTGCTATGTGACAGATGCACATGAAAGAAGAAACTGACACAAACAAAAACAGTGAAGTTAACCACAGATAAAAGTGCAGGCAGAATAACCAGGGAACTACTTTTGTTCAGCATTACTTGCAACAGCTGGTATGACTCAATGAGAAAGGTGTAGTTACGTTGACTCTGCTCCTTTCAGAAAGAAGTGACCTGTGGAGAGACATGAAGCAGCAAGCTATTATTCAATGCACCTTCATTCTGTCAGACCATAACTTCCCACATAAAAGATTTCTGCAAGAACATCACAACATGCAACAACAAAAAATACTTACTAGACTAAGTTTATCAACAGTTTATACCTGGGACAGCAGTGGACTAACTCAGATCTAGAATTTCCTTCTGTAACCCCCTCCTTATTCCCATTTACCCCACACCTTTTTTCTTTATATGCAGACAGTAGAACCTTCATCTTGTCTAGGAATTGCCCTTCTTAATTTGTTCTCCAAGTGAGCTTGGAAAAAAGATTTTGACTATCTTTGCACTATAGTCGAGCATAAAAGGCTAGCAGTATTTGTATTTTTTGAGTACTTCACAAAAATTATGGCCATTATGGGGTTAGTCAGAATCAGTACTAGCTATCAGTATTTATACCATTATGCTTTCACTCATCAAGGTAAGATCTATACAAAAGATACCACAAATACAATTGCTGAGATCAGCATAAACCAAAGTAGTAAACGTTGCATAATGTTCACTCTGTAGATGCTGGAGTGTATTTTCATCAAGACTGTAGTTTGAAACATAATTTTTCAGTTCTCAAGCTACTTTCAAACAGTTGTCTTCTGAATGCTAATTTCAATATCATGTTGGCAGATCCGTACGGAGCATGTCATGAATGTTGCTATGGTTATACTCTCCATTTAGTAAACAGTATGAAATAAACCCATATTCAATGGCAATAATGCAACTTAGACTAATCCCCAGGTGCTCTTTAAGTGGTTCCTCTTCATTTACACTTCTTAAAATCTGAGTAAGCAGAGATCGCAGTTTCATTTCCAAGTTGCTAGTATAGGGGACACCTTCCCTTTGAAGAAGTGCTCAAAATCAGCAAGCGATTTTTCATTCCTAGGACCATCACTGCAGACACAGCAACAGATTCTGAGCAAAGGGAAAAAGTTGCCTTCTTCCCCTTAGCAGATGTGGTGGCTGCGACTCATCAGTACCAGATGGAGGTTGTCACCACAGCATCAATTATTGGGAGACAAAACTGCAACTTTTGCAAGGCCCAGAGCTACTTTAGGAGGGTTTTCCTGATGCTAGAATCAGTCCAGGGTGGATCCAATTTCCCTGGCAGTAAATGCCATTTAGAGGGTGGAGTTGGCAAGGGACTGGGTTTACACATTCATCCTTCAAATCTTACTGGCATTAGTTCTGCCCTTTTCTTCCTCAGTTCTTCCACTCCTAACTCATATCTTGGTGACTTCTCATTTTCTTTTTAAAGAAGAGATCTCTAGCATTCCTAATGAGCTTCATAAGCAGCCATTCAACTGTAGCCAGTAAACTTTTGTTTTGAAAAACAAAAATCAAAGCCTTTACGTTTGCAGAGATGAACTGAAAGGTGAGAGTGGTGTGCAAACCAAGGCAGTACTAGTTGTCCAAGTATGCATATGGAGAACTTTGGTATCTGCCCTGCTGCCCTGAGCACAGCAAAAACTGTGTCCAGGCTTTGCTGCTGCTGCTGTTCAGAACCACTGAAACCAGGAAGAACGAGGTTATTTTTGTGCTGTCTGTAACAAGGCTCTGAGAACAACATATTAAAATTACTAATGGGGAAGCAGTTCCAAGTTAGGGTACTGGAGAGATTCTCCCATCTGCTCAGATTGGGGAACCTTCACTACAACTGGATGAACTCAGAGGCTCCGCAGAGACCTGTCCCTGCCCAGAGGCTCCATTTTTTTGAACCACTAAAAAAACCAAAGTATTTTACATGAACATACCAGAAGAGATTTCTACCCTTCCTGCACATGGATCACAACATCTGCAGGATGACCAATGGTGACATCTGCCTAAGCTTGCAGTAACAGTATCTCCTGGAGTGTTTGAACCACACCACACACAGTGCCTGCATCTATTCCCTTGGAAGGGCCCCAACACAGACCAGCAGAGGACAGTGTCTAGCTGTAAAACAGCTGTCCCACAAGTCCTGCCTAATTTACAGAAGCAAAGAAGCATGGATATGTATTAAGTATCAAGGAGTCCCTTCCTTTTCAGTAGTAAAACTGTGACATTCTTCCTACTCCTAATACCCCCCTGGAAGAGGCTCAAAGCACTGACTTTCCAGAAATATAAGAGTACATTGTGCCACTGTTATTCCAAGGGGCCAAGTGCAGCAGAGGCGTATCTCTCAGCTCATCTTAATCCCTGGAGCACAAAAGAGGAAAAAGAAGAATGCTCTCCCTTTCTATCCAGAGCAACTTCAAAAGTTAGATGATGTTATTCAGAGGAATTTCAAATGTTAGATGTGTTTTAGTGACAGGTCAGTAGAGAGGAAAAAAAAAAATATCCCTGCTCCAAGAAAGGGATTCCAGTGAAACCTTTGAAGCTACTGAAGTAGAAGGAAGTACTGGTTTCTCTGACAAAATTTCACTGCAGAGCTCTAACCATAGCTCACCCCTATCTTCTGAATTTGATTACAAGGCTTAGCTTGAGATATTAGCTCCGGTGCAACTTCCAAGACTACAGGACAGGAAGAACAGGAAGAAGGAAGGTGAGCAGGTAGAAGGTCTATGGGGCATTAGTCGGGACAGAACAGTACGGTGTACAATGACCTGACAGCACCAAAGTATGGTCAAAGGAAGATGGGAAAGAGAAAGAAGGGATAGAAACAGGCAAATAGACAATGAAAATACTTACAGATGGGGTATAAAATAAAGGTGAAAGTGTATCAGCATCACCCAAGATATATGTCGGTAAGCTGTGTTTAACTGTGGGAGCTGACTGCGCCAAAGGGAGGTAGTATTCCACAGCTCAGTCACTCAGTGTTGCAGGAGTAACTTGGTAAACCAAGGACACATCAGTGTAATTAGCACGTGGGCTACAAAATTTTAAATACTTTCTAAAGGCCTGCACCAAATGCTCAAGTTTTACTTACTTTACCCAACATGCAAAAGTACTTAAATGGCATTTTGCTTAAGGTTGGAGTTGACATAAAATACTGCTATACAGACACAAATAGAAGATTAAATTGGGGGGGAGGGGCAGAGAGGAGGGGGAAGAAGTGAAAACAACTCCCCAAAACATTATACCCTGACATGGGGTCTTTAGTAATTATTCCTCAATGCATAGTCCTCTTTGACCAAATGAAACTTAACCAGATGGCACAGCATCATTTTTCTGACATACAGGAAAACCTCAGTCTCTAATTTCATAGTGTGTCTGAATTATACAGAAGCCCTCATATTCAGAACACTACCTTGTAAGCTTGTCTCTGATACAATCCAAGAAAAGAGTTGTCTGCAAATCCTGATGGGTGTTTCAGTCCCAGCAAAGCTACAGGCAGGTTTGCAATATCGTTCAAACACTTGTAAAAGAAGAATTTAAGTACCAGTGGGAATAAAATTTTAAATAGACTTATCTTAAAGTCCAGCTTAGTTTCCCCAGCTTGCTAAATGCAATCACTGGTGACCACGTTAGGGGAAGCAGACATTGTACCCGAGCTTTTTGAAAGAATGCCAGTTGTTTAAACAGGAAACATTTAAGTGTTGCTTAGCTGTACCTGCCTCCATACCTTCTGCAGGTGCTCAGTTATAATTTAGGAAGGCAGGGAAGTTCACAGAAGACTGGCAAATATCCGAAGTGATTGCTGGCCAGTTAGCTTTACTTTCCTCTTCCTTGCACTGCTGTCTTGGGTGTGCTGGTGGAGACACGGAGGCACCAGCACAGCAAGGGTCCTGCTGACAGGTACCACATCTCTAGAGCGCATAGGCAGTCACTTCAGTTTTAGGCATATGTAAGCTGTTCCCTTGTAAATGCAGCTCTCTTGCCATCATGAACGAATCTGGAGCTGAAAGAATCTTCTTGAAATGGGAGAAAGAGCATTTTGGGGAGGTTTTTTTTTGGTTGGTTGGTTGGGTTTTTTTGCTTAAAGACATTCAGCCAGCACTTAGCATCTTAAAAAGTGCACTTCTGAGAATTATAGTGTATGCTGTTTGTCCTTCTTTGCCACAGGTGAAAATCTGGATAAGCAATGCCTTTTGTTCCCAACATTAGCAGATTGAGGTTTGCATGCCCTTCTCCCTGCAGAGTTTCTGACCAAGAATTATTATGTTGCCTGCTACAGCAAAGCAGTTATTTGGTCTACTGCAAAGAAGTTTGAAGTAAAGTGCAGTTTAAAGGCAGGAAGCCCAAGAAAATGAAAAGGAGGTTTGTTAGTACAGGGTGCTTATCCACAAGAAGGCAGTCCAATATTGTTTCCTTTTAGACCACGAGTCCACTTAACTTTCTGTACACTGTATGTGCTGAGGTGTTCCTATACGTGCTGGTAGACTGATCAATGGCATTTTGCACCTGATTAACTTCTGAACTGGCTTACAACATTTTTGGTGGAGGAATTCTGACCAGAAGAATACAGAGCTTTGAGGAATGTTTTTTTTTTTTTTTTTAACCACTTTACCACAATTAAGTATATGTACTTGCAGTAAAGACAGAAAATACCTATACGAAAGGTATTTTAAAACCTGAAGTTTTCACCAAATTTATTTCAATATTAGAAAAATATAATCCTTTAAAAATAACATTTACAAAATCTTGTGAGAAGAATAACACTGTTTTTACTTTGAGTGTTCATGAATTCTGCAACTCAGATCAACAGAAGGTCACAACAAACCCAGACAATGTCAAATCTAGATTCCTCTCAGAGACAGCATTTTCTGCTTTTGACTTTTTGCAAATGGTAAGCGAATAAGTTAAAACTCTGAAGAAGGTGAGTCACTCCTGCTCCTCTATTCCAAGATTTTGAAATTCTGAACCCTCTAAATCAGTTCAACGTGTTTAATTTTAAGAAGTCACTTGCACGTTATCATTTTACTTGCAACAGTGATGCTTTTATCCTTAGTAACTTAGCAGTGAGCTAAACTGTCCCAACAGATACCCCAACATAAGCCTCCTTATAAGGAAGAAATAATTTATTCCCATGGTCTATTCTCAATAAATGTAAACTGAATGTGCTCATTCCTTGAGGAAATACAGAGCAGCATTAATTCACACAGCTCTGGGACTCTGGCACACACAATGCCCTCCCCTTCAGTCCATCTCAGAATGACTTCATACATCAAGTATCAAGCCACAAAAAGGCAGCGTACACAGAAATGAATGTCAAGAGGATTTAGCTCAAATTAAGATGTTTGTCTCTTTTCATTATTTTAGGAGACTCGTAAAGCACGCTTAGTATTTTAAGAACATTTTTCTAATAGCTTTTAGATTCTAGTCTCTGACTCCAGTTTTGGAATCATCACGGAATTTAATTAGAATAAAAAGCTGCACTTTGAAAGGTCTCATTCAGTGCTGCTGTCTTATTTTCACTTTAATGAGAGACTCTGAAGAGCTGGCAATATTTATCCTAGAGTATTTGATTTAAAAGGCTAGTAAAAGGCAAATGTTCTTTTTTTAACTCCTTAGATTAAAAAGAGTTTATGAACATAACGAAGGAAACTATTTTAAGGAAACATTGTAAAACTGAAGATATTGACCAACTACACTGTTTTCTTCATTGACCAAACTTAAGATGATAACTTCACTGGCACTCATCAGCACTATCCGTTTTTCCTGTATTTGAATTTCCAGAGTCACCACACGGCAAAGTGCAAGGACATTCACCACCTCTACCTACAGCAGTGTTTTTCCAGGCTTTCAAATGATAAATTCGATATCCATAAAACCTGTAACTTACAAGAACTGAAATGCCTAGTTATCTAAAAAGGCTTAAAGAAACAGGATAAAAAACACTTGGTTTAGCATTGTAAATTCATCTGTTTCTATAGGCCAATCAGTCTTTCTTGCATTTGATTATTTTAGTTCTGTCACCTCAAATAATTTTTCTTGTGGTTTTTTTTTTTTCTTAAAGCTCTAGCTCTGAGAACCCACTAGTCTCCCTTCCCAAGTTTCCTCCTCTTCATCCCTGACCCCCTACCCTCCCAGCGTTCAGAAATATTTTATGCAGCACATGAATACAGATTCTTGTTCAGCTTCAGTGCAGGAACGCTGAGTCTCATCTTTCCAGATAAGTTTTAACCACCAGGGTGACTTGTGTTGGCCAGCATTAGGTCGTCTGCCATCCATTTTTCTACATTTAGACCATTGTTTGCTTCATACAAAGACGACTGCGCAGCTCTTTTAAATTAGCACAACTGGTAAAACACTGAAGCCCTTTAGATTTAATGTAACGAGCTAAAATGACTACAAGTGGCCTAACACTTTAAAACATTATTAAGGAATTTCTCTGATGGTGTACAAGGATTTTTTCCAAGCTGCTCATAGAATAGCCCTTGACTACGTGCAAGAAGTTAACCAAGTTATTTGCAGCCATTCCTTTGTGTAGCTCTGGAATACAGATCTCCCAAAACCATGAGGCAGAAAAAGAGGAAAAGAATGCTCTTCTCAGCAAGGTCTTTCTGCAAGAACACCCACTGAAAAAAAAACCTAGATAGAAATCAAAAACCAGTTCAGGTGTGGCTTTAACACACATTAATTTCTTCCCTGGAGTTAATACATCTTCCCATTTGCTTTCAGAAAGTTAAAGGGGCTCAAGGGGCAACACTGGCAGGAAGGACAAGGGAACTTTAGCCTCAGATGACAATGTGCAAGTCGTTATGGGGCTACACCAGCACAGAGGGAGCCAAAGGAGAAGTACACCTGCTGCTTATGGCGGAATGTCGAGAGCAAAGACACCATTACCTCGCCAAGGACTCCCTCACTCAGAAATAAAAAAGCTTCACCAGCGTCCTGTGTAGCTATTAATATTCATAGACCTAATGGGAAGTAGCCATTCCTCCTAAGTGGTAGACGGATGAAAGAGGTGGATCTGTGGGCTCTTCCACCTGCTTTTCTCTGGGATTTCTTAAGTTAATTTAATAATTTCGGCCCCAATCTGAAAAGAAGGACTAAGTTGAGAAAACTGACACATGGGCTACTTCTGCTTATTATGGATGTTTTGGTGTTCGTTGGCATTCCTCTCGCTCTTCTTATTCCTTAATTTTTACTGTAAAGTTTCTTTACTGTAATGGGAGGAATTCTTCCAGTGGCATTAGTGTGCTACTTTTATTGCAGCAGGTGGCTAGGACCTGGTAAAGAACAGCCATTGCCCAATTTAGAAGAGCATTTTTCCTGGCTTCCTAGACACTTGCTTAAAACAGAAATAGTGCTAGAACAACACAGAAGAAAAGTTGCTTTGAGAAGCGAACAATTATTAGCAAACAGTAAGTGATGGGGTGAAAGTTATATTTAATTTTCCTCTGCTCTCATACACACGCTGTCATGAAGTTTCTTTTTTACCTTCTACATATTCTATTTCTCTGCTCTCAGAAATACTGAAATCAATAGCATATTAATAGTAAAAGAAAGTACTACATCCTCATCTCTGGCCTGTAGCATTCAGGCTCCCCAACACCCCCAAAATTTAGTTGGAGTTAAGTTTATCAATCCAGTAGAGCACTTGTAAAATATATGCCTAAAATGAGGAAGAACCCAGTTAATATCCCAGCGAGGCATCTGCGGACTTATGAAACCGGCACCTCAAGAGTAACTCTTTTTGTGCGGTGTATGCTCAGAAGCACAAGCATCAGTTTATACTCATTTCTGATCCAGAGGGTAGCTCTCATGATCCCAAAGAAAAAAAACAACTGGTAGTATATACAAAAAATAAGCTATGCAGAACATAGTTTAGGCCCTGTCTGTAGTCCGCAGTTTCAACTCCTTGGTTAAAAACCATCAGTGATTCTCTCAGCACGAGCAACTGACAGCAGAAAAAAGCAAAAGAAAGTTTTATACCTAGAGGGAAAAAAATTCCCTGTGAAATTTCAAATCAGTGCTACTGTCTCAGAGCTTACTAGCATATAAAAAAAAAGGGAATACTTGCATATTCAAAACCATCTTCAGGTTTCTGCTGATGTTTCTTAAAAAAAAAAAAAATCAAAGTCAGCGAGTCTGATTCAGTTCATTCAATTTCCCATCCACTTTTAACGGAAAAAAAACCAACACCAAACAACAAAAAAAGCAGTTTCTGCAAAGCTCTTCAATCCTCTGCTCAGAAAATAAACTGTTGGTGTAGTCCGGGCTGTTGGTGGTGACAGAAAGCAGGTGCCCAAGGCGCTGGGCGGCTCGGTGCTCTCCCCCGGCATTCCCGGGGGGAGCCGGGCACATCCCCGATGACGACTTGCCTTCCGCATCATGGAAAATGTAGTCCGGCTGGGCAAACTAGCCTACCTGAGCGGTAACCACACGGGGCAACCCAATGACGGCTTCTGGCAAGAGCTGCCCGCCCGCCGGTCGAACGAGGATCGCTTTCCACCGCGAGTCGCCAAAAAGATGCCGTTTCCGAGAGAAAATTCCAAAATATTTCGTTAAGAAAAAGATGTCGATTGGGATAAAAAACGAGACGTCAAAGTCTCCCTCCATAGGGAGGGCGGGATCGGCTTCATTGGCTGGACCCGATCTGTATTGTGTAGCATTTTCGTAGTATTTCATATTATCAGCGTGGCTGCCATCAGGGCCAGGGCTCCTCGCCACAAGCCAGAGGTAGCCCTTACCCAGCGCTGCGCAGGAGCCCCATACCCTCAGCCTGCCGCCAGGGTTCCTTTTCTCACGATTTTTTTTGGGTGTTTTTGGTATTTTTTATCACCCACCCCCCCCCGCCCCCGGAAAGCCATTTAATTTGACGAGCGGGCACGATCCCGAATGCTCCCTTTTTTTTAAACGAAGACAGAAAAAAAAGAAAAAAAAAAATAAATGAGAGAGCCCCTTCCCGCCCGCCCGGCTGGCTAAACGTTAACGGGGCCAGATGGCCACCGCCGGGCCCAGCCGCCGGGCCCGCCCGGCGCGCGGGCCAACCCCGCTCCCTCTCAACTCACCGCGGCTCTTGTGGCGACCAACCCTTCGCCTCGGGCCACCGGAGTACCCTTCCCAAGCCGGGGACGGTTCTGCCGCGCCGAACCGGCAGGTGACACCGATGGAAGGATGGGGGGGGGCGGGGGCGGGAAATGGCGAGCAGCCCGTGGCGCGCGCGCCAGGCCCCCTGCTCCGCGCTGCGGCGCGGCAGCTACCGTATTGCCTCTAATAGAGGGGAAATAATTCGGGGGCGCGCCTCTCTGAGGTTGCCAGAAGCGCTTGTTGCGGGCACGCGTGGTGGGCACCCACGGCGGCTCCCGCCTCTGAGGCAGGAGCCCAGGCCCTTCCCCACCCACCCCGACCCACACCGTGTGGGCGCCCTCCTACCCGGCTTTCCCCAGCAGAGGTGACCGAAGGTTGAGGCCGGCGGCGGCCCCGCCCCCGCATTCCATTCCGTATTATGGGCCAGTAAAGCGTGGGGGGGGGGGGGGCGGATGGGCGGAACGCCGCCGCCGAGCCCCTCCCCTTCTCCCCCCCACCCCCTACTTTTTTCCCACCACGCGCCCGTGACATCAGCGCGAGGGGACGGTGGGAGGGAGCGCGCGAGTGGAGGCAGGCGCGCGCGAGCCTTTCTATTTACGTTTGTGGCGGCGATTTGCATAAGGCACCGCCCCCCCGCGCCGTTGGATCCGCCCACCCTCCGCCATATAAGGGTAAAAGGGGGCGTGCCCCACGGGGGCGGGGAGCGCGCGGGCGGGGTGTGTCTTGCGGCCGGTCGTTGCCTTCCTGGAGCCGTTTATAGGGTACAGCCACTTCCGCTGTCTGCTGAGAAGCGGCGCGATCATGGCGGAGCGCGGTCAGCTCCCTCCCGCCGCCAAGCGTCTCTGCTGCAGACCGGGCTATGGCTCGGGGTGCAGGCCGGGCCAGCGGGCGGGCGGCGCCGGACCCGGCAGCGGGGCGCTCTGCGCCGGACCTTCCTCCGCAGCCGCTGCCGCCGCCCTGGGGCTGCTGCCGCTGGGCAAGACGCAGAGCCCCGAGTCCCTGCTGGACATCGCGGCTCGCAAGGTGGCGGAGAAGTGGCCCTTCCAGCGGGTGGAGGAGCGGTTCGAGCGGATCCCGGAGCCGGTGCAGCGCAGGATCGTCTACTGGTCCTTCCCCCGCAGCGAGAGGGAGATCTGCATGTACTCCTCCTTCAACACCGGCGCCGAGGACCCCGCCGTCGGCCCCGGGGGGGCCGCCACGGCGCCCAGCGGGGCGGCGGACGCCGCCGCTGCCGCCGACGAGAACCGCCTGCCCTTCCGCAGGGGCATCGCTCTGCTCGACGGCGGCTGCGTCGATAACGTCCTGCAAGTCGGTGAGTCACCGGCCGGGGCCGTGCTCCGCCAGCCGGGCAGGGCGCCGCCGGCCTCCCCCGACAACGCGGGTCTCCCCGTGCGTGCCACCCGCCTGCCATCCGCCGAGCCGCCGGCCGGAGCCTCCCCCGGCAGCCGCCGAGGGGGCAGGTCCGGCAGCTCCGTCAGGGAGCCGCCCCCCGCAGGGCCGGGGCCCGTACGAGCCCTTGGCTCCCCGGCTGTAATGCGGGACGGGCAACTTCCTCCGCCGGTCTCCTCCTTCTCGCACCCGGGACACGCAGTAACTCCCTCGCTCCGTGACACGGCCACGGGCGGGCCACCCCCCCGGCCTGTCCCTTTAACTCCCCCCCCGCCCCTTTCCCCGCAGCACCGCGCCGTGCCCGCTCCCGGTAATCCAGCCCGTGTAATCCCGTTTGGCTCTGCCCCCTCCCAGCGCCCACCCCCGGTAATCCGGGTCATCGCTTTACCCCGAGCCACAATAGCGAGGAGATGCCGCCCCCCCATCCCGGGGGGGAACCGCCGGTGGAAATGAATCAGCAGAAGGGCGGCCGGCGGGGGAAGGAGCCGGGGGGGGGGCGGGTTGGAAGGGGGCGGGATGCGCCGCCGTCCAAAATAAAGACATAAAAGCGGTGCGAGACCCCGGCGGCGGCTGTGCGGGGCGGGGGGAATCGGCGAACAAAGGCATTTCTAGGGCAGCAGCGGCGGCGGCGAGCCGGAGGGAGGGGGCGCGATCCGCCTCGCCTGGGGGTGTGTGTGTGGGGGTTGCTTCGTGACAAGGTTGGGGGGGGGAAGCGCTGCTCTTCCTCCTCCTGGAACAATACTCCCCCTCCTCCTCGTCTTCTTCCCCCCCCGCCCCAGCCCCGCCGCCTGCCGCTGCTCTTCACCCGCTGCGGGCTCTCCTGCTTAACTCCTCCCTGCCTGTGTTTAAAGGGCTTCAGAGGTGGGTACATCCCCACATTTTTTGGGGGGGGGGAGGTACTGTCTGGCGGGGGCGGTTAACCCCCTTTGGGGGGGTAGCCGCCCCCGGCAGACAGCCCCCCCCCCGCCGGTGGGTGATGCTCTTTGTGCGACCCGGCCACTTTGTTCTCATTTTCATGTTTATTTGTGTCCTTTCTTTCTTTTTTCTTGTTTCCCCCCCCCCCCCTCGGTTTTCTGTCGCTTCCCGTCCTCCTCCTCCTCTCCCGAAAAGGGGAAGCCAGACAAAAGAGGCTGATGCTCGCCTTTTGTTAGCAGCGGCGGCTCGGGGTACAGGGGGGGACGGACACGCCGGGATTCCCACCCTCCCAGTCCCCCCAAAACCCGGGTCCTGCCTGCTGTGGGTTTTTGACTTGATGCGGGCAGCTTGTAAACGTGCCATCAATTTTTTTTTTCCCCGAAGGGAAGCCGTGTCCCCGTCCCCGCTCCTGGGCTCAGTGCCCTTCCCTTCTGCCTAGGGGGAGTTCAATCTTTTTTTTTTTTCCTGATCTAATTAACTTTCTTGTAAGTTTCATCTTTTGGCTTTCTCTTTCCAAAGGTCTGAGACGCATCTGTGGCTCCTCGGGAGTGGCAAAACCAGAAGTAGGGCTTTTCTAGTTTGGTTGGCAGTGCTAAGATTTTTTTTTTTCTTTCCCTTTTGCTTGCACTTGATTCTGTTTGCAAGCGATGAGGAATGACAGGAGTGCACATAGGGAGGGTTTCTTGGCTGATTACATTTAAGCCAGGAATTCACTGTGAAAATAAAGCCAAGGGGCGATAAATAAAAGATGCAATCTTCTCTAGGAGACAGACACCCAGCGTGGGCTTTGCTTCACTTGCTTTCAGCGGTGGAATAGGCCTCAGTGAGTAGTTGTGAAAGAAAAAAAAAAGTAACTTTTTGTATGGCTTCAAAAGGGGGGGGGCGTTGAGTAGTGTTGGCAAGGGTCAATGTGAAGAAAGAAAATATGCATAAATACAACTGAAGTGTTGACTGCTGCTTCTGAAGCCCTTAAACGCATTCCAAACCAATGCTATACCTGCTGCTGAAAATATGTTTTCTTTGTTGTTTTTTTTTTTTTCCAACCTTATGTGTGCCTCCCTTGGAAGGCTGTGCAAAAATAGTAGTGGAAGCTGGTGATGTGAAACATGTCAGTTGTTCTGACAGAGGTCTTTGGCTTGCCTGGCGAGGGAGTTGTGTAGCACTTAGGTAGGTTGGGTCCTGCTGTAGGAAAGTTCTTGTGTAATTTGGGTAGGTAGCTGTGTCATTAGGGCCAGCTCTTGCTGGCAAGATATTCCTTGTAGGGCAGAAAGGTGAAACTGTGAAAGCCAATTCACCAGGAGTGAGTTATATTGGGCGGAGAATGGAATTGGTTCCATATAATAAGGCTGAATGTGTAGCATTGAGGAAAACTTCACATTGCGTTTATGTAAGTGCATGTTTAGTGACCATATAAATGTGAACTTATGTTCTTTGCAGTATGAGTAATGGAAACTCTGTAAATGTTTACTATTGTACTATGGAAAAGTGCAGTTATTGGACAAAGTACATTTTATTTCATATCAATTCCAACAGCCTTACTTCTAAGTATTACTATAAACAGGGAGTGCAGGATTTGATTTCTGACGGAGACGCATAAATTTCAGTTCAGTGGTAGTTAAATGGAACCATTTGCTTCTGAATTTTACATATTTTTTGTTGCAGTGTAGCCCTGAATAAACATTCAGCCAGTTTTATCATGGCAACTCACTTCAAGTGGGAGAATTTCAAAAACCTTGTGTCTACACTCTGATAAATATCTTCATGTCATCCTGTTTCGTGCCCTCCCTCCCCCCAACTTCATCTCATGTGCGTGGTGAAAAGAAAATCTTAAGTAACAGGAAGATGACACATTAGTGACACCACAAATAATGTTCCTAATAATGAAGCAGTAAAGTTGTCTGGTAGCCTATTTTGAAGTTGAATGATCTTGTCCTAGCATAATAATTAGCATCACTTAATTTCAAAAGATTTTTCTCCAACAAGTTGGCTTCAAAATGCCATTTGCATCTAACTTATTGATGTTTTAATAGCTTTTTGGTATGTTTCAATTAGACATGAAGGATTTTCTTTTTTAGTTTATTTTAAAAAAATACAGAATGTGGGCTTCTAAAACAAACCTTTTCAACTGTATAAACCAGAGCATTTCTACCATACATGTTTTTCAGTTATTTCAAACCAAGTATTTTTAGTAAAAATTACAGTCTAAACATGAAAGCACTTTGTGAGTAAATACAACAATCTGGAAGGAAAATTAGAAATTGACTGTGTTTCATTTGGCCAAATTTTCGAAGATGCCAGGAGCCAGCAGACAGTTTTAGATGGCGAAGTGTATATTTGGTTTCTGAGGTTAGTCCTGAATTAGTATACAGTACTGTATTGTCGTCACAGCTGCGGCTGTCAAGGTTGGGAAGAGGTGTGATCCCTCAGTAGCACAGCTGACCTGGCTACAGCCCTTAATGCAGCTATTCTAGGAGAAGGGAAAAAAAAAACCCAACCCTGTGTCTCTGCTGGTGTGACCCTTCTTGCTTGGGGAAAGACAGAGACTGCCTTCCCTCTATTGCTGTAAAGCTTGGTTTTACTGCTGTAGCTGCATCCACATTAGAAGTACTTGAAGTGTTTTTTTGATATGTCATATAAGTACTCCTAGAGTATCCTTGTCTGTCTGTAATTTGAGGTCGGTTTGTCTTTGTTGCATAGACCCTGCTTGCTCATACAGGTTTTCCTTTAAGGTTTTACAGTGCTTTCCAGGGCAGCATGAGGATTTGTAATCACGGTAGTCATGCCTCTTAGGTATGAATGGCAAAGGAGTGAGTTGGAGGGAAGAGGCTCCTGAGGAAGAAAAATAATGTAAAGAATTAATTGACTGGCACTTAGCACAGCTCTAGAATTTAATGTTAATATTGTGAATTAGAAAGCTGCCTTGTCTGTGAAAGAGGGTTCAGCTGAACAGCATCATCAGCGTGGAGCTATGGACTTGTTTTTCTGAAGCCCCTTGGTGATATGTGATCAGAGGGATGTAGCCAAAATACTTTTGAGAGAAAAAGAAAGTAAAACTTCTCAAGTATAAAATAATGGCTGGGGCTCCCTCGGTGTTTCTTTTGTTGATTTTTTTTTTTTTTTTTTTAAATGAAGTTAAAAGACTTGTGATTCCCCCCTCCCCCAATCTTCATTTAATGAGAAGTATTTATCTTCTGACTCAGATGTGCTTTTATCTATTGTTACAGCTGATTATTTCACCCTTTTCCCTTGTTTTTTTTTTTTTTTCCCTTTTTGAGTATGAGCTAAAAGTTGGCAGTTGCTTTCAAAACCAGGAGAAGCCATTTCTTTCACCAGGAGGAAGAGAAAGCTTTACAAGACTGTGATGATGGTAATTGCTACATTAAATTCTGGTGGAAAGTGTATTGTAGTGTGCGAACTTGAGATCTTTTTAATGGATGTTGATTCTAGTTAGTAATTTTTTGTTCTTTCTAGCCATCTTTACTCAATGTGAAAATGTGGAGCAAGTAAAACATGTAATTTCTCTTCTTTCAAGGTTTAGTTGTTTAAGTGCCAACAGTATAATGTGAAACACCTTTCTGTTGATAAAACCACACCAAGTAACTTATTAGCAAAGCTAGCACAAATGTTTTTGTGCTGTGAGTTGAAATGTGCCTTTTAGCAGCCATGGTGATCTTCATTGATGCATGCAGTGTATGTCCAATTGTTGATGAAACCTGTAGGACACATGGGTTTAGTAAAAAAAATTGTATTTAATTCAAGTAATACTAAGTTATGTGAAAAATGATGGCTGTCGTTTGTGCAGATGCAAGCACTGTGTTTTGCATTAACTTGTTGGTGTCCTGTGACACCCATATTGTCCTGCCATGCGTACTGACCTTTTTCCAAGGGGAAAAGGTTGTGTTGAACTCTGCCTGTTTGAGGAGGAGGAGAAGGTTATCTGTTGACATGCTGAAGGAACAAGCATGGTTCTTCTGCAGTCAGTCTGATGGTGGGGTTTGGTTAGGAATGTATGACTAAAACAAGTAATCCAGAATTTGTTAATACAATATTGTGGTAGGGGAGTAAACAAATGATGTCTGACTTTTTACTGGACTTTTTTTGACTTGGTTCCAAGACTACTAGAGTCTTGCGAAAATATCTTCATTGATTCCAGTTTCAGTTTGCTTTGAGAAAAAACTACTAGTATTTCCAAGTTTCGTAACAGAAACAAGTAAACTCGGTTTTAAATATTTCTCCCTGAAAGGGAGACATCTGAATGCATTCCAGTTTCCTTGTTAGATTTGGAATGCAGTGCATTAATTAGGGAATGTGCAGGCTATTTTCAGTGTGTGTGCATGTGTGTTCTGATGTACTATCCTTGACCTTGAATAATTTCTTTGGAAACACTAAAAAAAAAAGGGGGGGGGGAGATGGGGGGGAAGAAAAAAAAAGGGAAAAAGCTTTCTTTCAAGACCAGATTGCTAAAGGTGGAAAACTTCGTAAATCAGCTCCTGCCTTTTTTCAGTCTTTCTAAAATTACCTAATCTCTGGATTTCAAGAGAAAGTAAGCACTTTAGAGCGATTTCAAGATATGAAAATAAAACTTTAAACTGCCTTTCTGTGTAATTAGGAATAGTAGAATAAATGTAATAGGACAGTGTCAATACTGCTCAAGAACTTGTTTAGTTTTTAAGGAGAAAATGAGTTGTAAATCACTTCCCATCACAGGTTTTAAAACAAGGAATCTCCTTTTATAGAAAAGTTTTTTATATGGGATTGACCTAACAAAATTTGTCATTGTTTGTTTTTAGGTCAGGTTTCATTTTTCTCCTCACTTCAAGGCTTCCCTCACTTCCAAGAAAACAATTTTCATTTTCAAAGCTTGCTTTCCATTTTAGAAAGTTATTCCATCTCTGTATATGTTCAGATGTTTTGGTATGGAGCAATCTTGAATTTGAGCCAGTTGTCATGCCAGCAACTGATGCCTGCGCGTGCTCTCTCTCTCCTTGTACTCTAACTTTCAGAGGTGAACAATTAATTAAAAGCAAAATCTCTGTGTGAGGGCAGGCTGGAACTATTTAAAAGTCAGTGGACAAACTGTTTTCCTTAAAAAAAAAAAAAAAAAAAATCAGTAGCTAGTTGCTGTGTTTTGCCATATTATTTGCTTTTCTTTTTTTAGTGAACCTGTTGAAATCAAACCATTACCTAAGACTCCAGTAAAGTTCTAGTTTAGAAAAAAGGAAAACCTACTTTGAGTGAAAAGAATGTTGTCACGTACAGCAATTCTTACTGGTGAAGGATGAAGTATATTAGATGGTGTGCTGTAAGATATGTCTGCATGGGTTCAATTTTAATGTCAGCAGCTGTCTAGGTAATTTAGTTGTTATGTCAAGAAAAATTGTGAAGCGTTGTAGTAGTGTAACAAAATATGAGTGCAAAGTTATGATAGTGCAGGAATGCAGCTGACATCCTGTAACTTTCTCTTTAGCTGGTTTTCTTTGTGGGTTAGGTGGTAGAATTGACTTAATCTTAAAAACAAAAAAAAAAACCCAACAAAAACAAACCACCAAAAACCAAATAGAAAAGAAAAAAAGGACCACACTATTTTAACTGACAAAAGCTATACTAATTTATGAATATGCTGTCTGTGACAGGAACTAATTTGAAATTTTAAAAAGCTTTCATGTGCAACAAGGGTACAGATTTAATGCGAGTTCTGATTGCCTGGAATGCAGTCAGCCTGACAGCATGTGAATACTTGAGTACTGTCCAACAACTGCACTTGTTCTGGGAGATCTGTCTCCTTGAACTTCCAGTTTTTCCTCCTGGTTTACTATCTAAGACTACCTATGTAAAATGCTTCTCTCAGCATGGATATGTATGCAGCCCTTGACATGGCATCATAACCTTCTGTGACCTGTATCACTAGAGATGTCGGCTGGTACTGTACGCTGGTTTGCATTCTCCTTCTAGCTACGTGGCAATTACCATGATTTATGTGATGCCCTTGCGATACATTACCCTGCCGTCCTCTGACGAAGTAGCAGTATGCATCCAGTCTTTGTTGCCTTGGCCCTGCTGTTGAAGACTAGGACATCTAGAAAACTTGTGATGTAAGTCACTATCTTAAAATAGTTTTTTCTGACTTAATTCTGCAAAGTGCAAACAGCAGAGGAGTGTAGTCTTCTAATAGTAACTATAGTGTAGAGAATTCCTTTGTGGTTAAGTCAGAACTGATAAAAGGCCTGCTGTAGGAGCTAAGCAGTTGTACAAAAGACTTTTTCTGGTTTGGCACAGTTCATTATAGACTGAAGTGTCTCCTAATCTGGGCTTTTTTACCAGTACTTTATTAAACCCTTCTGAAAAATGAAAAACAAATTGTGATAGAGGATAATCTTTAACACTGTTTAAGTATATTTTATGGTAATTGTGATGTGTGCCATCACACACTTTAAAAAGGAAAGCTTAAATCTTTTTTATTTTTTATTACTTTTTTTTATTCTAACCCTCTGCTTCTCGTTGCAAGTGAGTGCACTTGACAGTGTTGAAATATCTGGAAATTTTTGCTTTGAAAATGCATGGGCAATGGCTGAGAAGGTCTGACATTAATTGGAAGGATGCAGTAAAACCTGTCAGTTTTTAAATTCACACTAGTAGAGCTAGCTGATCAGATAAATCAGAAGCTCATTTACTGAATTATTGTGCTAAAAATTCAGGTGACTTACCTGTTGTCCTGCTTTATTTAACAAACTGCCTGTTTACATAAGTCATCTTTCATTGTTAATTGGTGTCAGACCTTTAATACCTTATGGGATTGTCATAAAAAAAGTGGGAAAAAATGGCGTAATAGGAAGAAATTTCACAGAAGTAAGCATTAATATATATCTTTATTTTGTCTTTTTTTTTTTTTTGGAGAAAAGTTAATTGTATTCAAACAATCATTTTCAAGGCTGGGAAAAATCAAATGTGTAGCTGTATGACTTCTAAGAAATTAGACACTCTGTTGTACTCATGCCAGGTTTAACTGCTAACTGGTTACTTGACAGCCCGTAGTAATGCAAATACAGTGCAGGAACTGTGCAGGAATTGTGCAGCTGACTACAATGTTTAACTTATACTGACTAATGAAATAAAGAACATTCCACCATTGGGGCACTTAAAATTGGATAAACTGTTTTATAAAGTGTAAGACAAATTTACAGTCTGTAATAGAGTAGAGGACCAAGTTTGCATGTATTCTAATTATTTTGATATTTTTAGACTTGTTAAAAGCAAGGTTTTGGGTTAAAGGCTTTTACCAGCACTGGTGTGCTCAGATTTGTTTCTTTTACTTAAAGTTTGACTCTTTTCCTATTTTATGCTAGTGGCCTGCCTTTTCTCTGCATAGTAGTGTTCAGCTGTGCGTGCAAGGCATAGGGGCTGCAGAAACTCTCTTCAGCAAATCAACTTCTAGCTTTTACCCTTGTAAAGAGCATCTGGTAGGCTTTATTATTATTTAATTTCATATTCAGCTTTGATATTTTGACTGGCCTAAAGTTCATAGAGCACCAGTCCATATTCAGTAGTTAATGATGGGATTGATTGTATGTTTATGGAAAGTATAAATAAGTGCGGGTAGTGTGGTCGTCAGGGTTTCATATGTTTGGTGGTTGGTGATTTTTGCCACTTATGTGCAGCTTTGGCTATGAAAGGGTGACAGGTAAAATATCTGTGTTAAGAATTCATTAACAAATATGTCTACAGATAATCTTGGAATCTTCTGGAAAAAGTGAGTGAATCAGCAAAGTTGAGCAGAGGACCTTACAGTAAGCTATTGATTACTTGCACAGCAGTTGCCTCAATGAAGCACACACTTTGCTTCTGCTGTTTGTGGGACACAATGTGCTGCTTTGGGAGGGTGAAAAGTAGTCTTAGTAAAACACTTGTTTGCATATTTACAGACCTGGCCTCAGTGACCGCATTAAGTATGGCTCGTGCTTCTTCAAGACAATTCTGCTGAGTCTGCTTATTTTAAAAGTTCAAGAACGGGAAAAATCGATAGCCTAAATGAATTGTTCAATATATTAGCTAAAGGAAGGAAACCTGGAATGCTTTTATTCTGAGATACGGTGTTATGACCAGCGACAACTGGGACAACTGGCTCTGCTGCTGCTGTTGTACATGCAAAATGAGTCTCACTTCCTCCATTGATTTAAGTTGTAAACTGAAACCTTGCAAAATGACTACAGTTAGTATCTTGGGGATAAAATAACAAGTCCGTTATATTCTGTATTTGTGTCTGGATTTGGTGTAGCTATATTACACAGAAGCATGAAACTTCAGTTTTGCCTCTTCTAGAGCAGAGGGATGAGGATGACATAAAATATGTAGCTATTTTTTTAGCTTTTTCTTATTGCCAGCCATGATATGTGAGAGCCATCATACAGCTTTCCTGGTCGAATCTAAATGCATGAATTAATAGAGGTGACTTAGCAGCTAAATGTGCTACTAGTGCATGAATGGTAGGCAGTGACTAGGAATGGGACTTGATGTAACAGATGTCGTGGCAGCCTGATGGGATAAGGAAACTGAGAATAACTTTATCAGTGCTACTTAAAAATTTTTGGAGCGGCATACTACTTGGTTTTACTGATAGTTTTCAGTGATCAAACTTTACATTGTCATGTATCTCAGCAATAATTTACAGACTTGGTTTCTAGGTAGTTATGTAGATGATAAATGTAAGTGGCTGTTCGGTGTCAGGAGTGAAGAAGTGTTTAGGAGTAAACAAGAGTTTGGCTCATTGACTAAGATGTACTTGAAGAGAAGAGATGTAGTAAAATGCTCAGTTGACCTTCATGGATGAGAGGCTAGGGAGAGAAGCGGCGAAGCGGTGATGCCTGAGACAAGGTAAAGGTCAAAGGCCTCAGTATATCCCTGAAGAGGTGCTCCCTCTATGTGGTCTACTTCCAGTGGGTATTAGTGAAGGCATGGAAGCTGATAGATTCTTTCCTACAAGATGAAACAAAGCTTTAAAAATGGAAAGCAGGTTGGCAAACTGTAAATTAGCTGTCCTGTAGCTTTTGAAGCTTCAAAATATCTTTAAAGTTATGAAGTGGTTGTTCTCTCACTCTTTTTTTCAACCCCATGTCCCAATTTCAATTTTACAAATAAGATGTATCATCTGATGCAAAAAGAAAATGCTCTCTTTTTCAGAAAGTGCTGAATTTCTGTATATTGGAAGGGCGTTTGTCAGATTGTACTTATCAGAAGCAGAAGCTATTTCTGTTGAGTTATGGTGGAGGCTGTACTATTACAACAGTAAAACAAAACCATTGCCTTAATTTTGTACGCCTGTTTAAAACAGATATGTTCATAGAGTTTAATACGCATTGATAAGGTCATAGAATATAACTGAATTTCAGTTACTATAAACCATAGTCAAATCGGGGTTTAATTCCACTCAACAGGCAATAAATGGCTTAATTTTAAAGTGGTGTATATTGCAAAAAGAGGAGTTGTGTTTTCTTATTTTTTTTTTTCCCCACAGTAGTGAATATTTGTGGTACCCACACTTGTGAACAGCAGAGATACATTTTTGTCCAGGGCTGTATATTCTGCTGACCTGGGATTAAGGATGGGAGGTCCAGTGAGTAAAGACAGGAGTCTGGTGAAGAGTGATGCCCAGCTCAGGCACTTCTTTACATAAAGGCAGGAAGTAGGAAGGGGAAAGAGGAAGAAAACTGTTTGAGTTGCCACAGTGGTGATCAGAAGGACTGGAGAAGCTTTTCCTGTGGATAAGAGACCATGAGAAGACAAACCTGACGTTGGTAGGGGTAGAAGATAAACAGTAGAGATTGGAAACATAGGACAAATGCGAGCATTGTGATCTCAGTAGCTGAAAGATCCAAAGTTTTGTTGGGTTTAAAAGGAAAGATTTGTATATGCACGGGGGGACAAGGAAGGGTGCTGATGTGGTCAGAAAACTGAATACTCACCGTGTGCAGAGTGAGCTTGAAAGGAGCAAGATGGCAGTAAGATCAAAGCTGCTACTTCCTGATTGCTCAAAGTGTGAAATGATAGCTAGTGAAATGTTACACTGGATGAATGGGAAGAGATGTGAATCATGGGCATGCACTTCAGTGAATCCTGCCTGTTATGAGGTCCATCTTCCCCACCCTCCTTGACTAATAAAAGGAAGTTAAGAAGTAGAGATACAGTGTTGAGAAAGGAGGAAGCAGAGGAGGATGGCTGCGCAATGAGACAATAAGCTGTGATTTTTAGGAAGTAAAAGGAGAACCACAAAAGCCGGTAAAGGTCAGAAGTTCTGGGAGAAGAATCATCCATTTATGTAAGTGCTGAAAGGTAAAGGAATCCAAATCCTGAAACACATCCAGAAAAGATCTCCACTGGGGACCTTGGTGAGAGCCATCCCAGTGTGATACACTGCACTGGAACCAGCAAAGGCCCGATGGCAGAACCACATTCCAAGCAAGGGCTTTGGCATATACAATGACTTGGCCGTGGGAGCAAGAAGATGGTGAGGTGGGACAGGTGGTGTTGCGATACAATACAAGCACCTCAGGCAACAGTTAATGGGTGAATGAGGTGGGTGAGTCAGCAGCATAAGAGTGCAAAAAGAAGCCTGTACATCAGCCTAGCACGCATGTAGCTTGATTGGTAGGCATGGGGTTCTTTGGGTAGCTGGGTTTTGAGCCAGGCAGCCTGTGAGGGATAGCATTGCATTCAACCTTGGTGGGAAAATGAATTTCCTGAGCCTGGGGATGGGGGAGTGTGGTGTGAGCGGGTAAAAGAGAAAGTCAGAGCAGATCCACCTGTATTGCAGCTGACACTGGCTTGAAGTGCCAGAAGTAGAGGGATGGGTATGTTTGCAGGGTGGGCTGGAGATGGGACTGCTTTGGAGGTAGCCCACAATCTACTCTTCCGTCAGTAACTGGGTAGATGTAAGCTGCCAGCAGCATGTTCAGCACAGGCTGGACGGACCTTTGATGGTCTTATCCCCGCAGAGCTCTGTGCCCTCGCAACCCTGCTCTTGGTGCGGAGCAGCTGCTCCTCCACCAGCAAAAGCACTGCTGGGCCTTGGTCAGCCTGCTTTCCCACAGGAATTAATATATTTGCAAGCAGTGGGGCTGCTGTGAGGTTTGTCAGCAGTGTGTGCTGCAGGTATCTAATAGCAGTGTCCAGTGTGGTGGGTACGGCTCCTCAGCCCTGACATGGGCATGCTGGTGCAGTGACACAGGGCCTTCATTAGCTTGAGCTCTGCATGTCGGCTGTTCAGAGGCTTTTGTACCGGCCTGCAAAACCCCGGCTGTGTTGTAAAGGCAGTGCGCTGGTCAAGGCCGAGACCAGCAGTGTACGGTCTTTGTAAATACGAGTTTAAAGCACAAATACAAGCCTGAAGTCTGTCTTCCTTCTAAGGCTGGTAACCTTAGGTTGTCTGACGAAGATTATAAATGACAAAGGCCGTAAACCTTTACTCTGAGAGAATTTGAAACTATATTTCCAGTTACAATTTAGCAGTGTTATCGCTCCTGCACCTCCCTTTTTGTAGGGAGTGGGCACATTCCTGGTTGACCAAGCCTGCTGCCCTAAGGAAAGCTGCTGATCCAGCAGCACAGCGCGGCTGTGAGCGCCGGAGTCCTTCTCCAAGAGCCCGTTCCAGCAGACTTGCTCCCTCTTGTCACTCACTGAACTCCCTCACGGATGGACTGTGAAGCAGGCCTATCAAAATAAATGTTTTTCATTGTGAAACACTCTAGTCATGAATATGGTAAATGAAATAACTGACTCATTTGCTGTGCCGTGACTCATTTACTGCTCAGTGCCTCATTGTGTAACTCTTAGAACAGAAAATCCGTGTTGCTGTGCTTATAAACTTATATTTTGCAAAGGTTTTTGTGATTGTCATTTGCAAACTTAACCCACTGTGTGTATTCATTCTGAAGTTACGTGGTTGCTTTAGGCCGGCTTAAATGCAGGCTGCTGTCACAGGGACGCTGCCGTTCTCCTCAAGCTTGCTGCTTGTGCCAGGACTTGTGGAGCTGTGTGGTGAGCCAGAGGACTGGCCTGCTTATGAATTCAGATCTTGCTGGGTGAGTTTTACCTGGTTTATTGGCCAAGAAAATGTTCCTGTTGATTCAAAGGAGAGGAGATTGCAAGAGGGGGGCACTGAGAAGGGCAGGGCTCCTTTCTGTGTCAGTCACACTTAGACGGGCTTAAAGACATTATGGAGCTGCTGCCTGGAGGAAGACGATGGGTGTGCTTGGGAATTCACCTGTGGCAAAAGGCCATCTGGTTTGTTCCAGAGACTGCATCATGGGCCTTTCCTGAGCCCGGATTGTGTCTTGGGCCTGTATGAGTGAGCTGTCTTCCACATCTCTTCATCCACAGTGTTTTTCTCTATTGCAAAACCTTGGCCAAGTGATGAGTACCCTTCCCACACTCCACCAGTGGTTAAAAGAAAGCCAGTGCAATGTTTACTTTAAGAGTACAGGAAAGGGGAAGGAAATACCTAGCTCTTTACTCCAATTGTACATGTTTACCTCTCTCAGTATCTGCATAGCTGTTGCAAAAGGTGCTTTTTGCATTCAAGGTTCCTATCTTTCCTCTTCTTTTGAGATGGTGCTGAACTTCAGCATACTTACCTATAACACAGACTTTCAAGGCAATTTTTCTGCTTATTACGCAGTTATTTTGACTAAATAATGTGTTTTATGGTTATTCATAGCTTTTGACTTAAGTTGCTAAAGTGTTCACAGCTTTTTGTCTGGTTAGGCCTGCTGAGCCAGTATAGCTAAGAATGAGCTGGAGTCTCCTCTCTGCTTCTTTGACTTTGTTGTGTTGCCACTCAGGACTGGAGGCTGCAGGGTCATGGTGGTATAGCAGAGACTTCATTTGTTTGCCGTGGTCTTTTCTTATTCGTAGTAGTTCCTGAGAAGGAAATGATGGAGTGTGACTTGAAGATCTCAAGCTGAGTTTGTAAGACTGGCGTGTAGGGGGGGAAAAAAACACTGTATTGCTTGCAAACCGAGTACTTTCGATATGGACTTCACTGAGAGTCTAAAATAGCTTTGTGGGGTTCCAGTATCATTACTGCTTCCCCAAGTAGAACAGTAATTGAGCAGAATGTTGCTGCTTTTGTATAACTTGCTTAGCGTGGAAGCTAAATGACAGACAGCTGCTCCCATAAGTGAGGCCTATTTACTGAAATGATCTGTTTTCAGGACTCAAAGCTGATGTATGATCTATTCCAGATGGACCTAACTAATGCAGAGCTAAGCTTGCCCATAACTGGTGGAGGGGAGAAGTGCGTTGGAAGCCCTGTTGCACACTTCACAGTGTGGATGAGGCCATTTTCAGGGCAGAAATGTCTTCCTTTTACCATAAAGAGAGATTTCGTGGGGTTTTATGTGGGCCTGTCTGGAAGAGGATGCTTTGGCTTTTGCAACTGTTTGCACTGGGGGAGATTAAAGCTTATTACTGGCTTGCTTTCAACAGTAGCCCACTTCAATGCATAAGGATTGATCTGGATTGCACACTTCCTAGAGCCCTCCTACAGGTCTGCCTGGATAATTGTGGCTGTCAGACTCTTTAAGGCATGCATGAGTGAGAGGCCAGGTCCTTCAGTTGTACAGAGCTTAAGCAGGGTACCATACCTCTCTTGATTCTCCCCTGCTAGAAGGGAGCCTGCATGACCTCCAACCCTAATTGAAGTGTCTAGTTCCTTCCTAACCTCTGCAGGTGGTATTTATTGTACATGTTTATGCAGGCTGCTAAACTAAATACTGCTTTTTTGAGGAAGGTGAAGTTACTTAGACTGGTATCTTTCCTGCTCCATTGCTGCACTGCTAACAGTCTTGAAAAATCAGATGGCTGCTTTCTGTCAAATCATGTTTTAGGCTGATCACAGGTGTTTAATGTGATACTTTTGTAAAGTGACTGTGATTTCTGCAAGCCAGGCTTGTTGAAGTGCCAGCTTGAACTCTTGTCCACTTAGTGTCCACTTAGGAGAATGAAGAGCAGTCCGGTACATCAATCCTTCAATTTTTGTACCAACTAGTGTGGTTTCATGGCTGTCTTCTGCTTAACCCCCCACCTTTACCCTTACTTCCTCTTTGCTATTATGAAGACAAATATAGTCGGGGAAACTCGCTGTTCAGAAAAGGGTATTGAGCTGTACACAGTGCGGTTGCTCACGTGAAGCTAACAAATAGGAAAAAGAACAATCCCCATGAGTAACGCAAGAGGTTATTTAAACACAGTCAAATAAAAGTGTTCAGTTTTGAAGCTTGGCTGAGCTATATACAATATAAGAAGTACTATCCCAGGATGGATGAAGGCTTATGGGACCTGAGTGGGGGAAGAGAAGACCAATGCTTGTAGGCTTCCTTAATCTTGATGAAATTTTTAAATTATTTAATCTGCTATGAGTGGATGTGTGTACTTGAATCACTATATTTGCACAAATCCAAGATAGTGACACAGATTCAGCTTAGTCCAGAAAAAGTATTTTAAGTCACATATCTATAACTCAGTATGTTTTGTGTTTAATCTGGGGAAAAGTGTTTGTGGTTTTTTTTCCCTCAGTTAAAAAGCATTATTTTATTGGAAAGACACTTAAAAGAGGGTTAAAAAATAGGGATTTTCGTGCACTACAGTTGAGTGAGCCTCCTCGACCTGCTGAACTTAAAAACTTACTGGGACTGATGTTCCTTAATGTAACAGACAGCTGAGTGAAAAACAGCCTACCATCAAAACCCAAAAGAACATACCTAGCTCTTTGCATACAGATTTGCTCACAAGTTCAGAATTTTGCAGAACTGGTTCAGGAATCCTGACTTGCACTTGCCATCCTTGCCAAAGCCCTCCAGAAGCATTACGTAAATACCTCCACACCAGCTAGAGGTGAGAATGCTGCCTGTGGGTGCATGGCCAGAAGCTGCTTCGCATCAGCTGCTTGCTGTAATTTCCTCTCTTTAGACCTTTATCTTGCACCTTCCTGAAAGACAGCTGACTGCTTCCCACCAAGGGGTAAAGTCCTGTGGATTACCTTTCCAGTCACTGTTGGGAGGCTGTCCACAGGGCAATTTCTGTGGAGCAATGAATGTGCCACCAGGTGTGTCTTTGCATAGTTCTTGTTGCTGCAGTAGGTATGAAGTTAAACAAGGTTGTTTGACCTAGTAGAGAAGTCTAAGACAACTCTTGGGTTTTAAATTTTGATGATATGAGGAAGAGGTTATAGGTTCAGACTAAAATTGTTTGTGTAGTTTTATCCACTTTGGCACTATCTGAATTCAGGCCAGAGTTCCTCTCAGTTATGCTGTGCAGATGGCAGGTTTAGTTCATCTAGTAGCACCTTTAAATGTGTCCATCTTTAAAGATAAAATTGTGTGCAAACTAGGAGCTGAGACTCATGAAATTACTTCTACCACACAATTTCTGCTAAGTGTATCCCAGAAGAACTTAGAGTGTGTACAGTGATTTGGACAGGCTACCATCAAGTTGAATTTATTACAGATTCATGATGCAGGTACTGGATCTGTTTTAGCTCACAATACTTGGGCAGAAACAATGGGCACAAAATGGACTAGTCTGAGTCTTTGAGACGCCCTTTAATAGTATCTTCCCAAGAATAGCACTGCACCAGGTAATAAAGCAAATCAAAGATGTTTTGTGCATGATGATTGAAACCTTGGCTATTGGGAGGCTTCAGAACATTGTTCACTCTAATCACGTGTATGAAACTTGCTTTTAGATAGCAGTGGCTATTCTTGACTTAGTCCATTGTGAACACTTAGTATATCAAGAAATTAAAAGCAGTGTGTCAATTTTGGAAATACTGGCATCCTTAAAGGAAGGAAAAATCTATACTGAATGGTGAATTATGGTGAATGTATGTGTCCACACTGTGCTGCTTACTGAGCTTCATAATGGTTTTAATTTCGTTCTCTTCCTTGCCCCTCTCATGTACTAGTGACAAGCAAACCTGAACCCCATGCTGTTTATTACGAAGAGACAGTTGAGATTTAAACCACATACTTGTAAGCAGAATGTGACAGGGATATCATTAGATACAGTGGTTGTGAACCTTTTGAAATCCTTCAAGTCTTAATTGCTAAAAACTTGAAGAACATTCCTGATGATTGCAAACTTTTTAATATCTTTCTGCATTCTGGTTATTCTGAATACAATTTGGCATGTCTTGATTAAACCTGCTTTAATTTGATGCATACACAGGGAGCAAGCGGAACAGAAAGGAGAAACCTTAGGTGAAAGCTGGAATAGCTTCACTCAACCTGGTCACTTAGGGAAAAAGTCTATTTCCTCAAAAGACAGGATAAAGTATGCATGTGCTGTATCTTGGTCATCATTTGAAGTTTATACCTGAAATAAAATATCAAATCAGGAGCTATACCATAATTAGCAGCTTATTTTAGACAGAAAAACATAGTGGGTGAAGGGAATCTGTGGCTTTTAACCAGTTCACTGAAAGTTGTGAAATTCTTGAGCATGCCTGGAAAGGTAGAATAACTTCTTTTCTTCTGTTGACAGCATTCAGAGTTTACATACATCTACCCTGTTAGATTTATATTGGCCCACCTAGCCTTTCACTTAAAGCAGTAACAGGACCTGTAGGAAAACTTTCATTAACCCTATGTGCCACGATGACTTTGTTGCTGTTTCTCTTGCTAATGCTCTCGCATTTAACATTAGCAGTTAGCAGAAGGATAGCCTATTTTTGGCACTCTGAGGTTAATTACATTTATCATGCTGTTTACACATACTAATTTTGAAGGGTCATGCAAAATAGGTGTAAGAGGGAGGACAAAAAAATCTCTTGGAATATATTGAAATGCTTATGTGTTTTGGAGACTTTCTTCTACTGTAAACATAGAAACTACTTGCCAGCTTTCATTTTCTGCCTGTGGTAATAGGTTTTTCCATACATCCACAGCTGTTTATTGTATGAACAGCTGACAAAAGCTCAGGCTTTTAGGGGTAAGGTGAGCTGGCCTCTGGGTAGAACAAAGACCTTTAGTAAGGGGGGAGGCTTTCTTCTCCAGAAGCACAAGTGTAAGGGCAGGTGGCAGCATGAGTGCAAATCGGAAACATATCTGGAAACTTAATTCCCCTGATGTGGTGTTACTGAAGTGCAAGGATTTATTTTTATCTTATTGTCTTTAAGGATGTTAATATCTAGCAAATTAAACTGTATGCTTTTGTATGCTACTTTTTGGATTGTGGAATGTGCTGCAATGCACAGAGAGTAATTCTGTTAAAATGGAGGCAAGGAAGTGCTGGCGCAAGTGATGTGATTTGTCTTGTGGTGAGGAGTGGGGGGGCGTTGCTGGGGTTGAACTAGATTAAATAAATAAACCATGTAGGTCTTGGAGCTCTTGGGTTTTCGTGAATTCAGCATTATGTGGGAGTGTTATGGAAATACTCATTCAAAATAAGCAACCCCTGATGTTTGTAAACCAGTATCTTGATGTGCTTGCTTTTGTAATGCTCCTTTCACAGTCATAGTACCTCTATTTTGCATATGTGTTATTACTTAGATAACCTTAAAGGAATGTTGCTCATCACCCCCTTGGTTTTTCTTTGTATCTGAACCATTACCACAAGGACTTGACCAATTTCTGTGACTGCTTTAACTCTTGAGTTGTGTGTTTATTCTGCTGTTTAACCCTATAACTTGGCAGTAGTGCTGAGAGAACTTTTTTCAGCATGTTCTGCTTTGAAGGGTAGCCACCGCTAACATGTGTGACTGGGTTGGGGGAGGGCTGTGCTGGCAGAGATCAAATCAAGTTCTCCAGGCACAAAGAAAAGGAACTTGAGTGCAACAGCATGATAACAAGAAAAAAGCCCAAATGTACTGTACAGGCTAAATGACATACAGAAAGTAAGCTCTTGCACAAATGGAGCAAGGCAATGTTGCACAATTCAGCATGTTCATTTGCTGAGAGTAATGCCTTGAAGAGCAAAACAAAAAAAAAGGTTTTATTACAGCCTTCACAGTTGGCAAACAGATGTTTTTGTACTTCGGTTTATAAACTGTTACAAATCTACCAGTCTAAACCAAACAACATAAGCTTCTTTCTTCTTTAATTTGAAGAGCATATCTAATATGACATGTTACCTCTTCTTCTAAATGTGTGCCATTGAACACTTTGGGAGGCTTTCTGGAGAAAAGAGTATTAAACCTAGCTGAGTTACATGATCTCAAATAAAATTACACTTCTGTGTTTAACATTTAATTGGGAGGTTTAACTGATAGTGAATATTGAAAATGAAAATATTTAAGTTCACTAATTAAAGTAAGTTAGTACACTATATTAGTTGAAGCATACTTCTTATCTTGTTTAGTTCTGTGCCAGCCATAAAATCTTAAAAATATTGTGGTTTCAAGTTCCGTGCCTAGCATGTAGTAGGCACTGAGTTTAGTTACAGCAGACTTGAGCGCTTAGGCTGCTTCTACAAAAGGTAAGATGCAATGTGCTCATTGAACAATAGAAAACATTTTAAGATTGGTTACAGACACATTTTTTCCTAGGCTCTTTAAACTGCTTTTAAATCAGTCTGCTCTGCAGTTATTCAACTATATTGTCTGTAAAGAGCAAGAGATTGTCAGATTTTAGGATTCTTTTCTTAAAGGGCATAGTGCATATTTGAAAACTGTTTAGAACAGTTCACTGACTATTATGTATAGGGTTATCAAAACAGTGCGCTCAACACTAAATGATACAGTGAATTACACTATTCAAAATGTTCTTCTGTATTAGAGATAAAGCTGGGCTGACTCTGACATAGAAAACTCATAGATGTCAACCACTCCGTTTGCTGTACCAAGCCAAAATGACCTATTTCTACTGTAGACTTGACACTTCTTTCTTTTTTTTTTTCTCTAATCTCGCTTGTGGCAAGCTGTTTGTCAGCTATTGAAGGCACCTTTTGGATTATGTAGTGCTCCAGCATTACTGGAGCTCAGCTAGTTGTTCTGGGTTCCCTTAGGCTAGATACTGGTATCAACATGTTTCCTTTCCTGCTTTTCTGGCCCCCGCTCCAAATCTTTGTTTTGTTCTTCATCTGTTGCAAATGAATAGTGGGATGAAGTCTCTTGTCCATGAGCCTCTTTACTGGAGACTTTCTTATCTCATGGTTGGGTTCTTTTGTAGTTTGATACTTAGATCAGTTCTTTTTTTAACGGTATTTATTATGGGTTGTGTTTTTGAAACTTTGTATAAGAAGTCAAACCTTTTTCAAGGGGCATCTGCAGTTCTTGAAATGTGATTCACTCAGGAAAGAGTTGTATGCAGTAAGGTAAAAGTTCTAGTTTACTTTTCCTTTGCTGTTTTGAACTTGATTGCCTCTATAGAAAGATGAGGCTGGATTATACTACAACCTGTGCCTGCACAGTATGTCACTGGACATTCCTGGTGCTAACATAGCTTTGGCTACATCTGCAGTTGAAGAACATGTACTCTTGCAGTGTTGATGGGCCTTAAATTGAGTTCACATGAATTATATGTGCTATGGGGTATATACTACTAATGTGGAACCTACTGAAAGCTGATTAAGTGATTGCAGAATTTGAACCTAATTTTCACCAAAACCAGAAATGGTTGGAGTCATATTTGTAGAGTACTTTATGCTTAGGTTTGTGGACAAGTGTATAGCTCAACAGCATTTATGCAGCTAATCACTTGGTGCATGTTTGTATTTTTTGGCACTAAAACGTCTTTAAAAAAAACCCAACACAACAGACAACAAAAACAGGCCCTTACTGGTTTCTTTCAAGAAATAACTGCTCCATGAAGAATGAGCTTTAACAAGAGATTCTTAAACAAAAACAACACTGCCCCGTTTCTTTTGAGCTTTTCAAATCTTTCAGCAGGCATTAACCACTTTTGATTGTGTGTTTGCTGGCAGCTGAATTTAAGCTTTAGAATTTTTGGACAGTTATCAATATAGCTTAGGCCAATTGTCTCCTTGGGTTGTGTGGTGTTTTTTTGAAGTGCCTAGCTGGATTTTTGGCAGAGTTAATCCAGGGAGAAGACTAGTTCTGGGATTTTTGATCTCAGTCAAGATTGAGGAATATTTGATGGGCATGCTTATCAAACTGATAGGGCAATGAATGCAAGCTCTTTAGGAATCAACTGTTTTATCCAACTCCTTCCCAAGATTTGTGTCTAGTTTAAAGCCATGGTAAGGCTGGTACAGAAGTCACTCTGACAGTAAAAAAGTGTTTCCTTATGTACTGGGGGAACCTCCCATGTTTTACTTTGTTCTGTCACAGGGCGCCACTGGTAAGGGCCTGGCTCAATTTTCTGTACTCTCCCTCTGGGTATTTGTACAAATTGATGAACCTTCTTGTCTCCAGGCTGAACAGTCTGTGATCTGTCTTCTCTTATGGGAGGCTTTGTGGCCCTTTGCTGGACTCTCTCCAGTACATCCATGTCTGTCTTATACTGGGGAGCCCAATGCCAGACACAGCGCTCCAGGTATGGCCTTAGCAGTGCTGAGTAGGTGGGGGGGATCACCTACCTTGACCTGCTGGCAACACTCCTCCTCCTGCAGCTCAGGATGCCACTAGCTTCCTTTGCTGCAAGGGCTCCTGTTAAACTTGGTGTCCATGAAGACCCCCAGTTTTCTTTCTCAAAGCTGCTTTCCAGTTGGTTGGCCCACAGCACAATACTAATACCTGCCCCATAAACAAAATTTCTTTTATGGGCTGTTGGTGGAAGATAATGTTCCATTTTCTGTGCAGCAGTACAGATACAGCTTGTATTACTGCAGCGCTGAACGTCAGTGACCAGAGGCTTGCATAGCAGGTAATGCATCAAAACTTGATTTATTCTTGGGCACACAGGCTTCATTCACAGAACTTCTGACCAAGACAGTGGACTGTGGATCTGAGCCTGCGGTACTGCCTTTCTACTGCCCATGGGATGCACTGGTACATTAGGGTTTGGGTGTCATTCAGAAAGCTCAGTGCTATTGTCCAGGTGCAGTTTAGCTTATAGCAAGTGCCTGCTGGGGCTGAGATGTACCTTTAAGAAACACTTTGTGTCTTTATTTCAAGCACAGGATACATCACTTGGGTTTGGGGGAGTGGATGGGTAAAAAACCCAAACATCTTCAATCCCTTTACTCAAATTTATTCAACTTTTGCTTGTAAATGGGTATAAATGTTGGAGCAGAAGAAAAGCTTTGTAAATGGCTGTGTTCCAGGGTGCAGATACCATAGTGACAGCTGTAAACAGTGGTCATGTGTTGAAGGTTCAAAAAAAATTCTGCTCTATTTAGAAGTGCAAGTCCCAATCACTTTCTTCGAACTGTAGTTCTTGGTGGAGTAAGACTCAGTGGAAATAACTTGCTTTTTTCAGTCTGGAAGTTCAGAGTAGTTAATGGTGATTCTGGCTGAAAGTGGAATACAGATTACTTGCATATGAGTATTCCTCCAAGCTTGTTAATGAATGAGTGCTTGCACTTGTTTGAGGCTGGGATTTTCTTTGTTGTATTGATATTTTTTCCTAATGTAAGTGAAGAGTTTAAACATTTTGAAGCTTCTAACTATTTTTCAACTAACAATCAAAAGAGAGCAATTTAACCTTTTCTGACTTCAGAGTTTCAGTCTACCCTTAACCCCAAACAGCATTGAAGTAAAAACACTTGCTTAAAAAGCAGTCACAATTTGTCACTTGCCCTGCCTGTGTAACTGGAACAATTTCATTCTTAACTCTAAGAGGGAATAGTTTTCAAGCTTGACCAGCATTATCACCAATCCGTTAGTGTATGGGGACTGGAATTGGTGCTGCTTTTATTTGGGAAGGGCTACAGAATTACTTCATGAATTGTGTATTTTCTTCTCTGTTAGCATATTGTTTGCCAGCCAGTGTTAGTTTGTTATAGCTGTTTCTATGATTTGCTTGGATTTGTGCTTAATAGAACTTGGTTGCAGGTGACACGCTGCTGCTTTAATTCTCACAGGCAGGTCTTTTGGGGCATGAGGGTACTAATTTAAAGTTTATCTGGATTGCCCCTCTTCCTTCTTTTTCCAGTGCCCCCAGATAATCTTGAATAGAGCAAAGCATGGGTAAAGAGGAGGCTGTATCTCTTGGAGAAATTTTGTTTATTGTATCTTCTGTTTTGTACACAATAGAAAACTGCTGCAGTTTTTAATAAGTGCTTTTAATAGGAGGCCATCAGAGAGCTCTGTGGTAGTTTAACCTTCTGGCTTTATTACTAGCCTCAGATGAAATGGAAACAGTGTAGGTGGAGAAGGCTATCTATCAGGATCTGTTCCTTGCCCTTTCTTTCCTCTCATCATCTCCCTTCCACTAACAAATGTCAAGATAGTTCTTTTTGACTCTTACAGAATGTAAATAAGTCCTATGATGAATCTCCTACAACTAGATGATACTTAAAACCAAAAAATGATAGTTGCAAAATGCATCTGAGTGGCTATTTTCTGGTCAAATGGCAAAGGATGTTTTAATGTACAGCAGAGAATGCTCTGAAAGCGAAGTAGTTTTCAAGACAATGATTATTTGTCCTTAATAAGCATTATATTTTAAGAGGTTCAGTTTATATCACTTAGAGAAGTGACAGGAAATAAAAATAGCTGCAAAACTACATTTCAGAAGTGACATTATTTAATGTTTTTTTTAACAGCAAATCTTTTCCTGAAAGAGGTCTAAAAGGCTCTCAAGTTTCCACAGTCTAACTTCCATATACAGAAAGACTTAGAAAATAAGCATTTTCATGCAGATGAGGGGATAACTAAATAGAAGTGTGTACTGGTGACTTTTTTCCCTTCCCTGAAGAAAAGTTGGGGTTTCTGTTTGCAGTTCAACTCAGAAGCTTTCAAATGGAGTGTTAGACAACTGATCCGTGCTCCTCCCTGCTTTCCCTTCCATGTTGTTTGACAAGACACTTGTATTTGCAGAAGGTAAGTAGTACAGGAGGGGTAAAAAAAAAAAGATTACCACCTTTTTAAACAGGTTTATTTTCTGAAGTTTACATACAGGGTCTGCTGTTGTTTTTGTTATTATGATAAACAAATTTAAGGTCTCTTTGTTTTTTGATTACAGCTGAGAATTACAGGTTTAGATAGAAGGCTGGTGTATGGATGGAAGACTGGAAAGTAGGTGATAACATCGATGTACATACAGATACACCACCTTGTAGTCAAAGTTTCAGCCCTCACTCTCACAGGAAAATTTAAAGTGCAGTAATAATACAACTTTACAGGTATTTGCAGATAATTCCTCCTAAATAAAAAGAAGGAAGCAAGAAAATGTTCTGGAAACAAGTAAGCAATGTGTCTTTGACTTTTATTCCTGTTTATGAGCTCGACCCTGTCTCAGTAGAATTCTAATATCTTGTTTCCTTTGCAAATTCTCATGGTCTTCCTTTGGGGGAATTTAGGCAAAACTTCCTCATTTCCTACTTTCCCTTCCCCCTGCTACCTCCTTCCTCCCCAATGGTGAAAACCTGCTTATGTCTTTGAACACTTGGTGGAAAACCTCAAGCATTTTCAGCCATTACCTCTGGATGTGTAAGGATGAAGTCATAGCCACAACCTAATTGTCAAATGCTCACTTCTTGTTGGGTGTATTAATTTAGGTGCACCTAAGCTGACTTGGAATGTGTAAAGCTGTAGCCTTCCTACATACTCTTGAGGACATCTTGTAGCAGGTGGAGATAAACATGAAGGAACAGGTCATGGTAGAGATTATATGGCTGACTCAGTGTGTCTTGTTTAGAATACATGGCAGAAATATGACTGTTGCTTTTAAAAAGATGTTAAATATTAAGTTATAGAAAAAGATGACTTTGAGTGTGATACAGAAGACTTCTTGGTAATTAAGTATAAGTTCATACATTGCGTGATGGATCAATGAAGATGTGTGACCAAGTGAAAATTTGAAACATTCAGGATCATGCTAGACACAGGAAAATATCTCAAGTACAGCCAGAGGACTCATAATTATTACATTAGCGACAAGTCAGCTTTGCTTATTTGTGTTCCTTCCATGCCATGAACATGTTTAGCAAATTTCACCAATCTGGTACCCACTGAAATTTTACCTTGTATCTTGTTTAAATTTTTTTTAATACAGTCATCAAAATTGGTAAGAAAATGTCTGAGTATAAGGGAGCTAGAGTAAATTAGATTCTTCCAAGTAAGACTTAATTAGGGAGAATTCAGAGTTTTACAAGTCCACAGTGAAGTGACATAGTAATGGTATTTAGGGACTGAAGAGCATGTTAATGGGTTTGAATTTAAATACCTAACCAAATGAGGCAAAGGGATGCTTTCAGTCGAAAAGGCAAAGTTATTTGGGTCTAAGCAACTTGTTTTGGCAAGGCTGTTGGTGCAAACATATGGGTAGGGGTGTTGGTTTGGTTTGAGTTTTTGTTGTTTTTTCCTGACAGGGACATTGCCAACTAATAAAACTCATCTTGGCTCCTTCTGTTCTGGTCCTCTGCCTCTACAGTTCACTGTCACTGGAGAGCAGTATTACTGAGAGGACAATGGAGTGTTTGGGATCTATATGCGTTATTCAGTTTCCTGATCTGTTTTGTCAAGATGACAGTGACGGAAGAGTCCTCATCAGCAGAGGCTCTGGCTGTTTGTGCTGCAGATCCTTTTCTCAGTGATTAGGAGTGTCAGGTTGGGCTAACCTCTGTCTTTCCTAAAATTTTGGAACACAAAATAGTGTTCTGTGAGCTCTGGTGAGCAGATATGCTTCTCTTTTGCCAGAGCAGAGACCTTGTATTTTCTTCCGTGTCTTTAGTTTAAGAAGCTGTTATTTTGTCCAGAGCTTAGACCACGTCTCATGAGGAACTAGGATGAATCCAGATTGCTTTCCTTGTTCTCTCATTCTGTGCAGGACCAGTAAGGCAAGAGGAGAAACTGGCCAGTACATCAGTAGATTCTACCTGGCCCACTTCATTTGACAGGAAGGGAAGTGACACTTTTTCTGGCCAGCATCATCCTGGAGGGAGAAAATAATGTAACTTAGAAGTATTTTCTAGCTCAGAAGATGTTGCTGTAACCGAAGCTGTGACAGCAGTTAGTTAAATACTTTGGTTTTACCTGTAAACTATTCATGTCTTCACCTTCTGTAGTAATTACTAAGGTTGTCCCTTCCATCAAAAGCAAGCTTCCTTGGAACATGAGACGTGAAGTGAATTCTCAGTAGAAGTTTTGGCATAGCTTTGGCTTACATGTTATAATTTATGGCCTTGCATGGTGACTAAATATGGTATCAGGTTTTCAGATAAAATCTGAGGTAACTGCCGCCACCTAATTAAAAGACTTGAAAAGCTGCTCTTTGTAAAGATAATTTTAAAAAGTTGCATTCCCTGAAGTAACAACAATGAAATAAAAGGGTTTGAAGTAGAGAGTTTTAATTATGACTTGGTCCTTGAGAAATACAGTAGTTTAGGAGCAACAAGGAGGAAATTCTGTGTAAGCGTTGTTTGTATTTCATTGTTGTTAAGTTCTCTGTATTAAAACTGATGAGGCTTTCCTCCAACAAAGTTGTCCGTTCTGAGGAAACAGATACTCCCTGGGGACCGTTTTCTTCCCTAAAGATCTTTGGAGAAGATGACTTATGCAGGGTTGGGTTGATTTCTACATCTCAATTTTGCAAAGGCAGTTTCTGGCTTTTTGTCTGTCGGGAAGTTTCCAGGAGGCTACTACAAGGTTACGCGGCTACTAATCTGCTTTGACCTTCACCCTTATCCTCTTGGAGAGACTGCCCCTTTACAAAAGCAGTCTGGATCAAGCTCCCTGGGACCTTAGTACTGTTGTTAGCTAGGACAGTCTTTCCTGTTTTTTACATCCTATCCTTAACTTGGGGACAAAAATCTTTTAATGCATCAGGATACAAATGACACCCCCCACACACCCCAGCATTCTGTAAATAGAACTAGAGCCTGGAGGCTTTGTTACTAACACTGAATACTACTGCTGTAGGTGGTGGTGTTGCTATGATATTTAAATATCCTGCAAGTTTGGCATTTTACTAGTGTCTCAATTTTTTTTTCTCCTGTAATGGTAACTTTTCTTGGATAGTAAATATGATATTACCCACTTTTTGGCATTTGTTGGGATAGCTTTGAGTCACTAATGCCTCTTAATTTTGCCCTATAGCAGTTACACTGCAATGTTTCAATGCACTTGGCAATCATGTTTGTTCATTTTAATTTTTTTGTCTCAGCAATACCACAGTTTTAACAACTGGCTTTTGTATGTTGGTGAAAGGCAGGAATGTTTCCAATTTTTTCTGATCCATTGAAATGTCAATAAGAAGGGGTGATTCCTCAGAAGAGTCCATTTTGAACAGATAAATGGCTAGTGGCTTATGAGCTATGTTTAAGTGTCTGAAGCTCCTTCTTTGTATGGTGATTTCTGTTGTCCGATACACAATTGTAAGGACTGTACTACTGGAGCATCCTAATACACTGCCATTGTATTTTTACATTTTATTTGAACCCTGTGATGATGACATTCCTTCAGTTGCTAGAATTGCAGTTCTAATTAGCTGATGATGCTTCCTTGCAGATTACGGCATTTTATTATGAATGCTATATTGTAGGCAGAAATTACAAGAAAGTTTGTAGTTTGAACTAGAACAGCTCTCTGGAAGGACTGGAAGATACCATAGTAAACTCCAGCATGTTTATAAGCAGTGTTAATGCCTCTTCTTGCAGGGGCTTGACATTTAAAGAAAACAGGTTTAACCCTTGATAGAGGTTTGCAAAACTGTTCTGAAAGAGTAACTAGCAATATATTCCCTGACCCATGTCATCATGAAACACAGAGGTTGGAACTTAGTGTCTTTTACTTGAAATTACATGGGGTACAGTTTTGTGTGTTTAGGGTGCTTGTGAAAGTTTTCAGACTGCTTCATGAGTGTTTACATTGTGGTGGCTTTTTAGCTAAAGCAGTGGTGATAATAAAAAAAGTTCAGGGACTGATGTTTTTGTGTTAGGTCAGCAACTTAACTGACATGTGGGTACTGTGCTTTTTACAATTTTAAAGTGCAATGGGGAGAGAACAAACGTTTCTGGTGTCTGTGTTTTTAACTACTGTCTTTGTGTGGAAGCTGCTGCATTTTTGGTTTAGCCAGCTTTACCTTGAAATTTATGTTTTAAACTAGTAAAAATCTATTAAAATAATTCCTAAAATGGGCCAAATATTTGCAAATACGTTTTACTGTTTGCTGTGACCAGTGGGGGAACTCAGTGCATACTTAAGTATGTATTTAGGCTGTGGTTTCACACACATTTCTTGCAATGTCAGTACGAGCTGGAGTTGTTCTCAGCTGCTTCTTTCTGTCTTTGCCTCACTCCTTTACTTGTGCTAGCAGAAGTGGGAGTTTTGTTTTGTGTGTGGCCTGGTGTGGTGACGTGGGTCAGGGAACTTACCCAGTGAAAGATGGTTTATTTTTATGGTTGGTTTTTCTTTCCTGCTCACTGGATCCATTCCTTGATTCAGTTCAGGATGTAAGACCACAGAGAGGAGTTTTGGTGAAACCTGAGAGGACAGAGTAGGGGCAAGAATGAGTGTCAGTGGCTGGTGCTGTCTTCTGCAGCTTCTGCTGCTACTCCAATGCTAAAGTAACACAGATGAGATGGTGCCTGTAGGTATGTTAGCCTGAGGTGCTACGCCTTTGCCAATCCAAATCATAAGACATTAATGGAATACTTTATTACCTTCTTTCTTCTAATCTGTTCTTATGCTAAGGCAGCAAATGTTTGTCCAAGGAGGAGTGGAGAGTCCCCTTTGTCTAGCTCATCTAGTTTCTCCTAGCCAGCTCTTAAATTACATTAGGTCTGGCTGCTGAAGTGTCATGGTTGGTTTTCCAAAAAACAAGATGGAAGGAGGAAACAGTAACATCCCCTGACCCCCAAAACTAAGAGGAAGAAAAATACTTGTCAGCGAAGTGTCCCTTTCCCCCAGGGGGCTCTTTGAAGGATTTGGTTTATCTGATGTAGTTCTGCATATAAAAAAGACCATGTGAGAGCCTCACTGGACAAGCTTCTTCCTACTCCTGACTTTGCTGGTTGAAAAAAAAAAAAAAAAAGAGTATGCTGCCCTGTGATCTGAGAAAATGGAAGGAGAGTTGTCATCTGCAGCATCTGCCATTCCTTAGGTCTTTGCTGTAGAATTCATGAAATAGCCTGATGTTCAAAGCTTCACTGGTACACCACAATGCAAGGTAGTAACGGCTGCTTGAAAATTGTTTCGTATCGGTGCACTTAACTGTCCATTGCAGTACAATCTGTAAAGGTAGGTAAGGGACAAGTTAAGGTCACTTGAATTTCCCTTTTTTAGGCCTCTTACGAATGAAATATGGGTTTGTAGAGATGACCAAGAATGAGATCTTTTTGAAAGTGCAGAGCTCACAGGACAAAACTATGTCTTTGGTCTGCATAAATGAAATGTAAGAGTTCAGTTCTTAAATAGAACTTGTGAAGAGTTGCCAGCTTTAAAAAGGGTGCAGTTTAGCACTGGAGTTTGTCTTTAAAAATAGTTGCAAGGCCAGTAATTTATATTTAACTGCAATAAAAATAAAGACGCTTATTGGGTATAAGAGCCACCTTAGCTTTTTCTCTTGAAATGGAAATTTTAACTGTATGATCTTTATGCTGAATTGTCCTTTTGCTTCTCTTCACTTCCTTGTTAATGTGGTAGAGAAGTTGTTTCTCTCTGGATTTTCTCTTTTGTACTGTTAATGTTTAGAAGCTTTTTATAATCATACTTATCCACCTACAAAGAATGAATGATTTGTTTAGACCTCATAAAGTCATCGTCTTTGGTTGACTTGGTAGAGATGTCTGTAGATGACTGAAGGATTTCATCAGAGTTTGCGTACGCTGCCACTCCAGTACTTCTCTGTCACTTCTGTCCTCCTTACCCACCTGTACGCTACTGCACAGTGTTTATTATTTTGTCCTGTTTGTGCTAGATCCTGTGTAAACTCAGTTACCAGTCAGTGCTAGCTGTGTGAAAAGTTTATTCTTAAATTCTGATGCAAAAGCGTGTAGCAAAAAAAATGGGAAGGGAAGAGTGAATGAGAACAAAGATGTGAACTTGTGGTTTCACAGGCTAAATAAGTACATAATTAGTGTTGCGTAATTGTCAGCTGAAGTGTTCAAAAATCATTAACTTTGAAATTAAAAGGCTTAAAAAATAATAATAAAAACCCTAGGAGATAATTTTGAAATTCCATGATTTTTTGCATCTTGAAATGCTTTAGGAGTTTGCAGGTTTTCTTTCAAACTGTCCTCTGCAGCTAAAAAGAGCAGCTTAAATACAAACCAAAGGTCAAAAGCAGACACAAATAAAACTTTACTGTTTTAAATGAGAGAAGCCCAATGGTAAGTGTAAAACCCTGAGAAATTTAGGAATGGGGTTATTCTAGGAAGACTTTTTAAGATAGCAGCAGCTGCCCGTGCTACTACTGACATGTTCACCTTTTTCAGATGGTAAGCTAGTAGTGAAACACAAACCTGGTGATATTAAATGCTGCTGGCATCGTAACGGCCTGTAGACCATCAGTCATTTTGCTGTTTTCCAGTCCCCGAGAGGAGCCAGAAACAGTGCATGATGTGGTTGGCTTCTGTGCTGGTCACCTTTTTTCTTTTGAGGACTGCTGAGATAATTGTGATGGTGATATGGTAAAAATCACCCAAAGGACATTGTTCTCAATGACAGCTACCTGGAATCGCCGTGAGGAAGTGTTATGAACTGGCAGAAAGTTAAAATTTAAATTTAAAGTTTCTGTCCACTTCTACATTTGAAAGTAATTGCTAATTCCAATTTTCTAACGCTCTGTAGTGCCTAAAAAGAAGATATACTAAATGTTTCTCAACTTGAGTTCTATCAGCAAAGGTGATTTAGGGGCATTACTGGAACAGAGGAAACAGGGGAGGCTCATGAGAAGCTATTTTTAATAGTGCACGCAAGTACCACAATGAGAACCTAAAACTAAGAGGGTGGAAGCTCAATAACTGAAATCCCTTTAATGCTGCTATCCGTTACCCAGTGGCACATTTTAGTCAGTTTGTGGAATTGGCGTTGTTAGGAGTATTTCAAGAAGATTAATATCTTTATAAATCTATGAATTGTACAATGCAATGATAGAACAGATCAGATATAGCAACTGATCCTTTCCAACTCAATTGTCTAGTAAATGTAAAACAAATACAGAGCCCGCATGTTTAAAGCAGGGAGCCAGTTTTTAAATGTCAAGAAAACTAAAAGTTATGACCCGCACAGCAAGTATTAAGTCATCCCCTAGTGGGCTTGAGTTTTTTGTGTTGCTGTATATGCTGATAAAATCTTGCCTTAAAATATGTATGTTTTAGCAGTTATAGTAGCTATGGGGAACTCTTATTCAAATAAGCGCCCTGGTGCTTTGAAGGCATTGAACTGATTCATTCTGTGCATTTAGACACTGGCGTCAGTTACGTATTCAGATAAATGTTTTTACTTGCTGTAGTTAACTCTTCAATTTGTTCAACTTGCCACCACAATGCAATCTGTGCAAGATTTATAAAACCTAATGTAAAAGGAGTTGTAGAAATGTTATATATTTGTTAATATTTGAAATCCTTTACGCTATCACTTAATATTGTATGTGCCACGTGTGTTGAAGTGTTACAACATTGTAAAATTTCAGCTCTGGGAAGTCTGACAACTGGAGCTTCGGTACTTCTAACGGTGGTTACAGAAGGCTAGAAAAGGGACTTCACTTGAAACCATACTTTAGACTGCACAGGCACGAAGGGAGTGGGAGGGAAGAGTCGTCCTTTCTTTTTGTCCCACCCTACCTGCTTATTCAGTTTATAGCACAGGTTCATGTTGTGATAAAATTTAAATGTGGTGTGAAAAAACTACAGTTCAGAAGTCAAAGCTTTTGTTTTGCTTTAACTGTCCCTGAGCAGTGCCCTGTTTGGAGGAATGCTAGATGAGGTGGCTGTCTTTCTGTTTTGTTGTGTTTTCTTCTTTCAGTGGGGAACTTGTTTTTATGATTAAAAACACAAACATCCATTTTAGGAAATTAATTTGTCATTTAAGAAAAGGTAACAGAGTCCTTGCAAACACTGTACTTGCCCCTCTTCAGGAAGTATGTGGATGTTTGGTTTTTCTTCAGACTTGGGTCATCTGACATGGTTACAGGGATGTGATTACTTGTTGTAAATGGTAGTGGGGATCTGGAAACAGCTGATGAAAAGTAAATGTCTGTAAAATGCTGTCCTGCTTTTTGTAGATAATTTTCTGTGACAGTTGTGCATTGGCAGCAGTCTACTTGCCAGCTGAATTAAAAATTATCTCTTTTTACTGTGACATTTCTTAGATTATTTGCTTAAGGTTTACAATATCTGTGATGCTGTGGTACTGAGGTGATGCTGACAGTCAAAATCAAAGAATTTTATACAATCATTTCTTAGGGTGATCACTATTTTAAAATGAGTGTCCTGTGCTGGGTGAGGCAGCGTGTGCTGGGTAGATGTTCACCTAAAAGAGCAAAAACTCTGTACATTCTAGAAAGGTATTTTTGTATGGCATATGCTTAGAAAACCAGAGCTAAATTTGGAGTAGAGTAGGGATCTGTGATGAGAGAGCGTTGCAAAATGGCAGACTGAGAATGCTTTATCTAGGAATTTGTTGCATGCTGTTGGCAAGGCTTGCACTTGGCAGTGTTAAACTAGTTTGAGCTAAATACTTCTTTGGAAAAAGAGGCGCAGGCATAGCGAAGCTTTCTCTGATGCTTGTTATTATTCTTGGTATGAGTTGCAAAACAACTGGTGTGCGTTTGGAGAGCTTGAGCAGTGACAGTTCCATGGCCGTAACAGAGCTACAGTCTGGGTGCAGAACTCTAAAAATGGGTCCTCTTCTTCAGAGTCACAAACAGTGCGGGTGGGGTGGTGGGAAGGAATTTACTACGCTGTGCTGTCTTCACAGCTTTAGAATAGGAACTGTGCGGTCTCAGAAGTAGCCGGGCTACGTGAATGAAATGTGGAAACTAAGGTTATGCGACCTTCGGGCGGCTTCCTTCGTTTTCTTCAGACTTGTAGAGATTATGGGAAATCATTTGCATAGCAGATGCAGCAGGCCGTGACCACAGCTATTCTTAGCCTCCTCCCCACCTCTGCTTTTAGATCTGCTTGTTTTGAGTTTTTTTTTTTTTTTTTTTTCCTTTACCTCGGAGGGCCAGCTCAGCGCGGCAAGGGCTTGCCAACTCTTGGCGTCCCACACGGCAGGAGCGAACCTGACGGCCACTCGCTGGTGGCCGCAACCCCCTCCCCTCCCTCCCCCCTCGGGGGCGAGCCAACTCCCGCGGCCGCTTAACCCGCTGTCGGGGCCACGAAGGGGTTAAAGGGTGGGAAGGGGCCGAGGCAACGTTATGCAAGCGGTGAGGCGGAGAGGAAGTGGATGACAAAATGCTGAGCTCAGCCGCCTGGCTGCCGGCCAAGCCCGGGCTTTCTTCGCTTACAGCTGAGGGCTTTCTAAGCTTCCCACCGCCGGCGCGGGCTGAACTGTTGAGGAATGAGGAATGCTGCCGCCGCCAGATGACGTCAGGGCGGGCGGTTCAGCGCAGGGACAAGCCGTGGCGGGGGAGGGGGGGGAGAGAAGGGCGGGAGCCGCCGCCGCGCACCGAAACGCCCTCTTCTTCACCCGAAAAAAAAGTTAAAAAATGCCCGCTTCTCCCCAGCAGGGTGCCGCCGCCTCCCCGCCGCTTCCATCCCCTTCTCTGCCTGTTCCCTCAGTCCAGGGCCGGACGTATAAAGGCGACCTCGCCGTTTAACTCCAAAAAAAAATTAATGTTCCCCCTGCCTCTGCGGCGCAAGTTCTGCTTTTGTTTTTCGGTGCGGAAATGCAACGAAATGGAAATGCAACGGCGGATGAGCCCGTGAAGAGGACGCAGAAAAAATGGCCTTTAGCTTTCAAGTTTCCAGGGTTGTAGGATTTTTGGGAGGCGTTCCGCCCTCGGAGCTCGTTCCCCTCCCGTCGGCTAACAGAAGGACCGTAGCACTAAGGACACCACGGTGCCATCACAGCCCCGCCCCCCCCCCTTTTTTTTTTTTCTTAAATTAAGGGAAAAATTCTGTGGAAAGGTTTTTAGAGGGTGGCAAGGTGTCAGGCTTTCAGTTAAAAATGGATAAAATTAGGCTGGTTTTTGACTTGATTGCCTTCTGGGTGATATTCTGTTCGGCTCTGTAATCGGATTCAGGGCGGATCTATGGTTCTGGATTATTATGAAACAAATACACAAATGATTGTATCTGGAAAATATGCAGGATGCAGAGGAGTGATGGAAAGCATGTTTCACTATCAGCCTTATTACCAATATAGGTAAATGGAGCATTACTTAAATGCTTCACTTTTTAAAAGGATTTTGGGAGAACTGTTGATTACAGAGGCTTCTGGGCCGCCTCGGTACTTGCTAAGCAGGTCCAGGCAGCTTCTTTGAAGCTGCTCCCTTGCCTTTTTTTTTTTAATTCTTTTTTTTTTGGGCTACCTTTTCTCCTGTAACCAGTCTTGTTGCTTCTAGTCTTCACTAGTAAATCTGTAAAACTTCTGGGGCAGTGCTTCTAACCACAGGTCTCTGGAATGTGCATTTGTCACTAAGTCTCATATAAAACAGTCTAATCCTGTTGTAAATAGAGATAGAGGTTACAGGACTCCATTCAGAGTTTAACTATAAATACATGATGGAACCAATTTACTAATAGTTCTATGAAGGAGGGGGAGATGGAAGAAAACCTCCAGAGAAGCCCATTTCCCTTTGCTTTCTCACTTCCTATCCTGCAAATGATACTGCAGGTGTAGCTGGCATCAGTATAGTTACTGGTTCCTATAATAAAGAGGACAAATGAGAGAACAGCCAGCAGACTGGAGATAACAAATTTTGAAACTGTTAAAAAGAAAAACTTGTTTGTGCAAGGCAGGAGTAGTTAATGAAATTCATTGTCAGATGGTATTGGGGCCAAGTCTTAAGCAGAGCCAAAAAAGACCAGATGTACTAGTGTGGAAAACACCTTATAAAATTTGAGACATAACCCAGTCAGTGGCTGGGGCTTTAGGAGTCAGAAGTGAATTTCTTCTGTACTGCTGAGGTGCTGCGTGACTCTAGGTGAGTCACTCAGCTTGTGTGTGTTGCTTTCTCTGCTGTCCTCTTCCTGTCTTGTTTGTTGGAGATTATTATTAAACTTCATGACTGCTCCTGGACCGTGCATACCACAGCAGTGCCTCAAGTTCTGTCTGGGGCATCCAGGCAGTAGTAATACAGTACTGTGACTATGAGGAAGTCTCTGGGTTGCCTCTGTGAATCAGACGTGTAGTTTTATACCTCTCATTCCAGCAAGCACAATCTGGGATTTCCTCTTGAGCTATAAAATGCCTAAGTCTAGTTAAATGCAATGTAGGCCATATGAAACAGGAGTTTGGAGTTTTCAAGCTTCCTAAGTATTGCTGTGTGTTGAATAGAAATTGTGTATACTGGGTTTGAGCCATGAGAGACTTGAAGTTTTGCATTTCTGCAAAGAACAGGCACCACGTAAAGCTTAACATATTGCTTGCTTCTGAAATTCACTGTCAGAGGTTTAATTTGATGTGTGGAGATAAGAGTAAACTTCAAGGTTGTGGATTTTACTAAAATGTGTGCATTTATTTATTTATTTTTATTTTTGGACTAATTCTGTGAATTAACATGGCAGAAGCAATCTTGGTTGTGCAGTTGGTTTTCCTTGCTGTTATGGTAGACAGTGTTCCTCATATCTGCTGTTTCACTTCTCTTTTTCGGAGCCTGTTTTTTCAAGGTGCATTGATCCTTGCTCTTGTACCTCGAAGTCCCTCATCATTATGACTCATAATGAAAGAAACCTAGAAGCAGTTCAGAGAGAGAGAGGCTGTTCCCCTGTAAACTGAAGTAAAATGTACCCGGTAATGTATCCACTAAGAAGTCCTGTGGCAGCATAGCACTTACTGTAATTTTGAAAAGTACAGAGCAGTGCTGCAGTACCGGTACCTAAACGGGGTGGTGTTTTTCCCTTTGTGCTCCATTGGTTGGTTGTCCTGCCTTGTAGAGGTTTTGTCTGTCTGTTCTGATGCAGTATTAGCAATCCAGTACAATGTCCCTGTAAGCTCGCAGGAACAAAACACCAAAATGCTTCTCAAAAAGCTAAAACAACATAGTAGCAACCCCTTTGCGATTATAGGTGTTGTGTCCCCCTGTTAATGGGCAGAGAGCGTTAGTCAAAGAGATCAAGCTCGTAATAAATGCCATCTGTGTACCAGCTGCTTTCCCTGGGTGATCTTCCTTTCCCTGACAGACTATTAAATGCCATGTTTTTTCCTGCATCAGCTATTTGGGCAAAGGGGTACTTGGGCTAAACTTGCATTCTTGTCTTAAGCTTTAATCACCAAAGAAATTTGAAACACAATATGTTCTTGTCTTGCTTCTTTTCTAGAGGCATTAACTAAAAGGTAACTTCACATACAGCTTCTACAGAAACTACTTTAGCAAGGGCTGTGATTAAGACACTACTTTTTCTTCCCCTCCTTTGCCCCACTACATCTATCTTTGGGGACTGCCCATCTGGTGAACTCCTGCAGCCAGACAGCTGAGAGCAGAGCACTGTCACAGCTGGTGGATAAATTAGGAAAAATAAATTAGGCAGCTATTTGATTAGGTAAGAAAATGACATTCCGCAGAACTACTTTTCTGAGTATTATGAGTAGCCAAAAATAATTTATTTATAAGTGCAGCAAAAGGCATTTCTGGTGATTCTGAGTAGAACTCTTTGAATAGGTGTATACAAATGTGTATACGAAGGTGTATATGAATAGATGTATTTAGTCTCCAGTTCTGGAGACATTCAAAACCCGCCTGGACGCGTTCGTGTGCAACCTGCTCTAGGTGACCCTGCTCTGGCAGGGGGGTTGGACTAGGTGATCTCCAGAGGTCCCTTCCAACCCTATGATTCTATGAAAGCTTACCAATGTCTCTTCCCCGCCCCCGCCTTTTTTTTTTTCATGTGCCATGGCACAAAAATGGCTTTGTTTTGCAGCTCTTTCTTAATTTTCCTGGGGTGGGGATGAAAATGCTGTTATAGCTTTAAAAAGGCAGAGGTGGTTTTGTTGTTGGTCTGTTGGTTTTTGCTCTCTGTCCCCTCTGGTTTGGTGAATCAGGAGAACGAAAATTTCTCTTGCCTGACGCTTGCCTTGATGGGATTTGGACACGGTAGGGGTGACAAATAAGCAACCTTTCTGTCCTGTTCTATTTGCTGCATATCGTTTCCATCTCTCCTTCCCCAGACGCTTCGCAGCTTTCGCTTCAAGTCTGTCTGCCCAGCATCCCATATTGCCTCAACACCAGGATGTGAGCCATAGTGACGGTGTAATTGGTGCCCTTTGCCAGGAGGTCCTAGGGGGCTGCAGGAGTCTCAGCTGAGCAGCAGCGAGGAGGAACTCAACGTGGATGTCTCTGGCATCACCACACCAAATGCGGTGCATGGCTTAGAGCTCTTTGGAGCTCAGTTGTAGACATGACTGCAGGTGGCTGGCTTGACCTTCGTAACAGTTATTTAAAATTTTTCTCTTAATGCTTGTAATAACAGTAAAATAATTGTATCCACAGGGGACTGTAGCTAAATGAGCAAATGGAGCATTTTCTTAAACTTTTGTTAAAATGTCTTTTCAGTCCCTGTAGAAAGTTTTTTGTTAACTTTGAACTAATGTATCTCTTTGTTTTGAGCCTTGATTTGAATCATGTATCATCTTCATTTGAAGTTTGATTTTACCATATTCCACTCTTTGACCTTATTTTGCCAAATATAAACTGCATTTTGTTAACTTTGGGGAAGTAAGTGGCACAATGCATTGTACAGAATCTATCTCTTGTCCATGCTGAAAGCAAGACAGCAGTTGGCGTGGTTTGGATGTGTCTGGCCTGTGCTAGAAGGCCCAGAGTTGGAAAAGCTGGATCCCGCTCTCTTCGAATTTGGTTAAAGAGATTTTGCATCTTCTTCGTTGTTACCTGCTTCTGATGGCTCAAGTATGGATTATTATTTTCCATGAAACATGGTATAACCTTGTTCTAGCCCTGAAATGTATTACAGGGCTTCTTGTAACACACTATGGTACTTCACGTCACAGAGCTACAGCAATAGTACACTGAGATACACCATCATCTGCATTTCTCCAGTGCTTTGACATTTGTTGTATCTCTAGGAGCAGACTGGAAGAGAACAGGCTTGGTTGTGGCTGACACCTGAAAATTTTGGAAACTCTTTCTCTTGAGGCTATTTCAAAGTATGCTCTTTGAAGTGACAGTTCTTGCACAGATCTTAGTAATCAACATGTTGTCGTAAAGCTAACTGAAATTAAAAATAATAAGGAAAAGGATTCACAAATTTTGACATTGTCTCTCCTGCCTGTCTGGAGTTACCTGGTGGCTTTAATGTTTATTGAAAACTTACTAGCTGCAAAATTGATAATGTAAAAGTAGAATATCTGGCTTTTCATGCTGATAGAGGCATACTGTAAAAAAGTAATTCTTCTCTTTGGAAGTAACTTCTCTGGTTAACTCTGTACTAATACTCTTCTGTGCATTGATGTTTCAACAAATAACACAAATAACAATTACAGGAAAGTGACAAAGCAGCATTTTTGTAAGCAGACTTATGTAGGTTGGGTGTTTTTTCTTTGTTCACTGCTCTTTTCCCTGTTTTGGCATAAAGCAATGAGATACTTTTCACAGCAACAGGTGGGAACATGAAGAAAATTTTGTCTTCACTTGCCTGTGTAAGGATCTGTTGTCTGAAACTTTTTTGGTGTCTTCAAAACAACAGCTGTTTTTGTATCAGCAATTTACAATTGTATTTACTATGAACTAGTGCCTAGCAACATCTAGGCAGTGCTTTTGCTGCCACAGACCACTCTGTCACAGAGAGTATGCTATTTAGTTGACTTTCAGGTGGGAAGCAACTGTTCAAGATACCGTGAATTGTCCGAGTTCCTGTGAGTCTTGCCCTGGCTGAAAGTGAATTGTTACATTTGGAAACAGATTATTTGAGCTGCTGGGGACGCAGAGTCTGAAATGATTCTGGCTGTGGAAGAGCAGAGGGGAGTTTCTTTTTGGCTGAAAGGTTTGGACAATTCTGTAAAGTTTTTACGGTGAATGTGGCTTGTTCTCTGTAAATACAAATTTCCCATTGAATGGAGTGTTAAAAGCCAATCCCCGGTGAATTCTGGGTGATTCTTTTTGGCAAGCGGAGACATTTCCCAGGGAGGTTGCCAATATAAACATCTTATGTGTGCTCTACCTTGGGCTCCTCCCGCCGCCCCACCTCTTCCAGACAACTTCGTTGGCACTGGCTTTGCCAGTTGCCGCTGTTGTGCAGGCTGCAGGAGTTGGGCTGGTAGTGCTATTGTTTAGGAATTACAGCCTAAAATTAGTGTCTCTTTAGTCAGCAAGACCTCCGTGTGGCAGGGAACGCTATCTGCAGTTTGTCTTCCTGCTTCCATCTACTGGGAGGGGGAAATGAATGCAACACAGCCGAACAGATTTCGGAGAGCTGGAGAAATCAAATGACGAGGCATGAGCTTTTGCTCAAACTGTACCTGCTTGGAATAATTTGAGCTCAGCTTGATTGTTTTTGAAGAATATTTGTGGGTTTGCTAATGTTTTGTAAGCTCGTAGTGTTTTCACAGAAGTGCGTTTTTTAGTTTAGCCAGTGCTAGTTGTGAAGGGTTGATGAAAAGCACGGGTGCTTTCAGAGGTGGGGAGTGGAAGGCCTAATGTTAAGAGAACCTGTTAGTAAATAATTACGGTTATGTAGTTTAAAAGCGCATAGGCACTGTTTATTTCTTTTAAAAACCCTGAAACTTATAAATAATTATATTTGTGTTATGAGTGGAGATGTAGTTTATTAAAATCAGGACTATCAAGATGAGTAGTATTGTGTTAACGATTGCAAGTTAGTGCAGAGCATGCTTGGAAGCTGTTGCTGTTAGTGGGGATTTCATGTGGTGAGTATCGGAGCTTGTCTATGCGGAGAGGAGGGAGAAAGTTGTATATGAGATGCCAAAAAGTATTTCTTCAGTAATTAAACAAAATTTTTGTTTGACACCATTTCAACTACCTGCTTAATTTGTGAGGTTTAATTAAGATATAGTCAGCTTGTGCTGACATGGACATAAAATCAATGCCCAGTTTGCCTGAGGAAAAGGCTCTTTTTCCTTTTGGGGTCTGGCTATGTCTTTTTCTTTTTTCGTTTTTTTTTTTTTTAAGAGAAAATCATTAGCAATTCAGAGAGCAGAAGCAAATAGCCATTTTTAAAATTCATGTCCTCAAATGTTAATTTGATGCTTTGAGGCATAAATGACCTTTCTAACCAGCCCAAACTTGTCAAACAAAGGAACGATAGAAACAAGCTGCTTTGTTCTAATACAACAGGCTGCTTTTCAGGGAGAATTTCAAAACAATTCTGCCTCCCTCTTCTCAACAACATTAAATTAAACTTTAGCCTGTGCTACATTTGAATTTAGATGTGTGTGCATCATTGGAGAGATGGTAATGGAATCTAGACAACATGTGCAAATTCAACCATAGATTTCAGCTCCTGAAGCCCAGGGCAAGTGAATAATGCTTTCATCCATAGCTACTGCAGCTGGTATTACTTAGCACTGGAAAAGCAGTTAGGTGTGGGTCAGAAGCTGAGGGGAGCATTAAAAGGGGATTTCTTCTTGTCACAAAACTGAAGAGTAGGGGGGAAAGGGGAGAGCAGAAATAAAACCATCAACAGCACTTCTTGAAACCTTCCATTTAAGTGTTTAGATTGCTGTATACATTTTGGAGGTCAGATTTAAAAACGAAATATAAATCTTTTTCTAGCTCCTAGGGATTTCCTTGAGACTGGAACTGTGTGTAAGTATGTGCTGTACGAACAGGAAAAACACTTAGTGCATCTGCGTGAACTCTCTGTCATTATCAGATTTACCAGATAAAGGAAACACATAAAAGGTCAGGGTGGAAGGTACAAGGCAATATAAAAAATAAGTGTGCCTTTACACAAGGTAATGCATTCTTTTTTTTTCCCCTACCTCTTTCAAAAAAGAATTTAAACCAAATTTGGTAGTTGAATACCATTCTTCTCTGCCAGCTGTACTTGTAGCATCTGAAATTAATCTCTTGAGTGTGACATGTTTCTGAAGCAAGTAATAAACTTTTTGTCTAGGAGACAAGCAGAGTTAGAGGAGTAAACTGGTGTTGCAGTTCTATCTTGTCTGTTTTTGTCTTACCTATATTTTTTCTTTGCTTAGTCATTGATCTTAATCCAAAAAAGGAATATCAAATTCTTGAATTTATCCAAACTTTAGAAATTGAAACATGTCCTTGAATAGTTCACTATTTTTTCAGTTACTTACCTGTTCAGAGATTTGCCTGGCATGTTCTGCTGTATAACTTACATTGGCTTTATCTAAAGCACAATCCTGCCATAAGTTTCCCAGCTAGATGGGAGAAGGCAGCTCTGGTCATTTTCAAATACTCAGCAGCTGAGCAACATCATAAAATCCTGGGATCATGTTATTACTGTTCATTAATATTTGGTTACTTTATTCTTTTACATTAGGGTTTATTTTGTGTTAGAGATGAAAAACACAGTATGCTATGAAAATATTTGAGGAAAGTTAATGTGATTCCTTCAGCTTTTCTTTTTAGATGATCTTCTCGAAGTTGTTTTGTATAAAACGTGAAGAAGAAAAATACTTATCTTCTTGGTTTCTCTCTTTGGCTTAGTAGATGGTTCATATGTAACCCCTCACAGTAACTTTTCTGGCGCCTCAGGATCCATTCATGAAGGCATTTTAATTTGATAGACTCCCTGGTTTCCATGTGTATTGCATGATTTTCTCACATAATTGTGTGGTGTTGGGTTTTTTGATTGCTTATAGATCAGATGTGTATACATTTCACTTAAAATTTTCTGGTTTTTTTGATCCCGAGCAAGAGGAAGCTCATTTCATGGCCTGAAATCTTGTATAAAGCACTCAAGTCAGCTCAGGCTAAAACTTGGCCAGGTGCTGTACCTGTTGTCAGTCATGCTGGACTAGAACATGTAACTTCTTACAGGGGCTGGGGTTATCTGGCTCCAGAGGAGACACAAAAGTAAAAAAGGAATTATTGCTTCCAAAAATACTGAATTCTTTCTAAAAAAACATCATCATGTGAACAAACTGCAGGACACAAAATTATGCTCGCTGGATGAGAACAAAGAGACCCTGTTTTCTACTACAGCGTCTGCAAAAATCAGCGTGCAGAGCCCTTCTGGTCTGTAAAGCGCTTTATCAGTCTGCAGTCTTCATTCAGATCTAGGAACGAGCTGTGACTGCCACAAGGAATGCATATGCATGTACCAAACTCCTACAAGAGTTGCTGGTGGAAAACTTGGGCCAACAGCACATAGCTCAGCATATTGACATAAGTATGACCAATGCTTGTTAATTATCCCATAGCTTATTAAGTTTGCAGTTGATTCTGGTAGTTGATCCAAATTGCTGTCAAGACTGTATTTTCTTGCACACAAACACATGTGCTTTTGCTTTAATTTGGTACAACTATTTCAATTCTGGTTGTGCGTATTTTAAGCAACTGCTGGAATCTTTTATATTTGGTTATTTGAGTACTGAAATTAATAGGTATCTGGGTGGAGCTTTAGGGGAGGTTTTAAGGACAGTAGATATTTTTAAAAACAAAACAAAATACCGAAACCTGCTGTAATTACACTATCACTGGCTTTTATCTAGCCAAGAGTTATCTTCTCTCTGAGGCCACAGCCTTTTTTTTAAAGATTGGAATTCCTCTATACGCTGAACACCTATAAGATATGCACACAGTAAGCTGTGGAGAATGCTTCTTCACCTGTTTGGCCTTGAGAGTGTTTTCTGCTGCCATGACAACTCAGTCACAAAGAGCCTTGGGTTTGTGGTTTCCAGGCCTGATTAGTACAATGTACTGTAATTAGGAATAGGAAAAAACTCCACAGGCGCTTTTCCAATTTAAATATTCCCACTGCTCCCAGGACTTCCCCAGCTTTCATTGTGCATTGTTTTAGATTAGTCATAATTGAAATATTTGTTTTGTTCAGTGTAGCCCAGACACTGGGAAGAGTCACTGAAATTTATCAGAGCTTTCAGCTTCTGAACAGCTTGATTTTGGGGTCTCTTTGAGAGGGTTTTATGATTTGCTATGTACCCTAAGAACAACCTGAGTTACTAGTATAACAGCATTTCCGCATTGTACTTCTATACCACCAGTGCTTATCCAGAAGGGAATTGCAGATGGTACAAGCAAGACCACTTATTTTGCTTTTGACATGTTCTTCAGTCACTGTTAGTTCTTTCCTGTGCTAGTGTAGATGGGAAATGAGTTCGTGAAGAACATTAAAGCACTGAAACAGGAAAGAAAGCAAAACAGAAAGCTACATACATTTACATTTTCTAGGTATAATGGTAACTGGTTTGATAAAATACTTTTAGAGTTTTCAATTTCTTTTATGTGAATTGTAACTTTACCAAATGGCATTACTTAAGTTTTTTGACTACAACTGCTGTAGAAATGTGTGCACAGCTACTGTTTTGGTAAACAAAGCCTAGTAGCCAGATGGCAGTAATATTTAAAAAGTTGAGTGATATGGTTTGGGAAGTATCCAACTGGAATATGCTGTGCTTTGCCTAGGTACCTTAGATTTAGCACACAGTGGAAGACTTTAAATGAGTTATCACTGCAGTGGCTTGAAAGAACAAATAGACTATTATGTAGAATACAAATAATGCTTATTAACCTTGCAGTTGATTCTTTCTGATAGATGATCCCAATTGCTGTCAGACTGCATTTACTTATACATAAACAGATGTGCTTGTGCTCTAAATCAGGATAACTATTCCAAACCTAGTTATGCATATTTTAAACAACTGTTTACTACTACGTTTCAAATACCTTTTGGTTTCATGAAGGCTTAAATTTTCTAGTAAATCGTTTCCTCACTGTTATTATATTCTATCATCCTACTTGAAAGGTTCAAACTTGGTACATTTGACTAGCTGCTTAGGGCTGGAGAACTGCTGTTGAGGGAAGAAGGAGAATAGTTTTCTTGCAGGGTATGGATGCCCAGGGTACTCTGCTGTTCTTCTTATATTTTTAATCTGCTGAGTAGTTGTTTACCATAATGCATTAAAATAGTCAGCTTAGTGGTTTTGTCTAGTTTCTAAAAGTAAGCTGTAGACTAGGCTGGAAGATTCTTAGCATCAACTTAGCCACTGTCAAATTTATTGGGAGATCATGAATGGGATCCAGCTCTTGGTGACACAGCTATGGGAAAATATGATCCTAGAGCTGTTAAGTGGCAAAATAACCTTTTCTAAGACATGAAGTAAGTATTATCAATAAATAGTGGCAAACTTCTCTTCTTTCCTTATTAAAACATGGCAGGTCTTCCTTCAAGGCTGCTTGCCTCTTCCCTTCCCTCTCCCCACAGCTTTTGATGTGGGAAGAGTCTGCATTGTGAAATAGTTGAAGCAAAGCCGGACACACACACACACCCCACATCACACCACCCCACCACCCCCCACCCCATCCTGTCTAGACTGCCTGTTTCTCATGCACTGCTCTTCCTTGGAGCAGACATTACTCACAGGTTGTGCTGCTCGCTCCTCCGTCAGCAGCAGCGTGGGCTCTCTTCGTTTGGAGTTCACCTTCTGCTGGATGTCTAATACATCCTGCTCATCTGAGGGGGTCAGTTTACCATGCAAGCTTTCTACGTACAAATTTCTCCTTTTCAGCGTGCTGCAAATAGGAAGCAGGTTTTGGCAACTGCAGCCTGATGCTCCTCTGGGTCTGGGAGAGGCCGGGTATCGCACAGGCATTCCTCCAGGACAGCCGTCAGCCTTGCCATCGCTGCCTTTCCTCAACACAACCCTGTGCAATCCATAACAAAGGAAGAAATAGTTCCCCCACATGCACCAGTGCTGATGATTTTTCTGGAACACGAATATAAATAATACTCGAGTGCTGCAAACATTAGCAAACTGCCTCGGGTGTGTTGGAAGCTTTTCTTCTGCCCTTTGAAGTGGGTTAGTGGTTTGCAGCATCCATGTGTTGGAGGGAGCGCCTTCCTTACAGCAGGGCCTTTGGAGTCCTGGGGAAAACTAAGCAAAACAAACTTTATCAGATCGTTGGAGGTGCAGGTACTTAGTGAGATTAGTCATTTTCTGTCTCTTCATTACTCTTAAAGATCAGTAAGAAGGGAAGTTTCCTCTGCTTTTAAGAAAGGGGTTTCTAACTGGAGAACTCCAGGCCAGGAGCTCTGAATCCAAACAAATGTTGTTCTCTTGTTACTAAGGCTCTTTTCTTGCTTAACAGGTAATTAAGCAAGAAAAAAAATGGTCAAGTAGTTTGTTTTCAGTAAGTTTTACTCCTTATTTCAGTATTCATTCTGAAAGGATAACTACAGGTAGTATTTGTTTTGGGCTCGTCAGATTGTAGAACATCCTTCAAGTAATTACTTCTCTTATTAAACAATTTCTCTACAGCAATAGGTCCTACAAATGTCCTCAGAAACACTTCAACTATAAAAATGAATTAATATAAAAATTCCCTTTCCAAATGTGGTAAACAATAAGGTTGCAGGGATAGCTAGACTACAAACAAAATCCCCAAAACTCACCTGAAATAAAAAAACAAAAATGCTTTTGGCTTTTCTAGTGTTCATTAATTTGGAAAACAGACTGAAGAGAAAATACAAAGGTTACTTCTCTTAATATTCTGGACAATTAATTTTTGTCTGGTTTGCTTTTTCCAGAAGTGTGAAGTATTACCATGCTTTGAAAGGTAGTTTCTTCAGCTGTCTTTTGTCGTTCATGGTCTAGGAGGTTTGGAATTTGCATTGCCCTCTCATGCAAAAAGCAAACATCACCCTTCAAAACCAAATGTGTGGACTGTGACATACTTACTCTTGAAAAGACATAAGTTGGTTTTTTTTTCTAACCAGTTTTATCTCTGGCAGGAATATTTTAAAGGCATATTAAATTCGCAAACCCAGAATATAACAGTTCTGTTTTTCTACTTCATGTATTTTATACAGATGAATAAAAAAATAAAAATATATTAGCCATTTTTAGAAGAGTGTTGGTTCTGCTTCATGATTTTGGTATTCAGATTTTCTCTCCTTGTGGACTATAAGGAGGTTACCTTTATTACATATGCCTGTGGTGGAAGAAACAGACTTTTTGTTTTGTTTGTTCTGAGTCCAGTGTAATTCATTTGAGAAATTACTCTGCTCGCCCTCATATGCTTCATAGATTTCAATAATTGTGGCTGTCCTTCCTTACTGGTAGGGTCACCATTGCTTCATCTTAAGAGGTATTGATGTGTTCTAAAGCTTACTGCTTTAGAATGAGAAACTTTTTGTATTCCCATAACAGCACCAAAAAAAAAAAGATTAAAATATTATTCTTGTGGCTTTATAGAATATCTTAAGCAGATCCAAAACAGAGAAGAGTAACTGTCAATTTTCCTGTTGTTCTGATTGCATGTGAACTCTGTGTGTATGCACATATGTGTGCAGGGGGTGGAAGCCGGGGATGTTGGTCTTCTGCAGTTTCTCCGTGATACAGTCTGCAGTCCATACTCTGGTCAGCCATGCGTAGCAGGCAGCAACCTACTTCAGCCTGCTGATTTCTCTAAGCTGTCAGACAATGTGGTGATGCTCTGCTTTACAAAATTCTCAGGGCAGTGTCTGGGTTGCACATCAGAGCAGCCTATAGTATGTGTGTTGGGTGGGCAGAAAGACCCAGTCCACTGGAGGTCTTTGGTCCTCAGGAATGAAGCTTGTCTACTGCGTAAATAAAGGAGGGATAGGAAAGCCTTGGGCATCCTTTCATATCAAAACAATGGGCTATTTGACTATCACATGCTTATAGCAGATGAGACTAGATTAAGGCTCTGTCTGGCCAACAAGGGCTGTCTCTGCCACTTCTTTCTCATCTGTAGATCTATTTGTAGCTTGGAACAAGGAGAACAGACCAGCTGGGATTTTGTTCCGAACATCCTAAGGCAGCCTGTGGGGATACTTCAGTGTTGCCCCCAAATCTCATTAACATCAAAATGATCTGAAAACTAATTCTAGAGCAAATTTCTGGCTGCATAATCCTGAGCTCTAGTTGAGACAAAGCTTGTTTTAGCTAAGTATATTGGAATCGCCTTTGCCTTGTGCTACATTTGCCCTCCAACAGAGAGCAGATTATTGCTTGCTCCAAAGCAGGTTTAAAGAAATTTTTCCCAGAGGGCATCACTTCAGTAATGCAGAGTAGTCTCGTTGCGTTTGCTTGGGCTGCTTTGGAAGTATGTAATTCGATTCAAAAACTGAGCTGTGAACCATACATGCTACTGCTCACTGCCTTCTAGACTAGATGGTCAATCCTTTTGTCACCTGGAATGGTGACATTATGACATGGAATAACCATGTTCATAATCAAGTTTCCCTGAGTTTGGTGTAGGAAGGATTGGTGACACTTCCTTGAGGCCTTTGGCATAGCAGCATATTGAAGTCTTTCCTGAAGGACATGAAGTGTCTTGCATGTACTGGTCCAACACTCGACTCCAAAACCCATGTTTCTCTAGTTTAAAATTTTGATTTGTTTCCTATGAGGTGGTTTGTTATTGTGAACAAAATTATTAGTAACTCTGTAATAGAATTTACTATTACTGCTTAGAGTGTCCTCTAGTAGAAAGAATAAAATCTGTGGTGAAGGCCGCTGCTGTAATACAGGTATTCACATTTTCAGTGGCAAGAGTAGCCTGGAGTAGGTTTACCACTAGTTGTTGAGATGTGATTGTCTTTACACATCCCTTTGTATCAAAACAATGTAATACTACGGACTGGGGAGCACGACCCAGGAAATAAACTAAATTATATTAGCAGTTGCAGGCAGAAGCTTGTCGTGTTTGGTTATCTCACCCTGAGTCCTGGGATTTTTTGGTCTAGAATAGTCTAAGAGCTGCTCATTTGGGGCAGTGTTACAAAGAACACCATGGAGAAGGCCTGATAAAAACTACAATGTTTTTTAAAGGGGATAATGCTACTTAAGAGTACATATCTGAACAAACAGGCAATGAACAGCATATAATTCTGCACATTGTGCAGACGCATTAAATATACATATTAGTAAGGTAGCAGATGCTGTAGTTGTGAAATTGCCATGTAAAGTAGCAGTCTTTATCAGCAGGGTGCTGCTCTATGTGAGACTCCTTCACATGTAATGAATAGCTAATTTCAGCTCTATAGTCCATGAGGGACCGGAGGGGATCACAGAGGGGTAGAGTGTTCCAGCAACCAAAACCAGCAGGATGTGCCGAGATGTGCTTTTAATGGAGAAACATTTCTGAGCTCTTGGGGGTAAATTCGTGAAGAGGGATGCTCATCTGTTACTTTGTATTCAAACAGAGGAATTATTGCTGCAAATGGACAAGGAAGCATGTGAAATGCGTGATGCAGGGGTGAGATGGTGGTAGGTTTTGGTGCCTCTTCTGAGGTGGTGCAACCAACAGATGAAATAAAAACCAAGCAAAAACATACATGAGAACTGGCACTGAAAAGGTGAGCAATGTGTTTCGCTCGTCCCTCTTTCAGAGCATGTGAGGACACCTGTTGATCCAGTTAGTGTATGTCATGGATTGGAAGACTCAGCTAGCAACTGAATCTGGCAGTCACACATCTCATGGGCATTGTCTTACGAGAGGTGAGCTAGGAGTTTTCTTGCTGAGTAAGCAGAGGCCAACAAGCTTTGGGTATTCTAGGTTCACTAATGATACTATTCCATGTTATTAAAGTATTCTTGAAAATAGTTGGTCTGATGTTCAAATATTTTTGTAGGAAAGTGACCCCATTTAACCTTAAAACATCATCACTGCTTGTCATGACCAAGCTAGGTCTGTGAATCTGAACTTCTAAGAGATTGGGTCAAAGCCTGGAGAATTCAGGAAGCACAGGAGATATCATATGGACATCTGTCACGCTCTCATCCAAAGATTCAGACTGCAGAGAGGAAAGGCAGATTTCTGAGGAATTGGCTAATAATGTTTGCAGCTCCTGATATCCGTCTCGCTTCTTATCAGAGGAGGAAGCCTCCTGTTTGACTAAGTAAACAGGAAAAAACAGATGTAGGGAATAGTAATCCATGCTACGTAGTCTAATCTTCCAGGGTATAGTGAATGATCTATTTAAACCATTTCTCAATAGATAAAAATAACCTAAGTCATAGTCAGTCTTTTAGAAGCATGATGCTAGTTAAACAGTTCTTTTTCCTTCCCATTTGACTGAAGAGGGTATGGATGGATTTACTTTTTTGGCGTCATCTTAATTTTAAAAAGTGGACAACTCTGGCATAGTACCCATCTGCTTCAGTCGAATTACTCTGAGAAGAGAGCAGGGGAGATTTGTGGAAAGGCATGGGGATGTTGTTGCAGGGGACAAGACTGAATGTATTCTTTCTAGATGCTTTAAATTTCTTTTGAACTGTTTAAAGAAAATAAGTGAATAGCCTTCTATGTAAGCAGCCTAACTTTGAGTTATTTCAGTTTATTTTGATGAGACCTAGGATGTTGACAGTATTAAAAGCTAAAGGCCCAGTTTTCAGTTCACGGTTCTTCATCATCGCAACAGAGGCTAGATACAGAATTCGGGTCTGTTCTGTTTCTGCCTTTCTTATCGTGATAAGCAAACTACTATTGTTTGAACTGCTTCAAATACTAGCAAGTCTCTTCATCTGAGTATCTTGGGCAACGCTGAAAACTAATTCATATGTAATCTTGTCTCTGTCTTGCTATTTAAGTGCACTGTGACAACACAACCTTAGGCATGTGACAATGGTATGATGTAATACTCCATTATGTCTCTGAATTTAATCTTAATTTAATCTAAGACAGAAAATAGTCTTTAATCGTTAGTAATAATATCAAGAGCTGATGTTAGAGGTATGATTCTCGTTCAACTTTTCTGCCAGCAAAGTGCACCCTCTGTCTTTGCCTACATCTGTTTGAGTTCATATAAATATTCTTCAGGAATGTGGAATGGTCTTTCTTTTTTACCCCTCCCAATTATGTGTATGTAGGTTGTGATAAGAGCATAGATGGAGAACCTTTTCTTACTGAAAAAGGTAGACCTGTAGGCATGAGACCTGCATCAAAAAGGAGATTTAGTACCACTACAAGACCAACATCTAGTTGGAGATAAGAAAAATCAACAAACAACCTTGCGTCACAAAATTAGTCAGCAGTGTACTTAGTCTTGTGGGTTGGGTTTCATGTTCATCAGCAATCCTAACCCTTGACTATTTTAGTAGGCAACCAAAGCTAACAAAACGAGGCACTAACCACACTTCCACAAGTACACCACCTACCAGCTTATCACAAATGCTAATAGTTGTAGTTTAAATAGGTTATCAGAAGCTGAAGCCCAAAAAAAAAATGGCAGGAGAACTCAGGGACCTGGAAGGGAGAGAGTTACTTCATCATTGCATGAAAGCAGCTTGTTGCTTGGTTCACTGGTACGTACAACACTTGCCATCTGTGAGGTTTTTGTCTCTCGTCTCCTTGGTTTTTTTTGTCTTCCCGCAGTGCACTGTAAAAGTTAAACAAATGATGGTGGTTTTCTAATTGTTTCCTTTTCCTCTGTCAAAAGGTACTTGTAAGGTGTTCCTTAGCTTGCTGGTTAGAGTTAGAAATGTAGTATATTACCAGATATGCTTTTTGTTGGGGTCCTCAATCTAATATCTTATGTACTGTAAAACATGGTCTGGAGGCCAAACCACAGCATGCTAAATTCCAGTAACTTGCTTAATAAATCTAAATGACAAATTAGATTGTGTTTAGCTGTATAATTTGTCCTCCTTCCTTAGATTGTTTTTCTTTAATTTATCCTGGAAGCTTTGCTTCCTTGATTGCACAGTTCTGTTTTTTCCTTCTCCTCCTCCTTCCAAACTCTTCACTACCTCTGTCTGGTGTTGTCTGGAAAGTTTTGATTTTGTGGGTGTGAGGCATGAGTTTAAAAAAGAAAAATCTCGTGTTGTGTTCTATTGTTCATCCCTATGTGTGTTAACAGGGGCTTGGATAACATGTTATGTGCTAACATACTATCGAGAATCTGATTGATGGTCAGAATAAATAACTGTAGCTTGTTAAACTTCTGCGTGCTGCAGGTTAGAGGTAAGTATTCCTAAGAATTCCTTGTCTCTGGCAAGGAAGGCCATGCTCATTCAAGGAGAATTAGTGTGTGGCTTTAGAGAAGGGGGTGAGCTCCTAAATTGCCTTTTTAAGAAGACTGCATATTATCTTACCTGCATTGTTTGAGGAGCAGCTGTGCGCTCTAAATGTGCTAGCATTGGCTTAGTCAGTAGAAGAATGCGCATCAGGCTTCCCCTCCCACACGCACCTACCCTTAGTTATTCCAAGTGCTTCCTGTGCATGCAGCTCCCAAAACAGAGGTGCCAAGAAAATATGGCCTGGGAACAAACATAATTTTATTTTTTTGTTTGAACTAACAGATATTTGTATCTTATAAATAAAGATATGTGAGCAACTTACACTCAAAATTGTCTTTGCCTTTGGAAATCCATTTTTCTTACATGAAGCCTATTCGTTCTGCATCCCATGTCTGGAAAGAGGTGGTGCAGGTCTATATGGAGGGGTACTAGTACGGCGAGTCTTACCAGCTAGTTTTGGAGATGGGGTGCGCTAGTCAGGACTTACGTATATTGACTTGATTTCATCAAGTAATAAATGGAACAGTGAGAAGTGAATTAGGATCGAGCCTAGTAACAGCATGGAAAAGCTGTGAATTACAAGGACCTGATTTCATACAATATGCCCACTTGTTGAGTGAGTTTAGGCTGTGTGCCAGTGTTAGCGAGGATATTCTGATGTCTAATGTAAACGACCTTTGCGTGACCTTTTTAAAACACTTTTATTGTTATCACAATAGTTCTTGGGATTCCAGTCTGTATCTGAGGCTCCACTGCAGTTGGCCCTGGAGAGTGAGAGAAAAGTTGCTTCCCCTGATGTTGGCTTCAGCCATGCGAGGGTGACTCACTTGTGATGTTGGTGGTTTTTTAGACTTCATCCTGGAACTCTTTCAACACTATGGTTTTAGTGGCTTTTTCTCTGCTGCTTTGTCAGGAAATACTGCGTTGTACTTCATTATTTTTGCTGGAATCCCTTGTAATGCTCTGGTGATCAGAGGAAGTTGCTGAAAACATTTATCTTGCAAAATTCACTGCCCAGAATGAACTAAGCCCCTCCCAAAGTCCTATGTAGTGACTGTTGTTTCTACACTTAAGAATATCTTTTTGTCTTTTTACTTCCACTTTATGAATAAAACGAGAGTTCAGTGAACATCCTGACTCTTGCAGTAATACACAAACATTTGTTAAAATATTAAAGCAACAAAAAAAATTTTTGTAAATGCTAAGAATTAAAGCTCTGTGAATACCTATTACACAAGTGGAAGAATAGAATCATAGCCATAAAGGGTATCCTTTACTTTCAGGGATTTTTTTTTTTATGCCATTTTTCATTTGGGCCAAGTGCAGCATTGGTATCTTCTTTTTTTTCCTCCCCTTTTTAAACAAAAGAAAAGGATGTATTCCACAACTAGTAATGGAAATGGGAGTGACAATTTCCTCTTCTAGGTCAAGTATAACATTTCCTGATGGAAGGTCAGTTTAGTTTCAAAATTATATTGGCTTGCACTTTTGCATAGGTTAAACTGTTTGAGTGCAGTCTTTAATATCTTGATCAGCTAAGTGTTTTGTGCTGTTGGAATGACCTAAATACCTCTTACTGCAGGATGCCTGTGTTTCAGACATCCTGTGCCGGGTTTTCCCAGACTGTAAGTATGGCTGTGGAAATCCAGACACACTCTGTTCAGGAAGCAGTCATTTTCTAATCTTTTTAGAATCTCTTCCCAAGTTTATATCAGTGATTGCTGTCGTCTTGCTTTTTAGGATTTTATCCATTTCCCATTAAAAAAAATACAGTGTGAGTTTGATCAAGCCCTTATCAAGAGGATGAGAAAGCAGTCTTTCCTGGTGATAAAGCAGTGTTATGAGTCAAGCAGGATGTAATTTTTAAAGGTTTTTCCTTCTTGCTTTCAGCCATGTTCTGATGATGCTCTATGCTGTTCTGTGGTCTGTGTTAGTTGAATTCAGTTTGTTGTTGGAAAGCTATGCAGACAATTGCTCTCCAGTTCAGGTTTGGGGCTTTTTAGGAGTAGCTAGGATCAACCACTAAACAACGATACCCATTTTAAGACTTACTGCTGCTAATCATGCTTTATTTGTAAAAGCTGAGCAATGTTGAAATCTTACAAAGGCACTCTACAAATTAACCCTAATTTAAGATGATAAAGTGAAGCTGATACAGCCTATATGACTTAAACAAAGGATGTGTGGTAGCAGTAATAAAAAGTGTGAAAAGTGCAGAAGTGTAGTTGGACTGACAGACGTAAACTGCAAAACAAAAAAAAATGGATTAGACTGGGTTCTTCCTCTGTTTCCCTCACTTAAAAATAAGTAGGTCTTGCTGGAGTTTTTCTTCAGTCTCAAATGATTTGATTTCTGTTACTTCCTTTTTGGTGGAGACAGATGATTCTTAGCTGAAGGTAAGCCTTTAACTGTAGACATGTAATACAGAAAATTTCTTGTTTTAGCAATAAGACTGTAAATAGCAACTTTAAAAAAATGACTGTATCATATCTGTTTGACAGGCAAGGCATCTTCTAAGTTGCTTAAACAATTGATAGTCTCTAAATATTTACTTCCATGAATGCAAGCAGCCTATTTCTTGTTGTATTGCTTTAAGGATATTTTAATGAAAGCAGGAGGTTTAATCTGAGTTTATTTGTTCTTTGTTGCTCTTCCTCGTTTGGAGCCACTTTCCCATTTCTGATGTTTACACTTGTGCTGTAGCAACTAAGCATAACTTCTCCCTGCAAATGTGATGCAAAAACTAAGTAGCAGTAAAAGCTGAAATGGTATTACCGTGGGAGATGGATAACCTGGGCTATGGCGTGAATCTCTGCTGCGTGCTCCCTGCAGGAGGCATACGAGGTTCTGCTTACCATAGTAGGTAAAATTCCTCCTCACAAGCTAGCAAGAAATGTCATTGCACTGATCCTCTGAAGATTGGTCATAATCAGTCCTTGTTCTTGGGCACCCTCAGCGTACACATGGGATGCAGATCCTTGGAGACTGTTTGCATGTCCTGCTGTTTCAGTCTGTTCAGCAGACTGAAGGTTTGTTTATAAAAGTTTAAATGTAGATTAGCAATCTGTCTTAACCTCTTGTTTCCAGTTTTTGTTATGGCTGAATGTAATCTTGAGTCTGATACTGGCCTACATTTATATTCTATTCCAACTCATCTATAAAGATTTTCGGGTACATTAGCTGGACAGTCTGAGCAGTGTGATTAGTTAAAACCTCAGTTATTTTGGAGTGGCTCTACTTCTAGCAACTTTCTTGAGTATTAATTACCCTTTTTTTCCCTTACCCTTAATTTTGAATTTACTTCCAGTTTCTCTTCAGCACCGGTGTAGTTTTGATGACTCCCACTTCACACTTTTCCTGCAGCGAGCTGCTGTATGACAAATCCAGCCAGTTTCTCTCAGCTCAGCCTATTCAGTCTCCCTCAAAAGTTTGAGATTTACTATATTCCATGCATAATAAATCATAAAACGTTAGTTTGCCCACATTCTGCAAAGCTTATGATTTTTTTGCATTCTTGTTTTTTTTAAATACCTGTCATGTGATCTCTGTGAGTTACGTTATTAGAAAAATTGTCACTTATATAAATAAGTCTTCTCTCTGCTGGCGTCTCACCGTAAACTGTACTCTTCTACTCCTCAGCTTCAGGGTTTCTAGGCTCACATTGAGATTTCGTTTTTATTTACTGGTGCTCTGACAATATCTTGTACTGAGAGAGGAGCTGCTAAACTCTTAGCATAGAGGAGCAAAGTTTGTTTAAACTGATGCTCTTTTAAAACAAACGAACAACAAAAAAACCCAACCCAACAAACAACAACAAAACCAACAAAAAGGCTTGGGTTGCATACCTAATAGAGGGTGGCCTGCAGCCACGGATTGCTAGCCTTCTTGACCTGGCAGGAGTCAGTCAGCATTCATACTTACAGCAAATGCTCGGCACTATGTTAAGCCTTTAATTGAAGAGACTTGTCTGCGTCTTCTCTGCTTCTGCTTTGTGAGCCATAAGCATCATTTGCCATGGCATCCTAGGTCACAATTTGAACATCACTGTGCTAGAGGTAAAGTTCTGAGTTAAGCTGTCTGGAAGGCATTTTTCTAACATATCTCTTACGTACACCAAAATGTTGCTGCTTTTGCTTTGCCTGCCAGCTAATGCTGCAAACACGGAGAACGGGGATATCCATATTAAATGAGTTGGAGTACAGATGACTTTCAGGTTTTGCAGAGATGTGATCCAAGGCTGTGAGCAGTGCCAGTGAGAACATAATTCTGTAGTTTGTATGGGATTCCTGGGTGGTGGGTTGCAAGTTGTTTAACCACAGAGATTGCACTGAAACCTTGAGGGGATCCTTGAGGCCATGCTCATGGGGTGCATGTTTTGTTCAATGCCTCCACCTCCAGACAGCATGAGCTGCTACAGTCTGCATCGGTCTCAAAACAGTCCAGATCCTGTATGGCTGTTTTGCAGGGTAAGGCATTTTGCTGTGTTATTTGCTGTTTGAACAGCCTTTCCTTGTCTTTAGGGAAGAGTAGTCTGGATGGTTGTAGGCCATCAACAATCATCCATGACCCCTGATGGGAACACAGCGATAAGTGGCTGCTTTTGAGCAGCAGAGATGTGATCCGGCTTTGCTTGAGGGGTTAGTGGAGGCATTAGTTGGACAGTTTTCAAACTTGAAGGTTTGGGCTGCTGAAGGAAGTTCTGGAAGATTTTTTTTTTTTTTCAAAATGCAACTGTTGAATTCAGAGTTGGGACAAATAAATCTTGCCGTTTGAGTCACTAGTGCTATCACCATTAACAGCACGCATGTTCTTGGACATGCGCTGGCACTAGTGAACTTTAAAGTTGTTGGTGGAGCATGTGTGTGGAGTTACTTAACGCTACTTCCACTCCCTCATCCCAAAACACCAAATCCTGACTATTGCCTTTATGAAAGGGAGTTGTAAAGTCAGGGCGTTTTTTTGTGATTGGTCTGTTAGTGTTTTGGTGCAGTGATAATAGCAATTTTATTCTAACTGGCAGTGCTCTCAAAACATGTGCTCTTCTATATGCTGTGCATTCATTACATACAGTAAACATCTTATGTGCTGCTCGTGGTAATTAATTTATTTTTTTTTCTGCTCCTCGTTACCTTTGTACTGGCATGTTTAAGGTACTATGGGTAAGTATTTTCCATTTTAAATCAATGTTTTCTCTGGTTTATAAATATGCTGTTAACATTAGCTTCAGGCTGAGTGGTGACATGCAAAGTTTTGACTTCATAATAATTTCAAAGGGTGTTGTTGGTCTGTTTTTAGAGTGTTCCAAAGTTCAGACAGAATTGAATGTAGGATACTACTTTGCCATCTTAAATGAAAACCACTTCTTAAAAGGCAAAATTTGAATGAGGTAAACATGGTTTAGACTTTTGCTTGTCTTGGGAAAAAATAATGCAACCACTGATCTAAGTTATGAAAAAATACCTAATGGGCATAGTTGGAATCTACTTTCCATAAGCATTTATTCTTGTTGTTGTTTGGTAGGCAAGATGAAGCAGAGGTGTTTTCCACTTTACACAGTGATTGTATGTTTGCCAAGTAATATTGTAGTCTGAATAAATCTCAGCTGGTAGGTCTGCAAGTTAATTTAAATGACTGTTAAAGATAGAGGGTATGATTCTGATTACCATTGTGAAATTATATAGGGGGAGGTTACCTGCGTAGGTCTTGCACGCTGAAGACTCCTCAGCTCCCAGAACAAGCTCTTCCATTTTTTTTCCTCAATAAGTTACCTCATCAGCTTCTCTCTTCTTCTGTGAACATAATTGTGAATGCGTTTCCCTGACTAAGAGTATATATATGGTTCTTGTAAACTACTTGGAAAAAGGGTCGGTTGATCAATATTAAGGAACGCATCCATTTTCCAAATACAGTTGATAGCATGTTTCCTAATTCTAGGATAATGTGTGTGTCGTGGATGAGGAATGCATAGTGTTCTTGAAAGGTGCATGGCAGCAAGCTACTCAAAAAAAAAAAACAAACATTTTTTAAGCTTTAAGGTAATTCTGTAATCCAGTTCTGACACTTTTCTATTTTCTGTGAAGGATAAACAATACCCAATGGTGAGGCATGGTTGCATTTCAATCAAAGCTTGGAATTACAAGTGTGAACTTAACGGTGATTTTTTTTTTTTAACTACTGGAATTCTTGATGGCACAGATGTATTTTGAATATATGCAATGCAGGTTTGCATTTTTAATACATTTTGTTAAAGTACTATTATTGTATGTTCATAAGAATAGCCTGCTTTTTTTTTTTTTAAGCTGGTAACATGTTTGTTTTGATATGTTACTGGTATTTTTGAAAAAGCAGCTAAAAAGTTGATTGAGAAAGAATTTGTTTTTCAGACAAAGTTCACTCCATAATAGCTTGCTGTGTTGTTGGCTGAATCACAAATGAATGCGGCCTCCCTTGAATGAGAGGTTTTTTCTTTAATTTCTTTTTTTCCTGTGTCTCAGGAACAATCTCAGAATTTTGAATTCTAAATTACTAAGAGAAAAGAAACCAAGGATCTAAAATTTTAGATTGAATTACTATTTATAGTTAATTTAAAAGTTGTATTGTACTCTTATTTCTTTGAATCACAACCATACATAATCTCAGCATAACTCCACTCCCACTCCCCCTAGCATTTTACATGGCTTGTTGTTCTGATAGCTTTTGTTCATTTTGTTCTGTATTTTTTTAAAATGCATCTTTGGACCTGGGTATATTGGGGAAGATGCTTTGTAACACCAGGTGACAGCAGAAAGGAATTAAGCTTCTGAGATACTGTTGCAGCAAAGTTACTGCTGCTTATCCCATTGGAATAGTGGAACTCGCTACTTCAGAATTTGTTTCTGACTTGAGTAACTAAAAGCTGATGTGCTGCTGCTTCTCCACATGCCACTGTCATTTCTCCTCTTTAGTGCCTTACAGTTTGAAGGGGTTTTTTTTTTGTTGTTTTATTCTAAAGTATTTATTTTTTTTGACAAGTGTATATGCTTGTGCTGGCAAGTACTTACACAGTAGTAATGTGTATTTTCATTTGTCAGACAGCTTTTCAGTCCTGTAATGGTTTGAGTTAATAGATCGGACACTCTCAAACAGATTTTGGCAAAAATTGCTTTGTAAAAATCACTGACTTCTTAATGCTTTCCTCCTGATGGCACTTTAGCTCAGTCCCCTTAGAAAAGTACGGCAGCTGAAAACACTATTTTTTTTTGACTTAAATAACTTTTGCCGTGTGTTTGAGGTGAGTGTTCAACAGAAGCAGAATCACTTTGTAAAACAAGCTTCACTTTGATACATTGTCTTAATGCTCCAACTGCTTTTCTAAACGCATTTTTGCAGAATGCAAAGCCTCTGTGCATTGGAAATGTCAGCAGAGCTTGAATTACTGGTCATGTGCGGGTTTGAAAACAGTAAAACATTTTGAACAGCAGCAGCTGAAGGGAAAAGGTGAAACATGCCTGCTCTATAAATAGCTTCTGTAGTGAACACCCGCTTTTCTGCCTGCAACTCTTTTGTTGTCTTTAGATAGTAGTGAACGAGCTTTTTAGTTTAAAAGTGAAGCATTAATGTTCTTGGGTTTGTTTGAGTGGGTTTTTTTGTTTTGTTTTGGTTTTGTGTTTTTTTGGTTGAATGGATAAATATTTCCAGTAAAGGTTTGTAACTTAGAGTAAAAGAGGAATTTTCACTCTGAAGGAAAATACCTATTTGAAGTGAGGGCTTGCAGCTTTTAGCTGAGGAGACTTTTTCTGCTTCTTTGGATCTGTTAGTGAAATGTCATTATCTTCAAGTCCCCGCACAGGTGATTCCTTTTGCCTTCTTCCAGGAGCATTTAACATCGCTCTTCTCAGCAGGCTATAAATTACTGCTGGTGAAAGCTTTCTAGCAAAGCACAGCGCATCAAATTTTACCTGCCACTAACTTTTCTTACTTTATTTGGAGAATATTCGGTGGTTATGTTGAAAAAGGTTAAGGCTATGTCAGCGGGAGGGGAACATCCCCCCCTGCTGAGTACTCCCCATTGCTGGGCAGCGGAGAAGGTGGCATTTGATGTCTGGTACGTTAAATTATAACAGCCCTACTGGGCCTTCTGAGCTGAAATTTCCTGAATTGTTTTCCCTGGCATGCTGAAACCTTTTTAAAGGTCATATTTACTAACAACAATTTCTTTCTTTAAACACACAGCAGAAAAAAGAGAAGGAAAACAGTGTTTCATAATTACCAGGCACAGACACCTCTGTGGCACAGTTAATACAGAGCTTCTACGTTTTAGCCTGCAAGGGCAGCTGACGTTTTTGTTTAAACCCTCTGTAATTTAAGAAGGGTAGGTTAGGTAACTTGACTGTATTACTGCTGTCATTGTCTAGCATTTATAAATGTTGTTGCTTGTAACATGAATTGTCAAAAAAATCTCAATGGAGGGGGAGCCGTGTTTGTGTCTGTACAGTGTAGGGACTTAAAGGCAGGCCTGCTGTTAACTCTGAATATTTCTGGGGACATTCATGTCTCTGGGAAGACTTTAAATTTTTTCAATGCTTGAATTACATACTGACAAACTAAAAGTTATAATATTGTTGGAGCAGCTGGTCGTTTGTTTGGTTTTTTAATTGGTTTAATAGAAAATCTTTCATTGGGCCTTTTTCTATTGGAATTAATAGGAGTTCAGGTACATAGGGAGAGTAGGAAGGGGTGGGATCAGGCCCTTTTGGTATTCAAGTGTTAGGCTTTTCCTCAGCTCATAGATTAGAGACAGTTTTATGTATGTTTCATAGGAAAGTGATATTAAAAAGAAAAATCTCCCGCGCAGTTTCTTTGGGACCATCAATTCAACTTTCACTTACTCAGAATTAACCTGAAGTAGAGCTGGCTAAGTGTTAACAAAGCCTCTCTTTTTGAGAGGAGGCATTTCCAGGTGCATGCAGTGGCACCTTAAAAACCAAAGGGAAAGGCTTCGGGAGGAGCTCATGATGCAAGGGGCAATTCCACTTCCCTCCTCCGTGAGACAAGAGGAAGACTACCGCGTGCTTCTGGGATGGTTCGTCCACTCCCTTCCTCTCTGTGCACTCTGCATCTTACTGCCTCGTCAGCCTCAGCTTTTAACTACTTTAACTGGTAAACATCCTCTTGCAAAGTCAAGGTTAGTGTGTGCATATGACCTTCTTCAGGGTAGAGTGTCAGAGTACTGCAGCTGAATGTAATCCAGACAGTGATGCTGACTGCACAACCTGCTCTGAAATGTACAGTGTGAAAAAATGGAAAAAATGAGAGATTTTCCTCTTCATTTCTTGTAACTTGAGGAGCTTCTTAAAAACAATTGGGGATACGGCATTTTGGACTAGACCTGTGTATATATTTCTTTTTTCCCCACCTAGTTTTCATGTAATACTGCTTCCTACAATACGCTTTTCTTGTATTTCAAGAATACTACATCAGTTTTGGACTTTGAGGGACTGGTTTTATATTATTTCCATTATAAATAGTTAATGTGTCACACCTTACTTTTAGTGTCCATCCCAGATTTTGTATGTGCTGTCTGTTCAAGTCTTATACTGATACAGCATAAGAAATATAGTTTGTATTGCCATGTATGTATGTCTCTGACTTTATGCTTGAGCCAGAATTAATGCCATGCTTACATAAAATCCAAAAGAAACCCCCAAATTCTGCTATTCAATGATAACATATTGAGGGCCAAACTGGGAGAGGTGGGTTTAGGTCTTATTTTCAGAGTTTGAGACCTTGGTTCAACAGGGTGCCGTGTTGGCTAGTGGCATCTTTGCTGAAGCGAACATCTTTCTTATGGTGTACCATTACTTCTTACAATACAAGAAAACCTAGCTCTTTTGCCTTGTGCTTTATTATGCTGCATGGAAAAGAGGACCGTAATGCAGACTTCTGAAACATTGCACATGTGTCTTATTTAGTATTATAAATCTGGTATCCTGTGTATTCCTAATTACAGCGGTTTCCATCTCCAAAGAGCTACACAAAAATAGCTGTCCTACTGGATCACTTGGGTGAAGGTGAGCTTTAATATGAGCTCAGTGGTGGGAGAGGTGAGGGCAAAGAGGTGAAGTAGCTTGTGTCAGTGAGTTAGTGGCAGAGTTGAGACTAGGACCTGGGTTCGTGCCACTAGAGTGCACTACTTCCCTCTTACTTAGTCAGAGAATGGTTAAATTTGCTGGTAGGTGCTGCAGGCTCCCTGGTGGGGGGTTTGGAAAATTGCTGCCAACTTGCTGAGTTACTGGCAGTTTCACATTGGTCTTAATCGGTTGCAGCTCTCCTCTGCAGCTATCATTTACCAAGTAAATGTTTGTCTTACTTTCAAACGTTTATAAATGTTGTGATGGAATGGCAAAGAGAGCTTGTAAACTAGGTTTTTACCCCCCTTTTGATTTTACTGGTGATGAAAATGGTACGTATGAAAGAAAGGGTTAATAATACCTGTAATTAAAGCAAGTTCTTAAGATATATTGTTTCTCAGAAATAGATGATGACATTTACTTTTTTAACAAAACATTCTTAATGAGATACGTTATTTTACTTATTAACTTCTCTTTTTTTCCCTACACAGGTTTCCACTTGAGTGGCACAGTGACAGAGCCTGCAATGCAATCGGAGCCAGAAACTGTTTGCAATGTAGCTATCAGCTTTGATCGTTGCAAGATTACCTCAGTGACCTGTAGCTGTGGAAACAAGGACATATTTTATTGTGCCCATGTTGTGGCACTCTCTTTATACCGGATCCGCAAGCCAGATCAGGTCAAACTGCATCTTCCCATTTCAGAGACACTCTTTCAAATGAACAGAGACCAACTACAAAAATTTGTACAGTATTTGATCACAGTGCACCACACAGAAGTTTTGCCAACTGCTCAAAAATTAGCAGATGAAATTCTTTCTCAGAATTCAGAAATCAATCAAGTCCACGGTGAGTTTGATTCTTGTTCTTCTTTTTCCTTCGTTCCCTCTTTGGTTTTGAGCTTTTTTGTGGCATTCAGGAGTGTGACCTGCGGAGATCCCTTCCAGACAGAATTATTCCACGTTTCTGTGGTGTTTACAAGAGAGGATTCTGTTATTGAACCTTCACTTTAAGATGTTTAGAAAGCAGTACTTTTTGGAAAAAAGAATTCATAAGCAATGAGCTTGATGTCTCCAGTGCTGTTAATATGTGGCCTGATCCACTTTATGCTTGTATTTTCCAGCTATGAAAAAGTAGTGATGTTCTTTGTATAGCCACATTGCTTAAAGGAACTGTCTTCCCAGTTTACCAATGGTATCTTTTTGCTATTCTTTTTGAACTAATCTTCTGACATTTTGGTGGTGTAATTCTGTTTTAATGGCAAAGCATAAAAGCAAGTAGGTGTTACTGTTTGTTTGTTTTTTTTAATTCATTAAATATACTTTTATTGTCCTTTGGGATTTGGTTTCTATATGAAGTCAGAAGAAATAGAAAAACTGTATTTCAGTGCCTTTTTCCTGTTAGTGGTGCAGCAGCCTATAGCACCAGCAAAGGTCTTGATCTTTCCTGCCCTTTCTGCTACATGTGGTTTTAATGGCTCTCAGTTTCTTGTACTGAACATCTTATGTTTGTTAAAGGGTGCTGAGTGTGACTTGAGGCTTCTGAGATGGCTTTTCTGTGGATCCTGCTGAACTGAAAGTGGGTAATTGTGCATTTGAGCTGACCCAGCTAGTTATTAGAGTCCTGTGTTCCTGTAAGGTCACCTGATAGAAATGTCCTCTAAGGTGACCATAACTGTAGGCGTAGGAGCAGCTTAGAGGTGAAAAGTAAGGTATCTAAATATCTAAAAATGTCTTTTTTTTGTTTGTTCATTGACAGGAACAGTTCTTGTGTGTTAGCCATTTAAGAGTGATGAGCTCTATTCCAAAGAATTTGCAATACAAACACAACCAAGCTGCTTAATATTAGAGAAAGAAAAACACGTGTGTTAGATACAGTGTAGGCAGAACAAAAGGGAGTCTTTCTCATAACAGGACTCACTGGCAGCCAAGCCCCTCTCTTTAGGGTCTGGTGACCCTGGCAGGTCCAGGCAGGTGGTGCTGCAAGAAGGTGAATTTCAGGAGCAGGGCTCTCTTTTTGGCTTTGGGGGTTATAGGGATGTGGCCAGAGGCAAGGTGGTTGCTCTAGCTGTTACGGAACATAATGAGAAGGTGATTGGCAGAGCTGCCTGGTGATGATGGAAAGAATGGGAAGCGAAAAAGCAGATGCAGGACATTAAGCAATAGAGGAAGATGCTCAGATTTGGTAAGCTGAGGGCATATATCGCATGAGAGCTGGTAATAGACTGAGCATACAGAATTAAGGGGAAGGAAGAATTATGGTGAGTATGAGAGGCACAGAAGATTCAAACAGTCAAGGGTGATTAGAAAAGGGGAAGGCAGGGGTGGGAAAGGAAGGACAGGTTGTGACTATATATGGCTGTATTAGATATACGGTGGCTAATGTAAGAGAAATGACAAGCTGTTGCAGAGAGAGCTCAAACTTGATCAACATTAAGTCTGTAATTATACTAATCATAGGCATGTAAGTCTTCGTCAGCTATTTTCTTATTGTCAAAATATCTCATTATTCATTACTACTTAAAGTATTTTTAGAAATATATTTGATGTTTGTGTCATAGCCTAAATAGCAAAAAGAATAGGAAACAAAAAAGTAAGTTGATGGCCAATTATGAAATTTCACAATGAATTTGAGTAGGGTAGTTTAAAAATATCCACGAAACTAAAAGGCTTCTTACAGATGCTACTGTTTTCCTAGTAAATGAGATTGCAGTGTGTCTCTGTTGGCTGTTGGTGTTTCTTAATAAGATACCAAAAACTGAAGTAGAAAATCCAGGCAGCGTAAGAAAATAAACTGCTATTACCAAAGAAAGGTGGGTTATAAAAGAGGATCTATAGTCTCCAGCTTTTCTTCTGAATCCCATAAAACAATGGTCTGATTTTTTTTTTTTAATGTTTACAATGTTAAAAAATTACAGGATTCTTTTAAGGAAAAAGTAAGTCCCTCTGTTTATGTAGCAAGTAAGCATTCTTCTGGGATTCATGCTGTAATTCTCATCTTTGATCAAATTCCTTAAATTAAAAATAATGAAGTTAACCAAAAGAAATCTATGAAAAATAACCAGAAGTAATCTGTGTCTGGTTCTGATAGTATAGGATGGTGAACATAAGATCACTGTTCACTCTGTCATATCTGCTGTGCTGCAGAAGTTCATTTTGTAATACAAAACTGTCTTGTAGACCTGTCTTGCGTTGCACAGTTTAACCTCACAAAACTAGTGTTTGAAGAGGAATTATGTTGAACACTTCTTGAAGGCCCAGGTAAGTAAGAGGAAAAACTTACAAAAAATTGCTTATAAAAGTAAGAGCAGACCAGGCACAGAAACACCAGAAACAGCTTTGATCAAAGGGAAGTCCTGAATCTGGAGTTGGATGAGGAAGTTCTTTTCAGTGTTACCTAGAGGTGTTTTAATTTCAGGGGTGTTTTTTATATAAAAATTCAATTTTTTTTTTATTTTTTTCTTCTTCTCTCATGGTGGCTGTACTAGTTCTAGTTTTCATGTATTTCCAGCAATAGACAAAAGAAATCAACCCTTGAATACTGTTTATTTGTACATAAGAAGGATGCAGGACTCTGAAGAGCTCTGACCACAGTGTCTTGTTGACTTGCTTATGAGCTGGCTAGGGAGATGGAACAACTCTGCAGTACTTTCCTGTCACGAAGGGTGAATTGGGTAATTGTTTATTTGCTCAAATTTCTGTCTCATGCAGCATTTGATGACTGGCTTTGGCCACTTTCCTTGTGAAGTAGGTTACTGGGGGGACTAGGGAAGTGACTTACCTTGATGACACGGGTTTTGAAATGACAAATCCCTTTGCGTTCCTGGAAGGAAAGAAATGATGCAGTATCCTTTCTTGGTTCGTGGCAGAGCTTCACTGCAGGAAAAAATAAGGGGATGCTGTTAGAAGAGCAGGAAAGTGTTGTCTGTACACTAACTTCTTCAGGAGAATGGAGTGATTTATTTGAAATGCTCTCTGTATTCCCCATGATAATTTTCACATGGTGTTGATTACCTTACAAGAGGGTTTTGCATGTTTTTAGAGCACAAAAGCACCTCTTACATTTGAGAAGACTTATTGTTTTCTCTTTTTCTCATGAAACACTGCTACAGCTCTGCATGTTGCTGATGATTTCAAAACTGGAGATCTGTGGGGTCTAATCTTCTGTGCTGAAGACAACTAGGTATTCATACAGATACCCTGATGTCTGTGCAGCATAACTCTTGGCTTCACATTGGGTTTCAGTTTTGGGCCGCTGACTCAGTAAGCTGGATGTAGATTTGGATCCTGCTTAGCTGTGGCTTTTTTCCTCCCTGTTAATTTTTGTACCATAGTAGCAGTGGAAGCTGGCAGGTGTATAAGGCTAGGAAGAGAACAGTCAGGATGATGGATTATCAGCCAGGTTTGTCATCTTGGATCAGTCGTTTCTTAAGTATGAAACTTCACTTAAACGAATTGATTGTAAGGTCAAACTACGTTCCTGAGAATTTGAGTGGAAATAGGAAAATCACTGCAGGAATGGGGGAGGAGGAAGGGAAGGTTTGTTTGCATATTCATCTCATATTAGCACTGATTATTTGTTGTGTGCGTAGTGAAAAAGGGTCTGCCTTTTATTGGTAGAAGGACAGCCTAGCAAACAGTTTCATTTTTGCCTTTTAAGCTGTACTGTTTCTTTCCCGAGTGTTTAGTGCTGCTGTTGCAATCGCTGCTTTTAGAAGAACTGCGTGAATTTTTCCAGACTTTCTCCCTTTCTCTGATTCTCCAATTCGCAATACAAGTCACTCACCAGCACAAAACTACATGCAGATGAACTCAAATTTAAGAGGGAGGACCTGGGAGGAAGCAGTTTACATTTGTGTTCTCAGAAACAGAGGTACCTGGGCAGTTGCTGCTGTATTTGTCTAGGCACATCTAGGTACATCCTCTGCAAACATTAATCTGTAACACATATTAGGAGTGCTGGTGGAGGCATTCAAGAAGGAAACATGTATCCACAAAATTGCTTTAAAATAAAATTTCAGAGTACCCAGTGCTGTTCCATTATATTGTAAGTTCCAAAGGGCAATTAGAGGTACAGGTGAGTATGTGTTAATGTCCACTGAGTGTATTTAACTGAAACGAGGGGGATTTTAGCGGAAAATTGTAGGGTAGGATAGGGCTGAACAACAGAAGACAGTGTATTGCTGATCTACTAGAAAACAAGAGTGTGTTAAATGTTCAAATGTCTAATGTTAAAGATGATGAGTTATTAAAAACATGATAGAATCTTTCATATGGCCCTGCTTAAACTGGCAAAATTGATTAAGAGACTAGTTGCAAAAGAAGAATGTAGGAAATGGCAGGTGAGTTTCCTTTCAAGAAGGGTGAAAGCGAAGAGCTCCAGTTCTTAGTATGAAAATTGTTTAGTGAACTGGAATGGGAAGGAAATAACAACAAGACTAGCAAAAACTAGAGAAATTTCAGAAACCCAAATAGATCGACAGCTGCAAAATAACGTGAAAAAGTAATTTATGAAAATCAAATTTTTAGGAAAGGTTTTTCCAGATACATTAAACATTGAAATAAAACTTGTTATAGAGAAAATAAAGAGTGAGATTTTTGTTTTGAGGCATGGAAGGTAAAAATAAATGAAAATAATGCATGCTAGTCTGTACTGATAAGGAAGTTCTTTTATGTACCACACACAAGTAGACTTTGAAACTTGGTGCGATATAATGTTTGTGAGACCTGGATTTGAGCTGGAGAGGTTAGATATTGTCAGCAGATAAGTTCATGCATTTGCTGTATGTGGGAGTGGAAATAATTTTTTTGAAAGTTAAAAACTTGTTGGGGGTTTATTAACTTTCCTCAGCAACTTAGAGTAACCTGTCTTGTCTTCATATTTTCTGTTGTTAGCACTGATTGCTTCACAGTAGTCGGCTGTTTTTCTTTGCTGAACAGGTGTTACATTCCACCCAAGAATTCTGAAATTAAGTATAAGATGAAGTGACTTATGTCTAAACTTTGAATCATTTGGGGAATCAAAGGCATAATAATATTTTTTGAATCATTAAGTTTATGATCATTGGTTTTGTGTAATTATTGTTTAGAATAATTCTAGCACACTAAGCTTATAAAACCAATGACTATTCTGTTGTGAAGCAGCGTACAGCAGTATTGGTTTCTAGCTGGGACCATTCAAATATTTTTTTCCATATCTTCTCTTTAATGCTGCTGTGAGGTGACACTTAATAAAATTTAACTGATCTACAGTTAATTTGTATACTTAAATTAATAAGATTATAAAATGAAGTTCAAACAAGTTTCAGTACTGCTATGAGAAAGTACTCTCAGCTTTTGTGATCAACTCTTGTGATACTTCAGAAATAAGGATCAGGGAAGCATTCTACTTTGTGCTGTTTTGACGCAATTTCACTGTTGATCTGCACCTGACTAGTTTGCAATATAGGCAATTCTTAACCCATTTTTGTCAATGCTCCTTGCTTTGCTTCTGCTTACTTTTTGAGGTTAAGTTGCCCATATACACCACCAGTTCTTGAATGTGGTTGCTCACTTTGAAAGCAGTTCCTCTTAAAATTGCTATGTAAGTGATCAAAGCGTTTATTTTTTTGAAATGCTTCTGCTGCTTAGAACTCGGGAGTTGATTATACTTAACAGGTAACTGCTATGACCAGAAATATAAAAGGTTGTTACCCTTTTTTCAAACTTCATTGGAATGTTTAGTGCTACAAACAGTTGTGCACAATATTCCTGCTTTGTTTGTTAAGATTGCAACTGAGTAATTTTAGTAAAAAAGCATGAGTAAGTGTTTATGGCTGTATCTATATACTGAGTATAAATACTTTATTTATTGTATGTACCTGTAAGTACCTGATGTAAAACCTATTTCAAAGACCAGTCACGACAGAAGTTAAAGCCAGAGGCTGGAGGGAGGGAGATTAATATGTTAGTGTCTATAAACTGACACAGTTTAATTACAGGTTTTAATGTTTAGTATAATTATACAGTGCTTTTCACTTTCATAGTTCAAATGTGAACTAATTTATCCTCATGGCACCCCTCTAAAGCACATAAGTAGTACTTATCCCTAGTTTACAAGTGGGGAACGGGATTTGGACTTGGTACCAAACTGTACTGCAGAGATTAAATTCAGGACTGCCCATGTTCCTCTTGCAACCAGACTGTCCATCTGCTGAAGCCTTGCAGTGCCTGTTTGGGGCTGTCCCACACCCTGAGCAAAGCCACCACCTTTGGGTTGAACCTTCAACTCTGCCTGTTGTGGAGCCTGAGCCTTCCTGATGGCTATTGCCAGGGCTTCGTCTTGTGGCTCTTGAGGCAGCCCCCTCCTGTTGCTTGTTCAGATAGTTCTTGTCTACTCACCTGGTCCCATGTCTTCAGAAGAAGAATGATAGTGTAGAAATCCTGTCTGTTGCCCAAGAGTGATCTGTGTTTGAGTGGGAGAGGAAACAGGCTAGATCAATCGGTGTTCACCTGACTGTAAGCGAAGGTAGTGATCTTGAAAAGTGCCCGGTTGAGAGACACGGAGGTGGTCAAGTCTCGACCCCAAAACAAGAGTGACGTGGGCAGGGGAAGCTGAGGCTTCCCCAGTGGCACCACTAGGATGCAACAGATAGTTTGGATTCGTGCCTGATTGGACACTCCGTCTCTGTGCCTTGTTAGTCCATGGCTATTGCTGAAGACTGCCACTGGTGTAGGAAGATCAGTGAAGTACAACTGTAGCTGGTGCTGGTTACATGTACACTGAAATTTCTTTATACATCTCAATTAAAAATGTTGATTGTACCAAATGTAGCTTGTATAAGATCATGTAAGAAAAATCACTCTGAATCAGACATATCTATTGTAACGTGCTGAGCAGCATTGTAGAGCTCAGACCATCCTCAGCTTGATGTCTTCAGTTTTTACAGTCTTCTAGCCTGCTGGCATGAAAATAACACTGGTGTAAGCGTAGCAATGCTGGGCCCCTGGAGAAGGTACATTTGGGATCCTGCTGTGAGAAGAGGCCTTGGTGGGGGCAGTGCTGCTGGCCATGGGCAGTGGGCACCCATGTTCTTCTAAAGGAACCCTGTTGTTAAAAAATCTGCAGTAGCTTTGTTGAAATTTAACCTTGTAGCACAAACTGAGTGATGAGCTTTTGATAAAATGTAAACAGTTACGGAAGGAATTTTGGGTTTTTTGTCCCTAAATAGGGAAGCTTAGCTGAGGAATCTTGGGGCTATTTTTAATTCAATTTAAAAGTAGCCATACCAAGATTATTTAAAGATAAATCTCCAATGAAGGGAGGGAAAATATAAATGTATTTTTTTATACTGGTGCTTTTATATACTTTCTTTTCGCAGGTCTTTTCTCTGTATTTTAGAGCAATGAAATATTTAAAGTATTTGCAAGGTGATACTGCAAACCTGGGTCTGTGCAACAGCTGCCCCGCTTGTTATCGTGTGGTTTATTTCCCTTTCTATCTTGTTCTTTGCAACTGAAGGCTTATCAGTATATGTTTCATGTTGCTGATTGAATTGAAAGCCCCTTAAAACTAACATACTAAAGATGGAAGCACCCGTAGAAGAGGAGGCGTTTTCAGTCCTTGGTTTTTGTCTTGTGAGACACAGTTATGATTTCCATGGAAGACAGAAGAGTTCATTCACATTTTTGAAGACACAATTTCTTACTAATCTAAATATATATGTGTGTGTATATATACACAGCAGTGGAGTGTTCCCAGCTGTAGGCTCTGAAGTTGGAGGCAGTTTAGGAAGTTGCTGAGCTGGAAGAATTTTTTTTACTCTCTCAGCAACTAGTAGACAAGACATCTTTCTGACCCTTTAAATCTCCCAGTTTTGTTTTCATTGAATAAAGATTCCAGTATTCCCTGTGACCGCTTAAAAGCTTCACCTACCTGGCAGAACTGTAACTGTGAAATGAAGGCTTGAATCAATAGAATCAATGTTTAATTCTTGTACATCTGGAGAGTTGTGGCTATCTTTGCTTTTCAAGTTCTCAGAACTTCTTTTGAAAAAGCAAGTTTTTACAAGTCTAACTACGTAATTTTCCTTCCCTGCCAGTATCCTTTTTTTGTCTATAGAGGTAACATGGAGTCAGATTTAAGTGATAGGTTGTGTAGTGTGATTCAGTTTCTAACATCTTTTCAAAAACTAACCGAGATAGAGATTACACAGTTGCGACAAGCCCAAAATCAAAATGTCAAGTTAACTTGAGTCTTGGGTGTGCATAAAACACCTTATATATGGCATGGTGAGGCACTACCTTGAATTCTTTCCCTTTCAGCCTAGGTAAGTGTTTTTCAGCCTTTTCAGTCTGAATACCGTTTAAAAAAAGTCCAGTGGATGTGCAGGCATCTTCAGAATAATACAGATTACTAGATGGTGCGAGAACTTGTTTTAGTTAATTTTGTCAGCCTTTAAAAGAGGCTGCTGGTGAAAGATCACTAATCTCAATTGCAAAATTTGAATGAGAGCAGCCTGTGGCCAAAGCACTGCCTGATGTAAATCTGGTCACTTCAGTTCATACTAATTCTGATAGAGTTGCTCTGAATTGAGTCTGTGCTGATGACATTGACTATGTAAAAATGCTCCTTTGGAAGCACCACAGTCTTACACAGCTGTAACACTTACTTATGATGGAAATGCCTTTAGTGCTTTAAGACTCTGGATTTGTTTGGGGATTTCTTTTACTCTTTGTTTAGCTTTGCAGAGCCATCACAGCTCAGAGGCACCGAGGTGATGAATTTCCTCATGTTCATCAATAGCAGCGCTCACTAGCAGTCACTTAAACCTGAGCAAGATTGCTGAAGGTACAGGAATTACACAGGTGTTTTGGGGAAAGTGGTTTTAACATCACAGTTATAGAAATACTATGCAAAGTCTAATTTTCCTTGTAAAAGCGTTCTAATGTAGCTGCTGAGATTGGAGGAAAAAAACTTCGCCTTCATTTTAATGTTTAAAGATGTTATTTATTTAAATACCTTTTCATAGGCTGTGATTTCTAAGTGTTTAAGACTACTGAGGAGAAATCTATCTTAAAGAATGTTTAGATTAAAGCCAAGACATCCAAAACAGGACAAAACACAAATCCAAAACCCTTTGCAGTAGTCCTCCCCCTTGGACCCACTCTTCTTTATATAGAACGTAATGATTTCTCTCCTTGCTGTTTGCAGGTGCTCCTGACCCAACAGCGGGTGCTAGCATAGATGATGAAAACTGCTGGCATTTGGATGAGGAACAGGTCCAAGAACAGGTTAAACTCTTCCTCTCCCAGGGCGGATACCACGGATCAGGGAAGCAGCTCAATTTGCTTTTTGCAAAGGTGTGTTTGAGTACTCTAAACCTTCCCTTTTTTCTCTCCCCTGTTCCCCAAGCCAGTCTGTACTTGTTCAGTCTTACTCAAAAGTCCTGTTCTGAAACAAGACAAAGCCTTGGGAACATGATGGCAACTTAATAATGAGTTGTGCAGCAATGGACTGCAATCTGATGTGTCTTGAGCTCAGTTTAAGGATATGAAGTAACATTTCAACCATCTGCAGCTTTGCTGTTCTCTTCCTTCCCAGCCTCAAAATGCTGGAGAAACCTGTAGAAATCAATCTTGCAGTAGTTTACATAATACGTTTGTGGATTATTTGTGAAAGAAGTGTCTTTGAAGAATTGCAATGTGATACTGAAACCAAAAATTGTTAAAATTGGGAAGGCAGACTTTTTTCTATTTAAATAAGAAATGTAATTTATATATGTGTTGTGAAATTTTTAACGGAGGTGGAATATTTAACACTGCAGCATATTGTCTGTACTGTGATTTCTTTGTGTTTTCAAGTTTGTATTAAAAGACTCATTTCCTAGGTGCGAGAGATGCTAAAGATGAGAGATTCAAATGGAGCTCGCATGTTGACGTTGATAACAGAACAGTTCATGGCTGACCCTCGTCTGTCGCTTTGGAGACAACAAGGAACTTCAATGACTGACAAGTATAGGCAGCTCTGGGACGAACTGGGTAAATGCACAGACTTCAGAATCATTTAGGTGTTTACATGTATAATGAAGAAACAATTACATATTTGGGGTGAAGAGAAACTTTATTGTGGTACTAGGTAAAGCAGGTTAGAGTTTGGTGCAGTTCTGCTTTTTCAGTTAAGGTTGGGTGAAATTGAATTTCTGATCCAGAGCATGAGACTATTGCAGTTGGCGGAGAGGAAGCACGGTATGAAACGAGTACAATTGCAACAGGTTGTAAGTACCTGAGTATCTGAAAAGAATAAAGCAAAAAGTGGAAACATAGCTACACAACTGAGGGTAAGTATGTGAGCCACTAGTGCTAAACTGGAGAGATTAAGGAAGAAATCGATTCACAACTAGAGAGAAATAGAAGGCAAAAAGAGAAGATTCATTAAGACTACGAGAAGACAGCAACAAAGGAAAGTAGAAGTCCATTGTTGAGTAGGAAAGGAGGTCAAATAACAGAGGGCTAAAACAATTAACACTGCTTTACAGGAAAGGTCAGTTGTGACCAGATACATGAATTAGGTGTACAATGGAGAGAGGAACACAGGCTGAAATGGGAAAGGGCTGTTTAAACTGGTAAGGTTTGAGAATACTTGTTCTAAAGTGTTCCAGAAAATCAATAATATGTTTTTGAATTACTGCTTCAGAAGTTCTCGAAATCTGTAGGAATTTGTGGTAGGAAGGGGAAATTCAAAACAACTTGAACGTAAATGTCACCATTATTTTAAAGGTGTGTAGGTGAGTGGAAAGAATACTAAGTAACCAAAAGCATTGCTTTCCTAGGTATAAGGTACTGGAATGAACTACTAACCAGTTGGTGTCTTAAGGGTATAGAAGATATAAGCAATAAAAGACAACCTGAATTATTTGAAATACAGTGGTAAATCTGATTTGTTTCTCTAGAAGATAATTTTCTGAGGATATGAATGAAGGGTTTAATGTGTATATCTTAGCTGTAGTAAGGTTTGGATGCTGTCTTGGAGACTTTCTCAAAGCAAGCTGAAGACACGCAGCCTAAGTGGAATCACCTTATGGTTCATGGAACTTGGAGTAGTTACCTGTGCTCTCACTCAATCTGGAAATACACTCCAAGTCTAGATTAAAGGAGTCTGTCTTGCGATATGTTCTTTTCAATATTGCTATGCCTGACTTATGTGGCATGGAACATAGAAATAAATAAATAAATATTAAATAACAAACAAAAAACCTTATAGATGATGCCCTATGGGACATTGTGTAAACACTGCAGAGAAGAGAGTCAAAGACCATAATGCCCTTCATATATTTTAAATGTCCAAAATCAAGCTAAATGAAATCGAAACAAAAATAACATGCTTCATTTAGAAAGGAAGCAACAAAAGCAAAACTTAATTTTTTCACTGTTAAAGGTTAAAGATGACCATGATTGATTGTGTGTTGACTGGTGGGGTAAGACAGGGTATAACCTGTTCAGCATAAATTATGTTCACTCTAAATGAAGCATTAGGCTAATAAAGCACTAGCTATCTAGTTGAGATCATGAACTTCAGTGGTGGAAAGCCTTAATGTCAGAGCAGCCAAAGCTCTGTCGGAGAGTGTAGGTATAACTACTTGTCTTCAAGTGTAACAACCTTTCTAGTGTGTCATTTTTGTGATGCCTTGGCTTGTTGGGGAATAACAGTTTTTGCCAAGCAGGGCACGTGCTTAGCTGGACGTGTATGCAGCAAAATTGTATCCCACCGTACTGAAAACCGGAGGGTCTCATGCTTCATTGCTTATGTGGGTTGATCTCGTGGGTGGTGGGAGAGGCAGAAATGTGTTCTCCATCTGTTACCTGTAGCAGTGTTATCACAGGCTGCTAATAAACATAAAAGGTTTTGTTGAATTTTCGTAGCGGCTCCTCTTCTTGTTTCCTCAGTTTCATATTAACATCATTTCTTGACAGCACCTGTCTGAAGGTAGAAGAGGTGGAATCACTCTGCCTGCAGCATAGAATAAGGAGTATTTCAGATTAATTGAATTGATTAGTTTACCTCTGTTTAATCAGAATTATAGGTGCCACTCCCAAAAAGACACAGTGCAACCACCAGTCTCACCACTACGTTAGCTGCTGTGTTTGCAATCTGAGGCAGACCCTGTTGTTTCAGTCCTGAACTGCTCTGCTGCCTCTAACAGTATCAAGATATGTTGGTCATGTACCATGGTTTCAATTGCAAATACACTTCAGTCACTTCAGGTGTGTGGTAGGCTAAGGGTAGAACTTAACTTTGTTCTTCCATATCCAGCTTGTGTTTATGTTGCTAAACTGTTCACTTCTTCCTTCCAGTGGTGCTTAGCTGGTTGCCCCAAAGTTCTGGTTAATGGGATGAGTCTCTCCAGCTTGACTCCTACCTTATGTAAAACTTACAAACTGCTGCCACGTTTTTGCTAGGATTTTGCCTCGAGTTTCACTCAAATTAAACACATCCCTTTTCCCAGGTGAAATGTGCGTCCCAAAAAAAAAAAAAAAAAAATGCGCAAAAGTTGAAGGAGATTAAGGGAGACCAGGATTAGAATAGCAAAGTGCAGAAGGAAGAGCAGGATGGCCCTGGCAACATAAAATCTATGCCAGTAGTGGCGGAGAACTCAGACAGTGGGTTTAAGGGAGTGATATTATCATTATGTTCTAAAACAATGTTGCCTTCCTGTCTTGTCATCTTCTAGGATGTCAGGGAACTAAAATATCAATAGAGACAGACCTTTGCATACTTAACTTTTTGTATTATCTGTTCAGAGTAATCTGTGAGTGGCATATATGTATGTTTTTAAAAAAATGTTATCTGTGATCTCATTTATTTCACAGGTAGGTAGCAATTTAACATTGTAGTTATTGAGAATTTTAGGACATAAAAAGTGTGTAAATATAGACTCTGCCTAATAAAGGCTTCCTTGCTGGCCCCGGTATGCTGGCTGCCAACCGCTAGGCATATGGCCACTTTGTCAGTTCCATCTTGGCGTAGGTTTTTAAGCACACTTAAGTAACTTCAGCTTTGTTCGTTGACTGGGTCACTTGAGCCTTTCATTAGAACTTAACTGATGCTTCCTGTCTGACATTGGTCATTGGCAAGGGTACTGGAAAGACACACTGGGCTCTGATCAGAGTTCCTGCTAAGTCTATAGTAAGTTGTTGACTTCAGTAGAAGTCAGATTGGGTTTGAATGTTTGAGGGTGCTGAGTTAACAAAAAACAAAAAAGCCAACCCACCCAAAACCCACAAATACTTCCCATCTAAGTGTGAACCTAGTGATGTTCTAATACAAAGTCCTAATTCTGTAAGCAATTTATGATTCAAAAGCCTCAAGTTAACAAAAAAGCCTTACACATAACTATCTAGCTGTTTTTTAAAGCCTTTAGATCAGGAGGAAGAATATAATAATTACGCCCAGCAGATTCCCCTGTTGTACATCAAATAATGGGGTTGAGCTAAATGCTACTTATGGAACTCCAAAGGTGTAGTGTTGGAAAGGTCAAGATCACAGGACAAAGCTGTAGGGCTTGCTCATGGACTTCTCATACTAGAAGAATTTAGATGCAACTTCAGTGATGCACTGGTAAACACTTCCAACTTGCCACAGTAATACATGAATGCACTTTCCAGAGTTTAGAGCAGTTGGAATTCTTCGCGTTGTTGCTGTTAAAATGGTGTCTCAGTAGGTGAATTTCACGTGCGGATCTTTAGGTGTTTAACTCTCGGTGATCATGGTTGAAGACTTCTGTATATCACAATGATTAATTATCTGAAGCCTCTTGGTTTCCCTTTTTAATTAAATTGCATTGGTAAAATGGGGGGATATGGAAATGCACAATAAATATCTGCTGATGCCTGTTGAGCGGGGATCTCTGATTTGAAGAAAAGGTCAGTTAACCCTCTTTGTAGTCTAGAGGGAATAAATGGACCATGCAATCCTACTACAGCAGTCATTTGTTAATATTCATCCATGAAAAAATAAATAAAAGTTGCTTGTTGGCTACAAAAGTGAGATTTCCTTAAAAAGGGGGGGAAATTTAACTTTGTGCCCCGGCCCGGGGACTGTGATGGCTGTGAGGCTCTGCCTTGGAATTAAATGTTGAACACTGCCAGATGCCAGCCTTTGGGAAGAGGCTGAGTTTTGTCGGCAAATGGTATCTGCAAGTTAATTGGTGTTTTCTGCAGGCTTCTGGCTGTGAAATGAAATTGGAAGCCCTTTAGCCACATGGATAATACAGGACCTGAATACAAATGTCACATGTCACCATCAGGGCCCACTGTGAAACAATAGTGTTCCCACTCGAACACTGCACCATTACAGATCATTTAAATATGGGGATTACATTTAAACTAAAAGCCCCATTTGCCTTTTACTGCAATTTAAATGTCCTCTTAGCAAAAGCTAAGTGACAAATTAAATGAAAAAAGTGCCCACATTTTTAAAGCTGTAATGCAAAACAACCTTTTATTGCTTCTCATGTGCCACGAATGAATCATTATACTTGTCAACCCTAAACCAAGCCATAATTGGAGCAGCTACTGTTATCAAAGTGGGGCTGCTCTTGTGACAGCTTAATAAAGCTGAAACTGTTAAATTAAATCCCAGATGCTTAATCTGATGAAAGCAGTCAAGTAGAAGAATCTAAGACAAGTATCTACTGCATGGTGGAGTGATGGAGCCCAACAGCTTGTCAACACGTAGATTACAGGATCAGATTTTTTTCTGAACTACCATTTTCAGTATCTTTATATCCTCTTTCCTTCATGGTGAAGAAACTCCACATAATTTGCATGTTTCAAAACAAACATTTCTAGTAGATTTCCCCCATTTTGATATTTAAGAACTGCTTAAGGGGGAGGAGCACTGGCTTTTTTAAAGTCAAGGATTAGTTTCTTGTGGAACAAAAATACGATGGCTGTGTTATGGGGAAGAGGATTTGTCCAAAGACCCCTTGCAAGGCAGGGCAGTGGATAAAATTGGCGAATGTGTTCTGGGTTTCCGTCATGCTGATCTTGGTTTCTGTTGGTCCTCTTATTTTATGATGTTGAGGAGAATTTAAAAGGTATTCTGTACTTCTAGCTGGGTAGTCTCCACATCTTAATGCATAAGCTTCTCCTTTCTCCTTCAACCACTTACTGGTATCTAAAGTTTTTAAGCGTAGGAAGCTCTCGCAATATTGCCATGACCCTCATTCATGCGATAAAGCTTTCCTGGGGACATCCTTAAAATCCTTTCTGTTATGCATACTAAATAGGTTGTTGTCATAAAGGTATTTCCCGAGTGGAATAACATGTCTTTGCCTTAGTCTTTCTAGTAGTCTTCGTAGTTCTTCACAAGCACTTTAGCACTTTGCCTTGTTTTGGGCTGCTTTTTAAAATCTTGGCACAGCCTGATTATCTACTTTGAGTTCACATTTGCTGATATTTTGGCCACTTTCTGGATTAGAGTGGTACATTTTTGTGTTAAAATTTAAAACTAAAATATTATTTTGCAAGATCATGTCGTGCGGAGAAATCATACAGTGTATTTCCTGAAGGATCATGCGCAAGTTTTTATTAGTAACACTTTTTTCCTGATCTAAAACTTAATTCTGTGTGTTGAGTTTAGTTAAGGAATCATTATAGATTAACTAAGAGAGAATTAATTACCATTTTGCCATGAGCAAACTAATGATTGAGTGTTAAATAATGTGGTTTTTTATTTGGAAACCACTATGAATTTTTGTGGTAAAAGTTTATATTCATCTGTAGAAAATACCAAGTTAGATTCTTTTAACCTTAATTAAATGAAGCTATTCTCCATCTATATTCCTATCTCAGACATTCCTTCCCTTTGCAATTAGAGAGACAAACTTGTATGAATGGGACATGCCAGCTGTTCTAAACAGATTATCTCTGCTCAGTACTTAAGGGGGGGGTGGGAGGGGGGGAAGGACAAAAGCAGCTAGGGTTGTTGCCAGTATGCCCCTAGAGAAATTCCTTCCTGATGCCAGATTCGATGACTACTTCAGGGCTGCCATGAAAAACAGTCACTAAAGTTAAGCATTCGTTACAGTTTTCGTACTCTAATACCATTTTACTGGAGCTGCATACTTCATGCAGTCCTTTTAGGATCAGCTATGCAGTAGAAACATTCACATTTCACCGTATTTTATGGTATTTAAAAAATGGTACAGCAAGGGTCTAAGTTTCAAATTTGAGTGCCAGTCTTATATCCATACTTTCACTATTTCTTTGGGTCTCCTAAGTTCTAATTGCACCATGTTCAGCCTTAAAGCTAAGGAGAGTACCAGTGGCCTATGCCCGTAGAAAATGAAGTTAACTTCAAATTTCTAAGTTTGGATTAATCAGTTACACATAGTACGTTTCTGCTATTGAAGTGAAAGCTGTAGGAAGACTTGTGTTTCAAAGGGGATGGGATGTGCCACGCTTTGCACCATTTCCCTTGGTCTGTCAGTGTGGTAGAGTGATGTCTTCAACTGTTTCATATCCAGTAGGCTATCTTTGCTTAATTGATAATGCTTCTCTTTCATTTTGTTTAGTCTTAACTGCCATGGTGTGGTTGCCATACAGTTATTAAACACGTGTGCCTTCAGTTCATGCACTTCAGGTTACATCAACTCTTTCACAGAATAAGCTGCTAATATATGTTAGTCTATAAGAATAGTTTGTGCTATTGGAGGCGCTAAATTAATAGTACTTCTGAGTTAGTGTCAGAAGACAGTTTTGCTGCTCTAAGGCCTCAGTTACGGATGGTAACTTAAAGAAATTGCTGCCATGGCCCTGATCTCGGCTGTGGCTATCGCTTTAATTTCCCTGGTGAATGAAGCCAGGCTGCAGTTCTGCGAAGATGGGTTCTGTCCATCTTCTCTGAGGATGACTTTCTTCCTCCGTCATTATTGGCATTGTACCATAATGGTATTTGAAATGAGGGTATAGGAGGCCAGAGTATGACAGTAAGCGGGAGCTATGTTCAAAGAGGTATTCTTTCCTGTGGCATTTACCAGATTTGAAGAATAATAGTGAAAGTAATTAACTTCAGTCTATAAGCATAGCTTGAGGGGCTTATTTTTAATGCCGTACAGAAAGTTTGGGTTCCCGCTTAGTTCAGTTGGATGGAAAGTACTTTTACAGCAGGAGCCAAATTTCTTGAAGTACCCACATTAAAACATTTTTTGAAGTTTTTATTCCTAAACTGCTGAGCTGATTGATTTATAAATGTCCTAAAAAATTGTTCCATATTGGAGCTGGTACAAAACTCATCGCGGCTCAAAACTGTGGAATCGTGACTGCCGAGATTAAGGGCAGAGATTTACTATGAACTCACACTGGTACTTAGCGTTACTTTTTTTCCTTCTTCTTTTTAATTTACATACTTCAGTACCATTAAGCTGCCGTTTAATTTTCTAGTGGCACTTCTAGTAGATACCGGAGCTAGAGAGGAGTAATAGGTTTATGGAGAGGAATTACTGAATCTTCACTGATTTCTCTGAGCTTTACTGTGGTCCAGCAATCTAGTTTTGTGCTATTTTGCAGTTTTCTGTCTTGAATGGATACTGGAAAACTAGCTGAAAAATTGGTAAAGTAATTTAAAGTGAGAGGTGCAAGAATCTCAGCCTACTCAGGCCTGTCAAAACAAGACAAAGGAAATCCTTCAAAATTTAGGATAACTACATAAAGTAAAAAATGTTTAGGGAAGACACTTCTGCCAAGCAAAGAAAAGGTAGCTGAAAACTGTAGTTGGAGCTGGAGAAGTTTAACTAGAAAACTAGAAATAAGCTCAGAATTTTGAATTGTGGTAGCCAGGCAGTAGATCAGCTAATCAGGAGCTGTGCTACGTTCTTGTATTAGAAATCTTAACTGAAGTATACTGGTTTTGAGAAAACTCAACATATCACTTTTGGACTGGAAGATGAAAGCAACTCAGGAAATCTTAGAGTAGGAGGGAATTCAGACTAGACAATCAGAATGTGTTCTTCTCTCCAGTTACAGTGTGTTATTTATATTTGGTGAGCATAGTCGTGGCAATCATACTTTTTTCTGAACTTCCCAGTATGCAAGGCAGTGTTTACACTTGACCCACTTTTTAAAAAAAATTAGAGGTATTTTCATCCCTTTCTTTTATTAATATCTTATTTTGTTGGACAAACTTACCAAACTTCGCAGTTTTGTGTTTCTCTAAAAAAATTAACCGTGAGAGGAATTCATTCGTCTCAGTGATAAATTTAAATAGAGGTAGGTTAGGGTATTTATAGTTAGTAGTCACATTAACTTTTCTTCTGAAAATTGTAAAAGTATCTGAAAATAGACTGTGACTGCTGAGAATATATTACTAGTTGTCTTAGGCTATGATACTGTAAACTGCACCTTTCAAGCAATTTTCTGTTCTTATATGAAACCCTTTGGTCAAATGGCAGAGTGTCTGCAAAGATGCAGAAGTTTTGAAAACAAACTGAAAAAGGCATAACCCAGAACAACGGGCTTATGCAAATGGCAGAAGTGCTTAGTTAGTTCCTTTTTCCATTGTGCTAAAAGCTGAAAACGTAGGAAGATGAGAGCAGGAGTTTTTCGTTACTTGATGCGCAGAGATCATAGCATGTAGTTGATGATAGCTTAGAATAGAATCTCAATATGTAAATACCGGTTTCCTTTCAGCCAAATACGTGTGTGCCTTTAACCCTCAGAGCAGCAGTATGCAGCAAGAGAGAAAGGGAAATTTAAGGAATAAGTAATTTTTTTTTGTCCCTGGGTTACAGCTCCACTCCCTCTAACGCACATTCAGAGTTTAGCGTGCAGAAGGGCAATGATTCCCTCTTGCCATCAGTGCTGCAGGTAATCTATTGCATTAATCAGCTAGCTAGTGTGAAATGCATGGGGAGTGATTATACTATCATACACAATACAATCAGCATGAAGCACTTGTCAAGACCAATACATCAAAGTTTAATTCGGTAATAGAATGAATTAGAGCAAAATGAAACATTCTGTTCTCCAAGAAACACAGCACCCATAGAAAGCCCTTTTTTCTGAAGGCTGCACAGAGAAACCAGAATGCATTAAGGAATTGTTTTTATGAATAAAATTGCAGCTTGGATCCAGCTGAATACTGAGAGTACTTTTCCTTGGGGTTCTTATCGAGGAGAGAACAGCACTGAAGTGCTTTGCCTGTCTTCACTGTTCCATAAAAGCAACTGTTTAATTGGAGCATTCTCCAGTGGGACTTCTGATTGTGCTTTGTTCTAATGGAGACCTCTCCATGCCTGGAGGAGGGAGGTGGCTTTGCCAGGCATTCTGAAGGCACTTGTCCTTCTTCTTGAGAAGCAATAAATACCATACACTACCTTCTTTGAGGTTTCCAAGTGGTTGTCCCAGTGAAAGTGTGTATGTGTTTAAAAACCAGATGCAAACCACTTTAAAATCCTTTGCTGACACTTCTACTTTAAAGGGGTGATAGGTTCTGTCTCCTAGTGTTGTTTCTGTTCTGGCATTTCCAATGCTGGTAAATGATGCTTTTGTCACAGAATTGATTAGGCTCAAATGGGGCACAGTAGCAAGTGTGCAGCAAGTGCCGAAGCTAATTTGTCTGTTGCACAAAGGGAATGATCTTGATTACCTGGCTCCATTTTCTTTGAAATGTTCAAATGCTACTAACCTGGTAGCTTATGGGTGTTTATTTTTTGAGAGATGTGCATTAATGGGGAGGGCAAAGAAATATCACAGTAGGTGTGCATCTGTTTCCTGCATATTTTAAGTTTGCAAATGAATGGATTGCTCTTATGTATATTAAATGTAAAATTCTAAAGCAAAGGCCAAGTCTCAGCTGTTGATTACACAGGTATTGTAAATGCTGACCCAAGGTTAGCTACACAGCAGCCCTGACAAGGTCGTGCAGTATTTCTAGGAAAAGCAGATTTCTTGGGAAGACTGTAATCAAACAGAATTGTATGCTGGATCTTCAGTAATGGTCAGTGTCCTAGTCCCCCACTAAAACTGTTCCCATTACCACCTTCTCATTTACTGGACCAAGAGTGAAATATAATGGGATTTATGAAAACTGAGCAATGCTTAATCTCTTGGGGGATTCTGTATACATTCCTTGCACTTTCTTTTCCTTCATGAATATGTGCATACACAGGATGCATAATTATTGCAACATCTACTTTTACAGTGACTGAATACTTCTTTATGTTTTTCAATTTGCATATTTAAATCCTAATCAGTGTAAAGGCATGCTGTCCCTTTCTCCCCCATAAATTCAAAGGTATGGATGTCTACTGAGAAACACAAAAGCACTGATGTTCCCCTGTATGTATTGTGTAAACCGGGTTTTTCTTCGGTGGTGTGAGGCACACTAAAGATGAATGACAACTCTGCGTTTTCAAAAGGAGGACTGTGTGAACCAGAAGTCTGTTTTGGCAAAGCTGCCTTTTTCCAGGTGAAGAGGATTAGCGTTGAACCAAAATAGGCAGTTCCTCACTGCTATATGACAGTTCTAATATTCATTCCCTTGTGAAATTAATACCAAATTGCAATCGCAGTATGTCTTATTTTCCAGTTATCTGCTGGGGGGAAAAAATTTGTATATTGGGTTGTGATCATTTTGCCACTGTGCTGTGAGGAGTTTTGTATTGGAAAGACATAGGTCACAGTCAAGGGATCCAAATCAAAACTTTACTTTTGATTTAGTATCGTCTAGTTCTGGGGTAGAGATGTGTCAGCCTGCTGAGAACTAGTATGAAGAGATACCTGGTGCCTGGGGACAGGGAGATAGGAAGAAGAGTGAGCTATGTTAGAGAGAAAAAAAGTGTGTAAACATAAACATATTCTTTGATTTTGGTTTAGTTTGTTGTTTTTTTTTATTTATTTTATTTTGTGAGACATTTGTTAATATTGCAGGTGGTATTGGTGACATCATTAAGCCTAGTCAAACAGGTAAACTTGAGAATGCCAGGAATGTATTTTGGGAAACTTATTTTTGCCAACAGCAGTTTCCAGGCTGAAGTTACCGGAAATTTTTTTAGATATGTTCCCCACAAATTAGAACTAGCTGCCTTTCATTTTTCCGTAAGCCTTATCTGCGTTAAAGGGTTAAGTGTGATGAGCAATTTCCCTGTATGGGAGTCATTAGGCAAAAAATGGAGAATCTCTAGTTTGAGGCCAGTGTAAACCTTCAGGTTGGTGGTGACATTTAAGGGCTAGCTCAGGGGGCTTCCAAAGAGCAGCACCCAAGTGAAATAAGAATATGCTCCAGGGTCCTTCCAGTTGGCATGTGGTAAAAAATCTGGGCATACATGAAATTTTTTCTCAGACTTCTCACCGCTAGGAGCAGGACAGGAACCGGCGAATTGAAAGAGACAGACTGGAGCAGATGTCAGGGGAGGAGAAAGGTGCTTAGGGAGCAGGAGGAGGAAGAAATATGAATGCAGGCAAGCGCACACATGCTAGGGGGGTGGGGGGTGGAATCACACACACACAAAAAAAACACCAACCAAAAAACCTAGAAACCCAAATAGGCTGAAGAGTGTGGGGTCATTGGCATTATGCATCCTTCTCCCAGATGGTAGCCTTTGTAGCACTACAGGAGCTGAGCCTGAGGCTCTTTCTGTTCCCTTCTCTTTTCCTGGGGAAGTTTTGTCTCACACTCCTCTTCCTGCAGGGAATTGGGCAGCCATGATCTCAGATCTGCATGCAGCTCTCCCTGAAGTCACTGGATGCAGTTGGGCTCTATTGAAATTTTAAGTGGTTTGTGTGAGGTTTATTAGAAATACTCTTGTTCTCGTGCTTCATTTGCATAAAAATAGCCTGGGTCTCTGAGACAATTGCTGCTGACAATGACGTTATGCCTGACATAGTTTCTCTCTTTAACCCAAAGAAGTTTTTAAAGGATTTTGGAAGTCTGGGGTATCTCTTCCCTTTCCTGCCTTTTCGATGTACCAAACTGACAGTGGAGCTTCTGAAGAAGGCATGTGAATTCCTTTGCCTCTCGTAGTGTTTCTGAGATGGGGAAAAAGAAAAGGACAGTCATTTTCTAGGGGCATGGTATAATCAGTAATGTGTGTTCTGCCTTGCTGGATGATCGAAATAGTAAACGTAGTTAAGGTATTCCACTTCGCTTTTGCTTCAGTCTGAACACACTGGGAATCTGGTTACAAAGTATTAAATTGGTTGGGTTTTTTGTTAGATGCTAAGAGGTACAGTCTCTCTTTAGTGCCCTCAAGTGATACTTGATTTTGAAAATAAATAGCAAGCCCAAGTTAACTATTCTCTCAGGCTTTCCAATATGCCCCATCCTCTGTTTTGTTTTGCAGACTGAAAGAAATAATAGTTCTGTCTTGGGCAGTGCTGAATTCACTGCCCATGCTTAATAATAAGAACCAGTTGTAATTTGACTCTGGAAAGTGAAGCATGTTAATGAGTGTGTCTAAAGAAAGTCATATGATTTGATTTTAAAAGAAGTGTTTAAAAATAGTGTTGGCCTCATTCACTCCCATAGCAAGTTTCAGACTTAAAAAAAACCAAAACAAACAAACCACAGAACAGAACCCCGAACTGTTTAACTACTGTGCAGTAACACTCTGCAGTAGTGTAGCGTCTCTGCTGTTCTGCACTGTACCATATCTCTTTTTGTGGTGGGTTTTAGATTTCTTTGGTATTACTTCCCCCTTCCACGTTGGTCTGAGTAGCAGAGGACTTGCAACCTTAAGGATCACCTGTGCCGTGCATGCTGACACGCGAGTTACTTTAGGAATGAATGTAATGTGATGGCCTGTGCTCTGCATATCCATTTTGGATTCTTAGTGAGCAAAAGAATACTTGAATCTGAGAATTTTATTATCTTAGAAGATCTAGCTGTGTTTTTATTCTTTTTTTTCAGCCTTTTATGAAGATTGCATAGTTTAAGCATATTCTCTAAATCTCTTGTAGTGTGTAAGGCATGTTCTTAATGAGCAAATGAACTGTTGCTAAACAGTACTTTCAGATGTCTTCATGCTTCTGTCAAAGTTCATGCTGATGAAGAGACAGCTGATTTAGAGAAAAATCTTTCCATTTGAAAATTGTTACTGGAGATCCTGATGTATTTATGCCTGCCCTGCTACATAGTCTCAGGGAGCAGGCTCCAAAGTGATGATATGTGTGAAACGCCAGCTCAAATTAGCTTTCCCTTTGAGCTCCATAAACAGAAAATGTAAACCAAATTTTCTAGTGTAACCAAGTTACTGAACTAATTGCAGTAAAATTATCTTACTCCTATTAAACTGCACAACACCAGTGTTTACCGGATCTCTGAGATCCAGATGTGTTTGGGAATGAGTTACATGATCAGCAGTACTTCTGCTGGGTTCTGAGCGTGGAAATATGTGTTCACAAAATATATGTCTTACTAATGCACTTCTTTGGTTCCTGTAATATGAAGCTGGAAGATAACATAGTTCTTGTTAGTAGAAAACAACATTTGCTTCTGGTACAAAAATTAGAAGAAAAACTTGGGTAATTTCGTGCTGTAACTTTCTGTGAATTCTGGTTTGCTTTTGGGTGATGTTCCTGTCTCATGAGCCATACATAGCAAACTCTGGATTTTCTAATACAGAAGACCTCTTAATGCCTTCTAATTGAGAAGTTTGGTTTGGTACCGTCTTTCAGCTGCAGCAGATGGGCCACGACAGTTACAAGATCCTCCATCAGGAATTCAGTCTGCCTGGTGTTAGGTGTAGCTGGGAAGCAAGCAGTGTAGTCTTTGAGGGGAGAAAAAGTGTTACAGTATAGAAGTTTGCTATTAGTCATTGGCTGCCGCATTTTTAATAGAAAACATAATTTAGCAATTTTTTTAAAATCAGGTGCTCTGTGGATGTGTATAGTCTTAAATCCCCACTGCAAGTTGGAGCAGAAGGCCAGTTGGCTAAAACAGCTGAAAAAATGGAACAGTGTGGATGTTTGTCCCTGGGAAGATGGAAACCATGGAAACGAGCTGCCCAATTTAACCAATGCTTTGCCTCAGGGTGCAAATGCTAACCAAGGTGAGCCTAAACATATGCGCTGACTGGAACATATAATATAACCTCTATCTTATATACCCTAGCCCTGCAGAATTCAGCACTCTTTCCTGGGACAAGTAACTTTCTTGTTGAGTATTGACCAGCCAAAATTATTTTCACTAATACTGTCCTTGCAGAAAGGATAAATAGGTGGGGGGTTTTGTGCTGGGGCTGCAATGTTTTCAAAGAAAGTATTTGTGTTTGGTTAGGTCTTCTAACTTTTCCTTGGTGCTTCTAAATACGTGTTGCATGAAAATGGGATGTCCTTGAAGTATGTCATGTAAAAGCCTGCTGTTTCTTTGCTTGACTATAATCTTGTATTCCTTCTGGTGTTGGGGTTTTCATTTTGTCTGCAGTTACAAAGCCTTTGAATACCTATTTAAAGAGAGATCTGTTGCAACTGCATTAAACTTGAGCGTGTGAGAAACTAAAGCAGCTATCTGTGGGAAGTGCTCTGTATGTGCAGTCTGCATTGCCAGGTGTGTGGACGGTGCAGTGGCAACACTGCTGTCTTGGAGGAGGTGTCTCTTCTTATTCAATATCATGCTTTCTAACCTAAAATGTGATTATCAAATCTGACAGAAGCTTTGTCCAGTCTTCTTCAATCAAAGATGGCTACTTAGCTAATAACTGGGGAAGATGCAGGATCTTTATCTGGGGGGAAAAAACCCTCAAAATCCTGAAGCCCCTCAGCATTTTGATATGTATTTCATATGATTATGATAAATTTAAAATTAAATGCTTGGGAGGTGGCAGATTTGGACTTAGATGGGTTTTTCCTTCATTCTTTTTCTTGAAAGATTACCTCTGAAGGAGATAGACTTGGTTCATTTTTAAATCTCACAGATAGCCAGGAATAAAAGTTCATTCAGCAAGTAACTCCCTACAGAAGTGTTCTGCTTTCTGTATCTCGTGAAGTTCAGCCCAACCTGGGCAGGCTAGTGGTAGCTCTGACATGGCATCTCAACACTCATAGACATAGTGCCATGTCAACAGAACGATTTTGCCGTAGGAGGTTGTCCAGTACGGGTTATGTCAGTCCCATGGCCTCAGTACCTCACTTTCTTTACAGTATTTATATATGTTTATGACCAAAAAAACCCACTTATACAAGTGCTCAAAGTTAATGTCACCAACTAAAAATCTTTCATGTGATGTTATCTGTGGAGGGTCTGTGGAGGAGAGAAGCTGGGGATGCTTGGGTAGCTGTGTGCCATATACTTTCTAGTTTGTTTTTAGGGGAATTCTGTACATGCTGTTGAATGTCCTTCATCTGTAGCTGTTTGGTCTGCAAAGTCCTGTTTAGCATCAGCCGTGCTGGTTTGTAGATATCTCTGAACGCAAAGTGAATGGCACATATTTCGTCTGAGCTGTGGGGCCATAATAGGATGTGAAATGTCATCTGCGGGTTGCTCGGTGCAGAGCGGGGCAAGGCAGGCTGCTGTCCGTCGGGGATTGGTGAATAGGCAGAAGCCAAGAATACTGTGAATGACTGATTCACATATGAATGAGTAAAAGCTGATGCAGCTTTCTGAACTTGTGAAAATGACAGATTCATCGAACAGGCCACATCGGACGGTGTTCACTCGAGCCATTGAGGCGTGCGATCTGCACTGGCAGGACAGCCACTTACAGCACATTATCAGCAGTGACCTATACACCAACTACTGTTACCATGACGACACTGAAAACTCCCTCTTTGACTCTCACGGGTGGCCCCTCTGGCATGGTAAGTGGCTAAACCGGAAAGACGTTTCCATGACTTGCTGCTTTGTTCATTTTCTATGGCATTATTTTTGGGGGGATGGTGGGGAGATGAATGAAAAGCCTGGCAAAAAGAACAGAGGCTCCCTTGAAATGCTGGCTCAGAAGTAGTCCTTTAAGTCTCTCTTGCATAGTTTTAAAAACAACAACAACAAAAAAAAAAAAACAAACGAAAAAGCCCTTTTGAGTAACTTAGCCAAACAGGCCATTGCGGACATGGAAGCGTTGCTATTCCTCAATTATTTTCTCCATTTTAGAACATGTTCCTACAGCCTGTGCGAGGGTGGACGCATTACGATCTCATGGATACCCACGAGAAGCACTGAGGCTAGCAATAGCTATTGTTAATACGCTAAGAAGGCAGCAGCAGAAACAGCTGGAAATGTTCCGGGCTCAGAAGAAAGGTAAATGTGGGGAAGAGAGAAGGGCAAAGGACATGCCGAGGTGACAGTAACACTGGACTAGAATTTTGCATGAGAAAACCGATTTTGAAATTAAAATGAAAGAGGTGACTTTAACTCGTTGGTCCAAATGATCGTAGTAGTAATGTCACGTTCTGGATGTCGGAGGTTTTCTGTAAGCTGCTTTGTGACCTGTGCAGGGTAAGGGCTCTCTTCTGCCTTCTGCAATATGCCTGTCATGATGGGGCCTTCATCCCAATCGGGCTTTTTGGTTACACAGTGAAAATATTCACCCTGTGTAATTTACAAGCTTTTAAACAGAGCTTTGCATTTGGCATGTCAGGTGTTTAAAATATTTTTTTTTTTTCTCTGATGTATAATTTAGATGAACTATGTATTTTTGAGGTGTAAGCCTAAAGCTGACATTGGGGGCGACAATGAGGCAAAGTCTGCACTACAGAAATTAATCGAATTTGTCAGTTTGTTCCAAAAGAGTCTTTGTCTTTTATAATTCTTAAAATTCTTTTGAATAAGGGTGGATTGCTTTTTTTTGTTTTGAAACACTGTTTTTTATAAAATGTTCTGTGGTGTTCCTCTGACAGGCACTATGCCTGTTTTGGGTTTGGTTTTTTTTTTTTTTTTGGAGGAATGTTCTTGTTCAGATACAGTTTCTATGCCGGGTGATTCTTGCTACCCAATATAATCCCATGTTGAACTTTGTTAGTTTGAAGAGGTAGTGGAAGAAGGGGATGGCTTTGTGCTCAAAGAAAAACTGGAATTACTTTCTCAGCTGCTACAAAATCCCTTCATTCAAATTTTATTTTAGCTCTTTGTTGCTGCTCTTAACTGTGTATCTTCATGCATTGTAGGCAAAAATACCTGTGTGAAGTAATATGTGTAAATTTTTCAAGTGTGTGTGCAGATGTTTTCCCAGAAATAAGCATTTAGAAGACAAGGTAGAGACACTTGACTGAAAGAATTAGCTGGCAGTTCTTGTGTGCCTCCGTTTTTTTCTTTCCATGGTAGCCAAGGAAGAAATGGATCTTTTTTGAGCACTAGTATGGATCCTAGATTTGAACAAAACTTTTTGTTATTACTTCTGAGAATTTCTGAAGTCTTTTTATCATGTAATGCATCTTTCCTTAACCAAGTGTTCCCTTAAAAGCTTTTCAGCTTTTCTAGCTTCTCAGGCGGGGGGGGGTAAGAACTGGGGGGTCTACGTCTTTGTGTGTCTATGTGTGTACATACCACTGGCAGGTGTGAAGGGTCTGCTGCAAGTTGGTTGTAGTACTGCTCTCTTTCATTCCCAGTTGCCAGTGCAGTATCCGAATATCAATACTTCTGTTAAGTTCTTGCCCTGCGAGCAGTTTCTATAGCTGCCAACTAAGATTATGCTATTATAAATAAAAAATGGAGTGTGTGAAGTGTGATCCATCCTACCCCAAAACAAAGTAGTTTGTTTTTTCTGTGTTGTCGCTCACTACTACTTTATTTTTTCCCCTCTTATATGTGGAATTTTTTAAAAACACTCTTCTAATACTTCAAAATGTGCTGGTCTTCTCTGTCAGCAGAAGAATTCTGCAGCTACAGCCCAGCTTTAGGTTTTAGTTCAGCAAACACCACATGCTTCTACATCGTTTTTATTCATGTGACTGATATGATGTCCATGGAACCACTTGTGTGATTTAAAGTTAAATGTCTATAGGACTAGAGGACTGAAGCCTTTGGTATGAGATGAGCGAAGCTCGTAATTAGGCACAGTAAAATAAATAGAACATAGGTGAGTCAGTAAGAAGTTACTGTGATTAATCCTTTTTTTTACCAAAGGTAATATTACTTCTGCCTGTCTTCTTTAGTACATGCTATTTGTTAGTAAGACAATGATTTACTTGTTTGTTTTTCATATTACGTATCAGTGGATTCTCTAGAAAACCCCACCCTCCTGACAGTGTGGATGTGTTTCATTTTATAGCCCTACTCATTTAAACAGGCAAGAAGCATAATTTAAAAGCTCTGTGGTAATACATGTGATTACTGGGAAAGATGGCAGTTCGTGAACAAGAGAGAGTGGAGGCAGGTACAAGTTTCTGTGTTAGCAGGCAGAGAAACAGAGCATCCATAATGGCTGGTATACGGTGCTTAAATGGTCACACATAATGCTTCTGATCTCTCGTAGTTCAGTTGTGTGTGTGTGTGTGTGTGTGTGTCTAGGAGGAAAAAACTTGGGAGTTGGAGTCAAAGGGGAGCTGTTGCCATAAGACTCTTAAGAAAAAAGGGGATTTGGGGTATCTTTAACATCTGTTGCCACAACCACACTTCATTCACTGTGCTAAATAACTTTGTCATGTGCTAACCAAGTGATGGGTGAGGGCTACAAAACAAAGTATCTGTGAAGGTATTTGGCTGAAATTTTAGAATGACAAAAAATGCACTGGATCCGCTTAAAGGGATAATTTGTTCTTGTATATCTCATTTAGACATTTTTTTTTTAAAGGAACTGTCATCCCAAGTTATTACTTCAATAAATATTTAGATGCAGGATAAGCTCATATTTTATTTATAAAATTGGAACATATTTTAGAATATTTTCATTTATTTCAGTGCCATCGGATTAACTTAAAATGTAAAAGTGGTACTGCATCTTTTTAGGGAAACTTGTGAATTCTTTACTGTAATGTTTCAGGAGACATTTCAGAACAGTTACTGGTATTGAGTAAGAGATTTCAAAGGACACTGCAGTCGAAATTTTTGACCCATACTACACTTTGCTAGTGCTCAAAATGTTTGGTCTTCATTCTTCTTTTTTCCTCTTTTAACATGCTCACACAGGCAATGAATTCATCCTGAAAGATATTATTTTCTCCTTGTAAGCAGAAGCTACTGGCCATATCTTGAATTCTGTACTGAGAGCATTTTAATCAGTTTTACTTTTATAATTGTTTTGAGGGGCTAACAAGCACTCTCTTTCCCTCCCTTCTCCCTCTGTCTTTTCTGTCACAGAACTTCTCCACAGAGGAGTAACCTCAATAACAAATCTTGAAGGTTGGGTGGGACACCCTTTGGACCCCGTTGGCACCCTCTTCAGTAGCCTGATGGAAGCCTGCAGGGTGGATGATGAGAGCTTCCATGGATTCTCAGACTTCACGGGTAAGGCCAAGCAAAGGGACCAGTATTCTATATAGCTTCATTCACTGAAGGCATTTTTCTATCTTGCCTTTCTGAATCAGCTTCAAAGCCAGGGTTTTTATATTATAAAAACTCACACTTGTATTCCTTAAGAAAACAAAAGGGAGAGAAAATGTTTAAAGTAAAACATGAAGGCACTTACAAAATTATCAGTTACTTATTCTTGAAAACAATTCTGTATTTCACTCTTGAAATAAAACCAAGTAAGACTTTATAGCATCAGCCCTCTCCACATACTGTCCTCTCCACTCTGTCCTCTTTCTGAGAAATTGCAGGAAATCACAGGATCACAGAATTGTTGAGGTTGGAAGACATCTCTGGAGATCATCTAGTCCACCCGCTCTGCTCGGAGCAGGGTCACCTAGAGCATATTGCCCAGGACTGTGTCCACTTGCATTTTGAAAAATTCTGAGAATGAATGCTGTACAGTCTCTCTGGGCAGCCTCTTGCAGTGTTCAACTTACCCTCACAGTAAAAAAGTGTTTTCTTATGGTCAGATGGAATCTCCTGTGTGTTTGTGCCTATTGCCTCTTGTCCTGTCACAGGATACCACTGAGAAGAGTCTGGCACTGTCTTCTTTACATTCTCCCATCAGATATTTATACGTTCTGGTGAGATCCCTCCTGAGCCTTCTCTTTTCCAGGCTAAGTAGTCCCGCCTGTCTCACTCTTGTTGTAAGAGAGATGCTGCAGTCTTCTAATCATCTTTGTGGCCCCGCATTGGATCTGCTCCTGTATGTCCATGTGCCAGGGAGCCTACAACTGGACGTGACATTCCAAGTGTGGGCTCCCCAGTGCTGAGCAGAGGAAAAGGATCCCCTCCCTCCACCTGCTTGGCAACACGCCTCCTAATGCAGCCCAGGTTATTATTGGACTTCATAGCTATAAGTGTACATAATACTTCAAATTGATGACAAAGCACTTAAAATTAATAACCTACATGGTCTATAAATTATATGAATTGGAAAGTAGTGTGGCAGTATCGATACATGATTTAGGATGGGTTGTGTACGCCTATTTTAATTTCAATATTTGCTTCCCAGGAGCTTAACTGATAAACTCCTTTTTCCACCTCTGCGGTAGCTTCTTATCAACACCTTTGTGGACAAAAACTGGATTCATCACTCTACCTGCAGCTCTTTTATATGCACATCCGCAGTCTTCTTGGGGCTTTGCCTCAGAACTCCTTTTATTCAATGAGGTTTTCTTCAATAAATTTCTAACCCCGTATTCACTAATTCTGGAAGAACTTTTAATTCAAAGAAATCAGATTCTTTGCAATTAAAAAAAAAAAAACACAAAGAACCCCATGAAATAAAAACAGTGTATGTTGAAAAGTAACTTCCTCCTACACATGCATATGCGATCTACCAAATGCATTCAGCCTTCCCATTTGCTGCAGTTGTCCTTCTCCTTACATCTGTCCATTATAACTTTTTGTTACCAAATTAGAGTATAAACTGATACAGGTTGGAATAGCATTTTGTCATATGGTGTGTCTGTGAAGTGCCAAAAAAAATGGTAGTACTGTTTAAAGCAATTTATGGCTTGGTCTGTGTGGAATTTACATGTAATCTTTACTAAAAGTAGGACTTCTAGTGTCAATATACATTTTTATCATAGATAAAACTGTAACAAATAAAAAAAAATGAAAAGAGTGCTAGCAAAGGGAGGATGCTTTAAAGTTGTGGAGTTCCCAAGCCTATTATATTTGCACAGTCCTAATAGCTTCAGCTGAAACCTGTGCAGGTGTATAAGCACCATTCCCTTCCTCTTACACATCAGGGCTTTAAGGAGATACAGAAATGGATGGGGGAAAAAAGTTTAAATGGATCTTGCAATTTTGTCCTCATTAACACAAAGCTGTAGAAATTGCCTTTCTCTAAATAGTTCAGTTTAAAAATGAAAGCTTTTATTTTTTACTTGACTGGGTTATTTAATACATAATTGTTTTGTGTATTTCTGCCATGCAGATTTGGATGGGATATTTGAGATTGGATCATTGGATTTTGTGGTGGTGCCAGTAATTTAAATAAACTAAAAAAATTATTACTAACAGAGGAAGCATTTGTATTTGTGGCACTATAGGCAGATGATGGGTTAGAATGATTTGCTGATGTGTTTTTCTTTCTGTGTCACCTCTTACAGAGAACATGGGGCATTGCAAATCTCTGGAGTACCAGCACCTGCCTGCGCACAAGTTCTTAGAAGAAGGGGAATCTTATTTAACGCTGGCTGTGGAAGTAGCATTGATAGGGCTGGGACAGCAACGAATAATGCCAGATGGCTTGTATGCACAAGAGAAGGTTTGTCGAAATGAGGAGCAGCTCATTTCTAAGCTACAGGAAATTGAATTGGATGATACTCTGGTGAAGATTTTTCGAAAACAAGCAGTCTTCCTATTAGAAGGTAGCTCAATATAGATGCTAACTGCGTCTTTAAAATGTCTTCACTTACACAAGCACACAGAACTAGTATTCCTGTGGAAACTGCCTTATGTGCTTCAGATGTTTTTTTTGACATAGAACTACAGCAAAATTTTGTTTCTAATCTCTTACGAAAATCAGACATACTTCAGATATCTCATGACTGTAGAAATAAGGGATCTGTTGACCTATAAGCCTTTTGTTTTAATTTTGATTACGTTTTGTTCTTTAGACAATTGTCTTTTAGACAATTAAATAATATAGACATCAGTTATCATCAAGAGTTCTCAGGCAGCAAAATTCTAAGTGTTCCTTGTATCCTGAAAAAAACGACTAGCAGCTTTGTACATGTATGAAGTTTTTAACCTCTCTTCCCAGTGAAGAGCTCAGAAAATTCACTTAGAATTGCTGGGACAGAAATGTAACACTTTATTTGTAGCAATTAGGAAAATGACTTGCCTCTGAAGTTTGTATCGTACATGAAACCTGAAATATGTGGTCTTGTGACTAAATTTTGACCTGGGCAAACAATTTGTGTTCGGGAATTAGTTGGTGTGTTGCAATAAAATCTGGACAAAAGAGTGCATATTTTTGCCTTAGCTTTTAAAGAGGCTTAACATGTAGCACTTAAGCCTCATGTTCAGAGAGTAGTCTCATGGGTTCTGAGGTTGTCTTCCTGTTTTTTGGTTTTTTAAATGGAAGAAAAAACTTCAGAGGAACCAGTTAGCCAAAGGCATGGTCCAAGTTTTGAGTGCTTGCTCAAGGGATGGTGGGGAGTGGTACTGCTCTAGGTAAGTTGTGAAGGTTGTTACACAACAGTCAGGTTTTGCTTTCTTTCTGCAAGACATTTGTCTTTTAAAACTCCCTCTTTAATGCAAGAGGTGTGGTATGTTGTTTAGGGTTCTCAGCTTTGAGTCACTGTTTTTGCCAAGATCCTTAAAAACTTTGGTACCTACTGGTGGTGCCATATGAAACTGCAGAGAAACTGCACCGTGGAGGGAGTTTCCATTATGGTATGACTGTACTGCTGCTTTATGGCCTTTGGACAAGAATAGCTGCTTGCCGGATCCAGCTATTAACAACCATATAGGGATCCTATAGATTATAAAATCAATTTGCTGCATCTATTTACTGATAAGGGTGCTTTATGAGGAAAAGGCATGGTTTCTCTAAAGTGTTCTCTGATAATTCTAGTTTACACCTTTGATCGCTGAAGTTCTTTTAATTTTATCTTACAGTAGTAAGCAAGTGATCATAGGAGGAAATCTCTAATACAACTACGTACAAAATTGCTGTTTTGAGTGGTGTGCAACTATGGTCTTGCATTATTGTGTGCTGAGAAATCCGCCTTTCCTGCAGTAGCTTCAGTTTACGCCAGGATAGGCAGAAACTGCCAGCTCATGTGGAGGAAAAACAGTACAGTGATTTAAGATGCTAATCGTATCAATCGTGTTTTTATAGTCAAAGTCCTGTAAATATAATAAAGAAAGCTTAATCCAATATTAAGCTGCTTTCTATGCTGTTAATGTAGATTAATGCATGCTGTATGTAGCTACCATTTGAGTGCGTGGGAACGCAGAATGTAAGATTGTTTTGCAAGAACTGTTCTAATTTTTTTGCTTGACTGCTAAGTTAATGGCAGAATATATTTTCATATAAATGCTTTGTCGTGTACTCTTCGTGTCCTGACTGAGTTTCTGACTGGACCACCAACTGGCATACATACGTGGAATGGCTTCTTTCATTGAAGCAATGCCAGCTAGTTTTGAATGGCTTTCAACTGCATTTGAAATGATTGTGGGACACACTGTCACCTACTAAATCTTCATTGACATTTCCTTTGTAATCAGTCCCAGTCTTCAGAAGTGCCCACCTATGAAGCTCAGCATTTTTTCATGCCTAGTGATTTTTATCTTTGCATGTTGTGCTAAGGCACCAGTCAGAAAAACATTGCTGAAACAGCTTGGCTGTTCCCCTCATCCACTGTCCTTGTGTGCTTCGATGTAGTGTTGGCTTTGTTAGTTTGAACCGCTGCTGGAAGCTGTTAAATGACGCATGTGACTCTGTGGTGGAGAATTATTCTCACATGGTCATTCATCCATCCATCCAAGTGTGGTGGGTTGGAGCCTCTAGTAGAAGTAGAAGTAGTAACTTCTGCAACTGCTGGCTGCTATCTCTGCAGTAATAGTTCAGTAATACTTAATGTAAGATTCTTATTCTGTATCTTGCAACGTTTAATGCCTGAACCACTAGTCACTGAAGTAAAAAAACTGTTTGACACAGTTTTCCTATTAATAGGAGTAACAGTCTTAAGGTTGCAGGAGAAATGGGATTCATGTGCCCCAGGAACCTTAAGAACTCAGCAAGGAAACAGTTGTGTTCAACTTTGTTGTTGTTGTTGTCAATTATGATGCTGCTGTTGCGAAGCTGAACTACTACACTGGCTGCACTGAGTGTGAGCAAAATCTATTGCTGCAACAATGAGGATAGTTTTCCCACAACAAATACAATCTTTAAGATCATGTGGCTATAATAGACTAAGAAAAACAGCTTTGGTGCAAGATCTGACCTAGTCTTCTCTGGAGACCAAGTCAGACCAAAGGGTTATTTAGATGCCTAATGCCAAGTGAGGCATTAATAGGGATCAGGTGGTGATCAGTACTGTGGTGACTGGTGATGTAACTTCAATTTAGGACATGATTTTTTTTTTCCACTGTAACAACTCTTTTTTTTTCTGGTAGATTTGTGATAAGCACTTGCGCACCAACAGGGTGCATAGATATTCCTGTGCACAGTGCAACTACATGGAGGCAAAGCTAGCATTATCACTTTCTATTTTTGTATAGCACAGGCTTGCTGAATGAGCCCCATGGAGCACTGAAACCATTCTATCACTTGTATGTGCACTGGTAGAGTGCTTAGTACTATGCAATTTGCAGTCTGTCTTATTGTGCTTAGTACTATGCAATTTGCAGTCTGTCTTATTGTCTCAAAGAATATATGATATTTAATATACTTGTAATACATAGTATGTATGTGATGTATGTGTAATGTATTTCACAGAAAATAGCAATATAACTTTACCTTTTGTACAACAAACTCTATCTCTGAATGCCAGTTCTAACTGAAGGTATAGTGAATGTTTTTAGAGGTCTAGAAGTTGGTTTTTAGCAGTATGTAAAGACTGACATTCTCTTTCTCTTTCCTGCAGCTGGACCATATAGTGGTTTAGGCGAAGTTGTCCATCGAGAGAGTGTTCCAATGCACACATTTGCCAAGTATCTCTTCACCTCTCTCCTACCTCATGATGCTGAATTGGCATACAAAACTGCACTGAGAGCCATGCGGTACGTATTCATGAGTTGTCCAGAAAGCACAAGTTGTGGTTGGGAAAAGGGGAAAAAGCTTGGCAATCAAGACCTAGTTCTTTTTTCTAAAAATCATTCTTCCCTTTAAGAAGTTATTTTGGTTGTTATATCTATAAAAGCAATTGTAGTCTGTAGTAACTACAGTATAATAATGTATAAATGCACAATTAGTGTTTATCTACAACTATAAAACAGCATTCTCTGTTACAAATCCTTCTAGAATCCCACTCCTGGGGCACATGGTTTTGTGTTGAATAACGACAGCTTTAGCATGTGTGTTCTCTTACCCATGTGGTGGGGTGTGTGTGTGTGATGCTATTGGCGAGGAAATGAGGAAAGAGACATCTAACCAGCAGTCTCAGGATCATCTGCTGTTTAGCCTGTTCAGTGAGACTATTTGTTCCACTGGCCTTCTTTATAAATTAACACTCGATCATAGATTTGAAACCATATGGTGTGGTCTGAGCCAGTACTTTTTTCTTATGCTTCATAACGAAGCAGTCTTGTCCACTTCTGGGTGAATGTTGGGATTTAAATAGAGTTTGTCATACGACAACAAAATGTCTGACTTGCATCCCATTTGTCTTCAATAATCAGGAAAATGATATTTTTCAGGGAGTGCTCAGTGTGTGCTGGGTTTATCTCAAGGCAGGCCAGATTGGTAATGGTGGCTAGGAAAAGCTTCTGAAGGAAGTTTCAAGGTCCTAAATGATCAGTGATCAATCTGTTGTCCACATACAGTGCAGAAGACACAGGTCCCATCTGGAGTGTCTGGTGGCTGTCAAGAATCTTGTAGCTGATGGTTGACAAAGAATAGTCACAACTGAATACTAAGAGCAATCAAGTCACAGATTTAAAATTAAAAGAAAATATGTTTTCCTGGTCATTATTATGAAGAATGATTGCACAGTGATTGAAGGACACACTATCCACATAAGCAGTATTTTGCTTCATCGCACAGGTGGTGTCCTAGTTGTTTGGAGGTTTGTATTCTGGAGCTAGTTTCTCCAGAAGGCTAAATGGGGAGAACATGATTCTATGTTCAAAGGACTAAACAGGAGGGCATGCGTAAGAACAAAACATAGCTACTGTCAGGTCAGGCCAAAGGTTTGCTTAGTGTGTTGGGTTTTTTTTGCCTCTAAGAGTGTCTACTAATGGATGTTAAGGAAAGAGTCTAAAAAACATGAAGAGTGACCTTGCATACTTGCTGCTTATGATTAGCATTTTAGGAAACAGATTAAGACAAAAGTGCATTACTCATGAACTATTAAGAATGTTCAAACATACGGTCAGAAAGCTGTCTGGGCTATCTAAGTACACCCCTCTTTTATCACAAATTAAGTGTATCAATAACCTTGGTCATATCAGATCAGCAAGATAGTGGTGGTGGTGGTTTGATTTTTTTGTTTGTTTTGTTTTTAGAAAAAAGGTCAACTTTATAAAGTAGACTTGTGTCCTTGTATTTATTTTCAGTTACTACCTTAAAATGTTTGTTTGTGTGGAGTTTTCCTCCTTAAACTAAACTACTGAAACCATACTGAAAGGCTGGAATAGACATCGGTCAGCAGCTTTACTCAGTGCACTGAACGCTTCAGTGAACATGACAGCACCATGCCATTCCTTTTGAACAAGGATTTGGGCTTTCCCCAGAAAACAGTCATAGCTGAAAACTTATTTTCTGGAAGTTTCCTTTCCCAACTGGAAAAACAAGCAAGACACTGAAAGATCCAAGTGATGAAATCTCCAGTTAGTCATGGGTAGCTCCAGCCATCTTTTGGTATGAAGCTATCATCTCAGCCAAAGAAGTTATTTTTCAAACAGACCAGTATAAGGAAGAGTTGTCTGTTCATTTCCGTCTGGTAAAATCACAGGAGACATCAGCGTAATTGGGGCTGTTCTCCATAGCCCTTTTGTCCTGACTTTATAAGACAGGTGAGAGTTCATCCCTAGATGCAATAATCAGTCTTTCTGTATTTTGATATTTGGTGCTTTTCAGAAATGTGGTCTGCTATCTTGAACTGTGGTGATGGCACATTTAGTCACTTCCTATTCCATGTTCGTCTACATTCCTTGGTACTTTTCAAATTCTCCAGAAGAAGGTTGGTTACTCTTCCCATTTGTACCAAAATGATAGTTCAGTGTATAAAGGACTCCCAATACAGACCAAATGAAAAAGTCACTTAATACTGCCTTAATACTGTCCCCCCTTGAGGGGGGAAGAGGAAAGCAAATTTGAAGATTGAACGTCTGTCTCATGGTTGTGAGGTTGGATGGATCAGAAGTGGAAAACTTGAGCATCCTTTCTTCCATGGCAGGGAGGAAATGGCTGTGTCAAGGACGAAAATCTCATGTGGAAATTAGTAAAGGTGCTGCTTATAAATCTGTGTGGTTGCTCATGCTCTTAGAAGTGGAGCGTATTTCTCTCTTCACTTCAGCATTTATTAAAGAAGTTAACTTCCCAGAACCCCAGGTAGTTGCTCTCCAGGTGTGTTTAGTGTCAGTCTACATACAAGTTTACACAGGTCAATGACCCATAATGGCCGCTCTGGAGTATTTTACCTCACTCTGTTCAAAATCATCTGTTGCTGTTTCATTTTTTGAATCCTGTTAGTGTGTGGAACACTCAGTATGAAATCAGTGGAAGCTGAAACCATAAACCCTTTCATGCATACACCTGAGGTTTGCAAGGACAGGGTTGTGCTGTCTTTGATGGTCCCTTCTGTCTACAGTTCTCCGCTTGCAGTGCTGAAACATATGGAGCAGAGCCTTGGAAAAAGTGGATCTGCAGTGACCTAGTTGACTGCTCACTTGGAATCTGAACTTGGATGTTTGGCTTAGTTTGGCTGATCCCTTGTTACGCCTGAATTTCATCCAGGCTTTGGGAGTCAGACTTTAATGGTGATGTTTAATCACAAGGTAGCTTTGCTAAAACCTAGTTAAATAATTTATATTTGAAAGTGTGTGAGGGGGAAGAATGCTAAATCTGCTTGTGGTTGTTCTGATGTTCCCTAATCTTGCCAAAATTGCATGAAAGCCACCAATTCACAACAGCGTTTCTTTTCACAGCAAATAGAACATAGAAGCTGGCAATGAAATTCAAAGTGACAAAAGATTTCCTCAAAACAACCTCTTTCTTTCATGCTCTTTGTCTACTTAGTGTTACTTATAACCTAATAATCCCTTTTTGCATTAGGTAGTTGGGGTTTTTGCTGTTTATTGAAATTGTCTAATAAAGCGTCTTTCCTCTTGCCCTCTCTCTATGCTTGGAAAAAATCAGCTGAAGAGTTCATATATATTTTATTTTTATGTATATAAAGATATATGAAGAGGTGTTTCACTGGTACTAGGGAAGAGATTTTACTGTTGATATAAATCCAAAGGGAGGTCCTTTTTTTTTCTTATTAGCATGCACATACATGTGTCTGAAAATGTTAATATAACCTGCCGATAGTTATTATGTGATGTGTTGTATTTATATGTGCCTACTAGAGATACCATCCTGTATATTCACAATTACCTTTCTCAGGGAATTCTTAAAGATACCCTTACATGTTTCAGGAACCTACAGAAAACCAATAGAACTTAAAACTATCTTACTGCAAAAAAAAGGCAGGCACTCCAGTTACTTAAAGAACTTAGGTATTTTTTGAAAGTGCAAGAAATTGTAACTTATATTTACATGAGCTTATTCTGTAAGAAATATTCTATCACAGAAAATCAAAATGCATTGGATTTTCAATATTCAGTAGTTGCAGTTTTATTGACAGAAGAGATTCAATTTCCTTTGTTTTCCCAGATGACTTCCTGTTAGAAAATCACTTGCATATGAAAGCTGATAGAAATAGAACTCAGATGTTAACCCTGATCAAGAAGCTAAGCACTGGAAGGCTTTTCTTTTGGACATTGTCATATTACTATCATTTGATATCTCATTAACCATTCATGTCCTGAAACTATGCTTAACTGTATTGAATAAAAATGCCTGATTTTTTTCACTTCTCCTTTTTGCATTGGCATTTATATAGTATCTAGTGTACTGTTTGTATCTAGTGTATTGTAAGGGCCATCAGTTGAGTCTCTGTTGTGAGCTCTCATTTGTGTTGTTGTAGTCAAGAACAGAAACATTAATTTGAATTCTCCAAGTTTGAATTCTCCTTGGTGGATGAAACTGATGTAGATTGATGCATACTCAAAGAAATTTTTGCTTCAGGATTAGAAAATGAAGTCTGAAAAGAAATTTTAAAGGAAGCTTCCTCTGTCACTGCTGTTTGGGAGTCTAGCATCAGATTATGGTACATTATAAATGTTGGTAGGCTAAAGTTTAAGGACTTTTAAAAGTAGTCATAGTTGAACAATAAGATATCCTTTTTGGACGTAAATTCCTGTCTGAATTATGTCAGGTCAAAATCTCATTGAAATGACTTGTTGAATATCCCTTTCCCTTAGTTCAGGCATTGGTAAATGAAGAAAGTATGTTCCAAATATTGACATGTTCTCAGTACAGTGGAGGACTACTCCACTTTCCTTCCTGAGTGCTGTGGTTCAAAGTCTGAAACAAGGCAGGGAGAAAAGCTTCAGCTCTGCATGATGAAGAAAGTCTCTGCTGCCTTGGGTAATAGGTAGCTTAATTGTCCTGTGAATTCCTGCAGATATCTACTGATGTAGGCAAGCTTGGCAAATGGACTTTTAAGATTCACCAAAAAAATAAGCGGTTTTCCAATCTTTATGACCAAAAAGGTACATTTCATAAACAAGGTCAGTTGTTCTTGTAGCTTTAGTTTAGCTCATTAGTAACCTAATGTAATAATGATTTAATGAAAGAGGATTTCTTTCTTATTTCAGGTTGCTAGTATTGGAATCTACAGCTCCTTCGGGAGACATGTCCCGCCCACACCACATTGCATCAGTCGTTCCAAACCGGTATCCCCGCTGGTTCACCCTAAGTCACATCGAATCCCAGCAGTGTGAGCTGGCATCAACCATGCTAACGGCAGCCAAAGGTACATTGCTGTCAGTTACGTACTCAACTAAATGTATGCTTTTAATATTGCATGGAGTAAACAGATTACAAAACTTGTGTTTGGGAATCCAAATTGCAGTCTGACAGGAGCTGGAAGTGGGTATAACAAACGGAACTGGCTTAAACCTGTTGTTTAATTTTCTAGCAGAGTAATTCAGCTAGCTAGATGGTAGCCAGATGAGCTTGGTTTGAGGCTGATGAGACAGCTTTTTGTTTATCTGACACATGACGTGGACTGTATGACCCAGGAGTGGACGAATCACTCCGAAAATTCACTAATCAGGATGACTTTTGACCATGTACTAACACCATGAGGCACTGGAGAAGTTTGTGCTGTCTTCTGTCTTTTGTTCATATGTGATTTAATTATGGAAGGTTTCTCAAAACAAAATGTACAACTGAAACAGCATACTATTGCATAGCAACATCAGGCTCAATTATAATGCATCTCTGGATGTTTTGGGAACTTGTTCCGTTTTGGTGATTCTGTTTACACCTTGCAGGTGATGTTCGGAGGCTGGAAACAGTGTTAGAATCCATCCAGAAAAATATCCACTCCTCATCACACATCTTCAAACTTGCCCAGGATGCATTTAAAATAGCAACACTCATGGACAGCTTGCCAGACATCACTCTTCTGAAAGTTTCTCTGGAGCTGGGCCTTCAGGTATTTCCTTTGTTCATTATTATTACAGTAGAATAAAGGAATTTGACCCAGTGTTGGTGGGTATAGCTTTTAAGCATTGGGAAACACACCCTCTTTGGGCTCTCTCTGGAGTTTTTAGATTCTGTTTTCTGATACAAAGCTCAATGGACTGGTGAACACAGATCAAGAGTCTGCACAGGCCTTTTTGCCCTTTGGGTGGAAGAGAGCTGGGAGTGGCTGGCTGCAGACATTCTTCTGTCCAGGGGTGAGAGGGGACTAGTGCAATGGGTTCAGGACTAAATATCGGACTGTCTAGAAAGCAAAATTATTCTGCTTGCCAGAAATGCACTGTATTTTCTGCATGGCCTTGAGGGGTTTCTTACCATTCCTTCTTTTCCCTTCCCTGAAATGAGATTTGGTAGGTGCTTGTTGGATTACTAGAGAAAGCCAAGGTCAGCCATAATGACCCGTTTCTAAGGCAGACTGTCCTAACAGCAGCCCTCACACTTCCTGCATCAAAATCCTGTATGCCACAAGCTGTGGGAAGGTCAGATGCATCAGACTCAGCTTGAGGTGTACAAGAACCTCTGATCAGTTTTCAGGCTCTTAGGAGAGACTTTGCAAGCTAAAAGGAGACAGCTATGTTTGGGGTTATCTGGAGTAATATTGCCTTACGCTGATGAATCTTGGAGTTTACACAGTTCATTTCAGGAAAAACAAATCTCTTCACCCCTCTTCAGGGACTTCTTCAAAAAAAGCCATGCAAAGATCAGAAAACCATTTATTACTTTGCTTCAGTAAACAAAGCTCCAAAAACTTCTGGGGAAAGGATGTTATCCCAGTTGCTTCTCATGCCAAAGAAAGGTACTATTTGCCTATTCTAGATGTTTAGAAGCTAAAGTCTTTAACCCAAAAGCTGAGATTCTGTGTGCTTTGTTAGCCTTTCATATTTACAAGGTTGCTGTGGAAACGTGCTTCTTTTTTCACATCTTGGTATGTTTCTGCCTTAAACATCTGTTTGCTTGAGAGAAAGATCCTCATGATTGACCTGTGTGTCACCTCAAGCATTCACCAAGTATCATTCAGTGGTAGCAGCACACTTTTGGATATCACTGTATTCACGGATACCCCTTTGTGGTTGATGCTGTCATCGGGATGTTTTCAGTGAGATCTAGTGAAAGAAATATCAGGAACCCATACTTTCTCCTCAGTCGCAGGGTTTGGAACAGACTGGTGCAGAACTTGTCCACTGTTCTGTCCCAAGCTTATAAAATTGTTTTAAGAATCTTAAAGGTAGTTTGCTTTCCAGAACGGAGATGCATAACAGTTTTCTGGTAGTAACTCACAGCTGTGTATATTTCTACAGTAATGCTTTTCCTGCAAAAAATATTTGTGTCAGCGCTGTCTCTAGTGGCCTACAGGTGTTTCCCCCTTCCCTGTGCCCCCAGCCTAATGGCAATTAGATTGTTTGTATTCACTATCTAATATCTGACTACTTAGGACATTTATGTGCTCTACAAAAGTCTTTCTTCCGTCATGTGGTAAACTAAACGGCAGTGTCCACACAGTGACACTGTTCTGCCTCAACTACAGCAATGACAAGTTGCCCGGTTGGGCTGAGGAGATACTAATAATTTCATAACTCTCACTGGGATCTCTGTGACAGAAGAGCCTCTTATATTGTTCTAGATTTGGGAGTAATGTATGGACTTTGGGGTTCTTTCTCCTGTTTCCCATGGCAACGTATTTTATGTGACTCAGCAGAGGAAAGGCTTTTAAACTGGCTGTGGAAAGAGGTCATCAGCATGGCCAAATGGGCTTGGAGCATCTCAGGTGTATTGTGTCCTTCAGAACCTTACTGGCACAGACACTCTAAGATCTGCAGGTACAGGAGAGGCTTCTATTCCTCTGTTTGCCTGTTGTATGCTACATTAGTGCAAGTAAGTATTACCGCACACATGCAAACAGGTACTGCTGGCAGAACTGCTGAGCAAGTTAGTGCAAGTGATCGCTCAATGGATATTTGGCAAGTGGTGTTCTTTACCCCCAAACCTGTGAATGAGTGAGTAAATAAATGAGCCTCCTTACAATGTGCGTGATGAAGAGGTTTCACAGTGACGTGGGAGCTAATGATTGGTTGGCCATTTCTTGTATCTCTTGCAGGTGGTGAGATCTTCTTTTCCTGTAGAATAAGAAATTCTTAGAAAGATCCATCAAGACAAAGTCAAGGTTATTCTGTGTGAAGAGAGCTTGGCTTTCATATAAGCGATGTAATTCACAGGGGCCTCTTGCACTTTCAGACTTCCAGACTTGTTGAGAAGCTCTCCTCAGTTGATAGCACAGATCTTGGACAGATGTGGAACTCCCTTTTAGGAAGAGGTAGCTCAAGAATGTATTGAGCAAAAGTGAAATAGTTCTTTGGATACATGTGCTATAGTATAAATTAACTTCAGCTGCTCCTTGGTCAAAGCATCAATACATGCTTTATTTGAATCGTAGAATGGTTAGAGTTAGATGGGACCTTAAAGATCATCTAGTTCCAACCCCCCTGCCATGGGCAGGGACACCTTCCACTAGACCAGGTTGCTCAAAGATTGAAATCCTTGGGTTTTTTATCTTGAGTAAAGGGCCCCTCTCTTACTGTTCTCATCTTGTCAGTTTAATCAAATGAAAGGAACCTAATTTCAGAATAGTTTGTCAATAAACTTTTCCATGTCAAGAAACTAGAGACAGTGTTGGTTTTGCTCGCAAGTTAGGACTGTCTACACTGGAACTCTTATTATGCCCACTGCGCATGCTGAAGGCTCTTGTGACTCATAATCTTTTCACAGACCACCACAGTGAGGGAGGTCATCAGAGAAGACTTTCAGAGAAGTTGTCATTCACACCATTTTTACGGTTTTTTTTACCTCCTTCCCTCCCTTACCAGTAGCAGAATTCAGTCCGTAAACCTGTGTTTTCTCTTGGATTCACTCTACTTTGGGAAAGCTGAAAATTCATCATGGGTGCTGGGAGAGCGTTAGCCTTCAACTTGTGTGTGCATCAATACAGGAAATCACCTAGACTCCTTCCCTTTGATGGGCAGAATGGGAAAGATAATTGCATTCCAAAGCATTTTTTCTTGGGGCTGCCTGTTTTTCTTCCAGAAAGTCTTCAAGCAAAGGCTGGTTCTGTGATTTACCTTAGCCATATTTTCATATTTTAAAATGTGTTGGGTGGCTCCTTACTGATCAGTTTGCTTTCTTTCAAAATGCTATTCTCCAATCTAACACTTAGATTACTGTTTAGTTAAAATGATACCACAATGTCTGAGGCCAACAAAGCTGGCCTTCTCCTGTAACTTTGGGTGATGTACGATGAGTCACCAGGATCTCAAGGTGAAAATGTTTGGAGGCCAGCTTGGAACTACTCATGGTTGCTTATAACCAAACTTTTTAAAGATCATCTGTGCATTTGTAGCCCTCATCCGTCTTTCTGTCTTCTTCATTATCCAATCTACAGCATGGGACTAGAGGAGATGGCAGGAGTAACAAGTATGACAGAGGGCTGCATGGCACTTTGAAGTCACCTTAGGATTGGGAGGGGATATGGGTTGAGAACCCTCTTACAAATGCTACTGACTCCAAGCTGTTTTGTGAGTGCATTTGTTGAGTTTATGTGAAGATCATTGCTGAGAGCTCTATGAGTGCCCTATTATGCTCTTTATTTAATTGCTACAAATAGTAATACCATAGTATCACTGACATTGTAAGGGGAAAACTACTTGCTTCCTCATCAAGGTATCTGTGGGGTCTGTCCAGATAGCTGAAGCAAGCTGTAAATGCAGTTTCTATGCAGCGTTTATTTTACTCAATAAACATATTTGCCCATGTTTTGAGAAACAGCATAGGTAATAACTGCAAGTGATATAAAATATGGGAACTATAATCAAAGCTTGAAGTCCTTTTTCTAGGATTTTGATGGTTTCACGATGGAAGTTTTTTACAGGGTCTCCGTGTTCAGAAAGAAATCATCGCTATGTACTTCTTAATAATACCTGGGTATATCTGGAATTGTGTATATATGTATCTTTGCAGAATAAGCAGCCGGTCAAGTCACAGTACACTAACTCCTTTCTGTATTGTTGAAGTCAGTGAAAAGAAATGTAGATAGGGGAAAGATTAAAGGGCTTAGTTTGCCCAAAAGGAGTTGATGCATTTCCACTTTAAAGACTACCATGCATAGAAGGAGGATACATGATATAATTTAATTTGAATCATTGATAATTCATTGGGCTTTTTTTTATTGATTGGAGGGGGCTTTTTGTGTTTTTTTTTTTTTCTTCTCCATGGATAAAACAGTCTCTCTCCTCTAGCCTTGAAGGATCTGCAGTTGGAATTACTGTCTGTGTGGTATTTAAGATAACTGAGCAATATTTTTCAAATCTTTTGACATACCAGCTAAAAAAGAGGTAACAGAATGGAGAGGGGAAGAGACTGCCGTTTTGAACTTCAGTGTATTTGAGTAACTTAAGATCCCTAATTGTTGATATATTGCCTTGGCTTGCAATAGGATTAACTTGTATTTTGTTTGTGTTGTTGTAATAGGTGATGCGGATGACGCTGTCAACACTGAATTGGCGACGGCGGGAAATGGTGAGGTGGTTGGTAACATGTGCAACAGAAGTAGGTACGTTCTGAGGTGTTCCTCTTGTCAGCTAGTCTTAGAGGGCATCGTCTTGCTTGCTAACACCCAGGTTCTGCAAATGTCTCTCACTTCCTGTTCATATGTAAAATTCCTTTGATGAGAAGACATTATGGCACTAGGTGGGTTCTTTTAGGCACAGACCAAATGAGACAATCGTTCAGACGATGCAGTGTGCCTTCTTTCCTCCACAAGGTGGGAGTGTGCATAACCTCATGGGAAATACCCCAGATTGCTCCTTGTCCCTTCCATGATGGGTTTGGGTTTGAGGCTGCAGTAGAGAAAGGGCTCGTGGTTCTGGGCTATCGCACTGTGCTACAACTTCACCTGCAGATGAGGCTCTGAAAGGCAAGTGAGAGAGCTAACTGGTCAGCTGTGGGAAGAGGAACTAGAAAACAGGTGAATGAAATGCTGAGGATGCCTCCTACTGTGTGCCAGACAGGATCTCACAAAGTGTTTCTCATCGTTAGGGGTTTTTTTAAGCCGCTGGGTAAATCCAGCCTTAGAGCATAATATGTCTTTGTTTTGTGGCTATGATATTGTGCAGGCCTTTTGTCCGCACTAGAAAGCAAACCAAATACCAGTGCACCCATCGCTAACCACATAAGGTGAAAATAAGGTGGGAGCAGAACCAGCCTTATGCTTAAAGGACGCAGTGGGAGAATAGTGCAATCAGCAGGATGTTCTGTTCTTTTCTGGGCTGCGCCATAGATTTCCTGTGTGTCTTGATGAGGCGTCCCTTAGCTTCTGTATTCCAGTTTGCTATCTGCATGATGAGGATGCAGAATCTGAAAGTGCAGATGAGTGCCTTAAAAACTGTGTAGCTGTAAAAATAATTAAAAAAAAAAATTCGGCAGCTGTGCTAGTGGGGACAATGTTAGTACTTATAATAAAGGAGCAGTTTTAATTGTCACTAAAGGTATTTCTGGAAAGCGTGTTTCCCTACTGTATTTATTTCGTTTTTATGTATCTGAGTTGGATTGTATTGCATAGATGCTTCTTGAGTTTCAAAACTGCTGGTTATTCTCTGGATTAGTTTATTCTTTGCTTTATGCTTAACTGGGAAATTAATGTTGTCAATAGCATGGGAAAATACAGCTTGCCTTTGCATGCCATCAGCCAGAAAGTGGTTTGTGTCTGCAAATTTTTGTGCAATGCTCCTGTTTTATTGCTTTTATATCTTTGCTAAGATAATTATTACTGAAGCTATCTTACAGATATTAGTGCCTGGGTATTATTTTGTACAGTTGCATATAGGCAAATAAAGTGCTGGGTTTAATACTGCTTTAAATTAGTTTACATATTCTAATAGAAGTATCCCATAAAAAACCTATAATGCCATGCAAAGTACTCTTGAGACTTAATCAAGTTGGTAAAGCAAGGAATCTGTTTATTTAAATGAAGATCTGGTATTCTCTGGCTATGCTGAATTGTTGCACATGAGTGAAGGGGTGCACAGGAAGCATCAGCATCCTACAGAGAAAATGAGGACCTCTGGGTGTGGTTTAGGTGGGCTCACAGATGTGTGTAAACTGCCTCTAGCAATATTAAGGCACTCTAGTTGGCTGTAAGGTTCAGTTTATGGAACCCACTAGTCACTGTTTCCCCTTTCCTCCCCCTGATAAACACGCACAGAAACGTGCCAGGACAAATGTGATACTAAGGAAAATACCTATTTCAGGTAATATCAGTAGTTCATGTTGCACAGACTATTTCCCTAATAAAGATCTTGATGTTCAGGCGCATAAGAATTTCATACAAGACCTATGTGAAAAGCCTGTTGAGAGGAGGTTAGGATTTTTTTAAGGTGTGCTTAGTGTGTTCTGTTAAGGTGTGCCATGGTGTTCCATTAAGAAAGCCATTTTGCGTACTTTCGTATTCTTCTGTGCGTGCACTGTACCTTGAGATGCACAGTGAGAAAATAAGTTAAAATTGCCTTTTAAAAGTGTACGGAGTGAGGGCTGCTTTTGAGTGATGTGATGAAACCAAGCGAACCAGAAGTTGTTATCCAAATTGTCTTAAATAACAAGTAAAACAGTTCAGTTGTCACACCAGGAAATTAAAGCATATCTTGCAGGCTTATTTTGTTATTCTCTGTGTTTTGGTGATTGCTACAGAGTTTGCACAGTAGCCTTTGTTTTAATGTCCTTTTCCAGCCATGCTGCCTGGTTTAGCCCTTCTTGTTGAATCGCATCCCCTCGGATGTACTGTCAGCCTCTTAAACTGTGCTGCAAATGTAATCTTTTGCTGAAAATCTGTATCTGCTAGGTTTTATCAGTTGTGGCTAATCCTTTCTTTCTTTCTTTCTTTCTTTCTTTCTTTCTTTCTTTCCCCAGGTGTTTATGCACTGGATAGTATCATGCAAAACTGGTTTACACTTTTCACTCCAACGGAAGCCACTAGTATTGTTGCTACAACAGTGATGTCCAACAGCACCATCGTCCGCCTGCATCTGGACTGCCATCAGCAGGAGAAGTTGGCCGGCAGTGCTAGGACGCTTGCTCTACAGTGTGCCATGAAGGATCCTCAAAACTGTGCCCTCTCTGCACTGACCTTATGTGAAAAGGATCACATAGCTTTTGAGACCGCTTACCAAATTGTTCTAGATGCTGCTACAACTGGCATGAGCTACTCGCAGCTTTTTACTATAGCACGATACATGGAGCACCGTGGTTACCCTATGCGGGCCTACAAACTGGCCACTTTGGCCATGACGCATCTCAACCTGAGTTACAATCAGGACACGCACCCTGCCATTAATGACGTTCTGTGGGCATGTGCGCTCAGCCACTCCCTTGGGAAAAATGAGCTAGCAGCTATAATACCTCTGGTGGTCAAAAGTGTCAAATGTGCAACAGTACTGTCAGACATTTTGCGTAGGTGTACTTTGACCACTCCTGGCATGGTGGGACTTCATGGAAGGAGGAACTCTGGTAAGCTCATGTCACTGGACAAAGCCCCTTTACGGCAACTCTTGGATGCCACTATTGGAGCCTACATTAATACAACTCATTCACGTCTCACTCACATCAGCCCGCGACACTATAGTGAGTTTATAGAATTCCTCAGCAAGGCCCGAGAGACCTTCTTAATGGCTCATGATGGTCACATCCAGTTTACACAGTTTATTGACAACCTAAAACAAATCTACAAAGGCAAAAAGAAACTGATGATGCTGGTTCGTGAGCGGTTTGGTTGACAAAAATGTGAGAATGGGGATATGGGGGGGGGGGGTGGGAGGGGTGGTTTGTTTTTACTTGAGCCTGCCTTTGTATCCTTTTTAACTTAAAGAAACAGAGCCACACCGGTATTATATGTGTATAGTTATATTGAGTTTGCAAACTGAACTGTCATGTTGTGAAAGTTTGTGCGTTTATTTTTTTTTTTCCTTTTTTCTGTTTTGTATGAGAGAGAGGTTAAAAAAGGTTTGGTTTACACTGAGTATATGTTGTCAAGTGGCAAAAGCCCACATCGCTCTCCTGTTCTTTCTGTATACGTTCACAGCCTCAAAAACAAACATATATTGCAATGGCTTTAAAAACCAAACAAAACACCTCCATCCTGTGATAAGTACCTCGAATGGATTCAGCTTTACTCCTTTGTAACTCATCCTTACATTTCAGCATATTTAAACAAACCAACAAATGAAATACTAATAGTTAAAAGGCTGACCACGTGGCTTTGCAGTGCTGTTCATCCAGAAGCATGGCACACAATGCTTGTGCATGTGGAAACTTAGCGACTGTCAACATACATTCTCAGGGATTTATCAAAAAAATTAAAAAAAGAATGAGAGCATTTATTGTACTGTATATATATTATAGTATATGTCTGAATATTGAAAAATATAACATTAACTAATTTATAAAAAAATCTATGTAATGCAAAATACTTGAAGCTGCAGTAGCTTGGTTTTAAACAAAAAAAAAACCTATCCGAAGGACTAAAGTGCGCCTTGCTTCAGGGTTGGCTCAGGTGGTGAACTATATGCTGGGCATCTATGCAGAGCCACCTTTTGGATTGCATGGTTGGACTGATACCTATTGGGGAAAATTTTATATATATATATTTATACAACCCGTGTATACATACATATGTGTACACACATACACACATGCTTGTAACAGGCACTATAGTAAAGAGGGACAACAAAAAATACACAGCCAGAGCAGCAAGCCTTAGCATTAAGAATACAGTATGCCAGAATTGGGGTTTGTGCCTCCTAGCCTAGAAGACTTAAAGAAATATCCTTTTTGACACAAAACGCAAAATGTTTTCCAAAATGATTGACATGATACATTACGCCTTTGCAGTGAGCTAATAATAAGCTAACCTTTGTGCACAAATAACATATATATATATTATATATATATATTCTGCATAGGTATTTTGACTTTGTGCAGGACAGAAAGTTGTGTAGGTATGACTGTTCTACTTTTCAGTTTGTTTTTTTAATATATTTTATTTTCTCTAGAATTACTCAAACAAAAGCAGCCTTCTATCTTGCCTTGTCTTAATGCTTTAAAATAACCAAACTGGAGATCTAACTACCAAACTGTTCATTATATTATTAAATACCAACTTTGGTTACAGTATAGTGTCTTTACTTTAGCTGATGGTTCTGTATCCTTGTGCTTTTTAAAGCAGTTTTTATGTTTTGGTGCAAAAGTTGTCCAGTGTCTCTTGTTCCCTTCATTAGAGAACATTCTAGAGGTATGTTTGTAGGTATTTTTGTTTAGAAATACTATTTCATGCTCTCCATTTTATTTATTATAATAGGTAAAAAGGTTGTACTTCATCACCCATGTAAACATGCTCATGAAGTTGAAAGTAATTAAGATTTGATACACTGATATCAATTTATTTATGTAACTAAATCACTGTTTTATAAACTTGTTAATGATCAACAATTTTTTTGTTTTGATTAAAATTAGTTTTTTGAAAGTTGATTCTGCCTCCTTCATGGTGTCTGTTACTGGAGTTGAATTGTGTACAGATAGTTCATAGATCCTAAATGCCCAGCTTGCAACTTTGGTGCATTATGGTGGTAAGCAATATGACCACCAAGCCCAGGAAAGAAACGTTGTTCCTCAAAAATCTGCTGAGGAATGTCAGTGTTCACAGTTGCTGGTGGAAGAAGATGTGGTGCATCAGAGGAGGGACCAAATGCTGCCTGTCCTTGAAGACATGTGGTCTATATAATGAACAGCAAGCCTTACTGCCCTGGTGGGATGGTAGAGTGTGTGGCAGTATGTTCCCACTTAGTGGATTATTTGGTTGACCATGAGGGTTGAGATGTGCTGCGAATGTATACAAGGATGGTTCTTGCTTTTTTAAAGTATTTTGTGTATTTTGAGCTGTGCAGCTTGCTTCACCAAGCACGGAGTTCTTGCTTGCAAGCTGACAGACAACACTTTTTCTTTTTTGGAGCCCTTTCTCTGTAGGAACTGTGTGAGTTTTCTAGCCCTCAGTGAAGAATGGGATATGGCAAGGTTGAAAATTGAAGAGGAGATTTCTGCTTTAGCAACATCTTTATCATCTTAGGAATGTTATGTGATGTCATATTTGACTACATGATCTGAACACCTTCGGTTTCTTCTTTTTAGTATCTTCAGCTGAAAAGAGAATTAGCGTGCAGCAAGCAACTATCAAGAGATGCCAGTGTAACCATGAATTCTGACAGTGAGACTTGCGTCACCGGAAAATTGAGGAGGAGGAGGTCTGAATCTTTGCACAACTTGTCATGTAAAATACGAGTCTTTACCAAGCCTCGCTAACAGCTGAGTTGTCCTGACCTAATAGTACTAACCTTCTGTAGCTTCTGCAGCTTCCATACCTTCCAGGTATTGAATCCCTCGTTACATATTTGCTTCGTTACTTTGTCCTAGATGAATTTTCTGCTACAGACAGTAAGGAATGAGAGGGATACTCCATGTAACAGGGTTTGTGTGGGGTTAGAGTTTTTTGCGTCTTGACACATAATTCAGTATTAAGGGTATTGTGGATTATGTAGATTGCAAAACTGAAGCCTACTTGAAGACCAAGCTTTAGAATTAAATGCAGTCCTGATGGTTGCCGCCTGCTTCTGATGAGCACAGTGGCTTATTCTTGTTTCAGAACTGATGGAAGTGTATTTAGTTTGTTTTCAAGACTGAGTAAAATCATGTCTGTGTCCACAGTGGTGCTGCGCAGTGCAGTTCACACCATGTTAAAAGCCTTCAAGGACCAACAGAGGCTTGGCCAATCTCTGTAGCAAACATGTCTAGATGTGTACTGCCCTTGTTTTGTGGAGGTAGGAAGAACCCAGGGATGGGATTCCACAGAAAAAAGCCTGAGGGCTCTTTTGGTGAAAACCAATCAAATATTTCTAATGTAATTTCTAAGACTACATATTGTAATTCATTCTGAAGCATAAGGAAGCCTACTCAAAATACAGATTTCTAAAACTACATACTGTAATTAGTTCTGAAGCATAAGGAAGCCTCATCAAAATACAGTGTCTCAAATTCCTTCTCTTCAGAGCCATATATTTGAGATACACAACTGCGCACGCTGCTATCATTGTCTCCAAGTGTTTGTGTGCTTTTCAACACTCCTTTAAATGAGAATTTTTTTTTTAAATCCAGGATTGCTCTTCGGTAGTGAAGGGAACTGAGCATGATTCTTCTGTATCATAGGCTACCAATGAATCTTCATTCTTTTGGCGAGTTGAGTGAAATCCTGAACGATGTGATATTATTTCTGTATTAGGAGACTGTCTTGCAGCCCAAGAAATGGACTTTTGCCCGTAAGTTTGTGTTCAGATTTCCTTTATTAATTCTGCCAGAACAGAAGCCACAGAGATTTTCCTTACCCATACTATGTTACTTTTATTTAGCTTTTTATTGTATCAATGCTTACTTCATTTCCATGTACATTTTGCCATTAGAGAAAACAGCACAACTTTCCATCATGAAAAAGGGGCATGTATGGGAGACTTAGACTTAAAAGTGCAACTGAAATCCAAGACCACTTCTCTGAGTACTTCATGTCTTATTCTCAAAATATTTTGGTTTTAATGCTATGGCAGTGGTGCTAAACCTGCATTGCATGTACATGACAAGGAATTTATTAGATTGTTTGAGAAATTGCAGGTTATATTCTGAGGCGAGGCTGGGACTGCATTTCATGGTGGTTGTTTAGTAGAACAGACAGGATGACCAATTGAGAGTCCTTGCAGTACAGATGAAATTCTAGAGGACTCTTGGGGTTTTTGTTGTTTTGTTTGGTTGGTTTTTTTTTACTATCAAAAAGTAAAATTAAAATTACTTTCCTAGTATTTGTAAGGATAGAAGATACTGTGAGTGCTTTGCGTTAGTAAATTTCTCTTCTATAGAAAACCTATATTCCATAATTTTCTTTGTATATCCATATGAAGTTTCCTGCTGCAACCTTTCAGAAGTCTGTGAAAGTCACTTTTCAATAATGCTTTAGTGTTGTGTCGAATTAGTTTGAGCTACAATTTTCTTTCTGGTTTGTCTAGTAGCAATTAAGTTTTTCATGTGAGTGGGTATAAGTAACATAAGTGCGTCAAAATTGGGGTGCTGCTTATGTGGAGGGAAATTTTGCTTTCTGAATTGTACCGATTTAGATTTGTAGTTCCATAGACTGGATTTGCGCTAGAGTAAATTTATTTCACTGAGATGCCTTCAATTTGATTAAAATACAAAATTCTACTGGAAAATCATCCAGCCTTCCTTTTCTGACTTAAAGACAAAAATTCTGGTAATTCGTCTGGTTTTAATGCAGGATGTAATTTGGTAAAACAGCAATATAGCTGACGCCTTTACAGAATCGGTAAGTACGATACCCTCAGGTATTCTCTTGCTCTGCAGTACTGGCTAGAGAGAAAGCTGTCATGGACAGATATCTGCCCATTGTTTTAAGTCGTCATCCCCTTGAAAGTATACTTTCTGCAAGGGTAAGTGTGTGAGCAAGGAGCACAAACCACAAAAGGTTGTGTCCAGCCCTTGCCTTGTGGGAATGCAACAGGTAGCAGAGATTTAGGGGTATTACAGCATGTTGCAAACTATACTGAGTATGAGATGAAAGATTCTTAATTGGAGAGACAACAGGGATAGCTTTCCTTGAGAGAAGAAGAGGTTGCTGGGATTTGCCTACCCTGTAGAAGTGCACACTCCATACTGCATATGGGAAGACAAGTCGTTCCTCCGCTAACACCCTGGGCTGTCAACATCAAGTAACGCCTAGCTGTCAGCTGAAATGTTTGTCATCCATCCTTACAGGTAGTGTCAGTATCCCTAAAGTTAGTAAAAATAGAGCATTGTGTACTCTGAGAAAGAGAACTTGCCTTAAAAAGAAAATTACATCAGCTGCTATATTTGCAGACATCTGCAAGGTCGTAGGATCAAAGATTTGTATTAACATGTATAGGCTACAAAGCACAAGTTGTTTCTAAAATCGACCTTGACAGATTTCTATAGCTCTTGTTGTAGAGAGTAATTATGTCTGGAAAGTACCACAACCGTGAACTGCCTGGGGAGCCAGCCAGCTCAGAAATTCAAAACTGAGTTTTGAATTTCATTGTTGTAACTGTTATAACCAACTGAATTTCATTATTGTAACTTTCCTTTTCTTCTCCTCTAGTGTTTGGTTTTTTGTTTGTGTCATTTCAAGAGCTTTGTATTTGGAAAAATGCTTACCTGGAAGATGATGTGCTGGTGGTCTGATGATGTAAAATGAGCAATGGAGCTATTTGTTGGTAACCATGGTCCATGGTGTTGGAAGTATCTGTGGAGCAGTGAAGGAGAAGGGTGAGCTGTTCAGTCACGCTTACTGTAGGGGCTGGTGAGCTGAGACCCAAGGCAGCAGCCACAGCTGGCATGCAGAACCAGCACTGTCTGCCTTTCCACCACGCTGACCTTGGAATTGCTGGTCCGACCACAGAGGAGTCTTGGTTTGGTGTCCCAGGAGTCAAAGGCAAATCACTGTTCATAGAAGATTTCTGGAAAGTTGAAAAATGGCTGAGGGTGATTAAGGACAGAGCTAAATATTCCTCTGGTGAAGTTGCTGGAATTACATCAAGGCTAATCTTGGCAGACACTTTTGGGAAGCCTGCTAGTTATAAGAACAGCAGCGGTGAGAGAAGTAGTGCCAAATTCTGCCTGGTCAGTGGGCAGAAAAAATCATTTGGGGTTTGTGGCCTCCTCTTCCAGATGACCTGAATCTTGTTAAACAGCGCAATGACTATTTGTAATGCTTTCTTTATTGCCTAGCTTTTCCAATGGGCAGGGAAACAAGTCAGGCAGACTGCAACTCATCTCTTACCACATGCCTCACAAATGGTACCACTGAAGCTCTCTGTCCCCTCTGAAAACGAGGGGTCCAGGACAAAGATTGGCCTTGCCTGAGCCATCTTGCCTACATGTTAAGGAACCCTTAATGGCTCAACCAAACCAATTCGGGAGGCTAAGGTTGCAACAGGCAAAATTGCATTAAAAACTTTTCCAGCAAGATCCTATTTGTATAACGCTTAACAGCAGCTGCTCACCTAAATGAGTGGAAATCGTGGTTTCTCAAGAAAACATCATTTGTTTTGGGCCTCTAATTGACACTTTAAACATGTTTAGTATGATTTAGATCAGTATGGTAAATAAAAATGTCCCAAAATAACCACCAAAGTGGAAGACATGATTGTTCTACTAACTTGTTGCTGGAAGAAACAAATGTACTTAAAGAAGAATTTCTTCAGAGTCATACTCTGCCTGCCTCACCTTGAAGACGGAGCTGTGAAAGGCAGCTCTTAGTGTCAGCACTGTGACAACCATCACCCTTCTCCAGCCAGTTTTGTGGGAGAGAGGGTATGGAGGTATTTTTGGAAGATGTTTTGTTTCCTGAGTTTGAAAGCCTTTTTCCTCTATGCGCCTGATGGCTGATTTCCAGGTATGGTGTGGATGCAGCAGTAACCATGGGAAGACTCTGCCTGGTTTTTCAGGATGGCTTTGCTCCACCACCCCTCTGTGTCAATACAAAGGTCTGGCCCTATGCATACTTTGTTGTCCAGCACACTGCAATTTTTACATCCCGGAGGAGGCTGTCTCCAGTCCTGTCATGCTGCGAGGTCTGGGGACTTCCTGTTTTGAAAGCTGAGCTTCTCCAACCATTTTCAAGAATCCAGGGTCTAAATTAAAAACACTTAAGCACTACAAGACTTTTGATACTCTGTTGTAAGAAGTATTGCTTGGCTGCTACTTAGTCATTTAGGCAGTCTTTCACCTACTACCTCTAAATCATATAATGTGCAACTGGGGAGCCTAATAGGCATGTTGGGAAATTTTAGTGTGGGGTGATACCTAAATACTGATAAAAACTTCAGCATTGCCTTATGGAGAGGTGACTGTAGAGTGAGATTGTACTCACAGACTTTTCAAGCAGCTCTGTGCTTCTCAGTCTTTTAAGGAAAGTTTATTCCATATGAGAAAGATTAACTGTTGCACTGGCACAACTTTGGTTTCACAGCCTGCATTTCCCCAACTGTCTCTGTATTCTCCATCTGGAACGATCCAGGACTTCTTCCATACCTCAGCAATTCTCTTTCTCCATTTTACCCCTTGCAAGGCGTATACAGTGGTAAACTGCGTTCCTCATGCTGGGCTGCATTACCTTAATGTAGCAAATAGAGTTTGGACAGGTTTGGTTTGGTTTTGTCTGGAAACCTCCAGCCTGACACTGGTCAGTTCCTGCCTCTCAGAGATAATTAGGGACTATATGTGCTGTTCTCAGTTGAGGAAGAAGCGGCCATGGCTCATGAGGAAGCAATACAATTCAGAGTTTGATGTCATTCACTTTGTGAGTGAATTCCTGTGAGGAAATGCAGGCCATAAAAGCCAGAAGCTAACCAGAAGGATTTTTTCTATTTTTTTTTTTTTTTTTTTTTTTAAAAGGCAAAGATTTTCCAACATTTGATCTTTCATCTGAAAGAATCAAATCAGGAAAACAGTAATTACTGACAAGAGTTTGGAGCACATCACTAAGCATGTACACTGCCAAGACACAAGTTCTCCACGCCTAGAAAAGTCCAGACAAACCAGACAGGATGATTTGGTCTTTTAGTTGCCCGTTGTTTAGCACCCAGATGGTCTGTTTAGTATGGGGGTGTGTGTGGGAGACCTAATTGATGCACTGACATGGCACTGACTCTATTTAGCCCAGTGTGAAAATGCTAGTTTGTGCACCTGTTTGTCCTGCTGAACTGGAGAATAACATGTATTTCTGGCATGCTTGCCACATGGCAACCTCCCTGTGCTCTCTCATTGCTCATCCCGCGTTACTTACAATACATCTAGGTTATCTGTTACCAGGAGCAATCCTGAGTCTCTGCTTTCTACTGATGTGAAATAAAATGAAAGACATTTCTAGCATTTGGACTGGTGCTTGAGAAGTGCAGCTGCACCGATAGCTCTGAGCAGAAGCCTGAGTTTTAGCAAGTGCTGAGTTCTGGCCCTGAATTTGCTGGTAATTTCGCAGGGGTTTTGTCTTTGCTACTACCCAAGTGTGTGCTTACAGGAGAGCAAATGTAGACTGACCTTGTGGTGTGGGGACAGCGAGGGGTGTCCAAGCCCAAACATGGCTATTAACCACAGGCCTAAGCTTTCCTTCAGGTGTTGCAGGTGGGTGAAACATTTGTGGACTGATGCATGGGACAGGCTGCCTCGCTAGCTGATATCCATAGCTTCAGTCTTTCCAAGCAGCACGTACATCCTGCAAGGACATGCTATGGCCAGGCCAGGGGACAGCAAGGGGGACAAAACAGCAAGGCAGCATGTTTGTTTCTGTCCGCAACTACAAGCCTTGATGAACCATGGGTGTAGGTAGCCCTGGAGAAACTGCTTGTTTCCTCTTTCCCTGGTACTAATTGCGCCTCTGCTGGACAAACGGTGGTGAGGACTATGGCAGCACGGTGAGCCCTGTGCAGGGCATGTGACTGAGAAAGATCACAGGTCTTCCTAAGAGCCTCCCTGTGTTGGGTCATCCCATCCCATGCGATCCCGTCCCATCTGTGCCCTTGGGTGACTGCTGCCTCTGTGCCTTTGTTCGAAGTGAACGCCCTTTTGTGCAGCTCTTGGTTTCAACTTGCCAGCAATTCTGGTGATTTTTCTGTATGTAGGAATTGTGAGGAAATAAACTGCTTATTGAACTGCCACACTGTACATTTGTGATTAAATTCAGAAATGTTAAGAGTTTTGGAATTCTGCTATAAAGAAAATTCCTTGGCTTGTTCAGTGTGTTCTTGATGTCTGACTTTACAAACAGTGGTGGTTTTCAGCTTGCTGCATTTATCTCGCTATCGGCAGCACCACTGCAGAGCCCTCTCGATGCTACAGAAAAGGCAAAGACGACACAGGTGTCTGGAAGCTGTAATTCCAAATGACTAAATACATCCAGCTTTTGTTTTTTTTCCAGAAATTCCTATTCTATATACTGGGCGAGTAGCAGTTCCCACGGCAGACCTCGGGGATCCCTAACATGAAGAGCAGATGTAAGCCTGGAACAGTCTGATTGATTTAGGTTTCTGGATTAGCAGAGCATGGGGGCAGGGGGCTGCGTTTCTCCATTTGAATAGCCCCTGTGAGGTCAGTGGTGCTTCTCACTTCCTTGAAGTACTTCACTAAAAAGAGGACTTGGGGGCAGAGTGGAGAGCACAGCCTGCTGCTTCAGCAGCCGGCGGGACTCTCTCCGCCTGTGCGGAGCACACCGTCCCTGGGGGCACCTGCCCAGAGCTGCTGGGGTTGGGGTTGACTCCCCGCTTCCACCCCTCGCTCCAAAGCTCCGCCGACAGGTCCCTGGAGGAGCCTGTCCCGCTCTGCCTGGAGACACCTGTGGGAGACGCGGCGCTCCTCAGAGGTTCAGAAACGGACATGAGGGAGTGCGCTAGGGAGGCTTGGGAGGGAGCAGCCAGGCTTTCTCAAACGGACAAGCTTTTCATTTAATTTCCTTTGTTTTATTTTTAACAGGTTAAAATAAAAAGCAGAACAGGAGTGAAAAATAAAACATAAATAAATTGCTTCTTGGCATCTCTGTTTCACTCGCTGAGGTTTTACAAATGTATCAAAGCTCTTTGCAGCCTAGCGTTTAAAAAAAACCTCTCCTATTTAAAGGTAGCCTTTGTAAGCACCTGCTAAAGGAGGTTTTCAGACTGCTGCTTGTTTACCAAATACCTCATTATAGGCCTGCTGCAGAACTGTGCATGGGAAGGATGGGGGAGGCTCCCTCCTTAGGTGAAAATCCCATGGCAGTAACATTATAACCCTCAGGAGAAGTGGGTAGGGTACAACAACAGTTGCTTTTAAGGTTTGAAAAACAAATTGTTAAGTGGGTACCACAGGAGAGCAGTGGAAGTAAAGAGCTATGTCAGAGGCTGAAGACAAATTATTCTTTTGGTTTAGATCATTTTGGGCTACAGGACTGCAGCAAAGACCAAGATCCCACAATTGCTTTTATATGTGTCTGTGTGTGTACGTGCATGCTTTTCAAAGTCCTGGTATAGAAACAGATGAATTGTGTCTGTCTCTGCCAAGTGCCATGTGTTTACAGCTGACTTATAAAACGTTTTAAAATAGGGGTTTATAATGGAAGCAGTGACACATTCTTAAATATGTTGACGCTAATAGGCACCACCATAATAAACCCCATAAAGGTCTTAAAGGATATATCTGTTGTTCTGGAAGAGGATATACTGGCTTCTGCCTGAAGTGAAGTTTGTCATTCCTGTTCTTCAAACCATTTGAATCTTCAATAGCGTCTAAGAAGCCCTGGAATGTATCTAACACTATGTAGAAAAACAATGTGTTTGATACCTTTTCCAATTGCAGTATGGCAACCACAGCCCCTTTCACAACGTGTAACTTTACCTACGTGACAGTGCATTAAGGCATTCCAGTGTCGTACCTTTTTTTTTTATTGTTATTATTTCCTAAAATAAATCCCAATATGGAGCAACAGTTCTAGTTTTTTGTATACTGGGTGCAATCAGCAAACTCCTGCTTTTGTTAAAATTAATCCCAGAGAAACCTACCTTCTTGTCATTAACTTAATTTTTAATCATTTTCTTACAGATTTTAATAGGCTTCTGACTTTCCTATGGACAGCAGTGGACAGAAGTGTGCTGCCTCATTAGCATTAGCTGTAGCCAAAACCTTTCACCCAAGTCCTTGTGAGTGCTTTTGGAGGGGATCCTTTCGGAGGGGATGCCAGCAAGAGGGATCCAGCTCGTGCCCGGAGCGGGGTGTCTGTGTGGCACAGCTGTGCAGCACCATGTGGTGGCTCGAGGCCATGAGGTTTGCCTGCTGTGCTCCAGACAGCAAAGCGGATCAGTAGCCTGCGTGCGGTGGCATGGTTCGGACTTGAGCTGTGCTGCTGGGCATGACATCCTCACTCCAGCGCTAGCAGGGAACAGGGGTGCTAAACGCAGGAGTGCTGCCAGGGCCTTTCCTGGGGCTCGCTAACTTGGTCTTCCCTTTCTCTTGCATGAGGTCTAATGACAGCACATTTTTTTTCCTGTGGTTTTTTGTTGTTATTGTTGTGTTTCCTTGTTGTTCCCCAACAGAACAAAATGTCCCCTGGTGCAGGGTCTCCTGGTGCGTGCCAGCAGCCTGCTGCAGCACCCTGCCCCAAATGAACCATGTGGGATGAAAGTATGTTGACTGTAGGGTGAAAAATTGTGCAGTATGTCTGAGGAGGCTCAAAAACAAGGCAGGGAGTGTTGCCCAGTCGGGCTCCGGGGACACGCTTTCACAGGGAAGTGAGAAGGGGGTTGTTTTGGCGTGAAACGCTCAACTGGGCACTGATGGGAAGATGCGGAAAAATCCCAGTGACAGAGAAAAAAAGGTGACTTGCACTAAGCTGTGATGTGACTGGTGGTTATTACAACTGGGGCAGGAGACAACAGTCTGATAGAAGCAGATGACTGACCACTTTCCCCTCTGCTGGAGGTGCAGTGTTACACAATTTCTTTCGTATCTTGAGCAAATTCCTCCTGCAAACCTCACAGAAGCCTCCTAATTTCCAGTGCACATGAGAATGCTCAGGGCAGGTGGGTGCCGTGTCAGTGGACAGGCAGAGTCGGGAGCAAAGCAACCTTCTTCAAAGCCTTGGGCCAGAGACGTGGGCTGCAGGCTGGTATGGTGCAGTGCGGGGTGGGATGAGCACAGGTGCCCTCAGCTCACAACAGTGTCAGCTCTGTCCTTTCAACAAGCCAGGCAGGGGCTCGGCTGCAGTATTCCGACTTACAATTTCACATCTACGTGCACGAGGAATTCCGCAGTGCCAAAGTTAGGTGAGAGCACATAGTCTGCAAAGTAAACCTACACAGACACCACAAAGGCACCAGCTTCCTGAAAGTCTGTAGTTCGTGCCCGTGGATGTAATACGGTTTCTTCTGCAGAGGAGCACCAGAACATTTAATTCAATATCCTGGAGCTCCATGAGCATATTTAGCAGGCTTTCCATCCAAAAACTCAGTTTTCCCTCTAACGTGCCTGCCTTATGCATCTCTCCTGGAGAGAAATGGCTTTCCCAGGATAGGGTCCTACCCTTAAATAAAATGTTGCTCCAAGAGGAACCCATAACATGTGACTCAGGTGGCAACAAAAAGAAAAACCTGTACAACAAATTCAATCTTTAAACAAGGCTGTACTTTTGGGAATGGTTGGAGTTTACTTCAGAAAACTTCAGAACAGCAAATAATGACAAGAAACCTACTGTTTGCGTTAGACTATTCAGAAATACAGCAGTGGCTACATTACCTGAATAAATCACTCATTGCGAGCTGCTTTGTGGCTTCCTGTGATAATTAATAATTTCTGAATTGAAGTTGTCAGACAAAGGTAAATGTTTGTATTATGCTAGTATCTAAAGACCCCAGTGTGTGCTTGTGCCTCCTTGCATCACCTACACCTCCAGCACAGGCATGGGGAGGCACGGAAAGGATCCTTCTGTTCAAAACCATATGACATTTCTCCGGCAGCTCCTTTCCTTCCCAAGCCCAATACCTTTCCAAGACAGGAGAATGGCTGCTGCTGTGCAGTATATTCTGGCTAATCAACCTGTGTCTCCATTGGGCAGATAGTATCAGTGTGGCAACATGTGAACCTCAGATATAAATTGCAATAGCATCATTTATGTAGTAGTTTGAAGGAAAATTAAGTTATGTGTTGCTAATACTTGTGGGATTGCTTACTATCTTCCACAGAGCAGAACAAAATTGGCGGGATCAGGAGCAGCAGGCTGTTTAGCTTTCTGACACAGCTGGATAAAAACAACTTCATCGGAGCAGCATTGCCGTTAGCGCTAGGTTTGCCATCCGTGCATTTTCGTTCCCCAACAGTGGGACAGCAGATGAGTTGGATCCTATTATTAACTTGTCTCAAAGTACCATGTAAAATTAATAAGCATAGAGAAAGCGTGCTTTCAGATCTTGAGAGAATTAAAGAGTGTCAGAGACAACATGGACTTAAATATGTAATGGGAAGTAAGCTGTGTTCAGGGATTTCTATAACAAAGATAATGGAAACTTTAAACGCAAGAGGGTCAATGAGCTTTTGTTTTGATCTTATCTGCTCTGTAGAAACTGCTCTAATGATGGATATAGTTGCCAAACATTGGTATCCCATCATGTTTATAGCATGACTTGGGTAATATTGTTAGGAAGACACATTCCCAAGGCAGAGTAGAGGGGGAGGATGACATCCCTCAACCTGCTGGCCACACTCTTCTTGATGCACCCCAGGATGCCATTGGCCTTCTTGGCCACAAAGGCACATTGCTGGCTCATGGTCATCCCGTTGTCCACCAGGACTCCCAGGTCTCTTTCAGCTGAGCTGAAAGAATTACCAGCTACTGAGCAGCCTCTTCTGAAAATGATGGTAATCAAATGCTATGGTTTTCTTGGTAGGGACTTTTCAATTAGCAAAAAGGAATGAGGTATTTTGGTTTGGTTTTGGTTTTGGTTTTGTTTTCAGAGTATCTGTCTGTAACCTATAGGACAGAGCAGAAGGCAGATCACCAGGGCAATGACCTGTTGAGGTTTAAGCTTTGGGGATTTCCCAGGCTTGAGAGCTGACAGGTGCCTTCCAGGTGGCAGGAAGTTTGCGACATATAATAAAAGCACCTCGACATGGCTCCAAAAGAGATTGGCTGGAGAGGAAATGCTTCTTCATCATAGGTTCCCTTGGCAGATTCCCTACAGGTAAAGCTGGTTATATTGAGTACTAAATATGACGTTGAAAACAAGAAACCCGAGGGGAGCTGAGGAACCTTGTCTGTTAGTGAAAAATGTTTTAAAGCGTATTGTCCTGAAGCAAGTATTTTCATTCCTGATCCAAAACTTTTCTGGTTAAAGTCATGTGCAGAAGAGACTGTTCTCAACAGTTATCCTCACAGGTACCTCTACTCTTCCCCAAAGAGCACTGCAAGGGTAACGCTACAAATCTCTCCTCATCAGAGCCTGGCTTTGGTGATACCTACTGAACTAGGTAGTGACAGATTGGAGGATGCCTGTGAGTTATTTCATGCCTTTTTTGCTGAAGTGTGTTCAGTTCTTAGGTGACATTTTAGGAGTACCTATTTTAAAATAGAGAACCATCAGCATGATGTTCAGCTCATAAGACTTTCCAGGATGGGACAGAGGGGTGTCTCTGTCACTCACAGGTGTTATGCCCACTCCATACGTGACACAGCAGCCAAGGGTCTTGCCAGGAAGGGAGGTTAATTTCACCCAAGAGATTTCTCCCACAGCAGGAAGTCGACAAAGCCAACTCCCAAGGCACCCAGGGCTTTGGGGTGGAAGAACATGTGGTGTGCTTTGTTACACTAATTCACAGATGATGTAAACTGTGCTCAGAAAGACCAAAGCCAACACAGGCTTCTGAAACTTGCATTAGGCTTCAAAATTTATTTTGCATCATAGCCACTGTTGAACGCAAGAGAATTAATACCTCCTCTCTTTGAGTCTGTTGACATGTGTGTATCCTGTTATTGCAGCCAGTGCACCCCAAAATGCAAGCACCTCCTCAAGTGACATTCTTTTAATACGAAGAGTGAGTGAAAGTATTTAATTTATAACTACCACAAAGATAGGCCAAAACTTTTTGGAATCCATGATTACAGCTTTTAAAGGCATATTTGCACTAGCTTTAGTTAGCTTGGGTAGCAAGAGTGAAGTCATGCTCTTCAGCACACACTACAGAAAGTAGGCTTGCTGTGTGTTTACTCACATGATCACTCTGGTGTCTAAGTTCTAGAGAGCAATATTTATTTCCATATACTATTTCCTTTATTTCCATATATTTCAGTATGTTCAAGTGGGAAGGGAGAACTTACAGTAAATGAGCTGAATACAATGCATACATATGTGTAACACTGAAAGAGAATGATCTTCATACATGAAATCTGAGAAAGTCACAGCCATTGTGCAGGACACAGCCACAAAGAAAACCCAAATGCAACAGTTGGAGTCACTGGAGAGCTAGATAGGAATCTAGGGTGGGAAAAAAGTCAGCAATGTATATTATTCATCATTTGTCATTTGCAGTTGAGGAAATGGAATGCCCTCTGACACATCTGAAGAAGTTCATGATTTATTAGAAGTAGTGAAAGAAGTATAAAGCCAAATAGTAATACAAAGCCCTGGGGATGTCTTGCTACAGCCTTTTACATAGCATTAGAGCCACTGCAAATAGCTGGACTAAGATAAAAATCCTGGCAAACATTCCGTGTGAAATGCTTGAGATATGAAACTATCCATTCTTTGAAGTCAAGAAACTATCCATTCTTTGAAGTCAAGAGATTTTAGTTTTGTCCAACATCGTAATGCTAAAACCTGTTACCTTTATTTAAATATCATTCAAACTCTCTTTAACCCATCCTCTTTCTAGTGGAGATGCCCTGGATGATGAATGGCATTAACTACGCCACCTCAGCTTTGTGGACCTGTTGTCGCAGCAGGACAGACCTATTAATTCACAGTGATCACAGTGGGTGTTGGATGAGGTTTGCTTTTGACCTGGGAGAACATTGCTGTCAGTCACTTTCAGTAGCCAGTACAAATGGAATAATGTCATTGAAAGTGGCCAGATGGAACAAAATACTCGATGGCTTAAAAAATAGTTATTATAGATATGCAGCAGTCATTATGAAAATGCAGTAATCCAACTTGAGTAACTGTTTTCCCAATATTACCTATAAACTTAATTTCTGCATGCAAGCATAAATGAGCAGCAGAGTAACTTCCTAAACTGGAAATCTGCAAATGCTCCTGAGGGGCAGCATTGCTCTAACAAATGATACATACACAGCCATTTGTGCCTGGACTTGTTTCTATACAGCCTGACATTTGTGGGATGAACTGGTTTCTTCCTCCTGCGGCATTACAGATTACTTGCTTTGCTTTGTAGACCAGGAATTCCATACATTAGAGCATGGACGGAAACAAGAGAAAGAGGGTGTAGAGGAAAATAAACCAAGAATTCACCTATCATGGGCCCAAACACAAGAAAGCATATGCTCTCAAACTATGCTTGCTATGGTCTTTTAAGTAGCACTGAAGCCGCTGTAAATTGTTGGGCTCAGGCAAAAATAAGTGGTGCTGGAGAGGTAGAGAGGTCGTTTGTAGCTGTATGTTACGTAACAACTCCAAAATCCATCTAAATTCTTGTGTTTTGTTTTTGGACAGTGCTTTTCATCTAAATGATCACCAATGTGAATTTGTCTTGGAAATAATTGGCAATGCACACACAAAAGGCAGCAGATCAGCCTTTGCGCGTGGCAGGCAGGGGAAAAATCTGCAGCTGGTAAGTTACCAGGGCAAGTGCAAGTCAGTTCAGTGATTCAAATATCAAGAAAGTGCACACAGCAAATAATATGGAAAACTGCTGCAAATAATATCCTAAGGCAGGCGAACAGGAACCACATGTCAGTTTCAAGTAGCTCCATGCAGTTATAAAATGGTTGTGTCAAACAGACGAGGGTTAAACTTTGCTTTTGTGAGTTGAAGTGGCATACTCTTGCAGTTTAAACACAAAGTTCCTTTATTTCCTAAATGTCTCATTTTCGTATGTACAAGAACGTATCATTATAATGTTAGACCTTACCTTCACACTCCTGTCATTATTTTTTTTTCCTTATGCCAGATGATTTTAGCAGCCAGATTCAAGAGTGAAGGTGCACACTTCAGCTGGCTTTAGACACAATGGTTCCAAATTCCTACGTAGGGCATGGCTCTGAGTTCACACTCCAGCAGTTTGGCTGTAGAAATCTTCAGCCGTTTAAGCAGAGTTCAAGCACAGCTTGGCAATGCTGCTCCTAGCCCAGAGTAGACACAGCTGAAGATCGGGAATGCCTAGTGAGTTTTTCCTAAGCGTGTTGCAGGGCGGGCACATCTGTGTTTTGCAATGTGTGCAGCCGACTAGCCCAAACAGTTGATAAAATGCTCCTCTTTTTTCTGTTGCCATTGAAGTCTCTGGCACCCTCACAAACACCGCAGCATGTACTGACATCCCTTTTCTGTGAGAAGAGTATAACGATTTGGCCTGTCTTGTCTAGTCTCATTTTCTTTGATTTTTTTCCTCCCCAGATGATAGGTACTTATAGTGCAATGTGACGACTTCCCAGCTGCACGTCCCCTTTGGACAGTCTCTTGCATGATCCACGTGAAGCTATGTTGTCCATTTTATTCTTCATAGTCTCTCAACAGTGAAGGTACCTTTCATTATGTGTTGCTGTCAGCAGGCTACCCTTCGCCTTCCTGCTAAAAGAGTTAATGTTCCTGAATCAGCCCAAGCTTCCTCTTTCTTGCCCATCTGGTTTTTCTACTGATGAGCTGACCTTTGAAATTGTCATGCAGTTGCCCACAGATTCCACTACCCTGGTCCCTTACAGGGTTATATGCCACACACATTGCCTTTCACTGCATGTATGCTAAAGATTTCCTGGGACAGAAAAGAACTAGAAGGCTTCTGCAGAGACGGTAAGTGAATACATAGATGGAAGTGTAAAAGCAAGATTGAAAGCACTGGTTTAATCTCATTGAAATAAACATTTACAGCTTTTCTGACCTTTTCCTGTAGATCCTGTCAAGCCCTTCATCAAGTTCAGTGTGATTTAAAATTTAGAGCAACACTCCCTTTAGGCTGTTACATTAAAGTCCAGATGCAAGCGAACGTTCAGGCTCAATCTGAAATTTTCCACCCGCTTCCAAATTCATAACCTGCAGGCAATTGCAAGGAGGCTGGCTGCACATGCCTATTCATTGATCCCAAACAGGGACTCTCTGTACACAATGGCAGAGGGATGATGTAGTTTCCCCCTTACTGCTTTGAAATAAGGATAATTTACTAACACAGCAATTTTTTGAGAACTTGCTTTTGGCACGTTTTATTCTAATCTTTAGTTTGCGGGCTATTTTCTTATTTACTCTACTGAAATGTTGTCAACATCTAGGATAAAGAAATATTTCTTATTACCTAAAATTTATACTTCCGCTACAACATCAAATATTCTGCAGCTGTTCTAGTCTTCACTTAAGGCCATAGATCTGTATCAGGATGACGTGCGTGTGTGGAATCTCCTAACGAGGGTGATGCAAATAGGACTTTGGGAAACCAGCTTTGACTCTGGCCAAGGAGGTAGGACAGAATTTAGGAGTATGTTTTGGAGGAACAGCTCATATCCCTGCGGGCCCAGGGACAGGAATGAACACGTTTCAGCCACCTACCTGCTGTACTCCTGGTTTGTGCTAGCAGGGAAGGAGTCTCCCTTGCCTGAATTGTAATTGCCCAGCTGTGGCCACCTCTGACTAGCAGCACTGTTTGGTATTACTGTGTTGCCATCCCTTTGTAGCCCCAGCTCCGACTCCATCCTCCATTTCTGCCCTGTAATTTGCTTGCGGTCCTACACAGGGCCAGCTCCTTACCCCAGGGGCAGAGGATACTTCTTGCCTAGTCAGTAAGTAGCCTTTTCCCAATGTGCTGTGTTGCTAAAGCAGCTTTTGAGGGACTGGAAGATAGAAATGCTCTTTCTCTAGATGGATGGAGATACATAGCTTCCTGATGAAATTTTGTCCAAGTGTTTGCATTTCTAACACCCTAGTGATGTAATTCTTGTGTTTACAGTGTCATTTATGGTCTAAACAGCCATGGTGCACATTCCCCAGTGACCAGCCACCTCAGGCCTGTCGCGGGCATTTCGGTTGTTTTGGTTAAGACTGTGAACCCTGTTGCTGCTCCTAGCTCATATCCAGGAGTGAGGCAAGCAGGGATGCATTCTGAACTCATTCCTTGCTTGTGTGTATGCCATTAAAAGGAATACAATAATGTAGTGTATTTATTACTGTTATTCATTTGCTATAACAGGTATAGATTTTTTTTTAACCCAATCACATATTTTTATTAGGTGTACAAACACATATGGTTGAGCATTTCTCCTTAGAAGGGAAGAAATAAGGATGCTTGACACAGCAAGGCAGGAAAGTTCATGGATTCTTCAAATGGCCATGCTGCTTAGATATAACAACTCAACCCCAAATCTGTGACCCGAGACCCACCACCCCTCCCCTGCCTGAAGGTTTCACGAGTTTGGAGTTTGTGTCTGGGGGTTGCCCCTTGTCCCTCCTGTAACTTCATGGTTATTGGAAAAAATCACACTGATTCACTCTGCTGGAACTTCTTGCACTTACCTGAGCTATAAAGCTATGTAGCAACATAGGAAACTTTCCAAAATCAGGCACATTTTTAAACCTTTTGAATTTCATATGAGAATGAATCATAGGAAGAGTCATTTTCTTCTCATGCTGAATAGGGAACTGTATTGAATTTGGGAAGCAAAATGATTTGTAAAGCATCTTTGTTTGTTTCATGTTAACACATTCACCTTAAGCTTTCTCAATTCCCCCTCTGCATTTTTGCCTAATTTTGAGAATAAGACACGGTTCTCCTCCCCCATCCAAAGAATGAAATGAAACATCTTGTTTTGGGGTCAAATTAAGCATTTTAATCCACAGCGAATTCTCCCTTGCCAAGAACCAGCTAAACTGCTTTAGGTTGACTCATAACAAAAAACGTGTTCTCGGTGTCACCAACAAACCAATTGAATCCATTATTCACACAGCTCAAGGGAAAGGCCTGCTTTGAGTCACGGACTGGAAAATGAACTTGATGTTGCATTTGACTTTGCTGATGCTCAGAAAGGGAGGACGATTGAGCCTGTTACAGATTGGTGACATCCTCAAGCACCCAGCCATACGTGGTAGGGGCACAAAGTGTGGCAAAGTGGCCTTAGGCACAGGCCTGACTGGTGTGGATGACAGTACGGGAGTGTGCTTTTACATCCCTATCCATAAGGTCTGCTACAGAAACCATCGTTTTCTCCACCCAGGTGCAGGGGAGCCATGAGTGTGGTGCTCTTGCCCAGAGGTGAGCAGGAGAGCAAATGACCCAAGGTAGCTCATCTGGACCAAGCCTGCCATTCAACAGTGTCTTGTGTTCAGTTATTAGGCTGGAGCCTGCTGCTTTACTTTCCAAGTCTTATTAACTTCAGTGTATATTGCTTTTGGCTGTGCTTCTCAATAGCTGGTGTTTTTTTGTGCTACAGATGGAAAATAGGCACATACAAGGAGCTGAGAGGCCTGAAACTTGAGGGGCCTGAACTTGAGAACGTTAGCGTGCGCTTGTGTTGTGCCACCAATTGCAGGCAGCAATTTAAAAGCATCTGCACTTCTGTTCACAGGGGCTGTGTTCAAGGACTTTCCTAAGTAATGTGAGACAAAGTAGATGTGTCAGGGAACTGCACTGCTCAAGCAGCTTCTCAGCGCTGATGTCCCCCACTGAGCAGGAGAGCATCTAGGCATCTACTTGCCTTGATGGGCACTTGCATCTTCATGCTGACATACCAGACTTTTCACTGCCAGCAAAGTAGCAGGAACGTGCTCAAGCTAATGCATTTGAACATCCTAGGAGAGTGGAGGTGGCTGGGTGTGATTCCTCCAACTAAAGGGGAACCTGGGCTGTGTGTTGGCAAAAAGAGCTTGAAACGCCTTGTTAAGGTCACTGTAGTTTCACCAGCAGAAGTCATGACTGCCCTACTATTCCCAGCCCCTGGAGAAAGGATTTTTTCCCCTGTCACCATGGCAGGATGAGGAGCATTTGGGAATGCTTAATTTGCCCTTCACTCCCAGGTTTTGCTGGGGTGCTCACCTGGGCTGGGTCCTCAGCCATGCTGGCCACGCCGGGGCAGCTACTGCCTCCCCTGGCACCCCCGAAGAAGGGGATGAGTTATTAGTCTGCTGTAGTTCCACAGTGCTTTTAGGGTCTGCACAAATATCAGTTAACCCTTGTAGCATCTGAATTATGTTGTTAAGTATTAATTTAACTGAGGAAACCCAACTTATTCTCCTGGTTCTTGGGACATATGGGAGGATCAGGTACTGGAGGGCAGCATGGCCAAGGGATGACTCATCCGATCGCCTTTGAGGAGGAAATGAGACAAATCGAGCCTTTCCCTACACAAGACTTCCCTTTCTTCTGAAGGACAATAGGAGAAGAGAAACCCAAAGTGCAGAAGGAAGGATGTAAATCAAGAGGAAGCAGGAAAAAGGATGGAGTAATACAGAGAGGGAGAAAGAAGGACCAACTGCCACAAAGCAAAAATGTGACTGTGAAAACAAACCCACCAAATGACAGAGGGAGGCACACTGAGACATATCTGGGGAGACGGGTTTGCTGCAAGGGCTATTCACCCTGTATCTCCCCTCCTCTGAGAGCATCTTCTGCTGCACAGTGTTGTCTTCATGTTCTGTATTTCTTGTTCAATGGACATCACGGGTGAAGGCAGGCAATGGCAAATGTGTGTGAGTTCAGTTAGTCAAGACACAAAGATCTTACACCACGTTGTGCCTTATAGGTCAAATGAGCCAAGCACACTAGGTGGAAAAAAAAGCAAGTTTTTCAGTCTCTCTCTCTGTTACTGCCCCTTACAGTTGGCTGTTTTGGGTAACAAAGCACAGGATAGAGTACAGAAACCACCATATTTTTTTGAGGCTAAAACCCTGACACCTACAAAATCAATACCGTTTATTAGAAACACAAGGTCTTGCACAGGGCTTGGTTTTTCACCCATTTCACTGGTTTGTTGCTTTTGTATTAAAAATCTACCCATCAAATATTGTTTATACTCCTTTCTCCCTATAAAACTTCTACTTTCACAGCTTTTCCCTGACCTTTCCTCACCTCTGGCACTTTTGTTTCTACAGCAACTTTGGAAGACCTTCCCCCTCCTTTTGAAAAAGTATCTATTAAAAGGTTAACCTTACTTTTTCATGGGAAATATGAAGAACCATGTCATGCCTTTCCTTGGGCCTGGCCTCGGAGGTCCTCCCATCCCCTGCCCTGTCCCCGTGCCTTTGACGCACTCTGGACCACGGCACACAGAGAGCTGGAGGGAAGCAAAGTTTCTGTAGGTCTTCCAGAGTCCCTGCAATGCACTGCACCTCCCCTCTGGCAGTAAGGAGTGGCACATGAGAATAATTTCCAGGGTTAGTGTGAGAGAAATAATTGAACATAGGATTCAAGGAGCCAGATTCAGAGCATCTGCTCAGGACTTCCCGTGTAGACCTTGCACTGCCTAAAAATCCAGGTATCCAACACCAGCAGAGCTGTTCAGAGGTCAAAACAGGACCTGTGCAATCAATGGGGAGGGTAACAGAGCTCCAAAGGGCAACAACCAAATTCCCAATACCGGTAGGCAGTAACCCAGAGCCAGTCAGCAGGAGACATGAAGCCAGATATCCTCCTCCATTCCTGCTCCTCCCTCGTGCCTGAATCAGAGCTGTACCCTGGGTGGTCTCCATCCCCTCAGGACCCAGAGTGTAGTGTCCACCTTGGTGCTGGGTGAGCAGCCTTGCTGCTTGGAAGATGTTTTGTGCCATGCCAGTGCTACCCTCTGCATTGCCCTTGCTGTGGTTCAGAGGGTTTCTCCAGAAAAGGGCTTTGGGTCATGGCTACCTTCTCCAACCAGCTGTCAGGCAGCAAGGTTGCAAAATTAGGTTTCCTTGACTTTTTTTTTTTTTGTGTGTGTTGTTCCTCCCCACCCTCCTCCCCCTCTCGCTTCAGAACAGTCATCTTTTTTATTGGTGAAAGGGAAAATTTCAAAATGAAGAGTGAGGGGTGTGTCTACCTGGAGGACTCAGCTGGGGAATGATGGCCCCGAGGGATCCATGGGGACTTGACTGCATGCCTTCAGGCTGAGAAGGAAGCTGAACACAGATTTCCTATTTCCTAGGTAAGTATTTGCCCACTAGGCTAAGGGCTGACTTTATTTATTCATTTACATTTGCAGTTTTGTTTCACATTTTATTGACTGCACACATGAACACACAAAATTTATTCTTTTAGGAATGTGAAAAAGAATTGGAAATGTTATAGGTATTGGTGAAAAAGTGCATATGACTGATTATTCTCATTTTTAAAACATGCAACTTGAAAATGTTTCTTGGTCGGGGAGAAGAAATACTGTTTGGCTTTGGTGACCAATCACACAGTCCAACTAGTGAGCAAGCAATAACTGTGGCACAGCATTCACAAGTAAGTACACAGTCTGCAAGATGTTCCCATGCATTATTCAGTGAATAATTCTAAATAATGAAAACACTGAAATCTGTGTGTAGATGTAATACAAGGGACCAAATTAAATGCATTGTTCAATAGGAGAAGCTGACCCAGCTCCAGTGAAGAACAGCCACAGCTGTTCAGAAAACCTGTGGGTCTATGTAACATGAATTTACCGTGCACTAGCAACAGTAATCCACGTCCAGCAATCTGTAGTGGGTGGTAGGTTCCATCCAAAGTGACGAAGCAGTTGCCAGACTACATATAAGCTTCACCCAGAGGCTACACCTTCACTGCAAAGTTACTTTCTGAGTCATTTTCATCTTCCGCATTGACTCTGTACTCCTCTGGGGTTTGCAGCACACAGTGGCCCCAGCTGCGGCTGAGGAGCTTTGGGTACTCAGACACTAGACTGTCCCCCCGCCTCACCTTACGTATGCGCTGAGACCTTTGTGTGTAGATTAGCCTTGAATTAAGGGCAACACATATCTGAATCAACACTAGCAGGCAAGATAGGCACTCATTTATATCAACCTGGGAATGTTTCAGCTTTGCATGCTTTTGGTGGTTTTATTCTGAGCTGTAGCACGTATTCAAACAGAGCAGAATGGTAATTCTTTCTTCCCTTAAGGTACCCATAAAAGTAATCATATGGGTGAAAACCCCTGAACCATAGACATAAAAGTAGCTCATGACCAACACCTTCTTGGAATTTTATTTCCCATGTTATGTTCTAGGGGAGAGGGGCTAAAGGTTATGACAGTTGTAGCAAATTTCTCTTTTGTTTTCAAAAATGCTCCTACTTCATGCTAGGCAAAACCTTAGAAAAGCTACTGAAGGGCAGTGGGGAATGACAGCAGATTTATACTTAAACAAGAAAATAGACCATGTTGTGCTGTGCCATAACTTGTCATAAAGTCAAACACAGGTAAGTAAATTGTAGTAAAAAAGTTGCACATGCTTTTATTGATTTATGATTGCATTTTTAATTTTGTCCACACAGCCAATGTGTTGCTGGCTTGCAATTAAGACCTGAGAGTGGGAGAAAGAACAAGAAATTGAATCAGTCATTTTTTTGAAAGTAAGCCAAAAACAATAGTACGGAGAGAAAGGAAGGAACTTGTGAAAGATCTACTTACTGTTTTATTTCCAACACTCAGCTCCTTAGCTTTAATAGTGCTTAAAATACCAGTCACAAGTTGTGGCTGTGAAGGAAAATACGCAATGTTGTCTGATGATTGAGTGGTTTATTCTAAAGGCACCACAGGAGAAAAATGTCTTGGGGCTTCAGGAGGTTTTAAATGTTGTACAAGGAGTCAGCAAGAAATTGATCTAAAAGATACAGTAAATGGATTTACAAGTCTTATTGACTCCCCTGCTGAGTCACTGTTTCCAAAAAGCTCTGAAGTCCAGGTCTATACTAAAAGCTTTCCTTTCAGATTTTCAGCCTCCACAATCTGCTGGCATTCAGCATTGATATGTGCTTTTATTTTTATTGGAAAAATACAAAAGGCAGGTTGATGAAGTTTTGTTTTTCTCATGTTTTTGTGATCTGAAGTCATAAGTGGTTTGGAGTATCCATGTTCTCTTTGCTCAAATCCTCAAACTTTTGGGATGCGATGGAAGATGAACCACACTTTATTTCACTTTAGTCCTTACGGAGTTCCAAAGCACTGTGGCTGTATGGCTGTTAGGCTTTATTCAAAACACTTCAGAAATCTGGATCAGGTTGTGTTTTTACTAGAACCGCAAAATTGGATGGGAAAGGCTGGTTGATTTTGCCTTTCCCCTTCAAACCTCTGGCTTTTTACCACTGCAAGAGAGCATGGCTGTTATCTGAATGTGTGCTTCACTGGACATCGCGTGATCTTATACATCCGTGCCTGTAAGAGGCAAGTCAAAACGAAGAACCAGCTGCCAAGCGGCTCGATGAAGAAGCTGTGTCTGTAAATTACAGAGTAGGAATTACAGAGTAGGTGTGACCTCCACCTCTGGGGTTTGGTAGTGAAACAGCTCTGGCCAGTATTACCTCCTTTGAGGAGCTGTAGCTGTGGGAAGAGAGTTTGGATTATTATGGAGGGAGAAAGGGGTCTGAGGGGAACTGATTTTGGAAAAACCTATACTTCTGCCTTTAATCATGGGGCTCTAAGGTTATTGTTGTCCCAGGAATTTGGGCCAGAGCTTCCATGGACAATTTTGGAGAGCTCTCAGCTGCTCTGTCACTAAAACTGAGGGCAGCAGGTCCTCTTGGAAAATGTGGTATCCTGAGCAGCTTTTGCAGTTGTCCTTGCTTGGAGCAGCTCTGCCTGGGACTGGACAGAACTACAACAGCAATCTTCAAGAAAGCCACAGAAACCCCAAGAGGACCCATAAGTCCTCTAGAAAGGCACGTAAAAATATCTCTTCCCTCTACCCCGAAAGTTTTTTTCCTCAACAAAAGTGTTCTTTGCAACATCTCTGCATTAGGTTCCTCTTTGGAGGAGATGAATAATTTTAAGCCGGATAAAACAAAAATAAAAAAAATTAAGTTATTCCAGTTTATTTAGGGAAAATTACGAAGGCATGGTCTACCCTTTCTTTGTACCTTCAACGTGGAGAGACACTGTCAGAGTTCAAGGCTAAGCAGAATTTTACCTGCATCTTAGCTTTTTGAAGATCAGTCATTGATGAGACTTTGAAGGTCCTTCTGTCAGCGTTAGCAGCCATGGAAAGGCGAGAATAGGCAGAGAATCCTTAGTATCAACCCTCCAAAAGTCGATTTGTGTTTTCAAAAGCATTTTTTTAATCAAATGGACATCAAAACAAGGTGTATAAAGAACAGAGAAATACCTGTTTTCTAAAAAGCAAAAGTTGTAAAGAAAATTTTTCTCCCATTTGTAATTATATTCTATCTTTTAGTACAAAATAGCTAGGATATATTGGAAAGAAGGGAAAACAAGAGTGAAACTTCAAAAAAATGTAACCTTTTGTTGTTGGTTTTTTTGTGTTTGTTTTTTTTTTAACTGAAGCAATCAAAACTTCTTTTTTTTTTTTCTCTATTTCTCTCAGCACCATCTTTTATCTCACCAGAAAAATACCATTGTCAGATTTGGAACAGCCTCTCCTCCTTCCTAAGGGCATTTCCTCAATGCCTCTCTAGCTTTGAATATAGCTGTGCTGGATGTGACCAGTTTAAATTAGATTGGATGGAACAAGCAGAGTGACTGCAACAACCGGGAGCCGTAACCAGGTTAGCCGTGTGGCTCACCATTTACCCACGGTCTCCATCAGGCTTTCTGCCTGTGCTGAGCTCCATGTTGCTGTAACATCCTGCTGGCCATACCGAAATCAAACTGCTGTCAAACTGCCTTGCCTATATACATCTGCACGAGCAGCCGGTCTCAGCACTGATGGCGACAGTAATGTCCCCACAGTGCTGGCACACTCCTAAGGCAGGATTTTTCTATCACCACAATCGGGGCCAGTTTGGAAGGGGAAATCTGTGAAGCAGTTATTGCAGAGTACCACTTTCCAAAGACTTGTTATCAGCAGTGTGGGAACAGCAGTTTGAGTAAATTTAGAAGAGGATTAGAAAAATATTTCCTGCTTGTGAAAGTAGAACAATATGCCAAGAACGTGTGTGAAGCCCGTAACTTGGTGCTTTTCAGCTTCAAAATGTAAGGAGCAGCTCTGCAATGTCAGGGAATGATGTGACAGGAAACCAGGCATGCTGGCATCAGGCGGGGGAAGCCTAACCCGAAGGGGAAGAAAGAGACTGGGACAAGAATTAGCAGGGCTTATCCATAAGGCTTTAAACTAGGTTTGATGGGGGATGGGGACAAAACCAGGATCACAAAAGTGGTGCCTGGGAGCAACATAGCAGTGCTCATGGGTATAAGTGATAGCAAGGTCTTGCAGCCTGTCTCAGCGATGGTGGGGGATAGTGAATTGTGTGGCAGCATAGACACAAGGAGTAGTGATAATTTGGTAACTACAGTAGTGTCCGAGAATGATCAGGTGCAAATCAGGGCCTGTCCCCCCAAGAAAGTGGCAGGACAATTAACCCAACTGAAGTGCATCTACACTAATGCACGCAGCATGGGGAATAAGCAGGACGAGCTGGAGGCCATCGTGCAGCAGGGAAACTACGATGTGGTTGCCATCACGGAAACATGGTGGGAAGACACACACAAGTGGAGTGCTGTAATTGATGGCTACCAGCTTTTCAGAAGAGATAGGCAAGGGAAGAGAGGTGGTGGGGTGGCCCTCTATGTTAGGGGCGGTTTTGAATGTCTGGAACTCAACACTGTGAATGACAGTGTTGAGTGTGTATGGATAAAAATCAAGGGGAAGGCCAACAAGGCAGATATCATGATGGGAGTTTGTTATAGACCCCCTAATCAGGATGTAGAAACCGATGAAGTATTCTATAAGCGGCTGGCAGAGGTCTCGCGATCATCTACCCTTGTTCTTGTAGGGGATTTCAACTTCCCGGATGTCCGCTGGGAATACTACACAGCAGAGAGGGAACAGTGCCGGAGGTTCCTGGAGTGTGTGGAAGACAACTTCCTAACACAGCTGGTGAAGGAACCTACTAGGGGAAGTGCCCTACTGGACCTACTGTTTGTTAACAGAGAAGGTCTTGTGGGGGATGTAAAGGTTGGAGGTCGTCTTGGGCAAAGTGACCATGAAATGATAGAGTTTTCAATTCTTGGTGAAGGGAGGCGGGGAGCCAGCAAAACTGCCACCTTGGATTTCCAAAGGGCAGACTTTAGCCTGTTTAGGAGCATGGTTGAGAGTGTCCCTTGGGAGGCAGTTTTGAAGAGCAAAGGTGCCCAGGAAAGCTGGTCATACTTCAAGCAGGTGCTCTTAGAAGCACAGGAAAAGGCCATCCCCATGTCCCGAAAGACGAGCCGATGGGGAAGAAGGCCAGCCTGGCTAAATAGAGAGCTTTGGCTGGACCTCAGGAAAAAAAGGAAGGCTTACATTCTCTGGAAAAGGGGCTTAGCAACTTATGAGGATTATCAAGATATAACAAAGCTATGCAGGGGGAAAATTAGAAGGGCCAAAGCTCAATCAGAACTCAGCTTGGCCACTGCAGTTAAAGACAACAAGAAGAGATTTTTCCAGTATATCAACAGAAAAAGGAAGACTAGGGAAAATATAGGTCCACTGATGAATGAGACGGGTGCCCTAGTGGTGGAAGACACAGAGAAGGCAGAGTTACGGAATGCCTTCTTTTCTTCGGTCTTCACTGATAAAGCCGTCCCTCACACATCCCATACCCTGGAGGCAAGGGGGAAGGTCTGGAGAGAGGAAGATTTTCCCTTAGTTGAGGAGGACCGGGTCAGAGACCACTTGGCCAAGCTGGACATTCATAAATCCATGGGCCCTGACGGGATGCACCCGCGAGTGCTGAGAGAGCTGGCAGATGTTATCGCTAGACCACTCTCCATCGTCTTTGAAAAGTCATGGGGAACAGGAGAGGTGCCTGAGGACTGGAGGAAGGCTGACATCACTCCAATCTTCAAAAAAGGCAAGAAGGAGGACCCAGGGAACTACAGGCCGGTTAGTCTCACCTCTGTCCCTGGGAAGGTAATGGAGCGACTCATTCTGGATGTCGTCTCCAAACACATAGAGGAACAGGAAGTTATTGGAAGTGGTCAGCATGGATTTACCAAGGGCAAATCATGCCTGACCAATCTGATAGCTTTCTATGATGTTATAACGGGTTGGCTGGATGAGGGGAGAGCCGTAGATGTCATCTACCTGGACCTTAGCAAGGCTTTTGACACTGTCTCCCATAACATCCTCATTAGGAAGCTGAGGAAGTATGGGCTAGACGAGGTGACAGTGAGGTGGATCGAGAGCTGGCTGAGTGACAGAACCCAGAGGGTTGTGATCAGCCGCACAGAGTCCAGTTGGAGGCCTGTAACCAGTGGTGTCCCTCAGGGGTCAATACTTGGTCCAATTTTGTTCAATATATTCATTAATGACCTAGATGAGGGGACAGAGTGTATCCTCAGCAAGTTTGCTGATGATACCAAGCTGGGAGGGGTGGCCGACACTCCAGAGGGCCGTGCTGCCATCCAGCTTGACCTGGACAGGCTGGAGAGCTGGGCAGAGAAGAACCTAATGAGGTTCAACAAAAGCAAGTGTAGGGTCCTGCACCTGGGAAGGAAGAATGCCAAACACCAGTATAGGTTAGGGGCGGACATGCTGGGAAGCAGCTCTGAGGAGAAGGACCTGGGGGTCCTGGTAGACAGCAAATTATCCATGAGCCAGCAGTGTGCCCTTGTCGCCAAGAAGGCCAATGGCATCCTGGGCTGCATAGGAAGACTGTGGCCAGTAGGTCGAGGGAGGTCATTCTCCCCCTTTACTCTGCACTGATGAGGCCACAACTGGAGTACTGTGTCCAGTTTTGGGCTCCCCAGTTCAAGAGGGACAGGGAACTACTGGAGCGAGTCCAGTGTAGGGCAACCAAGATGATTATGGGACCGGAGCACCTCCCTTATGAGGAAAGGCTGAGAGAGCTGGGACTCTTTAGCCTGGAGAAGAGAAGGTTGAGGGGGGACCTGATTAATGTTTACAAGTATCTAAAGGGTGGGTTTAAGGAGGACGGAGCCAGGCTCTTTTCAATGGTTCCCAGCGACAGGACAAGGGGCAATGGGCACAAGCTAGAACATAGGAAGTTCCGTTCAAATACATGGAAAAACTTCTTTACGGTGAGGGTGACAGAGCACTGGAACAGGCTGCCCAGGGAGGTTGTGGAGTCCCCTTCTCTGGAGATTTTCAAGACCCGCCTGATGCAGCCCTGAGAGATGTGCTTTAGGCAATCCTGCTCTAGCAGGGGAGTTGGACCAGATGATCTCTAGAGGTCCCTTCCAACTCTGAAGATTCCGTGATTCCGTGATTCCGTGATTCCGTGACTGCTCTAAGTCATTTATCTTCATCTCTGCTTTTAAACATCTATATTGTGTATGTTAGATACCTGTTGACAGACTGGGGTTAACATAACTCTGTAAATAGATTGTGAAGGCACATAGTTGATGCAAGCACACCTTATTTTGAAAAACATATTAAGGGTGCCCTTGCGTGAGGGATCATGTGAAGGGAAAGGCTGATGCCACTCATCTTCAGCTAGGAAGAACTGTTAAAACCTTCTCTTTCCATCTCTTCCTCCCCTGCGACTGCATGGGCCTCACACACCGCCAGTACAGCGCCCACTTTCCATGCATGTCTGAAACTGGGGAATTTGAAAGAAGATACAGTCCTATACTGCAAACATCAGCACGCTGACGGGGGGAAGGCAAGGGGAAGTGTCAGTAGACAGGGAACTAGAGAAATTAAATCCCTCATGGCGCTAGGGTAAATCTCTGCCTGGAATACGGTTCCAGTACAAAGTTCTTGTGAAGTCATTTTGGGCGTGCAGATGGACCACGTCAGCTGTCTCTTGGTTACAGGCTGTCAGTGTGCTCTTGCCCATGGTGTATGTGGAGCAGCTCTTTCCGTGCATGGGGAGAGAGGCGCTGGTGTACATCTGCCCTGGAGTAAGAGCATCCCCGTGGGTGGCTGCCCAGAGCAGCCAACAGCATCCTGCTTGTTCATGTCCCAGCTTAGCCTGTGGTAAGCTGTTTGTGTGCTGTATGCGAAGATCTTAGGAAGAAAACAGCTTGTTTAAGACTTAAATATCAGCTTTCTTTTTCTAAAGGAGGGAGGATTTCCCAGCATATTTTAATCTGGAATTTATTTATACTGTTTACATTTGAAGTCAGTAAAAGTTATCAACACTGACAATGAAAAACTCAGTAGCTCTACAGCAGTGTCACAGACGATGCCAGCAGGGCCTTTGGCATCATATGATATGATTAATATTAAATTCTCTGCTGCTGCAGTATATCACTACAGTGTTTAAGATCTTTTTCTCAATGGGTGCTGAAGGAGAGGATGGGTGTTTCATGCTAGGAGACAATTCATTATCCCAGGCACAAAATCCTCTGCTACACCATCATTCAAATGAGTAACACACAACAGGAGAAAAATATGCACAGAAAAAATATTTTTTCCTCTTTCTTCCTGCAACATCTTTTTTTCCCCCCAACCACTGTAATTATAAGCTGGCAGACAGTTTGGAGATATTGGAGATATTGGAGAAATGGGATACAGGGGTGTCCTCTCTACTTCATTTTGTACACAACCATTCTGCAATTATGATAGCAACAGAGGCTCTAGTCAGCCTTGCTACACAACAACCTTTTTTATGTTATATTTTTTTCAGGTTTTCATGTTAAAAATATATCAATGTTGTAAAATTTTTATCTAAATTTTTCCATGAGTTTTTATGTTCAGAATTTTGTTTTGTCTGGTATCAGTCCCTTACGTTTTGTGTTTTAGCATAGCTCAGTGGGTGTTTTTTGTTCATTTTTCTTTTCTGTGCCATTATCTTTCATTTCACTCATAGTACCATGGGAATACATTTTCTTATAGTATTTTCAGTGGCTCATGTAATGGAAAACACAGTGTACTTCGTGTCCTTTTTGTCAAGCCAGTTGTTGTGTCTATCTACGTGTGGATACGGAGATAATATATATTTTAGTGTTTAATTATAGACTAAGCAATTTTTGTCTGATAGAAATCTAATCTATTCTATGAAGATGACCATTGTGTAACAGAAGAAAATAAGAGCACTGGACAAAGAATGCTAAACAATTAAACCTTGAATGCACAAATCTCATTACTGGATTCCTTTTGTGTCAGACCTGCTATACTCCACTCTGCTGTTGATGACTGGGGTTCCCAGTGACCCAGCTATCCCATAATTACGAAAAACAGGACATGCACAACAATAACTACAAAGGCCCAGAAAGGAAATTACAGCATCGTGACCGTTTGCCACATATACAAAGACATGCTCCAAGATGACAGATGTATGGCTCAAGAATGGCCGGTGCTGCCGTGGGATTCGGAGAAGCTCGTCCAGTGCCTGGGAAGACTGGTCTGTCTCACAGGCTCAGGTTCATGCTGGTCACAAGGGCTGGGATTCAGGTGCAGAGGAACAACTCAATCAGCAGTAGCAGCCGGAGAGCATGGTCTTCCAAGAGGGAGCCGCTCAGATGATCGATCCGTGGCTGCAGGGCACAGTGAACACCATGAACCCCGCACTCTCCTTCCAGGCACTGTGTGCTTGGATGTGTCAGACTTGAAACGACATCTGCAGGAAACGTAGCAGCCTACGTTATCCAGAGGAGGAGACTAGACAGCCCAAAAGCCCTCCTGCTCTTACAGTGTATGACAATTTGCTCTTTGATTTTTTTCATGTTAGGCTTCGAGACACATCAAAGCAAGTAAGAAGCAATGAAACTATGCTTGGGAGAGCGCTGATGCTGACATGTTTTGCAACGGCAATTCCTTGTAAACTAATGAAGGCCCCACTTGGCACCTCAGGGTATGTGGCAGGAGGCATGCTGCGTACACTCACACAGCTGGATCTAATGACACCAAGCCCCTGACTTGGGTGTCTACTTACCCCACAACAGCAAGCAAGCAGCAGATGGGTTCCCAGGGCAGAGGGACTTCTTGCCTGTAGCCCACTTTGCTGGTTTGCTCATCAAAGAGGCAGAGAGCATGTACCCACCAACATCACCTGGGAGGGAGAAACTGATCCTGGAGGGAAGCCCTGACTTCCCACAGCCTGAGGTACAGCTAGTGTGGCTGTGCCTGTCTGGGTGGATGCAGGTGTCAAAAGAGCTCCAGCTCTTTCCAGCCTGGCTGGAAGATGCCTTCACCCATGATGAAGGTGTGTGTGCAGCATCACTGAAGGAGCAGAAATGGATCCCACCAAGCATCAGGGAGTCTGTGCCTCTGGGGCACTTGGGCTGCAAAGTCCTTGTAGATCAACAAATGTGAACATCTGTGGCCTCTGTGTTTGATTTGATTCCTGCGTGTTCATGTTGCCCAACGCCTCTGTAGCAGATATGGTGTGATGTTGACATGAGACTCCTTCCTGCAAGCGCAGAAAGGAAAGATGAAAACAGCTCAGGTTCCCTGCCCTGGGTACAGCCACTGCTGGAGATGCTGCTGATGGCAAGCCCCGATGTAGCTCCTGGCACTCCGAGGGTGCACACAGCAAGAGACACCACCGGTGTTTGCTGGCAGGTAGCGAAAGCTCGGGTGCTGCAAGAAGGGCTGACAGATGATGGTGCAGCTGGTGCAGGTGGGACTTCCCTGTGTTTCCTTGATGACAGCGCCTTGTCCTCCCAGTGGTGCAGGGCTCTGCCTTGCCCCTCATGGGCTGCTGTTTGAACAATACAATGATACCGTCAAGAAAAAGATACGTGCAGAAAGCCTTAAGCCAGCTGATCTTGGATGCTTTTTAACAATATCCATAAAAGTTTCCAGATGTTGATCCGTGTTTCTTCACCTTTGCTTTACCATTGCGAGGGGCTCCATCCCTCTCTCTTCCTGCTCTGCTCTGAGGAGGCAGGATTATCCTCTGACCTGGGGTGGATGTGAAATGCCGACCTTGCTAAGCGAGATCTTAACCACTCATTTTCCAGGGCTACTTCATTCCTAGTGGGCTCATAGCTTTTTGTGAACTTAACTTCACAGCTGAATGTGGCTTAATGTCTTCAGTGGCATACATTCTTCAGTTGTTTTGTTGTTTGGTTTTTTTTAAATACATATTTGAAATATAAATCTGAGGAGGCAGAGAGGCTGTATATAGATTTTTGGCATTTTTCTTTCCTTTGCATAGGAGGAAGATGTTTTTTCCCCAGATCTGGTATATGCTAAATGGTTTCTGTTAGATCGCTTGTGGACTTTGATTACACAGTAAAAATATAAATTCCAAGCTGTAGTAATAGCCATCGGTCTGGTGACAAAAGTCTGCTTGGGTGGGGGACGTGGGGAGGAATGGAATGCATGTTAATGCAGCAGAGGAGGGGGTGGGGGAGCTGTGTGCTGGTGGAAAAACTTGAAAGGGGAATGAAAAGGAGTGTAAAATTGCAGTCAGCCATCTAGACTTCCTCTTGCTATTTTTGTGAAGACGTTCCTTGTCCAAATGAGGAATGAGAAATTACAATGGTCTGGGTGGCAGCTGGTGGAGGTATAGGAAGCATTGCTGGCCTTGAAGGGGGTGGGAGGATATCAGAGGAAGGACCAGAAGACATTGTGGATGGAACTAACAGATGTGGTGTGGGATTTGCTGCTGCACGCACAGGGTCCCTCACTCATGGGGAACAAACGTTCCTGCTATAAGGTTGTTGGCTGGTGAGAGAAGAAAGTCCTGAGACCCTCCGCTGCGCATGAAGTAGCTGTAAATATAATGGACCCAAGAAAAAAATGCAACCGCATGTGGCGTCATTAAAGTTAGGGAAATATCTTGTACATGCCTAGGGTGCAATACTGAAGAGATCCCATCTGGAAATGCATATTTAGGTCTGGTCTCCTGTGTTTAGTGAAGGTGCCCCGATGGGAGTGGGTCAGAAAGAGTCCTCGGACTGCCACGGCAATGGTTGCCTGCCCTAGGGGACAGGCTTCCAGCTTCTTGCCTTCGCCGGCAGAGAAAGCGACATTGCCACTCTCTGTAAATAGCTTGGGAAGCAGAGTGGTTTAATGCAAGAGAAAAAAGAGACAGTTACAGCTAAGAGAAAATACCAACTTAAAACTAAATTCATAATAACTATCCCCCCCAAAAACTGAATGAGGAATTAGCAGCAACGTCTTTTGACTGTTGGATTGAGGTGTTTTAACACCTACTTATACCGTTGGGGACATAAACCTGTTTTTACATTTTGTTTAATCTGTTTATGAAAAAATAATTTTTGATGCATTTGCCTGAGGCAGCAGGGTCTGTCCTCCACGTCCCTTCCAGCCTTGTTTTCCTTGGGAGCTGGGTTCATAGGAGACTTTAGTTTAAGTAATGCTTAGAGCAGACCTGGCATGGGGACCGCTTCTTTAAAGGTGGAAGCCAGAACCTTAAAAGCTGTTCCTTGAAACAGTGGAACACGTGTTCGTCTCATACTGTAAGAGACAATCCCTTACTCAATGCCAGACTGTCAATCGTCAATCATATTTGCTAAGAGTCTGCCAAGAACTGTTTTATCAAAGAAGAAAAAGTGTATTTTTGTCAACATTTGCACCAAAAAAGCCTCCAAAACTCACAGTGTTGTGCAACTATGAGTTGATGTGCAGCTTCCCTGTGGCACTGCCAGACTCCCAGCTGCAGCAGGCTGGGTACCACAGGAAACTTCATGGTAACATATTTCATCTGAAGCTCTATCTAGAGAGATGACAGTTACTGGTTTGGATGTGGCATCCCTTGTCATGGTGAACCCCTCATTTGGGACAGTGAGAGAAGGTTACTGTGGGGGTGGCAAAGGGACAAGACTGAGCCTGCACAGCAGAAAGTGGTGTACATTGCCTGGTTAGGGAAAGCTCATGTGTGCAAGCACGCAGCCATGATTTGGAAGAGAGAGGAATTATTTGGGAATCCTCTGTGAAAAGCCCACCTGCGACTCAGCCAGGCTCAGAGGCCAAGACAGGCGATACCTCCAAAGCATTCTTCCCAAAGTGCAGGAGTTTTCCCTTTGTGTACTTCAACTCTCCAGGGACACAGATCCAGATCCGTCTCAGACCCTGAGTACAGTGACCTGGCAACATGAGCCCCCTTGAATATTTATAAGAGAAATGGACTGATGTCTCAATCTAGTCGTCTTGTCCGTGTTGTTAAAACTCTGCCAGAACATTCAAAGACTTGGTGACAGTCTCAGGAAAGGCATCAATGTGCTGAAAGACCCCCTGCATTTTCCTAAACAGTAAAGTATCTCCTCTTACCAGCACAAAATATTTTGAAAAATTTTGAAGAAGAATGTTTTTCTGTAGCACTTGTGTGGTCACCTTCTCAATGGGCATGTATGGTATTTAAACAAAATACCAGCCAGCACATTCAGTCCTGCTAGAAACAGTGATTTCTCCTGAAAATTTAGAAATTACTTGCCCTTAGGCTGTTGTAAATGGTTATAAGCTTTGTCTTATTGCACTCATTCCTCTGGAAGAGAGGAGTAGAAGCTGTGGTGTGATGTTTCATATTACACATGAAAGAGAAATCTTTCTCATTGAGTGCATGGGGGTATGCCCAGTGTCCCCAGCGCTGGAAAATAAAGCAGGGTTAAGAGTTGAACCGAACCTCAAAAGCTTCAGAATTACTCCAGAAAATGTTCAAGTTGTTAAGGAAAGAGCAGAGCTTCTCTGGGATTTCCAAGCCCATCTCTCCTGCTGCCTAGGGAGGACGCTGGGAGCTCTCTCCTCCCCGCCGACCCTGCAGGCACCCACCAGCCTTTGGCTGCTGCTGCCTGGAGCCTGGAGGAGGGCACAAGACGCTATCTCACACGTGAGGCCTTGCAGGTCAGGTATCTTCCTTGGAAAGGCACCATCTCCAGTGTGCTTGGGCTCTGATTTGGGGGAGAAAACACATTCTTCTATGAAAAAGCTTTATTAGTTAATTCAGGGAGGTCCTATGACCTTTGTTACAAAAGTGGTCAGGTCAGATGATCACAGCTGACAATGTCTGCCCTTACACAACGTATTTAGTTTATATAAACTAAATATATATATATGTGGTGGGATTTAGCTCATTTAATATAAAGAATTACAGGTTACACCACAGATAAGTACCTGGCAGCGTGGACTTGCAGGGTCCTCAAGGAGGGACACCCTGTTAGAGATGTGGCCACTCGGGCAGCTCAGCTCTGCTAAACCCGAACCAAAACACTGCTCCCTCTTGTTCCTCCGTGAATAAAGAGCTGTCAATCCTTAATGACCCTCCACTGCCAACTCAGTGTCATTGCTCACCAGAATTGTCGTCCACGAGAAGATAATGACAGAAAGGGGGCAGCAAGCCTCGTAGCTAATGTTGGGTTTTCACACCAATGTAAATGCACAAAATCAAATGGAATTAGTATATAGAGAGAGTCCTCAATTAAGTACAGGCAAATTCTCATTTTCCTCAATCAATTCTCAGATCCCATGTTCAGCATTGAAACTGTTACTTTTTGGTGCCACACAGGAGTGTGTTTGGGCAAAGCACTCTGGAATTGCAGAGAAAATTATAACCTTCCCACACAGTTTTTTCTAACCACCATGTAGAATATGTTAGAAATATATGGCGTTACTGCAGAATTTCGTAAGATTTTTAAAATACATTGAAAGGAGATTATTCTTTATGAAAACTATTGGGTTTTGGAATAATTTATTTGTATTCCTACTGACTCAGACTTGTAACTTACATGTAAATTTTGGGTTTAGAAGCAGGTATTAGACCTTTCAGAGGCCCATAGCCGAGGTCTGCTGTAACCCTGCTGAACTAAACACAGAGGTCCCGACTTACCCTAGACTGAGCTCCATTTGCCCACTTCTGGGTAACTGTGGTGGAAAATAAGGGGTATTTTTCACAGCCTAAAAATGGGACAGGATTAAATTTAATGTAATAAGACCTTGCATTGTATAGCTAATACATGCGCAGTCATCCATTAATGAGCACAAGTAAGTTGTGAAGAAAATAATATTCCCATTTTATAGATGAAGAAACTTAAGAAACGGAGTTCTGAATAACATTTAGAAAAGGAAGAGGTACCTAGTTCTTCTTTAACAGATTATTCTTCAAAATGAACGGGAGTGCCTGGGCCTTGGACCGCCTATTAGGAGAGAGGGGCCCGGAGCAAGACACCTTGGAAATTTACACAAAATTAGAAAGTGCAAACAGTGTCACTCAAGTACATCTCTATTTGATGTGGTTTAGAAAAGCTTTATTTGTCTTCAAAGGACTAATAGTTTGCTCCCTCATTTCTCACTAATGAGCCCTTCAGAAATGTAAAACATTTCCATTGGGAAGCTACTTCGGGAAATCTCTCTTCTTCCCAAGGCAACTGTTCACACCAAAGGAGGCAGAAACCATCTAGGGCACCGCGGGCACAGGTTTGGCTACTGGTGACTCCACCATGGACATACCCTAAAATAGTGTTTGACCACGCATCATTGCAGCGATTTTAAGCATCATTAAGCATCTTAAGCAAGATTTAAGTATCAAACTCCCCTGCTGTGGCAGTGGGACGGGGGGAAACATTTGAGCCAGGCAGGGCTCCCGTCTTGCCCTTGGCATGTGGCGCTACCTGCAATGTGCCACAGCTCCTTTCCCATGCATGTGTGGTTGGCGGACATCACTGGGCTCCTGCGTGGAGACCTTTGGTCCCTCCCTGCACCTCCCTGAGCCTCCAGCCAGCCACTGGCCAGTAAGCTGCGGCTTACCATATACATATGTATTCTCAAAATATACTTGTTTTTCTACAGACTACTAATAGGTCATTGAACAGCTCCCTTGCCTCCAGAAATGGCAAACTGGGGTAATTTCTGGAACCCACCTCCCCTCCCCATTTTTCCCTGTTTTTTTACCCTTTGGTGTTCTTCTGTTCCAAAGCAGGTATTTCCACCCAGGGTGTCACCACTCGCTTGCATGCAGTGTTTCCCCTGTGTTTCGTCTTATCTGGCAATACATCAAGCTGCACACTACAGAATGCTGTGACACAGAAGGGAGGAGGAGTCTCAAAATTTATCTTGGTGAGTTGATGCAGACTCCCCCTCTTGTCCCTGCACTTGCTCAGGGGCTGGAGACCAAACCCAAAGAACACCTGTAGAAAAGAATCATGTAAAAATAAAACTGAAAAACTGTAAGGAAAAGTGTACGTATAAAAAGCTCAGCATAAGAAGCTCAGCTACTAACATGATAGTGGGAAGAAATGTAATATCGGCAAACTACCAAAGCAAGCTGAGGTTTGGGACTGTGTGGTTGTGTTACTTCTCTCTGGGCTCTTGTCTGGCCTTCAAACGTTGTTCACTATGTTCACAGCACAAGGAATAACCAGACCAGGCAAACTCAGTAAACACGCACAGTAGCTCAGTGTAGTGACTGGTGTTACGTCACTTTAGCCCATGACTATATACACAATTGGTAGGGGAGAGATAAGGGCCGACTTTTCTAAGCTCTGATGTATACACACATATGTGGATGTGTGATGGAGTAAGGAGGCGTGTAACTGGGCACACAGTCTCCAGATGTGTGACAAAGTCCTGCTGCCTCCATGCCTGCTGTCTACATCTCCCCCTTCCATGGAGCTACATGTGCCAACTTTGCCTTCTGCCTATTCCTAAGAAGTACTATGAGAGTTCACTGGTTAAAACCTGGAAAATGCAAAAACATTAATGAGAGGAACTGAAATGGTCCATTTTGAGTATTTCAGCTTCCCCAGCATCACAGAGTGGAGGGATGCCCATGCTGAAATGCTCCTCAGGTCAGCTCCTCACCTAAACAGGCCCTGTGACAGCCACGGTGTGAGGGCTGTGTGATATTTCCACTTTTGTTCTGAAGGCCTGGAGATCAGTACATGAGATCTTGCTGCCTGGTGAAGCTAATGAGCCTTGATTAACTTAAACTGTACAGCAGCTGCAGAAAAGCAGGTTTGGCTTGTTTTAGTATCCAGATGTGGTTCCATCACCTACCTGAACAAAAGTGCGGGCCTTGAGAGACTGCCTGCTTCTTGCTTTAGCCCTTTTTGGAGCATTCCAGATTCTGCTTTCATCCTCCCATGCCCATGAAAATCAAACTTTAAACACATCAAAGCAGGCACTAACAAATGAAAAGGGAGAGCATGCACTTTCATATGCAATTACATGCCTCGTACATGAGGTGTTTGCTCCTCAATACAATTTTAAAACCATGGAAGCTCGCCAAATCCCAGTGTATACTGAAATGTTTTCTGGAACTGGAGAGGAAATTAGAATTTTTTGATTAGACATCAGTGCAGATACATAAGACTCAGGAAAGGTGTAATTTATTTGTCTGTATAAATTTTTCTAGTATTATAATTATAGCTGTTCTGATAACATAAATTCATAGGCACATAGTATTGGGAGGTACTTGCTGTGCAGTCACGTCCAGTTCTCTCCTTTTGAAGGCAACTGTGTCGTATAATGCCTGCTGCAAACTGCCCAAGTAGTATCCTAAAGACAGCCTAGTGCTCTGATTTCATTTTTCTTCTTTTCCCTGTGTTGTTTGAAAGATATAGACTGTGACTCACAGTTTGATCATGAGTGCTTCATAGAAAATGAAATAGGGCTAGTTTTGTTAAGCACTTAATTCTTGCAGCTAATTTGAGAAGACCTACTAATGAAATGATGCAATGAAAAGCTTCCTGGACAATCATTGTTCTTCCTATGAGCAGAGCAGTCTGAGGATCTACTACTCAGAAATACAGACCCCCCCAAAAGTGTGGTGCTTATGCACAGGTCCTAAAACATGGAGCCTCTCTAACTGAGAGCACTATAAAGACACTGTACAAGATACGAGATTTGCTAAAAGTTGCAAATATTGCATTGTGTTTATGACGTGGTATGTTCTGTGTAATCCTCAGAGCTTATGCTGCTTTATAGGAAAGGTTAGCTGCTTTACTATCAAAACAAATGGTGCAAATGCATTTTTCCGATATACATTGGGCTCTGCTAATATGACATTAAAAAATCCTTTAGATAGTGTTTGCAGTAGTTAATGCTTTTCACCTGTGTAGATATAATTTCTATCCTAATTATTATTTAAGTTTTTCACCACACACTATTCACTATTCGCTATTCATGTTTGTAAGGGCTAACCTGAGTTCTTGAGGTTTCCTTCATCAACAGAGAGAAATGGGTTTCTCCAGACATTGTTCAGAGTAGTGCAGTTGTCCTCCCTGTTGGTGTAAACCCCCACGGGAACCTTTACGTGTTCAAACACAGTCATGCTGGCTTTCTGGCTGCCCACCAGCAGTGGTGACCATGATCAACGTGCTTCCTCCTGGAGGGCTGCATGCTCTGGTGTTTGGTGTGATGGAGAGACCCAGACTGATCCCAGGAGGCAGAAATTTTCTCGCTACCTACAGAGCTGCAGGACCAAGCCCCATGTCTTACTGTGGATTTCCTCTGTTATACATACCCTTTCATTAAATAAGAATATGAGAGAGGTTAAATCCTTGTCCACTGAGAAGCACACAGTAGCACCATATTTTTTAAAGGAAGCACCCTCATTAAGCATGCAAACTTAGACAAAAATACATAAAAGAGCGAGGGAAATTTCAAAAATGTCACATCTGCAAAGAACCCTGAGCACTGAAGCACACCCACTCCTGTAAGTTGCAGCCCAACACCCTCCAGGGCTTTTGGGGCTCCGTAAAGTGCAGCCAAATCCTCATTTGATCTCATTTCTGTTGCCCACGCTGTATTAACCTGTATTTGGCCATATTGCAGACAAACCAGGGTTTTGCTTGGAATGCGTGGAGGGGAGCTGAGGCTGGCCTGAAAAGAGAGCTAGGTAGCCCAACAAGCCAACATACAGCTCATGGTCCACACAGCAGAATTGGCCTCTTACTTTTGGGTTTGTACTGGAAGTGGAAGGTAATAAATCTGGTTTTGTGGGTCAGTCAACATGCTAAGTAAGTAGTAGCTGGGAAATGAGAGGCAGAGGTAAAAAAAAGCCCTTTCTGATTGCTGAATTTTGTACATCTGTCTCCATCCGTGAAAAAATAAAAAGATAGATGTTCACATCCAACTCCAGGGGCTTATTAATTAGGGGATAGAGGAAGGGAAATATGTGAAAGTTTGGTATCTTAATGCTTGAAGGTGCCAAAATTTCTCCTGAGTCTTTAGTGACTACTACTCAGCTCTTTATCTTTTGGAAGTTCAGTAATATATCTTATTAAATTTGAGATCGGATGTGTATTGCAGCGCAGAAGCAGCTGGTAATTTTGAAGGAATATTTGTGTTATGCTGTGTTCTGTGGAGACTTAATATAAAGAAATGTATTCAGGAACTCAGTTCGCTATATTGGCAATGGGAATTGGGAGTGTCACTGAAAGGAGCTGCCTCTCATTCATTTCTCAGGTTTAATTTTATTAACAGATGCAAATGATTTGTTAAACAAATATAAAACAAAAGGAAAAGGAGAATGAACTCTGTGCCATCACTGGGCTCTTCAGTCTAAACATCCCACTAAAAATAACCAAAAAACCCTGGGTACCAGGTGTATTTTATCTTGGGTTTACACTGTACTCTTAATGAAAGGCCTTGGAAAGAAACAGCTAAAGAAACCACCTTAAAGCTTCAGCATTTTCATGTCAGTCACACATTTCCTTGAAGGCCAGGTCCCTGTTTAAGGTCTAATGTGTTTGGAGAGCAAAAGGAGCCGTTGTGTTATTAGGCAGAATCCCTTTTATACACAGGGAATTGGATCAATTTGACCCTGATTGTCTCTCTCCACTTTATTGTCCCACTACTTCAAACAGCTGGCCCTTGGCATTATCTTAAGGAAGGGGCTGATTGAACTGTAGGTCTGGCACTTGTCAGTTGTGGATAATGTTGGCTTCAGTCAGTCATGTTCACACATAAATGAGCCATGACAGAGATAGACTGGTGAATAGAAAAAGCAGTTTTACTGTGGATAACCTTCTTGTGTAAATGCAACAAATAATAAAGTCTGCTCCTCAGGAAAACAGCCTGAAATACGTAACAGAGAGATACATTATCTCTTTTGCTGGCAGGAATTGTCCGTTTCAAAATGGGCACCTTGTGGGGAGAAACAACAAAAGGACCATAATTAAAAACGCTGCTTCTGTTCTGTAATGTGAGACAACAAATGAGGCTCCTGCTCGTGAAGAGAAGACGTTGCTGCATACAGAGAATTGCAGTGGCATCATTGTGACATCAGTTCTTCCTTAGAGAAAGGTGACGCAGGTCTTGAGGAAAACGGCAGAAATAGAAATCCCCTCCTTTTTCTCTCTTCGGGTTTTTCTTTCTTTCTTTCTGCTCCTGAAATCAGGAGTCTCAAAAAACCCTTCCATTCAAGCCAGAGAGCGAAAAGCACAATTCAAGTGCAGAGCCCCGTAACTGGAAAAAAATAAAACTAATATAAGGTCATTTCTATCCATGTGATGTCACTGCAACTCTGCTGTGTACAGTGTGGAAAGAAATTAAAGAGAGAAAGGAAGGAAGGGTGGAAGGAAGAAAGGGGTTTTTGCTAAAGCAAATACAACTCCGACACGCTTCCAAAGCAATTTGCATAAATATATCTCCCATGATTTTTTTATTTACGGCCCCTAAGTTTCTAATTAAATAGTAATTAATACTATCACCACAATTGTCTCCCATCCTCAGCTCTTCATAACTTTGTCACTTTGATTAATGCATAGTCATTTATTAACTTATTTAACAAGCTGAGGTGCCTCATGACAAACCAGATTAAATTATCCTCATAACAGTCTCATTACTGCAAAAAAAGGAGTTTTAAACTTAATAAAAATTATCCTCAATAATGTTAAAGCTTTTCCATTGCAACCTTAGAAGATGAATATAGGCGTTTTGTTTGATTTATAATATATGGAGTTGTATAAAGCATCCATTAATAAAATTTATATGTTCATTTAAGCTTGATCATTGTAGTGCTTCTGTAGCCCTGGGTGCTTATTATTTAACTTTTGCTGTATTTATGAAGATAATTAATGTTCTGACCAGACTGGGACTGAAATGCCCACTAGAATGAGATAATTAGGGGCATAAATAACGCTTAGGCCCTGTGTTTTGCTTTTTTAATTAATTGTTTTGTTTTGCAGCTCAACCTGATAAAGAGGAAAACAGAGTTTACCTGGGGATTACGATGACTTTGCATGAAGCGACTCGACACCACCAGAGCTGGCTGGGACGTTGTGCCGGGGGCTCTACCTGGCGGAGAGGGGTGCAGCACCCTGGGACGCCGCTGTCCCCAGGGGTCCCACAGGGAGCCCCAATCCCACCCTCTTCCCTCCTGTCCCTGCCGAGCAGGGAGCGGAGACGAGAAACGTCGCATCCCACAAGAAAACCTCCCTGCCACGGGGGGCAAGGAGGGTGGAAGTGCCAAGTGTGTGGGTAATGAGGATGTTGCTAATGAAGTGGCGCTGAAAGCTGCAGCCCGCTGTCAGTCTGGGAGGCACGGGGAGCTGTCGCCAGCCATGGAAGCCCCTCTGACGGGCAGGCTGAGGGGCTCCCAGAGGACACGGGGGATTTTTGAGCTCCAGCCCTTCTGCTGTTTGACTTCCACAGGCTGGAAGGGTTGAAACAGGCCAGCACGCAGCAGTTCACCACATTTGCTCCTAGAGCTTCCCTCTTCCCCTGGGATATTTCGTAATGTTGTATTTATTATTTATTCCATTTTCTTTAATAAGGACCTCCGTGTTGTTCTACCCACGTGCACCTTAAACAAGGCATAGAAATCATATAAAAACAACAGGAAAGTAGTCATTTGATTGGGAAAGCAAAGCCACCCCTCCTTAGTGCCCAGTTTCCCTTTCTTCCTGTGCATTCCCCAACAGGGAGCAGAGACGATGGGAGCCGTCTCAGGCAGTAGCGAGCACATCAGGACAAAGGGGTAGGTATGCTCCTGAGCTGAGGAGATGTGGAGGAGACGCTCACTGTTCATTGTTGTGCCTGAGAAATAAATTGAGTGATACTTCAGGGAGCAAAAAAAGCACCATGGGCTGATAATCTGAAGATTGTCACGAGTTCTCAGTGACTACATGCAAAGAGCAGTTGCACACCTAAATAGCTTTTGAGATTGGATATTAAACACCAATTTTACCATCTACAAGGTTAGTCCCTGTTCAGGTAAATAAAGGTCACCTTTCAGCGTTTTTTTGTCCCCAGTGACCTGGGTTTCACCATGTAACATGACCCAGTAAACCTAATTAGTATGATGTTCTTTTCACCAACTTCTGATGAATATTTGCAGCAAAATGACACTTTCTAGCTGCAGACCCTTAGGACATAAAAAGCAAAAGTAAGTGGCAGATTAAAATTAAAAGCCAATGACAGCGATCTGTGTAGAAACTACTCAAAAGTCTGTACCACTGTTGCATATCTTCTGAGGTAAGTCAGTTTTATCATATTCTCATTTAGGTCCTCCTGTTTCTTTTTCTCTTGCTTCTTCTTCCTGTCCCCTACTGGCTTTTTATTTTGTGAAAACTGAAGGTGGGCTAGGGCAAGTTGCTGTGCAGGTAGAGGTCAAGCTTGACAGGACACAGGTCCCAAAGTCCTTTGCCTGGGTTCCTTTAAGAGTTCAGTAATCATTACAGAGTCTGGGCTAAGCCTAGGTTAAATAAGTACATCTTCATGATTCCTGCTATTAAATAAACCAAAGCACATGCTTCCTCAGAGAAGAAAGAAGCACAGAAAAACATAGCAGTGAGGAAGAATCAGGCAACGCTTTGCAGGATCGTCATGCCATAATGAATGTCTGCCAAGGTCCCCGGCTGCATGAGAGGGCACGTCGGCGGCTTTGCAAATCAGACAGTGGGCTCAGCTTCTCCTTCTGCATGTGAGAGTGGGAGATTTACATCCTGTTACCTCTCCATCCCGCTCTCGGGGACTCTGCAGAGACCTTTCGCATTGCAATTGGTCCCTCTATGAAGTTTGTGGGTTGCCAGGACAGCAAGGGTAGCTTGAAGGACCTTCACCAATCTGGAGTCCCTTTCAAAACCTTGAACTTCAGAGACAAAAACATGGCTATGTAAGAGTTCAAAGTTTTTGAGCCTGTGTTGACTTAGATAGCCTGAGGTGGGGGATTGCTACAAGTAATAAGAAAGTTATGCTAGATCCAAAAGAAAAGAGAAGACAGAAAAAAGGACAAAATGGGTCGGAGCCAGTTAAGATGTATAAAGTCATGAAATCAGTTCCTAAGAGTGTAAATGTCATTAGATATGCTCCTAGGAAAAGTGGAGGACTAAAACTAATGAAATCTGGTTTTAATATCTGATATGTACAGTATGAAAAGCTACTTATAGGTTGATCTTAAAAATAACAATTAAAAATAGTACAACTTAGATGCTGATTTTTCAGTTCCTAGCTCTCCTGTTCCATCTGGACAGAAGACTGACTGGAAGCTGGAAAAGTAAAACATTGCTATTAATGAAAAAATCAGTCCCTGAAAGACACTAATAGACATTATAGAGGATACTCAATAGAAGAGGATCTAATAATGAGAAAGTCCCAACAATCTTTTTCAAATTAAACCTCAAGATTAGACCTCTATGTAACCGTCCTCAGGTTAGAGCAATAAACAGGCTTATTATTTTACTTGCAGATCTTTATGGCTTCTTTCCTCTTGTACAATACCTTTGTTATACCAGTCTCAGATCTCTCTTGAATAGCAGTTGTCAAAGTTGCATAATTTTGCTGAATTGTAGTGTGGTTGATCTTTCTGTATAATAGCTCCATCTCGAAATATTTGCTTTCTTGCACCCATTATTCTTATGAGAAGACTGTTTAACCACCTTTCTCCCCTGGGGAAGCCTCCGTCCTATTTCCATCTTACATCTATTCCTATTAATCTTATATACATATGTTCTTGCCCCAGCATTGTCCCTTTGCTTAAATAACATTTCCCTATCCCCCTGTTTGCAAACATAGGTGACAATCTCCCTTAGCCTTAGTCATTTGCTCTGCTAAAGACATTAACCTACTTTCTGCCACATTTCACAAAAGTACGCGCCTTGCTGGTGGTTCAGATTCAACCCCTGCTTTTCTGATACCAAAGGACCTTTCTTTTTCTCTGGTGTTTTTTTCCCAGTCAACATGACCTTATGTTTTCTGGCCTAAGTTCCTGTCATTGATGTCTCAGCAGATTACCTTAATTCTGACTATAAATTTAATCATAATTGTACTGCTTTCATCCCCAAGATGATCCAGTGCTTCTGAGACAACGTTGTGATCCTCATCTGTGTTGATGATGCCTCCCATCTTAGTGATACTAGTGGATTTAATTAACACAATACTGAATTCTGTGTCATGTGTGTCCATGTGTGTGCGTGGCTGTGAGTGTGTATATATGCTTGCTTTCTCTATACATAGAGAAAAATAAGACTGGCTTTATTTTTTTTTTTTAATACAAGAATTTCCATTATACAAATTCAGAATAGAATCTTTCAGTGGGGTTCATAAATTAGATAACTTTGTCCTATGGAATTTCGTACTGACTTCCCTACTCTCTTTTAAAAATATAACTTTAGAGAAAAGAAAATGACCGGAGCAATTTCTTTTATATTTATAAATGTAAGTCATTATTTGTAAGAACTAAATTTGCCTAGACCAAATTGTCTGGACCAATTTAACTAAAGGTGAGTTTGCATCATTAAATGAGATATTGTATCCTTAATAATTTTCTCATATTTTATTGGTAAGATTAACCTGTGAAATTTCACAGGGTGAGGAAATGTACCGCGTCTAACTGGTGAAAGAATTGCATTCCTACCAGCAATACTGGTGCATGGTTTCCTTGGAGAGCAGGGAACTGTTGTCACTTCTCTCTTAATTGACGGATATGATGTAAAGTTAAATTTCAAGGTGGAGAGGCAGCCAAGAGGTTGCTCAGACTCCCTTGATACATGAAATGTCTTTGACACCACTGCATAGGTTCTTCTGTACTTTTTATACAGTAGAGTTGATAAATGCATTAAATGCTTAAAATATTTATTGGTTCTGGGACAGGATAAAACACAACAAGAAATGAGATCTTTCCCCACAATGCTACGACATATGAAAATTGAAACTGTGTTTTTCCCCCACTCAGGACCATTATGCAAATGACAATTTTTTTCTTTGAAGAATTAAAGTACAGAAATGCTCTGGCAATTGAAAGTTGCAGATTTGCAGAATCAGTTACTATTTACTCTGTTTTTAAATAAGTCATCGTGCGAATTGAGGAAACAATATTGCTAGCCATTATCTCTTTAGTACCTTCCAATTTCATGTCAGCTGCTAGGTAAGGTTTAACAAGATATGTTGATTTAACTACATCAAACTAGATGACAAGACACTTCCCTGTCAGGAGGGGAATGAAAGTTTTGTGTATGTGGAAAGGGGGTGGTGCAGTTGTTCTTGCTGCATGCTGTGTGCACTGACACGATGTTTAATTATTTAAGTGAATCGAGGGAAGGCGCTGAACGTATAGGTGGAGATACCTCTGTTAGCAGCGGAGTAGGCACAAGGCAAACTCTGCAAGCACAGCTCCAGCACACTTGCCTCAGCAGTGATCTGGGACACTTCTGGCCACTGGTGGTTCAATCGCCACGTTTGCTTAACCCTCCACCTCTGCCAACGTGTCACCGAAGGTGGGACAGTTGATGTTCCTCATCACGGAGTGCACACAGATCATTGTGTTTGTTGTCACTGTGTGCAGGCATCACTTCCAACCCCAGATGTGCTTCAGCTGTGACAGAGATGTTACCCATTTCCTGAGACACCATGGTCCCCATCCTGGGCTGGAAGGGGCACAGAGCCTGGTGCCAGGGCTGTACATCAGAGCTGCAGCACCGCAACGGGGGAGCCAGGCTGGCTGACAGGAACTGAACACGTTAGAGGGCCAGGTCAGGATGCCCTGGGCTTTAAACAGGAAAGCATCAGAGGACGGTTATCAATTGCTGTAAAGTTTCCATCCATACCAAACTGTAATTTAGTTGGAGCAGTTCCATTTTTCCAGTGCAGAAAATTGTAGGTTTTGTGTGTGTGTATGCATGGATGTGTAAACACAATCACAAAGGATCGTCAGGGACTCTGGGAAGGTAAAAATCAGAAAAAACATTACTGACACTCAATCAGCCTTTGTAATATGCTCTGTAACTCCACTATGAAATTAATTCTAACTGGAAAATGGAAATTACTTGTATAAGCATGTTGTACTCTTGTGGGTTAGGAGTTGTCATCTGCCGAATGCGGGTGCATCGGGTCACGAGGATCTCACAGAACAGGCATATGGCAGGGCCTTGCTCTGCGCTCCGCTTCTCTGTCTTCTTCATGAGGGAAGACAGGAGGATGTGCAGCACACCCTAGGACCCCGAATTTAGTCCTGTGGCATCACAAACATACCTCATACCACCCCTTTCATGACTTTACCCTGATCCGTCCTAAAGCCTGTTAGATCTCTTGCTCCCAGTATTTCTACTGGAAGTTTGTTGTAGAAGGTCACTTCTTAGACCGCTAGAAACCTCCTTCTGATTTTCAACCTGTGGGTATTTATGGCTATGTGATGTCCTTTGCTCTCCTTCTAACACATCATTTAGCTTAAATATCATCTTTTCTTTCCTGGTACTTCTAAGGGGCAGCCCTAGTCCATTTTGGCCTTTATTTACTGAACTAGACAAGTTCCACTCCCCAAAGGGTCTCCTGTCCCCTGGCACTGACAGTTGTCTTTCCTCATATCTTTTCCTGTTTTAACCTGTGTTCCTTGGAACAAAGCAGCCGGTAATGCGTGTGGATGTTGCTTACCCAAAGCCTCGTCTGGTGGCATTGCTGCTCCTTATACATCGTCGGTTTGTATTTGCATTTCTTGTGGGGCCACACAGTAGTTGCAGAAACATAGTAGTAGTAGGACAGTTGATACCTGTAATCCACAGAGACATCAGGGTATCTAAATCTTTCTCCTGTTATAACATTTCCAGCTGATGAACTCTCAGTTTTTAGCAGAAATTTCTATTATTACCCAGTTCCTGATCTTGCATTTGGATGGTTAAATTTAATCCTGTTTTGTAGTCTCAATCTCAGTTTCTTTCAGGTTTGTTCTTCTACAATACTGTGATTGACATTTATTCCACAGCCCTGCTTTCTATATCACGGTAAAAGAATGAATTAATATCTGCTCTGAAATGTATTGATAAGAGGCTGCATTGGTAAATCTCTGTGCCTGTAGCTTTCTTTCATAGAAATATGGTGTTTTGTCTCTCTTTTGGCTAGTTTAATAGATATCTTAAAATTTGTCTCACTCCCATTTTCACGATTCTAACTAATAATTTCTCATGTGGCACAATATTAAATAATAGGTAAATAATATGTTTTACTGAGATAAAGTTTAGATTTAATCAAGCTGCTGCTTAGAAAAATCTAATACTTTAGTAAAACAGATAATAAATTGCCCTGTTGTGATTCACCTTTCCAAAGTTCATGTTGCACTGTCTTTTGTCTAAAGCCTTTCATAATACTGAAGTGAGTTTAACAGTCTTACCGTTAAATTCCTTTTTCTTCTGTCCTCAAATACAGAGTCTACATATGCTGTTCTGCAGTCATGCAGCGTTACTTCAACTAGAAAAATTTATAAAAAAGCCCTTGCTCCTGGACCTGCAATTTCGCATGCCAGGTCTTTTACTGCTTTATGTGGCAACTGACTGCCCGCCCTCGCCCTCCCTTGGCTTGAATACATTAAGTTACTTAAGTTTTATTTCAATCCCAGCTGTGGTGAGGTCTGTTCCCAAATCTTCATTTCCATTAGCCATCCTGTTCTTTCCTCCCTGCTTAACATCTTCTTTCTATGGAAACCACATGAAACTAAATTTGAAGTCACACTTCCCTCTTTTCGCAAAGCAAGCTCACTATCCCACCCTTTTTTCCATGTTATTTATATGACCAATTCACTTTTCATAGTTTGCTCCTAAATTTCTTTGTAAGGTGTAGCTAAACCTGAATTTTTAGCTCCAAGAAGTGCTTTTCTGACTAGGTTTTTTCCCATTTTGTGTTTCTTTGCTTACTCCTAACAACTTTTTGAAAATGTCCTTCCAGAAAAGATTTTTTATCTTTTCTCAGTTCCAACAGTTTTTGCATCTTTTACTTAAGAGTACTCCTGGATTCCACATGTTCAATTACTTCAGCACTTCAGACCTTATCAACAACTTGTTTAGTTTATTTTGCAGGTTTTCTTTTTAAATAGACAATGTTCTAGACCTATTTTTGTTTAACTCTTTATTCTATTTAAACTAAATCTTCTCATGTTCAGTCAGTCCGAGTTTATCTTCTATGATCAATTGTTCTATACTTTTCTGAGTACCTGCCAAACCCATGTCTGACATAGTACCATCTCTACTAGGTTCTGTGGTCATTTGGCAAGACATTTGTCAGCTATCTTGTCCAAGAATAAGTAAACTGTGCCATTAGTTGTTGCAGTTGATACATCCCTGGTAGTGTTTATCTCCATAGCAATTTTATAGAGATATTAATCCATTTCTAAATCCACCCTGTAGCTGACAACAAGTACTATTCTAGCAGAAGTCTGGAATTTGATACTTCGATATAAATCAAAATTTTACAACATGCTCCGTTGTTTCTCAACATCCTCATCCAACACTACAAATTCAGGCCTTCCAGACAACAATGTCTCTCTGACAAGTGCTCATGCCCTCATTTGTTTATTTTCTTTCTCCATGCTATCCATCCATTGAGGAGTCCTGAACTATTGCCACAGGTTTTGTTTTGTTTTGTTTTTTAATTATTTTCTGAGCTTTCTATGTCAAAACTCAAAGAGGAAATTGTCCCTTTTGTGCCTTTCCTCCATTCCAAGTCTTTTAAAGCAGACGTGTATGTCCAGCCAAATTTCAGCTACCTTACAAAAGAGAAGATGAGCTATCCAACAGAGCATCCAATAGGCTCTTCTTGGAGCTGCTGTATAAATAAATAAATAAATAAACAACTAGCATAATAATTTCTCCTGATGTCACATCATAGATGTCATTGGCTGCTCAATAAGATAAGAACTGCTTAGCTTAATCTTACAGTCTTTTTCCTTGCTTAAATGTCACACAATGATGCCACTAATACAAAAAGAAATGTGGAAAGTGGTTCTAATTAGATAATATTAGGCACATTATAATATTTCTGTCTGAAATGCTCATGCGGATGCCAGCTCCAGTCCACCCCGAAACAAAGTGCCTTTCTGTGTTACGTGGCAGATTACATGAAATATATAGTCATCATTATACCATGCCACATTCAAAAAATATTGTCATCAAAATGGCAAATAAATTATAATTTTACTATTTTATTGTGCCAATTGTGCAAATAAAATATAACCTTTTCAGTTTTCTGGTGATCTCTTTGACTTTTGAAATCACATAATCTTGACATAAATAATGGTTCATTATCCTCTAACAAAGGCACCTAGGAAATTAATCTACAGCATTAAGACTCTGAAAGACAGGCTCTGGAAAATAGTACTGCAGAGGTCTAGGAAGTTACTACTGCAGTTGTCTTTTTGGCGTTCTCACTGGAAGTTAGCTTCTCAGTAGCAGAGTGGGTAGGAAAGAGTGTGTCCACCCACCTTGGCTGCTCCAGGGTATGACCCTGTGTTTGCCTAGCCTGCTGAAAGACCTGCATTAAATCACACGTTTCTTTCTGCCAGCCCTTCTATGCAAGGTGTGTTGCTCAGCTGGGAGTGACAGCAAACAGCCGATGAACTCATAACGTCATTAGATGTCACAGTTGTCAGCTGAGTGCCCGTATGAGATCCCCAGCACCCGCAGGTGCTAGGGGAGGACTTACATTTAAACTGTGGAAGTCTGGAAGCATTTACCAATTGCAGATCTGATAGATACATTTTCGATTTTAAGACAGCTGGTATTTTGTTTATTTATGTGAATGGTTTAATTTCAATTCTGATCTCATTAAGAAGAAAGCTCTTTCTGTGTATTATCAGTGCTGTCCTCATAAGGTTTATTTAATAAGGACAGAGGGCTGAGCAGACAAAGCTATTCTTTGCCCCACAGGACCTAAGAGGGAGAAACAGAAAACATACAGTGCCTTGGGAAAGACAGAGACAACTCTTAAATATGTCCCCCTGTATTTCTAGAAAATATCAGTATGGAAAAAAATGCCTGCATACCTGACAAATCTAAGACGACTACCTATTTTTTCATATAATGCATTTTCTAACATTCAGTCCTAAAAATTCACAGTCATCATCCTCTGAATACATCCTGCCTCACTTCTTTTTCTGTATCTATTCCTGTTCAAATTCTGTATTGAGGACAAATACTATTCATCACCAACCACATTCTTTCGGCACATATGCTGGTGCCAAAGAATGGTAGAGCAGCCTCTGTATAGCCTCTGACAGAGAATATTAATTCAGTAAGGGAACAGCTATTGCATCATTATTTCTGAATTGGTACCTTTCTTTCCTATCGGTCTTTGGGGTTGAAGCACTCATAAACTTCTCAACATGGGTGCATTTATCAGGCTATGCTAATTAATTTGCTGGCAGCTACCGGCTTATCATTATGTCGCAGGTACTGCATGCCCTGCCTAATATTCTAAGTTGTTGCTGAGAGCATCTCTGTATGTAATGCCTGTTCCTTAAAAAGAAATCCACAGCTGAGGCAATCTCCAAGAACACCCCTGGTACCAGAGTTGCACTGGACATTGGGAGTGCGTGAGAGCCTCCAGAAGGCGAAGGTGGAAGAGCGGCCTGCTCCGCTCCTCTCGGGCTGCGCTCCCAGCCCTTCTGCCACAGCCGCAGAGGTGACACACCTACTAGCTCCTTCTGCGAGATATGTACTCCTTGCATCTTCTCTAAGGAGAAACATTACTACCAATCCCTTAGGGCTTGTATACAGCACCACATAGAATCTGGTTTTAGTTGAAATGATGCAACTTCTGTGTATTTATTTTATTAAGAAAATCTTCAAACGTGTTCTATGTATTCAACTTGTACCTGTAAATTCATCAGTGCAAGATGGACCAAGATAAGCAATCAGTGTCTACATATTCATGAGCGACAAATGGTGTAACTTTATATCAGCAAAATTAAGCTAATGCAGCTTTATGCAGCATAAAATACCTTTAGTCACAATAGCACAACTTCGTATAGGGATGAGATCAGATAAAGAACCGGTAAATTAAGTGTATTTGGGTTTCCAAAAAGCTTGCTACCATCTATTCCAAAAACCTAATGGGAAGTCTAAATAATTGCAGAGGAAAAGACAATGTTTGGTCATGGTTTAGAGCCTGGCAGAATAGAAGCAGAGATAATGGAGATAAAGTAATTTCCCAACACAAAAGGAGCAAAACATGAGGATGCTATAACTGGTATCATGACATGATTTGTTGGGTTTTCTTCCGTGTACTCTAAGGATCATTTTGAACCCTGCTTTGGCAGAGATAGCATGATGATCAAATTACTGTGTTTATTTCCATTTTGCTATTTTGGAAGTGTTTTCTTTTTTTTTTTTTTAAAAATAAAAATCAATCCCATTGTTTAGTTCAGGTCTACCAAAAATCCTTACAAAAACTTGGGCTAAAGGTGGAAAAAGGAACCTGAATATCAGATCTTATCTATTCCAATATCTCTCTCCCTTTTGTGGTTCTCTCTTTTTTCATATTGCCACTGAAAATGGATGAAGAAAAAAAGGCGCATTTCCAACCAAAGGTTCTTTCAAAAATTCCAGCAAGTTCTGTGTTATGGATAATAACCAAATGGGAGAAGGAACAGACCCCTTCACCACCCTGCTGACCTGATTATCGCCTCCGCTGCTGTGAGCAAGGCTGGGGCCCCACTGGTCCAGCCTGTATCACCACCAGTGAAACACTGGTTTGCAGGGGAGCGCGACCCTGCCAACTCTCCGAAACCACCGAATCAATCAATTCACCTCCTGGATGGAGGCTGGGGATTCTTTCTCTTTGTGGAGGAGGAGGAGAGGGCGAGGAAGGGAGTTATTCTCATGTTCTCCGCTCCTCAAGTTGCACCGTGCTGTTGCCCCATGCTTCTATCTGGTCCTCCATCTGGGTCAGGGCAATCCCAAGCACCAATATAGGCTGGGCAGCGACTGGCTTGAGAGCAACCCTGAAGAAAAGGACTTGGGGGTGCTAGTGGACGAGAGGCTCAACATGAGCAATCAGTGTGCACCTGCAGCCCAGAAAGCCAATCATATCCTGGGCTGCATCAGGAGAAGCATGGCCAGCAGATCGAGGGAGGTGATTCTCCCCCTCTACTCCACTCTCGTGGGACCCCACCTGGAGTACTGCGTCCAATTCTGGAGCCCCAGCTACAAGAGAGATATGGACATGCTGGAGTGTGTCCAGAGAAGGGCCACAAGGATGATCAGAGGGCTGAAGCACCTCTCCTATGAGGACAGACTGAGGGAGTTGGGGTTGTTCAGTCTGGAGAAAAGAAGGCTCCGAGGAGACCTTATAGTGGCCTACCAGTATCTGAAGGGGACCTACAAGAAAGCTGGGGAGGGACTTTTTAGGATGTTGGGTGATGGTAGGACTAGAGGCAATGGATTAAAACTAGAGATGGGTTCATTCAGATTGGACGTTAAGAAGAAGTTCTTCCCCATGAGGGTGGTGAAACGCTGGAACAGGTTGCCCAGAGAGGTGGTGGAAGCCCCATCCCTGGAAGTGTTCAAGGCCAGGCTGGATGAGCCTCTGAGCAACCGGATCTAGTGGGAGGTGTCCTTGCCCATGGCAGGGGTGGTTGGAAACTAGATGATCTTTAAGGTCCCTTCCAACCCTGAAAATTCTATGATTCCATGATTCTATGATTCCCCTGCTCCCAAACCCCAGCCAGCCCCCGGAGGGCAGATTGTCAGAGGGTGCAGCCAGTGACACAGCATCGCCTGTGCAGCCGGGAATCAATCATAGAATCATAGGATGGTTTGGGTTGGAAGCGACCTTAAAGATCACCTAGTTCCAAGCCCGCTGCCCTGGGCAGGAACACCTTACACTAGACTACATTGCTCAAAGTACCCAACTTGTTTTGTTTTATTTCCCCTTATCCAACAATATTTCACCTCAAAACACCACAGCAGGTGATCACATGCAGCTACAGGGCTCTGACCAATCTAGCAGGCAGCAGTGAGTGTCTTGTGTTCAGGAAGGGCGAGGGGTGGCTCTGCTGGGATGGTTCCACGGCTCTATCACTCACCAGGGGCCTCGGGTGAGCAACAGGGCCCTGGTCTCCCTCCGGTCCTCAGCACTGTCTGAAACAACATTGGGGAGGGCTGCGGAGAGAAGCCCTAAGTGTGAGTAAACAGCTCAGATAACCTGATACTGAAAATGAAGAAATCTTTTGTAATGAATAATGTATTGATGATTTTCATCTCTTTCTGATTACAAACTGTCCATGAACAAGTCACTGTTTATCAAATATTCACTTTTCAAAACACCAAATTACTGTGAATAATTCATGAGGTACAACTTGTTCCTGTGTTACTTGTTTTAAATATTTAATACTTAAAATATGAGTTGTTTTGATTGAACACTTATGCCGTGTGGTGCAGCTCTGTGATGCCCGTGCATGATCCCATGCCCATGTGCCAGGTGTGGTGCAGGGATGCTGACAGGGCTGTACTTGGGGAGCTTTCTGGGGGATTTCCTCTCCGGAGTGTCCTCTGGTGTAGCGGTTTTGCTGCACGTACCCAATGAAAAACACGGAGGGGATGGAAACAAACCACGCTCAGGCAGGGCCAGGTCACAGCAGAATTATTACAAGCTTGCCTCCTTTTACAATTTTGGGACACAGTTAGTGTTTTACTGTCAGAGTCTGTTCTAAGAACTTTCCAAAACTTCTTCAATGCAAGGTAAAACGAACTTGAATCACACCCCACCCCCACCCTTTATAAACCTTGCATTACAGTGTTTTTCACAGACACTGAAATCAAGCAGACCTGTCTCTCCTCCCCTTTTCCCCCGTTCAAAGGTTGCATCATTTTGGGCCTTCTGGTTCCTTGCGCATCACTCAGTTGTCCCCAGGGATAACAGTAATGACTCAGCCCACCCCCTGCGCACCTTAAGCTGGAGTTCATCATGCCACTGCCACATGATCTGAAGACATTTAACTTTTTCTTGTATGTGCTAAGCTTAACCAAGGCAGGTATTTTGCTCCTTTTCTTCCTAGTATCATTTGTGCTATTTAGCTGCTCACAACCGCTATTTTTGTAAAGCTTTCCCAGATCTCTGAAGCTGTATCACAAATACTGTTCTCTGTTTCTCATGTTTTACTCCTATAAATAAGAAAAAAATTTACCAGACCAGCACCTTGAACAAGAACCTGCCAAACAGCTAGAAATCACATAAATCAGCAGATCATGAGGTGTCTCCTGGATTCTGATGAAAATATTTTTTGTTGGAACATTCCTGATCTGTCTTTCGTACTAGATACTTCACTTTGCAGAGTGGCTTCTGGAGAACACCATGCCTCCTTTCCTGTCATCCTACCTGAAACTGGGAAAAATTACTGCCCTCTGCCCATATTACATTAACACAGAGTGGAAAAAGAGCATTGGACAGGCTAATTCTACAAAAGCTAAGCTAAATATATGTCCACATGTGTCTGTAAGAGCAAATCATATGGCAGGTAAGGAAGGTTTTTCAGAAACCCTTGCTGTAACTGAATTTCTCAAGTGTAGGGTGAATCAGTCCCAAGGAGATCTCATTCTTCATGAGATTTTGGAGACTTGCTGCATCTTGTGGGTTGTAGTACCATGTCCTCCATATGCTTCAGTGGAGCATGTGAAATGGGACGCATTTGTCTGAGTTCCATATGTGTGCCCATCTTGATTCATTGCACCATGCGAGGGTGAGGACTTGTCCAAACCGAGGGACGCGGGACTGCAGGATTTTTCTGGTGAGCATCATCGGGCTGTTCAGACTGGTTGAAGAATACAGGGATGGGAAAGACTCCCAGGCAGGCAAGTCCAGTTATTCCAGGCAACAATATTATATAGCTTGTTTGTAGCTCCGTAGAAGGACTAGGTAAGGTATTTGCTTCTACAGTGTGTGCTCACAGCAGTGGCTATTTCATACGTTCTCCCTATTTTGCAGATAGGAAGACAGAGGTATGCACTTCCACACCAGCGAGTGTAAGCTCATTGTGTAAATCCATACTCAGACTTCTGAATAAATAGTCTAATGTTCAGAGCTACTCTGTTTCTCGGATACCACAGACTTAATATCACTTAAAATTAAAGGCATAACTCTTAGCCCCTATGTTTAAAAATGTTGGTCATAGCCACCCTTCCCTTCAGTTGAAACTTGTGACGTGAAGAACTTGCCAAAAGCTGTGAGACCAGTTACGAGCAGAGCTGAGAATAGAAAAGAGCCTTCCAGCTCAGCGCCTGATTCACCCAGTTTCGTCTGCCATTATGTAAGGAAGCCAAGTGAGTCGTCGATGTCTTATTTAGCATTCTGCGTCTCCAGCATGCACTGAGCTCATCTAAGGTAGCACAAAATCACCTGTATTTTTGGCCGCAACTTGTGGTTTTCCAAAAGTGAGCTAGAACTGCCTTCTGGGGAAAAAAAACCAAACCAATTCTTGTTTATTTTAGCATCTTCCTTACTTTCATGTCTCTTCTTTGCTGACTCCTAGGAGCTAGAGATCCACCAACTTTTTGTTACAAAATGAAACCATGAGAGACAGTCTCTGCTATGCCCTAAAACTGATGATGATTACACACTTCAAGTGAGAACCAAAAGGTTTGAGTTCTGTATTTTTTAGGATTCTCATTTATTTTCCACACAATCTGTTAAAAAAACAGTCACTGTCACAATCTCATATGCTGGTTTTACCCCATTATTATCCCTCTCTCCAGTATATGTTTGTCTTGAAATTTCTGTACATAAAAGTTTGCTAGTGTATGCAATAAGGTAGGTACCCAATTTAACAATGCTTTCCCATGTGCTATCGATCTGCTTCAAAGAAGTTGTTTTTGTTTCAGAGGACACTGCTGCTCACCTTCCAGGAGAAACTAATTTTAACCTAATCACTAAAACTTGCATGTAAAGTACATATTGCAATGAGAGTACCCAATATTGCTAAAGGGAAAAGACTTTTGGGTCTGAGGTTTTGGGACACTTTGAAGAAGACAGAAAGAAATGTCTTAATCCTGATTTCCTCAGGGAAAAGAGTGGTGTAAGGGGGAGAAGGGAGAAAGAGATTCTCACATAAAATGAGAGGAATAGAAGAGAATGGATGCAGTGTGTCTTTGGTGAGGCAGATGCCATACATGGACAACTCTCTCATGGTAATATTTTTTATATTGGAAAATCAAACCTAATAGACTTGCTTCACTCCGATCTCTTTACAGATAAGATGATAAAATAATTCATCATACTTGTGCCCAGGGTATTGCCAGCCTGCTGTTCCTGAGCTTCTCTGCACATCAGCTGCCATGCAAGGATCAGCCAAACCTTCATTCTCCACTGCCCAAGAGGCCGGAACACTGTAATAGAACTGCAACAAGAGGAAAAAGCTGGGATTTCAAATATTTTTGTTGGGCTTGGCTTCAAAAATCAAATTTAAGAAAAATTGGAAGAACATTTTATTTCAACTTCATTCTATATCATTAGATTTCGCTAAAACTGAAATTGTTTAATTTTGAAGAGGTGAGAATTTTCTCTTTGGGTTTGACTTTTCCCTTGCATCGTCTTTCAGGTGACACTCACAGGTGCACGCACAGCCTTGCTGAGGGCTTGGGTTCCAACCATGCTGCATTTTCCAATGAAAAACAATCCTGCAGGAACGTTGTGAACAAACTTTGCTGGACAGGAAAGGAATGTCCAAGTTTAAACTCATGATTGAATGAAGAAGGAAGAAGTTATCTGTACCAGTTTCTATCTATAGCAGGAAAACCTCAGTTTGCATAAGTGATTTTGACCTTTAACCTTGCCAGGGGACTGTTAGAAGCAAAACAAATGGCAAGAAAACAATGGAAAAGGTACTGTCAATGTGTCTCCTACCCATGGAGCTAACAGCACGGAAACTATTTGTTGGGGAATATTCAATACACCTTGCAACTTGTCTCCTGACCAGCATCAAAGACGAAATTAAGCTATTAAAGTTGCCGCTTTTGGGGAGATCATGGGTGGAGCATTTGGCAGTAACTGGGCATGAAGCTTTGAGAAGGCAGATGACAGGGTAAAACAAGCTGTGCCGGGGAGTGTTCCCAGGCTCGGGGCAGGGTCAGATGCATGGCAAAGTTCTCATGATGGCCCCAGACCAGGGTGGCTGACAGGGGCCCAGACCCCAAGGACTATTCAGAGACCATTCCCCACCTAGGGCGGGGGGCAGGCAGCCACCTAGTTTTGGTGGGTCAAAGCCTTTCCTCAGGTAGATGTGGGCCATTGTGAGCCCGTTGGCCTCCATGCCAAGTTTGCTCCCTGACACAAGCCCTTTCAAGGAACTCCTGTGGAGCGGCAGAGCTGGGAACCCTTTCTGCAGTGCAGGAGGGAGCAGTGTGATACCTCTGGGTCTGCCTTCTCACAACAGATGGGTTTTCTGGCCACACACTGTTTTATATCTTTCAGATTACCAAGGTACAATAATATCCTGGAAATTAAAACACTCTGGAAAAGGCAGATAGTACTCAGAGAGATCCGCTTGGGAGACCAACATAAGGCTCTCTGCCTGGAAGATTGTCATCTTGGGAGCACCTTCATGAGAGATGAGTTTCATCTCAGAAGCTGTCAGTTCATCAACCCCACATCTGCTTTAGGATACATGTGCTCCCACATTGGCAGTGCTGATTTCAGTCCTTTCTCTGCTAAGGGTTCTTAGGGTGGCTAATCCATCTGCACGTACCCATGTTTGGCAAGATTAATATCATCCCACACCTCTGACCTCAGAGAAACCTGTCCAATCCTTACGTCTATAAGTTAATAGAAAAGAGGAAAGAAAATGTTTACAGAAATTTTCATTTACAAGTACAGAAGAAAGCAGCGTGTGCCATGGCTGTTGCAGAAGACTTCTTTAGTAGGGTAGTCCTCAGCACTCTAAAAATTCTTAACATAAAACTGATTCAAAACCTGTTTAAGATAGTGTGAGATTTTAATTTTGAAAGGGTCTGGATTGAAGTCACAGGTGGGAATTACTAAACAACTGGACCAGAAAGAAAGATTCGGGTGGAAAAGGATGTGCTCCTGATGAGAGAGGAGAGAGGTATATGGAGGCTGCTCCAGAGCACCAGAGCAACCAGGGTAGGAGGCTCATGTTTGAGAAAGAACAGATCAGAGGGAACAGAGTGGGGAAGTTGCAGGAGCAGAGCTTGGTCACGCTGCTTCAGTGGAGATGGGAAGGTCTTGCTATGGCCAGCCTGGGATCTTGTGGGATTATTCACCACCTCCTTCCTCAAAAAATGCCAATGAAAATCTGGAGGGCTGTGGTTAGCCATCATTTTCCTTCAGATTCCCCCAGTCCCACCTAACTTCACTGAGTTTTGCAGGTCAGTTGGACACAGGGGAAGTGGGGAAAGCAGAATTCCTGGCAGCCTGTTTTTCCTGAGTCTGCTGTTTTTCAGGGCATGACCAGGTACTCCATGCTCATACACCCTACCTATGATACCTTCAGTTGAACGTCCCTGCCCAAATGCAGATCTCATGGTTTACAGGATTTTAAGGGACTGGGCTTGCTCCATGAGAGTCAAAAAAGCACGACCTCCATGCCCTGAACGGCTCGATGAGGTGGCTTGTCTGCAAATCAGTCCTTCAGGTATGTCCTCCTGCTTATCACATTTCCTTGACTTGTACTTTAGGTAGGATGAAATAAACTTGGTCATGAAATCTTGCAGTTTGTGCCCTGTGCACTGATGGCAGACGATGCTTTTTAATGGATTCAGCCTTCCTTCACAGCAGGGTCAGTAGAAAAAAAAAAAAAATCACCTCAATCATGAATTATATATGTAAACCTTTAGTTTATAGCAGTTTGTTTAGAGCAGGATGCTGGAGAGAGGATTGCAAATTTCCCCAGCCTGAAAAAGGTGGGTTTGTAATGATTAGGACAGCTCTCCCTAGAGCCTGCTTCTGCATGCATGGAGCGAAACGACTGTCTCGTTCTAAGGAAAAGGGCATGAGGAAGAAGGAAGATTTAATAATTTTGTGCCAAGTCTTAAGGCAGGAGCGAGACAGCAAGAGGCTGACAGTGATGTTTTCATTTCACAGGCAGATGGAAGCTTCCTTGGTCTCCTAACCCAAAATATTGAGGTTTCATTTGGTTAAGGTGGTATCTACCTCTTTAATAGGACTGTGACTCAGAGAGCAGGTGACGACTGCTTTGCTCTGTGTATAGAACTATAATCCTTCTCAATTATCAAAGACATAAATTACTATTATTTCCTTACCAGATTGAACATCTTCCTTAAATATGTGAAAGAAAAATTGTAGGTTGTCTGGTGAATTTTCCTCTTGGAAAAACTGCCTTTTCTTAATATACAAGTTCAATGAAAGTTCAAAAGTTTATCAGTGCAAAGACCGTATTCTAATAATTTATCTGCCAGCTTCTCAGCTCTTATTTTGATACTTTGAATTAGGAGACATTTTTGTACTGCCTTCATGTAAAAGCAATCAAACAGCACTTTTCACAGGCCTATCACAATACCTATTGATCATAATCAAACTACACACAGCATTAGTTTTAGAGGGCTCCTGTGTAGGACAATTTGTCAATCACCAGAGAAAACGGATGCTGACATTGCAGGACGCTGTTTTCCTCAACCAATATAACTCCATCAGCTTTCACCCTATGAGGAACTGCCATGAGGCAAGGAGTTTGCAGGTAAATCAGGTGTTTTCACACTTCCTGGGCTCAGTAACCCTCGTTCACAGGGTAATACAAGGACTACTGGATGTAGTCTCAGCGCTGTTGGTAGTATTGTTAACAGCCTGCTCCGGAAAAGTGAGATGTCAGAGAGCAGGAAAGAACAAAGTGCCTACGTCCATGAAGTGGGGTAAAATAAAGAGTAGTTCAGAATTACTCTCAGGTTGTTCTAAGTTCCTGAAAAATGGTGAAATAAATAACACAAGCCAGTTTTAAACACCTAGGAGAAAACATGGTGAGTAGAAGCAAGCACAGATTTGCCAGGAATAAACAACGCCAGTCAGTGGAACACCACTTGATAAACAGTTTTCAGGCAGAGAAACAGGAGTGATCCATTATTGTGATTTTAGCTAGATTTTCATGCTAGGTCATATGCCTTTTTCCTAACCTAACCTGGACGAGGCAGCCCCTAAGATGGGTGCAATATTATCTGGGTGACAAGAAACAGCCAGGATGTACTGCTCAAAAAAGTTGTAGGTGACAAGTTTCTGCAGGAGTCAGTCCTTGGTCCAGCTGCCTTCAATATTTTCAATGTCAATCTATATGGGGGAAAATAAAGTATGCTTATTAAGTTTTCAAAAGGGTCATCATTGGCACTGACCACAGATAATTTGGAAGACAAAAATAGAATTAAAAATTATCCTGACCGCTGGGGAAGATGCTGTGAAAAAGCAGAGTGTTGATAATGTAAAATGTAAGGTACTATTCTTGTAAAGGCTTCATCAAATAAACATAAGATAGAGACCAGCTGGCAAAATACAGGTTCTTCATGAAACTATCGGAGGACCATTGTGAATCATGAGCTGAGGAAGAGGAAATACTTGCAAAATCAGCAAAGTTACAGTAGTGTAAACAGAAACTTAAGACGTGTGAGAAACTCTTCCGCTCTGTTCAGCCCCAGTGAGCCCAAACTGCCTGCACAGCTGCAGGGCTGTGCCCTGTTTTGGGTGATGTCTTTTGAAAAACATGAGGATCAACAGCAGAAAGTCCAGAGGAGACCACTAAAACTGACCAGGAGACTACAAAGGAAGTGAACAAACATTCTGGGGTTATTTTAGCCTACGTGGCAGAGGATAGAGGGAAGAATCAACCCTAACAAATACAGCAATGCAGAATCGCATAAGGGGATGATTTGTCTTCCACATCCATGGTGACCAAGACAAATCTTAGGCTTGAGATGGAGCTATTTAAATTCAGGTGAGACACTAGGAAAAGCCTGCTCCTAGGAAAGATAATGAAGGACCGGAACAGACAGACTGACCTATAGGGAAGGTCATCCCAGAAAAGGATGCATGACTGTGTGTCCTGCACACTCCCTGTGGGCTGCTGGCTGGTGGACTTGTACGCTTAGAGTGAGGAGAAAGGTGTCACATAGTGCCAGCAGCTACTTCATAAACAAAAAAACAGCAGAATTTCCATTTTAATCCTAATTATATTCCTTCCACCCCTGGCCTTACTGATCTCAACCTTGACAGGTTTTCATAATGCCAGGTCTAGCCCGTCTACAAAATCTGAGAAAAATTAGACACAGTTTCCTGAAATGGAGTTTTTAAAAAACTAAATCTGATTGAAAGCCATACCCAGAGAATAGGTAAGAATTTTATTGGTGAAACATTCACTGCATTTCTTGAGCGGTGACTTAATACCTGGGACCAAAATTTATTCACTTATGCAAGTTTTAGTGGTTTTTTTTTTGCCAAGAAAGACATTGACGTGAGGATGACAAGTACAGCATGATGGATGGCTGAAAGACACCTAAACTTTGGGATTTTATTGGGAAGGGATTGCTCTTGTTTGATTGTTTGTGAAGTAAACTTCTAGGTTTTTATCATGCAAAAACAAAGCTCAGAGTACAAATTGTTCAGTCTGGAGGGACATCTGCAGTCCTAGGAGGAGTCTTTCTAAACTCCCTCAAGATACTCTTTCACAGCTCATCTATAACCAACACCTTTTCTGAGGACAGATGTCTTGGAGTGAACTCAGCAGAGTCATGCTGCTGCAGACTTTGGGTAAATGAGAGGCGTGTGACTTGCATTTCTTTCTGACTCATAAGTCAACGGAAAAGATTTTAATGTGCTTGCAGTATATGGCTCCCCCAAATGGAGTGTGAATTACGTTACTTTCTATATGGCCACCCAACTGTGGAACACTCTTCACAGTGACAACTATAAATCAAAAAGAAATGCATTTTTAAACAGGTTGCTCAGTTTGAAGCACGGTAACTTGTCTCACCTTCCAGACTAGTACTGGAAATGTGAACAAAGTAGGCACCGCTCCCTGGTTCAGTATTGGTATATGGTATAATAAATACTGCCATTTAGTGTGGAAAAAAGTCCGTTCATTTTTATCATATGCAGTAACATGGAACAACATTATGTAGCAAGTTCACTGCCTCTGACCTCATGCTTGCTAAATGGCATCCATAAATACTGAACATGCCTGTGACATATTTTTGGTATCTCAGATTACACATTTCTAGAGTTTAGGGAATGCCTGACCAGGGGTGAACTTCTCTGGCACATCATCTTTTTTCCAGAACATATTGTTCTTGGATCTATCCCAAAACACACACAGGGATGGTCCAATGTTTCTGTGGACAGTCTTTTTCTTTTACTTAGGCAGTTCAACTTTTTCTTTGGATGCAAAACTAATCCTTAACAAAATCATCATCTAAACCTGTTCATTGTTTAGTGGACATGTCTCAAGAAAAATAAAGAATGTTCTAGAAAAATCCAATTAATTCTAGTAAAACCAGCCAATGTTCAGTCAACCTGTTTGTTTTCGGTATTTCTTAATCCTTCCTATTCATTGTTATTCAGATTTTGCATGAAATGCCAAAACACACTTAAGAACATTCCTTTTCTGTGTCTCTTATTAATTTATTACTATTTTCTGAAGGCACCGTCCTGTTATCTTTGAAGATAATTAAAAACTCCCCTTGGCTTCGATATCAGCAGAAATTTACCCTAAGTGAGCAGTTTTGTCTGTTGGAAATTGTTTATTTCTTAAAGTGCTTAGCCCTGTGAGTTACTGAATGTCTGCTAGCAAGGCCAGGCAACATTCAGCTTCTGCCTATGTCCGTGGGGGCTGAGAGCACTGAGTAACTTGCAGTACTCCACCAAAATTAACAGAGGGAAGTAATTTCAAGTAAAGTGTAAAACATGAAGTAACATCTTCTCTGGCATCTGTATATTTTTATCACAGTATATAACCTGGATTCTGTGTGGAAATTATACCTTTTCAGCTATAACAACTTCTTCCAAAGTTTAGACACATTCTTACACTGAGAAATGTTTGCCACATTCTGTTCATGCTCATAAGGTCGTGACTAAGATAAATAGATTTTAGAGAAACAGTAGAGTGGGAGTATGTGGGAGGAATTTCATATTACTAGCTCATTTTTTAGCAGATAGAATTTTAAAAGCTTGCTGAATTTTGTGCTTTATTCCATTAGAAGGGAATATAACAATGGTTCCTATAGAATATACATCCTTATAGAATAGGACAATTTAATGTGGTATGAAATGAAATATATCATGGCAAGCTACTGAATAACATCTGAGGGAAACAACTTTAAATCTTGACATTTAGAAGCATGGCAAATGGATGTTGATGGCGACAAGACTTTAAATAACTTTAAAAGGGTGTAAGACTTGGCCCAGTTTCTCTCTGAGTTAGTGACAGGACTCCCAGTGCGTGTTAATGAGAACTGGATGAGGCACCAAGTCCTGAAGTCTTTATTTGGTGTACCATAAATCCCCACTCTGGCACAACTCAGCTGGAACCGTGTCCTGGGCTGCCTGTGCCTCCACCGAGAGTTTGCCTCTCCTACCGACCTCCGCCAGGTTGCTTCAGAGACTTGTGGTGGAGCCAAAGCAAAACTATTTTGTGTGCGTTTCAGCTACAATAATAGATTTCTTTCGGGGAAGGTGAAGATCATGTTTGGAAGCCCAGAGTAAGTTCTCGTCCAATGAGATTTCCACAGGAGGGAGCATGGGTAGTGACTGTAAGTGAGAATGGACAAGGAAGAAACAGGGCATCCAGCTGATGAGTTTGGACCTTTTCCCCAAGGTTTATCAGTCATACAAGCATAATCTGATCCATAGACAAGCATATCGCTTGCATAGGAACAAACAGTCCGAAGTGTGAGCTCTTGAGGGACAGCAAGAGATGAACTTCAGCAAATAACAGAAACATGACAGCCTCAGTGCAGGAGTCAAGGAGAGGAGCCAAGGAGAAGTCCCAGGCTGAGGAATGCTGAAGGTGTTATCAACAGCCATAGAAATCAAACCATAAGAAAGGGCTCAACAGAAAAGATTAAGAGGTTTTTATATGTCACCATCTTCTGTTGACTTGATCTCATCTTCCCTTTTCACTGCATCCTGTTGTGAAAGAGTAAAGCTGGATTTGTGACATGACTGTAATATCCAGAAGTCTGAATATTACAGTCACAGGATAATGACTTTACTGGAGAATGAACTCAGGAAGAAAGCTGTTATTCTGGACCAAATATCTATCTGAATCACAAAAGCAATAGAAACAGATCTACAAGGAAATTACATTTTTTTAACACGTGATCGGTTTTGCCAAGACTAGACCTTTTCCAGCCCTTTGAATTGTATGAACTGGTTTCCTTAGGAGCCCTTGGGACCAAAAATCCAGTGCTAGGCACGGACTCAAAACTTGTGCTTTTCCTATGGCTGCAGGTAGGGGTCCTTTACAAGCCCAATCCCATGTGCAATGTGTTGCACATTCATCTTTATTTCTCAGTTGGGCTGTCTCATTAACCCTGCTCTTCTCTCCTGTGTGCTTGACAACACCTCCAGACTTCCTCAGCCTGGGACTTCTCCTTGACAGTAGCAGTTGCAAAGGGAACGCCTGAGACGCTCCTTTGCAGTCATCTGGAGAGTCTCGGGGTGCTCTCGGGATGAAGTCTCATTGCCCTGTGCCCAGGAACTAGCCGTGCAGAGCAGCCCATCCACCGAGCCCCTGTGATGGCTAATGTGGCTTGGGCACTGCTGTTTGCATTGGGAAGCTGAAAAGAGGGAGGGTTTCCAGAGATACCCTGACACCGAAGTGACTCTTCCAAGCATGGTGCCTGGTCCCTCTCTTCCCTTGGGCATGAGCAAGACAAGCAGGGTCATAATGTTGGTTTATAGACCCAATGAAGACATTTAACAAGGAAAAAATGGTTTGCTGTCTGGTGCTACTTATGTGCCAGTGTCAAGTCCTACTCACGAGCTGGGGTTAAATGTTTGCCCAAGTAATCTGGAGATGCACCCAACCTGCATTTACTGCAACACTTGAGGGTGTTGAACCCACACATGCTATTTCTGCTTTCAACCTCCTGTGCCTTTAACTGGGATGCCTGCATTCATTCTGAGATCACTAAGCAAGAATACCTGTCAAAAAGTAATGAATATTTGCCAAGCAACCGTGTTAATCGCCTCATTTCAGTCTGCTTGTATACTTACAGCAACGTGACTGCATGGCGTGCCTCGCTTGGTATTCATGCGAAAAGTTGCATGAGCCATGGGGAGAATGGCAAAACTGCCCAGGAAGCCCTGGGAAGAGCTGCAGCGTGGGACGGACAGCACACCGTGACACCCGGCAGCAGGTGGCAGGGTCTGCCAGGAGGTTGGTTTCCTCTCCGGAGGGGCTGTGTTGGTGTGCATTGGCTTTGTTTGGTTAATTAGACAGGTGCTGCACCTTCATGTCATAGATGGTGGTGACTCATTTTAAAGGACGGGTTGAGAAGTCAGGAAAAGGACAGAATAAAGAAAATCCACGGCAGGATGTCTGCCGTGCTCCGTCTCCTCTGCATTTAACTGAAGTTTTTTAATCCTGGTGTTGAGCTGTTCCTTCACACGTTAATTTCAAATGCAGGCTCAGTGTTTTGAAGGGCACTTTGTAATGGTTTTATCCAGATTCAGATTATTTGCAATCCAGGGGGAAAGCATGCATTCTTTGCGAGACAAGTAGAAAAAATATCTGAACACAAATCAAAAGAATGATTACGGCGCGCACGCTGTGTACCCATTACCGAATCCCCAAGGCTCTTTCTGTTTGTTTAGGCGCTTTTTCTTCTGCTGCTTCTGGTTGGACTGGGTGTAAACTTAGCAATGAATAAGAACTGTTAAGATGGATAACATAAAAAGATGTGACATTCTTGAAAGATCCCATGTTTCAAACTTAGATTCAAGTGAAAGCTACCAAAGGAACACCTCCCAGTGGTCTCCAGTAGATCTTTCTTCAGCACATCAGAGGTTTGCGTATCCATCTGTCATAGGGTGTGTTTCTGATCTCATTTCAATCCCACGCAAACTCAGATTCACTGTGTAATGAAAAATGGCATTTGCACAAAGTGGAGAGAAAAAGCATTGTTTCTACAGCATATTATGTTTTACACTGCTCATGAGACGGCATTTCATATCCTGTAAAAAAACATTATCTGTAACTCACTGTGCATGCTAGAAAAAGCAATATTATGGCTTTAAAAGAGAAGTCTTGTTTCTGAAAACACTTTCTCTCTCATGTTTCCCTACCCACAAAGTAACCTGTGTTTATAAGCAAATCCACCCAACCCCCTAATAATGACCTAGAGTAAACATCTCACGTGCACCACTTTCAAGCTCCTCTTTGTTTAGGCATGAATTGTTCATTTTTATGTCTTCTGTATACTGCCTAAAGGAAAGACAAATGATACAAGGAATGTTTTACATTATCAGTTGTGGCAGAGGTTATGCCTGTGTTTATCTGATTCTCTTTTATTGCATTAGAAATGGAAAGATAAACTGCCAGGCATACAATGGTCATTAATTTCAGGGCACATTTTCACATTGGATTTTTAATTTAAAATGTATTAGATGCAAGATAGCCAGTTGTCAAGGTTCCTAGTCATTTGCAAAACCTGTGGCAAACTCATGTAATAAAAAAAAATCTTCCTAATATCAGTGCTCAACTCACTTTCAAATAAGAGTGCCTACTCCATTTGCATCAGGAAACACCTATTTCCCTGCCTGCCCAATTTCACAGGTCCTTCAGCTGTGGCAGTTTTGGAGTGTCCCATCTCACCGAGCACACCCTCTGCTGTGTTTGGTACCCAGTGCCAAACAAAACGGAAACATCGAAACCCGTTAAAAGTGAGACTACACAGGGCAGGGGGGAGGAAGAGAAGGGCATGGAGGATACGTTCCTGCAAAATACCTGTGTATCTGAGCGCACCCTCCGTGTTTGCTGCGATTTTCTGTCTTGGGAGAGCTTGATAAAATCAACACAGAACTTTGAAGGAGAAAAAAAAATAACACAGAGAGTATGTGCTTTTTTTTCGTTCTGGGCTCAGGATTTTTTTGCTGCTTGACAGGACTCACTGTTATATACGCTGCTTACTTTATCTGAAAGCATAGTTGAAGCTCCAAACATAAACCTACCAACGAAGCAACTTGCTGCCTTGCTTTTCAGCTCTGGATCTTCCAAACAACAGCCAGTTTTCAGAGTTTTCTGAGAAAAAAACACTAGAAAATTGTTTACCTCAGAGGCTGTGCCCCAGTATCACCCCAAGAGCTGAAGCACCAGCACAGCTGTGGATGCCTAATGCTTCCTAGCAAAGGTACCAGTCTTTAGCCTTCCACGACTTTGCCATGGTGTGGTCTGGCATTTCTGTGCTTCCTTCTTCAGGAAGAAGAATTTTTTGAACTTTCATCAAAAAACATTCAGCAAGCACTGAGAATGCAGCTAGCAATCAAGAGGCAGTTTTGCTAACAGCCCTGTATTTTGTTTATTTTGTGTCTTTGAAGGCCTCTCATAGTCTGAAAATTGGCAAAGGAGTTGTCCAGTGACCAGGCAGGTGTCTCTTGCTGTTATCCTCATGGGGGACCACTAGCACGTGGCTAAATTATAACTCTGCAGGCTGATCTGCTGCATGCTGAAAAAATTAAGTGAGCTCTAGATCAAGCTTTTCCTCTCGCAGTTTTTGGTTTTTGAGAGCTGTTTTATATATAACTGAGAGAATGATACTTCAGGTAAATACCATCCTCCTGATCTAGCATGGAGAGGTGAGGATGGGGTTTGTGGGATGGCTTCATGTGCTCAGTTGCCAGCAGGTGAAGAACAACCTTTGAAGACGCTGCCTTTTCCCAACAAGGTCTTTGCAATAATCTTGACTACTAAATTTCAAACCTGGCAAAACCTCCAACGATGCGGCATCTCCAGGGGACCACTTCCAGAGTGCAAGGGGTGATTTTTTGCCTCCTCTGTGGGATCACCTCACTCCTCCCCATTAAGATGGGGGGAGGGATTACCTCATTTCTGCCTCTACAGAAGGAGATCGATACTTTCTTTTCAACAGGTATTGTGCTTTCATTGCATATGCTCTGGGCGTTCCTGCTCCCCTGAAGGGTCTTCAGCTGGTGCCCACGGAGGCAAAGGGTGGGTGGTGGCAGAGACCCGAGGGACCCAGCGCTGGGTGTTACACAGCTGGGCTCTGTGCACTCTGCCCGGAGGAGAAATGTAGCCAAGGTCGGCCAGGGGAGCTGTGGGGTGGGGTTTGAATGACTTCCCTGGTTATTTTCTTGGTCCTTGTAGCTTGTGTGATGCAGCTGGGCATCTTCTGGTAGAAGGCAAGGTCTTTTGGTTCCAGCCTGAAAACATAGCAGGGCCCTGGAGTTAAATGGAGTGCAGAACACAGTGCAGGAGTTATGTGAGATGTAAACTCCAGGACACTAGAAGTTGTTGCGCGTTTACCTTTTTTGGGTCTTTCTGTGGCTGCACCAATCCTCACCAGCCCATCTGCACAGCTCTGTGGGAAGGAAAATGACAGCAGGCTATTTGCAGGGCTGTATAGTTTTATCCTCAGCACCACTTCAGAATTACGCTTCCCTGATGGTTATATCCCGCTATTGATTGACTCTAAATAGCAGTAGCCAAGTTCATGGTCTTTGATAAAATAAATCTTACTTAGGGGCTAATGTAAACAGAAAAGAAACCACATCCCTGCATTCAGGCCACAAAACAGCTAGCAGGTGGGGTGGGGGAAAGAAGATTGGACTAATTTTATTTAACATTACCAAAAGTGCAAGCAGGTGAAAGTAAAATCAGTTACCTTGTTTTGTTTGCTGTTATTTGCCTGCTCCCAGTGAAGTACATGGGCAGGATGCTGTGCAGAGAGAAGAGGGGTGACTGTGAATAGGCAAAAAGCCATGCAGGGTTTCAGGGCTACCCACAGAGGAGAGAGGGGAATGACGTGAAGGAGCTGGAAGGGCAGAATTCTCATTTCCAGGTCCCTCTCTCTGTTTTACCATCTCCCTGTTCCCTGTCTGCAGGAGTGTGTCAGCAACTTGCTGCTACGCGGCACCTACCTGACAACACAGTATTGCTGCACCCCAGCTGTCTGTCTGGGGCTAACGAAGGCCACGACAGCAGTCCAATCAGAGCAGCGTGAAGACCAGTGCCTGCCACCTGCCCAGATATTTGACTTGCTGCCTGGACCAGTTTGGCATCCCCCACTGAACTCTGTGCTGACTTTCCCAGTACTTGACTGGGCTTACTGGGAGACAGCTTGGGTGTGCCTGAGCCACATAGCAGGGCCAGCACCCGGTGCAGCTGCTTGACTCCAGAGGAAAAACTGTGGCCAAAAAAAAAAGAAAAAAGAAGTTTGAAATAAAGTAACTACTGTAGCCACTTCCTTCCAGCCCTTAACCACCTTACTGTCTCCCAGGCTCCAAAGGTTTGCTTGTGAACTGAAGGATCCCTGTGACTGTAACCCCCTACCCAAAAAGTGTTCTACCTGGGAGAGGGGTTCTGCTAAATTTGGTTGCCAGCCTTTACCTCCGTGTTCTCCCTCAGCTGACATTCAGGCAGTGCAGCGACAGCTGGGCTGGTGTTATCTCTGTCAGGCATCTAGAAAGCGGCAATTTCCCATCTGGAAAACTCACTTTTTCTCTGAACATTAAGGTGAAACTTCTTCAGTTTTTGGTGCCAGCTCACACTAAACAACTGCTCTTCTTTCTGAGCAAATATTTGGTGGTGAATAATTTATTTGATCATTGTGGCTTCCTTTCCTCCCCTCCTCTCTTGAAACCCAGAGTCCAGAATCCCAGAGCGATGTACCCCGGACAACTTGGTGTTCCATGGTGGGAGGCACAGAGACAAGTCATTAAGCTGTAGAGGCAGATCCCCTGTCCCCTTCCAGAGATGAGTCCCACCATATTTATTTGCAGAGTAATATTGGTCCATGTGAGACTGAACCTGGGTCCTCTTGGCAGCAAGCTGTAATCTTCTCCATACCCACCTTCCCCATCTCCTGCCCCACCATCTGCTGGTTCTAGCTGAACCAGGCAGGCTGTGTTTTCTCTCCTAGAGGCCTGGGTTTCAATGCTTTGCATCACTGCTGCATTCACCACAAAGATGACCATGCTTTAATAGGAGAGACGGCCATCCCTGTGCAGAGTTGGTGTGTTGGTGTGGGTTTATAAAGCAAGCTAAGGTCCTTTGGGAGGAGAGGCACCACGGAAATGGAAGATGATAATCATTATCACCATTAAACACACAAAGCAAGAAAATTAATATTTTCCCCTGTATAATAAAATCACTCTTTTGTGGCGGAGCGTTGCAGCACTTCTCACAAAGAACATAGCACTAATCAGTTTATTAGACAGTCGCAGGAGCAAGTGGGTAAGGAAGGGGCAGGGAGGGAGACTTTCTTTTGTCTCCTGCTTTGCTGGGAGGAGGGAAAGGCAGAGCCAGGGGGGAAAGGGAGGTAAGGAAGAGCTGTCCTCTTGATGAGCTTCATCAGTAGCTCTCCATCTATTAAAAGGAAAACGCCTGGAAATTGTGGTGAAAAGGTGCCCGGGTCCATATTCATCCTGAAGTACAGAAGGCCTGACTGTAGCTGTTCTTCTGTGTTTCCCCAGGGCAATAAAAGGCAGTGTGTTTCCTCCCAGGTGCCTGCACTGCCTGGCAAGGTGCAGGAAAGGTGGGAGCACAGAGGAGAGGAGCCGCGGCTTCCTCGGCTTGTACCTCCCCAGCCCCGCACGCAGCGATGCGGGAGCTGAGGGAATTGGACTCTTTCTGCCAGCTTCAGCAGGCTTTGTGGTGGGTCCTACAAAAACACCTCTGAACATCAGATCCTAATTGTCTTGGGGCTTATTAGGCAAATGCATAGCCGAAAGTAAAAAATAAAGAACAGGAAAAAAAAAAGAAAAAATGTTTCTCCTCCTTCCTACTGTTTCTTTCCCCACTCTCAAATTTCTGAACTTGAGATATCTTTCTTTTACCTTATATTGTAAATTATGACAGATGACACTATGTAAGAACATGAGGAAAATAAATTCAAAATAAAAGATCACCCTAACATCAAAGCTCGCTGATAAGATAGCATTTTAAAAATTTTTTTTTTCATGTATATGGATTAGCACAGCAAGGACATGGCAGATATTGCCTGATGACAAATACGTATGAACATATAAATGCATGTGGCTGGGTAGCTGCTGAGTCACATCTGAAGGGATTGCTCCCTGCTAACATGGAAAAAAGACTGGAAATGGTTCTGGTGATCTCTCACATAAATAAAAGCTATATAACTGAAAGCTGTCCATAGTTAGTTTGAATGTATATTCCTTATTTTTTCCATTTTATATTTTCTCTAACAGTAATCAGCGCCCAGAAGAGTTTTAAGTTGGGAAAGTTATTCTTGTAACATTGTAATTCTTGTTACACTGAAATAAATGCTAAACATTACCTGTGAAAACAAGAGAAATAGGCGTGATGCCCTGAGTTACCAAGGAATGGTTTAAGCAGTGGCTGCATAAAAGCCAGAGGATTTCGTCTGCATAGTGGGCAGGTATAACCTCAGGTATATATAATTTGTACACATCCCTTTAATATCATGAAGTATTGCTATTTACAGTCTTTCCTGCTAAGCTTGTTTATATTTTTTTTTTATGAAGTGATAGTCACGATACAAGGGATGCCAACCTGCAGTCACTCTTCTCCTCTCAGGGTCCTCTCAGTCCGTGGATCAGATGAGGGGGCAGGAACAAATCCTCGAGGCAAGAGTGTGCAGACCACAAACTCTGCCAGCCTCCTTGATATTGCGTCTGTTCTTCCACCAAAGCAATTAACCCATGATGTGTCCAGTGCCCAGAAAAATCTCCCTGCCAGAAACACTGAAAGAGCTACCACAAAAATGAATGAGACCCAGGTACACCTTTCCTTTATTTCAATAGTTTCAGTATTTGTGAACCCCAATAAAGCAGCGTAGATGGAGAACTGGACAGGAGCACAAAGGGTTTTTTGGAAGAAGGCAAGGGAGCAGTAAGTCAGAGTGTCAGTGGATGCCATTTCTCTGCTCCCGTGGAGGACAGGACCAGTCTCTGACCTTCTGCTCCTCATCAGCTGATGGCAGGTTTTGTTGGTAAGAAACTGCCAAAACTCAGTCCCGATGTTCCTCATATGCACCTGGGTGGGGTGGCAATTAACACAGGTCTGCTCCTGCCCTTTTTAGGAACTGTCTTATTTACTGCAAAAGCTGTGCAATTGGTTTCCACGTGACAATGGGATCTTAACCGGTGGGTTACTTCTGAAGCCCTTGTGAGGGTTGCAGCGATATAGGTATTAGATGCTTCAAAGCAATGCCTTTTCCTGCTTACCTACATACTCTTCTCTGAGATATCTGCTTTCAGATTTTAAGTCCTTCCCTCATGCTGGATCACAGCTTTGTCTGCCATGTTTTGCTGCAAATGTTTCATTTATGCAAATTCTTTTTAACTCAGTTGCTGCTGATGGGAGAGATGGTTGGATAATGCAGCCCTGCAAAACCTGGGATTTGGGGCCATGCCCCTTATTTTAAATACTCAATGATTCAGAAGGTGGCGGGGTGTGCAGGGAGTCCCGAATTCTGTGAAAGGCTTGCTTGTTTTCCAGGTTGCAGGCACTATGGGATTAAAAAACTGGATCAGTCCTTGAAACAAAGTTGACTCGAGACATCTATGATTCTGTCTGCATCACAAAAAGTCAAGAAGATCAACAGATCAAAGCAGTTGGTGCCCAAAAATTGCTTGAGAGGCATTACAGAGGCTTTACTTTGAACTGGGGAAAGCCTGGGTGTTATTCATCTCTCAAGTATGCTGCTGCTCCAAACCAACCCTGCATACGTACATGGATCCTGCCCCGACCCCATGTCATATCAGGACAGATGCAAGTGGTCTGCAGTGCCTTTATACCCAGTGCCCAGGGCTGGGATTTATTCTGGGATATGATGTGTAGAGAGGTGATGCCACCTTTTCATCCAGTTGTTGCCTTCATCCAGGTTTTACTATCTGCTGTCAGCTTCCTCCTTGAGTTAACCTAATGAGACTCTGCTTCTCATCAAAGGATGCTTCTTCCCATGAAGCTCAATTCTGCTCTCAAAGAAATGTTAACAGATAGGTAGGAATGCGCATATTTTTATTTTTATAAAATAATGAAATTAATAAAAAATTACTTCTGCAGTGTACATGCAAGTGCTTCTGAGACCTCCCCATGTGATCCCTGTGTGATTAGCCCAGCACTTACACAGGCACATAGCAAGACACGCTGTCAAGTTACTGCACTAGTTTTGGAAGTGATTTCCCATTTTAACTAATTATAAGTCTGTGCTATTTAACCTATTTGCTGGTTAATATATTATTTTTTTTTTTACTGCCAGGCTTCTCATGACATCTTGAGGAAGCTCCCTGTAAACTTCTGCAAGACACTATCATTATTATCCTCATCTCTCACTTACCCCCTCTTTTCCATTGTGTCTATGTAAGCCCAGTAATGCTCAGTCTGCGGATTTGCTGTAACTGTTCTTACCCTGCTGAAAAACAGTACTGGACAGGATGACAGTAGAGCTCAGCCTTTGTATTTATGAAAGCTGGTGGTATCTGAAATCTGGATAGGCAGATTTTCTTTATTCCAGCTTCTACAAAAATAATTAAAAAGAAATCATCACAGTTTTCTTGCTCAGGAAACAGATTTGATTTTAAGAATGAGGTGCTGTTGGAGATAGAAGTGTCCCAGAAAACTGCAGACTGAAGCAAAGTGATAAATTGTAAAGGAGTAAGACACCTGGTTCAGTGTAAATAGCACACAGAGCACCAGAAGGCTTAAGGATGAAATGTCTGAGCTGAAGCAAACAGAAATTCACTGAAACTGGAAAATTTATCTGAAAATTTTTGCGTGGAAAATGCTGTATTTACCTCTAAAAGTGAATAACCTGGAAAATCTGGCATGACAGTTTTTGGATTGTTGGAATCATAATTAAAACAATAAAAAAGCATTAAAAGTCACAAATGGAGTCTAATTAGCACAGTTTCTTCAAAGCAAAACAGTGATTCTCTAATCTCCTAGAATGCACTAATAAATTAAGAGGGGATAAAAATTATTTGGACTTTTGATAGCTTTCAGTATAGTCCATCAAGAACAGCTACAAGAGAAACAAAGTGGCCAAGCACCCAGTGGAAAAGCTCTCCTGCTTCGGAAACTGGCTAAGGGACACAAAAGAAGAACAATAGGCTGTAAATTGCTGAAATGGCAAAGGTTAACAGTGGGAACTTTTGAATGCGTTTTTAATAGAACAGGTTTCTGCTTACAAAAAAAAAAAAGGCAAATTCATTTAAATCATATTGTCTCATAGGAGCATGTTAATTTCAATGAAATTTGCTATTGAAAAGGTCAAAATGAGTCATCTGAACTTTACAGTTTTAATTATGTTGCAATGTTTCATTATAAGTAGAATTTCATTTAATGACATGAACATGTAAAGTTGCTATTTTACTCATATTTACAATTTACTATAAAAGATCACTAAAGCAAAAATATTTGGGCAAAGTTGAAATCAAACATATCAAAACTATAGAGGATAAAATATCTCAATTATCTTAAATTGTTTTATTCCTCAGAACTTTTTTTTCTGCATGAAACTGAAATATTTTTTTCTGGACAAGAATGAAAAAAAGAAAAAAAGAAGCAAGCTTTCAAACTACTGACATTTTCTTTAGGATGGTGATTTGTTTCATTTAATAATAAAAACCATGGACCAAGTTTCACTATTTGTTAAAATCAAAAAAAGCTGGTAAGTTGAGTTAGAGCTCTTGCAATAACCCTCACATTAATTTAATCAAACACTGAAAAGACTTAGAGGAAATTCCCATGCTGAGACAAGCAAGATGAACACGGTGCAGCAGTTTGGCAGGTGAGGCTCAGTGTTGCTATCTGAGCTTTAAGGGGAGAATGGTCTGTCCTACGCATACATTATTTTTAATATGCTAAGGGCATGTCTACAGGGCACATCCTCAATGAGTTTACTGATTTAGTACCCAACAGAACTCATTCGTTGTGGTCACGAATAGTGCTGTGTGGAGATATCAGTAATTAAGTGCAGATATTCAGAAAATTGACCCAGAGTATAATTTTCCAAAGCGTGTAGAAGTCACCTGGGAGTCATCGCTGTGGACAAACAGATGAAGACCTTAGCTCAGCAACAGCAACAGTCAGCAACCCTACCAGGGCATAAGGATCCATCATGAATAGCTTCAAGAATAACACACAAGAGACCACAATGCTATTCTATAAATCAAGCATACGCTTTCACCTGGAGGACTGTGTTCAGTTCTCACCTCTCTGTCCCACAGAAGCAACAGAAATGGTAAAAACTCAGGGACAACTTCAGAGACAAGGAAGGTGTAGAGGGATGGAAAAGCTCTTGTGCCATGAAGTGTGGAAAAGACCAGCAGCATTCATATATATGTTTTGCCCTGCAAGGAACATCCCAAGGTCGATAGGATGCCGAGCTCTGTCCCCTGGGTGAGCATGGGCGCTGAGGTATGTGTGAACATGAGCCTGTGCGAAGAACACGCATAGCTCCAGCCTTGGAAACAGCTTCCCTGGAAATTCCCAGTGCAGGCTCATCCTGCAGGCAGAGCACCAAAGAAAAAGGGACACAATGAAAGCACGTCAAATAATAAATTGTATGGAAGAGGTGCACGAAGGATTAATAAAGCTGTATTTAATTAAGCTAAAGGTGTCATCTTAGAAATGGAATAATTGCTTTTTCACACAGCACATAAACCAGATTACGGAACTTGTTGCCACCATGCAGAACTGAGCCAGATTTAGCGGAGTTATGAGCAGAGGTAGAGTGCAGGAATATACAGTGGTAAAGTGGTAAATAGTTTTCAGCAGCACTGTGTAAGTATAAACGGTCTTGCATTTGGGTATATAATCTTTCTGTAACGGCAGTTTGACAGAAAAATGCAGTCAATTATCTTGAAGACAGAGTTTTGGTTTTCTATATACTGCTGAAAGTCTTTGGACTTTGTGGAATTCTGGAAATTGGGGCAAACAGATAGTTCATTGAGAATATTATACCCAATGTATAACTGTTAAATCAATTTAGGGAATGTCGTTGAGAGAGCAATACCATCCAAAGAATTCTGCAAACAGACTTTAAATTATATAATAAAAATTCCAGTAGTTCCTCTCTGAAACCAGTTCGACTGATACAAATACTCAGCAGGGAGAGGTTTATCCCACCCACAGGTTTGGTGGGTGAGCTCCTCATCCCAGCTGTATATCTCTCACATTACAGCAAGAAGAGCTCCTAAAACCTTGAGGTTTTGCTAAGGGCGTTTTCCCTGTGGAAATGAGAAGGAATGGCGTTCGAGCACGGCTGTAGGGGACAGGAGTGGGCGGCAGACCTCGGAGCCGTGGTCCTCTCTGGGTGACTCTGCGATGCCCCAGCCCCAGCCCATGCCTGGCAGGGTGCGAGGCTGCCCCCTTCCTGCTGGCTCAGGTCTGCACCATGAAACCTCATCCTCTAACTTTTTGGGGTGACTTCTAGACAAGCTTTGTGGTCCTATCCCTGTTAAGCACATCTTATTTTTTTTCTCTATAAGCCTGCTTTTACAAAAATCTTTTGCATGACTTGAAAAAACCACCAAAACCACAGTGGTTTTGTACAACTAAACCAACCAACTCAAAGCCAAGATGAAGGGAACTGTAGCAAAATAATACCCATGGGCAGCTGGGAGGCTCCTTGCCCAGTTCGGTGACATTGCTTTTAGATTCACCTTTGATCTAACGCCTGGGCAGCTCTATCTGTTTCTAAAAAAAAGTCCTGCTTTGCGAATACCTTTTTAGCTAGTTGAAAATGTTCCTGTGTTTGTTTAAGTGAAATGAGCTGGTTTGCAAATGACCGTGTATGGCTTGCGTAAATTTAGACTCTGCTTTTTGGCCTACAGATGTCCCAAACCACTGCTTACCCATTTCAGTTTTTCCTTATGGATTAGAAAAACTCCACAGCCTCCTCCTATGAAAAAAAAAAAAAATTACATAATTTCTTCTGCACTGCTGCATACCGAGGCTTTTTTGAGCATATAGTAGATATCCATGTGATTTAAATGAAGCGCCTATTTTTAACACAATATGAAATCTTTCTGAATATAAATACATTCCATGTGGCACTCTGTGGTAGTGTCTTGAAAATATTGTAATAATTAGCAGGGAGCCACAATAGAAACCCTTTTAATTCTGTGCTGCTATCCTCCCATTCCTCGGTACCACAGATGAAACAGAATGGGTCACATCTGCAGTATTATGTGGGGGCTTGTTTGATATACAGTACTGCATTATACACATATTCAAAACTGTAATAACACTAAAGCGTGAAATAGCTTACTCCTGAAAATATTCATGGCAGGATGTAGATGCAGCCTCTTGCTCCTGAGCCAGCATATACGTCTGGATCAATGACCAGAACTGGCAGGGGTCTGCTGGAAGGAATCCATTACCAGGGTCTGCCACGCCGCAGTTTTCTGCAGAGAAGCTGAACAGTGGTATAGGAGCAATCAAAATACATATATGATAAATCACCGGCAAAATTTTGCTATGCTCAGTTTCCATAACATTTTCCCTCCGTCATCACCTTCCATTAGAACCAATTTTTTTTTTTTTGTATAGCAGAACAACAATAAGGAAAATATTTTGCTGTAGCCTAGGCCTTTTCCATTGTGCTGCTGCCCTTGGAATCAATTTCTTTATTCTCAGGCTGACCTTGGTATCCATTTTCCTCAGTATTCAATTCAGCTGTAAAATCTTGAACTTCTTTAGACCTCCTCCCATCCCCCAGATACCCAGTGCAAGGGACATTTGTACAAGGAAACTGGAGACTGAAAGGCTTTTGCAAAGAAAAATCATAACTAGATAAACAGACCTGAATGCACTCAATCTAACATGTGCCTCATTTACACAAAACACCATTAGCCCGATCCTGTTTGCTCAGAGTACAGCAGAGGCAACTTAGCTTGCATGTCTGAGTAGGGTGTTTTAGATAATACCCTGTGTCTTCAGACATGCAAGAACTATTTCCATAATATTTAAGGAAAAATATGTTGTATTTAATCCATCACCAGTGGGTTCACGGAGCGTAAGGATTGTATTTCTTTTTTCACATTCTTACATTGCTCCCTGCATTAATATTAGGCTGGGATTGAAGTGAAAATGAAGCGCCAATTTCAGCATACAAGCTACGGAAGACAAGCAACAAATAAAAGAGAAAAGAAACCGTTTTACCAGCCAAAGAAATAAAAACACATTTAAAATGAATAACCTGCATTGCAGAAGCTCTCGCTGTCTCTCCGTGCTCCATGCGAGCCCCGCTGAGAAGCCATTGGTGAGGAGCAGCCTGCTGCACCTCGGGGCACCGGTCGTTGGCAGAAGGCAGTGAGGATGGCCAGGGTGGGCTTCTGTGGGGTGGCCAACACACCCCCACGGAGGGTTGTGGGGCAAATGCATGGCCACCAGCAGAGCAGCCACAGCCCATGAGCACGACATCAACCCCCTCGCCAGAGGCTCCTCACCCTGCAGATGGTGCGGCTCCCACAATAGCTATGCATGCCAGGAGCTGAGCAAAATGACAAAAAAGCAAACCGTCATGGAAGAAGTCCAGGGAGGGTGCTGGTTGTCCCTTGCTGGCTCTGCTGTGTCACCGCAAAAGCCTGTCTGCCAGTTTGCCAGCACGTGCGTCAAGAAGTACAATCCCAACAGAAGCCATCTAAGCAGGGCTGTGAGATGGTGCTCAGGGCACTTGCTCGTTTACAGGGGACACAACACAATGTACCAGCAAGGGATGCTCCGCCACCATGCTAGCCTTCAGCTTTCCTCCTGGGCAGCTTTCTGTTGGCATGCATCCCATGAGTGGGGGCAGGTGCAGAAGGCGCCCTGGGGCCCCTGTTTGGAAAGACGATGAAGATGAGTAAGTGAGGTCTAGTTGTAGGATTGGAAAGTTTCATATGCGTGTGTTTGGGTCTCAGCAATAACAGCACCGGCCGTTGTCCTGGGGTGCCTCCTTTTCTCCACAGGTCCAAGTCAGGGCTGGCCGGCCTCCACCAACATGGAAGGTGGCTTTCCTGATGCCAGAGCAACTGTGGAGGGAAAAAATAAGGAACAAGCCCATAGAATTGTTACCAACTGCATTAGCATAAGACTTTGAAATAAAAGAAATATCCCTGGTGTGACAGGGAGCACAGCTGTACTGGTGATGTAGAGAAGACCCATGCCTGGCCAGGGCTTGTGGACATCAGGACTGCAGGATGTTTCATTCTCATTACCACAGCCAAGTAAGCCGTTAATAAACTCACTGTGCTTTAGCTAACGACTAAGACAAACTGTAGAAAGGATGCTTTCACTTACAAGCGGCTCTTGCCTGTGCTGCGTGGCACCAGGGTGCTGCCGCGGTGGCCCTAGCCCCTCAGGGGATGCTCTGTGCCCCAGGGATGGGTTTGCTCTCCTCAGGGGAACAGTGGTTTTGGGGGCTAGAAGTGGTGGAGCGTGGTCACCTCTGGGCTGCCAGGCTGCCTGCCATGGCTGCCCACGTCCCACTACCGCCCCTGTTCAAAAAGTGAATTAAAAACCAGGAAAAGTGACAGAAATGGGGTCCAGAGGTGTCTCAGCATTTGAATGTCACCACGGGCACGCGTCGCGGGAGAGTAAAGGTCTCTTTCCGTCCCTGTGTTTACCACTGTCTGGGCACTGACTTGTTTCCTGACACATGAGCCATGACTTGAAAGGAATCCAGGCTCCAGCAAATTTTGCATCGCGCTTCAATGTGGCCTCGGGGATTGAGTAAGGGCAAATCTATTACAGTGTTGCCATGGTGACCCTGGCACCGCCGCCATGAGGAGCGCTGGGGCCGGCGGCCCGCGCGGGGCGGTAGCACGGGCGGCTCGGCCAGACGCAGGGACACCCTGAGGGGAGCAGCACTCTGCACCCCACCTCGCCCCCGCCCGGCCGGGACACCCCTCAGACCTGGCCCAGCCCGGCGGACGGGGCAGCAGAAGACACCAAGGCCTCTCCTGAGGTCCAGCAAAATTAATCCTTAATTTATTTTGGGGGGAATCAGGCTGCTGCAGTAAAAGTGAGAAGGGCGTCCTTTGCCTCAGTTGTTACAGACGGCGCGAGTCCTGGTGTCTGGCTGTTTAGGGATCAATGGCGAGCCTGTAAGGATGGCCTGTGCTTACTAAGGAGGATGGTGGTACTGATGGATTTTAATCATTAAAGTGATTTTATAACAAAGAAACAAAGGAAGCCGATTTTCCTTTTCTTATCTTCCTTTTTGTGAACAAACTCAGCTTTGCAGATATTGATTCTTCTTGCTCAGATGTACTTTATTTTCTATCATGGACATGATTGTTTAGTTTTGGTAAATTCTATTTTAGCCTTTTTGCCTTCATCTTTTTCCCTTTTGAATGCTCAGCAATGGAAGTTCATATTTCCCCTCTTTGCTCAAGCAATGACGGTACAGTTTGTCATGAGCTGCAATCATGACAATAGTTTGATTCAAAGCATCTCAGCTTCAGCATACAGTAACTAAGCCCAGGATTGAAAAGCACTAACAATGGGAGACTAAAACCTGCCTCCAACACTTGATAAGACTATTATTATAGAGCGCAAAAAGCTTTTGCTTTCTTTTCTGCTGCTTTGCAGACCTCATAAGGCCCTGCTCAGATTTCTGCATAGTTAATTTGTCAGTTTATAAATTACCACATTACGTTAACGCTGAATGCTTCAAAACACAAATATATGCACAGAGGGCTTGAATATTTGAAGTGTTTTAGTACTATAGGGAAATAATTTTGTTGTCAAGCTGTGGCAGATATAGAAGTGCTAGGGGATACATGACCATTTCATCAGGACGATGTCGATGATGGCCTATGAACATCCAAGGGGGGAAATCATCTTTTATCACTATTGTGTACCATGCAGGTCCAGATGGAGGATAAAACATGCATGAGTTGCCCGCAGCTCTGAAAATAATTATACTCATTTGCCAGAAATGTAGAAAGTGCATCCAACCAAGTTACCACCCATCATAGTGACACTCCGTTTGCATACTGATGAAGTTTAAAGCCAGAGACAATGGTGTTGGTATCAATAGCAGAGGGGGCTGGGAATCACCAGTGCTATAGGATTAATAGCGCCATCATTTTATATTATGCAGCATTTCACTTATGCTGCATATCAAAAAACTCCTGGCGCTGATGCTCACCTAGCTGTTTACAAGATCGGTTTGGTTTAAGATTCCAAGCATTACAAGAGGTTCTGGGGAGCTGGGAACGAAGACAATTACATTCACCCCCAGCGAGGGGCTTCTCGGCGATTATGTGCATTGTGCTATGAATGTATACACAGATCTGGGCGTGCGTGTGTGTATGGCAAGGGAGACGCATGTGCTACGCACACTTGCAGTCTCTCTCTTCCTCTCAGCAGACTGCACCGGAATATGAGCGAAAGATAATATGCACATGCTAAGCTCTGGTGCCACTGCAGAGTAATTGATGAATGGGTTTTTAAAGTGTAGAAAGAGAATGAATACAAGTAGGACCCAGGAGAATAATTCTTTATATTGCAATCAGCACTGCTTATATGTAGTTGGTCTAATAGTAGAAATCAGCAATAAAGAATACAGAGTTTGTTATTTAATCCTTACCAACTGAAAAAGAAAATGGTTTTGGAATGCTTCTACCATGATTAGACATATTATTTTAAAATTGAATTAGTTTGGGGCATTATTCAGTTTTTAACAACCATCAAGTAAAATAACCAATCAACGCTATCATAAAGTGAGATGATTTCTGCAATTTATTTAAATAATTAATTCGAGTTATATATACATATATAGACACTATAATGTATGCATAATATGCTTATATGCCATTTTGGCTATTCCAGTACTCTTTGGATTCCTTAAAATATTCCTGGTACAGTACTGTCTCAATATGCTTTCACATATGTGCTTGTTATCATATTTTTAGTTAAAGAATGCCTTCAAAAATAAAATAAAATAAACCCTGAAGTAATATTCATTGGTTTATATAGGACCTTTTTTTTTTTTCTAATGAAGAACCTTAGGTACAGCTGCAAATATGTTGGCAAATATTAAGAAAAGAATGTTTACATAGCACATACCCAAGTGTAGGAAGAAGAACATCTTTCTTACCTATACAATGACTACTCTATAGCATACTGCAAGCTAGAGGACACATCTAATAAAAATGGGTAAAGCAGTTATGTTTTATAAAAGCATAGTTCAGGCTTCCAATTTTATTTTAGTTCTGGTAAAACTTGCATGTAATCACCGTAATGACATAAGGACCCAAGATGATCTCTGATGTAATTCCATAGATCATTTATGTGACACCAGCAATGAATCAGGCCCGTGGGTTTTATCGTTGGATAGAATCTCAACTGTTTGATACTTTAGGCTTTCAAGGCTTTAAAAAATATCTTTGGAAGAAAAATGGATCATGGAGTAATGAAAGTGTCCTTGCTCAACACTGTACCAGATTGATCTGGATCTAAGTATACCACTAGGCAAAATTAATTCTTGTCTTATGTAAACAAAAAAAGAACAGAGGAACTATGGACTTCACAGTCTCACTGCTTGTGGGCCCATTTCCTTTTCTTGGTGACACATTTCAGTAAGCAAAAATGCAGTTTCTATAATGTCCATATGTAATCAGAGGCTTCAGGACAGCGTACATCAATGCTGCCATTCGTGTACACTGTCTTATTAACATGTATTGTATGCCAGTTATAGGGAGACCCTTGGCATTCAGCCGGGTGATGAATCAGAAGAAATACCCTTCAGTTATTTAGCCAGCAAAAAGCAAAGATGGTGCTTTGAATTAGAAAAAAATCTAGAAACTGATCAGACCAGTAGAATAAATTCCAGGGCCAACTAACGACTAAGGATAGCATAAAGCAATTAAAACTTCATCGCGAAGAGACGTTTCTACCAGAAAAGTCAAACAAGGTCAAGAGATTATTTTCATACCTCATTTGACAACATAATCCAAAATCTAAATGGAAAAGAAACTCCAAATCCCACTAGAAAAAAGTTTAAATCACCTCAGACATAAAACATGACTTTACATAGTACTTCTGCAGCCATAATAAGGGAGGTACTCGGATGACTAACTAAGCATAAGGGCAGGCAGAGGCAGTTGAAGCCAAATTTCATATGGGGACATTCTGAAGCGCAGAGAATGCGCAAGCCTTGTCACTGGAGGTTTCCTTCTTACCTCAGGAGCCCACCTGTCAGGGGACCTTGATGGTTGTCAGCTTGTTCCTAACCTCCTTTACTTGAGAAAAGCCATTGTAGAGTTGGTGAAAGGGCAAGCTCAGCTACTGTCTGACTGGCTGGGGTATTTCCCTGTGGGAAGCAGTACCTCCAAGGGGCTCTGAGATGCACCGGTGGGACCAGCTCCTGCATCCTGCACTGGGCCAAATGAAGCAGAAGCCTGTAGATGCCTTGATTCTGGCCAGTTGCTGAACAATACCTGTCACTACTTGTAAAGCAAACCTCAGAAAAAATTCCCGAGTGTCAGAGGGGGGAGGTTAAAAACAGCATCATGAAATTGCTGGATGTGGCAAGGACAACTGGAGATGGTTTAAACAGAATTTTCCCCTGTCTCTGCAAGCTGTAACCACCAACAAGAGGGCAGATCATTAGAAAGCAGCTTTATTTCTGGCAATCAGTGGTTCTCAGACTCATTTTCTTAATAGTTTTCAGTTAACTCATGCAGAGAGGGCTAACTATGAAACTCTCATACATAAATTTGAGGAACCCTGTACACTGTATAAATGTATTTGCTTTCATAAGGCTCTTCAGCATATGGCTTATATGTTTTTAAATAGAGAAAAGAGGAAGAAAGGGAGAAAACAGAAGTCTTCTGAAAGGCCCAACACTGAGGGAGCAAACTCTCTGTTGGGCTGGAGGGATTTATCGCACCCCTGGTTAGGGATGAGGTCCTTGTGCCGGACACTCTGGGGAACAACCAGAGGACATAGAAATAACTTTTGACAAGATGGTCAGAATTTGCCAGGCAAATGTAGTCAGCTGCTTCTGCCTGAAGCTGAGGGAAAGCAGAGAGTGCTGTACACTGTGAGCGCTGGGGGATCTGAAACAACACAAAAATAGACAAGTGGCAGAAAGAGTCACAAGGATCAAAGCTAAAATCGATAAAAACTAGCACTGAGATGAAGACACTGCGGCAAAGTACGCCAGTCAAGACAGTGCCCAGCATTTATAAAAGGAGGCATTACAATGGATTACGCAGGTTCAAAAAAACTTCCAAGGACTTGCATAGTCCGCGACTTAGAGAAGATGACAACAGCACCGTTAGCTCACAAAAAATCCTCTGTAAAGCATTCCCCAGTATCATGACTTAGGGTGAATGGGCCATTAACTTATATTAGACATACAGAAATGCTGGCTGAGAGGAGACCTCTCGTTCAACTTTCTGCTCAAAGCAGGACTTTCACCAGCACCAGATCAGGTCTGTCATGGCTTCGTCTACTCCAGTCTTGAAAACCTGTATGGATGGACATTCACCAGTATCTTTCAGTCACCTGCCCCAGTGCTGCAAGGCCCACTTTGTCAATCTGATCTCAGATGGAACATTCAGTAATAACAGGATGGGAACATGTGCCCTCAGTGCTAGAAACTGTGATGTGAACACGGCAAGTAAAGCACAGACAGCAAAAGTGACTAATACAACTGAAAACTTACAGATAAGTCTTTTTTTCTGAACAAGGATTTTTTGATCAAGGGTACCAAAGAGGTGTGAAGGTGAACTTTAAGAAGTGTTTTGCAACACTAAGATAATTATTGAGGTCTCTCACTCTGAGCTAAAGTCTCTCTCATTCACAGGTGCTTCCAAAGAGCATGCTGGTGCTGTGCTCATATCTCTGTAAGGTCATATCTGGAGAATTTTAATGTATATGCTATAGGTATAAGTAAAAAGCATCCAGTATGCTTACATAGGCAAGGATGCTTAGTTCTCACTATAAGGTTTCAGAACTTTATTTCTGAGACACCAATGTCAGTGGAGAGTGATCATATAATATCCATCATGATGACCAAAATTAGCTTCACAAATATTATCCAAGACTAAACAGATTTCATTTTCTCTGAAGATTTATGATTTGCTGTTTGAATGCAATACTGGGAGGGATCCGGCTATTGCAAAAGCACTTGGTAGAGCATTTGACAATAGCAGTAGAACAAAATCCAGGAAAAGATATCGTATATGTATTGATCAGCTAAAAAAAATATCTCCAATGAAATATGGATTCTGACTGCCAGAGATACAGCTGGAAATAAGACCAGGCTGGTGGTGGTGGGGCATGAAGAGTGGAGTTGTTGTAGATGTGTTTATGTCTCTTGGAAAAAGCTAAATAACATAAGCATGTCACAGATGATTGTTTCCACCATAAAAGGCAATATAAAGAAAGATGTGGTCATGCATATCACAGCTATTATTACTAGACGTAGAAACCTTGACATTGTAACGTCTGACAAAGGCTGCTTAATCTTTGTAGAGCAGGACTTTCAAGCAAGGAAGCCTTGTTTAGACAAGGTAATCACTAGTCCCTGTTATCTTTCATTTGGTTTAGTGGAAAACAGCACCAAAATATTAAACTTGCATTGTTTGTCACTATTATTTACTGCTGCTATTATAGAACATTATCCAGGAAGTATGATTTATCCCACACCACCATTCTTGTCAACAAAAACCTGAAAAAAACAGAATGTTTGTGTTGCTAGAAGGTAATCTTAACTTCACTGGAGATTTGCAGGTGTGCAGAAAGAGACAAGGAAGGGGAAGGAGAAGAAGAAGAGGAAGAAGAAGAGGAAGAGGAAGGGGGAAGGGGAGGGGAGGGGAGGGAAGGGAAAGGAAAGGAAAGGAAAGGAAGGGAAGGGAAGGTCACAGATCTGGTGAGCTAGGGCTGAGACTGTGAGCAGGTGAGCTTAGTCAGGCTCTTGATCCTGAACAATTAATGAATAATAGATAAAAGCTGAGCTTCCTGGCAGATCTGGAACTTCTGACTAAAGGATAACATGGGTAATAGCTCCTCAGAGGTTAAGATCAGTCACAAAGACTGGTGTCAGTCAGTGTATCTAAAGGGTCCCAGTAATACCAAATCACACATCTCTATCCAAAAGCATATGCTAGCTCTGGTTCTCACAACTAATGAAAAAGATCATGTTTTTGTAATGACCCGTTTCTTACCACTCAGAAATAGGAGTGAAACCCTGTGTGAAATCTAAGTATAATGTAATTAGAGAAACAAACAAGTAGAAAACACGTAACTAAATATATGTCTTATATAATAAAATTGTAAAAGAAAACATACATCAGCAAAGAGCAGAGTGTTAGCTTGCTTTTAGAGGGGTAAAATATTATAATCTCCCAGTCTAAAGAAATCATACAGGAGTTATAATATAATTTAAAATTATTACTAAATGTGGTAAAATATATACCAGTGTTGCAAGTTATTAATTCCTAGGAATGATGGGAAAAGGGTTGAGAGATGGAGCTGGCTATAATGAAGGAGGTGTCCTTAAGTAGGATTGCAGGAGAGGGGTTCCTTTTGTCTTTCTCCTAAGCAATGTCTTTTTTTAGACATACATTCTTCTACATGCATGCAATGAATGATAAATGAAGGAAATTGGAAGCCATTGGACAGAAAATTCTCAAGAGACATACAAAGTATACTATGTCCAGACCTTAATCCAGATTTTGCACACAGTTCTTTGCATGCAGATGAACCGCTCAGTCAAAAAATACTCACCCAAATAGGGCACATAGTGAGAAAATGAGACCCAAATTTTAAAGCAATGCATCCAAGACTTATTTCAGCCCAATTTACTTCAAGGAGCCTCCAAACAAATACACACACAAACACACACACACACAAAATTCACCTGTGCAAACCTCATTCATCTCAACAACTTGTTCATTCATTTCAACCATTTACACTTTTCAAACCTCAGTCAACTATCCAGAGCCCCCAGACGCTCAACAGCCAGACAAATGGGGTCCCACCTGAAAGCTGTAAGAGGATGAGGAGAAGGAGTATGCCACCCCCACCACCAGTCCCGTCAGTGACCACGGACACACACCTAGGGAACCACATCTTCCAGTGACCACGGTGTAGCTGAGTGCCTGGGGAGTAATTTCAACAGATGCAAATCAATATCGCTGCCAGGCATCAATATATCTTGCAGCAATCCTTTCCCTGGATGGGACATAAATAATCGTGGCTGTTTCTACACTGACAGATCAGCCCACACTCAGATGCTGGAAGGTGTCTTAACAAAACTGTCCATACCTTTAAGCTCCTGGTTTAATTTCACAGCTCAAGCTCTGGATCTCTGGGTGCAAGGAGCAAGGGGTCAAGAGGCAGCACCCTTGCTGGGTGCCCTTTGTGCCAGAAGAGTGCAAAAGGTAGCCAGGACTCAAGTCTTGCACAGAAACATCTCCTAAACATGAAGGCTCACGTGAACCCCTACAAGACAGATCATTCACCTTCTCCACCAGTCCCCCTTCACATTGCTACCTTGCTCAGCTTTAGAGAATAATCAGACTTCCAGAAGCCATCTTTGTTCTGCCTACCTCTAGCTTCACCTCTACTGAGAAATGTTTTCTTCTCAGCTACCTATTTAAAGCAGAACCTAAAAATGCAAAGGTCTGCATCAAAACTTTGACAGCAAACAGCAGCTCCCTGTGCAGCCTCAGAGCACTGGAACCCAAGGAGGAGCTGGGAAACCTTCCTTCCTAGGGACCCTAACAGGGCATATATGCTTTCCAGTATCTCTGAGCTGTAATACGAGAGACATATAGTAAGAAGTTAGGTAGAAGAATTCCTTCATGTTGATTCAGTCCAAAAGTCTTCTGAATTAATTGCTTGAAGCAGTTAGGAAAGCTAATTGAGTATAATAGTTGAAGAGCCACTTTTCTTTATCTTGGTGGAGACTGTCGATGAGGCTTTAGTATAGCACTGCACATGTCAGCAACCTACAACATTGCTACTGGCACTAGAGAAGTCTCTTGCCATGTGCTTGGGCTTAACATGGAAATAACCATATGGTCTGGACACAAATTAAGTATATCTGAAAACAAAAAGAACATGCTCGGGAGATATACAGCATATCTACATAGACATACACGGCATGTCTTCTGAGAAACAAAAACCTAACAGTAACCCTAGCAGTAAGAAAAAGTCTGAAAAAAACAGTCTTCAAAAAGCAAAGGATCTCTAGGCCTTGGAAACTCTACTATTGCAGCTCTACCACCCCCTCAAAATCCTCACCTTGCACTGGCCAGCAGTCTACATAAAATTTGGGGAAGAGAAAAGAATATATATAATTAGTTATTTCTGAGTAGACAGTAAAAAGAACCCTGTGGAACTGAGAAATCTTTGTGATCTGAAGTATTACAGAAAACCAGGCAAAACTGCAATTCTGTTTTTTTTCTGGTTTCTCAGCAGAAACAAGTAGGAGCAAAGCAAACTGTCTAGTAATTGCCTCACATGGAGTAAAGCAGCAAGGCAACACAGAGTCACAGGGGGACAGGGCTGCAGGAAGGACCATCATTCACATCAGGTGTGATCACGTTATGCTGCATTGTTGAGGCCACGTTGAAAGGATTACTTCTCTATTGTTTGCCTCCACCCTGTTTTTATGAGGTCAGGTTGTTTGCAGCCCCTTGGTCTACATCTAGCTAGAGAAATATGGATGACTAATTTTAAATTGGTTAACTGCGCCCAGGACTGTTCTTTAAGGTTGCTGAGCTCAGTGGTTTTTTACAGTTTTGCTTTTCTTTTTTTTCCTTTTTCTTTTTTTTTTTTTAAATGAAAATACACTTCTGGCATATAGACAGTTTGTATAAAAATGCTGTAATATCACACATTCCTAGTCCTATACTATTTGCTTTTCATATAGTGGCTGATAGATCAGTATGCATTTTGTCTCTGTTATTTCTGTTTTATGTTTGTGTCCTTTAGTTGCAAATTGAGGTCTTCCTGGATTTTCTTTCACTCAGAACAAAAGAATAAAGAAATTGATAGGCCCATCCTTTCCTTCACCTAGGGCCATCCTGTGCCAGCGCACTGGAGAGTGTTTGAGGCTCCAGTAGCAGGTCCTGTTTCCTTCAGGGTGGTGGTGTACCCCAGCAGGGACACTATGGGTGCTGTGTCCTGCTGACAGGCACCTCAGCCCACAGGCCACCCTGCCCAGCTGCCCTGGATCTTAAACTCATTTGGGCCCTGTTTAACCCCTTGATAGGTATGGCTGTCTCTTATTTTCTCATGTCATGCCAGCTTTTCAAATCACAAATCAAGAGAATCATGAAAAGGTTCATCAAAAGGATCGTCAGATAGCACAGAATTGGGTGAGCTACTGCTTTGGGGGGTCTTTGTTAATTTGGGCAGTCATCACCTGGTGTGTGTAGTGCTGTACAGTTGTAAGAACAAATCTTTGCCTGGAGGAGTTCACATGGAGACCAGATAAAGGTGTAAGGGGAGAAAGAGATGGGAGGTGTTACCTAAAGTGACATGTTTTGTTAGTAGCTGATCTAAGATAAGAGCCCAGATTTCCTGCTGCCAGGTCTCCATGTTACCACTCCCGCTAAGCCTTTCGTATTCGCACAGCACTGCTTGAGTCAGACCCAGGGAGCTACTGAGGACACCTCCTCCCCATGCCAGTTTGACTCTGCCAGTTTGTCCCTAGTGTGGTTGCACTGATCTGAATGAAGCATCAACTATACAACAGAGCAGCTAGGAACTCGGCTGGTTTTTTTCATGGATGGTGTTCTATTTGTCATAAGATTCTATTTGGATCATACCTTTTTGCTGTTTCTAACTGTGGCAGTATTAGGCCAGCCAGGCTTAGAGCCTACCTCAGATGTTGAACCCACTTATTCTTAGCTCTGCACAAACACAGAATGAAAAGACACTCATACCCACGAAGCCAAGCGTATAACCAGATACAGATGATGGATGAGGACGGGCAGGTAAGGAAATATGACAGAACCACTACTGAGAGCAGACCAAGCCCTGATTTGTACTGGAGAGACCAGAGGACTATGGTGCATCATGGTCCCAGCTGCTTCACAGGAGATAGGCATGCACGGAGCGTCAGTGGGAAGGTTTCAACTCTGGGCTCTCCCCTGTACTTTTACACCTGGCCAGCTGGCATGGATTTTTACAGACTTTCACAATGTGACCTTCAGCAATGACCTTAAGTCATGGCAAAGGAGAGGAGGGAGGTGAGACTCCAAGGAGAAAAACAGATCTCTAATGGGAGTTTCTTCCCAGCAGCATTGGGCAGAATGACAGGAAATACCTGGCTGTTTGCTTTAAAATAAAAAGAGTGATAATTGCAGCAGGCAGGTCTGGAAGAGACAAGGTCAACACCACTGCCGTTGTAGAGGAGACAGGGAAACAGAGGAAGGTCTGATATGATGGAGGAGGTCAGGCAGTGGATGCACACAAAGTGCCCTGCGAGGTATTACCTTGACTGTATGATACGTGCCAGAAGAAACCTCAGTGGCCTCTCTGCTGTCCACACTGAGGGTGGGATTTCAGTGGGACCTAAAAAAAATGGATTTTTGAGGGGGGTTGGCTGGCTAATACAGACTGGAAAACAACAGCCATCTTTCATAGTCTGCATTCAAGACCACTGAAAATCTCTGGTGGTGGGGGTGCACAAAAGGCCTGGGTTTTCTTAACTGAGAAAGGGGACTAAGAAGGGGCAAGATAATCGCATAGGAATAGACTCCATGACTGGTTTGCTGAAGGGAGATAAGAGTACCTGTGCTCTATGCAGCCTCCAGGGAGAAGAAAGAGAGATTCAGCTAGAGTAAAGGTGGAGAGGGGACTAAAGAAATCTCTAAGGACAATAGCTTTAAAAGGACCGGTATTTCTGTTGATATCAAGAATTTCCTTGGATAACGGAGTTATCATAGAACCATAGGGTTGGAAGGGACCTCTGGAGATCACATAGTCCAGCCCCCCTGCCAGAGCAGGGTCACCTAGAGCAGGTTGCACAGGAACGCATCCAGGTGGGTTTTGAATGCCTCCAGAGTTGGAGACTCCACCACCTCTCGGGGCACCCTGTTCCAGTGCTCTGCCACCCTCATGGTAAAGAAGTTCCTCCTCATGGTTAGATGGAACTTCCTATGCTCAAGTTTGTGCCTGTTACCTCTTGTTCTGTCGCTGGGCACCACTGAGAAGAGCCTGGCCTCATCCTCCTGACACCCACCCTTTAAGTATTTATAAGTATTGATAAGATCCCCCATCAGCTGTCTTTTTTCCAAACTGAAGAGACCCAAATCCCTCAGTCTTTCTTCATGAGAGGTGTTCCAGTCCCCTAATCATCTTTGTAGCCCTTTGCTGCACCCTCTCCAGCAGGTCCCTGTCCTTCTTGAACTGGGGAGCCCAGAACTGGACACAGTACTCCAGGTGCGGCCTCACCAAGGCAGAGTAGAGGGGGAGGATGACCTCCCTCGACCTACTGGCCACACTCTTCTTGATGCACCCCAGGATGCCATTGGCCTTCTTGGTCACAAGGGCACATTGCTGGCTCATGGTCATCCTGTTGTCCACCAGGACTCCCAGGTCTCTTTCCACAGAGCTGCTCTCCAGCAGGTCAGCCCCCAACCTGGACCGGTGCCCCAGGTGCAGCACCCTACACTTGCCCTTGTTGAATTTCCTAAGGTTTCTCTCTGCCCAAATCTCCAGCCTGTCCAGGTCTCTCTGTATGGCGGCAGAGCCTTCCAGTGTGTCAGCCACCCCTATCTAAAATAATAGCAGCAAATAGCTTGGAAGGGACACTTAATCCAATAGAAATGTGCTTGTAATGACACCTTTGTGGACATCATCACATTGGAGGAAGGGTAGTAGGCAAAATGAACTTCTGATCCACCCTGCATGGCAGCCCCGGGGTTCCCAAGGTGACAGAGCTTTCTTGGCTTTGTGTTGAGCTCTTGGCCTTGTTGGTTCCCATATTTCATTGACTTCACATAGTCCACTGATAGCCTCCCTGGAGAATTTTTGTCATCCCTTCCCAGTGTTAGAGCTGGTAAAGTGTCACATTCTTTAATTATTTTTAACATGGAGACGCTTTCATGTTTCTTTTGTATTTGATTACCTCACTTGGTTTTTACGGAGCACCCCTCCACCAAACTAGGCACTGCAGTGACTGATCCCAATTGCAGTACATTTTTCCTAGTATAAAAGAAACATGAAAAAAAAATAACAGCAATAATAATAACAACCCCAAGCCAAAGTCTGAAAGTTAAAACAAGCACATAATTTTAACACAAAATGGTTTAAATACATTTAAGGTGGCTGATAAGCGATTATAGAGCTGTATCATATGACCAGTACTGAAGAATTCATATGAGTTTTAAATCAGAGCTTGTGTTCAGAGGACCATAGATGACCAGAGATCAACAATTGCAATGAAATCTTTAGATCGCCCTTTTGGAATTATGCCATTAGCAGGCCAGAACAATTAAACCAATTTTAAAGAATGAGAAGTCTGTCAAGGTATATATATTTACATTTGCAGATACAGTATATGAGGTTGGACAGAATATAATAATTTTCTCTCAACAGAATATATAGATACACACTTCCTACATTAAGTTGTGAAGCTGTCTTTTGAAATGTATTCATTGAAGTTAATTATAGAGGTCTAACACTTCTCTTCATTTGATGCTATAAAATTAATGGCCCTTCATTTTTACCTCCAATGCAAATGCTCATGTCATCTCCAACTGCATAGAGCTCTTTCTCTCATATGCTGAATATGATTAGTTTTCCTTAAGCAGAATTAGAGCATGTGATTCTCTAGATTAAGCAAGAACAATGTCTCCTGGTGCTATTTCAAAGCTTTTGTTATGATGTAGTATTCTTAACAAACAGGGTTTCAGAAACACAGATTGCAAAAATGCTAGACAAGTGAGCTCTAGAGGTTGTGGCCTTTGGAGAGCATAGACAAAAACAACAATGGCAACTCATAAATCTCCAGCATCCTCATGTGAGATTAGCCAGACATTACAACAAACACTTGCAAGAAAAGAGGGATATGGCTACTTCTGAAAGAATATGACATACAGTTTGAAAATACTTCCAATAAGCTCCATCCAGCTCCAACTGAAGCAAATGGCTTTAACGATTTTAATGAGAGACAGATAAAGCCCGTAGCAGTAGCATTGTTTTTGTTTTTGTTTTTTTAAACAGTATTCTGTATTTGCCTAAGAGAGAATTTCTCAAAAACCAGACAGGCATCACCTAATTTTCTAGAAGTTAGACATTTAAGCTCAAAGCACAAAGATGTGCATGCTCACAGCGTATATTCATTTTCCTCCATTTTGGTTGTCAATCAACTGTTTGTGCATGAGGGTGACATAGCAGACGTCTACCATTCAAGAGTGAAAACCAGACATAATTTTTAACATGTGTTTCTAGCTGTCAGATCTTCTGCTTGCAAACATGGCAGACAAGTGCTGCAGTCATAAAAAATAACTTGTGATTGAACGATTTTAAGATATATCCTCTGTAGGAGTGAACTCAGAGTAACTATCTACCTCCTTTAGTTAGAAGGGATACTGATGGAAGAGGTGTTGTTCCAGAGGGACCCAGAGGAACCCAAAGTGAAGAAAAGTAGAGTTAAAATAATTAAAAAGATACATTTTAATTTTAAAAATTTTTTTGTTGTTGTTGTTTTCTTGTTCATTATTCTATCATGGAGCTTTTACTGGACAACAGATATCATAACCTGGGAAAAGTGCATGCAAGCAAGGAGGAGCTTGTCCTACAGCCTGGAGCTGTGCCCAGGTACAGCCAGGAGCTTGAGTTTCAGGTGAGCAGGAGAGGACCTGGTGTTAGGGCAGTGCCTGGCTGGCGGGGGAGAACTGGGACACCATCTCTGGCTCTCTGGAATAGGAATAAAACCTACATTAGTCTTTTACTGACATTTCACCAAAGAACTCTTGGCCATCTCAATAGGAGTATGAAAATGTAAGCAAAATATCCTGGGGAAGTATATAAACTTTTCTGCCGTGCTGTGGCTAACAGCTTTAACAGCTACTGTCAACAGTGTTTTCACTGAGTTAAATATACAATAAGGCAAATCAGGACTGAAAAATAATTTGTGATCAACCTGGGCCAGCTGCCCTAGCAAGGTTTGCATTGTAGCCATCCTCAGAAATTCACTGCACCTTCCTAATGTGGAGTGAAAGCAAAGGTCTTTGGTTGTGCTCAGTGAAAGAGTCTGAGCAATTTTCAGAGAAATACAAGCACAGTGAGTTCCCACAAACAAGTGTTTTGTATAAGCAATGGCAATCACAAAGCTTATTCTTTCCTTATTCAAGGAAGACAGGGGAACTTGAGAGCACCCATTTAAAGCATAATAAAATTAGAGAAACAACTGTACTTCTAAATTGTGCCGTGCAGGTATCACCTAACAATTTTTCGCTTCTTTATCTACTCGGATGTTGAGCACAAGTATTTTGAGAACAGGGTATGCCCATTTGCTAGTGATGGAGCAGTGGTTTGTGTCTGAAGAACTATGCAAAGGAAGTTGATGTTCTGTGCTGACTCCCTAGCATACCTGAAGTGTCCTGTTGCTGTTGGGACCGGCTTTGAGCCGGGCACTGGTGACTGTCTGCACACCTGAAGCACTGAAAATCCTGAGGAAAAGCTCCCATCATGGCTCCACAGATATAGATATTTCTTGTGGAGGGTAGGCATCTGTCTGGAAGTGCCAGGCAGCTGCACATCACTGAGTACAGAAGACATCCTCCATGGGGAGATTTTAAATCTCAGCCGTCCATATTATCTCTGGGGCATGGTACGCAGGCAATCAAATTCACTTTGTCTTTTTCCGTATCTTCACTGTAAGATGCTACAACTTCCACTTGCACACAGTCACTTCAGACACAGACGCAGTGCCCATGTCTGGGATTTCTGGTGAATGTGCAGGCAATGTTCCTGCCACTTCAAAATAGGTGTTGCTGCTCAGTCTGTGTTCCAAGGAAAGCTGGACTTGACATCCAAGGTCTCCTCCCCAGGACACTTGCAATTTTTGCGTTCCTGTGTAAACAGACTGCAGTCCTCCTCCTAATAGGTCAGCTCTTGTCTTAAACATTGCCCAGTATTTGTGTCTCGTCCCCCGTAACATTTTGTTGATTGTTAAAGAACATCTGTAGCAGATGATGACTTTTCCCTGTTGTTTGAATTGTTGCTGAGATGGCTTCACCTATGACCCTTTCTTTAAGCATTCAAAACTCAAAGTCATAGAGTCATTCATCTTGCAGCTCCACAAGCAGTAGGCAATGGGAAGTGCTTTGCTTTACATCTATACAACATGTTCCCTGGGTCATTTTAAATTGCCTTTTTGACAAAATTAAAGGTACATTGTCATCAATATCAACTTTTGCATTCCTGGCTCTATACAAGTCATCTTTGTCACAAATCCTTTACCTGCTTTCTCCGTTCTCTCAGGCACATTGCAGTCTCCCATGCAGACTTCTAGAAATTGAGTTAAGTCATTCTAACTATCTCTTGTTTGGATAAATGACACAATTCTTCCCTTGTCTTTTTCTTTCTGCTTCTTAGATGTGTTTTGAAATACCTGTATACATGTGCATATACATATGACAATCCTGCTAGTAATTATGATGCTCCTAGAGCATAAATTAATACAGTAAATACCTGGGTATAAACAGAAGTCAGTTCTCAATCATTTATGTTTAGAGTTAAAAAGTCTGCTAAATCAGAAGTCCACCGCAGCTGAGAGGTAATCCAAGGCTAGATACCCACTTTGCATGTGGTTTTAATTATATAGAAAGAAACCTCTGAATCTCAGCACCTCTGTACTTTTGGGAAGATAAGATCTGGATCTGTCCACTGTAAAGCCCTCTGCGATGCCACATCATTGGCAAGGAATATGTATTTTTCCACAGTACTCACAGTTTTTGCTAACTACCTCCGTGTTCTCAGTCTGTGTGGTGTGTACTCAGAGGGCTGAGCTTCACTTTAAGTCGCAGATTTTAAAAAGCAGAAAAGCCAAAAGCTGAACCAAAACTATCAAGGCCAGCTGATTTCATATAAACCATGTGAAGGTGAGAATTTTGCCTGGTTTTTGCAGAGAATCGTGGATCTGCCTGTCATCACATGGAAAGGTCGCAGACCCTCAGTGAATAAGAGAATAACTGTGCAGTGTGTGCAGTGTGTACCAAAATTTGAACTCAGGAGTGCAGGAAAATGGAGGTGGAAACGCTGCTGCTGTATATGCACCGTACTCCTGGTTAGACAGGACTCAGGGGAATGCAGCAGGTGACGTACCGGAGTGCTTGTCTTAACTGAAAAAGAGATCTTACAAAAAGGGTGATCCTGAGAATGACATTGACATCCTGTGTAAGATGGATGCAGGTCTAAAGCTCAGGGTCACAGATCTGTTTAGGATTCACCATAAGGAAAGCAGCGGGGATCACTTCTGGATCTCTTTGTAGAGCCTGGAACTGGAGGAGGGATATCCAAATAAAAAGAAAGGGGAGAAAAAAAAGGTGGTGGTAGTAAAACAAGGGAAAAAAACAATGAACCCTTTCCAGCTTAATTTTAAAATCAACTGGGAGCTGCCATTTTGTATTAACATTAAACAAACCCATCTCTCTGTTGCCTTTGTCCCTTATGGTCCCCCCGGAACAATCTCTAGCAAATTGCTAGGATTGAAGTCCCAGATGGCCCCATTCTTATTTCTATTCTTATTTGACTATGCTGATGGTTATACAGGAAAAAACACAGATTTGGAATCCTTTGTGACTGTCTCAGTCCCTCTTGCAGCCTGTCTAATGCTTGATTGTTGCTACACTCTACTAGAGACAAACAGGAATTCCCATGGGCTTGGAAATGTTTCAGCAGTAAAAACAGTAAGGTGCTACCCTGAGTGAACCTCCGTGCAGCAGCGTGTAACGCTGCACGTTGTACCCTTTGGAAAAGGAAAGATAGCCCAGAATATGGGGTGGCAATGTCATCTTTGTTATTGCTGGCAGACGCTATGTTTGCAACTGCATCCATCCAACAACATGGTCAACTATTTGACATAACACAGATGATTTTATTTCATCTTGTTCCCTACTGATTCCAGAGAAAGCTGTGAGGGAGGGAACTCCAGTCTGTGGAACACATCTCTATACAGACTTGCTGCTGTATTGTGAAAGCAAATCCAGCCCCGCTCTGGAAAAGCCGTAGTGAAGCCTGGGAGAGTCACACTACCACAAGACGAGTCTCGAGTGCGGGTGGTGATAGGCTTACATCCTCTCTTTCCTCTTGCGGAGGATTTGACTAAAGCAAGGGGGTTATGGCTGAGGTTACTTTCTGCAGCTGCTTTTGCTCATCCTACATTTTGGGGGTCAACATGTTGGAATTTGTAATAAAAAAAGAATCCAAAGGGCTCCCACCATGAATGGTCAGCAAGCTTCAGCAGGCAAAGTGGGGCAACAGAACCCTGTCGGGTGATGCATTAGCAACCTTACACAGGTTCATAAGCGAAGACCAGTGTTTGGCTCCATGTTGGAGTGACCCCTGGGAGCATCCCCTTGCCGTTTGCCGCCATCCCTCCCAGGGGTTCTTACTGAATTTATAGGAAAATTGCAGTGATTTTAACAACTTATAGAGCTCTTGAGATGGGCTAACTAAGAGTAAATTAAATCAAAATCTCTAAATGGGAAACCATTTAAAAAAATCACTCTTCTCTCTGAGACAAGTTCTAGCAAAGAACTCTTTCCACTGAAATCAGGGATAATTATCTGCCACTAAATCAAAGGAGAGCTGGTTTAAGGAGGAGATGTCTAAATCAGTCCATCTCCTCTTGCTGCCTCGTGGATAACCCAGTGGTGCCAAGGGACCTATCTGTCACAGGGTAATGTCTTATCTTTTGCAGGGTCCCAGCACAGAAATGCAGATGGTGGGGCTGGAGTGGGAAGTCTCTTCTGAACAGACCTGCCCATCTCTGCTAGCAGGAAAGGTTTTGAGAAAATCTGCATTCATTTGCATACATTCCAGCAGCAGTAACCATCATCTCTTTCTACAATTATACAGTAACCAAACTCCAAATAGGGAGTTCAAATGGAGTGAAGTTCCGAGGTGCCTTATTTGTAAAAATCAAAGTATCTCCAATATCATTTTGGTGGTCATAAATTCCTTGGAGGAAGTGAGGCACACCTACTGCCCATTTACTACTTCCTGCTTGCCGGTCTGTCAAAATTAATTGAAAAGGCAAATTGTTTTCAGCATTATCTCTTGTAATGCAGGTGTTGTTTTTTCTTATTTTTCTCTGAAAAAGCTGCGACACTGACCTCAGTTCCCAGATGCCCCACATCTACTTGAACATCTGGACTAGCTCAGAGCTGGTCAGAAGATGTGACCCTGAATCCTGAATGCTACTGAACTATCTGACCTGATCCAGAAAAATATTTAATGGAATCACTTAAATGTTTGAGCACATATAGCTGTATCACATAACTAAATCTTTCCAGAAAGACTTTTTTCTTTTCTAGACAGATCATTAGTCAATAAAGTGAAGTTTGGATTTACTGAAACTGTTCACTTGAACTCAGGACCAAAAAATACACCTTGAAAAGTGAAAAAGTCTTGCTTCTTGTCTAACCTGAAAAGAATTACCATATGTTGGCCATTTAAGAAAAAACATGTGTTGAGTAGACTGGTATATTCTTTATATTATACTAGAAAAAAATTTAACGCTACCTGTCTTGTTCTGATCAATATTTATCTCCTCTCTACAGAAACATTTCAGCGAATAAAAATAGGAAGGCAATAAAAGAAGATGTGATTCAATGTAAAGTAAAAGAAAGTAAAGAGCCTTACAAGTGTTCGATTTGTGAATGTTATTTATTCATAGCAGTAAATGTTGTAGTATTTCCCTGGCCCACATCCATAGCACTGTTTCCTTGAGAACAAAGAATTACGGGTTATTTTGCTGGGTTGAGTTTTATTCATGCTGCTACCCAAATAGTGGACGGCTGCCAGTTTCTTCATGTGTGTTGTTTTGGGCCTGGTTACTCATTGGGGGTCTTTCTAGAAAGGCTTTTTTTTTCTCTTAAATAGCTGCTTTAAAAGTCTGATTATTGTTTGCACTTTTAAATGCGTAAGCATCTTAGGAAGCAGAGAGGTATATATCTATGTAATGTGATCTCTATTTATCTCCCACCTAAGTCTCTGCATACATTCATTTTACTTAACTGTTCTTCTGGTCTTGCATAGTCTTTTACCTATTCCAGGAGAAAGACTGTTAGTGATAGCTTTCAGATGTAACTCTCCAGCTAGAAAACAAAGCAACATAGTGAGGGATTTTTTGTCCGTGTAGGGTTTTCAGGAGGGGAGGGAAGAGGCGAAGCATGTCCAGCAGGCAAGCCAAGCAAGGCTCATTCTGGCTGGGGGACTTTGCAGCCTGCCGGAAAAGCATAGCAGGCATGGGACCTCCTTGCCGTGCCTGCCCAAACTTCAGCCTCTACCCGGCCCTAGATCTAACCTAAGACTGACTATCGCTGTGGTTTACCTTTGAGAAACACTAATTTTATGCAACATGGGTAAAACCAGACTCCTTTTTATGCTTCACAGTGTTTGCTCTCTGAATTGGTCTGTAACCTACCAGCTGCAGGCACTGCAGCCCAAAAAGTGGATAAGGTTCAAATGACACAGTAGTGCAGAGAGAAACTAATCACAATGGCATAAAAGGAGTTTCCTATAATTTCAGGATAAAAAGTTAACTGTGCAAGTTAAAAATATTTACATAGAAAAGAGGCATCAGCTTGAGATCAGTTTATGACCTCTTTTACACCATCAGCACCCACCACTGGTGTCAGCTTTCTGGGATTTGTGCCATTGCCAGGAGAGCACACTCTTCCACAGGTGTGGTGAGCAGCTGGTGAAGTCCCTTGATGGCAATGGTGGCCCTGGGGTTCACACCTGGATCACACAGGGACCTGCACACCTTTGTGTGCTTATCAACCTTCACACCTCAGTGCTGGCTGCTTGTTGCTGTCTGGACTGATGGCTTTGTGAGATCCGTCACTCCTCAAAGTTAGTAGAGACCAGGTGCCCCACTTCTTGTGTGTTTGGTTCTGGGTGTAGGCCAACAACATAGATATCTTCACAGCAAGGGCTGCAAGTTAAGCAACACATGGCTCTTTTTTGAGCTGACCAATCTAGCCACCCACATGCCAAGAGACTCACTAGTGATGTGCTTTTCTGCCTCTTTTTCCTTAGTGTCAATGTCCTTTCCCCACCATCAGCCAGACTCCCATGATGACACCTACCACTACCCTCTCCTGCTCAATGAGCTGCTCACCCAGGATTTCTTTCAAAGCACGTTGCACAGTATTGTTTGAAAAGGTGACACTGATATCACCAGAGATATGTTTCCTGCGAAATTCTGACATCCAAATGAGTTTAAAATTTCTTCTTTTTCTGCTGCTGTCTCGGTGACTGTGCAAGTTGTGACTGAAGCAATAATTGACAGGTTTTGGCAATGCAGCTTTTAAGTAACTCTTGAGGACACTGATGCCCAGAATAACTATATAAAACAGTAAATATAAAATAGTTTAAAGAGGAATTGAATGAGTCACACTTATCTTTTATATGAAGAGATAAAAAATGTCAATTTTTTGCAGGCTTCTTCCATCTTATGGAGAGGGAACATGCAGATCCTTGCATGTCATGTTCTGCCATCAGTTAGTAGGGAAATCATCTAGTCTTCAGTGGGGATATGTGGGTATAACTGAGGGCAGTATTTAAGCCTATATCTCCAACCTCACTAAAAAATGTGTTAATTTAAAAACAAAATAAGACTTTGGGAATTTTTCAGGATCCTATTAATTAATTTCAACAGTTCCATTGTTTGATGGAAGAAAGGCCATACACTATAATAATCTGCCAGCTGGTGACTTGTTATTTTGAAGTAGATTTAGGGTCACAGTGAGCAACCAGAGAGTCTAAAGTGGCCTCCAAAAACCCTTACAAATATTGGCTTGGATGTTCTCCACTAGCTTTCCACTCCTGCCCTCACCTTTCAATGGCAAGGACACAGCAGACCTCCCTGGTGGGTACTCCAGCACCGTGTCAGCATGGCAAAACACATCTTTTAGGAAAGTCCATAGTTTGCTTTAAACTGCGTAATGCTGCTTTGGCCTCAGAAAAGATCAATTATGGTGAAAGAGGACAACAAGCTCTTCTGTGTCTGCTCAGCTGCCTAGAGCACCACTTCGTTTGTCTGGGGACCCAATCCCGCAAGGATTTCTTCCAAAGTGGCACCCTGAGAACAGCATCACCAGTTGCCAGGTTTGTCACGTCCTGCTGGCTCCCAGATGTGATTTGCTTGTGTACAAATAAAACCCTGTCTTCCCTCAGTCCTGGTCTTGAAGACTTAAGTGAATTTGACAGCCAGTCTGGGTTCTTTTTTGTTTGCTCTGGTAATGACATGTGAAAGTGGAAATTCAAAAGTTTCCACAGAAATGCTGTATTACGTATTTTACTTTTCTCCTTTATTTAGAGATATAGCCAAACATGGGAGCTTATTGAGAAGCTGACTGTACACTGCAAATCACCAGCACCGGGGACCAGGACTTTGTAGATGCATGGGAGGAGAGAGCTGTGGCTGATGCTGTTCCCAGTCCTACTCCTACTCCTGCTGAAACTAATAGCCAAACCATTCGTCACTGATCTCAAATGGCTCAACACAGATATTGAGCCGTTGCCCACCACCCTCCAGATGTAACCATCCAACCAGATCCTCATCCACTGAACAGCCCATCTGCCAAATCCATATCTCTCCAATATAGAGACAAGAACGTTGTGGGGGATTTTGTCAAAAGCCTTACAAAAGCCCAGATAGACGACATCTGTAGCTCTTCGTTTGTTCACTGATGTAGTCACTCCATTGTAGAAGGCCACTAGGTTGGTCAGACAGGACTTGCCCTTGGTGAAGCCATGATGGCTGTCTCGAGTCACCTCCCTGTCCTCCAGGTGCCTTAACATAGCTTCTAGGAGGATCAGTTCCATTATCTTCCCAGGAACAGAGGTGAGGCTGACAAGGTGGTAGTTCCCAGGATACTCTGTTCTACCATTTTTAAAAATGGGTGCAATATTTCCCTTTTTCCAGTCACCGGGGACTTCCCCTGACTGCCATGACTTTTCAAATATCATGGAATGTGGCTTGGCAACTACATCAGCCAGTTCCCTCAGGACTCTGGGATGCATCATGTCAGGTCCCATAGACTTCTGTATGTTCATGTTGCTCAGGTGGTCTCGACCCAGACATTCTCTTACAGTGGAAGGGACTTTGCTCCCGCAGTCCTGGCCTTGTGGTCCACCAGCTCAAGGGGTGTGGGAAGAGAGATTGCCAGTGAAGACTGAGGCAAAAAAAGTTGTTGAGTACCTCAGTGTCTTGTTTCCAGTGGGAATAGGGCTAATGCTCACAGGGAGCTGGGATGGGAAGGCTGATCCAAACTAGCCAAAGGGGTGGTATTTGATACCATGTGAAGTCATGCTTAGTATATAGCTGAGAGAGCTGTTGGGGAGGGGGGTGGACAGGAATCGCTGCTTGGAAGTGGAATGAGGCTTTTCCAGGTTCTGGTCAGTGAGCGGTTGTACATTAATCGTGTTTTGTATATTCCTTTATCAGTATTATTGTTGTTACCTTCCTCTTTCTTTTGCTGTTGTGTTGAACCGTCTTTGTCTCAACCAATGAGTTTTGCCTTTTTCTTCCATTTCTCCTCCCTTCCTGCCATTTGTGGGAGGAGTGAGCAAGTGACGTCATGGGTCTTTGTTGCCAAATGGGGCCAAACCACGACACCCAGACTTATAGTCGTCTCTTGTTACCAGTTTGTCAGTCTTTTTCATCACAGGGTGGTGATGGTGGGGGGAACGCTTTCTTTGACCCTCCTTTTCTGGCTGACATACCTGTAGAAGCCCTTCTTATTATTCTTTGCGTCCCTTGTGAAGTTCAGCTCCAGCTGCACCTTGGCCTTCCTGACCCCATCACTACACAACTGGGCAGTGTCCCTGTGTTCTTCCCAGGATACCTGTCCCTGCTTCCACTGCCTGTGAATTTCCTTCCGTTTAGTTTCACCAGCAGGTCTCAACTCATCCATGCCAGTCTCTTACCCTCCTCCTAATTTTGTACACTTGGGAATTGAGAGCTCTTGTCCTTAAAGATCTGCCACCTCTGTTCTGCTGCCTTGTCCTTGAGGGCAGTTTCCCAAGGGGTCCTATTGACTAACTCCTTGAAGAGCTGGAATTTTGCTTTCCTAAAATTCAGGGACCTGACTTTATTCTTCACTTGACCCACATCCCTCAGGACTGTGAAATCCACTGGTTGCATGATCACTGCAGCCCAGTCTGCCTCCAAACTTGACATCACCAATTAAGTCACTTGTGTTGGTGACCACTGGGTCCAGTATCACATCCCCTCTGGTAGGGCTGCCTATTACCTGGCTTAAGAAGTTATCATCAATGCATTCCAGGAGTCTCCTGGATTGCCTACAGCTCACTATGCTACTTTTCCAGTGTACAGCAGGAAACAACCAGGTAGCTGAAGTACCCCAGCAGGATGAGAGCCTGCAAGCGCGGTGCCTCCTGTACCTGGAGGACGAAGGCTTCGTCAATAATCTCCCCTTGATTGGGCAGCCTGTAGTAAACAGCAACGACACGGCTCCCTTTGTTGCCTCAGTCTCTAGTTCTTACCCATAAGCTTTCAGCCTGCTCGTGGCTGTTCTTCAGAGACAGCTCTTCACACTTTATCCATTTCTTGATGTAGAGGGCAATGCCACCACCCCTCCTTGAGGAAGGTGGCCTTTCTCTTCCGAACATCCTGTAGCCATCAACAGCCACACTCCAGTCAGGGGATTCGTCCCACCAAATTTCAGGAATAGCAAGTAGGTCATAGCTTTCTAGTGGCATGGTGGCTTCCAGCTCCTCCTATTTGTTGCCCATGCTGCATGCTTCAGCTGGGCTGTTAGCCATGTCACCTTTTTAGAGGAATGCCTCTTAATTAATTTGAGGCACATCACTGGTGTTCTCTTGTTGAATCCTATTACCTCAGGAGCCCCTGGCTCACCTCTGTAAGACTATTTTATTCTAAAATAGGGCATCTTTACCCAAGTGTCACCGTTATCTAAGATGTATCAGATACATCTTGGCAAATCTTTGCAATTAAGAGGTTGAGTTGTACCCTTAAAAATCAAGAATGGCTTAGGTATATCTCAGCTTTACAGACAAAGAGGGCTTCTGGCTGCCAGCCATGAACTTGCAACATTTACCTCTAGGTTCGGGAGTTTTCGAGTCACCAGCTACTGAGTGCCCACTTAGTTTAATGAGTTATATAGAGGGCACAAAGCCAGTTTAGTGACATGCCACCACCACTCAGTAAATAAAATAAAATTAAAAAAAATATTGTCTTCACATTTATCTTTAAAATACCTGCTTAATCAATAACAATGGACATAGTGATTACTGAAGGAATTACATTGGAGTCCATTCATTTTAACACTTGTCAGCTAACTGAAACAATATCACCAAAGCAAATTCATCAAGTATATGGGTATATCTCACTTAGGCAGCTTGATAAGAGAATGGCCAGGACAGAAAGAGGTGCACCAATTTCACTAAGTAAGACCCATTAAATAATGAAGATACCTACTGTAGTGCCCTTCTCCTCTTGGAGACTTCAGAGGAGGTATGTCAGTGCCTTTCAAGATAATACTGCCCCAGTAAAATCAAAATGTCCTTGTCTCCTACATCAGGCATCAGTAGCTAGGTACTCTAAGTTATATGTCTCCCCTGAAACCAGTGAAGGTACAAGGACACTGGATTGAGGACAATCAGCCCCCTGAAATGGATGTGGTTGTAGAATACAGGAAATCGTGGTTTGGAAAGAACAATTCAAAAGGATTTCATCTTACCTCCAGTGATCCGTACAGAGGATGAGGGGCTCCTGAACAAGGTAATTAGGTCCAGCTGGCTCAGACCAAAGCCTTTTAAATGTATAGGTCCCCACATCTTCCTTCTTCAGACATGACTAACAGTAAAAATTAATAGCAAACCTTATGGGCAATGCCTCATTTCAGATACTTTTCATCCATACGCACCTGATTTGTGGTGTGCTCTGGACAGTTGCATTGGTCTGCAATGGTGCGGTGCTGCGTACAGCCACCTACTCTGCCACTGTGGCTGCTTGCCCAAGAGCTTCTGAATCCCCCTTCTCTTTCTGGGGTACAGACTTACTGCTAGGTTTGTTGTGATGTATTTCCCTTGGGGTGATAAAGTCATGTTGCCTACAAGGCTACCTCTTATGATACTACTGCTGTCTGCAAACCTTGTTTCCTGTTCTAGATGCTGGCAGAGTCATTTTGGAAAGCGGAGAGAAATACTGGGTTCTCAATGTATATGTTGAGGCTTTTAGTGTTGCCTTATATACTTGCTCATTCCCATGGACTGCCACATGAGTTTCAAAGCATGCTGGCATTCCAGCTTTGGGTGCTCAGCGGGACAAAATGTTAGCACGTGACATCCATGCTTCACTACTTACATCCAGGCAACACTGCATGCAGCTAGACTTTATCTCCACAGCCTGGTGTGGTCCACTGGAGAGCCCTGGGGGTGGGAGTTCCGTGTTCCCCAGCATTGAAGTCACTGCAGAGTTCCCCCAAAGGCTTCCCTGTGCCCTGAATTCACCTCATCTCCTAATCGCTGCTGGGTTTCTTCCCTCTGGGACAGAGCTGAGAGCCATAAACAGAAAGTATAGGGAAAAGCTCCCACTGTGTTCAGCTAAATTAGAAAATCAAAGTACAGAAGGCCAAGGAATTTCTTGATTACTTGGTTAATTCAAAGGTCTGTGCATTTGGGAATTTTCTTATCTTGAATAAATGTAGCCTATTTTTAAACATTTCTCTTTCCTTTGCACCCTTAAGCGAACAGCATCTATACTGTTTAGACATACTGTTGCTTAAAAAATTCTCCTTTGTTACTGGGGACACAGAAGTTACTAAGGAAAGACAATTGTCCCTTTTAACTATCATTACTAATTACTAAGCTCCATCCCTCCATTGATTTAGATCGGTCCCTTAGTTTCAGTATTATTAATTACACAAGTTATTGTACACCAGTTTACAGGCAGCTCTTTCTCCCTGATTCTTTGAGTTAACTCTTTGATTTACAACTTCCCACTGGAGATCCAAAGTCAAGTCACTGACTTTGAATGCAGTTTCTGTAACAGAAACAGATACATGGGCAGTTTCTGTAAACCAAAATAAAGTTATTAAAAGTAACTGGTGGCTTCATTTTGATCTGCTTGTGCACCTCTTCCCTGGAAGGAAATCAGAATACATTTAAGATTGCATTTACATAATAACACTCAATGCTAGGGTTCTGACCTGTGCATATTGCACTGAAAATAAAAGGCTTAATTTAGTCCTCTAATCTATTGTTATAAGCCTAATTATTTTACATGTCTTCATTTCATTAATGAATTGCTGCTTTTTACATGCATCTCCTTCCCCATTGCTTTTGTTTAAACCTCCTGGTGGGAAGGGATAGATTAATTTTGTTGTGCCTTAATGAAACTGTATGCTACATTAGATTTAACCATTTGGCATGCACTGCCAACATCACCATTATGCATAATGAATTACTTTTTGTGAGTCCCAAACTAACACAGACCTTCGACGTTCCTCTGTAGATATTAACAACAACACAGCTGGCCGACACACCAAGTTCAATCACTACCTTGAACTTATGTGGAAACCTAGAGCTTGATGCAAGAATGCAGCTTTTGAAAATTTTTCATAAAGAAATGGGAAGTTGACTTAAAAAAATGCAAATGCTTTCAAGAGACGACGTGGAAAGCTCATTAAATTTTGCTATTATCTACCATTAACTGTGTTTGCTATGCATATGCATGTGGGTGTATGTGCACACTGGGTTTGCAGCCACACGCAGAACCCCCAGTGAGGGATCGTGTGCTTCACGCCGGGACCAGCCAGCCCTCCCGCCCGCTGTGCAGTTTACCTGCATGTACATGCGTAATGCAGATTAATATCTGTTTCAGCTGCTGAAGCTTTTAACATGTGAAGTCTTTGCCTCAGCGGCCAATCTGCTGACCCTGACAGGCTTTCTCTTGACCAGCTTGCTGCCAGTGAAGTGATGTAGGGAAATAATTGATTAAACATGCAAACCAAGCTCCCTTCCCAGCTCCAGTGTCCTGTCACCTTTGGTTTCTTTCTTTGCCGTTCATCAGAGGTGCTCAGCTTGTTTATCACCAGGGCACCATATGCAGTTCTTCAAGACTCAGACACTCTGTGGCTCCTTTCACCACTCCTCCAGTCACCTGGTAAAACCTGAGGACATTGAGGTCCCAGGTGTGAGCTTCAGCAGAAGCATGACATTTGAGTTACCCGAGCAGAGGAGAACTAAAGGTGTTCTCATGCACCTACTGTGTTTTGTGCCAGGGCCAGTTAATGTCTGACCATTGCAGCTCAACCTCCATCACACCCACACCTGTCACTCCATCCATCTGAGACATCTCACTGTCAAGAGAGTTACAGAAGTTGTTTGTCAGGGAGTAACGGAAGTTGTTTGAACCAAGAGACAAAAGTGACATACCCCAGCACGCATCTGTTAATTACTAATTGGCTGACGTGTGCTAAGGAGACTGTACTGGCAACACCTGCCTCACTGTCTTGTCTGCCTCCACCACCCACCTTCAGCCTCCATGTCCCCAGCTCTGGGCACTCAGCTCTGTCTCTTTCACGTGTGTCCACTTTGAGTGCTGCTCACCACCCTGTCCTTGCTGGACAGAACAAAGTTAATCCCAAAGCAACCCTGAACCCTCATTTAGAGAGCAGCAACTCTGTGGGGGCTATTTTATTGACTATATTCTCATTTAATTCCTGAAGAGCTTAATGTGTCTGTGAGAGGAGTTCATATGCCTGAGCAAGAGAAGAAGCATTTGGACCAGTGTTTCTGAAGTGGATTGAGTGTAAGAATGATTATAACACATTTATAATGCAAAGAGGAGATTTTATTTTTCTCATGGTATCAGGAGATGCTTTCAGGTTCATCTGAGTGATTATTGTCCCAACTTGTTTTTATACTTTTTGTAACCTTAACATCCTCCCAGAAGTTCTGCATCTGCAGAAAACCATCTCTATTATGACAAGGTTTAGTTAGTTGGATCTAACTTTGAAGCTCACCCTGCTCTGAGCAAGGCTACGGTAGTTTCCAGAGGGTCCTTGCAGTTGTGCAGCCCCTGTGACCTCCAGGGACAATATTCAGTAGATTTTCTCCAAACTTCTGACTCAGATCTATAGAGGTGGTTTCCAGCTACACATAACGGCAGATTCTACTTCATAAAACAGATGGAGGAAAGAGATGTTCTTTTATCTTCTCTGTCCTAGCAGAGAGATTAGTTCTTTCCCCAAGACCCAGTTATAATTTCCGCTTCTGCCTTAGAAGATTAATTTTGAGAAGTAAGCCTTACCTACCACAGCCCAGGTTCTTTTTTGTACAAAGATTAAGGAGAGGGGTTACCAGATGAACACTTACAGGGAAGGTATGGTCTGTAATAAGAACACTTTGCATTCTTATTCCTCTTCTGTCACTATTTACTTATTTTATGTAGCCAGTGCATAAAATACCTAAACAACCTCTAGAGGGGGCCTAGGCGTCGGCCTTCCCCCTCCCTCCCTGACTCCTGCTTGTGGCACCCATTCTGCCCATAGACCTTCATGATGGGTAGCTCCCCTTGCCCTGCCGGGAGTGCCGAGCCTCACCAGGGCCACCCGCTTCTCCCCACGACCTGATGTAGACAGGCTGGGTGCCTCTTCCAGCTGCTGGGTGCCTAAAGGGAAGAAAGTGCTGTACGTTTCTGTGTCAACAAACTATTTCTTAAACATACAACCTCATATATTTAAATATATAAACACACATCATACACACATATAAGCATATGTGTGTGTGTATATATGTATTTTTTTATATATATATATATATGGATGTGGCATACATAGCATTTCCAAAGATTTTGCCTTGTAACCAATGACGTACCCTTCCTAATTAGGGGACATTTTTCTCCTTTCTGAGCAGATGTGTGCTGGTTCTGTCTTGCAGATGCCATCCATTGCTTCTGAACACTTGTGTGGAAGACAGCTTTTTTAATCTTCTCCTGTAATCAGCTCCCAGGAGCCCAGACTCTGAGTTTGTGCGAGTTACAAGTATTGTACACCGAACCAGCGCAGACACAGGACTCTGAAATACAGCCTGCATCTTGTCTGTGCCAATATAGCTGTTATAAACACCAATGTGAGTGATAAGCTGCACAAGGTTCTCAGACAAAAACTGGCATTAGGCAAAACAAAGCAGAGGGGAAAGCCAGTTCTGTGAACCCTTTACTGATCAGTGTTTAGAACTCATCAATGAAAATTAGGAGCTATTAGTCCTGCACATATTCCCTGCAATTTTTAATTACAGACATTAAATCTAATGGGTACAGAGCAAGAATGCAAGCAGGCACACTGGCTATAAAATTAAATTTGCAGAGATATACTTTTGTTTGTTCAAATGTCCTTGAAAACTGCAAACAAAACTGCCTGGCAACACCAAGGCAAGTCAAACATTTTCCTCAGCTGGCAAGGTTCTCTTCTAAGAAATCCTTCTTTGTTTGCCAATAGACTATATTAATGACAAGGAATGGAGCTGAAGGGAATTAATGCACAAAAACTGCATTAAAGTTACATTAAGGGGTACATTGTAAAGTCTGATTTATTTTAGATCCATGAAAGCAAGGAAATTTATTGTCAAAGCTGACACTCTCTATTTAACTCACTCCGGACTGCCCCGCCGCTGAGGATTTGGGGATTCAGGTTCTCCCCTCAGTGCCTTATGGTGCTCAGACACAAAGAAGCAGCTGCCTGCTGCCCTCACTGATCTGAAGAGATGTCTGCCAAACTTCCTCCACCTCTGCGTGTGGTGTCTGGTGCAAATGACTCAAGAAGCTAACTCTTGTATTTGCAGAAACTTTGCACCACCCTTACATCTGCTGTGTTATTTTTTTTTCTTACCTTCAACTTTAAGAAACAGTTGGTGTCAGCTGAAGAACAGTGAAAGACATGAACCTCTGCATCCCCAGTGCCAGCAGGAAGGCACTGAGAAGCTGCAGAGGAAATTGGTGAACATCCAGTGAATGCAGACTGGCCGTGTAGATGCACCAGGACAGGGAGATTTGGGTGAAAGATGTTGGTGTAACAGTCCTGCTGAATGAAGTTCTCAGTCTAAATACAGAGCTGAAGAGGTTTTACTCCACGTTAGGAACTATTCCTCCAGGGGAAAAAGCAATAGCTTAATTTCCAAGGCCCATGCATTTCTGCTCCATCCGATAGGAATAATGGATTTGGAGCCTTCAGAAACACTGTAGATACCCCACGGAGGAGCACCTAGGTAGTTATGCAGTGTGCAGAACAGTCCTGAGAGACCCACAGAACATATGCTGCTTCCTAGAGGTAAATCAGCTGTAGGGGAGCCGTGTGTAATGTTGGGTGTCAGGATACCTTGGTTCTATTCTCAGTCTAGGGATTAGAGTTGGGGTTGCAGATTGCATAAATGGGAATTTCAATTTGGCATGCAGAGGGAATTGGCTTAGATATGTCACTTTAAAGACCTGGGTTCTCTTCCCTGGCAGACAAATGTGAAACCTAGCTCAGTAATGACAGCGGTGCCTTGTGGAAATACTAACTGTCTTTGGAAGAGACACTTTTAGAAATTCTGGCTTTCAGCCCAAAACAACTTTCCTTTGGTTACAGGATGTCTCAAACAGGGAAGTTTTCCTCTCACATTTTGCCTTATCTGCACGAGGCACAAGAGGAGGTGTGACATTTGGCTATCCATGAAGTTAAGGACTTGCACTGTGGGGATGAAATCCAAAATGTAGCCCACTGTCTTGAGGTGAGATTGTCATTTTGTGGATTTTAGACCCCTTTACAGAACTCACATCTTTTAGGCCAACATTTTGCATGGTGTGGTGCCTGGAGTGAAGCAGCAAAGCTCACGCTTCAGGCCTATGAGGAGGTTTTAGAGGGGCTGACTGTTTGCCTGCCTCGATGGTTTCCACAAAACAGGGCCAGGAAGATACACTGTGAGGTCCCATATTTCTGGTTAGATGCTTGTCACTGACCATCAGCTCTTATGGTCTTGCACAGAGGCGAAGTGAGAGCTGCTGGAAACAGGGCTAATCCCAATAAGAATGCCGCTAGGAAGTGATGCCAGGGAAAGGGCTCTTGTAGACCTCTCACAGAGACCTTTTGCTGCAGGACTTCTTAATTGTCAGAATCTAGATGGATGGATGGGCACAATCTGGTGCCCAGGCAGTTCAGGGACCCTGAGACAGCTTCTCGCACCACACCACCTCTCAGCTTCACCATCGCCCCAGCATCAGTGAGCAGGGTGAGCTGGAGAGCAGGTCTGCCTCACTAAAGCAGGCTTGTTTGAGCCACTGTGTTAACCCACACAGTCCGGCTGACCCCAGGCTGTTTCTCTCTCAGCCCCAGATCTTCCATTTCCCTTCTGCTGTATCTCAGTCACCCCAAAGTTATTATTGCACAGAACTGTGGACTGCCATCACGCCTGGCTTCAGTCAAAAGCCAGTAATAAGTGGAATGAACACATCAACAAGTTTGCTGATGACACCAAACTGGGAGGGGTGGCTGACACCCCAGAGGGCCGTGCTGCCATCCAGCGTAACCTAGACAGGCTGGAGAGCTGGGCAGAGAAGAACCTAATGAGGTTCAACAAGGACAAGTGTAGGGTCCTGCACCTGGGGAGGAAGAATGTCAGGCACCAGTATAGGTTAGGGGTGGACCTGCTGGAAAGCAGCTCTGAAGAAAAGGATCTAGGGGTCTTGGCAGACAGTAAATTATCCATGAGCCAGCAGTGTGCCCTTGTTGCCAAGAAGGCCAAAGGAATTATGGGCTGCATAGGGAAGAGTGTGGCCAGGAGGTCAAGGGAGGTCATTCTCCCCCTCTACTCTGCACTGGTGAGGCCACAATTGGAATACTGTGTCCAGTTCTGGGCTCCCCAGTTCAAGAGAAACAGGGAACTACTAGAGAGAGTCCAGCATAGGGCAACAAAGATCATCGAGGGATCAGAGCATCTCCCTTATGAGGAAAGGCTGAGAGAGCTGGGACTCTTTAGCCTGGAGAAGAGAAGGCTGAGGGGAGACCTTATTAATGTTTACAAGAATCTAAAGGGTGGGTTTAAGGAGGATGGAGCCAGACTCTTTTCGGTGGTTCCCAGTAACAGGATGACGGGTAATGGACACAAACTGGAACATAGGAAGTTCTGATCAAATATGAGAAAAAACTTTTTTACAGTGAGGGTGCCAGAGCACTGGAACAGGCTGCCCAAGGAGGTTGTGGAGTCCCCTTCTCTGGAGACTTTCAAGACCCGCCTGGATGCAGTCCTGAGGGATGTGCTCTAGGCAATCCTGCTTTAGCAGGGGAGTTGGACTAGATGATCTCTGGAGGTCCCTTCCAACTCTGAAGATTCCGTGATTCCTTGATATCTATCTGTTTGTGTCAGGCTCTTAATGTACAAACTGACACTGAATTGAAGTTTCAATGGATAAAGATAGTTTATAGTGAAATGCAGATGGTGAATCACCAGTGTTGAGGGGACATTTGCCCCTTCTTCTAAGATGCTCTAAGGAGGAACATCAACTGTCTCCCGAATAGTTAGATTAAGGGAGACTTCTGAGCTTTGATCTTGGAGGTATGCAAATTAGGGGTAATTTTATTTTCTTCAGCATCATCTTATTTAAACTCATGCTGTCTGTTTTGGAAATTGGAAATAAAGTCTTTTATTTGAATTTTACATGAGTTTACATGAGTCATTGTCAGAAACTGCTTTTATTTTGCTTTCCAAAATGTAGCATAATAGTCATGCACTTTTTCTGTCTTACCGTCCAGTGAGAGCTTGTCCCAATTACCAATAGTTTTGATTCTGATTTTGCCAGGCAGCGTTGTGCCTGTAGCTCATTGCTACAGGGCTGCAGAGATTGGCGCAGTGTAACCCATGATCCCAAAACTCAGCATTGCCGTCCAAGGACTTGCTTTCCTATAGCCATGGACATGACTGCAACAACAGCAGAGCCGCAAACCCTCCAGTGAACGTCTGTACTGCAGAGCTGCTCTGCCAAAACAGCAGGGCGGCCAGTGGTGGATGGCTGGGCAGGGATGCTGCTGGAGGGGGCTGTGCCCTCGCCGGGCAGCCTGCACGGCTGGATGATTCGCAGAGGAGTCAGCAGCCAAGCCACACCGGGAGAGAAAAGTTAGGGGTATAAGGACAGGCAGAGAGGTGCTTTCAGACTGAACAGTGAAAGAAGATGCAAAGAAAATGGTCAGAGGGAAGAGGCCTGACTTCAGTTGCAGCCTCAGCTGGCTGGTCTGTTGGAAGGATTCTTTTCCTGAGGTGCTACAATAGCAATACAGGATCAGGCTGTTGGGGTTGAACACACCGGTTTTCACATTTTCAACCAATGCATTAACAGTGGTGGCACAACACAAGCAAGCTTGCAGCCTCACGCTGAGTGATGCAGTGAAAGCAGCAGCAAGTTCAATGACAACAGGAGCCTAATTCCTGAGTTTGTGGGGAGGACTAGAGGCACAGAGAGAAGTAACACTCCAGCACCCCACTGCCAGCTTTCTGGGAGGACCTGAGACAGAGTTAGGCTACTACCTTGCAGGCAGCTGCAAAGCGATTAAGTTCTGAATTAAATGGTGGCTGGCACCTTCAGGAGCCAACAGAATGTTACGGGGTGCAGGGTGGGGGAGAAGAAAGCTAGGAATAAAAAAAGAGAGAGCATAGAGAGAATACAATAAAAGCAGCAGGAAAAAGGACCATATTTCTTAAAAACACAGGGTGATGTGTAAAAGAGACACAGATTGTGCCGTTTTCCCAGAAACAGTATAATGTTACCCAGAAATCGCTATGTAAAGCCCTACGGCGACCAAGCAGGGATCTGGTGAGTGCTGCATCTTGTCAGAGTCGTCCCCAAGGCAGGTTGCAGTACCAGCCACAGTTAGCTACTTGGACATATGTCCACACTATGGAAAAAAAGGTCTTTTTACCATCAGATTCCTCTTCAGGTCAAATAACCTCATTCAGAATGACCTTTAGCAGCAAATGCAGAGGCCGTTTAACACAGCGTTGGCTAACCAGGACATCTTTCCCTCATTTTACAGCTTCTCCAGGTTGCCAAACAGGAACAGGAATGAAATTCAGGGAGTGGGTTTCTAAGGGATGCCCTCTGACCCTTTCTTTTCCTCCATTATATAATCCCTAAGTGATGTATTTCAGTATTTTCAGGTATGAATTCTTAACACAGATTCTATGGGAAATCTGCATAATCAGAGCACACATTCCCTTTTCCGCTCTTCAAAGTTAGAAAAACAAACAAACAAACTTGGAAACTGTTTCACTGTGGAGAAACAGACACAATGAAGTAAACTACTTCTACAGCATCTTTTTTAACTGTTAAATTATTAACAAGAACAGAAATTGCAAAGTAGCACCTTTTAAAAAATAAAGGCTTCGGTGTGTTAAAATAATAGGAACTATAATTTTCAGGGCTGTGTACTGTACAGTATGTACAGAAAAGTAATAGTTCTCTCCATTAATTTTTAAATCATTCTCTTTCCTTAGTCAAGGTGCTATTTTTCAGTCTATATCCTTTGTATGGAAGCTATAATGTTGCCTGCTGTGCAAAAGAAAGAGGTGAGAAAAGAGACAAATAAAGTCAGTAGGGGACAAATCATGCTCCCACAGAATTACTGGAAGTTTGTTCCTTTGTCTTCAATGGAAGAAAAACACTGAAACACAACACCCAGCAGTTTTACCTTCTGTAAATGTTGAGAAAATCAAGCATGACACATGGTTTGGGGACGGGAGGCTGCTTGCTCATTTGTCCATATTCATGTAATAATTTTTTTTTTCATTTAAAAACAGTATTTCAAAACAGCAGATAGTAATCTTCTGATCATTTCCCCTTCTGTCTGCAATGGTATAGCCTGGTCAAAAGAACTGACATATCAAGTTCCGGGCAAAACCTACAGTTCCTGAATTCAAGCTCTCTGAAGTGATATGAATCAGAAAAAATTGTGTTTTAGCAATGAGAAAGATTCTGTAAATAAATATTTTCTATATTTGCACTGAAATAGCTTAATCTACTAATGCTAAACCTTCGAGGAACTAATTCTCAACAGAAAGAAAAAAAAGTAAGTTACTTTTCCATTTTTTTATCAAAAATGATAATGGTTGAAAAGCACACATCTGAATATATTTGAAAAGTGGGAGACATCAGGGATCTTTTAATTGACTCTGGTGGCCTTTGTAGGAAGTATCAGACTGAAAACATGAAGTCCCAACACCTAGAAAACTCCTCTTCAAATATATCTTTAAATATATGAGTCATCCCAGTGGTTTAGATGGGCTCACTCTTACACCTGAAGCTCAGCTGGATGTGTCATGGCTTCTCCTGCTTAGAATTGCTGCAGTAGCATAGTTTTGGTTAGGACCACCCAGTACAGCCCCCTCCTCTCCCAGCCCAGGCCATCACTGGATGGGCTATAGGTCTCTGCAAAAGCACCATTCACACAGGCCTCAGGCCAGGGTTTTAATCCAAACAAGTTAGAGAGAGGCTACCAAGTCAGCCAGCTTTGATGCTATAGTTAAAACCTGCCAACAAAAGAAGTTGACGCAGTTAGGTTCAAAAACCATCAGTGCTACAGCAGACGTTGCAGCAGCTGGTAGTGAAACTCTCAATGATTAGAAAAAAATCATGAAAAGTCAAAATAAATAACATTATAATTACACTATATCAACCAAACATGAAATTATCAAATTTTCCAACTCAGTTGCAAAAATCCAGGCAAAAGTGGTGACCCACATTTACAAACCCTTCTGTAAACTGGGATGATTATTTTTTCTCCTCAATTAACATTTCTTACATAAGCAACTCAAAGGGTATTCGAATAACATACACAAGCCAGGCAAACCTGAGATAAGTAAAGTCATAAAACACATGCGCAAGGAAGAGCGGTATCAGGAAAACACTGATTGTCACTACTGGCATTCAAGTGGATCTTTGGTTTTAAATTAGGGAGAGGTGCAAAATTTAAATTTGTTAACCACGAATGCCTTTGATCATCGAGCGAGCGTCCTACACAAGAGGAATATTTAGAGCTGTGTCCCACATACGGCTCCTTAGCAGCCATCCCTTGGAGAAAGGGAATCTCCCCCACGCTTGAAGAAGCAACAAACAGTCTGCATAAGTTTTAAAAAGCTTGTTTGAATACAGATCATAATTTGATTCTGCTTTGTTATTCCTAAAAGCATTTGGAAAGGCAAATATTATTCTTCTATACATGTCAGGCCACAAGTCCTATACTTCCAGCAGAAATCTCTGGCAAGTATACAGGGAGAACTGAATATCTTGTAGGATACATGACTATTTTACAGATAGCCGAGTAACCAGCCTCCATATGAAGATGCTTGTCAGATCAGAGCAGTCAGAGCTGATTAAATCATGCTTGGTTGATTGGCATTGTCTCAGCATCGCATAGATTAAAGCAGAAACTAGTTTAATAGGACATGTGAACAAGATTTGACATTTATTTTTTTTAACTGATAAAATTGGAATTTTGCAAACAAGGTGTGATTAACCAGACCTGACTGTACTTGACAAACATAATGGTATTTTAGGATTTTTAACAAGGTTCTCGGGGCTTTCAATGTATTTTTGATGGTCACTTATCTGTGGTGAAGTTTCGCTGAAGGTGATGGCAACATCCTTCCAAGGCAGGAGATTGCCCCTAATCAGCAAACAATCTGGACCAAACATAACTACCAACCAAGTCAGTGGTGGATGTTGGTGCACACACCTAAGGTAGCTTCAGAATCACAGACCTAGTAAACAAAATAGCAAACATAAACGTCAACAGGCTTTGTTTGGGATCAGAATACATTTAACAAGATCTCCAAATTAAAGTCACGCAGGAGCTCCCTGGGGTGGCAGTGTCTTCTTCACAGCCCAAATTTGTCCCTCTCAGAATGGCTCCATTTCTGCAGAGGCATTTGCATCTCTCAGGAACATCTGGGACCAACATATCTCCTGAAGGAAGCTAGGAAGTTACTGAGTAGAGAACAGACAAAGTTTTAAAGAAAATCCAGAAAAGTAAAAATCTAGAAATAAAAACCCCAAAGTTTGCACAAGCATCATACTGTCCGTTTGAGTTATGAATCATGGTTCCTTGTCCACAGCACCGAGTTATTTAAAAAGCCTGATCCACCAAATACTTGTATTTGAACCCTTTCTGGATAGTTTCATGGGCTACGTGTGGGAGACAGATCTTCTTATCTCCAGATTACGGACTGACCTCAACCCAGGCCAACTAGCTGACAGCATTTGAAAACACACTGAAAGCATAAGGTAGCATATGGCATATGAAACAGAAGATGACAACAATTTAGCGGCAGTGCTGTGGTCAGTCTAAAGATGGAATATGAACCCTTCTGAAAGGAGGAGTAGTATCTTTTCTTAGGCAAGCTGATGGAGTTGGATAAAGTAGATAAATTTTAGGGCTTAACAAACTCCAAGCCAAAACAGGTTAGAGGCAAAGAGGCATTGTTTCAGTCTGAAAGAGACGCTGGTCTAAGGTTCAATAAAACATCCTAATTTCCTGTCCTCTCCTAAACCTCCTCTGCTCTACAGATGCAAAAAATGTATTTCACTCTCTGGTCTTAGGAACCACCATATGTCTCTGCCCTGGCCAACAGCCAGCTGCTTCTCTCCTCTCAGTACCTTCTCCTATTTTATCCATTCCTCCACCCCTGCTCTTGTCCACCAGACTCACATACAAGTGCTTCCTGGGTGAAAAAAGGGTGAGAGAAGACAGCACTGACCATCCTGTTGCTTTTTTCACAAAGCCTCTAGAGCCTTCATCTCTGAGGCCTTTTCCCTCCAGCCAGGTGAGGTGGAAAATGGTCAATGAGTTGTGAAGTTAGTGAGCGAGAGAAGAGAGATAGACTCACCCAAAGCAGGCCCCCCAGATCACACAGGACAATCCTTAGGAAATCTTGCTGAAAAAATACAATGCTTGATGTTTTTTGTTATCAAGTACTTTGTATTCACCTTGCCTAGCGTTCAGAGCAACTCTCTGCCTGAAGAACTGGAGTTTGCCCCTTCCTTCTTTACACTGCTCTCATATATGTAATATCTAATAACAAGCAGTGCTACAGGAGCCTCTGACTAAGCATGTCAAAGACTTTATGGCTGCATCTTGGACTTTTCTTGAGTGACATTTGCCGAGGTTACACTGAACTGACTTAACTGGTGCAAACTTCTCCATAGGCGCTGCACCTCGTGTCACATAGAATGCTCCCATTTAGGATAGATGCAAGACGAAATTAGGATGTACTGTCACAAACCTGCATGGAGCAGTTTTAAGTACTGCCCTGCAGCTGTTTGTTACTCCCCTGCAGTGTAAGGACTGCACCCCTAAGCTCAAATAGGTGCGGAACTGAAACAAGTGCGTCCATACAGAGGGATATGCCACCAGCTGTACCACCACATTTTAAAGACCCTATTACTGCTGTTATAAGGTTATAGATCGACAAGACTCAATGCACACACTGGCAAAATCTGAACTATTAAAGTTTAGAAACCATCCACATATGCCAAGCCCAGCTAATGGTATTTAAATGTATTCTTGCTGGGTGGTGAGGGACAGCTTTGTGAATTGGACAGTCCTTTAGTATTGTTTTTCTCAGAGGCTGTATGCATGGGTTATTCTGTGATGACTTTCACACCGATTACATCATCTTTAGTTTGTTCCACCTTCCTTGCCATGAGGGTGCTGGGAGATCCCCATGTTGTGCTTTATTGCCATTCAAAATCTTGAGGGTTCATGTCCTGCCCTGGCTCCTAAGGGGTTGCCAGTCACCTGGCTGCCCAAGATGGGATCTCTGCAAAGCCTGGCCCATTGCTTCTCTATGCCAGGGAGCTACATACCCTGTAGGAGAAGAGCACCCCTTCTCTCGAATATCATTTTCTCAGGATAACTGCAAGTGAACGGCTTAGTGAAATTCCAGAGGGAGCTCTCACAAGCCCAGTCTGCAAACCAGAAGGAACAAGTTGTGTTTGAAGTTCAGCTGCCTACTACACAGGCTGGGTGGTGGGATTTGCAAGGAAGTTAGCTGTTGTCTGAAGGAAAAGGGTACCAGAGCATCCTCTTTGTCCTTTGACCTCAAACACAGTTGGAGATTTGAGGTATGTCTGTAAAGCTTTTGTTCAGATGGAGATGCTGGCTGTAGACTGACCTGACAGTGTGCTATGGGATAGACTTCCACTTATTATGGTATAAAAGGATATGGACACGTGGAGGGTCTCAGACATATTTTGAGGATGTGACTCTCACTGTATTCTGAGTATTTCTGGAACAGTTGAAGCCCCAAATTTAAATGTTACCTAAGAGTAAACAGCTCTCTATTTGCTGTTTCCTGACAGGAACCAAATATATGGCAGGGCTGGCTGGATAGAGATATAGGGAGATGGTTCTCATGGAAACCAGGTGAAAAAATAGCATGGAAAATAGCCGAAGGGGACACTGGAGGAAATTGAATAATAGTGACAGGCAGATGCTAATTACCAATCAAAATTTAATTGAGATAAACAGCTGTTTTTCCACCACAGTAACTAGGAATGAGTCAGGAAAAGTATGAAGATCAACCAGGATGCACAAGAGCTTTTCCGACAGAGGCGAAGTGAGACAGTATTAGTGTACCAGGTGCAGACAGCAAAATCAAAAGCAGGTGAACAGTTAGGCAAGCTGGGAAGATCAGAAGAGGGGAGGCAACCTGGCACACCGGAGAGTTCTGGGTACAGGGAGTCAACTGTAGAGAGTACGGGGGACCAAAAACAAAAAGACAGAGTAGCTGGAGAGAACAGGACACAAATACCACTCCCTTTATGTCCCCACAGACATAAAGGAAGATGGACAGTGCAGAAAAGTTTGATGCAGTGATAAACAAACCAGATTAGGCCACTGAAGTCTTTGGAGCCTCAGATGATACCTGAAACTTGCCTGGGAAAGTGCTTCCATCAAAGGTTCTTAAGGCAAGGCGCCCCTAACCTACGCTTTTAAGATTTACATGCCTTCAGCACTTACCAGTAATGAGATAGCGAGCACTGAGTGAAGGAGGTCTTAGAGTGAACTCCAGAGCCTGTTGCAATGAGAGGTCCTAGGAGAAGGCACAAGACAAGCATGCCGTCCTGGAGAAATGGGGACCAGGGTGGAGGAGCTGGAAGGAGAGAGGAATGAAGGAGAGAGGCATTGTACCCTGGTGACTCATAAAAGCAGGACTCCAGTCTCCACCCTGCAGCAACACAACCATTAACAGATATGAAGCTTTAACAGCTACAGACACCCATGAGCAAGGTCTCATGGAGAACTGTACCAGTAGCATACAGTGGATACCATAAAAATAAACAATGTGTAATCATAATGAGTGACTCTCTGCTAAGGGGCACTGAGGCAGCCATCTGCCACCTGACAGGGAGTCATCACAGAACCAAAGAATCACAGAATGGTAGGGTTGGAAGGGACCTCTGGAGATCATCTGGTCCAACCCCCCTGCCAGAGCAGGGCCACCTAGAGCAGGTTGCACGGGAATGTGTCCAGACAGGTTTTGAATGTCTCCAGAGATGGAGACTCCACAACGTCTCTGGGCAGCCTGTTCCAGTGCTCTGCCACCCTCAGGGTAAAGAAGTTCCTCCTCATGTTTCGGTGGAACTTCCTATTTTCAAGTTTGTGCCCATTACCCCTTGTCCTGTCACTGGATACCACTGAGAAGAGCCTGGCTCCATCCTCCTGACACCCACCCTTGATAAGATCCCCCCTCAGTCGTCTTTTTTCCAGACTGAAAAGACCCGAGTCCCTCAGCCTTTCTTCATAAAGAGGTGTTCCAGTCCCCTAATTGTCTTCATAGCCCTTTGCTGCACACTCTCCAGCAGTTCCCTGTCCTTCTTGAACTGGGGAGCCCAGAACTAGGGAGTCACGACAGGCATGCTGCTTTTTGGGAGCCAGGGTCTGAGACATTGCTGAGAGGGTGCCACAACTTGTCAATAGCACGGGCTCCTATCCACTGTTACTCTTTCATGTGGGCATGAATGACACCACAAGCTGGAATCTGGGCAGAATAAAAGGAAGGCTGTAAAACCCTGGGGATGTAAGTGAAAAATATTGTTGCCCAAGTTATCTTTTCCTCCATTTTATTAGCTGGAGGAAAGGCAGCAGCCAGAAATAGATGTATAATGCATTTCAACTTCTGGCTATGTGGCTGGTGCCATTGCAAAGGTTTCGACTTTTATGGCAACCGGACATTCTTTGATGACTACAACCTGTTTGGGAGGGATGGAATCCACCTGTCCAGGAAAGGCAAGGGAATCTTTGGCAACAGGCTGGTCAGCTTGGCGAGGAAGGCTTTAAACTGAAGGACTCGGCAGGGTGGGGTCCAAAATGGCAATGCTCATGCCATCACATCCAACTGGGCAACAAGCCAGGCCAATCAGAGTAGTGACAAATGTTCCTTAGCTGACTCCCAAGGCAAGAACTAGAAGGCTAACCACCTCAAGGGTGTGTATGGCTATGGTGGATCCTCTTGCACCCCTTCAGGGATGCTCAATTACCTCTCTGAAATGCCTGTACACCAATGCATGGAGCATGGGAAATAAACAAGAAGAACTAGAGATCTGTGTGCAGTTGCAGGGCCGTGATCTCATTGCAATTACAGAGACATGGTAGGATAGTTTGCATGACCAGAATGCTGTCATGGATAGCTACATACTTTTTAGGAAAGACATGCCAGTGGCACAAAGTGGTGGAGTGGGTCTTTATGTGAGAGTGCAACTGGAATGTGTCAAGCTTTGCCTTGGTGTGAATAAAGAACGAGTTGAGAGCTTATGGGTAAGAATAAAGGGGCAGGCTAATAAGGGTGACTCTGTTGTGGGTGTTTACTGCAGACCACCGGATCAGGAAGAGAAAGTCGATGAGGCCTTCTACAGACAGATGAAAGTAGCCTCACAGTCCCAGGTCTAGTTCTCATGGGGGACTTCAACCACCCTGATATTAGCTGTAAAGACAACACAGTGAGACACGCCCAGTCACGGAGGTTTCTGGAGGGTATTGATGATAACTTTTTGACACAAGTGGTGGAGGAGCCGACGAGAAGAGGTGTGCTGCTGGACCTTGTACTAACAAAGAAGGACTAGTTGGGGATTAGGAGCAACCTTAGCTGCAGTGACCATGAGATGGTGGAGTTCAGGATCCTGTGTGGAAGAGGCAGGGCAATAAGGAGGATTACAACCCTGGACTTCAGGAGAGCTGACTTTGGCCTCTTCAAAGACCTAGTTGGAGGAATGTCATGGGTTAGGGGGCTCCAAGAGATCTGGTTAATATTCAAGCACCACTTCCTCCAAGCTAAGGATTTGTGCATCCCTATGAGTAAGAAATCAAGCAAGGAAGCAGGAGACATGCATGGATTAGCAAGGAGATTCTGGAAAAACTCAAATGGAAGAAGGAAGCTTACAGAATGTGGAAAAAGGGACTGGCCACTTGGGAAGAGTGTAAGAATGTTGTCAGAGTATGCAGGGGTGCAATGAAAAAGGCCCACTTAGAATGGCAAAGGATATCAAGGAAAACATTCTTCAAGCACATCAGTAGCAAAAGGAAGACTAGGGAAAATGTGGGCCTGCTACCAAATGCGGTGGCTACACTGGTGATGGAGGATGCAGGGAAGGCAAAGTTACTGAATGTCTTCTTTGCTTCAGTCATTACTACTAAGGCCAGTTCTCAGGAACCCCAGACCTTGGAGGTAGGAGAAAGTGCCTGGAGTAAGGAAGATTCTCCCTCGATTGAGGAGGATCGGGCTAGACATCATTTAAGCAAACTTGACACCCACAAATCCATGGGCCCCAATGGGATGCAGCCACAAGTGATGAGAGAGCGGGCAGATGTTATTGCAAAGCCACTCTCCATTATCTTTGAAAGGTCATGGTGTAAGAGTCAGACTGTAAATTCCCTGACGAGGGGCAGAAGGCCCTCCAAGCCTTCACTGGAATGCCTCAAACACTCTCAAGGAAATAAATAATGCAGGCCTGGCCTTCAAAGAACTGATAAGACTAACACTTCTGGCACCTGAAATTGTGGGAGAATTGTTTTATGAAGATAAGATAGTTCTGCCATTCATGTGGTGACCTTGCTAGTTCTCAGTTCTGGAGGCCATTGTGTCCCATAAGTGACCTTTACTTCATTATCCGTGAAATGCATATGAAAGCTCACACCCCTGCATACGCTAATGAAGATTATAGAGATAATGCTAAACATGTATGACTATGGCACTCGTCTCTCCACCCAAATCATGCTACACTTCACCAGGGAGAAGGGAGAAACCTGAGACAAGGTTGTCCTCGGCAAGGGGGGACCGTGCTAACTCAGCAAACATAAAAGGGGAAAATAAGTGCCCCTGGAGCGGGAACAAAGAAGAAACAAAAGAAGATCATGACTGGGAAGATTTTTCCCAAGAAGAAGGTTGTACTTGGGAAGACTTTTCCCAAGAAAGAAGAGGATAATGCCTGGGAAGATTCCCTGAAAAAGACACTGGAACCAGGACCAGTGGTCTTTTTATCTCTGTCTTTTTCTCTGTCTTTTCCTTAATCTATCCCTCAGTTTCTCTTTTCTCTTAGAGTTGTTAAGTAATGGTTAGAGTTGTTAAGGAACGACCTCAAGTACTACTTGCTGTAAGTTGTCCTATACCTGTTTTTAAGTAACACAATGCATACCTCACCACTTGCCATAATTTGTCATATACCTAACCAATTATCATGGACTTGTTAAGACCTGTACTAATCATTTTGGGAAACTAATTAATGTTTGTATACGGACCTTGAGATTTATCTCACCTTAGTCTGCTCCATTAGGGATTTACGAATCTGAGTCTCTTACCCCTCCTCTTTCCTGAGAGAGGGACATGACATCATGGAGAACAGGAGAGGTGCCTGAGGACTGGAGAAACGCCAATGTCACACCAGTCTTCAATAAGGACAAGAAGGAGGACCAGGAAACTATAGGCCAGTCAGCCTCACCTCCATCCCTGGAAAGATGATGGAACAGTTTGCTCTGGATGTAATCTCTAAGCATGTGGAGGAAAAAAAAGTTATTGTGAGTGGTCAACATGGATTCATCAAGGGGAAATTGTGCTTGACCAATCTGATAGCTTTCTATGGTGGCATATCTGGCTGGGTAGATGAGGGGAGAGCAGTGGATGTTGTCTGCCTTGACTTTAGCAAGGCTTTTGACACTCTCTCCCGTACCATCCTCATAGGTAAGCTTAGCAAGCAAGTGTGGGTTAGATGAGCGGGCAGTGAGGCAGACTGAGAAGTGGCTGAATGGCAGAGCTCAGAAAGTTGGGATCAGCGGCACAGACCATGCCCAGCAGGTCAAGGGAGGTTATCCTCTCCCTCTACTCTACCCTAGTGAGGCCACATCAGGAGTACTGTGTCCAGTTCTAGGCCTCCCAGTTCAAGAAAGACAAGGAACTAAAGGAGAGAGTCCAGTGGAGGGCTATGAAGATGATCAGGGCACTGAAGCACCTCTCTTATGAGGAAAGGCTGAGAGACCTGGGTCTGTTTAGCCTGGAGAAGAGAAGACTGAGAGAGGATCTTACCAATGCTTATAAATACCCAAAGGATGGTATCAAGAGGATGGGGCCAGACTCTTTTCAGTGGTGCCTGGTGAACAGGACAAAGGGCAATGGGCACAAACTGCAACACAGGAAATTCCATCTCAACATAAAGAAAAACTTCTTTACTTGGAGGGTGACAGAGCACTGGAATAGGGGTCCCAGAGAGGTTGTGGAGTTTCCTCTGGAGATATTCAAAATTCACCTGGACGTGATCCTGTGCAACCTGCTCTGAGTGAACCTGCTTCGGGGGTTGGGGAGTGTGGGGAGTGTGTGGTGTGTGTAGGGGGGTGTGTGTGGTGTGGACTTGACCGTCTCCAAAGGTCCCTTCCAACCCCTACCATTCTGTGATTCTGTGATACAGTAGGTCAGATACTTCTTGAATAATGCCACCTACTTGTAAGCAAAACAGATCCCTGTGCATGGCCTTAGGTATGAAAAGGCAGGCTGGCAGTGCATTTGGCAGGGTGGGAACAGAAAATGGTCCTTGAAGACAACTCAAAGCTGGATACTGTTCAGAAGAAGCCTCTACCCCATACTTTAAGGGTAGAGCTTGCCAGTGACCATGAGAAGGAATGAGACTGTGGCTAAAGCCACTACTCTTTTGAAACTTATGCTCAGGCTGGATTCCTATTTCTGCTACAAGGTGCCTTCCAGCCCTTCACAATCGCTCAAGGTTTATTTCTGATATACCCAAGAGCAGATCTCAGAGACACACCACTCAGACTCTGTTCCTCCAGTAGAAGAGGTCTGTTGGTGAGGACTGTTCCAGAGGACTGGAAGCGCCTTTGTTGGTGTAGCTCCATTCCCCAGCAAAATGATTTATTCCTGCAAGGTCTTTTTGTGAAGGTCTAACCACCTCTAAGCTAGATTTGTCTGCCACAGCAATGTCATTTCAAGAAACCACCTCCCTAACCTACTCGGTGATACCAGTCAGTGTGCAGGGTCAGCTGGGACTTGTGCAATATATTTACCATTATTCTGGCTTCCCTCAGAGGGAGCAACACAAAGGGGATGGCTGTGTCCACATCTCTCTGGATGTCTGTAGCAGCTGTGGTAGTCTGTGGGTCTGTCCAAGGTTGCAGGCAGAGAAAAAGAAAGTCAGGACTGTGGGACTTTGCACGAGTACGCCATACAGATGGGAAAAGCAGATATCTCACATCTTTCTTTCTCTTCATTTATGCCCAGGCAGAGCTAACCACAATCTGTCCCCAAGTTATGAAATATTACTAAAGCAAAAGTGAATGGCATTTCTTGGCCAATGTAATTAGATTTCAGCAGCCTCAGCCCACAGAACAGTACCGTCTACTCTGCAGAATATTAAGTCCAATAACTGGAATCAACAAACAACACTGGAAAAAGTCCTGCTTGAAATAATATATATTAATATAGTGCCATAATAAATAATAAATACTGTTAATACTGCTGTAAATAATGTATCATGCTAGATTTGTGTAATAAATAATACATAAATATGTAATGATCCTTTGAAATAATATAAAATTAGCAATTGTGAAGTGAACTTAACCTATTAACATGCTTCAGGAGGAGAGGCCTACAAGTTATTTAGAGCCTGAATCACTGCAGCACGGTAATAGCTTAGCCGAGAGTAACACCAGCAGCACCACATGAGGATGCAAAGGAGGAGAGAGCTGTTGCCTCACAAAGCAAATAGTACTGCACCTCTCAATTTTATGTTTAGGGCTAAAGGTCAGTTGATCTACTGGGTGCGCCACGTTTTTTTGTTTAAAAACAGTTAATTTATTGCTGACGCAAGGCCTTGAGCAAGTTGTTTTCCAACAACTAAGATGAAATAAAGCAACACAGGCAGTCAGCAGATTTAAGAGAATATAAAGATCATTCCTGTGGTAGAGCAACAGAAATACTCTGGGCTCCAGCAGGGAGTCATGTTTTGGCTCTGTTCCCAGAGTCCCCATAACACTTTTTATGTCCAAGCACCTTACAAACTTGGGCCAATTAATATGCATACAGTCCCTTTGGGGTCAGCCTGCTTTATTGTCTCTGGTTTCCAGAGGGAGAAGCTGGTATGCAGATTTTTGGGGCAGATTGCTAAAGATTTCCACTCTGTTTTAGAATGTGTTGCTATAGACTAGTTAGCAATGACATCGTATCTGTGGACAGATTTTCTGAAGATCAGCCTCAAAACGCTTTGTAATTCTCTACAAGTTGTGCCACACATTTCAGGGCTAAATGACAGGGGAGCACTAATGAGAATAATCTCTGAACGACTCACTCAAAACCTTAACGAGACATTGGTTACTAGAAGAAAAGTATTTACCCAGCTTAAAGCAACCATGGGTAGCTTTCAAAACTGACCTATGGTTTTTCAAAGGCATTTGGGCTCTAAAAATTACAGGTGTGTACCTGGCAGTATTTTCACAAGCACATAAGCTAGGGAAGTAGCTAATTCCTACCCCTCAGGCACAGCTATTAATTGTGGAAAGTACCTGTGAGAAGCTCAGTAGCTAACCTCCTGAAAATACCACTTGTCATCAAAAGCCCGGTCTAAAACATGTGCTACTTACTCTTAAAAGAGCAGTGGAATCTGCAACTTCCAGCTCTCCTAAGCAACAGAGGGAATGGAAACCTCCAACATTGCTTAGGGATGTTTACTTTGCAGTCATGGAAAGAAACAACGTCCGTTACAAAATCGTGCAGGCAGTAATAAGGTGACTTAAGAACTGTTATTCGCTAAATCCCATAACAGTAGAACCAGGTAGCACTAGACAGAGATCAGTTTAAAGCAGTTGAAAGAAGATATTTCTCTGCACAGTCAACAGTGGGATTTGCCGCTACAAGAGGTGGACAGTGCCAGCGGGCCCCACATGCGGTTGGGCACATTAGTGGACCTTAAAGAGGTGCTAGAAGAGCTACAGGGGAAGCTACACTCCAGTGTCCCCACCTCCACCACTCTGGCTGCTGCGGCAGCATGTGGAAATGGGCACGCAGGTACAGGTGTTGGCTAGGCAGGTCATGGCCAGGCTCACAAGGTCTCCCAACATAGCATCTCTGTTTGCACCACAAAAGACAGAATACAGGGAGGGATTAATTGCCCCTTTGACCCGGGGGGACATTTCTTATGTCCTTGTGTCATGGTGCAAGGGAGGGCAGGCGAGGAAGCACCAGAATACCCACCTGCAAGAGAGAAGCAGCTGTGGCTGGGTACGTGTGACACAGCCCCTCATTCAGTTGGACTGGCAGCATTTGATGCTGAAATCCAGATCAGGAATGTAGCAGCACTGGAGAGGACTGCAGGGCCAGAAGGCAAGCCTCTCTGACTGGGGAGGGAGCACAAGCCATGCCAGGGACCGGGCGAGCCCTTGTGCCAAGGCTGGCCACCAGAGCGGCTCACCACCCTGCAGGTCTGCCGGGAAGCCCACACCACAAAGCAGGCTCTCCCCTCCCAGCCCAAATTCCTGCCTCTGGGCAGGAAGGGCTGTGCTGCTCTGCGCTGGTGGAGCAGGCATTTCACGGTACTAGCTTGGCTAGTCCAGGCACAGTCAGGGTTGCCTCTGAAGGGAGCCAAGCTCAAACTCTCCCCGCTGAAGACTCAGCTCTGACTTTCATGAGCTGAAAAGCGTTTGGTTGGCTAGAACAGAGCCAACTGTGGTTGGCTTTAATCTGTCTTGGCTGCCTGACGTCAATCAGTGAGTTACCAAATGAAGAGCATTACTCAGACTTCTTTGCTTTGCCTATAGGCCACACCCAATTAAAACTGGTGAGTTTTCATTCCATATAAGGCAAAACCAGGCCCTTAATTCCAAGGTTCAGTGACAATTATATAGTGTGTTAAGGATGTCCCATCTGAAGAAACATGTGATCCACAGATTGGTTTCTTGGAAACTCTTCTTAGGTATGATTCAGGCTGCCATTCCTGCAGGGCAATAAAATGGCGTTTTTCCCTCTGTAACTATTCCAAGTAGGATTTGGGATTGCTGACTCTCTCACTGCTGGATTTTGCAATTCCTGCCCAGTCCCTTACCGTTTCATCAGCTTCAGAAAGGAGAAACAAAACCTAATAATTTGTCCTCCTCTCATTCCAGTGTCTGAAGCAGTATAGCATCTCAAAAAGCTACAATAAGCAAGGGATCGCTCATCATGGTCACCTCGGAAGCCGCCTCAGCAGGCACCTGCCTTCTCACCACAGTCACAAATATCCTGACAGGAGATAAATTGTCTGCTGGGAAGATTCTTTTAGAAAAGTTCAACAGACAGAAACCTGCTGATGGGGTGAAGGGCTCAGTGCCGCAGTATGACAGTCATTGAAGGTTGGCCTGGCAGCTGGGACTCCGCTCAGAGACGGTGATAGGAGTGACAGCAACAGGCAAATAGACCTGAAAAAGGATATACCTCTGGATGCCAGGAGTTGTTGTGGAATTGGGGAAGATGCAACAGGGAGAGAAGAATCTTCAGTCAAAACTCTCTCCAACATGATCTTGAGAGGAAGGAATAAGGTATGGGGTTTTGCAGAGACATATGCCAGAAGAACTGAAGTTTGTAAAATCACCGTCAAACCTAGAGGAATTTAAACCAGCTCCACCTGAATCGGCTTTGCTAAGTTTGGCAAGTAGTTCCCAAGGGAAACAGGCAATAAGCTGCTGATTCCCAGCAGCTCCTGCTCCTCTCTATATCACATCCTGTGCACAATGAAGAAGGATTTGTATGGTCATTGTGAGTAAAAAAACACTACATCTGTTTTTTTTCCACTGCCTTCTACCCAAGAATGTGATCATTGACACCATCCCCATGAAAAGCAGGGTCTGTGGCCCTGGGCTGCCAGCGGGGTTATTGCACCTGAACACGGAGGACGCAAACATGCCGCAGCCATTGTGCTTCGACAGGTATAACCATGACTTCCCTGAGGGTTAGGACACAGCACAGGCAAGGCCCAGGACTCCTGCTTTTCAGGCTTTCAGATTTCAGTAATAAATTAACTCAGCTGCTTAAGGTAATCCCTAGCCCTATTGAAGTTGGAGTGAACTTTGTCACGAATGAACTGAGCTCAGACGTCACCTAATGAATGTGTATGTTTTGCAAGCTAAATCGATTCCCTTTTTTTTCTGAGCTCAAGACTTCTGAGTGTATTTTGAAAGAGAATTATCTTCACAGGGAGAAGGAAAGAAAGGAAAAGAAAAATTTGATATTTGTTCCATTCAGGTATCTGCAAATTTGTAATTAACTTTTAAGAACTCCATAGCAAATAACTCAATTGTGAAACACTATGGGAGATACATTAAGATCCAGTTCTAATTTTTGCTTTCAGCAATGATTGATCTTTCTGGGGTTTTTATCTCGCTTCCACTTGGTTCATAAAAACTTGGGAGCAAAAACATTATGGTTTTGTCCTTGCATTGCAGTTTTGCTCCTTTGGTAATTTTTGACTGAGTCCTACAGTGTAGCAAAATTATTGAACTTGGTTTTGCTTAGGTCTCTAATTCCTGTAGCTCTTCTATTACTATGTGGCAGGGCACCCTATAGGCACAATAAATAAATAATACAACACTGAGAGCTGTAACAAATCACAAAATACATTATTAAAAAATTAAGAAATAAAAATCCCCCTCTTACTTAAATAGAGATTGATTTTATAATGTGGAATGCTGAGGAGAGCTGCTGGAAAATATATGTGGGCCTGGGGACATGGAGAATACACTGTAATGGGCGATTTGCTCCCCCGATTAGAAAAATAAAAAACCCTAAGTGAATGGATATATTTGTCAAATGGAAACTGAAACTGAGCTCCTCTGTTTGTTCACTGCCCAGGTAAGATGCAGTCCCTTCCTTCATTAGGATGCTGTGCTGTGCAGCAAAAACCCCAAAAAGACATGAGCTGGCATGCAAAGGTGACTCTTTATGTCTTAAACTGTGTGGCAGGATGCAAGAAGAGGTTTTTTTTAAATGAGGAGTAGGCGCTGGCCTCCCTAGGTCACTGAGATATCTCTCAACAATGCTCCTCAGACTGTGGCAGAAGGTCCCCAAGGGGGATGCTGACCTGCCTGGGACATGACGCTCTGTGGACCTGGTGTGGCTCCCTGGCCCCGCTGCTTCCCTGCATTCCCTGCATCCCGGGCAGAGGTTTGATTGCTTGCGCCTCCTTGTGCCCTGCAGCAATTAAACCTCTACCCAGGTTGCAGCAATGTGGTGTGAAAGTGGAGTGCTGCTGAATGGCCAACAAGTCTTTCTTGTTTCTCAATGGAAGGAGGGAACCATATGCTCAGTGCATCACTAAAAGGCTTGCAGCTCCAGTCAAGCCCTAATCTCATTAAAGATGCCCTTTCCTCCCTGTCTCAGGCACCTTTTTACCCTTCCACTTGAGCAGGTGCAGAATAGGCACACAGGGAGCTGGCGATGCACTTCTGTGCAGGAAGGACTTCTGACAGGCCCCCACCTTGCTCGACATGGCACTCCTCCCTGTGCACATGCTTTTGCTAGAGTACAGCATTCCTGCTGTGCACTCGCAGAGCCATGGAAAATAGTTTTGAGTACAGCTGCTTTCCATAGCTGAATATTAAGAGGTAACACTAATACCTTACTCTTACACTTTTTTTGTCAGTAGAAGTGCTTTTTATGGCATTTTACCCACCCATTATCTACGACTTCTTTCAGTCCCGAAAACCTCCAAGGAGGATTTGCAGCCCCCCTGGATAGCCTGCTCCTGCATTGAACTCTTCACTTAGCAAAGAAATTTTCCTAATGTTCACTCTGACCTTCCCAAGGTGCAGTTTGCAGCCATTGCCTCTTTCTGTGCCATCTTCCACTTCTAGAAAGAGTTTGCCTCTGTCACCTTTGTCAATCCCCTTTGTGTAGCTGCAGGTGATCATCCCTTTGCCCCCTTTTCATGTGATTGAACATCAGCTTCTTCAAGCCCCTCCTTGGTGGTCATGTCCATCCTGGTAAGTCTTCCCCTGGACCACATTTCCAAATCCCTCCTTAGCTGGGCCCTGTCCTGGGTGATACCTCACCAGTGCTGAGTAGAGGGGAATAAAAGCGTCTCTTGATCAAAAATCTTGCTCCTTCTAATGCAGCTGAGTGGGTACCTGGCCTTGTTCACAGTGAGTGTGCCCAGCTGCCTCAGCATGCGCTCTGCTGCAAGTCCCTGGGTCCTCTTCAGCAGGTTGGTGACCCTGCCTGTTGTTTTCCAGCTGTGCCATGCTTCCAGTTGTCCTGCCCAGTGGCCAAACCCTGTGCTTCTACTGGCTAAATCTAATGAGGTGACTCATGGCTTGAACCTCTGGTGTCTTCTGGATTGACATCCTCAGGTGTCTATACCTCAAGGTGCTTCTGGACTGAAGTGTTGCTGTTCCCTGAGTAGGCCATTCTTCCTTATTTAGTGTCATCTGCAAATTTGCTGGGAGGAGGGCTTTCCGTGTTGCCATCCAGGCCACTGATGAACAAACTTCAGCCCAGTATCACAGAAGCTAGACCTTTCTCATGCCTGGGCTTCAAGAGACCACATTCCACCCTGTTACCCACACCAGAGGCTGCAGAACAGCAGCACAGATTCACCATCCCCACCAGGACAGTACCCGGTTTTACCAAACACAGCCCTCTATTTCCTTGTTCCCCTCCTGCTCCTACCCAGCTCTCACCCTCTGCACAGTCTTTCTCGTTGTGAGTCAAGGTTGGGTTTTGTGTCCAGCCCTACCATTTTCTGCTGAGACTGCCATGGAGAGAGAGTAGCGTGGCGGTGAGGGTGGTCTTCTGTAAGAGGGACTATTGTCTTGGGAAAAAGATGGACACTATTTGCCCTTAGACAGTAAGGGTTACTGAGCTGCTTTGCCTGTCCATTCTAAAGACAGAAATTACATCTCTTACATAAAACTATTATTGGCTTGTACCTCTGGTCTTCATGTCAAAGTTCACCTCTTCGGTTTACAATATGAAGTAGTGCCAAGTTGTAATGCACACAACTGAAATGTGGGTCAGTGATGTGGAGGACAATTTAGCCAACCCGGCAGACCTCCTATTCACTCTGCTATATGACCATGAGCTGGAAAACACTGACAGATAAATACCTTAAAGTAGAGCTGCCTGCAGGCTATTTCTGTTCTGCAGTTCGTACAGACAGGCCTGAGCTAGCTTTACAGTAGCCCGCTTGGCTATTGCAAACATTGCCGTTGTGGGTGGACGCAGCTTAACGCAGAGTAGTCCCATGGAGGTTCCCTCATCTCCTGTATGTGTCTCACATTCCCCACTGCCCCAGCTACACCGCTGGCTGTGCCTTGAGCAAAGCAGGACGGTGACTCCGTGGCTGCACAGCATGGAGGTGCCTCCTGCTTCTAAAGAGGGAGGATATGGTGTCCCCACAATACAATTCAGCTTCCATTTTTGCCTAGGAGAGTGCTCCGTGGAGGTGGCACCATGAGACAGCAACTTGGGCTGTGGGACTTATGAACAGCTACCACTACTGACCTCACTGGACTCATTGGAGATGTGGATAGCTGGTCGACACAGCTCCTTCCCATTCCCTCCTTTTCACAGTTCCTTTTTCACTCCTTCTTGCAAACATCCCTGTGGTGGAGCTATGTTTCTTTCTGGTGCCATGGACATTTTTCATGTGGCTTATACGTACTGGATTTTCATATTATTTACCTAGGAAGTGGAAGGATTAAAGGGACCACATTATTTACTGCTACCCAAATGCTCTACATCAGCGACAGCATCTTTGTATATTCATACAGCTACCATTTAACCTCTCAGAGACAGTTCCTATACTCGCTAGAATTGAGGTGTATTTCATAAGGCACTGCCGCTGACAGGACGCCAATCCTGGCGAATGTTATGGTAACACATTATGGCAACAATTCATCACAAATGTCCCTTCATTATGAATCCATTTTGCTTTGAACTCAGTTTGTCCAAATGCTGAAACAAACAGCCTGGGACATGTTTCTCGGGAGCCGTGATGTGAGGTGCATTTCCCCTCTTCTGTTTCCACCCTCCCGTTTTCCTACAGGGAAATGCGCAGCCATCAGTGTCTGAAGGGATGGCCATAGTTATTTTTGATGCTGCAAAAGAACAGAAGAAAACATATTACCCTTTGTGATGTGAATAATAACTAGATAAGATATCTGAAGGGTATTTATTCAACACATGAATTAAATTTCAAGGCTTCAAAAATAAACATCAGTGGAAGTTTAAAAATATACTTTCCCAGGTGATATTTTTACAGGGGTTTTATTTGCTGAAATGCCTTTGTTTTTACAGGAGATGACATTTAGCTGTGATGGGAATACATTATATACTCTTTAATAGGTTATTCTAAAATTAATTAACTGCTTAGGTATAAGGCATTTATCTAAGGGGCTGTCACGAAGGACCAGACTCTCTTAGGGCAGTGTGTCTGCTTCATCTCAACCACATAAGAGCAGAGTCAGGACAATTCTCCATGCAGTGGGAGCCTGCAGCCCTCAGCAGCCAAGGGCTGAAGTTGCCATTGCGGGAGCAACGCCGTGCCGGTACGTCCCACCAGATTTTGGACACAAGAGCTTTGGGGCGTTGGCAGCAGCATGCTCTGAGCTGCCTAGATTAACCACCCCAGCAAGTGTCCTCTCAGGGCACGGGGGATCTGTAGATACCATAAATGCCACCTCTTCACCTTGTCCTGATGCAGCAGGGAGGAAGGGGCACTACTGGTGGGGAGGAGGACCCTTGCCTTCTCCCAGTCCCTGCTGTGGTCCTAGGCTGACGGCTCTGGCCAGCATGGGGAAGCCAGGTTGGGACCATGGCAGAGGTGCAAAGGTATAAAGAGGGATGGACCTACTCACATCCTGACTTCTGCTCCAAGAGAGTCATCTCCACCCCAGGATATGGCATGTGAACCTCACTCCTCCACCACAGGCACAGTCATGCATGGATATGGGGCTGGAAGAGGTGACCCTGGAGCAGGGACTGATGCAGCTTCAGCAGCCACAGCTTGCTGGGGCAGGGGTGCCAGGGTCTGGCAGCAAGGACGGGCCCCTGCCTTTTTGCACTGGCTCCTGTAACCAGTGGAGCTACTTCTGCAAAAGACTATGTAGGCCAACATCAATTTTTAAGAAGCATTCAAATTCAAGCTCATGGCTAGACTAGCTAAAAGCACCCTTACAGCTGTCGGCCTTCCTGCTGTTTGGGTCCTGCATCCCAGTTCACAGTCTGAAAACAGACCTGGGCTTCATGCACCCCTTTCCTCCCACCTCTGCCCGCCCTCTCTGCTGTTCCCGCATGCCAGAGCAGCCGTCTGGCAGCTCCTCACCTTCTTGCTTGCATGTGAATCCCTGGAGTCCTGTGCTCCAGCCTCAGGATATGTGCAATGCGCAGAGATATCAAGGGGTCTCCCATGGCAAAATCAGCACCCAGCTCCTCTCTGCCTGCACCACACTCCTTCCTCCTTTGTAGGCTCACCGCCCTGTCTCCTGCTGTGCCTCCCCTCTCCCCTCGCAGCTCTGAAGCCAGCAGTGAGGCTGGATGATACTCAGGTGTTAGTGGCAGGATAGATCTTTTCAGCCTGGGTGGGAGATGGCAGTAGCGGCAAGGACATTAGTAGGAGGTCACTTTGCTCGGGGGCGGCTTGAAGCTCACTTTTGTGCTTGCTGGGCCCTGCTGGCGGGGTGTGGGGGGAGACCCCAGACTGGCATGAAGAGGAGAGACCAGCGAGAGGAGGCAGCAGATTCCGTCCTTTGTTCTCTTTCCTGCAAGGCGGCTAAATGCCAGCTCTTAATTATGTTTCAACATTTTCCCTTTTAATGTTAATGCCAGTGTTAATTAAAGAAAGACTGTGCCACTCGATATATCTGAGCTCAGATGGCCGGTCATTCTGGAGGTAAATAGGTATAATCATTTTTGTTTTTTCTGATTTGCATTCACTTACACACCATACTTATTTGGCCCTCTGCCTCTTCAAAACACACTTCGAGGACAGAAGAAAATCTTATTTAGCAAATTACCTTTGAGTCAACATTTTTTTGGAGAAGCCAGGCATACAGGTACCTTTCTGGACTTCTCTGTCATGGGATGACGCACCAAATAACACACTAAGTAATTTGATCCAGCAATTAAAAGTAAGGCATGAATTACACTAACAACTATCATGGAGAGAAAATTAATTCTCTCATAGCTACACTGGTACTGTAAATGAAGTATCACAGGTGATTAAAAACCAATTGTGTTGAGCCAAACTCTCTCAGAAAAAACGTGAGAACTTTGTAAACATGCTGACAAGCACAGATCTGCACCCCAGGTGTGGAGGGCCTGAGATCTTGCTTTACAGTTTAATCTGCAGTCACTGGGAGCATCAGCAGGGGATCCTAGAACCACTGTGTGAGCAGATTGCATCAGCATTCACCTTTACACACCACTGGTGACTTCCTGTTATCTTTTAAAAGCCTCCTAAAATGTGGTGCTGCATAGCACCAGTTAATGTTCCCTGTTGCTTCTGAGGGCAATGGTGAGGAGGAACTTCTCAAGTTAGCAGGTTTGAGACCTCACTTCCGAAGTTTTTGACCCACGTTCACACCTGACAACCTTTATGTCAGCTCTGACATTTTGTAACAAAAAACAAACACACAAACAAACAAACAAACAAAAAAAAAAAAAAACAAACCCTGAAGAACAACAAAAATAACACCCCAAATTGTAGGGTTTTTGAGAGATTCCAAAATTAAATTTCTTAATGGGCTGTAATAGAGCAGACTGAATTTTTTCCCTGACCTGAGAACACTGGATGTAAGAGGGCAGTACCAGCCATCACAGACAGACTGATGCTATCAGACAGTCACATCATCGAATACATTTCATTAACTCACGGTGCAGAGAACACAAGAACTTCTTTGACTGGGAAAATTTACCAGAGGGTGGTGAATAAAGAGATAATGAGGCCAAAATCATAATTCATGTATCTATAGAGAGCAGAAACAGAGCAGCCTTTATGGTCACGGGCTTGTCATACAATGCGTGAGCCCAACAGGCCTAGCAGGAATGATATGGCAATCTCATATCCATTTACACATCACCACCATAAAAGAGTGTTTCAGAGGAAGACAATAAGCACTGTCCTAAGAAAGTTGTTTTGAGAGCAATGAAAACAATCCCCACGTGAAGCAGCGAGGTTAGATGGTGAATTGGAGCAGCCCGGCCATCCTGGCAGAGCAGATCGGGTCAATGTCTTGGGGAGGAGCACCTTGCTGGCTGGCTGACATGGCCCGTAACGCATCTCAGCTGCATGGGTTCCCCACGCGCTGCCCGTTTGTGGCTGAAGGCAGACCGAGGGTTCCCTTCGCTGCACACGTGCCCACCCTACTGCCCAGCAGCACGTGGTTCGGCCGCTTGTACTTCAGCCGGCTCACTGCACACTAAGGAAATCAGCCCTTTACTCACAGCCTGGCCTGTGCTGCGTGAGTTTCCTCCCTTTTTATACCGTCACTTTTACTGTTTTATTCCCAGTATTTGTCCCTTCCTTTGCTTAGCATCATTTTCACAACAGAAACATACTTTACCTGTCAACAGAGAGGGTGACAGATGGTTAGGAAAAGTTGTTCTTGTGGACCAAGTGGTCCACTGGATGCTAAGCTGAGAGCAGCAGAGGGCTCTGTCAGCGGGCTGCAGAGGGAGTCAGCATCTCCCGCCACAGAACTGGGACAATGGGGTCACCCTTTTCGGTGGAAGTGCATGGGGAAGGGCAGAAGAAAATTCTGCCAAATTCTTTGAACTCGTTAAAATGAAACCAGTACTTGGGGGAAAAAAAAATCTGGTAGAAGAGCTACCTTAATTTTCACAGGTTCACAGAACAGGATGTATTTGTCACCCCGAATAAGCTGTGAAAAGTATTTTTAACATGTTTAATTACAATTGGCATTCCTGCAGCACAGTCAAATGCTAGAGATGGCCAGGTCTATGAAAAGTGATCGTTATGACACTGTCACCGTGGGAGCCCTGCGGGAGAAACTGTAAGCCAGCTTCCAGCTCTCTTTTATCATTAGCCCCCTTTAAAAGGTAAGCTATCTGCTTCATTTTAAGTGGCTGAACATTAAGGATTTTCCTCAAAACAGCACTATAAGCAGGAATAACTTTTATTTTACAGTCAACCCGATTGGCCTTCCACTTAGTGATGATGATAACACCATTACCTTTGCCATAAGATGGTCATCACCATCCGATTGCGGTTATACACCACATAGATATAGATACACACATATTTGAACTCCACTTGCCCTGTTCAGGGTGAGAAGAGTTTCTTGTCTTCCAAGCTCTTAGAATGAGACACTTACAAGAGTTTTAGCTCTTTTCCCTTCATGGAATAATAGCTCTGCACACCTGATGGGGGGTTTAAAACTGTGCTGGATTCATAAATTGCCATGGAAATAGGTCCTTTTGGGATTCATCCCTGTACTCATTAGGACTCTAGGATTTCCCTCCAACCCCAACAGGCAAACGTCTGTCACTTTAGTCTCCACATTGCCCCTCTCCTCACTGCGGTGGTATTTCCCTTGCTCCTGTGGTAAAATACAATTGACATCAGAAAAGAAAAGCCACACATTACCATCCCAGCTGAGGGCTGTCACAGCAAGTGGGGTGTGAAGCCGCCCAGCTGTGGCCATTCCCGTGTCTCGTGGCTGGGAGCATGTCCACACATGAAGTCGTTCTGGTAAGCCCATCTCTGAAATCAGGCACGGATTCCTCAGCACATACAGTGGGATCATCATTACCATTGCAAACCAGCTCAGGGGTTGGCAACTGTGTGTCAGGGTGATGCTGATCATGGGTTAATTAGTAAAAGAAAGGTTTCATTAGAGTCTGTACAGCCCCGTGCTATGCTGTGCCAGGCAGCTCCTGGGGTCTGCAGCAGCAGCATCCCTGCGTGATGCTGCCCTCACTGCACAGGCGCCCCAGCGTGCGCAGGGATGAGTCAGAGCTATCTGACACACGCAGGGCTGCACTGTGCGGCAGAGCTGCACCTTCAGCCACACTGTGCTAAAGCAGAGGTGGGTGTTTGCAGTGAAACAGCTTGAAGATTGTTGCCTGGAGCTGCTCTGACTGGGGATGCTGGGAGAGTGGAAAGAAGGTGTTGGTGACCACAAACGTTTCTTCCACTGGAGAGCTAGGAAAATCGTTGCTGAACCCATGGACAAACTGACCATTTTCCCCGGGGCCAATCCTATCTTTGGGTGGGCTGTAAGGCTACCTGGCAGCCCACCCCAGGTAAAAGGAGGTTATGGGCATCCTAGTCCGGTCTGCCACAAGGCACGATGAAGTTTTTCCCTCAAGCTGGAGTAGCTCCTGGTGCCAGCAGCACCCACAAGGTTATCCTGGATGTTGTTTCCATCCCACTCACTGCCTCTTCCCTAGGTTTGGTGTTTTCCTTACTGGCGTCCATCCTTACAGACTTTCTTTCCCTGTTAGACAGACTTTTTCTTGTTTCAGCTTTAACAAGATTGTAAAGTACTAGGATTACTAAACATTCAACCAGATTCATAATTCTTTAATGTCTATTAATCCACCCTGTTTCTAAAAAGGGAACTACTATACTACAACAACATGGCCAGATCAGTATCTTCCCAGTACCTCTACAGCAGTTTTTGTATCATACTTTTTTTCTACAGAAATGCAGTATGTTATTCAAATAAGACTATGCCTCACAGTTATAAGTGTGCCACTACGATTAATTCATCTTGCACCATCCTCTGTCCTCATTACATTTTTATTATAAGAATTAATACATTTTGCCGTTTGCTATTCTGGTTACAATCATGAAGAAGTCGTGAGAATGAATACATTTTGTACCACTTTGTCCTCGTTATAATTTTAAGATGTTCTCAAGAATGGATTAATTCAATGCCACTTTTCACTCTTTATCCTGAGAAGGAAAATTAAAATAGTTATGAAACTCCAGCAGGTCCTATTCTCTACCTATTTTGTTATCGGTCTAGAGATTTTATCAAGAAGAAAAATAATAATAAAATGTATAAATTTGCTTGAGAGAGAATACAGAGGGAATCAGTAAAAATGTCACAGATGACCTAGTCCTTGTGACTGGCTCAAGGTCATAATCTCAAGTCCTGTTCAGATGCTATAATTATAAAGATCTAATTTTCATTAATTCACTGTTTCCCAAGTGGAATGAAAACAACTGTTTCAAAATTAACAGTAGGAATATATAGAGTTCTGCTGTTCAGGTTCCCCACAAATGTTTATAGCTTTCTGTTCATTATGAAAACCTGAAATAAAAATATAACAAAATAAATAGTATTTATTAAAAGAGCAATAGATTGTATTAGTAACTGATGTATACAGACTCTACCATAAATTACCAGGAAGGCAAATCCAGGGCAGTTGTCCTAGGATTTGATCATATTCATGTTAAATCAAATAAAAATCCTATGGATTTTTATGGGCGTTGAAGCAAACCTTTTCTCATCGTGTGCAAAACAAGTTCAAGTATCTCGGAGGATTTTCCTGCACTGAACGAGGAGGGACCTCTGCCAGGCACTGATCATAGACACCTCTTCCCTGAGTCCCACTTTCTTTCAGACTACTTTCAGAGCTGCACTGCCTGCTGGAGATGGAGTCCTGGTGGAGATTTGATCCTTTTTGAATCAATGTATTGGTATGTCTGAAATTTAACAGGAGAACAGAGTTTGAAGGCTTCCTAACAGATGAAGCAGGGGCTCTGAATACCCTAATGGGTTGGGATACTCAAGAGAAAACTCACACTATCATGACTAAAAAGCTAAGCAGGTGTGTTGCACCTCTGCTACCCTCTCCTTTCTCAATAGTGTGATCAGTAACACCAGCTTCCTAATGCTAGGGTGAGATGTAAAATTAGGAAAAATTCCTTTACATAAGGTGAAGAGACTGAAAAAACTGTAAAATGTGGCTTGAAATTCCTTTCCTAATAGTGTAAATCATCAATAATTCAGCTCCTGTTTATTTCAGGTCCACAACTGTAAAAACAGTAATTTCCTCCCCCATAATATAATACAAGGAGAGAAAGATGAATTACACTATATTGTACATCAGGAAGTGCTATGTCGGTGGTGGGTACCTGATGGTCCTGTTCTGTCTGTGCAGTTATTCTTCACTTCCCAGTCCCAATCTTTTAAAAATTGGGACTCTATTCTCACAGCACGTAATTATCCAAAGCATATGTTATTGTATGCTGCAACACAACGTCCATCTCTGTCTTTTCTTGCCACATGCTGCCAACTACAACTGCAGGTTAGTCTCTATACCTTACCTACGGAAGAAGAGCATGAAGAGTAGTTGCCAGGTTGCTTCCCAAGACAAAACTGGACAAGAAATCCAACTTTTGATGCTTTGGGCTTTGGAAATGAGTTCTGTCCCCTCAGAATTCCAACTCAGATATGGATGGTTGGCATCTTCTTAACAGACTATTCTTGGACTAAAAATGAACTTCTTTGCATGTACTCCTCCAAGCATCCCCTTTACACCAAGAGAGGGACCTTTGGATAGCCTGGAGATGTATCTTCTGTGGCCAGGGCTCCTCTTAATTTCCTCTGTGGCTGGCTCAAGGCATTTGTCTGGCCTGCTGCTACATAAACTATAAATTCACCTGTAAAAATAATGAAAGAAATGTCTCTTTCCATGTAGTTAGCATCAAATACCTTATTTTTAACCTTTCAAACTATTAAAAAGAGTTACAGGGTTTCTAATGAGCAGCATTTACCATTTAAAATTGTTACAGCCTGAAATTGCACCTGATTTTCTGCTACACAATTTGAAAGATTTATAGGCCCAGATTTTCAGTGCTCTCTGGATAAAAGGGAGAGCATAGAGGTGAAACAACCAGAGAAAAACAACCAGGCATTGTCAGGGCCAGCAGTGCACTGCCAGCCCTCACCGTGCCTGCCCGTCCCATCCCTGGTCCAGCCCCATCCCCAGGGAGGTGCCTGATGCCAGGGGCTGCCAGGGCACCCCTGGAGACAGCTCAGGCACCCCAAGAGACACCCAGAGAAGCCAGAGGTGTCCAGTGCAGCCTTTTTGCCCCCAGGATTCAAGGTGCTGTCTGTGCCGGGCTGCAAGTTCAGTATGTGCCAAAGGCTTTGCTGGAACAGGACATCATCATTGACAATGGATGAGAAAATGTTTTAAATAAGCAAACATGCTCCATTTGATTTTGCATGCTTGCTTGCTTTGATGGAAATCTTAATTTTTCTTAGATTTCTTCTGTAGACATTCACAGAAGTCATTTTGGGTCAGCACATAATTTATAAAGAACAGATGTGGCATGAAAATATGAAGGATGCTATTGGAAGTGATCCCATTTGATCTCTGAGCATAAATAACACCCCAGTTTCGTACCGCAGACTGCTGCACCCAGGGACTCTCTCTGTCCTGTGACCCCATACATAAGCATGAGGAGTTTGTCACAAACGGTCACATCCTCACCTCTTGGTCTAGCTGATTGCCTTTTCCCCTGCGTTCTGCGCAGCTGACCCTTGGGTTTGCTTTGGATTTTCATAAATATTTACAATTAAAAATAGTTGTTCGTTGAAGGTGGCACTGATAGGAGCTATGAGAAAATCAAATGTACCTCCAAACCACTTGTGAAGCTAATAAGATCCTAAGGCAGAGCTAAAGCTACGACTCAAAGCAAGAAATGTGAAAGTTCAGTTAGTTAGGTTAAAAACATAATACAGCTTTGGCCATCTGTGTCTCCTGTAAACTTATAGACAGGAAGAAAAGATAAACACTGCCTTGCTCCATCAACTGTTATTGCATTCATATTCTGTATGGGGCTTGGCCTGACACTGATAATATTTTCTGTCAATATATGTGATTATGGTTGCCAAAGTACTTATTCAAGTGTAGGCTAGACTGTTGTCTGCATTTAGTCTCACTTTAAATGGATTTTTGAAACCAAAAAGATTATCTGATCAGGAATATGGGCATGGAAAGAGGTTTCAATGCATAATTTTCATTTGGATTTGACATATGTTTCGTGTTATTATTACTTTTTTCAACATCCTCAAAACCTAAGGACAGTTAAGTACTCTGTTCCGTTATATTCTCTCTGTACATGAATGTTTAAATGAAGTTTTTATTAGTGACAGGATCCTTCTCTATCTTCAGTTTAAACTTCAGCAGACCCTTAGTGGGTCCATAAAAAGCAAAGGGATACTCCTAGGCCACGAGGTAGAGCTCTCACGAAGCATCAGATACTCCTGTATCTGCCACATCACGGTTCAGTTCTGCAAACGCAGTCAAGCGGTGTGATTGACAAACCGGATCAATCAGGCTTCTCATCATCACAAGGTGATGGAGTCGCCCAAGACGGCTGAAAAGATGCTGGCACCTGGGACAAAGCTGTTTTAAAGTGAGTAGCTCAGCACATCTTTGGAAAGATAGGCCTCCCCTCGCAGGGGCCGGCTGGTGCATCCAATGTGAGAGGTCTGGGTTTTTTTACAGGGCCAGTAATTAGCAACTAATAAAATCGCCCCCATCCCCAGCCTCCCTGTAGGCCAGCAGCAGGTGCTCCTATTTTCAGATGCATGCGAAATATCTGCCAAATCATTTGGCACATTTCAACTAGAAATGTGCCAAATTACCTGTCACAGCTAAACTGCCTTTTTAAAAGAAAGATAAATGCTCCCGCTGCTCAATTTGTGTGGAACGCGAGTGCCCTCCCGTGGAGCTCGGCTGCCGGCGGGTCCCCCACCACGGACACCCCCCGCCCCGTCCCCCACGTGGGGCCGCCGGCGCGGAGCCCCGCAGGCAGCCGCTCCGCGGGACGCGGACCCGGGAGGTCCCTCCGGGAGCCCCGCTCTGTGCTCTCCGCACCGGCGAGGCCTTTGGACTGCTGGTCAGGACATCTGGGTTTCACTTGCGGTTCCAGCTAAAGAAATAAACCGGCGTTCGGAACCGCTGGTGCCTCTGGAGAGGCCTCTACCGGGGGATGCTGCCGGGGGAGTGGGCTTTGCCTTCCAGTCCTCTGCAGCAGCAGCAAGGACAAGCGAGCAGCAGAGGCGAAGCCACGGCAGAGCATCGCGAGGGGAGCCAGGAGCGTGTGTCTGCGCGACGCGGCCACAGCTCAGAAAGGGCACCGCCATGGGAGGAAAACTAATGAAATCTCAGGACCAGAAAAATGCCCCATCTCAGCAGAAAGCGCCAGGGAGTGGAATGAACTTTCTGGAGGACAGAAGAAGGGGGAGGTGTTTTATTGTTAATAACAGCTGATGATGACTGATGAAATTCTCTTTCATCTGCTGTTTGAGACCTCGTTCTTGGATTTTTCATGATTTTCTTTTCCCTTTTATCATGATCTCGGGCTCTCTCTTTGGAGATTTTAATTATCTTACCATCCGCTCTGTCAGTATGAATAAGTTATTATTTTATTTATAGCCATCTTTATAAAACATACTTTGAAACCTCAACTAACAGAAACTTCATTGCAGCCGGTAACGCTTGACAGCGTCCTTGCTGTCCTCTCCCTAACATATAAACCCTCATCTGACCAGGCTGCAGGGGTAATAGCAAGGCAGGGCTGATCCAAATCTTGTGCCTCTGAAAAAGTCGTCACACCATGTCATGAAGCTTTGGCTTTTCAAACCCATCTGACTAAAGGAGCAGCCCCCCAGGGTAATCTTGTAATTATCCACAGCTCAGCTATTGCAAAGCAGAGTGCAGCCTGAGCTCACTTATCGACTTTTCACTTATCTGGGCTGATTATTTTAAACACGGTAAAGTCCCTAATGATAAAAGGAAGCCATTTAATCCAGCCCCGTGACTGCACCAAGTGGGACTCTGGTTTGTACAGGCTCTTCTGCCTCAGCCATCAGCAAAGTCACTGAGCACCTTCCAGTCACGCATGAAGCAACGTGACCAGTGTCTGTCCCGTTTGCCTTCTCCTCTTGTAGCTGGGAGAGAAATGTGTTTGCCACTTTGCACCACTGGCACCTTGCTGGGCCACCTAGCCGTTTCTCAGCCTGTTGCCTTCTCATGTCTTCATTTCTAATAGGGAATTGCTAGCTGCCTCAGAGAGTGGCTGACTTTAAAATAGCTGCCATGCAAAGCTAACATCTACTATCATTACCATCATCGTAGCAGCTTACCTTTCCATGGCACCTGTCAAACCAAAGCAAGCCAGTGGAAGAGCGCTGAAATGCCACCTCCTTGGGGTTGAAGAGTGGCAGACGTTGCATCACATGCTACATGACTAGGGGACAAATGACATTTGGACAAGGACACAGGGACCAATTCCCCTAGAAAAACCCCAACATCTAGTGCGTGCACCAGGAAGATCACAGAGTGCAGAAAGGTCTCTTCCCAAAGCTGCTATCACACTGTGCGACATGGAGCTTACTTGCTTCGGGAGATGATGTTCTGGGATTCTTTTAAAGAAAACCCCCACTCCCTGGACTTTGGTAAAAAGGCACAGCCACAGAGAGCTTTTCTCTCTCTGTCCGTGCTGCCAGCTCTGCTGTTGGTGAGCTGAAAGGCTCGCGGGGTGGCTGTGTCCAGGTGTGCCGATGTGTGTGTCGATGTGTGCGTAGGGGGGGCACTCACAGGCTGGAGGGATCGCCAGTCGCTTTTAGCAGATACATCCGGAGCAGTGATTCAGCACTTGGCAGCCCATGAAACCACTTCTCCATCTCACTCTCTCTCTGTGCTGAAATACTCCCTCTTTCCAGTTTTATGACATTTGCCATGCCATCTAAATGCACTCTGTGACTAAAGTGACGGCAGTATTTTCCCGGTGTGCCCACCCTGCATTCAGGAGGAAGCTGTGAGGTGGCTGAGCGCGGTGCAGTGGGGATGAAGGTGCAGCCACGGGAGACCTTGCACAATGGTCGCCTTGAGCTCTGAATCACGCAAGGTTTGTAGTTATTTTTCTTGGCTGTGGCATGCAAACGCACAACTGGTTTGGCTTTGTACAAGAGGGCAGGAGCAGAAGCAGGAAGGTCCCCGCAATGGGAGACCTTAACCAGAATTCCTGCCGTCGTTGAGGCTAGTAGGTCAGTCAGGGCCGAGCTCATTCACTTTGCAAACACAACCTGAGGCTCGGGGCGCCTTAAGACACACAGACCAAGATAAAATGGCTGGCCATGGCCCAAATTGTGGTTGCAAAGGAGGGCATGTTTCCTGCCCATATTTTTTCCCCTTGGGTGGGAGAACTTAAGCAGGGAAGGCTTGCAGTGCCACCTGCAGCAGGCACCCATTCAGCAATTTTATTTTCTGTATGGCATGCCACGCACTTGCAGCAGGATAAGTGACAATTTCCACTGCAAGTTATTAAATAATAACGGGTGCAGCATGGTGCCCAGGCACTCGAGCAGGTGCAGCACCAACAAGGCTCTCTCTCTCCCAGTGCCACAAGGATATCTGCTGCAGAGGGAGCTCTGGCAGGGAAAAATGAGCAGCAATGAAAGACAGGCCTTTGTGATGTTTGAGGCAAGACGGTGATGTTGTCACCAAAACAGCAAGAATGGTGCTGGAATAGTTCTGTCTTTAACGCTCAATTAAGGAAAAGGGGGAGGAAACAGCACAACAGGAGTGTGGCACCGCAGCTGAAGATGAGTAAATGTTACGCTTCAACTGAACACGCGTAATAGCTTCCTGTGCTCCCTCCTCCCTGCACCTTCCTCCTCCTCTTCCCTTTCTCCTCCCATCTCGGAAGCAAGGCTGGGAGGGCAGGGAGCACAAGCCCTCCCCCTGTTTGTACAAATAGAAGCAAACGAGGAGGTGTGTGGATGCTTTTTTCCATACCTCTAGCGAAGGGTTCACAGTGGTTTGCCTCACCTACGAGCCAGTGCCAGTAGTGAACCAGGTTGCTCCCTACAGGCGAAGGTACAGGGCTGGCAGCAGAAGGGAACAAGAGCTGCTCTTTCACTTCTTCTGCACCGACGAGTGCAGTGAGACACCGATAGTCCCTGCTGATGTAAATGGCATTCATTATTTTTAAAAACTGGAGTGGAATGTCTTACACACACGCGCGCACACACAGAGCTTGCTGGCTCTGGCTTTGTCCTGAAGCACCTGGCACGTTTTCAGTTCCTACCAGACCTGGAAAATGCACACGAAGAAAACAGTAAGGCCAATATTTGCACACTTCATTATCAGTGACAGGGAGAAAAAGCAGAAATCAGGAAATACAGCTCAAAGTGGTATTTGATAGCATATGGATATTAGACTACCCAGGATGGCCACAAACACTGATGACAAGCATGATTTTAAAGAAAGCTAAACTGTGCTTTCCTGGCCTGACTGCTAGTGAGTAGGATCTCTCATCTCACATACAGATCCCATAGGTAAAAGATTGCTACTGCCTCTCCTGAAAACCTGGTATCAGCCATAATTAAAGATGTTGTCTAAGCCTAGATGGGGTTTGAGTCTGACTGAACACGGCAGCTCCTCATCCAGCAATGCCAGATCTCCCAGCTCTCTGGAAGAAGAGCAGATGAAACAGAAAAACGTACATGATAATATCAGAGTAGCCTTTAGGCAGTGAGGTGGGGATACACACTGGTAACTAGAAATGGTAGATGGAAGTGTCCTGACCGCAGTGAGAATGCACACAGCCACCAGCTGAGGGCTTCCAGCCTCCAGGAATCCATCGAGTCCTCCACAAGCCTTCGCTGTAGGGAATAACACTGAAGGTTCCCACAGGTGCCATGTGGTGGATGGGAGCTGTCAACTGTACAAAACACTGGAGCCGTTTTGCTGCAAAGCAGGGCAGCTTTTAGGACATTCATATTCCATTTGGCCTAAATGGGAATAGTCCCCTTTGCTCCTGCATGGTGGGATGGCCTGGACGGAGCAGGAGAGCCGTGGTGTGGCTGGAAAGGCGGCTCCTGTTGATGCCATTGCTCTTGCTCCCCTCCCCGCAGGAGCTGGGCGTTTCTTTTGTGCGACACAGTGTTACCGAACGTGGAGAGATCAAATTCAGTGTAAATCTGTTCCATCATTCAGGGATCATTTTTTCAGCCCCTTTTTTGTTACCAGACACATGAGGTAATCCAATTACCTGTGAATAGATTTGTGGTACCCAGAGCTATTTCAATAGTGATGTGCCTCTGTTCCTTCCTGCAAAACATGTCAAAGCAATTTATCTACACATTTGAATAAGTCATCTATGCAATCACTCTCCTTCAGGGAGAAATTTAATTTCTTCCGCAGAAGGTTTGCTGTTGCTATACAGAGATGCGTAAGTCACAGTTAATTGCATAGCTATCCCTGAACTTTTCTTTTTAAAGTAGAGAAATTATCAGAAAATATTCCTGGATTCCCTAACTGAAACCGAGATTTGGTAAACATGGATATTAAAATTAAACCATTAAAGAAGACTTCTTCAAACAGTTTGTATCTTTAAAGAGGGATGTTTCTCCTACAAGTTGTCACTTCCCTGCTCTTGCACAGCCAAAGGGCTCTCATTAGGACTACCTTCATGGAAGTCACATGAAGCAGAGCTCCTACCCTTCCCTCTTGTCTGAGCAAAGCTTTGCTCAGAGAAGCGAGCAGAACAAGCACATTATTCTGCAGGGAAATTATATAAATATGGAGGGCACCTCAGTGCAAGAATAGGAATTAAAAAAATAGTTTCACATAGCACGTGCTGCCTCTGCTGAAGGGAAGAAAGGGCACCAGATTCCTGACCTTGCGGAGCAAGTTCACAGTTGCAACCCTGCTGCAGGCTGACAGCAGGTAAAATGTGATGTCAGCAGGTCTTAAAAAACGAACTGGAGGAGCTTAATGGGATGTAGACTAGGTCAAGGGACTATGAGAAATGGCTTCGCCTACTGCTCCCTGCAGAATGATGTCTCCCGAGGGGAGTCTGGAAAGAGATGGGTCTCAAAGTCTCTCTGGCAGCTGGACAACGAGGGTCAGACCAGTGAAGAAACACGGCTTCTAAAGCAAAAGGAAGAATTAATGATTGCAGTTCCTCTGCAGCTAAGTTTGATAATTAACTATAATAATTACTGCACTACACCTGTTTTTTCCAGTCTCGTCACGGCCTCACTTCCCTAATTGTGGGGCTGATCTTGCAATCATTGCTCAGGCTTGGCACATACTGCCACAGCCCCTCTTTCTTCCCAGCCGCTCAGTTGTCCTCAAGTGCAGCTTCCTTCCAGGCAACACGTCTGGCTTGAGCAGGCAACATCTCTGGTAACCCACATCAGCATCCGCTCAGGGTTGCTGAGAGCTGGAGTACCCTCTGGGATGGGCTGCGACCGACCAGGACTGGGCTGTGTCGAGGAAACATGGCAGTGTTGATCAGTCATAAGCAGATATGGCAAGAAAGGGCTCTCTGGAGTACAAGTTACTCAGAGGTCCGTCTGACACTGAGATCAGCATGCACAGGCAGCTCTTCTGTGTTTCCTTCTCTGCCTGGCATGTGTATAAAAATCTCTTCTTGTCATATCACTAGGGAGAGGGGTGTAGGGATACGATGCAGGACCTACTGCTCTAGCACTCTGTGGAGGACATCAGACTGAGGTCTGGAGTGGCTCTCCAGATACAGGAGCAAGATGACAGGGACAGTCTTCAGGTCCTGCCCCTGAGCTGTGGAATCGCTGGAGTGGGACAAGTCAAGGTACCAACTCATGAACTTTCCTTTCTAAATGTAAGTATTTTCGCAGAGCCACACTGGCAAATTGCAGACCCTGTAAATGCAGGAAGTGCCAAAAGTACTCCTGTTATCCTTGCATAAAAGACTGAGCAAACTGAGCAAACTGGTGCTACAGAAAGGGCTCAGTCTCAATTAGATTGCTAATAATGGAGTTTGGGGTAAAGAGATCCATCACCAGTCCATAATTTTGTTCTCCTTTATACAGATAACTCATTACTACAAAATATATCCTCTGGTGCAAAGGCAGGAGCAAGCCACCTCCAGCAGGCTTTCTGAAGAGGTAGTCCATCAGAGGCACAGAAATCACCCCAGATGTGTGACAGAATTAGGCTGCTGCAAGCTCACTCCAGCCAGTCCTTACCGCCACGGCACCCGGCTTGTTCCAGCCCCCCATGGCTGCTGGCTGTCACATGTGACATCAGTCACCAAAACTCACTTCTGTCCATCAACATCTGCTTGAGTTGCATATCACCTGTATAGCCTCTCTTGTGCGTGTGGTGGTGTTCAGAGATGGTAAGCCCCTGCTCTGGCAACAACCCTTTCCACACCCAGAGGGAAAATGAGAGGAAGAAAGAGCAAAACCCACAGCCATTGGCAGCTGTTGGCAGAATTTAAGCTTATCATGGCTGGGTGATGGGGATCAGTATGGGCCTGACTTTCTCACTTCATCTGTCTGCATCCCTAGTAGACCAAAATGAAGGATTGACCCCTGCAAGGCAAATTCCTCCTCCCACCTCCCTGCCTTCCTTTGCAATAAATTGATGCTATTCCAGTGTACAGCCCTGGGTTCCCTGGCAGTTCAGGGACGCTGTAATGATATGAATGCATCCAGAGGAGGGCAACAAAGCTGGTGAAAGGGCTGGAAAGCATGTTCTGTGAGGAGCAGCTGAGGACTCTGGGCTTGTCTAGTTTGGAGAAAAGGCTGAGGGGCGGCCTCATTGCTCTCTCCAGCTTCCTGAGGAGGGGACATGGAGAGGGAGGTGCTGAGCTCTTCTCCCTGGGATCCAGTGACAGGATGCGCGGCAATCATTCAAAGCTGCATCAGGGGATGTTTGTACTGGACATTAGGAAGTATTTCTTTATCAAGAGGGTGGTCAAACCCTGGAACAGTCCTCCTAGAGACGCAGTTGATGCCCCAAGCCTGTCAGTGTTTGAGAGGCATTTGGACAATGCCGCCCTTAATAAATTTTGGTCAGCCCTGATGTGGTCAGGAGTTGGACTAGATGACTGTTGTAGGTGTCTTCCAACTGAAATATGCTATGCTATGCTACGCATTGAAAAAAGACTGACCCCAAAAATGGTACTTTGAAAATGCATGTATTTCCCACTTAAGGCTCCAATGATCATCTAGAAACAAAACAAAACTGAAAATCTATCTATTCTAAGCAAGAGCCAGTTCTCCACAGTTACAGATGATTCAAAATCAGAAAGTGCTATACATATCCTGCCAACCCTGGTGCATAAAAAATTGCATCAATTATCTGTTCTTTAGTTTGCATAATCCAAACCCAACTGGGAGAGTCTCTTTTAACCTGATTCTTCCCACTCATGCAGGAGAAGAAAACCTAGGATCTTTTACCCAATGATCCTAAAAATTTACCAGCACATCTAATACCACCTGACAAACTTGGGCCTATGATATTAAGTCAAAATCCAAACAACTGGGACAAAAATTAAAATCTTAGTCCCCCTCGCCCATTTTGACTCAGACTTTTATCAATACAAAAAGCCCATGCAGAGTTTCCACCTCAGTGCTTTTTATGTCTTCATATGTCCTTCTGTACCTGTTATTTTCTCTCATTAAGTACACAAGAACACGCTTTTCCATGCTGAATCACAGGAACCATTTCCAGCAAACAGTTTCCGTATTATTACAGCCCACAAGAACAGTGTGGGAACTTTATGAATAGCAGCAGCTAACTGAGATTAAACTGATGGTTTGGGAATTTTTTTTAAGTCATCTACTGTTTTTTTTTTTTTATGATTGTGCTCTGAAATAATAATTTAATCATATGGAATACCAGTAAATCTCTCGAAAATAAATAATTTATAAAAATATTAAGTTAAATAATCCAGGCAACCAACCTAATGAATTGTTTGGACGAAAATAGATATTAACCACCAGAGAACAACAAATGTCACTCCTTAAATGTCGACTGTTGCTGCAGATGCAGTTTTAGGCATTTTATTGCTTTTATAAACTGATGAACAGTATTTACAGGATTGATATTCCCAAAACCCCACAACCACTGTCGTCCGCTGCTTGGATTCGGGATAGTGAAAAAAATCTAGAAACAACTTACATCTAAGCCTCAAAACAATTAAAATGCATGTAAAAGATGATGATGTGGGAATTAATCACTCCAACAGTAGCTTGTTAATAAGACTGAAGCAGACATTTGTCTTTTTTTGGAATCCTGTACCTTGAAGTCTTCAGGAATGCCAAGGAACAATGAAAAATGGGGTTGCTGCAGCAAAGGTATCTGACTATAAACTAATGATTAAAATGACCTGGAACACCAGAGACAACCCATTTGGGGCAATTCCAATCCAATTTTCCAACCTTTCCTACTCTCTGTCCTGTTATGGCCCCAAATCTAAACAGCGTAAGCTGAAGGGGGATTTTGATGCAGACCCCAACTTCACAGGTTGGCTCATGGTTGGGATGATGGCTACGCTGACAGCCACAGACACTTTGCGCTGAGAGGTTTGCAGAGGCAGCTCTTGGATCCCAAGAAGCAGAACTCCAGCTTGCTCTCAACAAAACATTTCAATGTTGGTCTTCTTTTAAAGAGCCTTGAAGATGAATGTCCTTTAAATATACCTCTGGGGCTGAGAGGACAAGGTGCTGGGGGCCTAGAGATATGTTCACTCTCTTCTGCACACGCACACACACGTTACGTACAGTGATTTGATTAAGTCTGATTATTGTGTAAAGAACTTTTCCACAGTCATTCCAGGCCCTCAGGCCACGCTGTGCCTTGCCCAGGGGCACAGGACCTGCCCTGCACAGGGGAGCGCAGGTGAAAGCCTTAAGTCAGCAAAGTCTGAGCTACCTCCAGAAGCAACATAAAACCACCACAATGGCACTGCAGAGGTAATTAGTAAATTAGCAAATTGATGCCTCTGTACCGCTTCTAGGATCTGATCTATTATCCTCACTGATCATGGTCCTGTCCTCTGTAATTTAGTATGGAATATATGGGTTTCTGTTCTCTCTGACAGGAGGTCGCACGTCTGCGTGTTCCAGTTTCAGGCTCCAGTGCAGCATGGTTGTGTATCCCAGCTTTCTGCTCTGCACAGGGGTCACAATTTCTAATACACTAATTTCCAAATTTAAAAACTCAGAACTTTACTGATGCTGTGAAATAAGTAAACCAAGACCCGTAATCTAAATTAAAGATTGTGAGCAAAGTGGGACAGAACTAAATTCCAATAAATAACATATCACAAATAAATTAATAAATAATGCACTTCAGCAAATCCTGTTGTACAAGATAGCACTTCTATCTTCTTAAATGACAGCTAACAGATAAATATCACTGCAACTGTTTCTTTCACACCACGATGGATGTGGTTATTAGAGCTTCCATTTAGCCAGCACTCCCAAAGGAACCTCTTAGGAAGTACAGGTTTTATAAATATTTGGTCCATATTCAGGAAGACCAAACTGTGGTGTACCGTTTGGAGTGCTGTGCCACTGGAGGCAGGTTCCCACAGGCTCTGAGCTCTGTCAACAGTTGCCGATGGAGGGCAGTCGACTGACCCAAGTCCCCCAGCTGAGGAGAAGGAGAGCTCCAGAGCTGACCTGATGGGACATCAGGGGTCTTGGAAAATTGCAGTGTCGGGAATATCAGAGGCACTCCATGCAGACAGTGAAAGATCCAGTTGCGTCTACTTAGCCAGCAGAGAAGCTGGAATGGGTTAAAAAGAAATAGGATGTAAGGATAATTGAGGATAAGAGAGATAGATAGAATTTTCTGTGTAAATTACTAGTCTGGGCTGATAAATAATCCATCCCTTTTCATCTCTTTCCTCTTTCCCTTGCCGAGACTTACAATGGTAAGTGGTGGTACAGGAGACGCTAAAACCCTTTTTGGAGACTTCTTTGGTGCAGAGGATACTTAAGCCTGCCTTTAAAATCATGAAGTAAGTTCCTAAAAAAACTCACACTTTTGTGACGTAGCTGTAAGATAATCAACAGGAATTTTCTGCTGCACAAGAAGTAGCCTCTTTCACTCTTGCCAGCTTCTCTTGCATCTCTTATCTTCAGTCCTATACATGTCTTGGTTTAGTTTATAAACTAGCTTTTTTGATGGCTGAACTTACCTTGACTTTCACCAAAATACATCTGGAAGCATTGATGAAACCCTGGTAAATTACAAATAAAGGAAAATCCCTACTACTTGAGCAAATAACAAAGCCATTGGGCTCGTAGGCAAGGATAGGACCTCCTTGATAGGAGATCACTCAACCTCTTGCACAGCTAAGAACCTTGAGCAGCTTTATACTAGTATAATGTTACATGATTGTAACAGCCTTTTCTTCTATTCTGGTAATTCTGGTAATCTCTTCCTGGAATACAAACATAATAATCACAATATAATATATTGATACATATTAGAAAACAGTGTATAGCATATTCACTACTTCACCATTATTCTATACTTGCAGTTCACTAGAATTTAAACCCAGTGGTCAAACATTATTATTCAGTTAAGTAACTTGCTGTTTTCATGCTCAAATTGAGTTTCTTCTGTGTTGAGTATATTAGTAGACAACTGAAATTAAAACCTAGATTCAGTTGTTCCCATGCACCGTATCTCAGATCAGAATCTGACCAGTAATATATGCTCCCTGGGTAGTTCAGAAGAATAATTCATTTGCAGATTTCCTCAGTTCATAAAAGTTTCAATACTCTGCCAATGTATAAAATATCTGTGTTTTACGTAAACCAGGAAATGGCATTTCTGATTGGAGAAAACAGCAATATTGCACCAAGTTGCCTGCTTAATTGAAGGGCATTTGTGTTGAAGCAAAGCTCGGACCATTTTGAAAATGTAAACACAGGGATCCCTCCATAAAAATTGTATGTGCACTCTGAACTAATACATAGCTCTTGGTTGCATGTTATGCAGTAAGGCATTTAAAGGAGTTATCATGATGATATAAGGATGGTAGCTCAGACGAGACTAAAGGGCAAGATATTCCATTAATGTTGTTTCTTATTGCACAAAAAAATTACTTCCCACTCAGAAAATGCTTCAAAATCTAATTATTTTGTATAATATGCCTCTTCTCTTCCCCCAGGTTATATCAAATACTGGAAGAGGATTCTTTGCTCACATGGATTTTATCTTAATGAATTGCCTAATCTTTTCAAGAAAATATGTTTTTATGTGTAACTTTTGAGCACAGCCCCTTAATTAACAGCAGAAATACTTGTGGACTGAAAACAAAGCCAGTTAGTGAGTCCTGAAATTACATTCAGAGCCAATTGCATTGGCATTAGCATTCCTGAACTGAAGTCAATATCTCATTCCTGAATTATATGCAGTGACTCATGTAGCAGGAAGTCAAACATGGAATAAAAATCTTGGGGTATTGCATTATCCAGGAGCACACTCTGCACATGGCAGGGCAAGCCTCACGTCTTTGGCACAGAACCTCTTCTCCCTCTCTTTTTCTTCCAACAGGGCCAGCGAGGAGATCATGAGGAGGGGGCAGAGGGTGGTCCGAGGATGAGGACACACATATTTTCACAACCCTGTGAATGTCACAGAATCACAGAATGTCCTTTCAAGGATCAGCGGTGTCAGAGCAGTTGACATCGCTGTTATCACCGGCACTACTTCCAACACCAGCTTTGCCAGCCTGTCCCTGAGCCGGGAGTTGGGTTGAGAGCAAGAAGCCACCATAGCCGCAGACTGGTCGCAGCATGTCATTCTCAGGTTTTCCCAGAGACTGCCTGCCATTCATCCTCACCTCCCTGGAGACCCAGGGGGCTTGCTGATGCTCTCCTGGCTGTCCAAAATCAACTGTCCTAAGAAACTCAAGGCTATAGCCTTGATTAGGTCTATAGATTTTGCCTTGGGAAGGTGTGATCTCCACCATCATATGCAATTGAAATGATCCATGTGTTTCTGTTCGAAGGATTCTCTCTCTTTCTCTGTAGACATAGAGAGAACAAGAGTGGCAATAGACCCATACTTCAGAGTTTCTGTTCCAAATGAAGATATCATGTTATAATGAAAGGGCTCAAAGCCCCCTGAAAGAAATAAAACACAGCATAAAAAAATACAAATCAAGTCCATCCACAAAGATCCCACTCCCACAGATGCAATACAAGCAAATTTTCCGCTGGCGGCAGTCAGGTGAGTAGCTCCAATCTGCACAAGGTGACAGTGGGGACTCCCACTGCAGGGGCTGGAAAGCAATCACCTGGCACCTCCTGGGGTCACCGTCTTTGCCTCAGAGAAGACAAGTGGCCAGGCACCTCCTTACTTGTCTTCCACTTCCCCATTATCTCTTCCATCCTTTCAGGACTAATATGCACTTCTAAATGCAAATGCCTCCCTCCTGCTCCAGGTTGTCAGTATCTCTGCGCTATCCTTATTCTCTTTCTAAAGAGCAAGTTTCTTCCTCACAAAAGGGCAATGATTATTCTTTGTTCCAGAAACAATTATATGTTTGTTTCTTTCAAATGGTTATTAAAACTTCAGATTATTTTCACACCATTTATTTAGCAAGATTTAACACACAGCTCTTCCTGGAGAGGGTAAAGTCATCTTTGGCTGCTTTTACTAGCTACTTTCCTAGAGAAACTCTGGCCAACTTTTTCTAGAGAAACTCTGGCCAACTCATTTCAGATACTGGTATTTCCTTTCCTTTGTCCTCTGTGCTCCACCTCCAGGTTTCTAAGTGCCAACCTTTACATTTTCCCCTTTCCTTCAAAAGGGCAAGATACCAAATTCACTGCTGACGTAAGTAGGTGCAGCTCTAATTAAGTCAATGGGGTTACACCTGCCTATGTCAGCAGTGAATTTGGCTCAACATCCCTAGTGAGCAAAATGTCACATTACCTTTGCTGAGCAGGACATTTCAAATAAAACATTAGCAAAAACAATTAACTTTAAGCCATTAATCCCACTGAAGCTACTTTCAACCTCCTAAGGATTGAAGTCAATTCCCAGTAAATGTCTTTGGCTTAATAGATTGTGATGCTTTGGTATGAAATATATTATTGAATGACATTGAATTAAGCAGTATTATATTGTATTTCTATATATAAATTATACTTTAGCACACGTCTGACAACTTTTAACTATAATACTTAAGAAACTATTAGCGATGGAGGAAATCATACAGAACACCACATTATATAATACCTATGAATTTTGCAGATGTATTATGTACAACTCTAATATTACACTCAGATATAAAACCCTTCTGTATTTCATTAGCATCCCATTTTACATCAACAAAGATGGAAGATTTATAAATAGCATTGTTCTCTAATTCATGCCCTTTGGCACAAAACAGGCAGTAACAAATCTGGATGACTGAGAGATAAGAAGCAGTCTTGCTCCCAAAACCTTCTTTACCAATACAGAAGGAAAGGAGTCAACATATTACCTAAAGAATTTGAAAGCCCAGGACTTCCCTGATCAGTGCATGGCGGCTCACAGCGAGGTGCATGTGGACCAGCAACTCCACCTTTGCACTCCTGGGTGTCCTTTTGCTTTGCAGTGTTCATAAAACCCAAGTGTGGTGAATGGGCTCCTGCTTCAGAAAAAGGATAAAATCACCAGATTCTTGTAGGTCAAACGCCACTGTAGGCAGCCAGAAGGAAATGCTGGAGATAGAGATGAATGTTGAACCCTCTCCATCTATAGGACGGTCACTTTCTCTGGCTTGCGTGGAGTGATTCCTCCCATTCAGGATTTGTAGCCCTAAACCTGTTCTGGGAGTTAAGTATCTTAACCCTTTCTTCTAAAGTCCAAGGAAGTAATAATCATTTTATCTATAAGGAAGCTAGAATAGAAAGAGGGGATGCACAAATCCTGTCTTGCAGCTCTTCTCTGGATGCTCCACAGGGGAGAGAACTGAAGTTGAGTTCCTACATCCATCCAGAGGGACATTTGCTCTCCAGCCTGTCTCACAGGTGCATGAGCTAAACACTACATTTTAGAGTCATCGCTCCTTTTCCTATTGAATATTTACTTAGAACATGCAAACTGTAGCAGCCACAGCAGGAGATGTGAAGAGAAAAATCTTTCCTTTGTTACAGACTCCTCCCCAGTGTGCTGGTCACTTCTTTTTTTCAGAAGCAGGAGAGAAAGCCCAACTCACAGAGAAAAGAACTGAATAAAGGTCACTCACCAATTAGGTGACTGCTGCAACTAAGAATCTCAGTATTTTAATTACAGTGTCCTCTCGAAGGTAAGCAGAGCACCCCAGCTCCATGTACGTAACCTTGCCAGCCAACACAAACATTTGCACATTGCCTAATGTGGATGAAGTTGAATCAAGGGGAACAGAGTTCTGCAGGAGGAGAATACTGACAAAAGACTTCCAAAAAATACAAGGTACCAGTTATGGTACCTTGGCCATCAGGTGAAATAATATTGACCCGAACTTGGACCACATGATGAATGACCTTGAATCTCTGCCCCATCAAGTTTTAATCATCATTTTCTCAAGGAGAGAAGACCCTGGCTGCCCTGAGGTCCTTTCCCACATACCCAGAGAGGCCCAGGGAGAAAGGAGGTTTGTATATACCAGGTAGCAGGCCAGGCAGGAGAACTGCCTGCCTAACTTCTGTACTCCAGGGTACAAACCTGAAAAGATACCTGAAAATGATAATCTCCAATATTCAATATTGGCCCAAATTTTTCCATTCCCTTAACAGCGCCCTGAGTTTGCTCTGTATCAAATCCATTGAAGCCAATGGCAGGCACAATGTGAAAAGCTAGATTCTGCAGCGCTGTAGTATAAAGTATATTTTGCAGTAACTCTTCCCACTCGAGGAGCAACTGCCATTGCTGGTTCTTGCAACAACAGTTCACACACTGTAGTGAACCATGAGTGAGTGTAGGTCGGTGATTTAATCTCACAGTACAACTTCTAAGGAGGCAACACACCATACAGCCCTCCTGCTAGAAATTCCGGACTATTACAGCTTTCAGTAGCTGTTTGTATTGTGCTGGGACATACCAAATTTGTTTTGTTTTACTTTAACAATTATTTCTGACATGTTACTTGTCAGATTTCATGCTCACTCAGAGAATAGATTGAATAGTCAGTCTCCATTAGAAGTACTGCTGGGGAGCAAAAAGTTCTAAAACCTGAGTACTGCTCCGGGCTGGACCCTACAGGTTTTATGCAGGCAAAAACTCATGATGAATTCAAAGGTTTTGCTGGTATGAAGGATTTGTGACCAGACACAGAAGATGCCTCCCACCTCCAGGTCCAGTGTGCCCCACCTCTGCTCCTGAGTCCCTGAGGTGGCTGGGGGAAGACCCCCGGGACACCACATGGCAGCACCACTGCCCAGGCCCCCGGCCGAGATGGGGGGCAGAGGAGGGAGAGCAGTGTGTGGTCTCAGCCCAATCCCAACATATGCTCATAACCAGGGGGCCGTGGCCTGAGAAACACTCCGAGATGCCATGGTTTCCATGCAGTCTGACAGCACAGCTCTGCCTGGTTAAATCAATGAGCATTTTGCAATTGATTTCTGGGGCAACTGCAACAGGCCGCACAGTTTCATCCATCAATTGCTTTACTACTCACCTCATTGCAAGCCCATTAGCAGCTTGATTGAAGTCAATGGTACAGTTCAGATAGTTAAAATGAGTTATGTTCTTCAGTACCTCCATGAATCGAGGCCTTAATGAACATTGTTAATGAAGGTGTAATCCTCTGAAATCTGGAACATCTTTAAATCTCACACTTCATTGCACAGTCACTTGAATTCGGCAGAAGTCCTTGTTGCCATCAAAAAGAGAAGTCACCTCCCCCTTTCCCAGAAGCTGGTCTTCATCATGTCCTTGGTGCTGGGACCTGCAATTGCATGGCTGTGCAGTGTGCCTGTCCACGATTACCACTTTGGACACGTTCCCTCTACAGCACTATGCAGGCGTCTCACAGAAACAAGCTGCCAGGAGTAGAGACAGAGGTGATATCTGAAAAGAGGTGGTACCACCTCTTCTGGCAGCAACACAGACATGTGCCAAATTGAAAGGACTATATAACCATAGCACAGGCAAATCAAGGGAGAACTAGCTTGTTAAACCATTTGAGTGGTTGTCTGATAACTAACTATCCAAAGCATATTAAGATTCAAACTGAAAGAGGGTAGATCTAGATTGGATACCAGGAAGAAATTCTTTACTGTGAGGGTGGTGAGACACTGGAACAGGTTGCCCAGGGAAGCTGTGGATGCCCCATCCCTGGAAGTGTTCAAGGCCAGGCTGGATGGGGCTTTGAGCAGCCTGGTCTAGTGGGAGGTGTCCCTGCCCATGGCAGGGGGGTCGGAACTAGATGATCTTTAAGGTCCCTTCTAATCTGAACCATTCTGTGTGATTCTTTACTAGGGAAAACACCAAGACTTCAGCATTCACGTGAGTTCTTTCAGGTCAAATCATATCTGCAAATGAGATTGTAAACAATTAAGAGACAAACATAATGTTTTATGTGGGTACCACCTAGTGGCAAAGGGCTGGGATTTCCATGTGTTATTTTTGATGGAAATAATACGCACATTCTGGAAAGAGGATCCTGTTATCCAGATGCCCAAATATTTTGGATTTCTCTGGACTTTGCATTTGAATCCTGTTAACCTGTTTCAAACTGCACGCCTATCCTGGGTTGAGCGACACAGGACCAATTTCTCTCCTAATGCTGGGGAAAACTCCACTTTTGGAAGACTCTAGTGTCTGAATTCGGGAAAATATTTACTTTATAGCCAGCTAGGCTATGTGGGATTCAAAGTCTCGGTGTTTTCAAGCCTGGCCAGGTGCAGGGACGAGGAGGAGCGAGACCTGGACACTTGACCCACGCTGGCCAACAGGATTATTTCATACCGTGAACATCACATTCAATATAAATTAGAAAGTTTTGCTGCGTAGTTTCTCTCTCCCTTGATGGCGGTGGTCCAGAGAGCTCCTTGTCCTGGTGCCAGACCCCTGAGCCCTTCCCTTCCTCCTGAAGCCGCAGCGCTCGCAGTGTCCCACATTTGCTGTCCACTGCTGGGAGTGCACAGCTTCTACTGATAGAATTCCCTGAGTATAATTCTTGTATATCTTATACTAGTATCGGGATTAATACTGGTTCTTTAGTATTATTGTTAATTATTTAGTCTTATCCTATTAGATCTATTCTATTTCAACTCTCGTGTTTCCTTGCTTTCCCCAATTCCCCTTTCCGGGTGGGGAGGGGTCATCAGGTGATAGAATAATTGTCTAAACAACAATAAATTGTTATGGGTTTTCTCAAACCATAACAACGCCTAAAACCCACACTCATGTTTGGAAGAGTTTCCAAGAACATTTTTATGGTTCTGGAGACTCTGGGTAAGATGCTGACCAAAGGTTTTTACAGTGGGGAAGCAAATTAGATGGCAAATGTGACACAGAGAGAGAGGGAGACACACACACAAACTAATGTGATGAGGCATGTACAACAAGCACAGTGGTTTCAAGGTCAATGCCGCTGCACACCTGTGATTCACCAGAGGCATAGCTCTGGATGCCCAGCAGCTCAGATGCAAATAAGAGAGAAACCACAACTATCTTTTTCGTCTGGATCAGGAAGCCAACAGTGCAATGAGAGAAATCCTGTTTTCTGCATGGTAGCTCTATAACTGTTTTATTTATCTGGTGTTCTCTGAACTGAAGGGTGAATATCATGTTCTTTTGGGGCCTTTGCAATAAAATGCAAAGGGACTTTCAAGTGGAAACTACACAAAGGAAAAAGCCTCTGGATGAAAATGCCTCTGGACATGGGAAGATGTTACTTAACCAAGTAAAGGCACAGTGAGATCATAACTCAGGAGAAAACTAATACCATCATATTGCAAGCATTTTAACTGAAAAATGTTCCACTTGGAAATTGTTAGACATTAATTTTTATAAGCAGTACAATAAACTTTTCAATTATAAAAAACATAAAAATGATGCTTAACTGTCACAGACAGTCAGTCACTTTATCCTGAGCTGGTAGCCCTACCCCCACACTTTGGTACGCTTACAGCAGTGTCAGCTAACCAGCAAAGGGCCCAGGACTAGAAAAAAGCGATGTAGCAACAAGCTGTCATTTGGGTTTGGAAATGGGCAGCAGCACAGCAGCTGTCCCCAGCCAGGATGAGGAAACTTGCAGGCAGACGAGGCGGTGGGGGTCCCATGGCTCTGCTCAGCACCAGTTTCTCACCTCAGGTACATCAGCAAATAGTTCCTCCTAAGACCAGGCATGAAGTCCTGACCATGGTGGAATCAATACCAAAACCTCTGTTAAGTGCGTTTGTGCCACCGTTTCACCCGCTGCCTCCAGTGATTTATGCCACTCCAGGACAGGGTTCTAGATTGATATGTTTATTAATCTCACAAAGCAGATTACAAAGAGAGGCTGCTCAAAGGGATTGCAGTGTGCGTTGTGGTGGGAGTATTTCATACTTATCTTTTCAAAATTATTGTTGATCATCATGTGAATATTGCATTAACTTCAGCTTTGAAAAGCTCCTAATAATTGTGATTCAGGAAGCTCTCAACTAATACTATACCTACTCACTTTTTACAGACCTGCACATCAATAGATTGGAAATACCCTGCAAAAAGAAGAAAGGGAGAAGAGCAAGGAAAGACAATAAAGAGCTTTGCATCAGCCCCCTGCTGTGGGGAGGGATAGCAGCAAAAATATCGGTCTGTCTCCAGGGGTGCAAAGGCCCTTGGACAGTTATAGGTGATGGTGTAGCACCCTGGGCAGACTGTCAGTGCAAAGAACTCTTGCACCAAAGAGGGAAGTAATGTAAGAAATTTAACTCCAGACGTAGGAAAGATCCACAGTGTTTCACCTTAAATTAACAAGAGTGAAGGTCTCTACTGAAAGCCTGTCTGAAAGTGATTTGTCATTTAATGACCTCCCCAAGAGAAGCAGGTCTATTAGTGATGGTGCAGAACAAGAACAGAGTGTACTTTCTTCTTAACACTGAATTTCAGATCTACCTAAGCGTTAGACAGTAAATAAAAGCTCTTTGAAAAACCAGCTTCTCCAAACAGTTCACCCAGTGAAGGGGGTGAGAGAAGTCCAACCATCAGATCAACTCTATCACAGGCATCTGCAGCCTACCCTGTGGATCCCCACATGCCCTCTCTACAAATGAAGCTCTCAGACAGAGAAAAAGGAGGGTGAAAAAAAAGAGGACACATAAGAAACATCAGGAAAACTCTTGGTTGGGGAGGTATACACTGCTGATAAAAATACCAATCTCATTCTCATTTCTTAAGAAAAATGAGTGGATGTAATTTAAACACTTTTCTTGCAGGAACAGAGTCTGTCTTCAGACAGGCCATGGTTAACGCTTGTCCAGTCCCATCAAAGCGATTGCAGGCTTCCATGGCACACATATCGTCCTCCACACCCTGCAATAAATTGCAACCAGCTCTTTGCCCTCTTCTACCTGCCCAGTTTGTTGTCCCCCTTTTATGCTGTCAAAAATATGGTGACCTTAGACCAGATGACACATAAGAACTTAACATCTCTTAGACAAAAAAAACCCTCCAAGTATTATCCCACTTTTGTAAATGGGCATAACCAATGTATTTATTAATTTGAAACAATAAATTTTGAGCACAAAAAAGCCAGGCAGAGTGTAGGGTTTTTTTAGAAAAAAATACTACATGAATGTACTTTAGTGGAGTTGCATTGCAGCTGTCAGTAATGATGGGAAATAGCCAGATTGATAGGTGTGACTTCTGAGTTAATTCCATTGAGCTCATTCCAAGCATAGAAGAAAGGATGACAGGGACCCCACAACTTACCTCATATTCCTGTCTTGGGCAAAATGTTCTTCCAGCCGCAAGGGACTTTCCATTTTGTCTGCACAAGCACCTCGAGGTGGCTGGACCATAAACTGTCATCTTCCTCCTCGTCACCTCCAGTCCAAGCAAGTTCAGAAACATCTCTCAAGTCAAATGTCAATACTGTCACTTCACAATTTGGCTTTGTCAGTTCAGCAACATGTGTTTTTCCAAATATAAATAAATGTTTTATAAAGTTTTACTCTACTCAATTACATATGTACATTTATCTTGCTTATAACTGATAGCTAGCTAATACTCATGTATTGCCTGGAGAGTGTTCCAGCTGGTTAGACTTTCACCCAAACATGTGAATCGAAACCTCAGGCAAAACAAGAACTGTCCCTCTTACCTTTTACAGATTAACAAATAGTTCTTGTCCTGCTAATGCCATTCTTAATTGGACTACACTGTGAGGAGCAATTAAGACTAAACGGCCACTTGCTGAGAGCTGGTGAAAGAGAAAGGGCAGCTTGAGGCATTTGCATTTTCCAAATAAAATGCAGTTGCCTTACTTTGGTGTTAAAGAAAGAAGCTTAATTTTTTTAATGGCTTAGTATATTAAAAAGGAATGATTCAATTCACAGCAGGGAAATCGGTTTTGGGAGGGATTATATTTTCTTAATTTTTTTTTTTCAAGACCACTTTGTAGATTCAAAGGCTCCTGGCTGACAGCACCGGAGGTGGGACTATCCTGTCCCAGAGAGAAGCAGCGACAGCTACAGCAGCAGTAACCTTGCTGCACTGCCAGTCCTGTAGCTTGCAGAAGCCATCCCAGGACTAGAAAGAGATTTTCCCATTTAGTCCATGCCCTATTGGTCTGTCAGATAAATACTGTGTGCACGACGTAGCAGTGCAAATGAAATCTAGGTAACTATTCACATATCGTCCTAAATAATTCTAAAGGGCCTGTCAGTCCATGAAATGTCCTCCGTCTGCAGGTATAGCCCAGTGTGAGCCATACCTGCTGCCCCTCCTCTATGGTGATTAAAATAAATGCCACCTGCAGTGAACTGCAGTCATCGTAAGGAGTATCATAGGCCCTTATTAGAGAGGAAAAGTCACACTCACCCCCACTGACTGGTAACAAGGGAAGGAATTTGCTGCAGCTATAACCAGTTATATATTTCCAGAATGGTTAAGCCTGAGGAGAACCACTCTCCCTCACAGCTGGCAGTCTGCTGCCTTTCACTCATGCTGAAGAGGGGATCCTGGCAGAGTTTCCCAAACAGTGTTGCTTTGTAACCTCAGCGCCGCCCCACCAGCGTGCCTCTTCCCAACACTGATGCCAAGTCAGCTGCATCTCACCCAGCTGCCCACATCCCTTGAGTGCTGCTGAAAAGCCAGTGCCCGGTCGCCTTGTCTGTGGCTCAGCTACCACAGGCCACACAGCAGGGCAATCAGCTGCCGATGTCTCAGCCCTGTCTGAAAAGGTCTTCTCACCAGAAGCCTTCTGCAGCCCTCTCCAACTGGGAACAAATCCCCTTGTGGGACCCAGGCTCAGTGCAAACTGCCTGGACTAAGTTACAGGAAGAGTGAGCAAGGTCTCAGCTGCTGGATCTAACCCCAGGCAGAAAATACATTCAAGAGGATACCAAGTTTTCTCACAGAGAAGCCTATATTTATAATGGTGGACAAAGGGCATTTGACCAAGGTATCCACTGTATCCTCTATGTATGTTTTTAAACTCTGACTTAGAAGACTTCCCCATTGGCTCCAACAGAAAGAGCTCTGCTAGGTTTTCTAGGAAAGCCAATTGTTCTTCTGACACATCCTTGTTAAAATGAGGTCCCTGCAACTCCCAGTGCTCATATCACTTCCATACAGACTTTGAAAGCCTGAATGCCTAAGGATTTGTCTAAACTAGTTTTATATCACACACCAGGAATTTTTGGGTTAAGTTTTTCTTTGTCTAAAACATTTGGAAATAGGTAACATATCAGTTCACAATGTTATCTGGATGCACTTTTACATCCTTTTTACTTTTTGTGTTCATTCTCTCCCTCCACAGAAACCAGGAACTGAACATCTTTTATCCACCATTGCAGGCAGTCTCAGTATCATTAGCATCGTTTCATCGCAGTGCATCATCTATCTAGTGACTTAAACCAGTGAGATGACACTAGCCAACATTAGTATTTCATTTTTCCACTCCTCAAAAGATATTTCTTTTCAACTTAGTTACTACCTGACAAAAATATTGCTGAGCACCTGCAAGAAATGAAACAACCTGAATCCAATTTCTTTTCACAGATGCTAAGGGCCATGTTCTGCCACTCATGCAGCTTATAGCTCAGACTTCTGCACAATTTAAATGAGAAGCAAGTTGTTTGACTTGGTTGTGGGAGTGGTATAAACAAATGTAATCTGCCCTTCACTGACATTGTGTGGCTTGTCGAGCTCAGTGCTTACCTGAGGGAGGAGGGACCATAAATGTACCAAAGCAGCCAGGTGTAAATCAGTAGCAATGGAGAAAGGAGCTGCTTCACTGTGCGTTCCTCTGAAAGACTTGTGCGTCTGAGGCAAGTCAAGGCAAAATAGAAAGAACCAAAAAGAAAGCCACTTCTGACAGTAAATGATCCACACCGGAGCTAGACTACAAAACAGACTCTGCTGCTCTGACTCACAGACTAGAGGCAGCTAATTGTCGCAGCTCTTCAATTAGCACGGAGCTGCCATCTCTGCAGACAGCGGGGGAGGGCATGCAACGTGCCAGCGTGGAGCACAGCACATGCCAGTGGGGAGCCCTCTCCTCCCGTAGCGATGCCCTGTCTCAGAGGCTGCTTTTGGCTAAAGAGCAACACTGGAGGCCAAAGACAGGAAAATAGGAAGTGGATCTTCCATAACATGCAGAGGGTCAAGCAGCCGAACATCCGATATGCTTCTCTCCAGGCTGTAACCCAAGGAGGTTTTCCCTCCAGGGCTGAGAACAGAAAAGCCAGTGTGCAAATGGTTGCTTAGGCTCACTACCCCGTAGTACAAAGGAAAGAGGATGGTGCTCCACTTAACATGTTTTCGCACACATTCTCCATTCACATTCAGCGTGCAAACCTTGCATGCCCTGGGATGGGTTGGTATTTCCTCCTCTGACCCACAGAGTTCGTGGCCACTTCAGTATTGCCATATGCAAACAGTTGCTCTGACCACAGGTCAAGCACCTGTGACTAAAGTTTTTTACTAACAATTCACCAAGTAGTGAGCAACCTCTCCTAAGAATAACAGAACATGATATAGATAAGGCAGCAATTGTTTCCTAGCTACCAAAGGAGCCTTAAGCAGGCAAATCGGCAATTTATCCTTTTTGAGTTATTAGTCTGAGGAGGAATTTCCTGAAAATAATCCATCCTTTGTTTGCAGAATACTTCTGAGGTTACATTTGCAGATGCAGTTATGTGTCTCAATGTGTTCAGTTGTCCAAAGGGATCCATCCGAAGTGTCTTCTGCTACTTTCCCTTTTCATGCTCACTACTCAGCCTGCAGCTCCTGAAGCAAAAGGGCCTCCTGACACTTTTGGCGATGCGTAAGGATGCAGAACAGCGATGCTTCCAGTGTGACAGGGCCTCAGTCAGAGCCCAGTCACGCCATAGGAAAGCCAGCGGGATAACTCTGGTCTAGTTAGGTTATCCCAGGCGTCTCTTCCTCTTCGGAACAAGACACACAGATACCCAGGCACATGCATAACACATATCTCACAGGCCAAATTCTATTCTCTGTTACCAGTACCAAGCTGCAATAACTCCAGCTAAGCCAGCCTTTGATGTTTAATTACATCACTCTGCTGGATAATTCTGGATTGATGATGCTGTATGAGAATAGAGCTTGGCCCTTAATATAATGTATATTTTTATACAGAGGATGACAGATAACAGGTGTCAAAAATGCAAATTTATTTGATGAAAAGGGAGTTACACTCTCCTTGAAGATGTTAGGAAGACCCTCGGAAACCTTCAGGTTAAGGTAAGTTTAAAATGAGATGATACCTTCTCCCTCACTACATATAATTACAATCCCATGACCGTTTTAGGCCCAAATAATTTCCAGTATTTGCAAGTCTGCGTGCCATCAGTGTAAGGACACTTTTATATATCAAATGCCAGTCTCTGTATCTTGTCCTGGCATTTCTAAGATGAGACGTAGAGCTATGTTCCACCAGCCTTTATCCAGAAGACCTAATGCTGCTAAGTTAACAATATGGCTCAAAATTTTTCATTAATTTTCCAATGCACTTTGCCTTAGCTGGCAATGTAGATATGAAATTCAAAATTTGCATGGAAAGGAGAAGCCTGTTAGGAGCTTAGCAATTAACAACATAGAGCAACACAGCTAGCACCAAGTTTTTAGGGCTGAAACATAATTACTGTAATTACGTGAGCTGTATGCAAATATATGTATGCACAGACAGATCCCAATGGATTGAGCTGAGCTGTGGTTTGTTTGTTTGTTTTTTAACTTTGGAAGACTCTTGGCTGAAAAAAACTCCTCTCTCTCTCTTCCTGCAGTCCTGTACATGCAGGTACCTCCCAGGCCTTGTGTGCGTCATCCCATTTCTGCCATTGAGGCTGACCAAGTGTATAGGGATGGAATGGTGTTTGTGTGAGGATCTGTGCAAATGTGACCCAAGCAAGAAGGCTCGATTGTTTTTTTTTCTAGTTCCTCCTACCCATAGCCTGGAACGATAGATACTGATAAAAGTAACTGCAGCTGCACAAGGGGATGCATGAGAAAATTCAGCAGGATTTTTTCCATAATTTGAACAGCTTGGGATGCTTCCCTTACCCTGAAGGGTTCGGGTGACTCTGACCAGACCCTGGGAAGGGAAAACAAGGCTTGGGGGCATAGGAAGGATCTGGCTAGTGATGGGCTCCTTCAGGTCTGGTGTCAGGTCAGGCCTTTTCAGCATTTCCTCAGGACACACTTCCTAGCCAGGAACCAGTGTTCAGATGTGTTTTTTCATAGTGTCCTGAAATGTTCACTGTGCACCCACACCCTAGACCATATGGTACTCATTAAGCTGTTTTTCTAATAAATATACAAAGTCTGAGTTATGTCAGTCATACAGCAATGTGTCTGAATTTTGACATCAGCAGAGTTACCTGGCACAAAACCATTGTGATGCAAGGGAGAATAATAACTTTTTCACTGGCATATTATCAAGGATAGTGTAGATTATTTCAGTCTGATGATAATAAGATGGCAAAACTACAGACATGATTCCTTGCTTGTCTGAGAATGGTAAAAAAAGTAGATTCTCTAGGGAAAAGATGAACTATTTCACATAGATTAAAACAGAAAAATCTCTTTGGGGTCCATTACATCTTCCTTGTTAATGTTTTATATTTTTTCCTCTGCATTTTAAAAAACTTGACATCCTGGGGTGGGCTAACTCTACAAATGTCACTTCCCGGGTGGGCTTGTCCTTGTGCAATTAGAAATAAAGCACAGAACATCCAGAACAGATGGGACTGCTGCAAAGAACAAAATCTCCTTCTTTACTCTCATTTTTTCCCACCCAAATTCTGTTCCGCACAGAAGATATTTAAACTATGGAATAAAATTAGAGATGATCAGCCAGCGCATTTTGTAATTAATAAGAAGGTCACATCCCCTGTGGAATGGTGGAATTTTACAATCCATCACCAAGCCTGTGGCTTTTTCTCCAGTTTATCTGGGTCAAACTCTGTTTTCTATGGGAATAGGTTAAGTGGGGAATAAATCCATTCAAACCCACAGAGTTATTCTATACTTATATACTACGGAAATAGGTACAGATCATTTGTTTTGGGTAGCAGGTGCAGAGTCAAGACAAGTCTAGAGCCCATTACAAAGCACAGTGGAGGGCCTTGACCCTGCTGCTCTGGCTGGGTCCCCGTGGAACACTCCTGCTGGCATCACTGTGTCACTATGGCATCATTACTCCTGCTGGCCTCCTGCTCAGCAGCAGCAGCAGGACACAAGGAGACGGCAATGCCCTTTTCTAAAGCAAAGTCCCTCTAAAGCCCTAGGAAGAAGTGAGAACTAAAAAGGAGCTCCCCTTGCTCCAAATTTCCCACGCAAGTGGTACCCAGGGTCTCACTTGCCTCCCAGCACCTGCAGGGAATTATATCTCATTTCCTCTTCTTTTTAGCTCTCCTGAGACAGTATGAAGAGTGATATGTCTGCTGGTGGTGATGAAAAACAACATCACTGCTGGCTTCCCTGAAGTGGAGCCCTGCCAATGTTGGTCACTGTTACAGAGGCTAACCTATCTCAGCTGTCCACAGAAATCTGAAATCTTCCTTGGGGTTTTAGCCCTGCCACGGACAATCAGTCCAAAGATGCTGAGCTCCTGAAGATCCTCAGGCACAATTCTTGACCTGACAGGCAACCCTGGGATTTAACCGCAGTCTAGGAGAGCCAAATGCTGCATACGCTCTCCCAAATACTTCCAAGGGACTTGCAAAGGCAGCGGTCACATATCCCATGGCTTTTGTAAAGGAACAATGAAAAAGTTCAGATGATGGGAGTGAAAAGCATTTGAGAAGGGATTCAAAAGCCTTTGAGAAATATTAAGGCAGAACCCAGCTGGTAAATTTCCGGACTATTGAGTTTTAAATTGGCACGCACTTTGTTTTCTACCTTACGTTGTCCAGACCACCCTTTTCTGGATGTGTACAGAAGAAACCGCCCCACTGCTTTGCAGTGATTTCCTTCTGGCAGTTTGTTGGATTTTGACTAGTTTCTAAGCAGAAATAGATCAGTGGAGTTATTTTGCAATGTTTATTCTAAAACATTCTGTTCTTTTATGCAAAACAGTTGGGAATTACAGTAAATTGGCATTACTTAAATGCTGTCTTCACACTTCTCCCAAGACTGGTAGGTCTAAAATATTCCACCTGACTTGTTTTGTGTCATAGCTGTGGTAAATTTATATGAAGATACAATTTTTTATGGGTTTGTTTTTTGGGTTTTTTTGGTCCAGGGATGATATTGTAAATGATTCTTTAACTTAGGGGGAAACAAAAAGCACCTGCTTGGTAAATAGCTCTTTTTATGCCCATCTTTCTGATAAATAAACTGAAAAATAAACTGATGCACAAATGGATTCCATGGTGACAGAATTATTGAACAGTTAATCCGTGGTGTGAATGAGACCAAAGCTGTAGATGGCTTTGTCACTCACTTATTTCAAAGTCATTTGCATATTCACAGAATGATTTCCTCTAAAAGATCCTCTGATTTCTAACAACAAGCCAGCATATGTTCTATTAGTTCAAAGCAAACAAAAAGGTAAAAAAAGCCCTATTACATCAGTTTATATTTAAAATGCAATGTTATACATAAATATGTACAGAGACAACAAAGCAGCTGCATTTTATGCAAGAGAGATGAAGACGTTATTAGAGAACTGTTGTTCTGATATACTTAATTTCTCAACATCTTCAGCCTGCTTTTCAAATGGATAGAGACATTTTCTTTAATTACCAAAATACCGTGACAATTTATTTAGTGCCCATCATTTTCATGAATTGTCTTACTGAATTTAATGCGAGCTCTGACACCTTTAAAATACTAGTTTTAAAATTCTTCCAGAATATCTTTGCTTTGAAATAACAACAGGATCTTTAAATCAAATTTATTTTCTCTCCTGGCACGTGACGCAGATTTTTACTGTGACTACCTCCCGGCCATTGCAAAGAGCCGCGTCAGCCTCCGGCTGTGCCTGGAATTCTGATGCATCAGAAAACACTGCGCAACTGGCAGTGGTGTTTGTTTCTGCAAAGCTCCTGCCTGTATACATATCTAATTATTTGGAGTAAAATTCACTATAGTGTCCCTTAAGTTCTAGGATGGTCATTTTTCTGAGTGCGATTCTGCGGTTTTTATCCTGGGATGGCTGCTGCTCCTGGTGCACTAATAACGTGGCAGTGAACCTGCGTATGGCCGTGCCTGTTCGCTGCGAGAGACAACGGAGCCCCTTCCAGCAATCACTGCTCTTCAGTAGCTGTAAAATGAAATGGCCCACACAGAGCTCCCAGCAAACTAGCGTCTGTCCTGTATAACCTCCAGCCATGCCGACATGGGTCTTCTTCAGCCGTTTTAGAAAAGCCAGAGGAACCAAGTACCGTCCTGCTCCTCCTCCAGCGGCAGCCTCCTGCACAGACAGCCCCACTTCCCTCCGGCATCACCATCACTGGGCAAAAAGTCTGGAACTGAAAGGGAGGTTTATGACAGCTTCAGGAGAGGTTTAAGCCCAAAACTGAATTCTTAGGGTCCCCCTGGCTTAGATGTGTAAAACTGGAGATAAGAAGGTGTATTAAAGCATGTCAGTGTTAACTTCAGGGAAAACACAGCCAAACCATCATGAAATCTAGAGACAGAGAAGTTCTGCTCTATATCTGGATGCTTTAGTGCCTGCGGTGAAATGGCTTGTATCAAGCAGGGTTGGGGGAGACCCTGGCCCCCTGAGGAACGCTGAGCTTTGTCTCCAGCTCCAACGCAGAGAGTTTTGGTACTTACCCAAGCAGAAATTGCTTATGTGCAATAATAATGTGAAAAAAGACAAAATATGGAAAAAAATATGTATAGATTGAGGGCAGAACTTTCCTTTTGAGGGGAAAAAAAAAAGGGGGGGGCCTTAGAAACAACTGTCTATATTGTTGTGCACTAATGGGGTAGATTCCACTACCAAAACTGTGGGATGAGGTTCCAGCATCTTTGTGTTTGAGGCTGTTTTACACAGGACAGGTGATACCTTCCCACTCTTTCGTTTTGGGACCAGCTCTGCTGAAGAACAGAGGCATTAATTATAGATGCATATCCATTGCTCTTTACGACACTGACACACAGCTAACTTTTTGTTGCAGGTCATGACCACACTGGAGGCAGCTCCCATGGGGAAGCAACTCGGCTTGTGAGAACACCACTGGCAGTCCCGGGCAGGAACAGAGCATCCAGTCAGAGCCCTTCGGTTACTTTGACATTCAAACAAAGTTTCCACAGAAATTTTACTCAAAAAATGCTCTGCTGCAGAACCGAGGAGAGTATAAATATAATGGTAATGATCCAACTATAAACAGAAATTGTTAAAGAAGCATCCAGTGTGGTAGCTTTTTAGTTTAAAAGCATATTTCAATTACTTAAATTTTGTGTTAGCGTGATTCCAGAAAAATTACACAAACTAGAGCAATTTTTCCAAGCTGTGCTTCCTAAAGAGGTGAAGTAATTACACAAGCATCTAAGCTAAATTTCTCCTCTTCACAACCTGAAAACACGTATAGGAAATGGGCCTTCTCTAGTGAGCAGAGAAATGAAAGCGGGTGAAGTGAAGAAAACTCCTGAATAAATTAGAGGAACAGGGAGAGAAGCAATACGGAGAGGAGAGGCAGAGACCAGAAGGGGAAAAGGCAGAAGAGCTGGAAAGACCCAAAGAGGGAAGGTGAGGAAGCGACGTGAGAGGTAAGGCACATCTTCCTCCATCTCTAAAAATTCTGGAGAAGATATTTTCTTGCAGACCATGTGAGCCTAACCTGGGAGATCAAACCCTGTGTTGCAGCAGGACAGTTTTAGATTTGCGGGAACAAGTGAATACCTGGTGCTGCCTTCCCCTGAAGTCTCTGCACCTCATAAATTCAAGCTGTCTTGGATTGGCCATGCTTGCGGCGCCCACAGAGGATAAATGAGCTCTTTCTAAACAGACTGCCTGTCTTGTGTCTCACGTCGTGCAGGATATGGTAACATTAATATTTATAAACCTTCTGCTATACAGGCTATCCCCAAATCCTTTATGATAGGAATCATTTATAAACTGAAGTGGAGAAGGGGAAGGGGTACAAAGGGAAATGCGCAGGCAGTGCTCTTGACTTTCAGTTAACAGGATTAATGTCATTGAAGAAAACAAAATTCCCCCAGATCTCCACCAGTATAATTGAGGGCAGCACCTGACCCCACGCTACACTCACCTTCTCACATTTAAGAGGGCAGCGTGCTCTTCTCCAGCTGTAACTTTTGTGATCTTATATTCTAACAGAAGTGGCCCAGTGACTTTGGAGGATATTTTCCAGTCCAAGAGGGTAGCATGCAAGAAAGGCAAATGGGAAATTGAAACTCAGTCAGGGGACAGAGAGGAGGGAGGCAGGCTTGCATTGAAGGTAACAGGGGATGGGCCCATTGACAGCCCAGTTAACGAGATGCAGCTCAGTTCCACTAAGCTTCTGGAGCTGGCTTGAAAATTCATAGGTAACCTGAAAAAAGAAAGAAAAAAAAAACCCAAACCACTTGCCATTTCAGAGAGAAATATTATTCTTGCATCACACTGACTGGGCCAGGAAACGAGCTGCACCTGGCAGAGGTCAAGGACAACACAGCCTGATATTTTTGCTCTCCCCCGAATCTGGAACAAAATCAGTTGTATACACTGCAACGCAGTCAACAGTGAAATTACTTCCACTTGAGTTGCTGCTATTTTTGCTAATAGCAGCTAGAGTTTAGCTGGCTGTTTTCTCCTGAAAAATCAGTGTAAAGAGGGGGAAGATAATAGACTGATGAAAATTGCTGTTTCTGTTGAACAGCCTATACTCAGTATGTTTTGCTAGGCTCCTCTAAATATAGAAGCATGTGCTTGGTGGTGGATGCTGAGCGCTCTGTTCAAATTCAGAGCACTGCGCGGGAACGGTGCCCTTCCCAAACGCCTGGAGTGCAAATCACTTCCACAGCCTTCCTCATCCTCAGCTGCACCAGTCTCCTCTTCTTTAATTAGTGAAACAAACTTTCAACAGGGAATTCATTTCTACTGGCTATATTCTTCTTTTTTATTCATGCATTTTTCGATTTTAAGCATACACTTAAATAGGATTCAGACAGACTTGAGGAATTAAAGATGCAAGGAGAATTTTTTTTCTGATGAACACAATTTCCTCCAGAAACACCAGTTTGCTGAACCTAAATAGCTTTCTTCAAAATATCTTGGGTTGGCCCTTTTGGTGTCTCCAGAGCTGGATTTGGTGCTCCTAGCAGCTCCTGTCAGGAGACCTGGAGCAGTGCAGGTGTGCCCGTGAGGTGTGGGGCTGGTCCAGGAACCAGGCTCACAGCCCTGCAGCAAGCGCTGCTGGCCTGTCCATCCCCGGCAACAAATGCCGGAGGTGCCGGGTTCCTCTTGGCAGCACCTTTCAACTCTTCCCCAGAGCCATGGGTGATTTCCTGAACCCCTGAGCATAGCGAAGCCAACACCGACAGTCTTTTCATTGGTGGGCTGCTGCGTTGAAGGAGCCTCTGGTTCACATGACATTGGAGTCAGAGAAGGTTTCCACCCAAAGCAAGGAGAACAACCACAAATCCTGAAACACTTGGTTTCAGAGCAGTTCTTGTATCTTTGCAAGGTATGGAAGTTGCACTCTCTGCTCTAGCCATAAACTTTGACTTTAAGAGACTAAGGGGAATCTTATATCCACATGCAAATACTTATGGCCCTGATCCTGCAATTTATAACGCTCATGCAGACTGCTGTGCTCAAGTGGAGCGCCATTAACTTTAACGTGGATTCCAGCCATGCATTTTAAATTGCAAGATCAGGGGCTGAAATTATTTGCACTCGGGGGCAGGTGCTGTCTCCTGCATCTTCTGCAGTACTGAGCAGGTTGTGAGTATTTAACAAATGATAATAAAAATATTCAAATATCATAATAATAACAGCAATACTAATGGTTATGGAAAAAAATATATTATAATGCTGGCTACAATATTCAGTTTCAATTTTCTTTACGAACAAATAGCATACCAGCTTGGATTGGAGTAAACAAAGACTTGTGAGCCACGATGCAGCAAGTTGAGCCCAGTTTGAGAAAACTAATCCTGGAATATTGAGTTATTTTGCTGATTATGACACAATTTTGCACAGAGTTGTTTAAATAAGAAACACTTTTATCCCTCATGCAGCTTTCAAATTGTGATTCATAGATAAGGGATGGCCTTTTTGGGAGCTGGAGGGAGTCAGGTCAGATTCGCCAGATTCCCAACAGTCTCCTCAGCCCCTAAGCCTGATCCGTTCACCCCCTGAGGTTCTGGATCAGCTTTTCTCAAACTCCAAGGACACGCGGCCAGCCCTGGGTCAAATTTATCTCCTAAAAAGTTGAGAGGCAAGAATTTGGAGCCATTCCCTTCTGTCACTAACCATCCTCACTATTAAAATCAGAGTAAATTGAATTCAGTTGGTTTCAGCATAACCGTATATTTTTATTATGTCTTTCTTTGTGAAACTTAAGGGACCTATAATAGTTTATATTTTCTCCCATGTAGGCATCTATACATTAAACCCAATTTATTTTTCACTAATAATTTTGGTAAGATAAGTAGCTTAAGCTCTTGAAGTTTCTCACTGTACAAACTTTCCTCTTAGAATTTTCTGGACCCATTTCCATATCCAGTTTGCCAATGTTCTTCTCAGATGGATGCAACCAGACCTCCACACAGCCCCAGCAACATCACACTCCCGGTTGGGTTTATCCTCTTGTTCCTATCTGATACTCCTATGCTTGCATGTAAGGAACAGCTCAGGGTAAGAGACCTCTTTTTGTGACAGTCATGGCCACAATCTTATTTATCACTCTAATTATTTCACCTTCCACAAATTTTAGATCATTGCAATGCTACACTTACCTCCAGTTCACATAGGAAAACATTTAATACACCAGGTTTAATCCTGATTCCTGCATAATTACCCTAGAAACCTCCATGAAGAGAAGATCCAGAAACTTGTAGAGATCTGCTTCTTTCCAAAATTGCAGTGTCCTAAAGAGAAGAACTGCTGCTTTTCAAACTAATAGTTTTTTTTTTATAAAGATCTTAGAAAACATCCATAAATTTGTGACCTCCAGTCTGGTTGAAAGTAATGTGCTCATCTTTGGGCTTCAGGAGAATATTGCTTAGAAATATAAACTAAGACAAAATGAAGGAATCCCCTTTGGCCTGATCTAGAGTTTAAATACAAAGAAATCTTTTCTTCTCCATCAATACATTTTAGTTTATACATTTACTAGAACTGCTAATAGGGATTACATCAAGTCTTCCAGACCAATTAAAATTTGAAATCCTGGAAGATCACTTTTCTAACCACATCCTAGCGCGGCACATTGTGATACCTTACAAGAGACTCTAGATATGATTACATTAAGTCTTTCTCACCTGTGGGATGTAAAGGCTTCACAAGTCATTATGAAATACTAGAAACTACTTAAATCCCTTAATATTTAACCTGGAACTTCTATTCCCCACTTGGGCCCTGTGGGCAAGCGTAAGGAGTTATATGGAGAGGAGCAAGCCAAAATGAGAGAGGGTTACAATTTTTTTAAAAAATCATAGGAAATGCTGTTAAGACTTCATATTCTTGTCAAAGACCATTACTTGGGAAGCCATTTCCCCAAGGATGTGACAAATGCCAGCACTTCTTGTTCCCGGGCAGCCCTCTCCACCCACTCAGACTTTTGCTTCAGAGATCACTTGGTTTGGTTTTATTCTTGCTGAGAGCTTTAATCTCAGGTTGCCCAACAGTTTATGTTTTTTGTGAGTTTCAGGAAAACCAGGTTACTCTGTGAAGCTGTTAATTGCTGACTGGTTAGTATTAATGCATTTACTACATGCCAGTTATAAATGTGAGAAAGAACACCTTTTTTCTAACCTATCTGTAAATAGGGATAGATTATGCTGCATAAATTCTCTGTGGGAGCAAATTCCTTCACGACTGTGATTTTTAAATAATACATGGTATTTCCACAGGAACATGTTGCCCATTAGAAGTCTTTCTTTAAAAGCCATAACGTAGCTACCTCAAAAGCCAGCCTAACTCTAGCATATGTCCTAACTTTTGAAGAGAGCAGCATGACCTTAAAGGATTGAAATTATGCCTGCCTGCCATTAAACCGACTTCGATAAAAAAGATGGTTTGATAAGGGCAAGCTACAAGGAAGAGTTCATTTCTATAAGCACAAAAGCAGCACAATACATAAAAAGAAATTTCAAAAGCAGGCAGGCAGTCGAAGGAGAGCAGAGAGACCCCTTTCAGTTGGCAACTCAGTTCGCCTGATAAATGCTAGAGATTTATCTACATCCCAGTGTTTATTGCATACTTTCGCTGCGAGCACAGTTAGCTATAAGTTTTACCCTTTACTTAAAGACAGCACTAATTTATGAAACGTGGGTCTGTATTTGGGTTACTCCCTCCAAATCACTCAGAATCAATTACCCTCTGAAATACAGATTCTCCTCTCCCTCTCTACAGACTGCACGTTCTTTCTTTCAGATTACTAATGCAAAAGAAAAACAACATACTCTCACACTAATGTAATAGTTAATAGTAACATCCAGTCACATTATTATTTTCTTAATATTTAAAATCCTTTCATATTTTCTGTCTTAATAAATCACTTACTGAGGTATGTATGTATGAGCTGTATTCCCCTGCATACTTTGACTTGATGAAGTAGTATATGTTAAGTATATCTGTTGCTTCCCCTTAAGTAGCTTGCAAATAGCTAGTGAAGGATTCTGCTCTGTTCAGATTTTCATCCTCAATACAATGCCAATGCACCATCTAGGAACTGATAAAGGAATGGAGCTAACTTCCCGACATAGAATCATAGAATAGTTTGGGTTGGAAGGGACCTTTAAAAGCCATCTAGTCCAACTCCATTGCAATCAGCAGGAACGTCTTCAACTAGAACGGGTTGCTCAGAGGCCCGTCCAACCTGACCTTGAATGCTTCCAGGGATGTGGCATCTACCACCTCTCTGGGCAACCTGCTCCCGTGTCTCACCACCTTCATTGTAAAACATTTCTTCCTTACTGTCCTGGTTCCGGTGGGGATAGGGTTAATTTTTCCTGGTATTCCATGCCATGTGAGCCATGCCCGCCCTGAGCTGCCGGGGGAGGGGGCAGGAAGTTGCTGCTTAAAAGCGGGTGGGGGCGTCCCGGGTCGGCTGGCGAGCGGCGGCGAGCGGCGGGGGAGCGGCAGTTCCGTAATCGTGTTTGTATATTCCCCTATCCGTGTTGTTGTTGTTGTTGTTTGCCTGTTCCCTTTGCTGTTCTGTTAAACTGCCTTTGTCTCAACCCAAGAGTCTTGCCTTTTCTTCCGATTCTTCCTGTATTAGGAAGGCGCGAGCGAGCGGCACGTGGTTCTTTGTTGCCGTCTGAGGCTAAACCATGACAGTCCTTTTTGGCGCCCAACGTGGGGCTCGAAAGGTTGAGATAACGACAGAATCCAACTAGAACGTGGAAAAAACGGTTTTGGTTTTTTAGGTAAATAGTCACTGGTCATCATGTTGCTTGGTTTGTTCTCATGGCTGTGTTACATAAATTCCTATATGGCTTATGTACTCCCTGCGATGCTGTTTACCATGTCTGGAAGAGGGATGAGGATTATCATTCTGCTGTCCTGTGCGATATCTGTTTATGATATGATAACATCACTGTTCAGACGGCTATTTTGGGGTGTTTATGTGATTTTGCTGTCCTGTCCGTACATTGGACATCGTCTCTCAGAATTTGTTAATAATTTCCCCAGCCCTTTTGCCTCCCTTTTCTCCTTTGGGTCAGGTATGACAGCTTTTGAGAATTTTGAATATCCTTGGGATACTCAAACAGTGTGTTCCTAGTGCTATGTCTCCTGAATACGTTCCAGGTCTTGTTTAGGGTTAAGCGACTATTTAAGACTACCACCCGGAGATCTGCTCCAAGGCTGGATAGTCAGGGGTGGCACGGCATGTGGGAGAGCACGGGCAGGTACCTAGAGAACTACTCACCTCCAATGGTCTGGGATTTCACCCCTGAACAATTACAGGACCCTGATAAAGTGGTAGAACATTTGAAGGGAAAATGCTGTGGCTATTCTAGAGAGGCACAACTCACCGCGCTGTGCTGGGCCCTGGCCAGTATCTACCAGGCACTGCTCAGAATTATGCAGCACCCTCAAGGGGAAGTCCGATGTGTACCTCATGGGGATCTGATTTTGGGCGAGAATAGCCAATGAATCAGATTGTGTGCTGTTAATTGCTAAGTAACACTGTCACTGTATGTCCTCATTGCTATAATTGCTATCAGTTGTACTACAAGTCAGGCACAGGGATGATGGGATAAGAACTGATCTCAGCAGCTGGCGCCCAGGAGTTTCCTCAAGATCTACATCTTCAGCCTACAGACGGTGTGCATGAGCCACACCAGGTGCACCAGTCACAAGCTCCGAAAAATACAGCATGCAACAGACCAGCACCACCCAGCATCTTACCTGCCCTGAGGGACTGTTCTAACAGATGGAGCCCAAAGCCGTGGATTAAAAGAACTCAACAGACACTTTGGAGGGATGGCCCATAAACTAAGGGCATTATATGTGTGTATATATATATATACATAACAGGGGAAAGTGGTGGCAATCCATTGGAACCTGCTGGGCATGGCATAGATGGTATGGAATAAGGGGTGGATAATGTCCTGGTTCCGGTGGGGATAGGGTTAATTTTTCCTGGTATTCCATGCCCTGTGAGCCACGCCCACCCTGAGCTGCCGGGGGAGGGGGCAGGAAGTTGCTGCTTAAAAGCGGGCGGGGGCGTCCCGGGTCCCGCCGGCGAGCAGCGGGGAGCGGTGGTTCCGTAATCGTGTTTGTATATTCCCCTATCCGTGTTGTTGTTTGCCTGTTCCCTTTGCTGTTCTGTTAAACTGCCTTTGTCTCAACCCAAGAGTCTTGCCTTTTCTTACAATTCTTCCTGTATAAGGAAGGCGCGAGCGAGTGGCACGTGGTTCTTTGTTGCCGTCTGAGGCTAAACCACGACACTTATGTCTAGTCTGAATCTAACCCCTTTCAGCTTAAAACCATTTCCCCTTGTCGTATCCCTGCAGGCTTTGCTAAGGAGTCTGTCCCCATCTTTCTTATGAAGCCCTTCTAAGTACTGAAAGGCTGTATAAGGTCTCCCTGGAGCCTTCTCTTCTCCAGGCTGAACAACTCCAACTCTCTCAGCCTGTCTTTGTAAGAGAAGTGCTCCATCCCTCTGATCATCCTTGTGGCCCTCTTCTGCACCCATTCCAACAGGTCCATGTCCTTCTTGTGCTGAGGACTCCAGGGCTGGACACAGTACTCCAGGTGGGGTCTCACCAGAGTGGAGCAGAGGGGCAGAATCACCTCCCTCAACCTGCTGGCCACGCTTCTTTTGATGTAGCCCAGGATGCGGTTGGCTTTCCGGGCTGCGAGCACATGTTGCTGGCTCATGCCCAGCTTTTCACCCACCAGTAACCCCCAAGTCCTTCTTATCAGGGCTGCTCTCAATTCCTTCATCCCTCAACCTGCATTGATACCAGGGGTTGCCCTGACCCACGTGCAGGACCCTGCACTTGGCCTTGTTGAAGCTCCTGAGGTTCACATGGGCCCACTTCTTGAGCCTGTCCAGGGCCCTCTGGATGGCACCCCATTCCTCAAATGTGTCAAAGCACCATTCTTCTTGGTGTGGTCTGCAAACTTGCTGAGGGTGCACTCGATCCCATTGTCTATGTCACTGATGAAAATACTAAACAGTACTGGTCCCACTACAGACCCCTGAAGGACACCACTTGTCAGCGATCTCCATCCGGGCACTGAGCTGTTGACCATTACCCCCTGGATGTGACCATCCAAGCTGAGGATCCTTTTTCCATTCTTGATAGGGAACACATTAGTTAGTGTCCTGGTTCCGGTGGGGATAGGGTTAATTTTTCCTGGTATTCCATGCCCTGTGAGCCATGCCCACCCTGAGCTGCCGGGGGAGGGGGCAGGAAGTCGCCGCTGGGAGCGGGCGGGGGCGTCCTGGGTCCGGCCGGCGAGCGGAGGGGAGCGGCGGTTCTGTGATCGTGTTTGTATATGCCTCTGTCCGTGTTATTGTTGTTGTTTGCCTGTTCCCTTTGCTATTCTGTTAAACTGCCTTTGTCTCAACCCAAGAGTCTTGCCTTTTCTTCTGATTCTTCCTGTATCGGGAAGGCGCGAGCGAGCGGCACGTGGCTCTTCGTTGCCGTCTGAGGCTAAACCACGACAGTCCTTTTTGGCGCCCAATGTGGGGCTCGAAGGGTTGAGATAACGACAGAATTCAACTAGAGCTTGAAAAAACGGATGTGTTGTATGCGTTTATTGTATTAGGCAAATAGTTGCTGGTCACCATGTTGCTTGGTTTGTTCTCATGGCTGTGTTACATAAATTCCTATATGGCTTATGTACTCCTTCCGATGATTTTTGTTACTTCTGGGAGAGGGATGAGGATTATCATTTTGTTGTCTTGTGCAATATCGGTTTATGAGATGATAACATCACTTGTTAGACAGTTACTTTGGGGCTTTTATGTGGTGTTGCTGTCCTGTCCGTACCTTGGGCATCGTCTCTCAGAATTTATTAATAATTACACCCAGTCTGTGGGGGAAACAGGGGGGGACACTTTCCCCAGCTCTTTTGCCTCCCTTTTCTCCTTCGGGTCAGGTACGGCAGCTTTTGAGAATTTTGAATATCCTTGGGATACTCAAACCAGCCTGGTCCTATTGTTTTGTCTGCTGAATGTGTTCCACGTCCTGTTTAAGGTTAAACAGCTATTTAAGACTACCACCCGGAGATCTGCTCTGAGGCTGGATAGTCAGGGGTGGCATGGCATGTGGGAGAACATGGGCAGGTACCTAGAGAACTACTCACCTCCAATGGTCTGGGACTTTACCCCTGAACAATTACAGGACCCTGATAAAGTGGTAGAATATTTGAAGGGAAAATGCTGTGGCTATTCTAGAGAGGCACAACTCACCGCGCTGTGCTGGGCCCTGGCCAGTATCTACCAGGCACTGCTCAGAATTATGCAGCACCCTCAGGGGGAAGAGATGGAGACTAGACCAGCAGCCACTGCGGCTACTGCAACCCCTGCGGCAGCCACTGCGGCTACTGCAACCCCTGCGGCAGCCACTGCGGCTACTGCAACCCCTGCGGCAGCCACTGCGGCTACTCCAACCCCTGTGGCAGCCACTGCGGTTACTCCAACCCCTGTGGCAGCCACTGCCGCTGAACCAGGGAACCAGCCCGTGCCGGTATCAGTTGCCCCCATACAGAAGAAGAGTACACGAAGAAATCAGTTCGCTTAGTAAGAGATGATGATGAACCAGGGTCATCACGAGAGCAGGAGGAAGAGGCAGAACCAGAGATAATTACTCGATCCCTATCCCTGAGTGAGCTGCGGGATATGCGAAAAGATTTTAGCCGACTTTCAGGCGAGCACATTGTCACCTGGCTGCTCCGGTGCTGGGATAACAGGGCCAGTAGCCTGGAATTAGAGGGTAGGGAGGCCAGGCAGCTGGGATCCCTGTCTAGGGAAGGCGGTATTGATAAGTCAATTGGGAAGAAGACTCAAGCCCTCAGCCTCTGGAAACGACTTCTGTCAGGCGTGAGGGAGAGGTACCCCTTCAGTGAGGATGTTGTATGTCAACCAAGCAGGTGGACTACCATGGAAAGAAGTATCCAGTACCTGAGAGAATTAGCCGTGCGGGAGATGATTTATTATGACTTTGACAATGCAGACTTACCCACAGACCCTGATGAGGTGCGATGCACAAGGCCCATGTGGCGGAAGTTTGTACGGAGCGCACCATCGTCATACGCCAACTCCCTGGCAGTAATGGAATGGAAAGGTGAAGAGGGACCAACGGTGGATGAGGTAGCTGGCCGGCTCCGGCGATATGAAGAAAGTCTCTCTTCCCCCCTTGTCTCAGCTGTGGAGAAACTGTCGCGGAAGGTCCAGCAACTTGAAGAGAATATCTCCTACTCCCCACCTGCATGGGCCAGCGTCTCAGCTATTAGAAGCAGGCATTTCCCCACTCAAGAGAGAGAGTACAGAGGGTACACACCACGAGGCACCCTGTGGTTCTACCTGCGGGACCACGGAGAGGACATGAGGAAGTGGGATGGACAACCTACTTCGACCCTGCGGACACGGGTACAGGAGTTGCAAGGAAGGACAACCACAAAAGGGGATCCCACCAGGAAAAGTGCCGCCCCAGTTTCCAGTGGGCTGTTCCCCAGACCGAGCAGAAGGCCTGATCTTGCTTCTGATCCTCTTGAAGGAACTTCCAAGTCATTTATGCAAGAAGTGAGTAATGGATACTATGACCAGTATTAGAGGGGCCCTAACTCTGGCCAGGTGGAGGAAAGGGACAACCGGGTTTATTGGACGGTGTGGATTCGATGGCCTGGCACATCAGACCCACAGGAGTATAAGGCTCTAGTGGACACGGGTGCGCAGTGTACTTTAATACCATCGAGCTATAGAGGGGCAGAACCCATTTGTATTTCTGGGGTGACAGGGGGATCCCAAGAGTTGACTGTACTGGAGGCAGAAGTGAGCCTAACTGGGAATGAGTGGCAAAAGCATCCCATTGTGACTGGCCCAGAGGCTCCATGCATCCTTGGCATAGATTACCTCAGGAGAGGGTATTTTAAGGACCCAAAAGGGTACCGCTGGGCCTTTGGCATAGCTGCCTTGGAGACGGAGGAAGTTAAACAGTTGTCTACCTTGCCTGGTCTCTCAGAGGACTCTGCTGTTGTGGGGTTGTTGAGGGTCAAAGAACAACAGGTGCCAATTGCTACCACAACGGTGCATCGGCGGCAATATCGCACTAACCGAGACTCTCTGATTCCCATCCATGAGCTGATTCGTCAACTAGAGGTTCAAGGAGTGATCAGCAAGACTCGCTCACCCTTTAACAGTCCCATATGGCCGGTGCGAAAATCTAATGGAGAGTGGAGGCTAACTGTAGACTACCGTGGCCTGAATGAAGTCACGCCACCACTGAGTGCTGCCGTGCCGGACATGCTAGAACTCCAGTACGAACTGGAGTCCAAGGCAGCCAAGTGGTATGCCACGATTGATATAGCGAATGCATTCTTCTCAATCCCTTTGGCAGTGGAGTGCAGGCCACAGTTTGCTTTCACTTGGAGGGGCGTTCAATACACCTGGAATCGACTGCCCCAGGGGTGGAAACACAGCCCCACCATTTGCCATGGACTGGTCCAGACTGCACTGGAACAGGGTGAAGCTCCAGAACATCTGCAATACATTGATGACATCATTGTATGGGGAAACACAGCAGAAGAAGTTTTTGAGAAAGGGAGTAAAATAGTCCGAATCCTTCTGAACGCTGGTTTTGCTATAAAGCGAAGTAAGGTCAAGGGACCTGCGCAGGAGATCCAGTTTTTAGGAATAAAATGGCAAGATGGACGCCGTCAGATTCCAATGGATGTGATCAACAAAATAGCAGCTATGACTCCACCAACTAGTAAAAAGGAAACACAAGCTTTCTTAGGCATTGTGGGTTTTTGGAGAATGCATATCCCAGATTACAGTCTAATTGTGAGCCCTCTGTATCAAGTAACCCGGAAGAAGAATGATTTTAAATGGGGTCCTGAGCAACGACAAGCTTTTGAACAAATCAAACAGGAAACAGTCCATGCAGTGGCCCTGGGGCCAGTCTGGGCAGGACCAGATGTTAAAAATGTGCTCTACACTGCAGCCGGGGAGAACGGCCCTACCTGGAGCCTCTGGCAGAAAGCACCAGGGGAGACCCGAGGTCGACCCCTAGGGTTTTGGAGTCGGGGATACAGAGGATCCGAAGCCTGCTACACTCCAACAGAAGAAGAGATATTGGCAGCATATGAAGGGGTTTGAGCTGCTTCGGAAGTGGTTGGCACAGAAGCACAGCTCCTCTTAGCACCTCGACTGCCTGTGCTCGGTTGGATGTTCAAAGAAAGGGTCCCCACCACACATCATGCAACTGATGCTACATGGAGTAAGTGGATTGCACTGATCACGCAGCGAACTTGAATGGGAAACCCCAGTCACCCAGGAATTCTGGAAGTGATCATGGACTGGCCAGAAGGCAAGGATTTCGGAATGTCACCAGAGGAGGAGGTGACGCGTGCAGAAGAGGCCCCACCATATAATAAACTGCCAGAAAATGAGAAGAAATATGCCCTGTTCACTGATGGGTCCTGCCGGATTGTGGGAAAGCATCGAAAGTGGAAGGCTGCTGTGTGGAGTCCTACACGACAAGTTGCAGAAGCCAGTGAGGGACAGGGTGAATCGAGCCAGTTTGCAGAGGTGAAAGCCATTCAGCTGGCCTTGGACATTGCTGAGCGAGAAAAATGGCCAGTACTTTATCTCTACACTGATTCATGGATGGTGGCAAATGCTCTCTGGGGGTGGTTACAGCAGTGGAAGCAGGGAAATTGGCAGCGCAGAGGCAAACCCATCTGGGCTGCTGAACTATGGAAAGATATTGCTGCCCGGGTAGAGAATCTGGTTGTGAAAGTACGCCATGTAGATGCCCATGTACCGAAGAATCGGGCCACGGAGGAACATCAGAACAACCAGCAAGTGGATCGGGCTGCTAGGATTGAAGTGGCTCAGGTGGATCTGGACTGGCAACATAAGGGTGAACTATTCATAGCTCGGTGGGCCCATGACTCCTCAGGCCATCAAGGAAGAGATGCGACATATAGATGGGCTCGTGACCGAGGGGTGGACTCGACCATGGACACTATTGCACAGGTCATCCATGAATGTGAGACATGCGCTACAATCAAGCAAGCCAAGTGTTTGAAGCCTCTTTGGTATGGAGGGCGATGGCTGAAATATAAATATGGGGAGGCCTGGCAGATTGATTATATCACACTGCCACAAACCCGTCAAGGCAAGCGCTATGTGCTCACAATGGTGGAAGCAACCACTGGATGGCTGGAAACATACACTGTGCCCCATGCCACTGCCCGGAACACTATCCTGGGCCTTGAAAAGCAAGTCCTGTGGCGACATGGTACCCCAGAGAGAATTGAGTCGGACAATGGGACTCATTTCCGAAACAGCCTCATAGACACCTGGGCCAAAGAGCATGGTATCGAGTGGGTGTATCACATCCCCTATCACGCCCCAGCCTCTGGGAAGATAGAACGATACAATGGACTGTTAAAAACTACACTGAGAGCAATGGGTGGTGGGACTTTAAAACATTGGGATACACATTTAGCAAAAGCTACCTGGCTAGTTAACACCAGGGGATCTACCAATCGGGCTGGCCCTGCCCAATCAAAACTTCCACGTACTGTAGAAGGGGATAAAGTCCCCGTAGTGCACATGAAGAATATGCTAGGGAAGACAGTCTGGATTAGTCCTGCCTCAGGCAAAGGCAAACCCATCCGTGGGATTGCTTTTGCCCAAGGACCTGGGTGCACTTGGTGGGTGATGCGGCAGGATGGGGAAGTCCGATGTGTACCTCATGGGGATCTCATTTTGGGTGAGAATAGCCAATGAATCAAATTGTGTGTTGTTAATTACTAAGTAACACTGTCACTGTATGTCCTCATTACTATAATTGCTATCAGTTGTACTACGAGTAAGGCACAGGGATGATGGGATAAGAACTGACCTCAGCAGCTGGCGCCCAGCGACTTCCTCAAGATCTACATCTTCAGCCCACAGACTGTGAGCATGAGCCACACCAGGTGCACCAGTCACAAGCTCCGAAAAATACAGCATGCAACAGACCAGCACCACCCAGCATCTTACCTGCCCTGAGGGACTGTTCTAACAGATGGAGCCGAAAGCCATGGATTACAAGAACTCAACGGACACTTTTGGAGGGATGGCCCATAAACTAAGGGCATTATATCTGCATGAATATATATGTATATATATATGACAGGGGAGAGTGGTGGCAATTCATTGGAACCTGTAAGATCTGGGCATGGCATAGATGGTATGGAATAAGGGGTGGATAATGTCCTGGTTCCGGCGGGGATAGGGTTAATTTTTCCTGGTATTCCATGCCCTGTGAGCCATGCCCGCCCTGAGCTGCCGGGGGAGGGGGCGGGAAGTCGCCGCTGGGAGCGGGCGGGGGTGTCCCGGGTCCGGCCGGCGAGCGGTGGGGAGCGGCGGTTCCGTGATGGTGTTCGTATATGCCTCTGTCCGTGTTATTGTTGTTGTTTGCCTGTTCCCTTTGCTGTTCTGTTAAACTGCCTTTGTCTCAACCCAGGAGTCTTGCCTTTTCTTACGATTCTTCCTGTATCGGGAAGGCCCGAGCGAGCGGCATGTGGTTCTTTGTTGCCGTCTGAGGCTAAACCACGACAGTTAGTTACCCAAACTATGACTTGTTTGATATATTATTGTAATTGCTTATATTAACTCCTTTGTTCAGGGTCCCTGTCTATAACATTCGATTCTTTCATTAATTTATTTAGATAATTTCCAGTCTAGTGTTTTCTGAGCCACTAGCACCGTTGCAGGCATCGCATTGTTGAGTGGGGAGAAAACCCTCGGGTTACAGAGACCATCTACTTTGCACCAGGAAATCTGTCTAGATTTTGCTAAATTGCATACTGCCAGAAGTCATCATGTCCCTTTTCTGGCTCATTTGGTTCAGGAAAATTTTGACAGCCTGCCGAGATGATACTGGAGCAGAAACACAGCAGAAGGGTGTAACAGAGAATGTGCTACCATGACCACCTCTTGGTGAAAGCACATGTTCCCAGCAGCCAGCCACCCCCTTAAGGTAACAGCCATGAGCTGGGAACAGCAAATCTGGTTGTTTTGATAGAGTTTAAGAGCTCTTTAAAAGCTCTTGAACTTTTATAGAGTTCAGCAGCTCTTTGCTGAAAGCTTGTGGCTCAGGCCATGTTGAGGAAAAGTGGTGGTTGTCCTGGTATACTTCACGGAATTTGTTTCCAGCCTCTTAAATAAGAAGGAAATTACCAATAAAGTGAATATGATTTACACTTGTGAAGTGAAGTGGTTGAATGTTGTGAAACGTCTGTGAAACACGCAGTTGTACCCTTTGAGATAGGTCTTACAGAGCATGGAGATGGTCAGCACGTGGCTCCAGAGCAGGCGGTGTGTGCAGTGCTGGTGTGCAATGAGCCGTGTGCGGTGCTGCAGCGTGCAATATTGCAGCACATGGTGTGCCGTGCGCAGTGTGAGGTGCCTGGTGTGGGGTGCATTGTACGTGGTGTGCAGTGTGCAGTGTTCATTCCTGGCAGTGGAGGGAATTCTCAGGGTGCAGATGAGGCTGCCGGGGCACTCTTCATCTGTCTCTACTCTCTCCTGCCCCCTGCCCTGAAGTGTGGGGGAGGACAACTCATCCTCCTCCCTTGGGGCTATGCGATACAGGTGCAATGGTGCCATATGAAGATTTTGATGCATGACCTGTAGGATCAAGATACAAGTGTCAAACTTCTTCCAGTGATTTAAGGACCTAGGTCTTGTTGACCATTTTCATCACCAGTTTAAATGGTATGCCCAGATTTAACCTTTCTATCAGCTTATGCCCCATGCAGCGTACAGGAGTGGCACACAGGCAGGGGTTTAAAGATCTCAGTGCTCTGAATGTTGGTCTTTCTATTTCTCATTTAACTTTGCAAGCACAGCAAAGGACACAGTTGTACAGAAGAGGTTAGATGATAGTTTTCCTGTTAAGGAAAAAAGAGGAAGGCAGATATGTAAGTGAGTGTGATAAAAAGTGAGAGAGGAGAAAGGGACTGAAGTAACTGTAAAAAGTGCAGTGTTTTACCCAAATGTATGGTGTTCTTCCTTCAAATCTTTCCCTATGATTACAACCTTTAAACACAGCTTAGTCTGAGTTGGGCAGGGATAAACTAAAATACCTGTGTTTGACCTGTTCCTTTGTCTCTGATAACAACATCATAAAAGTCCTATATTTGCTGTATAGCACCAGCTTTCCCAAAAACTGGCTTGTGACTACTGGGGACATCTGGCTACCCATTACCTCCTGAGCCATTTTGTTTTTTTCAACTACCGAAACTTGCCTTATGTTAAGTTTATAAACCCTTTGGAGAAGGGGTTTTCTTTCCCTTTATGTCTGCATGTTGCCTCAGTCTATGAGAAACTTGAAGAGACTGTGTTAATGCAAATGAGAATGCTTATTTATTTGAATGTGTTTACTCAGAATATACTCATCATTGAGTTATAATGCCCTTGACATACTTTTAACTGTACATGAGCAGGAGGGATGCAAAATAAAAGCTAACTGAAGCAGTAACACCTTATCATCATCATCCCACACCACTTGATTATTAGCACAGTTTTAAAGGTCAGACACAATTAGGGCCACCCTGTTTTGATTTTAACTTAAAACCCCATTTTCAAGAATGCTAACTTCATCAATAGTTGGTCACACAGCTGGGTGTTCCAAAATATTTGGAAGTTAGACAAGTCATGCCACATCGAAAGTGGGAGAAGGCACAGCTGTTAAAAGTACAATAATAAAACCTGGGCTGCAACCTCATCATTCTGAATCACTTGAAAACTCTAAAGTAAATAAACCTTATATCCCACTCCTACTGCTTCCCACGCAGCCATCGCAGGTGGCTTTGTTGTTTTGTTGGGTTTTTTGTTCTTGTTTTATGTGACTGAACTAGATCTTGATCCGTATATCTGTTATGCTTTCCTCTTTAATCTAAGGCAGCAGTTTGAGTGCAAGAAACAGTAGGGGGGAGGAAAGTAAAGATGCTTGTGAATTAGTGGGAAATAGGACTTTCAAAGCAGTCATCATCACTGACACAATGAATGTAAGGGAGATGCAAAACAAGAATTTGCATGTGATGGTGAATAGGAGGGTAAGAAAAAGATTCATGGCAAGTGAGAAAAATGAATTAATCTGTTCTTTGAATGCTGAAGGATGATGCCGTAAATTTGGGAAAGGCCAGGAGGAGGGTACTGTATCCGAGATGATCTGGCTGCAACTCTTAAATAAGAAGAGCAGATAGGAAAGATCACAGTCTAGAAAGTACTGGGAAGAAAAACACGGCAAAAAAGTAGATATATAGAGAAAGGGATAAAGAAGTGTTAAAACTTGCAGTCAGACTCCAGAGTGCCAGAAAATAAAAAGTGCTGGTGTGATCAGTGATTGAGAAAAACATGGGAGTTGGCAAGGGATTGAAAAGAGCTCAGTTTTGGCCAAGTTAAGCTAAAGCTGATGATCAGAAATCTGAAGACAAGAAGAAAGAAATACTGCATTTGATCAAAGGAGGTTACTTGTGGATAACAGAATAGTTTAAAAGAATTGTGGGTTTGTTTAAGGTTAAATATAGTAGTTGAAACATATTAGGCAGGTGATATCATCCAAAGAAAGGTCATAGAGTGAGAGTAGTCAGGGACCAAGGACTGTCTCCCAGAGTGGAAAAGGGGCGATAGCTAAAACAAGTCTTGAAGTAGTGCTAGGGAGGAGGAATAGACACAGGAGGAGACAGCACCACTGAAAGGCAGGTCAGCAAGAGCTTCAGATGCGGCGTGTATCAGAAGAACAATGTCAGAAGAAACAGAGACAGATGCTCGTAGGGGATGAGATGTTTGTGAGGTGGTGGTTACAGTCCTTGGTGAGTATCAGGAAGGGCAGAACAAGGAGAATCGAGGGCATCTGGAGGAGAAAACTTCACAACTCCAGGCAGAGAGCAGGTGTTCAGAAAGGTGGCAGCCGCTGGCAGGGAGACTGCGAAGCACTACACAAGGAGTCTCTAGAACTAGCCATCTGCTGACCTCCTATGCTTTATGCTTCTCCATTTTTAAGCACAAAGTACTGCACACAGGTGCAGTACCCATACTTTCAAACTGCCTTTATAAATGCATTTCCAGATGTATCTGCTACCTGTGCTCTCCACGTTGTTGTTCCTGCTGTCAGAACCATGGACTGGACCTGCCCGGTCTAGAGCCCTCATAGGCTTACTAGTACTCCATTGCTTAACATGGTTCTGTAGTATTGTCTACCGTTTTTGCCACTGACTTACTCTAAAAGTCACTTGAAGACTGATGTTGTGTTTTGCTGTCTTCTTGGTCATATTTTAAACATGCTGGGACACTCACTCAATCAGATCATTTAATTAACTTTACACAATTTGACAACTTGAATAAGAAATATTGTAGCCTACATTACTTGAATTTACTGTTTGATGGGAAGTGTCCTTATCCTTCTAACCTCTGTAATATGTTTGGGTACCATATTTATACACTAAGGAGTGTTTCTACCTAAGGCACTCAATCTGTGAAGGTGTCAGCACATTGCCCACTTGGAAGATTTTGCCCCTCAGGTCACTGTTAATTGCAAACAGGGTTAATTTACTTTAAAACTCTTTCTGTTGTCTCACAGTACCCTTTTTTCCTTATTGCTTCTGTCATCAGCTGATGTCCTGCCTCATGTTCCTCCCAATTTTGCCCTGGTGCAAAAAGGAATATGAAACGAATCAGATGTGTCACTTCCAAATTGAACAACTTTGTGAATAGATTACTGATGTGAAGCACAAGACATCTAACACGCAAGATGACACCTTTGTCTTTGGCTACAGAATCTGTGAGTGAACAGTTAAAGCTGGAACTGGAGAGATCCATGAAAGGCACAAAGACTAAACTCAGACCAAGAAGTGTTTCTGAAATGCTCAGAAACCCCTGACACTGGGACACTTGAATTTTAACTCTCCAGAAGATGTTTTATTAAAGAGGAATATTCCTCAGTTATGTACATGTGGCCCTGTGTTCAGAACAATAATCCAGAATATGAGACACAGAAAATGCAGAGCTAAACGATGGATCTTGCTGGAATCGATAGCAAAGCACCTGTGCAATTATGGAGAAGAGGAACTGCATTTCCAGACAAACTTACTGCTGATGTCAGCAGTGGCATAAGGGAGAAAATTAATATATCTTGGAAAATGCTGTCTAATATGCTATTCTGTGGGTGGAAGCACTTGTGTATGTTTATATGAAAAGAAAAGAGGTGGTGACCTAGAAAATAACTCACAGGCAAAAGTTGGATACAGCAGGGTTTATTTTAGTTTTCATTGCTTCCTTTCTGCAGTTTCTTCTCTGTTCACTCAACAAATAAACTACAAAACAATAATAGTGTATTTCTGATAAAAATTAAGCTGAAGAAGGAATTATGGGACACTATCAATGCAAATGTGCCTCACAGTGAAATAAGACTGGAGAAATAGGAAAAAAGTCAGAAAAGCTCAGTATTTTGAAACCTGAATTTTGCCAAGAGATATTATTGTTCTCTATAACAAAAATACTATCATATAAATATTTTGTAAAGAAATCTGTAAAGAAATTTACTACTCTTTATATATATACTTCCAAAATTTATTTTTAAATATTTATAATGCTTCTGTGGAAACACAGGATTCACAATATTGAAAGAATACGAGATATGGAATGAACCTACACCTGGGTATTCAGATGACTTGTGGCAGATTTCCTACTGCAAAACAAATTGCAAAATCACTTCCTCTATTACATAAAAGCCATCACTATGTGCCAGTTATTAGACTAATGATCAGGGAGAAAGTCTGTAATTGCCTTAATTAGTTGCATTTATGTTTGACCAAACTTCCATTGTGAATATTTATCTGAATTCAAGGTTTGTGTTTTACAGACTAGAAGACTGTGATGAGTTATTACTGTGATACGCTTATATAGTAACCTGCACTTCATTTCAAAACATGAGTATTTTAAAATAAAGAAAGTGCCTAACATTGTGCAAGCTTTTGTGAAACATCAAAATCACACCATGCCCTCAAATAAACATTGATTTTTCTGCTACCAAGTTATTATGTCATACCGTGAGGGAAGGAAATATTCTTACTCCGTTGGAGACACTGAAAGCATTCAAGTGGATTTTCAAATGTACAGGACCTTCACTCCGCTCTTCTCCTCAATATGCATGTGTTTATCTGCCTGGAGGCTTTACATTGTCACCCACCCTTTTGTCTCCCAGTGCCTTCCAAATCAAACTTTAAACAGCAGTGGAAAACCTAAAGGGGGCTTTGGAAGCCTTGGTTTCAGTTAAGACAAGAGTTATGTCAAGTGTATGTTTCTGACTGTCTCGATCTTATTACAGTACCACTGAGTTTAGGAGTATTTTTATCCACGGCTGTTACTCTGTTGTGAGACAGTGTGCATTTGACCTCAGCTGAAGTTGATGAGAATTACTTGCAGTTCTCACACATGAGGAAGAAAATAAGATCTCTTTCTCATTTTCTTACTCCTTGGTCTCTTTAACCTGTGCAAAAGAAACATATGGAATTAAATTCTCATTGTGTAAAAAATAGTGCATTGCCATAGCATGGGTTTCTAGCTGCTGGATTCGCCAGAGACAGCTACCTGAGCTGCCCGTGTCCCGCGTCTGGAATTCGACAACGTTTCACTCAGTGCAAACAGCCTCTTTCCACTGTCTACCCTGAAGGTCACTGCAAATGCCTTAAAAACAAAGCTTATTGTTACTACCTAAGGTAAAACATTCACAGAAAGAGATACCTTGACTAAAGGCATTTCATTTAGAAGAGGGCATTTCATCTTAGTTCAAACACCAGCTTGTGAATTTACTTTGAGGATTTCAGAGTTTTTGTCTCTCACATCCATGTCCTCTTACTCACCTTTTAAATATTGTGTCCTTATATTCTGAAAAATATTCTGTTGATACAAACTTGCACTAGGACCCACAAAGGTACAAATGATGTATTCTGTAACTGTCATTGGTGATTTTTATTATTTAGTCCTACAGGAATACCGTGTTTTTACAGTTTATCTCTTTGCCGAACCACATTAATGAAAAGATTACCCTAAACTCAGAATACCTGGAAACACCACTGGAGAAATTTCATTTCCTCAGCATTTCATTTCTAGTAAAATTGACTTGGTTGTACCATTCTGCAGCTGTGATTTGTCAAGTAAATGGCAAGGCTAAATGTGCTGAAAGTCTGACATGTTCCCTGAGCAACAAAGGGACCGAAGGCAAATGTTACAGTATTACTGACAACACCAGTAGTGCTTGTTTAAGCATTTGCTTCATAAACAACGAAAAGCAGCATTAAAAAAAAAAAAAAAAAAACCAAACCAAAACAACTAACAACCAACCAAAAAAAATACCAAGCAGGCTTCTCTGCTTTTTCTTTCTCCTTTGATTAGCTTTCTTCTGCTGTTTCTCTGTATTGTCCTTTTAATTAAAAGCTCATCTGCAGTAGCTGTTTATGAAGCTTCAGTGGCACTTCCTTCCAGAAGCCCTTGCCCTTGAAAGTTTTCTCCTTGATATGAGGGAGGTTTTTATTATTACTTACCTTGCAATATCACCTGCAGCTCTCAGTAACCGCACAACGAACAAACCACAGGGAAGTTCCTGCCCTGAAGGCCGCACAGTCTGTCCTGTAGCACTACAGAAGTGGCACATTACTGCCGGGGGAGGTGTTGGGTTAGTTCTTTCATGGGGTTTTCTGTGGTTTCACATTTTACCTGGTTCACTTGTGAACTCAGATTAAGGGACATGCGAGACCTGAAGTCCCATGGCCAAAGTGACCTGACGTACAGCTTGCCTGGATTCAGAAAGTACAGGAGGGGGCACAGATATCCAGAACTTTTGCCTCCTGGTCTAGTCCCAGTTTCTTTTCAGATTAAATACTTGTCTGATTTCTTATTTTCCTTACTTTGTATTTTCCACTTGCTTGCATTGATCCACAATTAGGCAGTCTTCCTTCTCCCATATTTTGATAAGGAGGTAAAATCGTTACCTGTAATCAGTCCTGGAGGTCCTGCCCTCCCAGTCCCCACAGTGAAAGCCGCAGGCACTGCTCAGCCAAATCTTCTTGCAATTCCTTTGGAACCTAAAGGAGGTTTGGAAACCTAAATTATGTTTCCTCTCGTTCTTTCTATCTCTGGTCTGTTGCCTTTCCTGAAATCCATAATGGCAGCTAAATCAAGAGAAGCTGTAACTGTAACTCAGATCCAGCACAAAAAAAACTATCTTCCTATTTCTCTCCTGTTCTGGTGACCTCTGCTTGCAGAGGCCAGGTGAAATCGTCAGGTTTCATGGTGTGATTCTGGAGTAGCTCAAGCAACACCAGTCAATTTACAGTGTTGTGTTACAAAATTATAGTAAATTCAGAGACGGATCTGTGTCAAGCATCCTCAGTCGGATTTTATACTGCTTCCATTTCCCATCAGTTCTGTAGATACTCTTTCTTCAGTATCCTTATAGATTTTTTCCAGATGGGAGTCATGCAAGACAACATGGGGGAAAGCCTGCTCTCTCCTGAAGAGATGTAAGTCTGGTAAAATCTGGGGAGTTTTCCAAAGATAACTGACAGCGGAGTTTTGACCATTATTTGAAATGACAGAACACAGAATTACATTGCATTACAAAGTAGCTGTAATGGCTAAGCCTCAGACTGTCAGCACTTCATAAAGAAAGTATGACTACTTTTTCCCATGTGAGTTTTTAAATTTCATAATCAAGAAAAAGCAGCGGCAGCCAAGCGTCCACTGGTGGCAACTGCATACCTGCCTATTTGTACCCTTGGGAATAATTACAGTAAGCTGGAACAGTAAACGTCAAGAGTGGGTAGAGATGCACAGAACTTCAGTTGGAAATCCTAGGGAAAAAAATATACTTGTTACCACGAAATAGATTTTTAATGCCCTGAAGGCTTCATAACCACAATGCCCATTTGAAGTGGCTGAAATACAAAAGAAATAAAAGCTTATGTTTTAGAGCCCAAGAAAATAAGGTGAAGGATAAGATATATAATCCTTGAGATGCACTGAGTCTCCAGGCTGAAAAGCTGCATTAAGAACAAGCAACTCTGCTTGGGGCTGGGGCCATGGCCCCGCAGAAGAGCCATCCTGGGGAGACCCCATGCAGCGCTTTGCGCTGGAGGCACCCACGACAGCTCACTGCCCGCGGGAAAGTGATTCTTTATTCTTTTTCAATTTTTTTAAGAATAAAAGTGATGGCTTCTTATCTTTTCTAGCCACTGGGAGGATGTTCAAGCAAAAGGTTTTGAAGGGCAGTGTTAAAAAGGAAAGGAAGAAGTAGAAAGCAAAAGGTTGGCTTCTTCCATTCTGGAATGTCCTTTCATGGAGTCTTTCTTATGATTCTCTACCAATAGAGAAGTAGCTACAGCATTAATGCAAACAGTAACTAGAGTGGTAAGGAGAGCATAAACCTAACCAAATTAGGTATTATCCCAAAAATGTTACACCCTAGAAAACCAGACATCCCACAGGTACAAAAAGGCTAAATCTTCACAGCAAATGACTACCAAAGACGCTGTGTGCACACAGGATTGGCAAGTGGCAAAGGCAGGAAGGGCTCCCAACACTCTCAGCTGCAGAACTTGAGAGCAAAATCAGGAAGAAAGAGGAGAAAAGCAGCTAGAAAGGCACCAGCCGCTGTGTACCTCTGAGTGTGCACTGCAAGACCTTGCTGGCCCATCTCGGTTAGTTGACTCAATATTTATTAGTTTTTGATACAGGTGATAGCTTCTTCACCTCCAAAGACATGGCTGGTGGGATGTTCAGGATGACATACTGACGAGTCGAGAAGCATGGCACTAACTCTGGTGTGAGAGGAATTGTCTAACAATAACATCAGCTTATACACCCTACAGACACAGGTCAGCTTCTGCCTGGCGATGTTTTTGTGCACAGCTTGACGGTCAGCTGCAGTTCTCAAAAAGGAGCCCTGGACTCTTATTCAGCAATGATCAACTAGAAATCCCAGAAGTTAGGAGAAAGGAGGGGGTCCCAAACCGGAGGAATTCAGGTAGTCACCCAAGCAGTAAGACAGAGCAAACAGGAGTCCTTTGTGAATCTCTAAAGGTAGCAAGTTTTTTTGTGTGTGCCTAGTGAACATCAAATACTATGAACTCGGTTTGAAGTGATCACTATTTAAAGATACTTGTATTAATTTGGACTAATGAGTGGAAAACCTACTGAGAATTATAGAATTTGTAAATAACATGACAGCAAAAGTTAGGATCTTTTTTTTTTTATAGAATCTTAGAAGCTAGAGAAAGATAATAACTGTGCAATAATCTTTCTCACTAACAGTGAGTCTGGGATTGTTCCTTACTGAGGCACTGAAGGATCACAGTAACTTACTGATTTATGATGGGCTTTCAGTACATCCTGATGGAGACTACTTAATAATAATGCATGTTCATGAAGGCAGGGATCTTTCCGCTATTACCCAACTTCTAGCTCTCATTGCCACCTTCATTCACTATTTACATGTGTGTAAGATGCAAAATTATTCTCACTATTCCCAATTACTGTACTGTTCACAGATTTTCATTTGTAATGATTGCCTAAGCAAACCATACATCTTTAGCTCTACTAATCTTGCCTGAAAATCTCCACCACCTTTGTCTTCATTTCGTCGCTTCTCAGGTTAGCCCTAAAAATTTCTACTACTTGAAAGCATACAGTAATATTCTACAACACTTTTCTGACTGTGGGAGTCCTACTAAGGCAAAATCTCTGTACCGCCTCTCTTTTTACATTGGTTTCTGCAGCTTGAGAGATTTCTCTCAATACATTTCTTTATGTGTGTCATGCAAATGTGGAGGTTGTAGTGCAGTTGATGCCTTGTCAGAAGGCTTGGTTTTTTTATATCCAACCATAAGTTTTGCTTTTTTACAGCATCATGACTGTATTAATTTATGTTCAGTTTGTGACCTGCTAAAAGCTGAAGAACCTTATGCTTGTTTCATTGCCCCCCCTCTCACAGCACTCCATTTCTTCAGTCAATGGGTAGAGATTTCAACTTATCCTCATTGAATGGCAGCCTATTTATCATAGGCCATTTACCTCTCTTCATTGAGATCCTTTTGAATGCTAGCCCTGTCATCTAAAATACTTGCAGTCCTTCCCATCTTACACTTACATGAAAACATAGCAGGCATTCTCTCTCGTTTGTCAACCAAGTCTTCATTCAATAGTAGCCAACACAAGAGTGATGCCTGTACAACCCCACTTGGTACATGTGGCCAAGCCGATGGTGAGCCAGTGATCGCTGCCCTCAAGACCTGTGTGCTGGCTTTCAGCAGTTTCCCCTGGACAGCGTTGCACTAGTCTGCCTATGAACACGCCACCGGAGACAGTGCAAAAAGACACACTAAGGTCAACATACATCACATGTCTGGTTTCTGCTTTTACCACAAAGCCATTTATGCTGTCATTGAAGGAAATTAGAATGGTTTGACATGATCTGTTCTTGACAAATCCACGTTGGCATTTACTTACCGGTTTGCGAACTTACAGGCGCTTTCCTAGAGCGTGTACATTAGCAAAATGCAGATAGTGCAATTTGGCTGTAATCTCAGTTGTAGCGAGTCAAGGGAGGACTTCCAGCATCATTCTGTTTTCCTGCATTTATCTTCTCTATCAATATCATCACTAAAAAAGGCCCTTTACTGCATCCCTCCTCCCTGTTTGAAGAGGACCGGACAAAGTAGTGTGGTCAAAAATTGTAGTGTGATTCTTTGCTTTTCTTAGCTGAAATGTTCTCTTAGCCCCACCCGCACGAGGGGCACTTGTACCACTACAGGCATCGCTATTCCATGTGGAGAGACCTTTGTGTGTCACTGCTTCAGAAAAATTGCAGCCCACACTCTGATCCTTTACAACTTTAATAGTTGTACAACTTGATTTCTCTTCACATAGGTTGGGATTGAACCAGCTGTGCAAACTCTTTCCTGATGGCTTGGGGATACAGATGGGAATGATGGAACATGAGGAGAAGACAGGGTAATCAAAAGTTTAAGCACATGAATATGACAGAAAAACACATGAGTAATGTTGTGCATCATTAACAGAGCTATCACAAATGCCTATGGAGGGCTCGTGAGAAAATAAAAATGGCCAGATCTGTATGTGAAACGCAGAAGTGCAGTGACTGCACACAGCTATAACTCACACTCGTATACCTCATGTTCGTTTCTTTGACTATTCAAAAAGAGTCGGCCCCAAATGTCTGGCCTTTATCTTTCTGAAGAGAAGAGAAACAACTCCATCATCTGAACCCTTGTGGTCATGTGTTTTAACTGTAAATGCAGACAAACTAAAGTGAGTCTGGAGATGCTTGCTCTACTTTCTTCGTTAAATAGAGTTCTAACCCCAACAGCGTAAATGCCAATGGCAGATTATATTTACACTGCAAATAGTCAGTGAAAGGCCATGGTCACAACTTGCAGGGTTGTGAGCTTCTCAGGCACACCTCGTGTCTTCTTCCAACTGAGCACAGTGCCAGAGACACTGTGGGCAGCAGCACACCGAGAATGAAACAGCATTGTCTCCTCCCTGCTGTCATTTCCCTCTCTAACATTTAATCTTGAAAGAGGTCATCTAAATGCGATCCTACTCCCTTAAATGAACATTCCATCTCTTTTTTTGTCATACTACAGTGCTTTCAACTTCTTCCCATCATTAAGCCATTTGCATGAAATACTGAACTGATTAACGTGGCATTTTCCATTAAACTGTTTCAGGAAATGCTGCACCTTACCAGTGGGATGCTTTTGAATAATGTAATCTCCTTAGTATAATTAAAACTAAGTTCTGAAGTTAGTACCTTTTTTCCCTGGAGACACTCATCAAAATGTCAAGTGTTCCTTCTAGTGGAACTGCAATCCCATAGTACAAACAAATATATTTATCCACCATTCCTTGCAAGCAGGAGACCTTTGCCTCTATTCTTTGCCACTTCATTTTTTAATGTCAGCAAATAGTGCATGAAGTAATAAACAGTTTCTATGCACAGAATGGCAGAGTATTTAAAAAACCTTGAAGAAAATAAATGAGGTACAATAGGTAACAATAGTAAGAAGTCCTTGTTTTGTTTTACTAATGATTTCTTTCAAGTGTGACTCTTAAAATTAAGTTTAAATGCTTATTTACAAATTGAATAAATGATATGAACCAAAACATTTGCTTCCTCTAGAGTTCACAAGGTGCTTTCTTGCCTTAGAGAAAAACAGGTCTGGGGTGCCACCACCTGGAGAGCTGCAGCAATATTGTCCACAGATTTCAAGTTTCTGAGAGTTGCTGGGACTCCACAGATTTACAGCTGAGCCTTGGGGAAAACTCCAGTTATAAGGGTGGAAAATCAGTTCAAATTATGTTTGAGAAACTCCACAGGTAGGAAGATGCATTTTAAGAAATGAACACATGTATTGTTACATTCACCCCAAAAAAATCCTGACTATGTGCATCGTACGCATAGCAGGTCAATGTCTTCACTTGCTCTCCTCTCTCACATCGCTGAGGTGCTCTGAAAGTGAGGACTGGCCTGTTGCTGTAACCTGCAGCTCTGAGACACATGACTATAGTAACTTGTACTGAAATGAGAAAGTACCAGGTACAACATAAATTCACAACCCCATTACTTTGTGCAGTCTGCTGGATTTTACAGAACCTATTTGAGATTCTTTGTACTTTTTAAATTTGCTTTTCTTAATTTAAAGGAAAAAACAGCTAGAAGTTACAATATGCGTTTAGGAAGCTGAATGGATTCCAGCTAAAACCCACACTGTGTATGTAGGGCTGGCTTCTCTTCAGCATTTTATTATTATAAATAATTGCTTTTCTTATTAAAGTTGGACGTAGAGTACAGTGAGACTGTTAGCTAGCGATAAAGATATGACAGTTAAATATCTGTTGTTAATAAGTTTCCACCTCCTAAACTGTTATATATGCATTGAAGTTATTGTAGGAAACAATGTGTGCTTGTGCAATAAGCACAAGAAGATCAAAGATTAATATTTTCCTATATAACTCTAGGCCATCTGGAAGGTAGGGCATCAGTCTACGCTAGTCAGGTAACATCACTCCATGGTCTCTGGGAGCAGAGAGACACTGTTGGGGTCCTTCTCCTGGCAACAGTTTCCTAAACCTGGTACCAAGAAACTACCTCTTAGAAAAGCCCATCTGTCCTCTAGAGACAGCCTGGACATCCAGCTCACAGCAGGTATCTCAACGTGTAGGTGGCCAAATGCCTGGGAGTTGTACCTCACTCTGTTTCTAACATCATAAAAGGACTCCTATAAGCCTAGTGAAAGTAATGTTTGTCTTATATGTTGCTTAACAGAAACTAAATCAGAGATGTCAGATACATCTTCAAAGGAAAACAGTTCTCCAAATAAAGCCATAAACATGCTACTGGTAGCCACAGCAGTGGCATTTACAAACACATGTGTTAGCCACAACTACTCTGGACTTTCTACAGTGAACCCTCCTGTTTATCACTTCACGTGCAACGCTCCTGTTATAAGATCACCAGATACTGGGGAATGAATGTCTGACAACACTGATTAGCTTTAAGCATAACATATCTTCATTAGTGTCTTGTAAGGACACTTGAGTTTAAACAGTACCATTTCCTAGTTTACAAACATTTCAAACCTAGCACATCAAATCCTTACAAGGTAAATCACTCTTACTAATCCACTGATAGAAACCTATTGCTTTTGCATATGATAGAAAACCACTGTAAATTTCTTTCATTTATTGGACCATTGTACCATGTGTGCATGGTCTTCAATCTGTTAAGAAAATTTTAAGCTGAGTCTCCTTAAACCCTAAATGCTCTTAATTTGTACACGTCCATAATATATTTAGATTAAAGCCACAGCATTCAGCATTTGCTGGATGGCAGACAGACAGCAGTGCAGCCACCCAGTCATCCCAAGGCAGCCTTTGCGAGACCGTGCCACCAACACACACAAGCTTTCCGTTTTCCAGGAAAGCCAAAACTGTCATTGCTGCCCCATACACCTCTTCCCACCCGGCAAGACCAGCCAAGCCAACTTGCAAATGTGGGCAGACCACGAGAGAACAGGCAAAGTGGGGTAGCCCACTGAAATCCAGAAAAATGCAGAAGGAGAGGCTCTTAATAGTGATTTGTTTCATTACCCAGCTTCATCAGACGAGTACTTTAATCATTGGATAACATTTTCTTTAGCTGTAAAATGACGATTACAGTATGTCGTACTTACACAGCTCATGTGGAGAGCTGAGATCATTAAATTGTGGACATTTGTAAAAGTGTGGTATGGAATGATGAATCTGGATTCTGGGGTAGGGAACCAGTTACTAAGTGGAATATTTTCCTCTTTTTATCTTTCAGCAGTTTGGCAATAATTGCCAGGAACACTAATCTATTGCATGAAGGTTCAAAGTCACCTGTCCCCCTCTAATATAAAATTAGTCTTAACTCTAGAAACAAACAAAATAATGACATCATTTTCACACCAAATTCCTAAAGATGTCACTGAATGTGGTGATTTCCCTGTGATGCAAAATAGCCATTTGCAGTGGGTAGGAATGAAAATATTTATCACCTGCAATTGTTACACCACTTTTTCCAGCAGAACAAAACTTCTTGTTTAAGATACGTCTACCATACTAATGTAAATGAATCTCATCCCTAGGTCTGCGGTGGAGTTTGTAACAGCTGATCCCGCCTATTTTTTTACAGGACTGTACGCAAGCTATTAGACTTCTCAGTAGATCACATGTACAGGCTGACAGTATGTGAAAAAATTGCTCAAATTGCAAAACATAATACCAAAAGATCTAGACAGAGAAAAGAGATAACAAAATAAACTGATCATAATTAATTTAATAAATGGACAGTGTATAAAGTACTCTTGGATGCTCTTGGAGCTATTGCTAATATATATTTATAATCACTTAAGTTACAATATAGAATGAGGAATAAAATAGAAATAGAAGGAGTTATAACGTAGAAGTGTCGAAGGTAAAAATTATTGCTGCAGGCGTTGCAGCCAATATACCTTTAGTTTCTATGTTGCAATCAGCAAGTATGATACAATAATGCTCCTCAGAAAGGACACAGAGGAAGAGCTGGTCTTGACCTTTTCATTTTGAGGGAAAGAAAAAAAGAATTATGAACATTTTTATTAGGACCACTGAAACATATTTCCTCTAGAATCAGGTGGATGCTTATTCAGCATTATGCAAAATTAATTTTTCACATTTAAAATGATGCTTAGCTTTCACTTGTTGTGGTTTTGGTTGGGTGTTTTTGTTTTTTTTTTCTTACCGATATTATTCATTTTTTAACCTTTAATCTCCTGAGGCTAATTAATGGCCAGTTTGCACAGCGTGCTGGAATGAGCCATGCCGGGGCGCAGCAGAAGTGATGGCAGCACTCCTGCAGCTGGGAAAGAGGAATGTCACGATGGACATAATCCCACCGATGGCCAGACAGGGTGCTGGATTATCACAAAATCTGCACTCGCCAGTTAGGGAGTCACTTTTTATAGATCTTTCTCCACCGCTTTGGCACTCAGCAGCTGATATATGGTTTGGAGAATGAGTATTTATATCTCATCCAGTTTTGAAACCTCTCTAATGCAGCAATAGATGCTCCCATCTGAGGAAATACTAAATACTTCTTCAGTATCACATTACTCTCTTCGCTGCAGTGGATGTCTGTGTTAAACTAGGGTCTTTTAAGCTGGGTAGATGGAAGCAGAGACTTTTACCTCAAAAAGCTCACACATATAGTACAAAATAGGATTGTACTTTTTCAGCATTTTTTCCCCCGGTTTCCTATCTTGACTGATTTGAAAAAATGCTTCCTTTCACATCGTAGCAATGTCTGCCATGTTTCTTCCACTCCAAAATATCCCCCTTGGATTAAAGCTGAGCACATGGATGAAGAGCTCAGTATCCCCTGTTCACAGGACCTTAATTTGGACTGGTCGAATCCCTCTCCCTGTCATGGCATCCACTGGTTGCTCCATCTGCCTGCCATCTGCCATGTTCTCCTCCCCGCCCTCGGCTGCTCTCACTCACTCTGAGTCACCCACACAATTAGACTTTCACCTGCGCTTAATCATTGCTCAATCTCCTTTAATTTGAACTGGCTGCCCTTTGCACTGCCAGGCACAGACTTCCCTGGGCACAGCCAACGCCAGGCAGCTGGGCTCCTGCACCAGGCACAGGTGGAGTTGTTTCCCTGTCTCTGTTTAAGTCAGCATTTGCTTTTATGTGTGCGCAACAGTCTCCCTGTTCTGCCTTCCCCTCCCCAAGAAAGCCTGCAGTCTTTCCATGACGTGAGGTTCTGCTTAAGGCTGGTGGTACAGCTTTGGTTTTTCCCAGAAATTTTTTTCTTGTGAAGTCCCATATGGTATAAACCAGTGCTTAGATACTGCATGGATGAACGCCATGAAAAAAATCCCCAAATTAGCATTGGATTCGACCCATTATTTTTTACACATGACCTGTTGGGGACTCCGAGATTAAATCTATTCCTTCACTAAAGTAAAGCTCTGCAGCATGTGAAAGTGCTGGTTTATTATAGCACTGCTCGTGTTTGTTCAGACTATTGACATTTAAAATATTTTTAATTTATTTTAGGAAAAATAACTCAGAATTTGAGACATGAACCTCTGAAAATGAAATTAATTTTGCATGAATGTATTCACATAAGAAATGTTTTTGGCTTTAATTAAATTATTTTAATAAGGACGTGTACGATTAGATCATATATCAAGAAAGGAAGCTGAATTACTTAATTGGCCTCTAAAACTTAACAAATTGTTAAGTATGATCCTGAAATACTTGAGTTCCCACTGTGTTGCTTTTCTGAAATACAGCTAAAGAAATGCTTTCAACTCTATAAATCTAGGCTTCTAAATGTCATATTTAGTGTGAAAAATGGCTTTTCCTAAAAGGAATATGAAAGAGTTTCTGAAAGCTGAAATGAGTACCTCTCTCAACTCCCAATATAGGATATAACAAGCAAACACATTTGCTTGAGTGCTTAACAACAACCATCTCGTTCCAAATATAAAGCCAAAGTGAGAGAGGTCTGACACCTGCTTTGACACCAGGTTCTGTATGAAACAACTCAAACAGCTCTGAAATACACCCATTTCCACTCATGGGAGTTTTCACTGGTTTGCTGTGGCTGTGCACCAGTATAACCGAAGATAGATCTCAGCCCCATAAAGTCTATTTTGATTGCAAGTACCATACTGTAAGAGGAAAAAACTTGAAGTGCCTTTTGAACCAAATCTTTTGCTCTACTTATGAAAAGATTGTCAGATCTTGAGTTTAATTGGTATCATTCAATCTCTCTATGGGCCTATAACTCATTGGCTTAGAATATATTAACTGTGGAGAAAAATGACCAAAAGGGCTTATTCAACTAGTTCCTGCAATATTTATTTAAAAAAACACAAAAGAAAAAGTGCTTAACTTACTAAGCTTGGACTTGCAGGATTGGTTTGAATCAGAAAGTAAAAGAGGATTACAGAAATCAAAAAGGTTTATCTTGGTATATTTTCTTTTTAACCGTGAATAGGCTTTACACTAATAAAGACTAATAATTTTCAGAAGAAAATAGGGCTATTAATAGGGTTAAAAATAAGACATACAGGTGAATTCTGGCATAGGGGCTATTTTTAACCTGGGACAGATAATGCCATCTTCCTTCTCACAAGGAAGCCCCTGCGCAGTGAGCTACACTACAAACCTGGTACCGGTCCAGTCGTGTGCTCCTGCTTGCCTGATTCAGTGCCCCTCAGCCCGCTGCAGTGTGCCTCCAGGCACTCACACACACAGAGAGCTAGAGACTGCCTGCCCGCCCGCCTGCCAGCATCCCTAGCACTGTGTGCATCATCACAGCGCATCACACTCTGGACTGGCCCTTTGATGCTAGTGAGAAATCTTGTGAACAGGACGGAGCACTCAGGACCTCACGAATCCATCTTGAAACCGTCACTACAAATGTCAGGGCTTCCTTGAGGAAAGACCATGCCTGGGACTAGCTGTGTTTCCACTGCCCAGCAGCAAAGTGCATGATTTCTGAGCCTACATGGCACAAGCACCTTTCCTCTGGATGGATCTGCTCAAGCCCCCCATGTGCTTCCCTCTCCCACAGCCCGTCCTTTTCCCTAGCCTACTTTCAAAATTTGTGTAATCTCTCCTCTTCCCCATATCTCATGCCACCTGTGTGCTTTCCTACTGTACATCCTGCCTCTGGGGTCCTTCTTCTGCAGGATGGCAAGACTGATGGTAAGGGAAATCATAACAGCAAGGCCCCAGTAAGGTCTTGAGGGGCAAGAGGTAACAGACAATTCTGACAGGACAAATTTATTAATTCCTTCAGGAAGTTTACAAAACTGTCCATTTTTGGCCTACACCAAGAGACAAGCAATAAAGAAACCTTAAGGCAACGTGCACATCACAAGCCATCACGGCAAAGTAACAGCAACAAGATAAGGCCAGAACAGGACAATACCATCCCCTTAGGAATCTAGGAAATAAATGTTTTCTAGGTCAATAAACCCCACCACCTTTCCCTGAGGAGTCCAAGGTATAAAATGAAACATTTTCAGGGCTAGGAGAGGCTGCATATTGTCTACTACAGCACAAGTCAATAACATGAACTTATGTGAGTAGCGTCAATTTACCTTTAATAGGTCAGACAAAATCAAACAAAGGTTCCTTACCTTTACCTCAGACCAAATAAATCAAATAGAGGGCTCTTAGCCCTTGTTTAAATCCAAAGGAATCAAACAGAACAGGTTTCCAGCCTTTTTCAGTATGCAGATCCCCCTACAAGTTTCCTATGGTTCCATATAACAACATAAGATGCCTGGCAATAGCACTGCTTCTCTTAGTTATCTGTCAAAGACATACAGAAGTTCCCCAGGGACCAGGGATCCTCACCATTGACAGGTCTCAACCCTGTTCAAGTCCAGAGAAATCAGAGGAGTCCTGGATTCTTCTCTAACTTTTTCTAACAGATATAGCTGGCACAAAATTTCCCTTTTCCAGAGTCCTCGGCAGGGTTGGGGCAAGGCTGAGTGGGCTGATGTGATACTGGGCAAGATTCATCCTCCCTGGTGATGTGCTGTTGGCAGTTCCCTCTGCCCTGGTTGACAGAGATGCCCACACCCCATCAGAAAAAAGGCCTGTGGCCAGGGAGGGCTGATTCAATTCTTCATCTTAAGGTGAATATCCTCATGCTTTTTTGGTGTCTTCTCGCCCTGGTCAGCCATTGCTGCTAGCCCAAACCCATGGGGGGTTTCTTTCCAAACCCAGTTTCTTTCCCATGGCACCTGAGCAAGTGGCTAACCCCTAAGTGCGCTTCTGCACAAAAACCCCTCAAGAGGCAAACTGACATGCTAGTCTCCCGTTGCTGAAGGAGCTCCCACCAGGCAGGGTGACAGAATTTCCCTGCTATGAGAAGAATGTTCTGCATAACAATAAGGTTTTGAGCCCTGAAGGGTGGTCAGTATAGGGACATATGGGAGTAAGGAGAAGGCTAGAAAGCCAGCCCCCTGATACACCCAGGTTTCCTCACTGAGGGAGTCAGTTGGCTCACGCTGGATCAGTTAAAATCACTGACATGGGAAACAATCACTGGTTATGGACTAAAGCATCAGTTTGATAAGGATGTTGACTAGAACTGACCTCCTCCAAGTGCAGCTCTGCATACCAGACATAGCAACAGGAGCACATCCCAAGAACCAAACTGAGCCTTGAAATAGGTCTTGTCATGGCCTCTGAGTGCCCAGTCACGGATCCCTGGGCCAGGCGTAGAAAAGCATGCAGTATTTACTCTCCTGTTAAGAGGGAAATAAATTGTTTCATTTCGGGTAGGGAGATCTGCCACTGTAAATGGGGTATTGCCGTGGTAGTCCTAAAATGTAGGTGTGGCAGAGAAGAAAGGAGTGACCTTCTTGGTCATTCTCAGAAGAGAAGCGTCACTGTGGGAATGACGGGTTCTCCAAGCGGGAGCAATTCATAAACGGTGGAGTTGCATGTGATCTACTTTCTTTCTTGTTCAGTTGCACTATTCATTATAATTCACAGATGATTATTTTTTTTTCAGAAGCATTAGAGAGTGGATTTGAAGCGCTAGGGCTTCTCTTTAAAGCAAGGGAACACAATCAGATGATGTGATACAAGTTATAAAAAAAAAATTAAATGAAAATAGAACAGTACATTTTATTTTAAAGCTTATCACTCGGAGAAATCTTATTCTAGAAGGTGATTTTATTTGACTTTTTGTCTCATACAGAATGAATATATTTTGGAAATGTCTGCAGTTCCCACAAAATACAGACATTCCAGGGCCAGGGGCTGCTGTGGTCTCTGCTCACCACGAGATGGGAGTAGAGAGGCCCTGACACAGCATCAGTCTGGGAGGCTTATGTACTGAATGTTTAAAAGCAAACAATACTTCTTCTAAATCCCTTTCTAGCTTCCTGATGATGAATATCAGCAATAAAAATTCTACCTAGCCCTATCCAGACTTACAGGCATTTTCTTCATGCTGAGCAAAGAACATGCCCTAGGAACGAGCCCACCCCTGTGTACTTTATTTAAGCAATTTCCCATTAAACCAGTTCAGTTGACAAGTGCAGTGGCAGAGACAACTGTTGGTTTTCTGTCAAGCTAGCCAAGATGACATCTGTCTCTATAAGTGTTCACAAATGAACAAAGCATGAAGCTAAACAATAAAGAGGCATTCTCACACGTGTGTGAAAGGATAATGTATGCTGGCTGAGTCTGAAGTCCTGATGAGGGAACATTTTCTGAAAAACCTCTTGTTCTGCAGGAGTAGCAGATCATTTCACTTATTTAAAAAAAGTTAGTTTAATTACAAAAAAAAGGATCTGTATTCGCCCCAGAAAGTGCATGAGGAAAATGACTTTTAAAAGCAATGAAGAGGAAACTGGGCTTGCAGGATTTTCCTGTTAGTCACGCATCTGTTTTTACCAATCCCATGATGTTTCCAGGTGTTTGGCTGAGTTGTTCGCTTGGCCGTACGGATGCCTAACATATGTCAAGTGACCTGATTACACTTCTTTAAGGAATCCTGCCTGCAGAGCCACTGCCGCAGCTCCTCATGCCCTGCCGCTGCTGCTGCTGCTGCTGCTGCTGCTGCGTGGGATTACAGACAGCTCTTTATTATCCGTGACTCACGTCATGATGGGCTAATTGTACAAACCCAGCCAGTGTATTGTGCAGCGCATGTGGATCCAGCTCAACACTCCTTTGTTCTGTGCTGCTGCCAGGGCTGTTGTCCCATCTCTTATGTGGTCAGTGTTGCATACAAATACCTTGCTCTTTGCCACAGACTCTGCAGCTGAATTGCTAAAAATGAGAGCTGAAATCCCAGTTCCCTACAAGTCAATGGGGGTTTTGTTACTGATTTCAATGGGGTCAGGTGCTTGTGCACTGCTGGATGCTTGTTCCCTATTGGGCAATAGTGGATTTGTAAATGTTGCTGTTTGTCAGCTGTCATTTTCTGGAAGTATCAGTCTTTGTACTTTTGTAACTGCTATTATCACCTTAAGCATCATTTCTCTATTTCAGAGACCTGCAGGTTGGTCACCGAGACTTCAGAGCATTTGAGGGAACAGGAATGGATTTCTATCAGCAGCAGAGCACCTGAGGGGCTTGGGAGGGGAAACATGGCTGGAGGGAACAGTATCAGACTTGATTTATTAATGGGTAATGTGGTTTGTCCACTGCCTGTTATTTTTTTAAAAGTCACCATTTATTTTCAGTACAGCTACAGAGAGTTTCTGTAGGGCCTCTAGTTCCCTTTTTGCCAGTGACAGTAGTGATGATGTCCAATAAAACTGGGCAAGTAAAGCACTAAATTTTAGGTCCTTTTTTAACAAGTTATTATATGCTCATATTAAAGCTGAGTCTGATTACTTTCAAATCAAGCATATGCTTTATATATATAAAGCTGTGGCATCCTGCTGCGGGTGTTGGCCCATCCCAGTCCCCAGGGAGATGCCCAGTGCCCAGGGAGCGGCTGCCTTGCTGCCCCCATCCTGCCCAGCTCCTTGGCTGGGGGCTGGGACAGCCTTGGCTGCAAGGTCCTGCCCCGCTGCCTGGGGAAGTCCCCATGGTCCCAGCCCCCAGGGAGCTTCCAGCCCCTACAGTGCCCTGCCATGTGCAGGACATGAGAAACAAAACCCTCCCAAAAAGCAGCTGTCCGTTATGGACCCGTGCCCAGCATCTTCATCCCAGCCACAGGCCAGTGTCATGTTTGAAGACGGATGGCTAAAGGCAGCTTTCCCAAATCAGCAGAGCCATCCAGAGAAGTGCGACAGAGCCGGAGGATGGGGGAAAGCCCTTCAGCTCTAGTCTTGCACCAGGCAGGAGACACACTGTCCTTCACTCGTGCTTTTCCAGCCCATTCTCAAAGAAGAAGCATCCCAGAGATAGCCCATGTTGGTGTTTGACTGCCACGACAGATGATTTGCAATGGGTTATCTAGTGTAAGGTGGTATTTACAGATGAATTAAGAAAATTATGGGTTAATTAAACCACCTGACTCATCTCTTCTCTTTCTCCTTCCATAACTTGGATAACAAGCAAACAGAAAAGAATTACTCTTTTATTATCACTTATCTTGAGCAGAGCCTTTTGCAAAGGATTCAGAAGGACACATGCACATCTTGCAGATGTAGGAATATCAAACAATATTGTCCAACTTAGCTTCACATGTTTTAAACCTTATTTTAAATGGTGGTAGCACTCTGATAAAGCTTCCGTGAACTCAATAAAGTATGGATTTGTTAGACAGGGAAATAAAATATTTAGCATTTGTTTCTCTTTACTAACAAATCACAGCAAGAAAGAAAAAGCACGCATTTCGAAGACTTATATTCTGAAAACTCAGACAGAAATAAACCTCCATGAGAAAATCTCAGAAAACTTCAAAAAGATTCCACTCGGGGCATTAAAAAATCTGACAACCTACCGGGAGTTGCAGTGTACATTTCGGTCTTTATGCTTCTGAAGGATACCTGTTGTTTAAGTTTTAATCAAGGGACTAGACCCTTCTCAAAAGAATGGTTGATGTCTGAAGTAGTGTTACACAGCACACCAGAAAGGCCAGTGTTTGACATCACTACAAAGCAGTAAAAGGAGGTTGATTCCTGTTGCTGGCTCCTCCAGCCTTACATCTTACAGTATGACAATTTACCACTCACAAAACAGAGGACCTCATTGTGGCTTTTCACATGGAGTCAGCACTGGGGAGTGGCGTACGGGAACAGTCTTCTTGCTCAACTGCTGATGCCAATTCAAGGAAGGTGCATGTGATCCATCCTACAGCTGCTGAACTCTGGTGGTGACCACTAGTGATCAGTATGACCTGCTGTCACATCTTCCTTCACTAGGACATACACAGAAGTGCTAGTAGACAGTGCTGTCCTGCTGTTTCATGTAGCTGGTTTGGGTCCTCACAAGAAGGCATAACCCAAAATGCAGATATTTCCTCCCCAGATGCCCCAACCCAAAGACCGCTTCAGTTAGGGAGAAGACTTCAACTGATGACAGTGAGTGCAGAATCACAGGCAGGTGGGCTCAGGCACTAGGACTTCACCTCGTTTGGCTAGGGTGGAATCTGGGAAAGGTAAGCTGGACATCAGCCTTTCTTAATGACTGATTCTCTCCCAACCGATGTACAGAACAACCATCAGCCTTACACTGTCACTGCCAACAGAGGGAAGACAGCAATGAACTGGGAAGGAATGAGTTAAAACTTTTTCCCCCATAGGACTACAAAGTCAAATGGTAAACTCTTACCTTAATCCTCTGTACCATAAACCCAGGCTGTCCGCCACAGTTTTGGAGTCCTTTTACCTTTGTGATAAAATAGCAGTTGTTTTCTTGGCATTTGCCAAAAAGATATTGCTATTGTCTACCCTCTCTTCAGAAATTAAGATTTCATTTACAACAAAAAGACTCTGACTGTGCCTGTGGTAATAAACGGGGTTTCCTGCATGATTAATGTCTCCTTTTAACAGATTGCCTCGACTACCAGGTAACAGCTCAGGCCAGGAGAGGCAAGAGTAGTACTCAAACATATTAAGCATCAGATTTTGTCTTCATTTCTTTATACTTATTCATGATTGTGGAGTTTTTCTATATTAATCCCAAACCTGTACGTTTTACTTTGAACTTTGTCAGGAAAAAAGACAGCACATCAGAAAAAGAGAATAAAAGACATAAGTAAATGATCAGCTTCATTAAAAAATTTAAAAAGAAAACGGAGGCAAGCTGTAAATAAAACTGTGTGCTGGACCATGTTATTTAAAAAGTCCTAAGACAGCAAAAACTGTTAATTTGGCAGCAATTTTCAGTGAATCTGAATAGTAAATAAGCTTTAGATAACACTAATTACGAAGATGCTACAAATGCTACTGCTGCAGCTGCCAAAACACCTTCTATAGCTCTATTCTGTGACAACATTTTTATGAAGCTTTTGAAATGAATACCATGATTTCAACAGGCTGACTTCAACGTTCATGCGGCTATATTTAAACATATTTTGTCAAGCTTCATTCCTATAGAAAGTCAAGAATACTACAGACTTCTGATTGAAAAAATGGAACACATAACAAAAATCATAATCATGGTGGACAATAAAGACCTTTTTATTAAAAGATGCTTTTCAACAAAGACCCACTGAGGTACTAGCACACAGGTCTATTTTTGTAGTTCGTGGCCTAAAGAGTATCTGCTAGGTTAAAATATTGTAACTGAACGAACATGAAACAAAAGTCATTGCAAAAATCCATCTGGGCAACTGGGGCCAACGCTACGCTCCGTCCACCCAGAGGTTAAATCACTTCTTAATGCAGGTGCTTAACAGCAAAGCATGCGTGCAGATCTGTACTTTAATGCTCTCTTGTTATATAGAATACTAGCATCTGTGGTTTCTTCCAGCACTCTTTTTCTTGCCATGTGCCAGGTGGTTCGGAAATCACATTTATCAAGAACGATGCAAGCAAATTCCAAGTTCTTCCTCCTCAAGAGTATTTCAGCAGCTACAGGGAGGTTGTACTTCCTGTGTGCATAAGGTTTGAAGGCTTCATATTTGATATTTTTAAATAATAAAATAGCATTTCCAAATGTGAAAATTATATAGTAACCTTTTTTTAAAAATGAATAAATTATCAAGTTATGCATTACTGACACTAATGGATCACTGTAATTTCTTTCACTAAGCAGTTACTTGCATTAAAACACATTGGAATAATTCAGTGGCCTCTACCATCTACTGCATGGACTCCTGCCATGGTCTAAATAGAACACACTCACCCTAAAAGTTTACAGAATAATGGCAGCATATCCACAAGAGTCTCTTTCTCCAGACACTCATCCCTGAGTGTTTAAAAATCTAAGCACTGACATCGTGTAACTCCTAATTAGCTCTGACAAGGGTAAATGTTCATATTTTTTCATATTCTACAAAAGATTGGGTTTGACTAATATTAGACCTGTTGTAACATAGGAAAAACAAGTCAAGCACACTGACCTTTTTATTAGACTGATATTTAGTTCGGGTATTCTAGAATCATAGAATGGTTTGGGTTAGAAGAAACCTTGAAGATCATCTAGTTCTAACCCCCTGCCATGGGCAGGGACACCTCCCACTAGACCAGGCTGCTCAAAGCCCCATCCAGCCTGGCCTTGAACATTTCCAGGGATGGGGCAGCCACAGCTTCTCTGGGCAACCTGTTCCAGTGCCTCACCACCCTCACAGTAAAGAATTTCTTCCTAACATCTGATGTAAATCTTCTGTCTTTCAGTTTAAAACCACTACCCCTCATCCTATCTCTATAATCCCTGATAAAGAGTCCCTCTCCATCCTTCCTGTAGACCCCCTTTAGGTACTGGAAGGTCGCTATAAGGTCTCCATGGAGCCTTCTCTTCTCCAGGCTGAACAACCCCAACTCTCTCAGCCCGTCCTTATAGGAGAGGTGCTCCAGCCCTCTGATCATCTTCACGGCCCTCTGCTGGACCCATTCCAATAGGTCCATGTCCTTCTTGTGTTGAGCACTCCAAAGCTGGATGCAGTACTCCAGGTGGGGTCTCACCACAGCAGAGTAGAGGGGTAGAATCACCTCCCTCAACCTGCTGGCTATACTTATTTTGATGGTTTTTTTCACTTGCTATGAAATTGTGCCCAGTGAGTTGTTATCTGCAGAGCTTTAGAAAAGAAGGGACGTGGAAGCTTTCAAAGTGTTCTTCTTCCTCTGCTTTTATAGGCTCCTTGTTCTTTTTTCCTCATTTACTCTAAGCGAAGATAGTAATAAAATGAAGCTGCTCAAAAAATTCTTTATTATACTTAAACAAAAGATAATTTCTGAAATGTAAATTCATGGTACATTGGAGAGCTAGCTATTTACCACAAGTTTTATTAGTTATTATGAGAGAGCTAACCAAGGGCAGAAAGCAGGAAATGGAACTTTCCAGGCTTCACTTTGAAGATTTTCCTCCTAATATTGTATAAAACAAATTAACTTCATTCTAACAGAAACAGAAATAGACTCTTGACTATAGCAACCTCATTGTGCTGTGCTTTCAGAGAAGCTTGTCAGCAGCTGTCTGATCAACTCTGATCTTGCTTCCCACTGTAAACATCAAAGATGCTTTTTGTGGCTTACCATAAAAATAAGCGTCAGACTCCAGCACGGGCCCTTTTTGGTTGTCTTCTGGGGACAACAAACTGCAGAAATGCTGTCTGCAGAAGTGCTAGAAGAGATCCAAAGAGTTTCTCTAGTTTCTGCTTACCCTGTTCCAACAAACCTTCTTTACTCCTCTTGTTTCTCTTCCTAAATTTCTAGCATTTAGTCTCTTACACAGGCAAATTTACCTCAAAACCTATACAGTGTCTTGAGTGCCAAACTTGAAAAGTTAAATATTAGACATGTCAGCATCAGTCCACCTTTTTTTTTTTACATACATTTACACACCAAATCTTCAACAGACCCAAACAATGCAATAGCTCTATGGATTTTGTGTCAAATTTTGTACTCAGTTACACTGGTAATGTTCACGATGTTAATCCACCAACATTATAGAGTAAAATTTGCACTGATGAGAATAGAACACTTTCCACAACAAAACACCATTTTCAGAATTTCTGGAAGCTTCACAGCTTTCTTGAGCATCTCTTTAGCAAAGAATAATTTTACTCTTACGCTTAATTAGGCAATAGTCCCAGTCCCTCCTGTTGACATTTGATTCAGCCCTCAGAGAAGTCAACTGGAGACCTACTTTAGCTACAGTAGAATCACATCCTTACTGAAAGGTCTATCTGGAAATAATTGTCTAAGATGTGACTTACCCTCTCTTGCAGGCACCATGAAGCATCAAGCCCCATTACCTACGTGCAGAAACTTTAGAACAATACATAAATAAATATCATTAGGTTGTTCTCAAAGTAATAGGAAAGCTGTCAGGATCACAGAACACCAGAAGCTTTTTAAAAAGATAATAGCATGTGTACTCCGAAGACCCACTCCTAACATATTAAAGGCCAGTAAAAAGGAATTTAAGAAAGGGTTATCCCCTTTTTTTTAAATGTGCACTTATGTGTAATCAATTTATTATTGTGATAACAACTGTCACTTGGATTAAAGAACCACATTCTGTGTTAAACAGATGAAATATTATATATTATATATTTTTGTGAGAATCTGTTGAAAAACTAGTGACTGGCACTTGGCTGGTATTTGGTGAGTGGTGACAGTGACATACAAATATCAGCGCATTTCACACACACAGTGAGTATGCCAAGTTCATTTGTATACTTATAGAAAATTTTAAAATTAAGATCCATAAATAAATGGCATAGATTTTAGGTACCAGTGAGCATGAAGATCTTTAAAATAGACAGAATTCACACAGAAAGTGGAGAGACTAGTCAGTGCTGGTTTCGGTGGATTAAAAGTCAATACACCTTTTTGGTACAGTGATCGTTTTAGATAACATGATCCAGATACTCACGATGTCCCAAAAATTTAGATGCTCTGAGGGGATCCTATGAGTAAGTGTCTCCATGAAAAAGCTTGTGTTAAGACTAATCTTGCACTGCATGAAGGAGCAGTTTAACCATACTCTGTGTCCCAGAGAGGAGGGCTATGAGCCGGGCTCACTGCTAAACCCCGGAGTAATGGGGTGGTCTCTGGCGTGCCTGCCAGAAACACCTCTGGCATAAACACCTCCCCCAGGAGACTCCCTGCTCAGCATGCAGTGGGTTTAGATGCTGTCCTGAGCTGGAAACCTCATGATGACTTTCTCAGGTGTCATGGTTTAACCCCAGCTGTCAGCTCACTCGATTCTCCCCCTCCCCCGCCCGGAGAATGGCAAAGAAAAGAGGGAGAAAAGGAGATGAAATGAAAAAAAACAAACTTGTGGGTTGAGATAAAGACAGTTTAATAAGTAAAGCAAAATCTGTGCATGCAAGAAACACAAAACAAGGAACTCATTCACTGCTTCCCATCGGCAGGCAGGTGCTCAGCCACCTCCAGGAAAGCAGGGCTCCATCACATGTAATGGTTACTTGGGAAGACAAGCGCCATCACTCTGAACATCCCCCCCTTACTTTTTCTTTCCCCAGCTTTTATTGCTGAGCATGATGCCATATGGTATGTAATATCCCTGTGGTCAGTTGGGGTCAGCTGTCCCGGCTATGTCTCCTCCCAACTTTTTGTGCCCCCACAGCCTGCTCGCTGGCGGGGCGGTGTCAGGAGCAGAAAAGGCCTTGACTGCTTCACAACAACTGAAAACATTAGTGCACCACCAACATCACTCTCTTCTCAAATCCAAAATATAGCACCACACTAGCTGCCAGCATGAAAGCCAACTCCATCCCAGCCGAAACCAAGACATGAGGTAATCAGGAAAAACAGGTGGCTAGCACAGGATTCTAGGTGTCACTGTTGGGTCAAGTTCCTCAAAGACTGATGCAGCAACGACTAATTTCCAGGCACCATCAATTATACCTTGTATTTGCATACCATGCTTGTAGGGAAGTAAACAACACAAAGTCTGTGCAGCCCATCATCAGGCAAAATAATAGGGAAAAAGGCAAAAGGGAGAAAGGAATTTTCTTCTGTGCTCTTCATGATATTTTTTCCTATGTTTTTTAATAGTTTTTGATGTTTGGAGGTCCAAAGTACTGCCAAAACTAGTACAATTACATTGTAAGAAGCTACTGCAGTTACATTCATTATTTCTGGTTATCAAAAAGAACGTGAATCTCAAAACGTGTACTGAGCGTTGAGAAAAAATCTAGGGCACAAGAATATTCAGAAAAAGCTTAAGCTACAAGGTAATGACAGTTTCTTCTTCATCTATAAAAGAGGATTTCTTTTCATGTCTCCAAGATGATACCATACTGTTCAGCTTTAAAATTCAACAGCTTTTTCTTCTCAAAAAAGAATAAAACTCTCAAATCCTTTCCTAAAATATTAACTAGTAAGTGGACTGTCTTAAGGTTCTCTGAATCATCTCTTGGGAGATGCCATGTCTCTTGAAGCTATACTCCTTGCAAATGTATTTGCCAAGTGAAAGGGGAACTGGCATCCACACTCAGTAGTGACATTTCGTCAAAATTCATCACAGCGGTGGTAAATGTTATCACTTTGGTCAAGTGAGTACAATTTAAACATTTCAAAGTTTTAAAATATTAAAAACAGATAATTTCTGAAGATGCTAAATTTTTATTTATTTCCTTAAACTACTTAGAAATATATTCTCTAAACTTTATTCTACATCTCTTATCTATTTATGCCCTGTATATTAAAGCCATCATTATATCACCTCTCTAATAAACAAAATTATCTGCCATAGATTGTATGAAAAAGGACTCTAATTCTGCTGTATTTCCTACAAATTATTTTTCTTCCTCTTCCAGCCACTGCCATCTTCCTTTCATGATTCTTGCCTGTTAATGCATACCAAAATGGTATGCAACACAGAGATGAATTGTCCTCAGTGACTGCGATTACATATTTTATGGTATTCAGAAGTCAAATCTAAACACTTTTTTTCAGTACAAAAAAATGATGCTTAAGGAATGCTGATTACAAATATGTTACTGTTTTAAATTGGGCATGTGGAGAACTGCACCAATTTATCCTTCACCTCTCTTTATGCATGGAAGTCACTGTTGATTTTAAACATGAAACCATTGGTATGGCTTGAGTTTAACTCTATACTGGAGTAAAAAGATGCTATTCGGCTTGCCAAAATTCCTGTTATTTTTATACTAAGGGATATATTTTCTTTTTTTTGTTTCAGACAGCTTTTTGCTTTACTAGTGCTTAGAATTTGCCTTGCAAGTACTATCAAGTTCTTTAAAAGACAGAATTAGCACACTTCAAGGATTAAGTTTGAATTTAAATATTTAGCACTTCTCATAAAAGTGACCCAGTTTCAAAAATATTTTCAGTAAAATTCCGCATATGGCCACAAAGCTGGCACTGCTTTCTGTGCATGATTACTTACATCATGAGCATTTTCAGATCTAATTCAAGAGAATCCATGAGAAAAACCGGAAACATGTTTCTCCGCATACAACTTATAGGAACCAATTTAATGTAATCATACAGGCAACATGTCTTTAAAAAGCTTATGATTTCTGATTGATCCTGGGGACTAGACATCTCTATCTGACTGTAAAATCCATTTTGAATGCGGTTTGTGATCCTTTCAAGGACTTAAATTTCAGAGGTTTGTAATACGTGGCTGATGTATCACTGTCATCACTAACCTGGTTAGTGGTTAACTGGGAAGACTCTCATTCCAAAAAAGCATCTTTGATGATGGCCTTGCTGAAGCTAATAAAAACAATTTTCTCTTAGAGTAGCTAGGTTTGAGATTGAAAAATTCCCAAATGACAGGAAATAGAAACCATGGCTTTCGTCTTAAAAAATGAAGATACTGAAGAACATCACAAAACTGGAGTTTGAGGAAAGTATGTATTACAATTACAATGTTTTTTGACAAGCGCTACTGCCAACATCTTCAAAGGGGCTTTTCTGGGCAATGTCTGGAACTGCATCACAGAAGACAGGGGGACAGACAGTGCTACAGTACCCCCAGAGCAAGCTTCATTGCGTGCAGGTCCAGCAAACGGGGACCCAAAGCCACCAGTCTGGTAAGTGCTGGAAAGGGGACCTCAGCTGCCTGAGGTGGAAACCTCTGGGCTGGACTATAACCAGTATGCACAGTATGCACCATAGTCACCCCAGCAGGGTTCCTGGAAAAAAACATGTTTGAGGATTTGGCAAATCACTATGATTCCTTAATTAATGCCAAATGGTCTGGAGAGGACAATAATAAGGTGATATGGTATGTTATTGAAAGGACAGGTTGCTGGATCTTGGTCATACTTCTTCAAGGAGGAAGGTGGCTGTGCACACACATGAAATAATGACAGACTGTGTGGAGGATAAAAAGAATATACAAAGAGTTGCTCCTGGTGGGCGTCACAGACAAAGTTTGGTGTGACTTGAGGACACTTTAGGACAGGGCGAGCCTGCCACACTTCACACTGCAGAGGGGCTTGTAGGCTGAGAGAAGGGACATGCACTGAATCTCTGATCGTTTACTTCCATCTGTTAGGAGCATATCATTAATCTCTATATTTTCCAGTTTTATTGCTGGTATTCCATATATCCTTTGTTCTCCTAGACAATACCAGTGGTTTTATAAGTGTTGATAAATGCTTGCATCATACTTTAGATACTTAGGGTCCTACAGAATACTAGGTACTAGTATAAATATAAAAACAGGGAGCAACTTTCATTATTTTAAATTATTTTTCCTATAACTACCTATGTCCAGTAAATGAGTTTATAAAGAAAATCCTATATATGATAGCAGTCACAATTAAAAAAAAAAAGGCAAAATCAAAGAGCTGACAGCCCTGAAGTTATTAATTTACTTTTGAGACTGTTTCAACAGAAAACATAAGATGTGAGTAGAAAAATAGAGTTCCTTTAATACTGTTTCAGAACATTTCCTAGAAAATGATACAGTTCGTTTTAGGAATAAACCGGGTCCATATAAAGACTGATCAGTGGCAAAGATAATACCATTTTGATAAAGTCTCTTCTTTCTCCTTGGGAAAAAACATAAATCAAGCTTGTGATTCCTTATTCTTCAGATGACAATAGCTCCTTCTGTTATCTTCCCTGCCATGCTCTTATGTGCTTCTGTGCTATTTCCTCAGTGATTTTTTACAAATCTGTTTCTGAGCCAGTTGTGCAGGTAAGTTCCTGTCCTCTTGATGCCTCCTGTTGTGTTAGTAAGTGAGCTATGGGGTAAAGGAGAGGCATGTAGAGCAAGACCAGAGAGATTCTTTCAAGGGAGGAGTCACATATTTTTTTTTTTTCTATCTGGTTGAAATCTACAATTTCTACAGAAAAGTGCCATCATTTGGAAATGCATTCCTGCCGACACACTCTAGTAGCAGGGAGAGAAGTGAAAGTCACACAGAAAAAGCTCAAATGAGGATGAAGCTGAAGGTTTATATGCACAGAGACTGAGAAAGAATGTCATAAAATGCAATTTGTCTTTCTTCGCCAAGGATGAACAGCGTGCAAAAAACTTCACCTCTTTGTGTAAATCTCTTTTAGAAAGAAGCTAATACAAAGAATTTGTAAGCTCTGAAGGGAGGAAAGTTACAGGGTAGGATTTTATTCTCATCTTAACTGGGCCCTATTGCTTTCCTATTTGTTTTGAACTGATGGCTGTTGTCCTGTGAACAACATAAAACAAACTGTCAGGGAAGTTTCCGACATAGGTGTACACATACTGCATATCCTGGAATTGCCTGGGTTTGCCTGGTTTTGTCTGCTGTTTCTCCTCTCCTTAGCTGAGGTTATTACCTCGGAATTATAAAAGAAAAATGATAGCAACTGTAACAACCTCAGTAATTACTAAGTAACTTCATTTTAATGCCCCTGAAGGGCACTTCAGCGGTTTTGTATATAATTATTCAGAAAAAAAAGCCTCCACCTCTTCTGCCAACACATTGAAAGGCAGGGACTCTTCCTTCAGATGCCTTAGTACAGGCACACCCAAGTTATCAGGTAAATCACATGGGTGGTGGTTGAACACATAGTATTAAACTCATCGCTAAAATTAGAACAGCCACGAAGTTCAAATGAAATCTGTTAATCCAGGTAGGGGAGAGAGTTTAGTCAGCAGTAAAAAGATTTGTCATAAATACAATAGAAATGTAAGGCTGTGAGGATCTGAAAGAGGTCATCTAGCGGATCCTCCTGCTCAGACACAGGGCATACACCACCTCTAAGAGACACTTAATCTCTTCTTGAGTCACCTTCAACGCTGAATTATCACAAATGCCCTGTATAATCTGATCCAGGTCTTAACTATGCTTAACTATACTTAAACTGAAAGTTTTTTCCTGTCTTTTTACCACAGTACTGTTCATGAACACATCCAGCCTGCACCGGCTGCTGCTTCTGCAGGAGCATGTGACCAGCTTGTATCCGCCATGGTTATGGTATAAACCAGGGAAATTTTGAAAGCACTATTATCGCATCCTAGAGTAGCACATTTGAATACCTGTCTTCCTGTTTGTGAGCCTAACATTGTCATTATCACATTTAGCCTTGTTGATGTATTAATTTTTGGGAATCGTAACTTTCTTCCACATGTCCAGTATATCAACAGGCTGCTTGTGCCGCACCAGCCTGCCTGCCAGGCCAGCCCACGCTGTCCAAGCGCCCTCCTTCCAGCTCCTCTCAGAAGCTGTGCGGGACCAAGTTCCTCAAGTCTGGACAAAGCTGCTCTTTGAGGGTACGTATTTGAGGTATTCACAATACTATCTACACTGGTATGACTCTCTGAGCTGCTGTCTGTTTTCTAACAGCATGTTAGGAAGAAAAAATCATGCTTTTAAAACTTGGAAAAAAAAAATATGTCTTGTGGATGGGCTCTTCAAGGCACTCTACATGTTATGAGCAATTCAAAGGGGATAAAATGAAATTTGCTTATCTTTCACAAGCGTTTTTACCATTTGCCTGAATTTTTATCAATGCTGCATTAAAACCTCGAAACTTAACAATATCTTTACCAGAGGAAATAAGAAAAGAAATGATCTTCTTTAGGGAAGGCTCTGGGATTCAGACGATACTCTACAGCACTCCACAAGTATAAATCCAGAAATTTAGTAACCAGAAATTAATATGAATACATTTCCTTAAGCTGAAAGAAGAGAACAGCCTCAATACATTGCCTACCTACTATCAGAGCAGTTTTAAAATGCAGTTTTCTCCCCAATATTCTTTCACTACACGTGCACTACTTAGGACAAGTGTAAAACGCTTAGATATATTTAAATGTATTCCAGTAGTTGGATCCAAAATATTCTAGTCTCATCTCTTCCTTCATGCACTTGATCTAGTGAGCTTGGAAACATTTGAATTCCATTATGAACATTCAGGTCAAAGACCTGCACACTAGATTCACAGTGTACCGAGGCGTGCTGGTATTTCCAAATAACTCCTCTGCCACCAGCTGCTGTCTCTGGCTGTAGCCATGCCGAGCCTTTCAGCCAGGCACCGTGTCTTCTTTGAAAGTGCTTCCGTCAACAGCTCAATATGAAAGCTTTTGTGCCTCCAGCTTCAGGGACACCCAGAGCTCCTGCCACCTCCCCTGAGCAGAAAAGGACTTGCTCAAGCACTGATGCCTGCCAGAGCCCTGCCACACCAAAGTGCAATCTCACCCCATTTGTATTTTGACCCTGACGGATGTCTGTGCCATGGAATCCATTTCAGTGCCGCTTATTTCTTAGAAATAGGTAGGATTTCAATGTTTATCCGTGTCACCTGTCATAAAGAGCCCAGTTTCTTTCAGTGGGTTGCCTTCCTACTCATCAAATGTAAAAGAATCCTTGATTTCAAATAAACTTAAAGAGCAGTTCAGCTGTAACCATACTGAGGTTAACATGTACTTTGACAGGGAAGTTGCTGCAGTAATTTCTTCCAATCATAATGTTTTCTCATTGCTTTGGCAACCTAAGAAGTGATAGGACCTTTGCCTAGGGACTGGAAGACAGTGGCGTTACTCAATTTTATAAGCTTCTGAAATCCAGGAAAAAGGAACACAGTTTGACTCTACCCCCTTATTTATTATATAGAAAAATAATGTACGGGCTGGCTTACAATAGATGACAGGGCATTAATAACTTTTTGCTTTTCTGGTTATTACAATAAGTAATTACAATGTCTGGGTTGTTGGTTTTTTTTTTTTTTACTTTAAGGACAAAAGATTAGGTTTGCTATGCTCAAAACCCCTAAGAGCTCCCTAAACATAAAGAGCCTTTGTTATGATGCTTTTAAAAAATCTTTATTATGATAAATGCAAGCAACTTTTTATTTGTCAAATGCACAACTGATCATAATAGTTTGCATATATCATTTCTGTCTAGTTTCCAACGCGAATGGATATGAAATGCACTCAGATTTGCAAGGGTATAAAAGCTGATAAATCTTTCCAACTTCTTTTTTTTGTTCTCTGACCTTAATGAAGATAAAAACATGCATGAATCCATTTGCACGGAAATGTCTTAATTTTTCCAAGGAATCTGTCAAGCAAGAGCAAACGTTTATTTTAATCAAATTACTAGACAATTGTATTTTAAGCAAATAATTCTATTTACTAGTGATTTTTTTATAAAGCAACTTTTACTATCCCTTTATTTTTTTTTAGAAGATCTGATGCACATTTGTTATATGGAAGCACACAGGGAACAAAAATGCACCTGACTGATTGCACCACATTCTCTCTTGTAAGAGGGTACGGAAGAACAGTACAGTTTCAAAGTCTGATTAAAAAAAGTTGCCTCGCTATTTTTACTTCATGAAAGTATGTATCATTATAGTTGGAAACGTGCTCCCGTTGCACAGCCAGGGTACCTGCAGAAGGATGTCTACTGTCAGAGGTCTGTGCTAGTGCTTAGAAGGAAGCTTGGGATTGCCGTATCAGCATACTTATTTCAAATGTTTTCTGTCTTCCAGGATATGTGGAATCAAGTCCACTGACTGTCTTCTTTTAGAATATCCCTTTAGCTTGAATTTAGGTCCTGACTGCCTTATGACTGAGAAACTGCAAGTAGCTCTTTTGGTATTTTTTTTCACCTCGCTGGTGTATGTTGAGGAACAGGCATATTCAGGACAGAGTTCCCTGTCCTCTGGGCACAATACCAAGCCCAGTGCCTGTTTGGGCGTTGTCATAGTATTACGCAATGTAGTTTCAGCTAATTACACAGATGTTATACTGGATTTATGAAAGGGCATTAAAAAGGAGTAAAATCATAAACAAGCACGTTGACAATCCATATGAATTTAAATTTCAACACAAAAATGTGCTAAAACATTGTGTATTAAGACAAAAATACCTCAGGTATGACTATCTGGTTTTGCTAATATTGTGCTCTAATGATGCAGAAATATATAGAAAGCTACAGGGTAACTTCTGAGAACAAATAAAGAAAACATTCCGTTTTTACAAGGCAGATTATGTCTACATGACTTGCCGCAGAAGCCTTACTGATGGGGCACAGACAGGATGTAATTATTAGATTAAGCTACAAGGCAGATGCATTCATGCTAAAATTATTTTCACAGGTAATATGATGCAGGATATTTCCTTCTGACAGAAAAGTAACATAGGATAGCAGAAGGATGTAGGAAATGTGTATTTATCATTCAGCTGAACAGTCTGACTAGAACACTGTTTTACCACAAACCCTCTGAGATTTCTCTTGAAGTTTTGGAGAGGGGAGAGAAGGGAGAAAAGAAAGAAGAGGAGGATGAAGACTAAACATAAATATCCACAGTGTAGTTGTTCTGGGCTTACCTGTAGGCAGCAAGTGGCTTGGACAGAGATCGAGGTTCATCTGCTTTTGCTCATGTGTTTTTCTGAAGCAGTCTGCTATCTAGCAGGAATTCCGCCTGTGTTTCATACAATCAATAGGAAAACATAATGAAATGTGACCCCAGATACATAGCCGCCTTGCACCAGACGCTCAGTAGCAGCATATGGAATGAATAAAAGTATAAGTAGTGTATGTACCAGAGCCATAATGACCACACCACTGTCTACTGCAATAAGCATATCCAGCTTTGTTATCCTTCAGTGCTTCTACCATTTTGTGACATTTGAACTAGTGTAGTTTTACCGGGCTGTCATTTTAACCTTAACTGCATGTTATGACTAATCCAGCCAATGTGAACAAGTAGCTGAGAGGGAAGAACAAAAGATATTGTCACCGTGGCTACAAATGTAGAGCTGGAGTGAAGGTCATGGCAAGAGAGGGAGGTGTGCATTTCCCTAACATACTGTGTTTCTCTCATGCCTTCTGCTTTGAAGAGACCAGAATACATTCAAACTCTCATTCACTCTTTCATACACCAAACCTCTAGGTGACCCTGCTCTGGCATGGGGGGTTGGACTAGATGATCTCCAGAGATCCCTTCCAACCCCTACCATTCTGTGATTCTTCTTCACTTTTTGATTCTTTAACTAGTATCTAGCAGTGCTCCACTTTTCTGCATGCAGAAGTCCTTTAGGAGTGCAGCTCATTCTGGAATAATAAAGCAATAAATGAAAGAACAATTTTATTTGTACACTTGCATTTGCTCAATAATTACTTTTTTCTAGATTTTTCGTTGGCAATTCAAACCAGTGTAAGTGTACAAAAACTACTGTATGTGGAGTGATGTTCTTCACAACAGCAGAGGTCAGTGAGCCTCACATTTTCTTACTGTCTTTGGCCTGACCATGCACCCTTATACCGGCTCTATGCGTGCTGCTAGAAGGCTTTTTGTAAGACAAGATCTAGAATTACCTTGAGAAGCTGCATGGAAATAAAGTAAGTAATAAAAGGAAAGCAGATAGAATTGCAAAAACATACAAACAGATCTCTTTAGCCCTGTTCACGCAGATGAGAGGCTTTTAGAAAACCTGACCTTCTTAGGGAGCATAAAGACAAGTGATCAGAAAAGCAGTGTTAGGAGTGGGATGACACTGGTGAACAGCAGAGTGATCATAAACTTTTGCTTCAATGTGCTGTGTGAGCAAAACACTGCTGAAGAACAGCGTAACGCTTCCAATTCTCATGATTCCATGAATATCGGTAGCTGACTGACAGCTCTAACAAGGTGGACATATGGCAAGTGTTTTTGAGTTTTGCAGCAACAGCTTCAGCACCTGCATTCTCTAATACAGAGAAAGCTATAATGCTTAGATATATTTGTTTAAATCAGAAAACCTAACCACCTATGTTGTCTGTAACATGTAATTAGTTAATCATAATCCCCAAAGCATTGTTACTCAAATGAGTCATCAGTTCACTTGTTGAAGACAACCAGCAGAATCTGTAGACATTTAACCCAATGGAATCTAAAATGCATTTGTGGAAGACAAAAGGTTATGAAGATTTGAGTGCCCAGTTTAAAACATTTCGACTGTCAGATAAGGCAGCTATGCAATGTTCTGAATATCACAATAGTTTATTATCTAGAGGTAGTTACATGAAAATCAGATTTTTATATCTAATAAAGCAGTGGGAAATACATTAAAATATTTTATCTCTATAAGTAAGGCGGTTCTCCTCTTTTTATCACTTTCTGATACTATTGTATAGTGCCATTACTCATGAAGTGCTGTGTCCAGCAGGGGGTAGTTTCAAATAGCAATACAATACAGATGAAGAGATGCTTAAAAGGAAAAAAAGAGCAGGAAGGGATTTGTGAGACAGCTCAGCTGTTACTGCGTTCACAAAGATCCTGAACTGGACAAGAAGAGTCTATCACTCTAAGCGGCCAACTGGGATCTCAAACTACTTCAGGCACTTCTTGCATATTTACTGATTCTTAAGTGGAGGAAATCATCTATTATTAATTTCCTTTTTTTTTTTTGTATACTGCAACAGGTTCTCATGATGACCTCAGAAGCAACAGTATTATGGTGGCTCCTTTTTAAAATTATTTCTATATAATACATACGTTGATGATTTTTCTTTTAATCTTACAAGCAACCACATGTTCCTTTAAGCAAACTGTTGACTTCCCTGCATACACATTTTATACCAGTTGCTTTCATGCAACTAGAAAAATATTTTTTGAGTTGAGCTTTAAAAAGAAAATATTTCATATCAGAATACGATTACAAATGTGCACTATGATTCATTGCATTTGTTCATTAGTGCTGTGAAATAGTTCAAATACTTAATAAATGACTTTTAAGTTATCAAGGAGTTAGACTGATATTCATAACTTGATTTTGAGATCAAAATACAGAGAATTAAGAATTTCAATTAATACGATTGTATCTGTGTGAAATGCAAGTTTGTTGAAAACTGAAGAATTCCTGCTAACCGTTGAAACATAACTGGTGCATGATCATTTTCCACTCTTTTCGATATCTTACTAATCCAAAACCAGCCAAACTTTTGAACTGAATGCCAAAGCTTCAGAAATTGCATTATTTGTCTGTATTGTCAAGAGTACTATGCACTGACATATGAAAAGTAGACATGTACCGCTCTGGGAATTTTGCAAACCACAAACATACTTTCTAAAAATTGGTCACAGAAAGTCTATGTTAGGGGGCCAATAAAATGGAACACTCTGTATAATAAAATTTTCCTGTGCCTCATTTCAAAATTTATAACTAAATTTTGGATCTCAAAGCTTTTGTTCTCCTATTTAATGCTGGATTGAATAGGTGTTGTTAACCAAAACTGTGAAGAGACATCTATTTAGAATATTAGGTAAGAAAGACCTGGTACTCAAGAGTACAGTTTTGGATAAAACACTCACTTAAAAAAAAACCCAACTATTAGAGATTTTTATTTGTGTAACAAAACTTACTATGTGCTTTGACATATTTTTAAAATATTTAAATATATTTACTGCTACTGCTTTTCATTTTCTAGGCACAGATAAGTGATTTTCTGGCCATTGATGACTTGCTCTTTGAAAGACTCCATGTATGCTTTATGACAATAACAAAACTCTAAGTTGTCACAGAGCATAAGACAAAATAATAACTTTGAGTCTTATTTTCATGAATCACCTTCAAATTTGTATTTAAATTTAGAACACTCTTAAATTATTTGCTGGACTAAGGCCACAGGATTTCAAAGATTTCAGGGTTAACTCCAGATTGATATGTATTTAAGTTCTATTTTACTGTAGGGTAGCACATGATTTTGTAAATATTTATGGTTGTGTACGTGTTTCTAAGATACATCTTCTTTACCTCAGTGGGATGTTTTATGTGTAAAAGTAATCAGCTATTTCTGCAGTGACAGGACTTAAATAATTTTCAGAAAATGATATATAATTTACCCCTCAAATTTTTCAGTTTAACCTTTATGGAATAGACAGAGAAAATAGCATGAAAAATAATTTATCCTTTCTTATTTAACTATTTCATATGACATGCATTTCAGTTACTCTGCATCTAATCTTAGAATCTGAATGCTTTTATTTTTACATTACATAAAAACATCAGAAAAAGTTTAATCAAATCGATCATAACAGTTAAACAGAGATCGAGCAATGGCTATCCAAGTCTGCCATAGGCACTTCACCAAAACGAAATTGAACTGTAAAAGGTATGTCTATGCAGTAGAACTTGTGTAAAAAGAACATTATAAAGTGTTCCGTTCAAGTCATTGAAATGCCATGGAATTATAGTGGGTAGAAGAATGTTTTTTTTTTAATTCAAAGGTAGTCCCTGCCTAATTCTTACGTAAAACATTGGTTGCATTTTGGTTTTATTTCAAAACCATCTATAGGTTAAAAAGACCACATCTTTAATTCTGTTATAATTAGAAGAGGCCTTCTTAAAGGCACTGGACTCTTTGTGGTATTACATGCATCAGATCTTTTTCAAAGAGATATTTCTTTCCAGTGTTTGTCAGTAGTCTAAATTAAATGGACGGTGACTAAACTAAGAAGCCAAAGTAGTTTTGCTGGGCATATCTTGATACCTTTAATATTGTAATTCCACCATAACCATAGTAAGCAATGTCTTCCATGAATAATGTGATTCAGACTTAAATTTCTCATGTAAAAACTGAAGGTGATAAGAGAGGAAGACCCAGTTTTTATAAGTGTTAAACTTTCTCCCTTTTAGTTTTTCTTTAACACTGCATCAAAAGGGTGATTTATACCAGTGCTCCAGCCCTCTGATCATCTTTGTGGCTCTCCTCTGGAATCGCTCCAACAGGTCCATGTCCTTCTTATGCTGTGGACGCAGTACTCCATGTGGGGTCTCATGAGAGCAGAGTAGAGGGGCAGAATCATCTCCCTCGGCCTGCCGGCCACACGTCTTTTGATGCAGCCCAGGATGCGCTTGGCTTTCTGGGCTGCAAGCACTCAATGCCGGCTGATGCCCAGCTTATCATCCACCAGTACCTCCAAGGCCTTCTTTGCAGGGCTGCTCACTCTCTATGTACATAGATAAATAGAAAGGCTGTAGGAACTGGGAGCCATAATTTCTTGACTCTGGCGTTTTGCTATGCTCCAGACCTTCACACGGTTACCGTACTTGCCGAGGAGACGTGCGTCAGGGAGGGTGACAGCCCGGCTGGGAGGGCACAGCTCGCAGGGGGCGGCAGGGTGTCAGCCATCATTACGTATTACCCGTTGATGCACGGATTGGGGGATTATTTTTGATAGACTGTCTTTGCTGGGCAAGAAGAGGCTCTATGTTCAGGGGTATTTATAGTGATGCTGCTCAAGGTGACCGGAAGCTGTGCAGGAAGGACAATTTTAAAACTGGTGGTGGCTTCATCACATCAGGAACTGCCTTTGGAAGCGAAACTTGAGAGACAATGTTTAATGAAGTGGCTCGCCTGAGGTACAGGAGTCATTATAGGGAAATGAGGAACATGAAGTGAGTTTTGTTTTTTATTTAAGCTGGTGCAGAGGCACAGGGCAGTTATGAGGTGAAGATGGATGGATACTGTCAGCAGCGTGGCCTTCCTTGGACCCCAGCGCTGCTGGCAGGTTGGGGAGCAGGAAGAATGCATCTGAGCTACCCAACTTGGCACCCGGGAGCCGTGTGAGCAGACAGTAGGTAGATAAAGCTATTACATTAAAACTTCAGAGCAGCTCAGTCACCATCTGGTGCCAAACGGCCGCCTGTCTGTGTGTGTGTGTGTGTGTTCCTAAGCCGGGGAGACTCCCACAGGCGGCCTGCGGCTGGGGCGAGCCTCGCCCTGCCCGGGCGCGGGCGATCGGGGAGGCGAGCAGGGCGGCCCAGCAGCGGAGCTTTCTCGCGGAGCGCCGGCCCCAGGGCAGCGGGAGACGACCATCTTGGGCCAGCCCGGCCGAGGCCGGCTGTGAGGGAACAGCTGTGACGGCGAAAACTCAGGGGGCGAGGCGGAGCCCCCAGCGGCCGCGGGGTGGGGTGGGGACATCGTGACGGGGGGGGGGGCCCAGCTGGGGACCCGCCCGGGCCGCGCCCCCCCTTCCGCCGAAGCAGGAGGAGGAGGCTGAGGAAGAGGAGGGGGCGGTGGAGGAAGGCCGCGGCAGCGCCCCCGCCCCCGCCGTGACGCCGCGGCCAGGCGCGCAGGCGCAGCGGCCGCCAGCGCCTGTTATATCCGGCCGGCGCCTTTTCTCTCTCCCCCCTCCTCCCTCTGCCCGTCCCTCCCTCTCTCGTCCTCCCCTCCCTCCCAGATCCGCCGTGTTCGGTGCCGGCGCCGCCGCTGCCGCCGAGCCCGCCCTCCCCGCCCCCCCTTCCCCCGTGCACCGCGCCGGCCGCGCCTCCGATCTGCCCGGTCTGCCCCATGAAGCGATGGCAGCGGCCAACTTCGGCAAGATCCAGATAGGGATCTACGTGGAGATCAAGCGCAGTGATGGTCAGTGGGGCAGGGGCGGCGGGAGGGGCCGGCCCGTCGCAGCGGCCGCAGACCCCGGCCGCCCGCCGCGGTGCGGGGCGGAGGGGTGGTGTGTGTGGGGCGGGGGAGGGGGCTGCGCGCGGGGCCCATTGTGTGCGCGGGGCCGGGGAGTGGCCGGGCCTGGCGCGCGCTGCGGTTGTCAGGGGAGCGCTCGCGCTTGGCGGCGCAGGGCGGTTGCGCGGGGCGCGAGCGGCGGCGGCGGCTGGGGCCGGGGAGGCTGCGGCAGGGCCGGGGGCGGGGAGGGGGCGGAGGGGAGGGGGTGGGCTCCCGGGGGAGGGGAGGACGGGGGAGGGGGAGGTGGGTGTGAGAGCCGCGGGGAGGCTGTGGATGGGGTGATGGGGGGGATCGGGGGGGGTTCGGGGCGTGGGTGGGGAGGAGAGGCCGTGGAGCTGGTGGGCGGGCCTGAGGGAGGGGGTGAGGTGGTGGAGGAAGGAAAGGCCTTTAATGTAAAGAAATAACTTCTCGGCCCTGGCGCACGAGCCGTGCTTTGAGAAGATGGCACAGCAGCGTGCCCTGACAGAAATGCCTTGGGACACGTCCATCACTTGACAGAAAGGCTCATGTTACTATTTCAGGTGTTCTTTATGATTAAAATGTAAGAAGAAAGTTTGCTATTTATGCCTGTGAGTTGTTATTTCTCCGTGGGGGATCCGGTGTTTCTCATCTTGCCCAGCATCTCCTGGCAGGAGGACGTGTGGTGCTGTCTAGAAACACACGTGAATAAAGGAGGCATGTGTGTCAGGTTCAGGGTGCTAACGCTTCGTGTTTGTCTGGAAGGAGAGAACCGAAATGGGAAGTTCACACTGTCTGAATCAGTGGCAGGTCACTCGTGACTTCAGGTCTTTCATTTGACTGGGAATATGTCATCGGCTCTTGGTCTCTGTGAGGTCTGTGATGCCTGCTAAACCGGGGTGGGGTTCTGCTGGGATTTTCTGCAAAGTTTTGGGGTTTTTTGTTTGTTTGTTGTTTTTTTTTTTTTTTTCCCCCCCGCCAGGGTTCAGGAGCTTGCTAAAGAATAAGCAGATATTTCTATGGGAAGAAAGGTCTGGAGGTCAAAGGCACTGAAGTTAGCATGGTTTTGTCATGAGGCAGGAAACAAGCAGCCAACAAGCTTTATGCAGCTTGTCTGTCTTGTGTCCCATGCTGCAGTTCAACCCTACAATAAAATAATGGTCGGTGCTGGCTGGACACTATGCTAAACCTAACCCCTCAATTTGTGCTTAATGGGTTGTGTGTCACGTGAAGAATCTGATAGGTCTGGCAGTTATTTGTATAACTCCTGCAGATCTCTGCCTGGGGTTTCAGAAAACCTCACTACAGGAACTTGTAAAGCTGTTTTTTTGAGGGCTGTGTGATCTTCTCATAAATGTTACTGTTTGCTTTGTATGTCTTTGGAAAATAAGGCATGGGAATGCTTAGCTGCTTTTTTTTTTTTGCCCCTCTGCAGGGTTCTGCTCACTTCTACTGTCAGAAGTGAGGACAGTAACTCTTGAACATAACAATGCTTATTTTCATTACTGTTAATGATTTATGTATTTTGCTGTATCACTGACACATGTGATGCAGCACATTAAAATATATTGCACATCAGTAATACACTAGAGGGATGTCTTAACAGCAGTTGCTCAAACTGTAGGGTTTTTTTTGAGCATTTGTGTTAACTTGGTCCTTGTGTGAGCAACCAGACTGCAGTGTTGTACCAGAGCTGGTGGGTCCTGGTTATTGTGAGGCTTGCTTGTTTTTCTTTGGGACTGGAGGAGACGCCCCATTCCGGCTCAGGCTGCTGCAGCCTTCTGTCATTCTCTCCCCATTAAACTGTAGGAGGAAACTGTCTTAGGTATGTGGAAGGGAGAATTTTGAGAAAGGTATCGAAGGATGGTCAGCAGTAGAGTGCATTGCCATTCAGAACTTAGGTTTCCAACCTGAGCTGTGATGGCACAGGCAATTGAAATTCATCTAGCTGCTTCTGAAAAGGGGAGGGAGGGTCTTGCTGCCTGTGCCTCTGTCAGCTGTGTTGTTCCTACAGACCCTCTCTCCCATCCAGTGTGGCCAGTGATTTTTTTTCTTCTGATGACTTAATACATTGATTGATGATTTGATTGACTAAACACAGTAGAAAACTTTTGCATGTGCTAGTTTTCTAGATGATTAGTGACTTCCAATAGCTCACAGAGGGATCTGTGGCCCCCAGCAGTGTTGGTGTGTAGGAAACTCATGGCCAGGATGAAGTGGAAGTCTTCATGTATGATCTTCTGGCTCAGTAACAGGGAGCGGTCTGGATCTGCTCTACCCAGAACTGTATCCTAGGTAGAACCGGGGCTGTGTCATAGCGGCTACCCTCGACTGAAAGCACAATTAAAACTGTTTAAGAAAGTTTTGGAGAAAGTGGTGTGTTGGTCTGGGCTTTTTTTACATGTTGTCTTGTCTGTAGGGAGACCTTTTTTAAAGTTAAATATTATTTTGAGAGGTAGGTATAGTAATTCTCTAAAATTTCCTTCTTTACCTGTTTATTTGCTGAATTCAAAGAAGAATAAAGTTTTACTTTCTTAGTGGGGTCATTTGGAAAAGTATGCATTTTTCCCATCTGTCTACCAGTTATGCTAAACACTTTTCTGAATACAGAGTTTTATTAATTCCAGATAACTATTTTTTTTTAAATAAAAACTAACAGAAAAGTGGTTTGTGTTTTTGTGTTTTTTTTTTCTGAAACATCAGTGTTATAGGTCATACTTGTTCGCTACAACAAAATTGCAAAGACATGCAAAACACAATAAATGTGAGGATGAGACCAGAACATTCTGGAAAGAAAAGTTACATATTCTGTCATTTTGACAAGGTCTAATTAGGCTTAAGTGTTTCATGAGAGATTTCTTATAGGACTGAATAGAAAATAGATGTTGTACAAATGAAAGGCATTGTTAGAACTCCTGGCCAAAAACACATGAAAACCAGTGTTTGGATAAAACCCAACATTTTCGAGGACCGAAGCTGCAGAGCTGCTTGCTGTGTATCTGTTTTTTCTCAGTGGGTAAACATTGGTATAAATGTTGTCTAGAGCTGCAGATAATATTTCCAGTTATAATTGGAATAGCTAGTTGTGTTCATGTCATGTAAAAGCGTATTAAGTGATCAGCTAATTTGGCTCTTTAGAATAATTTCTGATCCTGAACTTTACTACTTATTTCAGTGTGATTTATGTATGTTGCTTCAAATATGCCTTGGTAATCTGTCTTGGGAACAGGAAAGAATGTTTATTGTAGGTTGCGAGTTGCTAAGAATGGGCCGCGTTTCCAGTCTTGGAAACTGTGCCTTGCCACACGGGAGCTTAGGGAAGTGGAGAGGGGACCAGAAGGTACCCGTGAGACCCGCTGTAATGCTCCTCTCCAGAAAATGCTCCTTGTTGAGGTCTGCATACGGGCATTTCTCTGTTGATGAATTCCCTTTACTCGGATAGTAATAGCTTCACCTGTGAACTTACACCTGTATCTCCACTTCTTCTGCATTATCCTATTAATTATGACAAAGACCTGCATAACTACTTGGAGAAATAATATCTCACTTATTTTTTTCGCCCATATATTCAGTCTTTTGCTGAAATAGGATAAATCTCTTACGCCCTGCAGCCCTGTAGTAGGCTGATTGGTGTTTCTCCTTCACTTTTTCAGTCCAGTGTGTTCTGTCCATTTCCTCCCCAGGCTGTTCCTATTCTCTCTGTCTCTGCAGATCTGAAACGCTGTCTAGAAGGACAGAGAAATTAATTATATATTTGCTCATTTGGAAAGTGGGGCGGGGAATACAATTCTGGGCTCACTGTCAGAAATGAAGTGAAAAGAGGAGAAGGGACGTTCCTGTAATTGGAAGAGGGACTAAAGATTTGACTGAACTTCCAGGAAAGGAAAAACACTGAATTTTTAAGCATTAACCATTGAACGGTGTAAAAAAGAAAGATCATGAGTTTCTGCCAATTTTTTTCAAAATACAAGAACAGGGGAGCTGTCAGTGTTTGAAAGAGAAAACTTAAAACTGATAAAGGAGAATAGACTAGGTAGAGTTATCATGTGGAGCTTCTTGCCAGAGGAGATGGAGGCTAGAAGCATAGCAGAATTTCAAGAAGGATGGTAGGAATATCCAGTTTTACACAAAAAAATTTAAAAATACACCAGCAACCCTAAAAAGTAGTTTCTGCCCTTCCTGAGTCTGTAGTTTAAATAACCTCTAGCTGACGGGAGGGAGGAAGAAATCGTGCCTGTGGCTGTGTTATTTTGTAATTGCCTACTTGAGAATTTTCTTCACTTGTCTCTGAAGCAGCTGGAACTGGTCATAGTCAAAGATAATCCATCTAGTCCAAAAACCTACTGGCAGCTCCTCTCTCCTTACACTTGCCAAAACATGGTAACTTTTGCCTTCAAATGCAAACAAGACTAATTTTTATGACAGTGAGGGCTGTGATTTTTTTCTTTAAAGCCCACTTTCTGTGAAATCGATGTTTCTCAGAGTTGAGAGGTCTGTAGCATCCTCTGTCTTTTGGGTAATCCTGTGTGATGATCTTGATCTTCACGTACATATCCCAATAGCAACAGTGATTTTATAGCTGGATAGAGGGTACAACGATGCTATAAAAATTCTGTTCAGGTCTGGGTAGTTACCCTATTTTATGAGCTCTTGAGGACAAATTTAAATGGTAATGTGCTTTTACTCTTTCCTTTGGTGACATACATCTGTTCCTTCCCTGTGATTAAGACTTTTTTGTTACCACATTTAAATCATTTGACTCAATTACCTAATCCCTATGTAAGCCATACGGACACAGTGTGTCTTTGTCCTTCCATAGTGGCTAGATCGCACGCAGTGCTTCAAGTCTGCTATTGCTTGTTGTGCTAAAGGGTCCAACATTTAGGCTTGCTTATCCCGTGTAGATTCTCATATTGTTACATCCAGAGTTTCTGGGGATTGTTCCTACAGAAGTGTTGACCAGGAGGATGTGGTAAATTTTCTGTGCCTTTTTTGAAATCACTTTTTAAGCGCTTAGCTTTTGTTATGCAGTATGTGGATTTTCACTGTAACTTGCAGATACTTGGATATTTATGTAGTCCTCCTGTATTTTGTATAAATAGCTTTTGAACGACAAGAGTTGAAGTCCTAATCTTTAGAGAATATTCTCGTCTTTGTTCCATAAGTGTGTTTAATACAGCATTACATACTGGCAGTAATGTCTTTAGAGCTGTATATGGCTGCTAGGATTACACAGCTTGTCTAATCATGTTGTGGGGGAATCTGTCCTTTGCTTCTGTTCGGTAGGTTGTTGCTTTTTCCACCCACTCTCTACAATGGCCTGTTGCCTGGGCCCAGTTTTACTTGTCTTCTCTTCTTATGACTTTATGCACTGAAGACTTTGCTGTGCAGCTGTGGCACCAGGCATGGCTTCCCACCATCCTACTGTGGCACCAAGCATGGCTTCCCACCTTGCCGAGGTGGGAAGAGACGATAAGTCATTGGGAAGAGGTCATACCTGACTGAAGAGTAATGTATTTGCAAAAATGCCTCTTTCTGTTTCATCTACAAGAGAAATTAACCTTTTCAGTAATTTTAATACATCCACTTACCATAGGACAATGTAGAGAATGAGTGAACAGTATGAACTATTTAGCAGGTGAGCTTCTTTCCCGGAGCACAAAATCTGTAGCATTTTTGGCTTGACCTGTGGAATGTGGCACTGTGATTTTTTTTTTTTCTTTGTGCTTGAAAAATTAGTAACAGAATGGAGTAAATTTGCTTCGTTGCTGTGTTTTTGTTTAAGTTCTTCCTTTGTAAAAGTTTACTGCTTATATCACAAATTGTGATTTTTAATTTTAAACTTTTTTTTTAATCTTATTTTTTGTTGGGGTATCTTGTCTTTCTCACCATACTGTATGGCTGGGCTCAGGACCAGGAAGAGGATGCTGTGGTCAGCCCATTGTGAACAGTAAAACGTGGTGTAAAGCAAAAAAGTTCACAATATGTTTAGTCCATACAGGAAGAGAATTCAATGACTTTTGGTAAATGAAAGGCTTATGTTCACTTTTCAGAATTAAGTTAAATTTCTAACATAATGCAAAGATTAAGATATGGAAGTTCACAATAAGGATTCCCAAGCAGTCTTAACTTTTTCCGGTAATGAGAATATGTAGTAAACAAAATATGTGGTCAGGCATGATGGTGTTTGTAACTTATAATTAAACAGTTTTTAAGAAGATAATTGGCTTTTAATAATCAATTTCTCATAATGCCTCTGTAGCATAGTTAAAATTATTTGGAAGTGTAGATGCTTTCAGTGTGTATTTCCAGATGTAAGGTAGAATGTTTTCATGGAGCTGTAATACATTTTTTGTTATATCTGTTCATCTATTTCAGAAAGACAAACAAGCTTTCAGGTACATGAACAATTCTTTTTGCTTGCTTGAAAGCTTATCTATGTTTTCCAGTTTTACCACTTGTGTCTTTTCAGAAGTTAATGTTCCCTTGTCTTGCTTTTCAGTTTTCTGGAGGGAATAGTTACGGTTCCTTCTAATATCCTTTTTTAAAATTTCCTTGTAGTTGTGTATTCCAAACGTCCGTGTTTAATTGTGACTTGGTATCCAGTTTATTTAAATTGTTGTCAATACTTAACTGAACATAGACACTAAACCAAATGTTCCTAGCTATATTGTTTGTATCAATTTCTCTTGGGTTGTGTTAAGGTTTTTTATACTTACTTAAGACTGCTAGGCACTCATCATAATTAAGTTAGCTACAGTTAATTTTGGCTATGGTTGTGATTCCATAGCTGTTTAAGATGTTTAACTCTGGGCTGCTTTTGGCTGTCCACTGCATCAGTGTTAGTTTTTAGCTAAATGTGTTGTAGGGAGGTGGGGGAGGGAGGGCAGGGAACTAAAACTACGGTAATCTGGAGGCAGATTGTTTAAACTGCTGTTAGTTACATCCCCAAACCTGTTCTTATTGTAGATGTACAGGCACACACAGTTACTTCTTTTTCTGTCTGCATTCCTCTCCTTAAAACATTCACCATTGTTTTGCTGCTGTTTGGGTACTATTTTTTATTTTCCCTTGGAGACTTAAAAAGCCTGTAGTTTGCTATAGTGTTCCCAATACAGAGGTAGGTGGGTGATTGACATGATTTTCCTATGCATTTTGGCCTCAGTAAAGGGATGCTTTGAATTCTGTAGTGAGTGTTTAGCTAGGAGGCTGTACTGGCAGTGTCGGATACCTTCTGGGCATGTGAACAAAATGCATTTCCAGGGTATCGTGATAAACAGGTCAGTTGTGGCTTACAACATCCATAAACCATTGATTTACTAGAAGACGGTGAAGTACACCTGCCATGTTAGATGCTCTTCTTGAGCGGAGCCACAGTTGGAGGCAGAGCAGGAGGCTGGATGTTCTTCACTTGTGATGTTCTTCTCTTGTGCCTCTCTTCTCCCTGCTTGGTGGTTGCTCCTGGGAGACAGAGCAGACACAGGTAGTTCTCTGGGAGGGGTGGCATTGCCATTTCCCTGTTGAAAAGTGTTCTGTGGAGTTACCTTTGCTGTCCTTCAATTTGGTCATTGCTAAATACTTGAAACTAGATTTTACATCTGTTAGACAAAAGGTAATAAAGCTATGTGAAAAATTACTTTAGAATTATCTTTCCTGGAAAAGAGAATGAATTCATCAGGCTGATGCGTGTTTTTTTTTTAATGTGTGTAGTGCACTGAATCATTTACATGAGCAGAACACGCCTAGAAGACTTTTGGTAACTCTACTATTACAGTCTAAATTCAGTTGTTCTTTTATGTTGCTAGGAAGCCAAGTTAATTTTAGAATTGCTTGGTTAAAAGGAGTAAGTAGAGGTTCTTGAAGACAACTCTGTGTAACTGTGTGTCTAACCAGAACTTTAAGTGGCATTTTAAAAAATGAATTACCAGTTAGATTTAGTAAATAAGGCACTCTATCAGTTTTTTCTTTTCCTTTTTTTTTTTTTTTTTTGGTAATGGAGTCTTGTTCACCAACACTGATCCTATACAAATATACAATAGGATTGTATATTTGACTCTTGTGAAAGAAGAGCAAGGGATTTTGCTGCTTAAAGGTTTGAACATGGTAGTAGAGTTTTTTATTTTGCTTTATTCAAATAATATACTTTCAGTATAGCTTATGGTTTTTCCCTAGTGGCTGTTCTGGTGGCATCAGGCATAAGCTGTTTTTAAGTTTCACAGACTTGTAAGGGGACCAGTTTGCTGCATTCTTTGCCAACACCAACTCTGTAAAACTAATTGTCTAATCCCGTGCAGTAACAATGTTACTTCAGGTAACTGGCATATAACAAAATATATTTGAGTTTGGTTTCATTTTTTTGTCAATGCTTTTCCCATAAGGGGATGATGTAACTTGATTTCAAGTTATCAGTAATCCCACTGAAGCTTTACCAAGTGCAAGTTTGAGTTTCTCATGGCTTCCGTCAGGCACTGACAGCTGTGTGTAAGAGGTATCAGAAGTGTGAGTATTTTCAGTCTCTTCTGCTACTTACAGGAGAGTATGCTAAAAGTTGTTCTCGGTGGATGAACACCCTGGAGGTGTATGGGCATGGAGGGAGGTTTGTTTAAAGTTTTCTCTTGAGAAGAAAGGTGCGTAGCATACTTGTGCCCTTGCAGAGGTTGGATCCAGAATTTTTGTTGCACTGTGCTGCACATTTTGCAATCTCAGCAAATGTGATAGCACTTTCCCCTTGTGGCTGAACTACGTATGGAGTTAGAGGTGTATTTCCAATGGATCTATAAAAGTGTTTGCTAGAGATGCAGGCATGCATAATGATGCAGTGGTGAGGATCTCTGCCTCTATGAAGAGGGCAGTGGAAATGAGTTCAGTTTGAAAAGCAAATGGACACTTTGATTTTGGAATACTTCCAAGTTTGTGATTCATTTTTGGGTTATGTTTGCATGTTCTTCTGTACTTTTATGAATTGAACTTACCAGTTCACCTTGACCTTTTTAATAGGATAGGAATTCAGGTGGTGATGAGTAAGAAGAATTTAAATCACAACCTGATGATTTTTAAGTTACAATAATTTTTAATCAAACCACAAAGAATTAAAATATTACTCAAAGTTTTCCTACTGGTTTGAGCTTTTAGAACCTTGTTAAGATACGGGAAATAATACAGGCTTTGAACTTTTATGAGAATAAAGGCGGACTTTGAACCTGGAACAACAGTTGGCAGCTCTGTAATAAGTAATGATAAATATTCTTACTGAAGGTAGAAGTGTAAAGTAAGGGAAATGAAAAAACCCAAACAAACCACTATTTGACAGGGTGGGTCATGAAAGGCAAATGGTACCAGTTGGAAACATCCATAGAAGGTGCTGGTAGAAATTTTCTATGTGATGCAAGAAGCTATTGTTTCTAGGCAGCTATTGTCAGCCTTGAAGAAAGCAGAGAAAATCATGAAAAGGAGGTCTCTGCTATGTATTCAAGCAACAAACAAAATGAGAAAGGGGGAAGGGAGGGAGAAGACCGGCCAAGTCATTCCAGTCTTTTGGCAGAGGGTATTCACCACACTATTTGAGTCCACCACAATCTTAAATCTTGTTGTAGAAAATCTAAAAAAAACGTTCAGCAACCACCAAAGCCCAATGCTGTTTGGAATTGATACTTGACTAAATCTGCTTTTTGTCCTATATACCATAACTATTGAAATTTATACTGAACACAGAAGACTTTGATCTGTAAAAGTGTGTAACAAAGTATTCTGGAGAGGAACTTTCAGAAGTGGTTTAAAAAGATTTTTTAAAGAAGCTGCCTGCAAAATTGTTCTAAAGGACTCCAAGGAACTGCTGACTAAATGTGCAAGAAGATGTCAGATTATGTTTAGTTTTACAAAACTAAAAAAGTATAAATAAGAAGACATTGAACTATTCCTGCAACTTGTTTACAAGTTGTCAACTCATAGGAAAGATGTGAATGTCATTACCAGGAATTGAATGAAAACCTTCACTTACGCATTGGCAGTAAAAGAAGATGTGACAGAGGCCAGAAAATACTATCATTGCATGCATTAATGTCTTCTTCTCACATGAATAAAGTTTGCGTCTGTAATTGCTTAATCTTCCTCAAATCTGAGTACTGCTGGGGGTTCATCTAGGCCATGAAAGAGACCTGTGGCTGTTGGAAAACCTTGCAGGAATGTTGAAAACTGGTGGATTATTCTTTTGGTTTAGGCTGGTTTTTTTTTTTTTCTTTTATACTTTGGAAGGGAGATTGCCATGTGAATTCCCATGAGGCTATTTAGGGAAAGCAGGTCAGCCTTGCTACTGTCCGCAGTCTTTGTCTTCCCCCAATATCCAGAATTTACCTGGGATATTAGAAGCACAGCTCTGCCAATTCCTATTAAATGTCCATTTTTCTGGGATGTTAGAAGTACAACTCTGCTGATTCTTATTAAATATCCATGCATAGATCTATTATCTATGAATTTATTGAATACCTTTCTGACCCAGCTCACACTGTCTGTCTCCACAACCTCTGTTGGAAGCAAGACTGGGAAGTCCCCTGCTTGCTCTATAGAAATGTACATTACCGCTTTTATCTGCGTGAAACCAGTCTGCCTTAAGAGGCTGCTCCTAGCTTTAATGTTGCAGGATTTGGTGAGTAAGTTTCCACTTATTTTGTCCTTTATGGTTGTAAAGCTAAACCAGATCCACCCGCAGCCTTTTCCTCAAACGTGAGCAATCTCACCCACCTGAATCTCTACTTGCTTTGTTTTGTTTGTCTTCTTAGTTGTCCTCCTCTTTACCTCCTCTAATTCTGATACATCTTTTTTGAGGTGTGAAGACTAGTGCCACAGTACTTGAGATGTGGGTGGACCAAAGTTTTATGTGTAGTTTAAAAATGACACATGCTTTTATCCTCTAGCTTCTGGATGATGGCCAGTGTTTTATTGGTGCTCTTTTGATTGCATCTGCATATTGAGCTGATGATTTTGGAGAACCGTTAAGTGTTAACCTGAGATTCTCTTACTTGAGTTGTAACTTCCAGTTCCAGTGTTAGTATTATGTGCTAAGTTTTGTTATTTAGTATTATGTAGTTAGATCATTTTTCTCTGGGTGCCTGATGTTTGTTTTGTCCGTGTTGAAGCTTCTCTGCCACCTTTTTGTGTACTCCCTTATTTTTCAGAGGCCCCTTTGAAATCATAACATTGTAGTACCCAAAAAACTGTCTTGCCAACGGATCGTATCCCAAATTTAGCATAATTCAGCATGTAACTGAGCACCAGGCTGGGAGATTATGCCTAAGATTCTCACTAATGTTTTGGAAGTTCTGTATCTTGAAAGAAAACATTGCTTCACTTTCGCAATCACTTCCTTCATTAGCCCTTCTTTGCATGTAATCTTCTTGTACAGGGGATTAAAGTATTTAACAGTTCAGACTGTTCTGATTGTGAATTTATCTTGTACCTCATTTTAGTCTAGCATCCTGGTACCATGATCATTCTCATTGCACATGTGCTAGTTCAATTCCAGAGTTCCATCTGGAGTGAGCCACATGACCTATAGGAAACGTAAACTTCCTTGAATGCTTTGTGAGAAGAGACCTCAACTGCATTGTTTTGGCTCTCAGATGCTCGGATGGTGCTTCTGCATTTTAGTAGGCATCACACTTTCATGTTCTTGTGCACATCCCTGGGCGTATGCAGCGCATGATCCTGTTCATGCTCTAAAAGCATCAGAGTGGGAGGCTGCAGTGCAGTTTTCTCACTATCTTGCTTATCAAAGTGAATAACCATAAACAATTAAAAAGTTTTGGGGCTCTCGGTGTGCTGCTTGGGACCACGGGTCTGCAACTATACAAACACTTCAGTTGAGATCAAGAATTGACCTTGAACATCTATCTTCTCATCATCCTTTACGTTGTCATGCTATGCTTTAGTTCACTTTGGAAGTGGCCTCAGAGCACACTAAATTCCTTTTAGATTAATTTTGGCTGGAGGGTGCACTCCAGGTATGTCTGTGATGTACTCCAACAAGGGGTTGGTTGGTACCAGACCCACTCCCCTGACACCCCTCCAAAACATGTGGTGTGAATGTATGATCCTCAGCACCACCTGCTTTGCTTTGCAGAACTCCTCCTGTTCCAGTACCCAACTTGCTACCATATGCACAGCTGAGGGACCTGGGTTGAGCACTAAGTGCTGCAGTTGTGAGCAATGTACCGTGAAAGGTGCTGTCCCAGGGGTGTTGTGGACATGAACCGACCCATACCGGTTCTCCTAGGGTTTCTCTCCATGGTGTGGTCTGGAAAAAAGGATGACCTAGTACTGTCTGCTGCTTGAGAATTAAGAAGGTTGTTCACGGCTTATGCCATGTTTTGGTAAGAGCATGACACAATCTAACTTGACAGCAAGTGATAGACCCTTGTAGGAGTTGCCTCCCTTCCCCAACAAAAAAAGACCGACCTTTGGTGCTACCCCAACAACAAAACCAGAATAACTGAATAAAAGGACTTTAGGTCGTGGAGCAACTGGCCATTGCACTAACATCAATTTCAGAAGTGATTACAGTGCATCCTGCTTGATTTTGCACTAAAACGAGGGAAAAAAATTACAAATCTAATCAAAGCACTTTACTGTAGGAGGAACGTACAGTGCCTCAACTAAAAGCAGTAGCAAAGGGTGTAGGACAGATGCTGAAGTGCCTCTAGTCTCCGTGTCCCAGCCTCGCGTCCAAGAGGTGGAGCAGGTACGTGCGGTGTTGAGTCCTGGAGCTGAGCTTGGCCCTGCTGGGTGTCAGGGAGGGAGAAGCTGTGTGCCCGTCATGAAGGTCAGCCATGCATGTCTCTGAATTTCAGTAAAAAGTTTCGCAGAGTATGAAGAATGACTCAGGTGAAGTTCAGTACAAGAACAGTAATGTATTTAAGACAGATGATGATAGCATACCTAATAATTTCTATCTAATAGTGTGCCTTCTGGGATCAGTTTTAGAACCGGCTGGCTGTTTTTTCCAATCTGTTCTAGTTATTTATTCCTGGTCATAACACAGAAAGTAACATTGTTCTTGGGAAACTTCATTACTATGCTAGAGTGGGAGTATCATCTCTGTGGAGATTTATATCATGCAGGAAGATTAGGAAATACGGAATGAAACAATTGAGGTAAAACGTGGCACAAAGTAAATGTGCTTTTGCTATAGACGGGGGGACTATAAACTGTAAATGACATGAGAAAAATCTTGGTGTTCTAGTTAATCACAAAATAAGTGTGGACTGCCAGGGTGAAGTGACAAGGGGAACAGTGCCTATAATTCTAGAATTACTGTTATTTGGCAGTGAGGGCTCCTGTGGAAAGCGGTCTGAAGCCCCCGTGGGATATTGCACCTCCTTCTGGTTGCCAGCGTTGGAAAAGGAGATAATCCTAAAAAACTGAAACAGGTAGAGACAGGCTCACTGTTCTTGTAGAGGTGTGTTTGTAGAAGCTATAAAAGCAAGCACAGAGTATTAAATGGCTGTGAACACAGGTAATCTGGAAAAACGGTTTGTATATATTGAAAAGGAGGTGCTAGTGCAGCTTTCTGGGGTGAACAGCAGAGGCAGACGGCTTGGTACCATAAAGGTGCAGTGTGTTCTGCTTATTGAAGGTTTTCTAGGGGACTTACGGTAGTATGTATTAGATATGATTGGACAGGTGCTTCCTTCCAAATATCTTTTTCCAAATATCACATAGCTAAGTTACATGTGGAGAACTTATCTGCTCTTAAAAATGATAGAATGACTCGCACGGGACAGCTGAGATAACTTGCTGATAAGTAGCTAAATATCAGTGCATCTGTTGGCTGTTATGATGTGATACTTCTTTATGAATTGAGCTGCTTCAGAAGCAAGTCTCCCCTCTTGCTCTGACACACCTACAGAGGCAATATGCAGCCATAGCTTTTGAATGCTACAGTGGGGAGATGCTCTTGACAACCTTTTGTGAAGCCAGTGGAGTGACTGCTATTGATTTCACTGGCAATTCAAGCTTCTGAAAGCAAATAAAGGTAAGATATTTTAGGAGGAGCTCACTACTGTGGAATAATGCCCTTTGAAATGTGCTTAATAGAGTATTAGCTCTCCACCCTCAAAAGAAGTTGGACATACCTTGAAGGGAAGTAGAAAACAAAGTGTTCCTCTAACTGGGGAAACCACAGGAAACTTGTTTTGAATGTAAAGGGAAATTTTAGAGATCGGCTTGCAAAATGAAAGGTCAGCAGAAAAACCAGATGAGTCACAATGAGAAAAGGCTGGAGATTTAACAATTGTTAGAGAAGCAAAAACTGTGGCAGCAGGGCTGGGATGCGGCTGTAGGTAACTGAATTAGAGAAGGTGGATCAGTGTGGAGGACAGCTAACACATTCAGTGAGACCGGGCATGGCGAATTATAGTTTAGTGGTTGGAGGTGGAGGGGCTTATTGGCGTTGAATGCAGGAGAAGCAAAAAAGCCCTAAAAAAAGTCCTATTTACTATATGAGGGACATTAAATGTGCTGTTTGTATTTTGAAGCTAAATAGTATACACAGTTCAGTGGCATGTCTATGTCTTGCTCTTCCATTTGTTAGTGGACTGTCAGTAAGATCTGTGAAAATTTTTTTTCTAAAGCACTACCTTTGATTGGGTTTTGCCCAGAAATTAGGTACATATCTTAGATGGGGATTTTTCTAAGTTTGGTAACTTTCTAGATGGAGGCAAGAGTAGATTAAGTTGTATTTTAATTCAAAGTTGAAATACATGGGCAGATATGGGAAACTTAATAGTTTCTGTTCTCAAAATGCCTGTCTGTTATGTTGTAGAGGTTTACAGAGACCATAAAATGTGGTTGTAACATGCTTGTCATTTGAAGGACTTGGGTACTGCTGTGATAATTTAGAGAATAAAATAAAATGAATTGGTAGCTAGAGATCATTAACAAAAATAAATATACCTTTAATTAAAATTCTATGGATTATTTTTAATATTTAAGAACTTGCTTTAGAAATATGGCAGGTACTGTGTATGCTTAGTGACAATGTGATAACACTGTAACTAAGGTAACAGACAAGACAATACGGAAGGCTGGCAAAACCAAAATGAATCTATATGAGAAAGTAAAAAAAAAAAAAAGGCTACTTGTTTGTGAATAAATGAAACTTTGAGACAAAATAAAATCAAGCGTGTTTAGTGTTGTGGGGAGAGAAACATCTGTCACTAGTAACTGCCAGTTTTTCCTTGGGGGATCATCAGCAGCAGTGTCCCTGTAGTGCAGGGAGGACCATGACAAACACTGATTGCCTGAATGGGGACATCAATGCAGTTGACATCACTGGAGACACTGAGCTTGGAATTCTCTTTTTCCTTGGGATTTTTTTACTGGAAGTCTGCTATAGACATTGTTTGGTGGGTAAAGAATTATTTTTTTCCTCCCTGAGCTCTGTGAGAGCAGGAAAAAGTCTTTCCACGAGAGTTGCCCCAATTGGAGCCTGTAGCGCAGGAGACAATATTCTGGACCACAGTAATTCTGGTAAATGCTGCTTCTGGATTTGCATCCTCATGTCTCTCCTAAACGTGGGTTTTTTTTTTATATATATAGCTTGGGGTTTGTATGCTTTTTAGAAGACAGTGAAGAAAATTCTACTTTTCATAATTTAAATTTTTGAATGCAAATGTCAGAGAGTGAAGGTCAGTCATGTCCAGGGATCTCTAGATGAGATAATATTCATGTTAGTCCCTCATGAATGTGATTAGGAAAATCCTGGCTATTTCACAAATGCCCATTGTAATCCTTTAAGGGATTCGTAGCTTCTGTTGCAGTGGTCATCCTCAGGAAGGCTGTGTAGCGGATGTTAAGTTGTACTTTATTTTTTTTATTCATCTGTAAAACATCTACTGTTGTTGCACTTAGAAAAACTAAGTGCTTGGCTGACCGGACCACTGCCTGAGCTAATATAATACGTTTGTGCTCCTAAAGAAATAGCAAGTTCAGAGGATGTAATATAAGCTGTGAGTTTCCTTTACTGAATGTTGGGTCTGTTAACATTGCCATAGCCTAGCCCTGCTAAAAATAATTGCCTGGGTTTTTGAGCTGACAAAGCTTAAACAACTGTACGGTTGTCATGGGGTAACGCTGCCAGGCAGGGTCCTGCTACTGTTTTTTGAGGAGGAATGAGAGGGTCATAGTGGAAATCAGGAACCTTTCTTCTCCACGGCCTGATCTGGAGCCTATGTGTAAATTTTTAATTACTATGGCTCAAAGATGTTTCTAAGACTTCACAAAACTTTTGCATGAGAAGCGCGAGCACAGTGTCTTCTGGGGTGGGTGCACTTTATCTGGAAGGGTGGGGAAAGCTGCAGTCTTCTTCCAGACTTATTTCTTGAGCCAGCTGGGAGTGTGCAAAGAGGTTTGAGTCACTTGCCAGCCAAAGCTTTAGCCCAGACTGTAATCTAGAGAACACCAACCCACACTTAACACTGATAACTGACGTTTCTGAAAAGCATTAGGAAGATGAAAAGGCCATGGGTTAATACTATCCTTGATCACTGCTTCAAAACTGTGGTGGTCTGGGGAAGTTTTGTACAGGTAGAAAGTGTTCGGTTTGCTTAGAGGTAAGGATCTAAGTACAGCTTGGTATTTGCGATCAGTTGGCACTGCTGCCCATGTTGAGGGTTAATTAAAATGTTTGATTTAGCCTTGATTATTTACTTTTGCTGCTGCTTCCTAAACCTTTTTCTGCACCAATAGCTACCCTAAGGACCCACAGAATAGAGGGGATTTATGTGATATTTCTGCAGATGTTTATGCTTGCTTTGTTCTGTTTGTCAAACGTTCATCAGATGGCTATGAAGAGAGGAGATGAAAGTTGATGTTCTTCACTTGTGTTGATTAGGGTGAGAATATCATAACGTGTGTATTTAAGGTAATGGTAAAGTGTTGGCTTCACATACGTTGATGTAGTCTTACTGCTGTCTTTGCAGCAATATTTTCTGAATGCTCTAGTCAGCAGGAGACAAGCCAGATGCCACATGCTGTATGATAGAACATATTTCTACAAATAATAGCCTTTTCAAATAACTTCTCCATTAGTTTTGAGCCCTATAGCAGTGGAATGATTTCCCAGAAAAAGTTTTGCCTGTGATGTGAATTCTAATCATGTGAGGAGAGGCACTAGAAATTGAAGAAACGCTGAGTGAAGAGACGGTGTACCAGCACTATGGCTCTACTTCCTTCTTTTGTTTTTAAGATGTTTGTGAAGATAGTGGTTCTCTAATAACATGTTCCTTTTTCAGTTTGTCGTAGTGCATGTTCATGTTTATGTGGACATGTTTACACTTCAGATTTTCAAACCAACTCTAGAAAATGCACCAGAAATCAGGGACGTTGCCTTCAACCACTCTGCAGATTGATTTGGCTCTTATGCTTTAGCAGTTGCAGCTTGGTCTTGCTTTATATGCTAGACGAGGTTTATGCCAGCCTAATTGGTTGCTGGCATTCCTGAATTTCACAGCTGCTGTATTCAGCTGTGTACTAGAAAAATATAATGGAATACTGTTTGCAGAGAGCAAGAGGCAATTGTAAAGATGTAAATGTGCTTTCTGGCACTTCAATAGCATGTAAACTTTTAGTAACACAAAGAATTTTTAGGAACAAATTCTATGGGTACATTGCCAGTTTAAACATTATGGTATACGTTTTCTATTTAAGCTGAGAATATTTGGAAGACGGACATAGCTTTTATTTTTGTTAGGTTTTTTTTTTATTCAGTCCTGACTTTTTTGGCCAGGGAACAGATGAAGTCTGCCACAGAGATGGAAGATTTATTGTGATTCTTTTGTTACGGCATGCTGGCTTACTGTGTTTGTGAGAGTGTTCAGTATTTTCTATTCATTCATCAGCCTGCTTTGATCTCCTTTCACTTCTTATGGCAAAGATTAAACCTTTTTTAATTATTATTTGTTCTCTGTTGAAAGTAATGGACCACAAGAGCAGGTAATAGGTCTTAGATGATGGCTCTGTGGCTAATACAATGTCACAGGTTTCAGCTGTGAACAGTGCTTTTAAAAATTTATAAAATTTGGTAACATAGTAAAGATTGTTATAATACTGTATAAAATAAGTTTTGCTAAACTTACATTTTCCATATATCATTTTTCTCTTTGATTCTGGACTGACAGCAGGGCCAAGCCTTAAACGAGTAGCAGATTATACCAATGTAAGCTTGAGGAGTCTTCCAGCTCCCACAGTTCCTGTGTCCTTGTGGTCCCAGCGTGCCCTTTGTAGAAGTGGCAGGAGTGGCATGGCTGCAGGAAGACGGTGGCTTCTGGTGCTGTGTTGCTGGCGGACCAGATAGCTAACTGAAACAGTTCTACAATAGGATGTTCTTGCACAAAATTAAGTTCTTAGAGGTTATTAAATGCAGAAAAAGTAATGGAGAGGTGCATGGGGACCTTGCACAAAGAAAACCTGCATGCAAAAGCTCGTCCAAGGAAATATGGTGTGAGAGCGTCGTGGCCAGTGAGTCTGTGTCAGCCCAGCCACCAGCAGGACTCCATCGTGGTCCTGTGATGGGGATGTGTGCATGCCCAGCCTCCTTGGGCAAGGGGAGCGGAGGGGAGAGCACGGTGGTGGTCCCTACCCACACGTCTCCGGGCAGCGCCTCGATGGGGAACACTGGCCAGAGCATCCCTGCAGAGCACCCAGCCCAGGAGAAGGGTGCCTCAGGAACCACGAATGGACGGGTTTGTTTAGACAAAACATGGGTCCAGGAAATAAAGACTAGCATATGCTAAAGGACAGGAACTAAGAGAAGCAAAGGGGGCGTTTTGTTTTGTTTTGTTTTTTTAATTAAAAAATCCTACTTAACCTTCTTTAGTGGTGGAATGCATCTTGTGCTTTGGGTGGGGAGAAGCACAGAGGCTGTAAGTGCGTACACCGTGTTTGTTGCCGGCGTGGTGGTCATCGCAGGTGTAAAGCCATGCCCGGGGATGCCGGCTGCTCCGCGAGTACCCCCAGTGCCACGCTTCACCTGAAAACCCTCTTTTTCCTGCCTCTCTCTGCACAGCTCTTCTCTTCCTCTGCATGGTATCATAAGGCGCACAGATTGGCTGTTACTCCCCCATCACGCTTCCCCGTGGTCTCTCTTCTTGCTCAATTTTAATTGTGTGTGACTGTTTAGGCAGCCTTCGCAATAAAAGAAATATTTGTAACTTGTAGCATTAGGGGAGATAACTTGGGGTATCAGTGTAGGTTTTTCTTCCTTTCTGCCCGTAGGAATCTTAGGCTGTATAAAAGCATTAACTTTGGAAAACTGTCACATTATGACTGAAATGGCTAAACCAGAAGTTTGAAACAATGAGTGGAGTAGAAAACTGGAGGAGGTTTGTGGGGCTGGAAGCTATAGGCAAGGAGAGGAGAAGGTGGAAGGTGGAGGAGATGCAGACCAGGGCAGATGTGTGGGTACCGTGCTGCGTTTCACCCCCGGCAGCAGTGTGTGCATGGAGTGCTACAGGATGGTCCCTTGTCCTCTGGGAGCTGCATGTGGCCCTTGGGCACCTGGGGGTGGCTCGGGGTGGTGGAGTGAGGGGCTGCTTGGTCATCCTACGGCTCCTTAAAAAGGGGGTGTTAGAGGAGCAGTTGCATCGGGCTCATGTTCTTTAGAAACCTCAATTCTTGGTACTCTTAGGGCGAAGCAGTGATGTGAAATCAATGTGACGCCTGGGTCTTGATCGTTTTGTGTCAGTGCATGGCTGCTCTGCCCCTCCAGTTGCTCCTTGTTCCTGTGCGTAGGAAATAGGACATAAAAAAAATTGCAGTACACTACATGTTTAAGAAGAAAAATCCTTATTTCTACTGAAGGGTTCCTGGTTTTATTGTACTTTATGGGGGCTTGCTGGCTTTGGGTATTTGACCGGAGAAGTCAAAGCAACGGCACCTGAGCTCCGTCTCAGCGCTCTGTGTAAGCGGCTGTTTGTAAAATAATGATTTGTATTATTGTTGCAGGCACTTTAGTTCTAGTTGAATTACCAACTGATTGAATGCCCATAAGAAATGGCCATCAGAATACATTGTCAGAGGGTTTCACTCCTGTGTTGGGACACGTAACGTTGTACCGGCCTAGCAGGGGGAGAAACAAGCCTTTGTGGAGCTCACCTCAGGAGACTTCACCTGCTCGTGGGAGACTCGTGGTGCTGGAGTTTTCTTCTCTGAATAAAAGAGAGTCTCGGTGTGGTGTTCACTTACCACTCAGTTTTCTGTGCATTGAACTCTTCCCTTGTATGCTGACTGTCCCGTTAGAGCATCCACTGGTGGATCAGGTTTGAGCCGCTTCACAGTGTGTAACCAGGAATCATCTTCTGTTTATCACCTCCTTTTTTTTAACCCTCTTCTTTCTGCCTTTCTCTGCGCGTCTCAGTGTGGGGATGAAAATAACTTCTGGAAAATTTTTTCCACCGGTTAATAAATGACCATTTGTGTTTGGTTTCTAGGCCGAATTCACCAAGCTATGGTAACATCCCTAAACGAAGATAATGAAAGCGTAACGGTTGAATGGATTGAAAATGGAGATACTAAAGGAAAAGAGGTAAACTTAATTGTTTTAGAACTTTTCTGTTCTACAAAATCTGCGCTCTACATGAATGTTACTTTTGAATTTGCACTGGAAACAAAAAGCTAGAAATCTTAATTTACTTGATGATTCGTTGCTCACAGACTGTTTTGCACGGAAGCTGTTGGGCAAATGCTGATTTTTGTTGTATTAAATTTGACTTCCTGAGCTCTGTGTCATAGCTTTTAAATAGTTCTTTTCATCTGTTGATTTTGAACCAGATTACAAAGGCTGACCTTGTTATCCTCTTTTTACAAGTAGAAAAATCAAATTTTTGAGAGGGAGAATGACTTGCAGTTCAGACAGGAAACTAGTGGGAGAGCTAGATTAGCAATCTTCTTGTGTTTGTGTTATTGAGGAATTGAACTGCTAGTTTGTTTGCTTATTTATTTATTTTTGGCAATAATTTTCCAGCCTTGTTGCCTTGAGAAATGGTGTCTTTGTGTGTAACGCTTTGCTATCCCCTCTTCCTTTAAATTTTGAACTATGTTAGTCAGTTTCAGCTGAGATTTGGAGAAGCATCTCAAAAATAATTACACTTCACTGGTTTTGTGAAAACACAGGAAAAAGAAAAAAAAATTGTGAGAAAGTCCTGGTGATCTCATCAGCTGAGCTCATCCCTCTGGATACAGAGAATCCATACAGTAGTGAGGTCTTTGAAATATCCAGTCAGGGGAAATGGCAGCCTATAGAGACCAAAGCTATTTAAGGTTTTTAGGAAACCAAGCTTCAATAGATCCGAAGCCAGCTATTTTTAAGATCCTGCCCCTCCTCCCTTACATTTTACAGCATTTTGAATGAGGAACACTGAAAATTAAAAAAAATAGCGTGACAAATTTGACATGGTTTCAACTGTGCGTTTATTTTTTGGGTCGTTGTAATTTGTCTGTTTCTTTATACTGCCTGGGAAATTTCAAATAATTGGGATGTCTGTCTTTTTATGTTGCAGAATGTCTTTCATATTTACCACAGTAACACTAGCTACACCTGCTTTAATTTAATAATTTTACGAAATTACTAATATCTATTGGTGATTTTGAATTCATCCCTTTTCTGAAGGGTGTGTTTTCGACTAATACAAAGACCAAAGCTTATGCTGTTTTTAGTGAACATAAAACAAGATCATTCAGGTTCTAGAATTAACAAATTATGGGGTAGAGCCACTAAATATATTTACTGTTTAATCTCAAACATAATAGGAGAAATTGAGAGAGTTAATATTGTTTTAAGACTCATCAATGCATTTTACATTCTTTTACACAGATTGACTTGGAGAGCATATTTTCACTTAACCCCGATCTTGCACCTGATGAAGATATTGAACCTAGTCCAGAGACACCACCACCACCTACTCCATCAACCAAAGTAAACAAAATTGTGAAGGTTGGTAATATCTACGTAACATGTTCACGTTAAACATACAGTACTCCTATACATGCTGTTACGCTTGAATTTTTAACTTTAATTTTTGTGTCTGTGGAGCTGTTTGATAACTGTGTTCCTTCCTTTTTCTTATGGTGAATAGGGGTTGCTAAAAATTTGTTAAGAATAGGTTTGGCAGAGAGAGAGGTAGGAACTAGTATTTATATAACTAAATATATCTCAAGGAAAAATACAGAAAAGGTTTTGAAGATTGTTTTGAAACAGTACATATAGTTCAAGCAGCCTTCACCCTAGGCCCTTCAGGAAGGGATTTGGCAGCAACGCTGTATTGCTGATGTCATGTTTTTTTCATTCACTGTAAAGAAGCAGAGGTGGGGCTGTAGTTTACATTTTCAATAATATGGTGATTGAATAACAGAGATTTTGTTCTTTATAGAGTCGACGAACTGTGGCATCTATTAAGAATGACACCCCTGGCAGAGATAACAGAGGTAAATGTTATCTCTTTCCATTTCCAGGAAGTAAAAAATATGGGAACATTTTAACCTCCTGCTCATCTAATATTCCTTAATAGTTCTGCATTTCTCATTCGGTATGTATGCATGTGACACGTAAAAGACATGGTAGATCACTCCTAGAATTATTCCTATGTATATTTACTATTTGTACAGTATAAATTCCTATTTATATGCAAGTTTAAGCAATGTAGCATTAGGGAAGTCAAGCTTAATGAACTGAAGGTGAAAAAATTTGAAGTTAATTAATTACGCAACATTAAATCATCTGTGGACTTTTCCAAGTTAAGGCATCCTCAGTTTGCTTCAGCTTAATTGAGTGTTTCAATATACACTAAGTAGTGCACTTAAAATTCTTATGCTTTCAATTTTTTAACTTAGCTTTGTAACAGTCTGTGTGTAAACATTCATTCAAAGAGTACTTAAGCTCTTCGGGTTATTTCTTACTCTACAGTTAATAGCAAAAAATCTGCAAGAAGTGCTGAAATACCGCAGGAGGATAGGTGAAAAGTATGTATTGGATGAATACAGATGTAAAGTCTCTATAACATGAGAAAGAATAGTTACTGCTTATTCTTTTCATTTTCTCTCCTGTGTTAAACTAAACTAGCTTGTACTGATGATGGTGATGGTTCTTCTTCCAAACATTAATCTACTGTCATTAATTCAGACTAGATTCCAGTCCATTTGTTTAAACTTGAAAAACAAGCGGACTTGCATATCTTTTGCAACTGTTCATTCTCTTCTGGTGGTTGGGACCACTTTCTCCCTGCTGCCATTTGACTCTGGGGGTGTTAAACACATGGAAAATCCCACAGAGGGGATAATTTTTTTCAAACTAACATGGCTTAAATTTGAGACATCTTACTGATGGGCTCTCCTCACATCCATACACATCATCATTTGTAGTAAATGATCTGTTTGGTATGGGATAACCCCATAACTTGTATTTTGATAGGTCCTATGCATCTTACAATTCACAATCAGCCTGAGTATTTGTTCTTTGTTGGTCTTGTAATTAAGCTTTTCTCAGCACACTGTCTTATTTCGTGTAATCAATTTCTGCTATGAACTAGATCTCCTGCGGCATTTGGAATGATCTGGGCATTTGTCTTGTCTGTCCCGCTCAGTACCTTTTTCCATAGTTGTCTCCATGTTGCACAGTGAACTGGCCTTTGTTTGGAGTGTCGTCTCTGGCTGCTAATCAAAGATGATACCTTCACTTTCATACTCTTCTGGCAGACCCTGTTAGGAGCATGTGCAGGAGAAGGGCCAGCTGAAGCAAAGCTGTTCGAAGCAACCCTTTGAAAAACAATTAATAGCATTCAGCTCTACCAGAGGGGCTTGCATGCTCACCACTCCCACTGCATTCACTGGGAACAGACATCACTGCATCTTCAGAAATTGGCATCCTTAGCACGTGTAGAATCAATGCATAAGTTTAGACATATCGATTGTGTCTGTATCCCTTCCAGTACAGAAGGTTCAGTTCTTCCACTCACAGATTGCGCTGCAGGTTGCTGCCTTTCATTTGTATCCCTTTGCACCGCCAGAGATTGCAGGCTCCATGGGGTGGGACCATTTTGTAATGCCTAGAGAATGTGAAACAGCAGGGCTTACCTTCTTACTCAGTTTTTGGGTATAATCACAACAAAAATAAAATTTTAGCTCTTTTAAGCTTCAGGAGTGCATATCTCCAAGTACATGCTTTATTGTATGAGCATAATAAGTTGTACTAATTCTGCAGTAGAGTATTTAAAAATGTGCACGTGCAGCATTGGTACTTAATAATTATGTTGGGTATAATACAACACCAGGATAAAAAAGGCCGCATACCAAATGTCTTTATTAATAGATTTTCTACGTGTGTGGCTCCCCTTCACCCTCAGTAAATCGTTGTGTCTGGAAAGGGGCGCCATTTTATCTTGTCGTAGCGAAGCGTGTGGGAATGGGGTAGAGACGTCACTCTTCCATGTCCAGATGAGCTTTGTGCTTTTCCTTTGCAGTGGTTGGTTCTGCACGTGCGCGGCCTACTCAGCTTCCCGAGCAGTCTTCCTCCTCTCAACAGAATGGTAGTGTTTCAGATATATCTCCAGTTCAAGCTGCAAAAAAGGAATTTGGACCCCCTTGTATGTAAACCGTGTATCAAGGATTCATTCATTCTGGGCGTTACATGTACATTCTCTTGGATTATGTTGTTGTCCATAAACGACAAATGGTCTACGCGCGCAGTTGTCAGTGGGCTTCCTCGAGGGGCTTTTTCAGAGAGCTGCGGCTAAACAAATGTTCACTTTTGTCATAGTTGTTGTGGTATTTGGAATTTGTTTTTCCTTTATCTTTTTTTTTTTTTTTCAATCATGGTGATGTTGTTTGTTCTCTTCTGATTTGCCTGGGCTTTCTTTGAATTCAAACCCAAGAGATCACATGTATCTGTCCGAATATTTTTTGAGGGTCATTGTCCTTATATTTTTGGTCGCATGATTATTGTCCCATTCCCATTACTTTTTTATAATGTTATAATTTATTTTTTGAATTTTAGAAAATAAGTTGCCGTAATTATTCTGTACTGATTTGCTCGAAAAGATAGTTGATTTAAATGCATTCTAATTACTGATAAATTAATATAGTTGAAATGTTACACTGTAAATACTAAATTCATCCAACACTGAAAATATTTTAAAATTCTATCATTTTCTTTAAGCACGTAGAAAATCTAATTGTGTGAAAGAGGTTGAAAAACTGCAAGAGAAACGTGAAAAAAGAAGGTTACAGCAGCAAGAACTTAGAGAAAAAAGAGCTCAGGTTAGTATTTTTAGCTCGGATGGATAGAAAACGTATGTCAGCAAGAGAATAAGTTTGCAAAATCATTGTGCTTTTTTCAATCTTTAATAGTTTTTATTAACTGTAATACTCTTGAAATTAAATGTTTTCATCATGCATATACGTTTGATAAATATTTTGGTGCTTGGTTGCATTGCTCTCCGAACTATTACTTTCGACAGTTTTCCCCCTCTTTTTCTTCCTACAGAAATAATTGCTTACAAGTGCTTATCTTGCCATGTGTTCTTTAGAGATCAAGTACTGATGATAGCTCTTTCCTAAGGAAAATATATTGTTGAAAATAATCAAATCTTTAGCTCTTAGATAGGGCTGTTATTCTACAGGAGGTATTAAAACATTATGATAAATTGTTCTTTATGATCTTTAATGCTTTGTAGGAGATCTATTCGATGCTCAAGTTTGAACAGTGACTTTTTTTTTTTCTTCAAACCAGCCTATGCATTTATAATTTACCTTTGCATCATGCAAGTGGCTTGGCAGCAAGTTGTTGGAAACTTGCACGAAAGAAATGAAGTTGCTAATCCTGTGAGAAGAATCTCTTAATATTAAATGACTTTCTGTCACAGTGGTGTAAAAGCTTTAGCAAAACTAGTAGGGTAATCTTGTTGGCAGCCCTGTGCGTATGTGTTAGTCTCTAAAGAGATACTACCAGTCCACTACTGACAGGAGAAGTGCCACCACCACGTAAATAATTCAGGCAATTTACTTTGTGGTTTAATGATGTTTCTAACTTGACCTAAAATCACCTATGTTGAATGCATGTTCTCTAATTTCCATCCATTTACACAAATGCAAAACACTAATACGTCTTTATGTGTGAGGAACAAATATTTTTTGGCTTTATGTATTAAAATACTTTGACGTGGTACTACACCTAAAATTTCCTTTTTGTCGGTCCTGTGAAGACTCCCTTTGCCTCTGAGTCTTAAACTTCTGTATGAGGAAGCTCTGTTTGTCTTGGTGACCTGTATGTACCTGTGCTTCATGTGGCTTTGTTTATTCCGTTGTTGTGAAATGAAGCAATAATTAGCCAAGCACTGTCTTCTAGTGGCCAAGACTTTTAAGCAGGGTGTGAAGAGTATCAGGCCAACACTTTTTCCGTAACAAGCAACTCTCCTTTCTGAATGTTAGAAGGAAAAGGAAACATTTCAGCAGGAAAGCATATTGTGGGGGCTTACTGTCAGCAGTTTTTGGTTCACTGTAGTCAGGGTGAACAACACCAAGGTACAGTCAACTCCTGATTACCAGCATGCAGTTTATCAGAGGTGAGGACTGTCTGTGTCCCAGGTGAAGAGACGTGATGAGCTGGCTCCCTTTCAGCTTGTTAACCCCAATGCAGTTGCTTTCTGAGAGCTCCTTCCACAACCAGCTGTGATCCAGAATTAGTTTGATATCATCTGGGGGGAACCACGCAAAACTTAATCAGGTCTGAGCACCAGCGCTGGCCATGTATGGCATCATCAGCATGTCCTCAAATGGTGTGAAAACTGACAGTCATGGGAAGAAATGACAGGATGTTTGATTGATTCTGCAGAGAAACAAGCTCAGCTCACAGCAGGCTCAGGCTTAGCAAGGCATGGAGGTGCTCCATGCATGGCCTCTTCTTTGTCCGTTTGCTCTGGTACTGATGGCTGCAGGTGTAGGGATGGATGGTCTTCTGAGCCTGGGTGTAGCCTACTGTGTATCCTTGGGATTGCTTCTGCTTTTTGGGGGGGAGTCTAGAAGCGTTAGAAGAGGTTCCAATGCATCCACGTAACTGTAGGTGTTAAAACTCAAGACCAGTAGTTGAATCAAGCTCCTTTAACCGGCTCAGATCCAGCAGGGTTGTGTTCGGAGCAGCTGGGCTGCCAGCACCATCCTCTGCGGTGTGTGCCGTACCTGTGCAATGGAGCGTGTCTGTGGCACCGCCTTGTCTCAGACTGGGAAGCATTGATTGTAATTGCTGTCTGCTGGTGTGTTGGGAGGTGTTTCTTTAGTATGAAGGTCCTCGCACAGGTGGGAGTAATTTCTCTTTCTTGGGAGACGGTTAACGAGTCCTCAGTTGAAAAGTATTTTCTATTACATGCCAGGCAAAAACATTAAATAAGAAAGCATATAATTGCTTTGCTTTATGATCAGTAAATTGGGTACGTCAGACTGGAAAAAGGCATTAAACTCGCCTTTGAGACATTTCTGGTATTTTGGAGAAAAAAAAAAATTCCAGTTAATGAATAGAGAAGATACTGAAATTAGTCCACTTCATGGGGGGGAAAAAAAGTACATTAGAAATTCTGTTGCTTTCTTCCTTAGGATGTTGATGCTACAAACCCAAATTATGAAATTATGTGTATGATAAGAGATTTCAGGGGGAGTTTGGATTATAGACCACTGACAACTGCAGATCCTGTAAGTACCCCAGCAACATGAAAATTTTTTATCCTATTCTATTTTTGTTATGTATGTTCAGTTTTTTCAATGTATACCTCTGTCTGTAAACATGAAAAAGTAAGTAGTTTAATATATATTAATGTTCATTATAACATGGGTTTATTTTTTCTGTAATTTGATGATATATGAATTAGTAGGTATAGAAATTTCTAGGTTACTAAATCATTGTTAATTGTTTTATGCTATTTAAATATCTTTTAACTATAAAATAGTATCAATACGTACTAAGTAGTCACTCAGCCTCTGTATTGTAAATTTTCCTGGGATGCTAGGGGATGTGCCTACAAAACCTTTAAATTCCTCTGAAAAATCCTGTTGAGTATAAAGATTAATATTTGATTTTGAAGGTGATGAGGGCCTTTACTTTGTGGAGAAGTCAGAGGAGCAGAATCCTTAAATGAAGAAGATTATCAGATCTCTGTGGAAATCAGATTGTGGCAATTTCTGTTGATAGCATATCTACACTGTTAGACCTGGATTTGCTTGTAATGTTCCGAGAGGTACCAGGTACCCTACACGATTATATCACTGTCCACAGGGAGCTTTGTTAATGTATGATTCTCCCTTTGGGGTTCTTGGCTGTTGTACAGACACAAGGGGCTTTTTATGTGTTCAGATGACTCACTGTCTTGGAAATTTCTCTTCCTTTAAATGATAGGTTAATTAATTCCGTAATAGAAGTAAAATAAAGTAAACTGTGGTATAACTGGAATTGGAGTATAGTTCACGGACAGGTTGTTTCCTTTGCAGATTGATGAGCACAGGATATGTGTTTGTGTACGAAAGCGACCACTCAATAAAAAAGGTATGGCCATTGAAGATTTTTCTGAATTTCTTTCTCTGAAAAACTTCTTCTGATAGCAGTATTACTTATGTTAAAGAGATCTAGAAATACTGATCAAAGGTGAACTGTTACAGAAGACAATATGTGTGACAGACCCAGAAAATTCATAAACTCGTCATAACTTGGGTAAAGATGAAAAAAGTAGTTTGTCACCATTTTATGGATTGGGAGCTAAGGTGCAGAGAGGCGGCAGTTTTTTTCCAAGGTCATCTAGGATAAATTTAGTTGAACTGGGAATTAATTTTACTGTAAATTCTTCAATAATCTTACAATGTGCTAGGATCACCATTCTTTTAAACTGTCCTTCAAGTGATCTCCTGAGCAGAGAGCTACCCAGTGAAAACTTTCATACACATTTTTTGTACATGTATTTTTATACTTTCAAATGGTCTTGAGTCAGACATCGAGGGAGCAATTCAGGTGCCTAAACGCTGATGTTTTATGACATGTTAGGTGCCCAAACGTGTCCAAGACATCCTTGCAGGGCTAGTGGATTACAGACAAACTGGAGATTGGTATCCCCTGGAACTGCTGTTCAGGGCTGGGCAAGATACCCTGGGGCATATGAAATGCCACTAAAAAAATACTAGGTACTGGAAAGACTCCCAAGTGACTTTTTTTATATGTGTTTAGTGTTACAACTTTTTTTCTTACTGCCTGTTCATCAGACTGGAGTCTGTATTACAGAAAAAAAAGTTCAGGTTTTGAACTCCAGTTAAATACCAATCTTTCATGAAGTTCTTTACTTTGAGCAGGAAATTAAGAACATAAATGCTTCTGGATTGCAGCCGGTCTGAATCCAGCTCTTAAGTCAGCTGACTTCCGTTTTGAAAGGTGTTTCTTTCCTTCACTTTCTATTGCATTTTGTTTATCTAAAGGACTCAAAGAGCATTGATCTGACTCTGAAACAACATGAGATACATTTATTATTTTTGTACTGTCAGAACTACACATTAAGGATTATCTGGAGCATATCCAGAGAAAAATGGGAGAATTCTATGGGAAGGGAAAAACATATGTTGATACCAGTATAAAGTTAGGTTTTTTCTTATTTTTTTTCCCTACATGTTGCGGCTCCCCCTACTTCATTTTTTTCTTCATTTTTACCTTTACTGTTTTCTTGTTCCCTGCATTTTTTTCTTAGTGATCTGAAAGGGATGCATAATCTCAAAAATTGTTTAATTGAAACTATTTTGCATAACCTATTTAATAAAGGCATTCAACATACAAGTCTGGTAGCAGCTGAGTTTCTGTTTCAGCAATAGAAGTTGTCTTTAATAAATATGACTTAATCTGATGCATTTGGGGGAAATGTCACCTTCTACCTTTGCTGAAGGTGGACAAAGTGAAATTACAGTGAGTGAGTGCAATTTGTCATGGGGCATGAGTTGGGATTCAGTTGTAGGATGTGATTTTGTGAAAGTTGCATATCTTAGGTATTAGTGGTTTGTAGCTGTAGAAAAATAGTTCAGAGGTGTTTGTAGGAATATGAGTGTCTAAGTAAAAGTGAGGTTGGCACTAAAGTTATTTTGCGTTTTTAAGAATAAGCTATAGTAAAAAGGTACCAACGAAATAATCTATGCAGGGGGTGGGCTGTAGAAATAATCTAGTACTCACATGATACAATCTTCTGAAAACACACACCTCATAAGAAACAGTAATTCTCACGCCACATTTTAAAATGGAAGAGTATAAAAGAATCTGAGATACTAGTGCGTAACCCCCTGAAGAGAAAAAATAGAATTAGTTTGTTTTGTCAGTCTCACAAACACAGAATTACCACCAAAATCTTTAGGTGTTCTCAGCACCAATTGATATGTGGATTGGCTTTGTACGAACTAGGTGTTCAGATTGACACTTTAAGATTTTATTTTAGTGACGTATATTTATAATTGAGAAATGTATGGTGGGTTTCAGAGACACTATTCCAAATTTTCATCAGCAAGGAATACAGGTTCTCAAAAAAAATACCTTGGAGCAGGTAAATGTCTTATTCCAAAAAATTGTTTAAGAAAAATCGTCTTCTTACTGCTTAAACTAAAAAGCTTTTGCTGCAAAGAATTGACCATCATACATCTCTTTTCATCACCATTCCTTATTTTTTTTCTCTGTGATTTCTGCAGATAATTGCATTTTATTTTATTGCAGTGCAGTTGAAAAATGGATTATATAGTGACTTGAATGCATATTTCTGTTGGTCTATGTCATGCAATGGGAACCATTGTACTGTTTGATCAGTATGTTAACTGATGAAAAGATTTCTATCTGATGGTATAAAGCCACATCAAATTCTTGAACTGCATGCCTCAAGAAATTTTACATAGAAATGCAAGTAGGTCACATTGGTGATCCGAACTGTACACACAAAGGATCTTTATTTTTGTGCATGTAATGGATCACTAGGTTCTTTGCTTTGCTGGCTTGCATCTCATACAACAATTAGCAGTAAATTGTAGTACTGTGTAGTAATTGCAACCTGGGATCTCACTGTTGAAATCGCATCTAGATGGCTTTTGTTCATTCCCAGTGATAGGAAGGATTATTAGCACTTACAGCTTTTTCTGCTGTAAGGTATTTTTTAGAGAGAATTTTTCTTTAGAGATATATTTAGAGTATATTTTAGGTTCCAGGAGGAATACACAAATCAAAATGTCTGTGTAGAATGAAAGCAATATTTTTGGGTTTGAAAGCTGTGAACATACACTGTAACATCAAGGATTTAGGGAAAATAAAAAGATAAAATTTTAAAATAAAGTATATTATTAAAGGATATGAATTTCTTTGTGTTTTTAAGTGTGTCATTCCTAGCTCAGTGTCCAGTTTCTTCCATAGAGAAGTTATTTCTAAAAACTCAAAGGATACGGCAGTAATCTATAAAATAGTATAGAAGCCCTGAAGAAAAAGAACTCAAGTCTGTGGAAAGTGTTATTACAGAATCCATAACAGGCTACAATGACAGTGCTATAATTAATGATCTTAGTTTTTCTAATCAGTTTTGTACAACATCTCTTTAATTTCTAGCAATTGGTAGGATAGGATGACGGGACTTCCAAGATGAAATCTCTTACTCAGCAGATTACTGTCTAGGCATCGGAAGCCCAAATCTATTGCAGTGCTGTTACTTGGAGGAGCTGTGTTATCTGAGATGTTATAAGAGTGTAAACAATGGAAAAAATATAAAAAAAAGAGATATGTTGCTAGTTAAATATTTATTTCACTTATTTTATAGAAACTCTAATGAAAGACCTTGATGTAATAACAATTCCTAGTAAAGATGTTGTGATGGTACATGAACCAAAACAAAAGGTGGATTTAACAAGGTACCTAGAAAACCAAACTTTTCGTTTTGATTATGCCTTTGACGACACGGCTCCTAATGAAATGGTTTACAGGTATGTGTATATGCCTTTTTTTTTTTTGTGACTCTTTTTTTCTCGTGTGCCTCCCATGTCAGTAACTGTGGGCGTACCTTGGTCATGGACTTTACTCCTATTCTCTGTGTTACCAGACGTGTATATTGCTACCTCAATTCTTTTGCCTGTTTACTTTTATTTTAACTCTTTATCCTGAATTCTTCGCCTGAAATGTCGTCTCCACCTCCATTGACATCAGTCCTGCCCTCAGTGCTCCTCCAAGCCCAGCTGGTTTCCAGGCTCTCGCGTGGATTGCCTGCCTCCTCAGCTACTGAGTATTTGAACAACTTCATGAGCTCTCAGTTTGCCTCAGGGTTACTGTCTTATTAATAGTGTGCGTGCCACACCTGAGGAACCTGAGTGATGGCTTTTGGTCTTCAGGAAACTTGGAAGAAAAGGACAGCCCCAGCCCCAAACAGCTTGCAGTTTCAATATAAGATAATCCAGAGATGGAAACAAATCAGGAGAGGGTGGAGAAAGTGTACCAAAAAAGCAAAAGAAGTTATATTGTTGTGTTGCTGAGATACCTGAGCTGGCTTGGCTGCTGGAGGCAGTCTGGCTGATGTAACACAGAGGTGCATGGAGCTAAGTTTTCTTGCTCAAAATGCCAAATCTTTCTGGTTTAAAAACAACAAACCCCAAACCAGCAACAAAGACACATGGCCACTTTCAGACCCAAGGTATTTGAATCTTCATTTTCTCCTTTATTCTTCTGTTTCACTCCCACAGCTGGCACAGAATAACTCACACAGCACTTTTTAAAACGCGTTTAGAAGTAGCCGTTTACCTTGTACAAGTCACTAAACGGAGGAGATACAGTAGCAGGCAAGCTTAGACACCACAATAGGTAATAATCTTGGTATGCGGTCTAAATGCTTTGAAGCTTTTTGCAGGTAATATTGGTATTAGAAAGGAATTCGATGAAGATAATTTTCCTTATGCTTGGAAAATTATTCCCATAGCCTTAAGGAGTAGTGACAGAGAAATATTTTAATTCTTGTTTTTTAATGTGACAACTGGGAAGTGAAAGTTAGCATCGTATCCTGATTGATGTTGGATGCTAACATCCTGTCAGTGGATAGCAGAAAATTCACCATAAAAGAATTATTAAAAAAAAAAAAGGAAAAAATGAAAAATTCTGTTTTATGTTTGATATAATTAGGAGGAGAAGGGTGGCAAAAGGAAAATCTATGTAGTCTGTTAGTTTACACTAACAAAGGACTTCTAAAGAGCAGACCTGTGCCCCTGGAGATGTCTGTCTCTAAAAGTTGTTTACTGGTAGCATCTTTCCCTTCTCAGTGCTGAAGACCTGCAGGAGAGTGATCCATCTGGTGATGTGTGCCTCCTGCAACAGTTCTCCTCCTGCTTAACAATCAGTTCTTCTGATCTCCCTCCTTCCTGTTGTTTATCTTTGTGAGCAGAGTGTTTAACTGTGAGGGGTGGCTTTTGGCATACACTTGTAGTTTTGTAGTGAGTTTTCTCCAGCCAATTTTTATTAGTTACGTAATACATTAATGGTAATGTGGGAAAGTATCGAAAGATAGAATTGCAGAATCAAAGAATTGACTAGGTTGGAAGGAACCTTTAAGATCCGAGTGGAACCATCACGCTAACTCTGACAAAAACCATCACTACATCGTGTCCCACAGCACCACGTCTACAAGTCTTTTAAATACCTCCAGGGATGACGATTCCACCACTTTCCTGGGCAGGCTCTTCCAATGCTTGACAACCCTTTGAGTGTAAAAATTTTTCCTAATATCCAATCTAAACCTCCCCTGGCGCAACTTGAGGCCGTTTCCTCTTGGCCTATCACTTGGTACTTGAGAGAAGAGACCGACCCCCCACCTCTCTACAACCGCCTTTCAGGTAGTTGTAGAGAGCGATAAGGTCTCCCCTCAGCCTCCTTTTCTCCAGGCTAAACAACCCCAGCTCCCTCAGCTGCTCCTCACAAGACTTGTTCTCCAGACCTCTCACCAGCTTCATTCCCCTTCTCTGGACCCGCTCCAGCACCTCAATGTCTTTCTTGTAGTGAGGGGCCCAAACCTGGACACAGTATTCGAGGTGGGGCCTCGCCAGTGCCAAGTACAGGGGGAAAAGATGCTTGTATTCATACTGAAATAGTAAATCTCTAGTCTGTGTAGCAGTACAGGCTTTTTCCTTTTCTCTCATGTGGCACAATAATGATATTACTTGAAGGGCAATCTCCTTCAAGGCCTCCTGAAATAGCAGAAGTAAGAGCAAGACAGGCATCATCATCTGTTCTCACCAGAACTTCAGGGTCACAGTGGGGAGAAAAAATGTGTGGCAAGTTACTCCAGTTTTGTCCAGTATGCTAAAATTACTCACTGTATTCCTATACTGAAAAATGTTCTTCAGTTTGAGGGAGAAAAGTACTACTCTTTTAAAATTATTATTATTTTGCTTAAGCTGTATTTTAAGTATTTTTGAATCTATGAGCCAACACATTGAGTTGCAAGTTTTCATTAATATTAAAAAACATGCACTAGTTCGAGTGGGTATGCCTTTTGAGTTTTAAAGGAGAACTAGAGTTTACATTTCTGAAAGATTAAGATTGCAAATAAAGTTTCTAGTAGAAGTAAAGTTGTAATGTTTTGGCATGGTACCATTTGGAGTTGTATAACGCTTTATGAAAACTTTTCTAGATATGTTTGTATTTTGTCTTAATTTAAAAGAGATATAATTATGTCCCTTTTTTATAAATCAGCAAAATAAATAATTTCAAATTCAGAAATAATGGAGTGTGCTACTTAGGTGGATGGGCTTTGTGAAATTTTGTATTTCATATAAAAAAACCAAACATCAAAACATGGGAATATCCTCTTGAGGGCAAAGAAAGTGTATGTTTAGAGGAAGCAAAAAAGGAAGACTAAAGCTTGTCAGGAATCATCTGGTATTTTTTGGATGAAAATTAATGATTCAGTTAAGCTTAGATTTTTGCATAACCCTCGGTTGCTGAATGGCTGGGTCTTGCCTGTAGTGTTTTTGTAAGTGATCTTGTGTTTGTTCCAAAGTGGGATGAAAGAAGATTGTAACACCTCCATGTTTCTGTAAAAAATTGTTCCTGTTTCTGTCACCTAAAGGTACTTTATGTGTAAACACCTGGAAAAAGTTTAGAAGGAAAGACTTTTGCAGAGAGACTCTTACCGCCCTCCATTAATTTACCCTTTGCTTTTGGAGTTTTTCATGAAATAATGGTGATAAGCAGCCAAAGTAGGAACAATAACTCTATGTTTTTGTGAAGTAAAAATTAATTCTCTAAAACAGAAAAACAATACTTTGAATAATATTTTTTGACACATCAAAAAATACTTCAGGGATAACTAGATTTTTCCATTCTGAGGAACTTGGGTATCCATTTTCTTGGACCTTTTCTCAGCGCATGTATGTTCTCAAAATACTAAGATGTGCAATGTTGTTGTGGCCACTTGTCTTCTAAATTTAATCTTCGAAGCTGACTTGGGGAGAAAAAAAAAGCCCAACCCAAAATATACCAGAATTTTAATATTGGCAAAATCTAAGTATTTATCTGTTCCGCTGTTCAACTTCGATGCCTTCTAATTGTGTCTTCTTTATGGAGCTCCACACTCCATGTAGTATGCTGTGCTGTGTTGCATCATTAAAGCAAGGAATTCTTTTTTTCTTAGGCTTTAAAGGAGGATAATATTGTAAAATCAATGGGAGAGACCTTGTAACTTTTATTTGATTGCTTAGGATATTTTTAACGCTTTAGAGCTGGTAGTCTCTTTAGTTCAGGAATTAATGTAGAGATGTCCTTTGGCCTCTTAAAGTACAGGACCCGTTTTGTTGCTTCTGGCTTTAAAATTTATAGCATCCTTGTGGTAGTAGCATCTTAAAGTAATTCAATTTCTAAAGTACTGCTGGTTTTTTGCATTTAAGGTTTACAGCTCGACCATTGGTGGAGACCATATTTGAAAGGGGAATGGCCACATGTTTTGCATATGGGCAAACAGGCAGTGGAAAAACCCATGTAAGTATTTCTTCTACATGTCAGCAATACACTTCTTTTTATGTATGATACACTTAAATAAGTTCTAATAAGTAACATGTAAGTAAGTTACAGCTCCGTGATTTTTATAGTGTATTTTAGATTGATTTTTTTTTTTTTTTTTTTTTTAAACTTAGACTATGGGTGGTGACTTTTCAGGAAAGAACCAGGATTGTTCTAAAGGAATATATGCACTTGCAGGTGAGACTTAATTGGTCTGTTGGCTTTCTTCAGATTAGTTGAGATAAATTTTCTACTTCCTGTCATACAAAACATTAGGGTCTACATATATTACATTACAGTGGAGCTTTGGTAACATCAAAAGTAGTTCCTAAATGTGTAGTCTTCACACAGTAAAGTAAATGTGTGTATAGATTACTTCAAAAAATGTAAGAAATATAATGGATGATTAGTTAAGTTTATACTTTTGGGGTCTTCTGCATCTTCCAATGTAATGTTGCAGTTTAAACTGCAATGTTTTAGACTTGGTTGACTGACCTTTTCTGTTATACTTGCAAGATACGAGAGAAGCTGTAAAATAGACTGTTACACATTAATGACTCTTCGCTAAATGAAAATACATAACAAGATTTCTTTTTATTCTGGAAATGTATTCACAGCTCGAGATGTCTTTTTAATGCTAAAGAAACCAAACTATAAGAAGTTAGAACTTCAAGTATATGCAACATTTTTTGAGATCTACAGTGGTAAGGTAAGTACCTGATCTTTCTCTGAGGAAGGTGGCATTTCTCTTTCACAAACAAGATTTTGAGCTTGTCACATAAAAGATTTTTTTCCTCTTTGTACTAAAAGCTTGATTTAAAATAATTCTTTACCCTTCCCTTCCAATCATGTTTTTCCGTGGCATGCTTTGCATATTTTGATACGGGATTTGAAATAAAAGTGTTTTTTAAAGGTCCTCTTTAACTGTTCTGTTTCCCCCCCCCCCTAAGGTTTTTGACTTGTTGAACAGGAAGACAAAGTTAAGAGTGTTAGAAGATGGTAAACAGCAAGTCCAAGTGGTGGGATTACAGGAACGGGAAGTCAAATGTGTTGAAGATGTTCTTAAGCTTATTGAAATAGGCAACAGCTGCAGGTATCTCCCATAGGTTACACCAGTTTTTCATTATACATTAAAGAATCAGAACAAGATTTCTTGGGGGTCCCTTTATAGCGATGGCTTTTCAATATGCAGTGGATTTTTTGATGATGTTGGCTGCAAATGAGGAATCTGCCTGCCTTTTAAATAAACATGTTTAGAGTTTCTCTGTCTCCTAGAGAGAAGTAACTGATTTTTCTACAGGAGGTGAACCGCATGCCTTATGTAAGCAGCTTACTGACTTAAATTCACATCACTTATAATCTGGAACACTGCCAGATTCTTCATCTCTGAAAGGCCTTGATACATAGTGACAGAAGTTAAGCATAAAATTTTTATTTTTTTTTTTAAGAATCCAGCTTCATTGTTTTTAAAATTAGCCTTGTGCATAGACTGCTGCCTGATCAGATAAAAAAAGCCATCAGCATTTTACAAGTAAGCTCTGTGATAATCCGAAATCTTTGAAGATCTAATTATTCTTACTTTCAAAAGAGAGGTAAAATGTTACTGATCTTCCATTTCTTTTTGAAGACATGGAAAAAGAGGTATAATTGTACTATGTACATCTAGTTGTTAGGGTTGTATCTCTAGTGTCCTCAAGAACATTAGACATGCTGTCAACATATGTAAGAACATACAGGACTGACCTGAAAAAACTAACGTTCTGAGGTTAGTGTGTTTTAACATGTATGGTCCTTCGCCTGTTCATATGTCCTTCCCTTCTCTCCTTTTGTTTAAAGGACATCTGGCCAGACATCTGCAAATGCACATTCATCTCGAAGCCATGCAGTGTTTCAGATTATTCTCAGAAGGAAAGGGAAATTGCATGGTAAATTTTCTCTGATTGATTTGGCTGGCAATGAAAGAGGAGCAGATACTTCCAGTGCAGATAGGCAGACGCGACTGGAAGGTGCGGAAATTAACAAGAGCCTTTTAGCACTCAAGGTAACTGAAATGTTTCCATTGCCTTTGAGTAGGTGGAAGCCTTCTACATATAATAGCAATGACTGTTGAAATGGCTGTGTTTGCAGGCTTTGCTTGTCTACATTGTCTACTGATGTGACAGGTAAAATAATGTATTGATTTTTCCTCTAAATGCCTGAAGGAACACTTGGTAATTACCAAGTAGAAACATAGCAGAACATTGTGCTATCAACTTGCATGTAGTTTTAAAAAAAAAAAACAACACCCAGAACCTCAACAGAAAGTCCCCAGTGGTTGAATTTGAAGACTTTTCTGATAAATATCTAAAATGGGAGGACAGGTGACTGACTTCGGTGCTCAAGGTCTGAAATGCTAACTGGAAATATTCTTACTGATGCCAGTATTTGTTTCTTTTTAATAAAAAATAAAGTTATAGCATATTTATTTACTGCTGTTAATGAATTCACTAAAGCAACACAATAGCATCATATCCAGAAAGAACTAACAAATAGATTAAAATAACCCTTGAAAGTTGGAATCCATTTTTGACTACTCTTCTTCATAGCAAATTGTCTGATAGAGTCACTTCACTGTTGTTCATACATTCATGCAGGACACATCAAGAGAGGTAAGAAAGGTTATTTAAATATTCATGTGCCTTTTTTTTTTGTTTGTTTTATAGTACTCAAAAGAGGTTCAGTCTAAATAGGGAAAGTAATTTTTTGGTCTCAACTAGGGAAACAGTAGTTTGGAATGTCTCAGGACTTAACCTCTGTTGTTAGTTTTGCTTAGGTTTACTACTGTCAGCACCAGCACTGTGGGTTTACGTGAAGAATCTGAACCCCAAAATCACTGTGCTTTATCCCCAGTATAAGCTCGAGCGATGACTTGTATCTGACTCTTAAGCAGATCTCACAAAACACCACAAAATTGTAATGTATAATGTGTCATTACAAAATTGTAGGACATGTTGAAAAATTGGAAGCAGCAGTTCCAAAACTGTGGCCTCTTTTGATTTAGCATCAAAGTGAATAATGCAAGAAACGCTGTGTTGACATTATTACTTGTTTCCAAATATAATGGAATAACGCTGGTTTGGGTTTGGGTTTTTAGTGTTTTTTTTTTTTTTTTCAGTTTACTTCTTGTTTTTGTACTGCCTGGTGCCTTCAGTGCAACACCCAAACTACATACTTAGTTCATTTTCATACAACTTGCCTTTTTAATTATAGTGAAAAGTTCTGCTGCTGCCATGCTAATGGTTGGATCTAAATTATATGGGCAAAGGGAAATAAAAACAAGTGGAGGTCTTACAGAGGTCTAAACAGCGGTACAAGCAGATAAAAGTTTCTCAATGATATGTTAGTTTTCCATTTTCCATCTGTCCCCAAAAATATTACATAGTTTTTTCCATGTGTATTCAAGAGCCTTAAAGTTATTGTCAAGTTCAAATGAAGCTAGTATGTTGTGAGGAGTGGTCTTTGGTGCTAATCCAAGATTTGCTGTTTGCATCTGGATATCAGTCCTGTCTTAACCTGTTCAGATTTTTGGTACAGGAAGTTATTTCCGTAACGTCTCGACACGGAAATAGTGTTGTCGTTCTGTTACCTGGTTTTCTGAGCTGTGATGAAAAGCAAAAGTAGTTAAAAACTCCATTAATTTAGAAGCTGGCAGTGTCTTCCTCTAATCCTTTTACTAGTAAGGAGGTAATCCAGTTCCATTTTTTCAAGAGTAAGCAAACTAAAAATCATTATAGTAAATTAGAATATCTTAATTAAACTTGTTGGTTGCCATATCAGTAATTCAACATACACATTTGTTACAGTTTTTAGTTTGTAATGTCACTTGTTGAAAATCTTGTTGCCCCTCTTCCTGTCTGATCTACTTTTCTCCTTTTGTAAGTATAGTAGTAATGTACAAATTCAAAAAAATTCAAGGAATGCACTGCCTTGCTCACCTATGAGTATTGAGTCCTTTCTAGCATTTGCATGTGAAACTCACGTTCAACAAGCTTCAGTCTTTCTGTTTATCTGAGCTGTGTCCGTTCTATAAAATTCAGCTGGTGAATTTTTAAAATACTCAGTTCAGTTGGAGCCAGCTTGCCCTTGTTTGTTCTATTCTGTATCATGGCAGTTTTATTCTGAGTCCATTTTTAGTTCCGTGTTACGCTGTTTCACAGTTGCAATGATTTCTTGGATTACCATCCCACAGTTTCTAGCCTGGCTTTTGGAAGAAGCTGTTTCTAGGAGATTTCAAAATGCCACAAGGATATGGGTGCAGCTGGCAGATTAGCTGAACTACTGTAGAACTACTCATGTAACACAAAAGCCATTCCATTTGTTAGTGCTGCTGAAAGCAAAGCGCTAATTTGAAAAGCTTTTGAAGTATGGTTGTTTGAAGAAGTTCTGTGTGTAGAGGTGTTAGAACTGTACCAAGGAAGCCATGCGTCTCAAGAGGTGCCTGTACACAAAGTATTAAGGCAAAGGCAGAAACTGGAATTAATGATCAAAATATGACGACGATGACAACACCACCACAGAAATTTAAATTTGGACTTTCTCTGCATAAGAAGTAATTTGTTAGCTGATGTTAGATCTCTGAGTGGGCAGAAGTGACGTTTAGATTAGTGCAGCCTTGGTTTGCACTGTTGTACTTAGTTGCTGCTATAACTTCTATAGTAATTTCATAATATTTACATCTGTACAGTATTTCTTACTGGAATTCTCCAACCAATTGCAAATATTAGTTTAGCCCCATGCCCTTGTGAGTGAAAGAGGAGACCTTATCCCTGTTTTTTCACATGAAGAATATTTTAAAATAGGGAATTACTTACTAGGTTTCTGACCTGTTGCAGCTTTCACAGTAAGAGACAGAATCAAAGCTGCTGCTTTTAACTGGTAGAGTTAACACGTGTCCCTGCCCACGCTGCTTCTGCTGGCAGACATTGTAGATCATTCAGGCTTTTGCAGCTGAAAATCAGTAATAATAATTAGTCTGGACATCTAACATCAACATTGATTTTTTTGTTTTTTTGTTTTGTTGTTGGATGCAACAGATGCAAACATTTTGGATGATATTCAGGAAGTTTTTAGGCACCTAAGTCCTTTTTAAGTTCCTGCCTCTCTACGGAGTTTAATGAGAGGTAAAAGCCTAACACTTCTTGAATCCAAGCTTTAATGATAAATCTTAATGATATTTTAGAGGACAGCAACCTAACTAAGGCACATATTTTCTGATTTTGAATTGCATTTGTATTATATTTATTCAACCCATGTTAAAGAAAAATAAATAAACCTGTTTTTTCTTTCAGGAGTGCATTAGAGCCTTAGGCCGAAATAAACCTCATACACCCTTCAGAGCAAGTAAACTTACTCAGGTGCTAAGAGATTCATTCATAGGAGAAAACTCCCGTACCTGTATGGTAAGTTGACTTGATTAACTGTTTGTTCTAAGAATTACAAAGAGAAAAGATGCTGGGAATTTAGGCTTTTGTGATTAAAATGGGTCACTTGCTACTGGCAATGTGTTGGACTTAAATTTATCCACTGACACTGTACGTGGAGCGAAATTTTTTCTGCTCCCTTCTCACTTTCTATTGGCCTTTCTTATTTCTTGTTCTGGTTTTCTCGGTAGGCATCTAGCTAGAAACACTTCTAGCTTGGGATTTTTTTTCTTTATTTGTTTATTTTTAATAATGTCTTAATTATGAGAGTATTGTTTGTTGACTCAGAACTTTGGAAGAGGTTGTGTAGACTGGAGTGCACTGGTGAGTTACGATCTTTAAATGACAAAGACAAATTTAAAGTTGGTATCAAAGGCATCAGAATGTGCTCTAGGCTGTTGAGGGGAGGGGGGAAATAGTTGGGATAGATGGGATGAATAGTTGTTTATTGTATAAATGTGGATTTGCATCAGTCTGAAAAACAGGATTCTTCTGTCAGATGGTGGAAAGGACAGATAAAAGCACTGATGTCCAGTCAATTTATTTGTGCATCCTTAACATTTCTCCTTATGGAAATGCAAACTGTCTGCTAGGCTTGTTTATGTTGGTTACTTTTCGGAGACTCCTTGAATTAATTAGGCCAGAGGCCAGAGAAGTCTGCAGGCCACAACATGAAAACCATGGTGTTAGGGCAGCCTAGTCTTCCCTTTAGCTGTTAGGTATGGTTCTAATTTGAAAATGGTGGTGAAATAGCTTTTTTTTTAATTAATTTTTTTTCCTCCTTCAGTTTTCTGATGAAAAGTCAGGATTGCTTTCTTTCACACTGAAACATACTTGATCTAGTTGAAGATGTTCCTGCTAACTACAGGGGGGTTGGGCTAGATGACCTTTAAAGGTCTCTTTCAACACAAACTATTCTGATTCTATAACTTCATAAATTCTGTGCAGGATCAGAAAGCTGAACTCTGCATCTCTAGCTAGTGTATCCATGCTGCTGAGGAAGGTTTGAAAAGTTAACCTGTTGGAAATTACTCTCTGTACATACAATAATTAACATCTGTGAATATTTAATGAAGTTCTCACCATCACCTTTGCCTCCTTTACCATCACTTCTACCGCTTTGTTTTGGTGAAGCTTTTTTATTTAATTATTACTCTTCTCATAGAGTTGTCATAATATTTTTTTTTTACTATTTAAATATGTGAGAATGGCATTGGGAATAATCCATGATCTATGGGTGTTCATTTCTGGTAAAGCTTGCATTCCTTTTGGTATGTAATATGGTTGTAAAGGGAAAAAATCTCCTCTGAAAGTGAGTGGAAATATGCTTGAATTATTTTTTTATTTTCTCATTCACATAACTACAATCCCTTTACAACTGAAAATAAGAAAAACCCTTTCATGATGAGGTACTGCGTTCAAACTCATTCTTTGGTTGCTTTTTCATGTAGTTTCTCAGTACAAGGACCGCTTCTGACATTCTGGTTTTAGTGTTTGTTTACATGTAATTTTTATCAAGAAAGTAATCAGCAAAGTTTTTTCTTAAGATACCGATGAGGGAAGAAGAACGCTTGGGTGGTTGTGGCTTACTCTGAATTATAGTTGAAAGGAAGCAGGGAAAGAAGAGAAACCTTCAGTGTATCTTTACTTTCGTTTGACTTGAGCTCTTGCATTTGTAGCACTTGTTCCTGCAATACCTAGGTGGACGCAGAGTAAAGCTGCCTGTCTAGAGATCTGACAGGTTTCTGAACGATATATATTGAGTTCAAGGAGGTGTCGGAGATACCTTAGCCTTGAATTACATCCAATCCTCTCCAGTTCCCTGGAAAGAGGAGGGGAGATTTGCACTCCAGTGGCCAAGTGGTGGGATCAGTGAATAACCATCAGCAGCTTCACGCCTCTCTGGGGTCGTCCTTTGCCTCTTTTATCACGACAATTTATTCAGCCTTCCAGTTGGCTCCTGGGCAGGGTGTGCCTGGTCTGTGAACATGTTCACGTTTTACATCATACACTGGCAAAATTTTACTGATCAAATTTACAGGGAAAGGTAAGGGCAAGTCATTATGATAGATGGCAGCTAAAGTTGAACAATATTTTATTAAATTAAGAGAGTACTTATTCTGCAGGTGTGCTGTCTGCTATTTTGCAGCAGAACTATGTAATTAACTGTGGTGCTTCAAACTTCTAAAAGTCCCTCTTCAAGATGCTGGTTTTGCTTTTCCATGAAGAGGCATTTATTGCAAAGGGATTCCTCAACAAGAAAAAGATTTGATCCAGTGTTCTAATGTGTTGCTAGAGACATCTTGCAAATATGTGGTGCTTTTCAATATGGAATGCATTATAAAATGACATGGTAAAAACTGGTGATTTTACCTTTCTAAGAGATTCTTGAAATGTCCTGGTATAAAATACCTGCTAGGCCTTTTCCACTTCCTTTCTGTCGTGGAAATATAATTTCTACACTTCATTTTTATTTGATGTTCCCTTTTATTGTTTGTGGGCTTCTGGTTGCAATTTTAAAAGTTGCATCTTTAGGGATGAAGCATTCTCTTCTGTATATAAGGTTAAAGTATGATTTGTTAATTTTTTTTTTCAAATTTCAGAAAAAGAATTTGAAAATAACTTCATAATGTGGACAGATATTACTAGCATCTCCGTCATTCTAAAGAAATCCGGAGACATACAGTCAGCATAAATACGTTGTTTTGAACTTTATTAGTCATTGCAGTTTAACTGAAGTTCTTGATCTTAAATAGTTTCAAAAACCATTTAAAGTCGTTTTTGAAGAGTTAGTAGAATAACGTATCATCATTTGAAATTTGCAGGGTCGCTGCATAGAATAGTTTAATATTTAACCAGTGCTGTGTCCTTGATGCGCTGCAGTCGCAGCTGAAGTGCCAGACCCTTCAGCCCTTCAGGGTGGGAGTAGGAACCTGCAGACTTCAGTGTCCCAAAAGGGCCGTTGATCCCACTGTGGTGGCTTATAAGCAGTGTAGACACATTTGAAATAGGAACAATGGTAATTATGGGATTTAAAGGTGTTCTCATCCCTAAATAGCAACACTTTTTCTATCCTTATTTGGAATTACACGTGAGGAAGCGAGAGACAGAGAGGTCGGAGTCCTCCTGTCCTGCCTGGTCTGGGTTTGGGGCCCGAGGACGTGATGTAGTGGATGCTTGTGTTCAGCAGTCTTGTGCTTGGGTTCTTGTGCCCTGACCGGGGTATCCACAGGTCTGATGGCACCTCCAGTGTCACTTCCCTATAGCAGCTGTACCTTGTATGCTTCAAAATGTTGGAGCCGTCCTCTGGTGATACAGCACATGCCGTGTGTGGTATGCTCTGAATATTGAACTGGTGGAAGATATGCACACATCTTTCATGTTAAATGAGTTTGGAAGGATTTTAGGAACTTGTAGTTTGTTATTTTTTTTTTTTTTTTAATTACCACCCAGAACACTTTATAAAGAGACATGCAATCGTATGATCTTTTGAAGTCTGTACTCATTGTTTTCATTAGTAACTGATGTGTACCAGTATGAGAGGTTTAAACTTAAGTCTGTATGGTACCAGGCTCTTTAGGCTTTCTATCTCCCTCCCATCACGTATTTTTGCTTTCCCCCTACTAGGAGAAGCTCCCCTGAGGATAACTATCTGTGCTTTTGTACAGCAACGTCAGCAGCAGGATGAAAGAGAAGATCAGGATTATCTAATCTTCATCAGCTTCAGTCTCCTGATGCTGTCCTGCTGCAAAAAAATGATAGTGTGCAGGATCATAGAAGTGTTTGTCCTGGGCAGTGCCTTTATGGCTCTCCTGAAAGGAGCACACAGATGAAAAAATTGGACTAGTGAGAGAAGCTAGGACAAATAACAATGCCGCTGTTGCCTGATAACAGTTAGTATTTTTGTTGAGTACTGGAAAGGTAATGAGATCTTCAGGGTATTTTATTTAACCGGAAAAGGAAAGACCTCTTGATTCCAGATGTATCTGATAAGTTAGCTATCAAGTATTGTTTACAGGTAACTTCAAACTGAGAAAAAAAATAATCTTTACTTAAGAATGTGTTTAACTATTTTCCTAAGTTTAATATTATTGAGTACAATTTTGGACTGTGGCCAAAATAGATCTCTCAAATCAGTGTACAGTCTGCTTGAATGGAGAACAGCCTACAAATATATGTAAAAAAAAAATACCCTGGTAATTCTTTGCAGGATATATTAGACTTAACTTTCTACTGAGTTGTCATGTTTTCCTTTTTTGAGGAGCCTGTTTTCTTCAGTTAGAGTTTTGCATTTACATATTATGTTACCAAGATAGTGAGATCAGGGAAATTGATTGAATTTCTATGTATTCTTAATGTTCCAGGTATGGTTAAAAAAATTAAATTGCAGCTTTGACTTGACATCTGTCTCCTTGAGATGGCACTGTATAAAGACAAGTGTACATAGTAGACAGTTGTGGTGGAGAATCTCAAATGAAACTGGATATTAGAAGGATAAAGTTTCATATGTACAGAGTGATTTCTTAACGTGTGGCTTTGTTTTCTTCAGATCGCTACAATTTCTCCAGGGATGGCATCATGCGAAAACACTCTAAATACATTGAGATATGCAAATAGGTATGGAAGATGTTATTGCTTATAGCTATACTGGCTGTTGATCACTGACACTTGAATAGTGTTGTTCCATGATGTATGTTTTAGCTGCTTGAATAATTCTATCATACTCCCATTTCTTAATAAGATTAAAACCAAAATACTGATCCAGGCTCTCATTCAATTTAAATTGTCACTTTTTAGAACCATTACAATAGAATCAATAGAAACTACATTTAAACCATTATCCAGAGATGGATAATGAGGGTTGCGAGGGGTGTGGGAGATGCCACTATTAGTTTTGCCCCTGCCCATCTCTTACATTAGGGGTAGTTGGCATTCATGTTGATTCTCTGGGGCATTAGCTGATACACCCTTCTGCGAAGTGATTTTTGTTTTTTTCATCCCCTTGGTGGAATTGCATGCAGTTGCCAGTCTGTTTCATACATATATGTGAAACTTCATACTTCCCAACTTCAGGCAAATATCTGAGACCCCTAAGTGAAGAGTCAGTTAATCCAACAGAGACTTTATAATCAATGTAGAGAAATGAGCACCTCCAGAGGCCGACGCAGCACCTCTGAGACCTGTACAGCTCTCTCAAAGCGTTCACCTCTCTTCAGTGAGTGTGAAAGGAGCCTTCCCTTGCAGCAGTTCTTCACGTCTGTGGAGATGGGGTCCTGTGTGTGCCTGCAGTCAGACCTGCGACGCAGAGACACCCCACACACACACTTTGCTGTGAAGGGCAAAGGAGGCAAACGTGCCTCTGGGTCACCAGAAGCCCTAGTTTTGGCAAAAGAGGCTACCATCGAGTGGCCTGCTTGCCCCAGTGAAAGATGGGGCAGAACCAGATCTGCTCATGCTCGTCTGGGCAGCCTGGCCAGTTGCCAGTTGGGCAGGAAGGGCTGCTAGGAAAGCTTACTGCCCACCCCTCTTGGTACCCGAACGTCTCTGTGTCTGGATGGAGGGTGCTGGTAGCAAATCTGCCTGGCTTGGACCAGTCTGTGTGGTTTCCTTCCTGTTGGGGAGTAGATGCCTCCTTCTCTACATCTACAGAAACCTAACGAAGGACCTTGCATATTCGTCAAGACTCGCTGGATCTTTTACCCCTTACAGAATATGCGTTGCTGAAGTGACTCCAGAAAAAGACACTGCAAAACTAATTAAACACCTATTTCTAGTATAACAAATAGTTGCACCGCAACTGTTTCTTCCCCTTGGTGTTAAATTTTTTGTTGTTATGGAGTAAATGCCTGTCACTATAAAGTCACTTAATGTGTTTTGTGCAGTATTTTATTTTTTTCTGGCAACATATCGTTTTCATAGTACAATTAGTCGTTAGATGCTGGACACCAGTGCGTCTGCAGCGTAAGATGCGGGAGCAGAATAGAATTTAAAGTTTTCTAGCTGTAGTGGTTTGATATTGTAAAAGGAGCCATTTAGTGGAATATTGAATGTAGAGCAAATTTTATTAACTGCACCAACTGGAATCTGGAATTACTGTTCTGAAAATACTGCTATTATAGTCCCCTGCAAATTATCAGCAGTGGTTTTGTATAGTTTTGTTAGCGGTCTGTAACTCTGTTTGCAGAAGGCTTAAGTATGTTGTCACACTTGTGTTTTAATATAAAAAAATAATTTTATAGTTAAACTATTAAGTATGCTAAACAAAGAGTTGTCATTTTAACTGTGTTTCTGAGAACATTTTCTTTTAATTTGCTGCTGTATTTTGCTGCTGCAGAGTAAAGGAATTTGGAATTAGTCCTTCGGACATTCCCTTCTCACAGGGTAGTGGCAGTCGCTCTGATCTCTCTCCTTCCTATGAGTATGACGACTTTTCTCCTTCAATCACCAGGTCTACTTCATTCTATACATGGAATCTTTATTTAAGTTTTCTTTTTGGCTATGTAATTTTACAGACCAACCTTTCATTAGTCCCCTTACCTTGAGTCACACATACTTTGTTTTTATTTTGTTTGGCAGGTGATGGTTCTGCATGATCTGCAATCATCCTCCCAGTATTTTGTTCACCCTCCTTAAACATCCACACTCTGTATCCAGGCTTGCTAGTTTCCTTCATACATTTTTAAAAAAATGGTGATGTCACCTTTGCACATTTAGTGAACCAAATCTGACAAGTCTGTGTTTAGGGTAATTTGAATCTCTCTAATTAAAAAAGAAAACAATTTTCCTACATGCATATTTTTAAAACTTTTCATTACTCTGAATGTGAATGACGACAGTTTCCACTGTTGTAAGTAAGTGCTACTTGGAAAAAAAAATAAAATTCCCTTTAAAAAAAATGAAGTGTATGTTCTAAAACTTGCTGTACTTGCAGACTTTGTGTCTGTTTCATAAACTTGCTTTTAAGTGGGCTTTTTCTTGACGGAATTATTATCAGTCTTTTAAACTATTTTCATGCTGCAAGAGCCTAACGTTTTAATAAGATACTTTCACCTTTCAAATTATTTTAATTAAAGAATCTATTAATTCTCTGAGATACTTGGTTGCAAATTACTACTTTCTTCAGAATTCTTGGTAGATTTTCTTATAATAGCTAGTGGGGTACTGATTGACTTAACTTTCTTAAAGCACAATTGTGTGCACAGAAAAAGAAAGATGGTCAGGTTTAGGGTGCAGATTGAACTTTTCTTTCAAATATTCCTCATCATTAAGGACTTAATATTAAGGATTTGGAGATTTTTGCCTGCTTAACTAACAAGTAGTAATATTTCAGTCAGACAATGCCTCTTGGTAGAAGAATGACTGTAATCCACCTGCAAGTAGTTGAAATTCAGTGGTCCATGGATTTGGACTAAAATCTTTTTGTCACTGAAAGTACACTGAATTTGTGAAGCTGACATCACCATCATCCTTATTAAATTAATTAATTGCCCATAGACCCATAGAGCTTTGTTTGCAGCTGTGACTCTTTGCACGGGAAGTTACTAATTTACAAAGGAAACGTTTTCTGCTCGCAGGGTGAAGGAGCTGACGGTGGATCCCAGTGCGGCGGGAGACATGCGTCCCATTATACACCATGCTCCCAATCAGATTGACGACTTGGAGACACAGTGGGGTGTGGGGAGCTCTCCTCAGAGAGATGATCTCAAACTGCTTTGTGAACAAAACGTGAGTGGTTGACCGCGTTGCACGGGAAGAGGTGACGATAAATACGGTGGCAGAACAGATCCAGAGTGATGTGTATTTATAGCCCGTTAGCCAGGTCATTTAAGTAAATACAGCATGCCTCTTCACCTTTTCACTTTATGGTGTTATGTTCATTCCCATACAAAAAAACCCAAACCCAAAATGTTTCTTGAAGGCTGAGAGGATAATGTTTTACTTTTCTTTATCTTCCTTGCTAATTAGGGCTTTTAATTTCTAGGCAGGGTCTACTGTAGGCTCTGGCATTCTTCAGTGTGCATTTTTTCCAGCATAGCTTCATCTTGTTTTAGGCAGTTAGAAGTATCCTGGGACACTCATCTGTTTTATTTAACACTCTTGTGTCTCTGAGCATTATTTTCCCTGCGTGCAACAACCATTTCAAGTCTCTGCGTTTAGAAATCTGGCCACCCATCGTTCCTCCTCCTGACATCCTGATTTTCATGGGGTGAAACCCCAGTGCACTGTTTGGGAGTGAGCCACATCGTGTTCCCAGCACATCTCCCTGGGCTGCAGGAGTGGGGAGCTGAGAGGCATCTTCTAAAGGGCATTTTCCCTTCATTGCTGATTATCAGCTCTAGTCCTGGTTCCTCCACTGTTCAACGGAGATTAAAGCTCCATTTGTGAAAATGCTGATGAAAGGTAGAAAAGAAAAATCCGTACTATCCTGACTTACTTTTTGCGAGACTGTCTGCCTTCTCCAACACCTCTTCATCATGTCTGTTGTATTTCTCCTTTTAGTAACTGTCTCTTCTTCCAGAACTCTATTTTATACAAACGTGCTAGTGATTCTTAGAGCTTCCCACTGGACAGTCCTTGCAGTCAGATATCCTTTCATATCACACTTTTTCATTGTTCATGTGGAATTCAGTTAAGCTTTGCAATAACGTTTTAAAAAAAGATTTCAAAGGCATCATATAAAGAACTATACTGTCTTGGTAAAACATTAATTGCAGCTTACCTAGCGCTCTCCCCTTTGGTTGTTAACTGTTCATTTCTAAAGAAGCCCTGTTTGCCCCAGTTGGTAAATCCACGTTGTGCATTCTTCTAATGTATTAATCACTATGTACATTTTAGATTTCTCACTTTACATTTATTACATTTTTTTCCCAAAGGATTAATTTAATTTTGATTTCCTGAAATGTATTGAATGTAATTGCTGTTCTCTCTTTTTTTTTTTTGTGAAAGTAGTTGTCTGTCTATTGCAATATGCACAACAAAAAGCCCTGACAGAAAACCAGAGTTTTCTGTAGGTGTTAAAATCTACAAGAAATTAGCATTCTTCCTTTGTAATGTCCTCTTTCCTCTATTTTGACTTGTTGGTTTTTTTTTTTAATGTGGAATATTCTGTTTTCTCGTACGCACTTGGATTATTGGCTGAAAATTTTTAGTGAATATAAATTAAGTATAACACTGTGAACATTTTGAATTTATTTTCCTCTCTGCTCAGTTCTGGAGATTTTCCTGTTAGATATATTAAATTCTATTTTTGACACGTTCTGCCTTCTGCATATTTCTTCTCGTGTTCTGTGATGAAATGGATCACATTCAATCTATTTCCTGTAGTCACAGTTCTTTCCAGACTAACAGGCTTAACTATTGTTTTTAGGAAGAGGAAGTTTCTCCGCAGTTGTTTACTTTCCATGAAGCTGTGTCACAGATGGTAGAAATGGAAGAGCAAGTAGTAGAAGACCACAGGGCTGTCTTCCAGGTAAAAGATGGAGCTCTACTTTGTTTTATCCTAGTCCAGGAATTCAGGTTTTCCCAATTAAAGTGCATACTCTTGAAGATGTAGGATGTCATCTGGTCATTCTGCTGCTGTCAGAAATTTCTAAATTGTTTTAGACCATTGTAGCAAAGAAATAGGGACAGATCCCATCACCACTAATCTTTGTCTCCATGATTAAAGAGAAGCATATTTCTGTATCATCCCAGAAAATTAGTAAAATTTTCCTTTTCTCAACAACCATTCCTAAGTAGACTGTATTCATTGTAAGAACAGTTGCTGTTTTCTTTTTTACTATTTACTAGACTTTCCTGTTGTAGTCCTTTTCTAGCATTAGTGACTGCGGGTTTTTTTTTTTCTAGTCGTGGGGAGTTTATCCAGATTAGTCTTGAAATTTTCAATTTCACTGTCGAATCTATGCCAATAGTACTGTGCCAGAGCTGGCAATTAATAGTAGTGTCTCTAGTGGCACCATTTCTGGTTGGTCATCTCCCTCTAAGATACTGCAGTGCTCCCCTCCAAGGATCTCTGAGTATCCCTTTGTGACATCTACTGAGATCCAGAAGAGACACGTAGATTTCTAACTGCCTGTTTGCTTCCCTCTTACAGATACATAAAGCTTTCGCTTGCTATTTGGAAGGAATGCTGCCTGTGCAGTGTAGTGCTGGTCAGCACCACGGAGCCTTTTACATTCACAAAATAAATTGTAGTAATAACTATGAGTCACTAGTTTTCAGAAGGGAATGTGAGTTTCTTCGGTTCCTAACCGAAGAGTCTTTAGGCAGGGTGTCTGTTTGGCATTTCTGCCGAAAGAGAACAGCGGAGCATTGGACCTGTAGGGAATACATACGTCGCCTCAATTTAGGTATTGAACTTAGTGGGGCATTGATGTGTTTTCATAATGCAGTAGGATTTTTTTTACAGCAGATGTAGAGATTTAGTTATTATGAAACATTAGCCCTGAAGGAAAGCACGCAGAAGTGTGAAACTCAGATGCCATGTGCCGCAACTAACGCTTGTGACTTCTGGAGGGACAGGCTGCGTTAGTTTAAGATGTTATTGCCTCTGTGTGTCCGTCTGGCCCTCTGCTGGGGACCACTGCTGCTCCCAGCAGTCTCTGGAAGGAAACGTGTCCGAGCCTCCGCTGCCTTCGTTTGCAGCATGGCTTGTTAGTATATGCCATGTGTGGAGATGGGCTACGCCAATACAAAATCTACCAGCTGTACAAGGAAGAAGTTGTCTTCTGTCAGCTTTCTTCTGGAAACTGCTGATACAAAAACATCCTTTCCTAAGAAAAATGTCTAAATGTCTAGAAGAAAAATGATCTAAAATAGGTCAATGGAATGAATTGTACTCTAGAGGTGTTGGTCTTCCTTTGTGTCTTGGGTGTGTGACTTTACATTAGATGAGATGAATCCTATCCCAATATGAGCTGCATCTGTCCTGAAACCCAAAAAACGTACATGGGACTTGGACTACGCTTTCAATATTTCTCGGACTAATGAGCACAGAGGGAAAGACTTAATTTTAGTATTTCAGGCCCGGCATACCTTAGAACTGTCAGCTGCTTTCTTGTTTAAAATCAAAGCGTTCCCAATGGGATCAGTTCTCCTGATCACAGCTTTGTGTGGTTCTGTAAGCTTTAAGCTCCTGGCTGCATTCTTCTTTGCTGCAAGACTTCCCCCCCTCCTCTTTTTTTGTAATACTCAGAGTGCAAAGATGTCTAAGAGCTGCTTTAACCAACCTTTCCTGTACTGTTATCTGTCTGGGGAGTTAGCTCATGCAATAGTGAGCTTAAGATAGCTCTTCTTTTATACAGCTTCTCTCAAAACTGGTTTCATTTATGGACAGAATTATCTTGGCTCCTTGACTGTAGTAATGACGCTGTGATTGTAGTCAGTGGCAACCAGCCCATGCTTAATATTGGAGGCTGACTTCAAAGTTTGGTACCTGCCTAAGGGGACATAACCATGACATAAAATTCTGTTCTCTGAGTTTCTTAGCTTTGCAACCACCTAATGCTCTGAATTTGAAGAGAACTGGGATTGCTGGTATGACCACTGGAATTAAGAAACAATGTAGAAAACATACAGTTTTGCTGAATTGGGAATAAATAAGGTTTCAATTTTGCTGAATCAGGAATAAGGTTTCATTTTAGGATTGAAATCTGTTACTATTAGGTGACTAGACAGTAAAAGTGTGGTCACCTTGAAAAAAGGTCTAATTCAGCTCTTTGTCTTGAAACTTGCTAATGTATTTAGCTGTCTTTTTTTTAACTTTTATCTAGGAATCTATTAGATGGCTGGAAGATGAAAAAGCTCTTCTTGAGATGACAGAAGAAGTAGACTATGATGTGGACTCTTACGCTACCCAACTTGAAGCAATTCTAGAGCAAAAAATTGACATTCTGACTGAGCTTAGAGGTAGATTGCTTTTAATCACTTTTGCGTGCGGTGTGTTTCCATATGCCGTGGAGACTTGCAGTAGTAAAGAGGAGAAAAAAAAAAAGTGTGGTTATGTTTTAGAGTCTGTTTTCCCCGTATGCTGCCCTGCAATGTCCTGTGGAAGGAATATTTATTCTGCTGCCTAAGAACAAGTTCACATCTGTGCTAAATTCATCCTAGATTAAGGGAAAAAACCTGCTTTCCCTCCATGAAGTATAAACTCGATTCTGCAACTTTCCTTTTCTTTTCCTTTGTTCCAAAACAATAAAGGAAAGAAAAAGAAAACCCAAACGAGCTGTATGAAAAAAGAAGGTAATGCAATGAGGAAAAAGCAGTAGGACATCGCAGTTCCTGCTCTGATGCATTTTGTAGTGTAGCAGGGAGCTTGCTGTCATTTTTAAGGCTGTGCTTGAGAGTGGCATCGAGCTATGAGGAGCTTGGTTGTTGGCACGCTCTTCTTCAGCAGTCTTTCTGTCTGAATTCTGTCAGCCTCTCTTTGTTGAAAGGCAAACTGCAGATAATTCTTAGTGCCCAAAATTTACTCTTAACACTTATCTTCTAATGTCAGCCTGTCAGCTTGGTACCTCATGGAGATGAATTTTTCATTTTAGTTTCTGTAACTATTTGGGCTCCAGGAGACATGCTATACTGGTAAAAATTCAAAGGTGGGGTTGTGGGCAGAGGGGAGGTTACTTGTGGGGGTTTTTTTTGTGGTTTTTTTTTTTTTTTCAAAATTTAATCACAAATGCTTTTCACATTCACAGAAAAACAGGGGAGTAGAATTTACTGGAACTTAGTAGTAGAATGTACAGAAGTGACTGATGGTACAGTAAATGCAGTTTTGCGCGGCTCTGAGGATGGTTTGGAAGGTGCTGGGGAGGAAAATGATGCATGTGGTGTGTATCTCCCCATACTCTGTAAGTTAGAAGCAGAATTTCAGTGTGAACAGGTTCCATGCTGGGAATGCAATTGTGTGGTTTCCAAACCTGTCCTGCCTAGAGACAGGGGCAGCATCTAAGAAGGGACTGAGTTGCTAAGCAACTTGTTTGTCTGGTGAGTATTGAATTTTCAGCTTATCTCAATCCTCTTGTAGTTGGTGGCATCAGCTGTTTTTGTGGAGAAACGTTCTTTCTTGTGCGTTAGGGCTGGGATGTCTTATGCATCAGGGCTTAGTTTCAAGATGTGTGTTGAGCACAGGCACATCAGTACTCATTCTCTCTTTTTCATTAAAGATAAAGTGAAATCTTTCCGGGCAGCTCTGCAAGAGGAAGAACAGGCCAGTAAACAGATCAACCCGAAAAGACCACGTGCCCTTTGAAGGGGGCCTTTGCTGCTAAAGGAATCCATGAACCCGTACTGCTGTAGCACACATTTGTTACAAAACCCAGCGGCCGTAAGAACTCAACTACTTGAAAGTGTAAAAACGTTAGAAGTGTCTGTGGAAATGTCCTATTTCTTATTCACCTGAATGACATTTTCAGTTTTGTGTGAAATGCTCCTATGATGTCTACAAAATGCTTCTAGACCAGACAGCACAACCATGCAGGGTTCAGATCTGTGAAGCACTTTGTTTAGAATATTTCATTTATTCAAATTGTGAATTTTATGTTTGGAAATATTTGCCATGTTTTTAAGGATGAAGTAAAACTGTGGCCATTAAGAAGTCACAGTGTTTCCTTTTGACTATGTTCAGTTTTGTTACCAAGACCAGCTGTGCAGTTTTAAATTGTGTTTGCGTGCATGCACACCTCACTAGTGGTTGTACATAACTTCTCTTCTACAGACAGCTGTGCTTACCTCTGCCCGTTCTGTGCCTTGGTGAAGGCTACTTAACCTTAAACATCCTCTTTCCAAAGCACAGCTTTAATAAACAACATTCCTTATTTGTCAATATAAATTACTTTCAGCGTGTGTACATTTTTAATGTGTTTTGAGACTTTTTTTCTTTGGTGGCTAGTTTTCATTTCACAGGATGTGCCATATCATTTGAATAGGAACTGCGAGAGCTGTTAAGAGTGGACAAACAGCTGGACATTCCATACTCCTTGTAAAAATCTGGAATCTAGATTTATTTGAATACCATAAAGTATGGTTATGTAAGTCTAACATTTTCTCTGTAATTAAAAGAAAAAAAGAACAAAAAAAAAGAACAAAAAACCACAAATATAAATTAGTTGATGTATAATAAAGGGTAATGTTTAAGTACTGAGGAGAGTTGTATCTTAGGATAATGCAGATATACAGTATGTGGTATGGTGTGATAATGCTGTCATCAGAGTAAAGGTACGATCTCACCTCTGCGTATGGATAGGGTAACTCAAAAAGTTCAGGGATCGAGCCAAATACGTACATGCTGGCCTTTCACATACTGTTAAAATTTGGCTTTTGATGCATGACAAACTTACATGTACATTAACCGTAGTTTGCAGGTAGTTTGAGTAGCTCTGTTGCTTTAAAAAAGTAGCTAATACCTATTTTTCCCTTTGTACAGTGCCAGCAGCTGAAAAGTGGGGTGGAATTGCATCGTTTGGGGATTTTGCACAATACCTCTACCTAGCTCACATGGAAATCCCACAAGTACCTGAATTCTCACAGATGGGGCCATGTGCAGCAGCACTTTTTAGATGCTGGCACTCAAGTTATTTTTGCAAGTCAGTATCCAAAAAAGATTGACCTTTTATGTAAGAACTTCTTGTCAAATGAAGAATTGTAGACCTCTCTAGGAGTTCTCCCTGTTTCCAGGAGTTTGTATCAGCAGACTTTCCCTTGGAACTGTTTAAAAATGACTTTTGGAACATGAGCCTGTTTGTCTGTGCCAGGCCTGGAGGGAAATAAAGGGAAGGCAATGAAAAGAGAGTTAAATGAGCCAGGAATTCTTGTAGTGTTTAATGTTTGTATCTCCCATAGGAAGGTAGGCTATGGGAAGCTCTTGTCTCATCATGGTTAAAAGTAAATAAAATCCTCCTGTGTGTAAACATGAAAAATGAAACAACAATGTAGATTTTACATAATGTGTTTAATAAATTAAGCATTAAAAAGAATTACAGATGAGAATTTACTTCTATGAAAGTTCTTTTGTGCTTTGGGAAGGGTTTCGCTTTGTAAGCACTTTGGAGTTACACTTTTGAAAAGGTCTCTGATTTCAGAAGGAGTATTTTCTTCTGGAGTTAACTCTTCTGTACAAATTTGTCATAGAGGAAGAAGTTCCCCAGAACACTGTCCTGACTTTAGTTTTGCGGCAGGTTTTGAAAGAAGCATCCCGTATCTTTCTGAGCACTTGTTTAAGAACGTCATCCATTACAATTAAAAGAAAAAAACCAAGGAAATAGAAGGCAGCAGCTTTTGGTAGCAGGTGATAGCACAGGTCATCGTATAATATCAGCGGGTTTCTTTGAAGCTGCTCTAGAGAAATCTTACTTTCTAAAAAGCCCCTGAAGAGTGAGACATCTACATGAGAAACAGGGGCTTCCCTACTCTTGCTCCACGCAAGCCTAGAGCCACAACCAGTCTACCAAAGGTGACGGGAAGGACAGAGGCAGTTAGATTTCAGCAGCTTTTTACTAAGCCTTGTAAATGACGTGTCCTGTCAGGTAGCAGATGCAAGCTGAAATTGCATCTACTGGGGGGGGGACTGTTCAGAGACAGCCTTTGTGACAGAGCCTGCAGTAAGGTCAGATACACACCCACAGTGCAGGGGGGGGAATCAAGATAAACTGATAGGGATGGTTATGGAACTTGAATTGATGTAGCCCATTGCTGTGATGGACTGGAATTACTTGAACAGGACTCAGACAAGCTTATCTTGATTCCTGTCCCGTAGAACAAAAGCATTTAGGAAATGTGACACAATCTCCAGCACTTGTTCCTTCAGTATTAGTCTGAGCACATTGCTTTGGCTACCTGCCTCACTCATGAATAGGTTCCACATGCAGCGTAGCAGCACAATTACTACATTCTAAAATGAAAGAGCAATTCATTTTCCCAAGACAACCTCTCAGGATGCCTGCAAATTCAAGTACGTATTTCTGTATATGCTTCTGAGTCAATGACTTTTAAGGAATTGACATTGGACGTGTATAAAATGAAGTCAGATCTTAGTTTTTGCCGATTTGCCTCTTCCCTACTGTCACGTTAAAAAGACTGTAGTTTCAATATTTGTCTGTCAGAGACCCAGGACTTTCACTGATTTACTATCAGAGTCCCACCAAAGGACTTTCACTGAATCAGATTCACAAATAATCGAAATTAGTTATTATATTGAGAGCGACAGTCGCAGATTTGAGATTGCCATTGATAAATTCACTGACTACAGTTGCACTAATTACTTAAGGTTAATATGGCTAGCAAAAATAATGATAGTACAACAACCCGGGGTAACATTCACCAGCGGGTGAAAGGTGCAGCGCTTACCCAGAAAGGCGTCCCTGCCTGGGGTGAAGGAAGAGAACGCAGCCCGTTGACTGGTCCATCAGGTATCAAGTTTCTTCTCTCCCAATTTAAGTCATTTTCTCCATCCTTTTATCCCCCAAATTATGAGGTTTCCCTCCCCCAGGTGACGTGTAGTATGATTTGGGTGGAGAGACAAGTATTATATATGTTTAGCATGATCTCTAAAATCTTCATTAACATATACAGGGGTGTCAACTTTAATATGCATTTCACAGGTAATGAGGCAAAGGTCAATTACCAGGCATGGCAGCCTCTCAAGGAAACAAAGAGCTACACAAAGTCTCTCTTGTCTTGATTTTACTGTCTCTGCTGACGAAAAGCAGGGCTGTCCTGGCACCCCAAGACTACCCCGTTATTTATGTATCCTCTGATAGCCAGACAAGCCTTCACTCCCCTGCGTTGCACAGCACAAGATAGCAAAGACAGTCTTCACTGCTCTTTGAGCACACAGACTTCACCCCATTATCCAAATTCCACATCTACTTACTGTGGTCTTACAGAGATATGCTATACATGAAAAAATGACTTATGGTAGTTAATACACAGTGCCATGCCTTCAGCCCTGCATGATGCTATAGTTAATAGTTACTGTTTTCCTGAATCATTAGGCAGACCACAGTGGATTTTTCCTTTGACAGCTGCTATGCAGTTAATGCAAACTTCCTTGGGAAAACTGCCTTGTCCTTAATAACAAATATCTATAATCCAAACTATATTAAGACACTTCAGTAAGTCTTTTTATCAGGACGCAGGCATGCATTGCTCCAAGACTCACTGAAAGCTTTGATCTATGCTAAAACTCCTCCTTGCCTTGAAGGGTGGAGTAGTTTTCATATAAAAACAGCTGCTTGAGTTTACTGTTGACAAAAATCCCCTTCTCCCTATGGTTATGAGCACTGGCCCTTTGGTAGTTTTCTGCTGGTTCCTACAGTGGATTGATGGCAATAACGATGGGATTAAGGAGGCGACACTGGTAGTTTTGGGTACCTCCACAATGTTTTTGTAAATGACACCAAGCCCACAGGCTAAATGCTCCCATTTCTGAGAAACAGTTACTGGGATTTCTCCAAGAGAAGCAGATTACTAACAGACTTGGAACACGGGCAGCTACCAGAGGACAAAGGGAAGAGACAGGCATTTCAAATCAAAAGGAAGTGTTTAAGTACACTTTAAAAGAAAAAATTGCAAACAAATGGAATGAATACAATTGTTTTTGTTGCCCAGATGACACCTAGGACTTGTACTGTTGAATATTGTGCAAGAATATACTTGAGACGAAGTCCATGATCGGAAAACACAGATTTCAATTGTGGCAGCATCAATCCATGTTATTGGGTATATTTAAAAATACACCTCACTTCGCAGTGAGGTACACACAGTACCTCATTTCAGTCATAAAAGAATCTGTGTTTTTTAAAATACAGAGCAGCAGCTCCTTGCCTACTACCTGTGATAAAATCGCTTGTAAGGTTTTAATAACAACCAGAGTGTGTATGGTGTTCGTTCATTGCTGTGCAAGAAGAGCGTTGCAGTCACTCCGGCTTAGGTAAGACTTTGGTGGCAAAATGCACAACGTTGTTCATTCTTGTAGAATCTATGAGAAATGGATGCCTTCTGCATTGAAGCCATGTAGCACTCTGAAAGAGCGAAATATTTATGTTAACATTTCTACCAATTTATACTTCAGCTTAAGGTATTTCCAGGATGTGCTGGCTCACAAAGAACACGTGAAAGTAAGGGGAAGCAGCCATCACTGTTCAACTGCCATAAGGAACTGTTACAAATATTAAACTGGAAGTTATTAGCAAATTTTTAGAGATGCAGGTATATTTTTAGTGCAGTTAGTGATACTGCATCCTACTAGGTTTACTACATTTCTTTAAAGAGCAGTACCTGTATTAACTGTCACACTGAGAAATAACCAGGAATTTTTATCTTAAATTAGGAGAGGATTCATGTTGCCACTTACATTAACTAACCAGAAGTAAGAGCAGAATATAGCAGTTCATTACTGAAATTTCCAAATTATGGTATAGACTACGGCCTAATCCTCACAACAGAGAGAGAAGGGTTGTGTAAGTCTCCAGGGAAATTATAACAACCAATTCCATTATTAAAGCAATTTTCAGAGGAGACATAGAAGGGTCTTGTAGATAAATACCAGAAACAGGGATCTTCATCTAATTGCTTCTCAACACTGTAGGCAGCAGTTAAAATATATTTATAGGGTTTAAGCATTTGTTCATGTTCAGGACTGAAAGCAAGGAGTGTCTGGTATTGAGAGGAAAACAGAGTTAGTACTATTCCTGGGTGATCCAATACCAATCTGTGCTATACAGGTACAGATACAGGTAGAATTTGAAGAAGCTTAAAACGAAGGCATAAAGAGAAAAAAAATACCTAATGAAATCATCTATATCCATTGAACGGGCTCGTTTTTCAGAGTAACCTGTATTTTTTAGGACTGTCTGTATTTTCTCTGCAATTTTGAAGTTCTCGGGTATTTCCTGTCAATGGAAAATAGGATACAAATTCATTTTCTATTCGTAGCATAGAAAAAGGTTCATTCAAATCATCTATTCTTTTCCTGCTTTTAGATTAGTTCTTGTTTCAAGTGACAGAAAGAAACCGTACTTTTTCTTGTATGGATTATTGTATTGTTCTGCTCTTGTATCTGAAGTGTCATACCTCAGCTCATTCACCCTAAGTGAAGCACAAGAGTACTGCCAAGCAGATACAAAAAGTTTTCTTACTAGATTAGTAGAAGTCCTTGAGACATGTATGGCCAATATATTAATAACATACTCAGGTTTCAACTTTTTCACTGTAATTTAGTGACCCTTGCAGATTTTTGTCTGAGAAAAGAAGTAAGTTTCTCCCTCCCTCAAACTCTCTTGGAAAAATTTTAAACTGTTAAGCTTTTCAATGTTAATGTTTTACTCTTATAAAAAAGTCAGTATGTAGGTCACAGTACACAGAAATAGAATTTAATGTATTATAAAAGGAACTTACTGTATTGTGTAAGGAACAATGAATTCGATAATTATGATCCAGCAGCTGCTCTACAGCACTTGACCTGCAAGAAATACAAGTTTAGAATGAAAACTGATCTTTAACTAGCTTTTTTGACTTGATTGGTTGTTAATCTTTACTATTAAAAAACCGTAATGACTACACAGAGCAGTTCTTTTTAAACAGCTGCCCTAGTCTTCTAAAAGAAAACACTTGTGACCTCAGCATAAATCCTCCATCATGGTATATACCTGCCAGCACAGCCTGGGATAAAACACTGCTATGCATTTATTTGCACAATAGAAATGGTTAAGCGGATGGGCTCTCAAACCTTGAAAAGATTTCCTTTAATAGAAGTTACTTACTTAAATGCTGCAGACAGTGTCTTGTTTTTCCTTACAAAGGCTATCCTTACCAGACCATCCCACTCCTGAAATTAAAAATTTCAGAATTTACAGAAAGGAACATATAGCTACTACAAACAAGAACAGTCACTACTGGCAATTTCGCAACAATACTGAACACAAAGAAAAATCTTTCAGGAAAATATCTTTCTAAGCAGTACAAAACTAGTCCTGTCTCGGACAAAGCAATATGAGTGGCGGAGAAAACACTCCACCCACAAAAACCTTTTAATTGTTCTTTGTCATGCCTAGGCACTATTGGCAAGATACCTGAAGAAAATCTGGCTAGCCTTGGGCAAGGCTGAAATGGTCTTGAAGATCAAAGTGTTTTAAAAATTAACTTTAGAATATTATTCTGTGACATCTGTCTTCTGAGATTGTACACACTCATCTAAAGATCAGACTTCTCATAGACACTCCTTTGATCATAACCAACTAAGTCATCAGTCAGAAGGGTCTCTGGAAGACACAAACCACGATGAAAGGGAGCAGTTCTCCAACTGACACGGAGATGGTGCCTCAGTCTTGTCAGAAATACTGTAAACAAAGCTGCACCCAAACTGATGGTGGCATGTTTGGGTAACATCCGAATGCAAGCATGATCAAGGGAGGAATAAGTATTTTGGAATTATGTAAACGCCAATGAATACCTGGTACTTAGTAGCGAAAACAGCACAGGAAACTGATTAAGTGAAGAGAAAAATGAAATGCGTTATTATGACTAGTATGTTACATTGTTATTAGAGCATGTGATGCTCACCTGGAAGTTGATAGGTGGTGGTGGATTCTTTGGCTCTATTCTGACAACACTGGATTCAACTTTGGGAGGTGGCCTGAAGTTGTTCTTTCCAACCTGTTAATCAGGAGAAGCCAGGCAGCTGTATGAATAAGCAGCAAATCCTCACGTTTCTAGAAACATCCTTCTATCTCTGACAGCTCTCTTTGTTAGCTAACACAGAATGACCTACCTTCATTAGATGGTCCACTCGAGCTAATAACTGAGTATTAATAGAGAGTCTGCAGTATAGTTTAGTTCCTGGTTTTGCAACCAAACGAAGTGCAAATTCCCTTTGAAACATAAGTATCGCACACCTGAGAATAACAGAAATGAGAAAATTAATTTTGAGTAATAAACTTTTATGTCAAAAGCCAACTAACACACTTGGAAAACACAGGATTTGCCTCAGTGCTTAGAAGCAATCAAAGTTTGTCATAAACAAACTCTGCCTTAATTACCTCAGAGTCTGTTAAAAAACAAACCACAAAACCTGGAGAGACCATTTGCATCTCCATAAAGGTCCAATAGAATTTGATTCTTTATACCACTAAATGGATCAGGATCAAAGAGACAGCAGCTAGTCTCAAGAGTTTTGTGCCTGACTGCTACAAATTATTTTGAATAATTTTATGATGAGTCCTATAAATCCGAACTCTCTAGCTCCAAAAAATGACCAGTAATGTCACTAACGTTAATGCTTCGGTGAGAGAAATCAAGTACCTGGGCAGTTATATTTTTAGACCAGACAGCAGGAAGTGTCTTGGCTTCGATCCTACCCTTTCCACCCCTCCTTTCTAAGGTAGGAAGGCATCTGAAATACTATGATACCCTACTTATTCATGGAATAACAGTTAGTTATAATACCAGTGTAAAAAGGTGCAACTCCTGTTTTCATCAGCTGGACACTCACTAGTGCCAAGATTAAATTTCCTCCTTGTGCTTAATACAGTGACAAAAACTAATTTCTAGGCACTGTCAGGTTTCATATTAGAGAAAAATTCTGGTGGCTCTCGTCCATCAAACTGATATTTTAAGAACTAAAAAAAATTGATATGGGAATATTTTTAAAACTTTTTTTTTTCTGTCCAGTAATACAGAGCTCTGTTCTTCCACATACCTGAAAAAAGGTCTGTGAAGCAACAACTTGAAAACAAAAGGTGAAGAAATCTGAGGAAAAGAGCAATAGTGTTAATATAATTTCTGGGCAATTATCATTTAAAAAGAAAAAAGTTTTTCCATGTTGTTCAGTCCATACCTGGTAAGGCAAGTTAGCCACACATGCATCAAAGAATGGCAAGTCCGTTTTCAAGACATCTCCAACCTTGATTTCAAGTTTGTTTGCCAGACACCTGGGGGATAATACACTGCGGTTATCCTCAAAAAAGCATGTTGCCAAAGTCTTTGCCAAAGCAGCTCCACTGCTTTAAGTGCTCCTTGTTTCCACAGTTGAAACTTACGTGCCCTGAACTCTCTTCTGAAGTTCACCAACAAGTCTAGGGTCAATTTCACAAGCAATAACCTGAAAACAAAGTACATATTTGCAACTTGAGCCAAATCCTCTTAACCGGGATTAAAATTTCAATTGTAAAAAACGCTGTATCTATTGTTACTGGTTTCAGTAAGTCTTAAAAATTCCCCATTAGGCTATGCACCTTCCTCCCTCCCTAAAAACATGCAAGGCTCACCACATAAATGGGTAACAGCGATATAGTTTGACAAAACCAAGATTTACATGGACAGCTAAGAAATCACTGGAATTAGGCCAATGTTCAGAAAAATAGCCATAGAGTAATTCTACTTATTTGAATGAAGCAGATGAGGATTCTTCTGTTTGCCAAAATCTAACCTACAATGTGTCTGGAGCTTGGGACAAGGGGGGAGAAATTCGCACTTACTTTTTTCACTTTCTCCAACATTTTTACTGTCAGGTTACCGGTACCCGGGCCTACTTCCAGAATGACATCTGTGCGTCGAAGGGCAGCCTACGAACAACAGGAATTTTCAGTTACTTTTCTCGAACCGAGTTCAAGGAACCATTTAGTTTTAGAGTGAAAGGGGGTAAAAAGTGCAGTAAAAAGCCGAAAGCAGCGAGCGGAGGAGTGTGAAAAGGAAGGGACGAGAGAGGAAACGGTGTGAAGAGGAATGCCTTAATGATAATTTATTTATGGGAGATCTTTGGCCAAGCGTAGAAAAATGGGCAAGGAGCCGCATATTGAAATAATAAATAAAAAAGGGGATATTCAGGCGGTAAGGGCTGTGCAGAAGGAAGGTCCTTCTATGGGCCTCCTCAAGAGGTCGGGATAACGCCGTGCATCCATCTCTGCCCCGGGAAAAGGGAGGGTGTCCCCGCTCCCCCGCCACCTCCTCCCCCGCTGCCCCGGCCACCTTCTCGATGATGCTGTTGACGACGAGGGGGTTCTTCAGGATGTGCTGGCCGGCCCCGGTGTTGAAGAGGATGCCTGAGGGAGGAGAGCGGCGTTAATCCCGCTGCCAGCAACAACTGCGCTCCCCCCCACCCCCCGCAACTTCCCCTCAGGGCCCGCACCAAGGCGTCCCCCCAGCGCGGAGCGGGCCCGGACCTCCGTTCCCGGCTGTGTCGCCTCTCAGCCCGGCCCTCAACCCCTCAACTCACCGGTAGCGCGGCCTTCTCGGCCCTCCCGCCGCGGCTTCTTGCCCGCCCGCACCTTGGGCATGGCGGCGGCTGGGCCCCGGCGTTCCCTCACACGTGCGGAGGGGGGGACTACAACTCCCGACATGCACCGAGGGCGCGGCGGGCACCGAGGGCGGGGCGGGGGGCGCGGGCGGGCCGACAGCGCCCCCTGGCGGCATGGCGGAGCTGAGCGGCGTACGTCAGCCAGGAGTGGCGTCAGAGGTTGACGTGATAACGGAGGGGCAACGAAATGAGGGGGAAAACGCACGGTGGGAGGCGCAGGCGGCCGCCCCCCCCCCCGCTTTCCCGCCGTTCGGGAGGCGGTGGGGGGGGGGGGCCGCCGCCTGCGCCTCCCACCGGAGAGGGCGGGGAGGTGCCCGGCGTCGTGTCGCTGGGTAATGACGTCACGGCGGCGCGCCGGAGGAAGGAGGCGGGTCGCCGCAGCGGCGGCGCGGCGGGTCCCGGTAGGGTTGGCGCGACACGGAGCCGGTGGGTCGGTGAGCCCGGTTCGGGGGTGGGGTGTGGAGGAGGGAAGCTTCTTGGCCTTAAAAGCATGGGTTTTTTTTGGCGGGGGGGGGGAGGGCGGGGCGGGGCGGGGGGGTTGGGTAAAATCGGCGGGAAGGACGTCAGGAGGCCGCGAGGCGGCGCGGTTTTGGGGGCGAAACGTGGGGAAGGGCGAGTCCCCGGCCTTCGCTGATGGTGGTGGTTTTCTCCTGGCAGGTTGGAGGTTTCGGCTGTAAAAGCGGATTTTTCCCCGCAGCCAAGGCGGGGCCGGCGCGGCGGCGGTGAGTTATTGCTGCGGTTTTACTGGCGTTGGAGGCAACAGCACGCGCAAAGCGTAAAGAACGTGGCCCTAAACGCTGTGCTGATGCTGCTTCCAGCTTCCACTTCTGTGCTGATCAGTATCTAAAGGGTGGGTGTCAGGAGGATGGGGCCAGACCCTTCTCAGTGGTGCCCAGCGACAGGACAAGGGGTAACAGGCACAAACTTGAGCATAGGAAGTTCCAACTAAACATGAGGAGGAACCTCTTTACTTTGAGGGTGGCAGAGCCCTGGAACAGGCTGCCCAGAGAGGTGGTGGAGTCTCCGTCTCTGGAGACATTCAAAACCGGCCTGGACGCGTTCCTGTGCAACCTGCTCTAGGTGACCCTGCTCTGGCAGGGGGGCTGGACTGGATGATCTCCAGAGGTCCCTTCCAGCCCCTACCATTCTGTGATTCTGTACCTTGCTTCTCATGTCTCATTGACGAAGTGATGTCTGTGACATATGTGCTGTGGCTTTCACATTAGCAGTCGTAATATATGAGAACTACCCCAGCCTTTACAAATAGGATGCTCCCCGTGGGCTTTGGTTTCTTGAAACTTCATTCCAACACCAGTTTTTTTCATCGCTCTCATCACTTTTCTTCTCTCATTCTTTCATTGTACCATTCTGCAGAGAGCATGGAACACCATATGCGTAAATAACATAATAAAATTTTTTATTACCCAAGCTTTACAGATAAAATTTTAAAACTCTATCATCAGAAACAGCCTTTAACTGTGGTTAAGCTGAAATGGTTTAAAGCCATTTCAGAGCATGAGGGCAGATGGAAACTTGTATTTCTGTTTCAGCTGTTGCACACTAGTTTGTTATAAAGCATTCTGTCTTTTTGAAAATCTGTGAAAATGAGGTGAACTAGTAAGAGGTCAAAGGAATAAGATTAGTCTTGTAACATTGGCCATCCTATAAGCTTACTGTTAAACATTAAAAATATTCCTCTGTTGGCTCTGTGTGTCCCTTTGGCTTTTCCTGTCATCAATACTGAATCCTCTGACACAGTTACATCCAAGCAAATCCTTGGAATAGTCCCACTGTCATTTTTTTACTGCCTGTCCATTCTCTTAGGAGTTTTTTTTGTCAGTTTGGTGCTTTTCATTTAACATGAAAGGCTGCTGTTCTCCTCAATATTTTTAATGTAATCTGACTTACTTCCCTTAATATTATTTTCAGCCTTGCTTGCTGCTGTCTTTTATTCCTGTGTTCCTTCTTGGTCGTTGTCCTTTGATCCTTTGTGTCTTCTGCATAGTGATTTTTTTCAGACCTTGGTTTTAGTTTGTGTCATGTTTTTGTAAAAATAAATTTGTGGAAGTTCTATTCCTCTATTTCCATCAGTAGCTGTATGGGGAAAAAAAACCCATAACTCTTTCCTACTTGGTATTTTTATTTGTTTTCTTTACTGTGGCTTCAATTGGGCAAAGTATAGACAGCCATGTTGATTTACCTAAAAATTAATTTGTTGCTTTTGAAAAATCTTGGTAATGACTGACAGTAGTCATTTTAGTGATTGTAGTCATTAGTGTAGTCATTAGTGGTTTTAAGTAGTACCTTGAAGAGCCAGGATACTGGCAGTTCTTTTGGTCTTACTGCTCGGTAGAAATGTTAACACATGGCATGATTGATACAGGTACTATTATGTTAGAAAAGAGAGTCAAGGGAAAGTTTATAGAAGGCTGCAGAGAGATTGGTATAACTACCAACTCTTCCTGAAATTGACAGTATCCTTAAAAGCAGCACCAGTATGTTGTATCAATATCGCTATGAATGCTACTGTTTGTGTTACTCGTTTCAGAAGGTGACCCATAAGTGGTTCTTGTAGCTTTTCGGAAGGGAAGCTTTGGTTTACAGGTTTTCCTTAAAACAGATGTACTGCAAAAGACAGTCTTGAGTTTCTACGTGAATTTCCCGAGCTGCATCACTTGCTATTTTTTTATTAGCTATGTAGTCTGCTGACAAGAAGTGTTTGGGCCTGTCCTCTTTGTAAGTGGCTTTCAGGGCATTAGTTGTGTCTATGAAGTCTTCCTTTAGCTTTCACTTTAGTAAACAAGTCCTCAGCCTCTCCTCATAGGTAGATTGCTTTAGACCCCAGACCATCTTAGTAGCTCTGTCCTCTTTCCCGTTTTTACACTTCTTTCTTGAACCGGGGAAAGGGAGAACTATGATGACAAAATTGAAGACGTTACTCTAGAAGCAGTCTCAGATACTGCTGAGTAAAGGACGATAACAGCATTCCTGGAGCCACTCGCTGCGTTCCTTTTGAAGTATCCCAGTATGTATTTGCACTAGTGAGGACGCACTGTATTTTTGGGTGATCTATTTACATCTTTCTCTCCTTCTGATTTCAGAGAATCTTAACTAAATCCACACTTGCACCTCATTACAGGGGAAAGAATTTATTGAATTCTTAACAAAAGATAACAAAAAATATACAGAATTAACTGCATGTATATGAGTGAGTTGTCATACTGCATTCTTTGCAGTCCAGAAGAAGTGAAGTGTGGAGGTGTTTATTGATGAAATCCTTTGTTTTGTTCCCTTGCAGATATGTAGCAATCCGTGATTTGTTTTTATAGCTGAGATGTGATTCTAAAATCTGGATGTATTTCTGTGTTATGGGAAAAGTACAGGGATACTCTTTTGCCTCTATCAAAAGGATTGACTACTTGAGAAAAACATTAAACCGGTATGGCAGAACATTTAAGAGATTTGAAATATTCCCTGAAGTAAACCGTGTGTGCAGATACTTCCTTAGAAAGGGAATTAAAGAATGAAGAGTAGAACAGAGTAAGTCTTGGATTTTTGCAGGTGAAAGGAGATGAAGGAGTTTGGGAGTGGGAATGGAAGTGCAGAACACTGGATGGTAACAATAAGGAGCTGATATTGGTACTTGTGGTTTCTGAAGACACCATCTCATTGTGCTGAGGGGTGGCTTTTGATGTGTGGCTTATCTTTTAGGTGTAACTGAGTTGAGTGGGTTTTTTTCTGTCAGCTGAGGCTTGAGAACATGCCGTTGTCTCAGTTCTGTGCATATTGAGTTGGATCTTGAAGAGCAGCTTTTCCTTTTTGTGTGTGATTAGTCTCTCTTGCCTCATACAAAAAGAAATTTTGGGATGGTAATAGAGCTATGCTTGGATTTGCAGCTGACAGTATTGAATGCTTTCTAGTTGGAGAGATTTCAGCTCCCTTCAACTCCCCCCACCAGGCTTGTGCTACTTAGTTATCATAGCAATGGGTATGAAAAGTGGCAGAAAGCAAGCAACATTCCTGAAATTGCTTAGTGTTTATTGTGAAGACACAGTCTGAGATTTTACTGAGTTCAGATGGGAAACACTAACCTTACCCAATGATCAAACTTAGAAATTCTGACTGTTGTAACTCAAAGTGCAGACCCTGCCTTCCTTTTAAGAAGATGTTGCTTATAAGGTTTCTACCAGATTCTACCGGCATTTCTTTATCTGACAGCATTTCTATACACACCTCATGGCTGTGAAGGTACCCAGAAGACAGCAGCTATTTAATACTCACCTCCTCCGTTTCATCTCTAGGACAGTCTTGTAGAACTTACTCAACAGTAAGCTCTAGAAGTACCCAATGGACTGTGGAGAAAATCCCTGTCCCTGTGATGTAACCCACGGCCCTCTGCCTTTGCTGTGCAGAAGAAAGAAAAGCCTGACTTGTAAAAGATGAAAATTGTCTCCATCTCACAATATTGGAGCCAATATTCATGGGCCTTTGCTGTTCTGTGGGGTCTAAGAACATCTGTATGTCCTCTGCATAAATTATGATTTGAAGAGGCCCTGGGACATAAACTTAAAAAAAAAAAAAAAAAAAAGAGGATAGGGTCACAACAAATTAATATTTGAGAGATTTGGGTTTAAACTCCTTAAGTACAGCTCTGTTATATCTGCAGGAGCAAGATCTATCTATCTACAAGATTAGATCCCAGGAACTCGTGGTTTTGCTTTTTAGGAATTAGTTTTACTTGAATGTCCTCTAGCTGACAGGAGTGCTAAAGCCATCTTGAAGGCATGCTGTTATTTTGTTTTTGTGAATCTGGTAGTTGATTGGTTTTAATTTTTTAAGGTTGAAGAAAAAAATTGGGTTTTTTCCTCCTCTAACGTTAAGATTGATTTTTGTGAGAAAAAGGGGGTTGCTAATACCACAGCATTGCATTTCGCTGGGAAGGGAGATCCCTAAATGTAGCAACTCATTCACTCACGGTACTGGTAAGCACCCTAATATAAAGTCCCATAAATAGCACCCTAATATAAAGACCCATAAATAACATGGGTCTTCCAGTAGTTGTCATAGTGTTTATTAAAACTACGGTTTGGTGAACACTTTAAGCAGGCATGAGCATCTGTTGCACACTGAAGAAGCTGCTTGTGTCTGTTCTGCCTGCTTTTTTATGCCTAGCACATTTACCTCTCTGGCAGAGTGGTGTGGAAATGACTGGGGAGCTTGATCCAACCAAAAAAACTGCATTTTCCCCTCTGCCTCCCGCTTCAGGTGCTTAAGGGGTGAAGGGGCAAGCAGAGAGTTGTACTACTGGTTTTGGTGACCATGCTTCTGTATATCAGCTTAGCTTATTTGTAGCTAGCTTGAACTGCAAATTCAAGTTTGGTGCAGTAAAGGTTGATTTGAAATAGTTTGAGGGTTTTTTTTCATTCTTTTTATATTTAAAAAAAAAGGAAAATAACCGTATAAGGACTCCAGCAGAAACTGTTTAGAGGGATTTCTTAAATGTAAAAGCAGTGGACAGATTCTTCTATGGGTTCTGATAAGTTTACAATGGACTTTGCAAAATCCTTGCTATAACGAAGCATTATTGCCATTTGTGCATCTTGCCATTTATATTTACTATACGGGTATCAGGTGTTTTTCCAGTTAATTTTTTGCCATCCAAATGATACAGAAAATACTGCTTCCTTAAATATTTTACATTATTTATAAACTTTATCTGAAAGTTGACCCTTCTTCAGGGAGATTATTATTTTTGTCTTTGATTTTGTTGTTTTGCTTGGGACAGCCTCATCTGATGTTGTGTGAGCACTGTTGTTTACATGGGGTCAGAAAGCAACTGTGCAAATTCATGGAAGACTAAATCTCTTGAGGGCTATTAAATATGAATTCCCTGACTGTTACTAGAAAATTGTTGCACCACAGTTTTTTGGGGGATGGGAGCGCATTCTTCAGAAATATCACTGGAAGATTGGCCTGTTCTGACATGGTCATCTACTATGGTCTGTGACAGAGACAGAACACTGAATTAAATAAATTTTTGTTCTGACCTGCTAAGGTTGATTTGTTTTCTCTTTTTTTTTGAGCAGCAATAGCTGCTTCAATTTTTAAATGAAAATACAAACCTTTTCAAGAATGAGAGCCATTAATAAAAAGGAAGTCTTGTGTATATTTCTCTTTGATTTTTTTTTTTGTTATCTTTAGATCTGCCAGCTAATTACTTTGAAACAAGAAAATGAAAAAAAAGCCTCACGGTTTTTGTATTTGTACTGTACTAACTGCAATAAGTATGTCTTCTGATGAGAACTGTTCCAGGTGAAGTGTATAAATTTATAGTAGAAGCACTGTTCCCTTGGTGGGAACCCCTCCTTTTCTGCGTCAGATTTGTATGTAGCTGAGAAATAATTTGATTTAGCTGACATGATCTTAGTTCTGTAGTGCAAAATCAATTGTTACATGAATGCCCTGTAATCCTTTTTTTTTTCCCTTTCAAATGAATATGTCCTTGCAGTGAATCTTGAGCCAGATATCTTGAGCTGTTGCTAGCATGCAGTTTTCCTATGGCAACTCATTATTTGGAGAGCGTTGTTCAGCAAAAGATCTAAAATCAGCTTGTCTGAAGTTGAAGAAGTTATTTACCATTTTGTTTACACACATGTGCTCTGACAGTTTTAAGAATTTTCAGAAGTTTTCTCTTTTTGGTTTTCATCTGATAATCACACTGATGTTCTGCTATTTTTTCAGTTGAGTAGGCGCTTCAGAATTACACTTTTATCATGGGGGATGATGTAATAGAGAGCAGCCCTGCGGAAGGACTTGGGTGTAGTGGTGGATGAAAAGCTGGACATGAGCCAACAATGTGTGCTTGCATCCCAGAAGGCCAATTGCATCCTGGGCTGCATCAAAAGAACCGTGGCCAGCAGATCCAGAGAGGTGATTCTCCCCCTCTACTCTGCTCTTCTGAGACCCCGCCTGGAGTACTGTGTCCAGCTCTGGAACCCTCAGCACAGGGAAGACATGGACCTGTTGGAATGGATCCAGAGGAGGACCACAAAGATGATCAAAGGGCTGGAGCACCTATGCTATGAGGACAGGCTGGGCGAGTTGGGGTTGCTCAGCCTGGAGAAGGCTCCTTTGAGACCTTATAGCGGCCTTCCAGTACCTGAAGGGGCCCTATAGAAAAGCTGGGGATGGGGCTGTTTGCAAGGGCATGTAGCGACAGGACGAGGGGCGATGGTTTTAAACTAGAGCAGGGTAGGTTTAGATTAGACATTAGGAAGAAGTTCTTTACAATGAGGGTGGTGAGACACTGGAACACGTTGCACAGAGAGGTGGTGGAGGCCCCATCCCTGGAGACATTCAAGGCCAGGCTTGATGAGGCTCTGAGCAACCTGACCTAGTTGAAGATGTCCCTGCTTACTGCAGGGGCATAGGACTAGATGACCTTTAAAGGTCCCTTCCAACCCAACACATTCTGTGATTCTGTGATCACGTATTGTTTGATAGTGTTAGGTAAGATTATATGTCTTTTGAAAGTAAGTAATTGGACTTTTGAATGGAAATAAATGAAATCCCTTCATAATATGAACTGCAGTTTTCATCTTGCAGGGATTGAGCTATGATTTCCTCCTTAGTGCAAACTTTATGCCTACTTCTGTTGTTTTTTCTCCTATGCTTTTCCTCTCTCCCTTTCTTTCACTACCATTTTTAGGCACTCTGAAGTTATTAACTATGCTAGGTACTTCAGTGCTACAGTGTCTATACCAGAAAAATTTGAATATATCTTTTATTGCTGCTTTTCTTGTGTGTGCTTATTTCACGCAAGTTCTTTGTGCTGTGACTATGGAGTTCCTATTGTGATCCTTACAAGTTAACCTGATGTTTTTCGGTGTTGTTATTACATTGCTGCTTCCTGGCCAATTTCATCTATGCAATGATGAAGGTAGCTTAAGGTACTCAAGATGTCAAAATGTCTGCAAACCCAAGAAAGTTAAAGATACTGCAGCTAAAGACCAGGTTTTGCTGGCTGTCCTGTCAGCAAGGAGTGGGGAGTGGGAGTTGTGACCAGTCCATCACACATTGTCTCTGCTGCTTCTTCCTCCACCCGCTCTTCCCCTGCTCCAGCGTGAGGTCCCTCTCACAGAAGACGTCACAAACTTCTCCAACGTTAGTCCTTCCCACAGGCTGCTTCACAAACTGCTCCGGTGTGGGTCCTTTCCATGGGGTGCAGTCCTTCAGGAGCAGACTGGTCCAGCATGTGCGCCCCACATCGTCTAAATGTGGCACTTCAGGGCACGCTCTAGTGGCAGAGATTGTAGGTTGTTTGGTTGGACTCGATGATCTTAAGGGTCCTTTCCAACCATGAAGATTCTGTCATAATTTAGCACAGGGTCTTAAGTCCAGCCAGCCAACCTGCTCCAGTGTGGGCTCCTCTCACCATGGGGCCACAGGTCCTGCCAGGAGCATGCTCCAGCATGGGCTTTCCATGGGGTCACAGCCTCCTCTGGGCATTGACCTGCTCCAGTGTGGGATCCTCCACAGGCTGCAGGTGGATATCTGCTCCACCATTAACCTCTGTGGGCTGCAGGGGTACAGCCTGCCTCACCATGGTCTTCACCATGGGCTTCAGGGGAATCTCTGCTCCGGCACCTGGAGCATCTCCTCACCTCCTTCTTCACTGACCTTCGTGTCTGCAGAGTTGTTGTTCTCACATATTCTCACTCCTCTCTCCCAGCTGCTGTTGTGCAGCAGTTTTTCCACCTTCTTAGATATGTTCTCAGAGAAGCACTACCATCATTGTTGATGGGCTCGGCCTTGGCCAGTGGTGGGTCTCTCTTGGAGCTGGCTGGCATTGGCTGCCTCAGATATAGGGGAAGCTTCTGGCAGCTTCTCACAGAAGCCACCCCTTTCCCCCCGCCCACCGAAGTCTAGTCCTGCAAATGCAATACACAGGGCGGTTAAAGCAGAGAGATGAAGATGTGTCACATGGGAAGTATAAAGCAGAGGTTGAGTTACTGGTTCTGTTCAGTTATTACTATAAAGGGAGATCTGATATTGTCGTTCTTAGTTTTGAAAGTACACTTTCTTTAACCTTAGGACCTTCAATTTTTAGTCTGTTTTTGTTAGGGTTATTTGGAGACTTACAGATTGTTATTTCTTAGATTTTAATTTATCTTTTTTTTAAATTGTGCAGGGCTATTACTGGTATAAAAGGTCTTTAATCTTTTTGCTACTTTTGTTAAGGTGGTGGTTTTTTCAAAAAATCAAAATTTTAAACCTATGTCAGAATAAGATTTCATTTCACTGGCTTTCTTGCCACCACCATAACAATTTAACATCTCAGTTTTTTCTTCCTGAAGGTTGGGAAAATAAACTTTTTTTTGTGGTGTTAAAAAAAAAAGCAAGTCCTCGAGCCTGTTTGTTAAAGGGGAAACTGCTTGATTGTTTATTTAGAAACCATCAGTATATAAATATTTAACATATATCTGTATTATGAAAAGTTTCCATAGGCTATAACCAGAAGTTTTTATAGACAGAAAACCGGTTTTAATTGTCAGACTTCATAGTTGCTTGTATATATGTTTCTCTGATTTGTTATAATGCTGTTTTCTGTGGTCATTATAAATGTAATCTCTGTGTCACCTGGAGAGCAATGTTTTGTTTTGTCTTTATAGAGCACAATAATGTATTTATACTTGAAATCATGCAATTGACATTCTTAGTTCAGCTGATTAGCATTTCGTATGCTAAACAGATAATGAAGGAATACGAATATACTGAGGAAAATTGTTTCATTTATGACTGTAATTGTGAAACTGTAATTCATCCTCTTAATCGATATAAAATGTCATAATTCATCCTCTTAATCGATATAAAACATCTAGATCAATTTGAATTGCAGAATTTAACTGTCTGAAATGGGTCATTTTATCTTTTGGGGAAAAAATGTTCAGAAAATATGAAAATGTTAATACTCTGCATTTTTGCCTCTTTCAGACCCTCCATGGTTTACTTTTCCTACAGCTGAAGTCATTGCTAGTTGCGGTTTTGCTCTTAGTTTGCTGTGCTTCACAGGAGAGGTAACTGGTTTAAAAATCAAAGTATTTCCTGTAATTCCTCAAATCTAGTAAATGTGCTTGTAATGATAGACTTAATGCTTGCTTTTTCTGCTGAGAGATTTCTGAAATAAAATAGTTTAATCACTGTACCTTGACACTGCCTGTGAGTGGGTGTAATGCTATCTTACACAGTGTAGTCTAATGAAAAATTAGCGTGGGGTGCTTAGATAATACAAATGGAAAATACCTGTCTGTATTTACTGATTTTTTTTTTTTTCTTAAGTGTTTTTCTTCCTTTTTTAAATGTTCTCAGATTTTCATGGATCTCAATAGTGCTAGCACTATTGTTTTGCAAGTCTTGACCCAGGCTACTAGTCAAGATACTGCAGTGTTGAAGCCAGCTGAGGAACAACTGAAGCAGTGGGAGACACAGCCAGGCTTTTATTCAGTCTTGTTGGTAAGATACAGTGGGAAAGTACTATTAAGTAAACTGAATAATTTTGAATGTGGCTCTCTAGAACACTGTTGAACTATGACCTGTGGCTGAGAGAAGCCTTGAGTCATCATGGCCCGGTTACCAGTATCCTTATGCTGTGCGGTGGTAGGCATTGCCATCACTGCGTCTCAAAGCAGGCTCTTTGCCCAGGCGTTCAGGAGAAGGAGGAGATGCAACTTCTAGCAGGATAAGAGGGTGGGCTCTAGTGCTAAACCTGTTGGTGGTCTGTTGTGAATTCTAGATAGAAGGCCAAGAGGACTTTTGTCAAAGGAATTACCTTTACTACGCCGTGAGGCAGGGACACTTGTATATACCGAGACACTAACCATCTTTTCTTTATTGTGGAGGTGATGCATTAAGACCGTTTTCATAGAAGTTCCCCCATGCTCTTCATTGCACTAAGTTTGATACCCAGCTGGGATTGCTTTCCTTCTTGTCAGCGGAGAGAAGATCCCAGGGAGATTAGCTGACTGGGCTGGTAGTAAGGGTCCTGAAATGGGAAAGGTGAATACTTCTAAAGGTACTGTGACCGTTGATAGAGGCATTGTTATGGTGCAAGGTGATGAAAACATAGTCAAAGAAGGAGACTCAACTGTTTCAGAGAAGGCACTCAGAAGCTAACCGTGTTGTTATTCTCCAGTTCCTGTGTGTATATTTCTAAAAGTCTTAAAAACACAGATAAACTGCTCTTCCTACAAACATCTGTCTTCAGTGCATAGGATGAATGACTCAGAGCTGTGGAGTGACATGTTCTGTTCTCTGTAGACCCACTGCTTCATTTGCTTGGAAACTTGAAGGCGAGTCAGGGGATTTAGAGAAAGGGGAAAAAAAATCTTGACTTTAGAGCTGTCAAATTGCGTTTTACCCACTGCCTTTGCCGTACCGTTTCTGTGGTGATAAAACACCTTGATAGAAAACAGCAGGAGTTGGCACTGACTGGGCATTCTCTGTTTTCTGGATGTGTGCTGTAAGAGCTTACAGCTCAGGTTGTAGACGAGTGCTCGCAGGTGTAGCTGAACTAGGTATGAGTTAGCTTTAAATATAAGGGCTAAAAATGTGGGGTTTGGAAGGATCAAACACTGTTAATTCTACTAATGTGGTTAAGTAGCCCTGTTTGGGGACTCATCAGCCCTTCTCGAAGGGTGAAACACAAGTGGTAATCTTCCAAACTAAATAGGAGTAGAGAAGCTGTACTTTGTTTAACTTGATTGTGACAGGAGGACTGCCTGGGAGAGAAGATAGTTGGGCACCTTGGTGGAGGTGATGATAAATGGAGAGTTGGTAAAACAGTTAATCTGTATGGGATATGGAAAGTAATATAATTACTTACGGTCAGATACATTTGCCTCTGGGATGATCAGGATAGAGAAAATTATAATGAATGATGAAACATGCGTCTTTGAATCTACAATTTTTAGTACCTAGTGGAGTTATTATTAACATTAGTTTCTGTGCTTCTCTTTTGAAGGTGTTATGTACCTCTCTTTTTTGAAGTACAGAGCTGAAAAGACAGAGTGGCTGCTTTTGAAAAGCAGCCTCTGTCCTTTACCAGTTGTATCAATTTATATATTGTTTAGCTTCATTCCTGTTATTTCTACAACAGCATTAGTGTGTTATGATGAATACTTTGTTTCGGGAAGCTCATATATCGATACAGAGTATATAGAGAGGTTTCACTGGTTCTTGTGTAGGCACCTTGTCCGTTTTTTGCATTCCTGCCCAGGCCAGATCTAGGTTTACGGTATTTTGATTTGAAGAAGCTTAGCTTTCAATGGATATTCTAGCAAGGAGAGGAACTGTAATTAAAAGGCTCAGTGGGAGTTTCAGAACAAGTAGTTTTCTTTTTCCATGTTTCATTTGTTTTGCAATGCTTTTCATAGATACGAGGCTAACGCGGTGTTTGAAGTTTCCTTTTTGTATTTTAAAATGCTTAAGTTGCACTTGGGAAAGGTCAAATCTTTCAGAGATTCAATCCCTCTTCCTGAATGAGCTTTGGAAAAGGAAGACGTATTACATACAGATGCTTTTCATGTTGTGTGGTCTTTATCAGTGGGCTACAACCTTTTTGGTGTTTTTTCTAAAGGTTGCTGGTTTTGGAGTTGATACCTTTGTTGACATGTAAGTCTGCTTGCTTTCTGGTGATTGGAGTTTCTGAGTTTTTTTTTTTCATGTTGGGCATTATATCTAGAAAGCTGTTACTGTTATAGAAAGAGTTTGAGAGAAGGTTAAGTTTTGAATTTATAGTGAAAACGCTTGATATGGTCCCAGGTGTCTGTAGTGCTGAGTTCTTTTAAGGGTTTATTTATAATTCTTCAGACGTGGCAGCCAACAGTAGCTCTTGACCTGAATCCCTGCATTTTTCATGTCCTTTCTTAGTGGCCTTCTAAAAGCAATTCATACAAGTAGTGCACTCTTTTTCTACAGTGCACTGTATAATAAGACCACTGAGCTCACGCCTCTTTGCTCCCTAAAGGAGGGACTAATGTCTCACCCCCTCACGAAGGATCCATCTGATGTAGTGGAAAACAGGAGAGCTGCTGTTCTGGGTAGTACCTGTTTTACGATTCAGTAGCCTGCCTTTATTTTAGCTTTTCCTGCTTGGTTAATTTTGCAATTAAAAATACTACATAAAATAATCCCTCTGTGTTTGTCTTTATATACAGATAAGTATGTAAAAGTGTATATAGGTAGGTAGGTACAGATATATGTATGTTTATAGATATATAGCTTTTTAGTAGTAGAAACTAATTTCCTACAATAAGCATATGCAAGTTTGAGAGTTGCAAAACAGGTCACTGTTTTGCAGTCACCATTTGTAGTCAGGAGGGTTTTCAGCACATGGCAAGATACTGAAGAAATCTCCTGAAAGGTCTTGTAAGTCTGTGGCGCTACACAATACAGAATAATTTCTGATTTTACTCAGAATCCATCTGTGTCATTAAAGAGTGTAATAACTGGCTGGTGCTAGAAATTATTATCCTTTTATTCCTTGCTCAGCCAGATGAGATTGGAAGTACATTTTCCCTATATGTTTGGTTTATTTTTATAAATCAAATATTAGGGCTAGTGAAAATTAATGTTTAACACATTGTTTTACTTGTCTGTCAAATGCTGACTAATACATTTTGTTTATATACACCTGTACATACAGAGGTGTGTATATTTATACATATGCCAGTGCATGTGTTAATAGAATTTCTACCCTTTCTATGGCGTACTGAGCAGTTTTTAACGTAATCTTTTTTTTTTAAACAGAATATCTTTACAAATCATACTTTGGACGTGAATGTAAGATGGTTAGCTGTGCTGTACTTTAAAAATGGAATTGATCGCTACTGGAGACGGGTCGCGCCACAGTAAGTTCTGATTTTCTTCCCCTTCACCTTCTACAGTAGGTTGTGTTACACTTGCCGAACTGGAAAAGAGCACATCCCTTGGTTGGTAGAAGTTACTGTAGAATTCGTGGTGAAACTGATAAAATATTTCAACATTAGGAATCACTAATGAACCAGTCTGTTTTCATATTACTTCTTACAACTCTCTTCATGCTTTACTTTTAAAATCTGAGTTAGAAGGCTATTTCATAGAAACCAGATTTTGAAGTGACATAGTAAGCTTTATAAAGCTTAACACCTGGACTTTCTGATAGTGGCAGATTTGAGATGTAGGAAGTCTCTTGAGAGATAGTTAAGGATACATTTCATTTAAACTAATTAATAATTCATATTCAATATGTAAATGAGAAGGAGGAAGTAGTTACCGTGATAGCAAGTTCTGGTCTTCATTTTCTGTTGTTCTGATATGTGGGTTCTGATAATGCATGACAAAACGGTCCCCACAGAAGCCAAAAATGTAACCAGTATTCTCGAGTGCCAAATCACTTACTTAACAGTTACAAACAATGCCATTAAAATTTGTCATAGAATCATAATATTGTTTGGGTTGGAAGGGAACTTTGAAGGTCATCTAGTCAAAATCCCCTGCAATGAGCAGGCACATCTTCAAGTAGATCAGGTTGCTCATAGCCCTGTCCTGACTGACCTTGAATGTTTCCAGGGAGGGGACATCTACCACTTCTCTGGGCAACCTGTGCCAGTGTTTCACCACCCATATTGTAAAAAAAATTCTTCCTTATATCTAGTCTGAATCTACCCTCTTCTAGTTTAAAAACATTACACGTTGTCCTATTGCTACCAGCCTTACTAAAAAGTCTGTCCCCATCTTTCTTATAGGCCTCCTTTAGTACTGAAAAGCCACAATAAGTTCTCCCCAGAGCCTTCTCTTCAGGCTGAACAATGCCAACCCTCTCAACCTGTCCTCATGCGAGGGGTGTTCCATCTGTATGATCATTTTTGTGGCCTTTCTCTGGACACACTTGAACAGGTCCTGTACTGAGGGCTCCAGAGCTGGACACAGTACTCCAGGTGGGGTCTCACAAGAGCAGAGTAGAGGGGCAGAATCACCTCCCTAGACTGGCTGGCCAGGCTTCTTTTGATGCAGCCCAGGAGACAGTTGACTGTCTGGGCTGTGAGTGCACATTGTCAGCTTGTGTCCAGCTTTTCATCCACCGTTCTCGGCAGGGCTATTCTCAATCCCTTCCCCAACCCAGGTGCAGGACCTTGCACTTGGCCTTGTTGAACCTCCTGAGGTTCACATGGGCCCACTTTTCGAGCTTGTCCAGGTCCCTCTGGATGGCATCCCGTCCCTCAGGTGTGTCAACCACACCACTCTGCTAGGCATCATCTGCCAATTTGCTGAGGGTGCACTGAATCCTACTGTCTATGTTATTGATGAAGATACTGAATACAGATGTCTGAGGGACACCACTTGTCAGTGATGTACGCTTGGACATTGAGCCATTGACCATTACCCTCTGGATGTGACCATCCAACCAGTTCCTCATCCACCGAACAGTCCACCCATTAAATCCACGTCTCTCCAATTTGGAAAGAAGGATTTTGTGGGGGACCATGTCAAAGGCCTTACAGAAGTCCAGAGAGATGACATCCATAGCTCTTCCCTTGTCCACTGATGTAGTCACTCCATTGTAGAAGGCCACGAGGTTGGTCATACAGGACTTGCTCTTGGTGAAGCCAAGCTGGCTGTCTCAAATCACTTCCCTGTCCTCCATGTGCCTTACCATAGCTTCTAGGATGATCTGTTCCATGATTTTCCCAGGCACAGAGGTGAGGCTGAGAGGTTGGTACTTCCTAGGGTCCTCCTTTCTACCCTTTTAAAAAATGGGTGCAGTGTTTCCCTTTTTCCAGTCACCAGGGACTTCCCCTGACTGCCATGACTTTTCAAATAATCACAGAGAGTGGCTTGGCAACTAGATCAGCCTGTTCCTTCAGGACTCCGGGGTGCATTTTGTCACGTCCTGTAGGCTATATGTGTTCAGGTTCCTCCAGTGGTCAAGAACATGACCTTATCTTACAGTAAGAGGGACTTTGCTCCCCCAGTCCCAGACTTGTGGTCCACCCACTAGAGAGGTCTGGGAAGACAGATTGCCAGTGAAGACTGAGGCAAAAAAGTTGTTGAGTACCTCAGCCTTCTCCTTGTCCGTTGTTACCAGTTTGCCGGTCTTGTTTATCAGGGTGGGTACGCTTTCTTTGACCTTCCTTTTCTAAGGTACCCGTAGAAGCCCTTCTTATTATTCTTTGCGTCCCTTGTGAAGTTCAGCTCCAGCTGTGCCTTGGCCTTCCTGACCCCATCACTACACAACTGGGCAGTGTCCCTGTATTCTTCCCAGGATACCTGTCCCTGCTTCCACTGCCTATGCATTTTCTTCTTGCCCTTTAGTTTCACCAGCAGGTCTCAACTCATCCATGCCAGTCTCTTACCCTCCTCCTAATTTTGTACACTTGGGAATTGAGAGCTCTTGTCCTTAAAGATCTGCCACCTCTGTTCTGCTGCCTTGTCCCTGAGGGCAGTTTCCCAAGGGGTCCTATTGACTAACTCCTTGAAGAGCTGGAATTTTGCTTTCCTAAAATTCAGGGTCTTGACTCTGCCTGACCCATATCCCTCAGGACTGTGAACTCCACCAGTGCATGATCACTGCAGCCCAGGCTGCCTCCAATCTTGACATCACGTATCAGCTCACTTGCACTGGTGGTCCAGTATCGCATCCCCTCTGGTAGGGCTGTCTATTATCTCGCTTAAGAAATTACCCTTGATGCATTCCAGGAGTCTCCTGGATTGCGTACAGCTTGCCATGTGATTTTTTCAGCAGATGTCGGGGTGGTTGAAGTCCCCCAGCAGGATGAGAGCCTGCAAGCGTGGTGCCTCCTGTAGCTGGAGGAAGAAGGCTTCGTCAATAATCTCCCCTTGATTGGGCAGCTTGTAGTGGACACCAACCACAAGGTCCCCTTTGTTGCCTTGGTCTCTATTTCTTACCCATAAGCTTTCAACCTGCTCGTGGCTGTTCTTCAGAGACAGCTCTTCACACTCTATCCATTTCTTGATGTAGAGGGCAATGCCACCACCCCTCCTTCCTCACCTGTCCCTTCCGAACATCCTGTAGCCATCAACAGCCACACTCCAGTAAGGGGATTCGTCCCACCAAGTTTCAGGAATGGCAAGTAGCAGCGTGGTGGCTTCCAGCTCCTCCTGTTTGTTGCCCATGCTGTGTGCATTGGTGTAGAGGCATTTCAGCTGGGCTGTCAGCTGTGTCACCACCTTAGAGGAACAGCCCTTGATTCATTTGAGGTATTTCACTGATGTTTCCCTGTTCGTTGCTTACAGAGATGGGCTCCCGGCTCATCTCCTTAAGACTTGAGGTGTGCAGCAGTGTAGCCAGCACATCTCCGAGTAACAGGCTGAGGCCCCTCGCTAGGACCCCATCCCGCTAACCTTGGCATATCATCCCACAGCTTGTCACAGGCAACCTGATATTATCCCCCCCTCTTCAAGCCTAGTTTAAAGCCTTGTCAATGAGCCCCGTTAGCCTGTGAGCAAAGATCCTCTTTCCCCTTTGCGAAAGGTGAATGCCATCTGACGCCAGCAAGCCTGGAAGTGTTCAGTCCATCTCTTCAGTAATATAAATAGGTGGAACGTCACTGTCAGGTTGTGTAAGGGTGTAAATTGGAATTCCAGATCCGTTTTTTATGGCTCATGAATCTAAGCTAGTTCAGAAAGTATGACATGATTTTATGTTGTTTGTTTGAGGTAGTGTAGTGTATTTTGCCTTACATTATAAGCTTTTCTGAAGATCCACCAAAAGAAGGAAAAGTGAAATTCTGCATCTGTAGGACATTTTAAATAGTGTAGTACTCCTTCATTATTATGTAAAGCACTAGAGTTTTTGTATACGTGGATTAGTATACAATTGCAAAACATCTGCAGGCATTTGGATTCTCTTTTATTAGGAGGAATATACCATCTTTTGCATGGCAGATGGCATAGATCTTTAACATTTCTGTTTTAAGTGATGAGGTAATGCTACTTACATTACTGGTACTTAGCAAGCATTATTCAAAGCAATTAAAATATATTGTTCCAATTTGTTAATGTTTTTAGATAGATATTAGTAGTACTTCTGGTGGAAAAAAAACATGGTTTATTTCCGGCATAAGTAATCACTAGAATTTTACTGTTTCAACTGGGGTAAAAATTGAATAACAGTCTTTCAGAGTACTTCTCCTGTTACAAATTTAATGTGATTAAAAAAAATAAATCCTTGGCTATTGTTAATGGTTCTATGGAGTAAATCTATATTAAATTTCCAGTAGAAGTCCAATTTTCGCTATTTCTAGTTTTTTTATTGCGAATTTAACACAATGTATAAAATCAATTAAAAAAAATACTCTCTGCTGTTAAAGACTCCGTGTATCGAATATGTATTAAATTTCCACTCTAGGTCCAATTTTTTCTCCATTCCTAATTTTCTCTCTAAATTTCTCATATATGACATCTTGTCAGTATTTTGTGCTCACCCGGATCACTCTTCTCTTAGCAGAATATGCTGACGCCATTTTAAGAAATGCTGCTTTTAAGCTGTAATTTCTCAGTTGATTGTTTTGTGAATGATTTTTGAAGGTTTTATTGTAAAGGCTGTATTTTTGTTGTCCTTGCAAAATTCTCATCTTTCATTTGGTCTGTCATATCAGCAGCTGCCCCATGTCCATCCATGGTGGTACCTCAAAGGTTGGTCTGACCTACCCAGCCTGTTTAGTAGAGCAGATCTGGAGGTGACTGTTTTCTGCTGCCTCTCGAAGGAAAGGACTGATATTTATACCCATGTTTTTCCTCAGTGGGATGCTAACTCGGGCCTATCTGCTTTACTCAGCTGTTAATTTTCACAAAATCTAGGGAAAAAATCATACCACTGACATCTCTGCTCTTTGCCAAATGTAGTTGAAATTTCCCAGGTAGTTTGAAGACTTATGAGACTTGTAGGAGGGTTCTTGCAGACAGATAATATGTTCATGTAACCTTAATTCTTTAGTAAATCTGTGCTAAAGATGGTTTCTTTTAGAACAATTTTTCTTGAATATTTAATGTGCTTGTGGAGAACTTTCAGTCTCCAAGAACTTTCCCGGTAAGTTAAATGTCCCTGTTGTGCAAGTGTGCTGAAGTTAGTTTCAGATGAAGCCATTGGGACTGGCTTTACCCTTCTGCTGAGCATTCGTGGTTTCTCAGCTGCTACTGCTGCAAAGCAGGAAAATGGTCAGACTGTGAATTCTTTGGACAGTACAGTAGTTGAATGTTTCATTCTGCTAAAATACGTAAATACAGAACAGTGAATATAAATGGTTTTTTTTAATTAGAAAAAATGAAATATCTTCTGAAATATTTTGCTTTTTGCACATGTTCACCGATACTGTCTGCCCTATTCATGCTACTTATTCTCCATGTGCTGTGGACTTGAAGCAGCATTTTACAGTGAGAGTGATTTTAGAGGTGGGCCTGTGAACTTTCTCCCTCCTGCTTTCTCAGGCAGCTTCCAAGATTCCCATGGAGAAGGGCCTAAGGTTATCGTAGCCTCTTTTCAGGAATAGTTCGGCCTATTTTTTGAAATTGTTCTCAGCCTTCTCAGAAGGTGATCTCACTTTATGATTTTGCACGTGGTTTTGGTTTCTTCAGAAATGGCTTTTCTTGAATTCAAGTGTTATTAAGAGCTCCTTTTCTTGGACATGTTTTTGATTTTATATATAATTACTGTTAAATCCTGTCTTTTGTGGACTTTGTTCTCTGATTTGACTACCGAGTTGGCAACTTTAGCAACACTTCTGAAGTCCAGGTTTTTATGTGTTTGCCTGATAACTATAAATAAGTCTTCAGATTTGAATTTCTGGTTTATGAAGTAGTAAACTTTTTTTTAAAAAAAAAAGTTCCAAAAGAACTTCTTAAATATTTGGATATGGGCTTCCCCGTACCACAAACACAAAAAGACCAGGAACTTTGAAATTGTGAGTTGTGAAAGACTACAACATAAATACCTAGAAGTTCATCTCTGGAAGAACTTGCTTTAATTTTTGTAATCCAGCGCTGAAGTGGAATAGCCTGTGGAACATCCGCCGACCTTCCCAGCTGCTGACCTGCCTGTAACTGCTGCGTGGGGTTGTGTTGCAGCGTGTGAGAGGCGGGCGAAGGGGGTGTGCTGCCGGTGGGGACGTCGGTGCCTCCTGCGGGGGGGTGTCCCTGTGGCGGGACATCCCGTCTCCAGGAGATGTCGCTGTCCCATCGCCGGAGCGGCGGATGCCTCCGTCGCTCCCCGGGGAAGCCTTGGAGGTGCTCCAGTTCCCGTCACGGAAGGCAATATTAACACTTACGTCTGCACCGATTTTTTTTTTTTTTTTTCATTACTTTTCGCTAACTTTGCTTTTCACAAGCTTCTGTATTTGAGGCGTTCATCCTGATGAGACTATTTATTTTCTTTCCTTTTTTTTGCTTGTAATGGCCAAAGCTTAATTACAGCATTTTTATTTATAGTCAGTAATGAATTGAAGGCTTGCTGCTCTTGGAGTATGCATAAGATATGATTATTAGAATTATGAAAAAGTAATCGGGGGAGAGGGCCTTGTAAGCTTACAAACAAGGTAATGGAAATGATATAGTAGAACCTTTTTTTCTTCATAAACCAGGTTTTTTAGGCACTTTCTCTTATCCCTGAAAGTGACTTATTGTACAAGCTACGTTTAAATGAGATGAGATTTCTCAATTTTAGTAATAGAAGTTTGCAACTTTTAGAGACCACTTAGGTATACCTTTATGTGTGAAAATTGTGTACTGCATTTTTGTATTTAAAAAAAAAAAAAAAAACGCAGAAATTTATTTCCCTAAAATATCATCTAGTGGTTTTACATTAATAACTGAAATAGGTCCCTGCAGAAAAACTTATACTATTACAGAAATCCTTGTAAACATTACCCAAAATGTTTTTAAGCATCATTTAATTTTATGTAAAAATAGTGTAAAGCGTAGGTCGTGATAAAAAATCATTTAAATGTGGTTCCTGAGTGCTATAAATTACCTTTGAAAATAAGACCTGGTGTGCAGTTCTAAGTCAGTGCAGTGAAACAGTTATTTGCCCCCCTTGTGTACTATACTTAGAATGATAAGCCATTGATTTAGGAAATAGTGAGTACTTGTGTTACATAGAGAGGGGAAAAAAGTGAAAACTAGAATATTGTTGCAAATGTATGATCTTAGGGAAAATCCTGCCTCTGGTTTTTTATTATTTTGAGATGAGTATTTAGTATTTGTCTAGATTAGTGTAAAAGCTGTGGTTTAGGGAGCTTTAGGCATCATTTTAAATCTCACTATACAAAACTAGTAGGTTAGTATCTGTGCCTGAGGTCAGACAACACGAAGTGGTTGCGTTAGCATGTTTAATCTTAATTTCCAGCCACTAAACTTCATTGAGACACGATGATTGCGTGCATACTTCTAAATCATTGCAATGTCAGGTAAAACAGTTTCATGTGAACAACCTTGCATGATAACTTAAGTCTTTTTATGTACAAGAAACAGCTTTTTAGGTGCTATCAGTAAATGAAAGTTGATTTTGTTTTTTTTTTTCCTGATTGTATGATCTGTAAATGCCAACAAAGCATTTTTAAAAGCAGTTTGATTACACAGGTCGTATAAAGTCTGAAGTAGTGGAGGAGTGATATGGAACTGTAATTTGTAGTCTTAAGCTGATAGAGGTCACTGAAAAGAAAGTATAAAGATAGTGTAAAGCTTCACTTGAATGAAAACGAACCTTTAGGGATTATAACTTATCCTTCTTATTAGTTTTCCTTGCATTTTTTTAAGGCTATATCAATATATTTTTCACTCAAAGTTATAATTTTCAAAGTATCTATATTTTTAAGTGTAGCTGTATGACTTGCTTATAGAATAGGATTTGTAGTAGAAAAGGATTATTGCTTTTGCAAAAAGAGCTGTCATCTGGTACCATGATTGCCTTTTACTGGGCACCTTTTTGTCATTATCTGTTAGGTAGTATACATGGGCAAAGTAATGCTCAAGTCAATTGCCACAATAATAACTGTATAATAACTGCCTATTAACAATCAGTTTATAGTTTGCACAGTTTTTCCTTGTTTTTGTAATGTATCTGGCTGGGTACCTTATTCTATGAATGTTCTCTCTTGCCGGTTGTGTTTACAAAGCTCACATCAAAACCTGAGGTTAAAAGGTGTCATAAGTATTGTTTCACTGTTCTTTTTAAATATCTTTGAGATAGTAGAAAAACAAGGGGTATTCTCTTGATAGCTGTTTAAACTGAAATACATTAGTTACAAGAAAATGGTGTATAAAAGTAATCTTCACGCAATGAATCACAGATGTACAAATGGAAATTATCATTTAACTTCTGTGTCTCCTAATAGTGATAAAGTAATTCTAAATATGAATTAATAGTTGTTTCTATTGAAAATTAAGTTATATTCTAATAAATATATCTTGACAGTGCTCTTTCTGAAGAAGAAAAAACTACATTGCGTGCCGGACTTATTACCAACTTTAATGAGCCCGTGAATCAGGTTAGTGGTGAATGATTATTACTCTCACAGCAAACACTTGTATTGATATATAATTTGGTTCTCTCTTTACAAAGTGTTTAATAATAATAATGATAAAGTTGACAAGTTGCAATTTACGTGTTGCCTTTCAGATGGACATTTAGGTTGAAGTGAGATCTTTTTCCGTAGATCATAATTCAACATGTCTTGTGTCTTTGGTTTGCTTTTTGTTGCAGTGGCAGTTTATGTTGTCCCTCACTGTTTATGCAACCATTTGGTGAAGCAGTTCAGGGAATGGATGTAGCTCAAAAATAACCTTCTCTCCCTGCATAATTTTTCTTTTTTCAGCTGTATCTGTTCCCTGATTTGATCCCCAATATAGCCATACAAGGAAGTGTGGTGGTGGTGTAGCAGGAATGAGCTGTTAAGTATGCTGTTGCATAGACCCACCTAAGCAGTATTGCTGTCACGTGTCTAATCACAGCATTATTTAATTTATATAGGCATAACAAAGCTGCAGCATGATAGTGTCTTGTCTTACATAAAGCGACTAATTTTAAGCTACTATTTTGGTCAGAATAAGGAAGGATTTATTGTTAAATTGAGTATAGCACTAATGTTAGGGGCTCAGAATATGCATATGCTAGATGAATCGGTCTTTCTTCTGCTAACTTATTCTTGCTCATGTAATAAGAGATTCTGCAAGGAACTACTTGCTATTTGCTAATATTTTAAGCTACATCTTAAAGAACTGTTTCAAGAAAATATAGAAATTATTTGCATGAGGTAAAGCTTAAAAAGAACAGGTACAGCAAGCAAACTTCCATTTTGCAGACAGTTCAGTTTCAACTTTTCAGGATTCCTTCATGGTATGAATGTTATTTGTAGGATTAGAGCAATGTATCAAAATGATGGTAATTTAGTATTTATCGAAGACCTTTGTGCAATGACAATTTCAACTGTAATTTAAAGTTCTTATTTCAAGTGCAATTGTTTAAAATGCAGGTAGACACAGAAAGTATCCTTAAATTTGTAGTGTAGGCATAGTTTCAGTGTAAAAGATATGACAAAATGTTACTTGTTTCTTTATTTCAACCAAAAAGAACTATGAAGTACGTCATGTTGGACCATAAAGTGTGTGTCATTTGTACTACTATTGGGTAGTATCAAATTTATCAAATGTTTCATTTTGAAGTGGTTGCATGATATTTGAATTTCTAAAAACCTAACGTTAACGTCATTGTACGTAAAACAATTCAAACTTTTTATCAACAATTTTTCCATACCTCCATTAGTATTTAATCATTTTGCCTGCTAAGACAATAATATAATTTATAGTTCTAAATTCCACTGCTGATAAACTGTGGTGAACTTCTGAGACAATAGTTGCAGGCTGAGATTGGGGCCTCTGTAACTGACATTTTAAAGACTAGCAGCTTTATGTATTTATTTGTGTGTCTTTAAGATACTTTTGGGATGTAGTCTTTTAAGATGTGGAGGATTTTGTTTTATTTTATGCCTGCAGCCTGCTCCTAAATGATTGCCCAAACAGTTGTTGTGATATTGAAGTACGTTCACAGAGTCCTTCTCTCTTTCTCCCCTGTTCCCCAATATGTATTGTAGGTATCTGGAGGTTTCCTTTCAGAGGCACCTTTCATTTAGTTCCCAGTCTGCTTGATATGCCTGAATTTTGATATGTTGTGCTCCCGATGAGTGCTCTTTTCCAGTCACAGATACCTCATAACACAGTTGCTATCTGCATGTGGTTTCTGCATCATTGAAGGTAGAAAAATTATGACCCTTGTATGTATAAAAAGAGAAAAAACAACGCAACAAAAAATATAAGAATTAGACGTAGTACTGAGGTGTGATGATATGAGCTGACTTCCAGGAGAGAGGGAGAAGAAAAACATACCATATGTTTGGAGCATAATTTCCTTGCCTTCTGAAGATGTTTACCATATGGAGGGAACAAAAGAACAAAATACTCTTTGAAATGTATGACAGCAGATATTTTTTTCACTTAAAAAGCCAATCCTCAAGGAAAAAGTACTCTTAGAATCCCTGTAGAGGTTGCTTCTTATATCACATATGGAGAAGAGTTTATTTGCTCCCTCCTGCTGATCAACACCACTTCATCCAAAAATAAATAAGACTCTCAGCTCTTCCTTGCAAACCTTGATGTCAGTTTTCTGAATCAATTAATTCTTCCTAAGCAAGTGGGTAGTAATGAATATTGTAGGAAGTTTTTGGGGTGATCAGGCATCAGATGAAACAGCTAAGGGAGCAATGAAGCAGGGCATGGCTATTCTGTCTTATGCCCGTAAGTTGCCTGGATTTCTTTTGATAGTATAAGAAGGTGACTTCTTCCTTAGGCTGGAATTTTGTTGGTAGTTGTCAGGGTATGTTGAAGGCGAGAGCATCTGCTTCATTAAGGTTGTCCAATCAAGGACCTTTTCAATGTGAATGGGATAAGAACGGGGAAACAAGAACATTAGTTTTTTGGCTATTTGAGGTGTGAGGTGTGGTCATGAGGGACTATACAACATTTATTAAGGAATGTTTAGGGAAAGGGAGTTGAGGAGCAGTGAACTGGGGAATAGACAGAGGGTATAAAAAGGGCCAGTCACGTGTAAACCATGGCTGGGCAGTACCAGTGTCTGAACAAACCCTGCACCTAATCACTGTCTTCTGTCCTGCCATCTGATTGAATCCCTTAATTATGTTTCTGTGTAATCTCACTGTTCATCGTGTGTGCTTGCTGCAAGGACTAGGTGCCAGCTACTGGCAAGACTGGTGTGACTGGGGGTCAGATGGTGAGGCTGGTGTGGGTGCCCCTGGACTGTGGTGTGAGGGTCTGGAGCAAGTGAGAGTCTCACCTTCAGCCACTGGGACACGACTGCGGCTTACAGGCACGTGTGCCCGGAGGGAGGGAACAGCTCTGGATAAAACCTAAAACTCAGGTACAGCAGAAAGAAGGATAATATGTATTCAGCAGGCTGTTTGTCAAAAGCCATAGAAAAGATCAGTACGTAAAAAGTGGTTCCCAAATATTTATTTCTTCATTTATGTGGTTTCTAGAGACAAATTTAGTGATCTGTATGTAAAATTTAAACATGGTACCCAGCTTAGCACTTTATGTAAATACTTACTATAAACATAAAATGGAAGACTTTTTTTTTTTCTCCATGTTTATTTGCATTCAGCAAGCTTAAAAATACTTTGAGGAAAAAAACACACAAAAATCTAGGAATCCACAGTAGATTTTTTTTTGATTCAGGTTTTATTTGGCTGTTAATTTATGCATTGTACATATCCTAAACGATCTTTGACTTTTATGGTATCTGTGTTTTATTTTGCTTTTTTGCAGATAGCAACTCAGATCTCTGTGCTGATTGCTAAAGTTGCCAGGGTGGACTGCCCAAGGCAATGGCCAGAACTTATACCCACTCTTCTAGAATCTGTGAAAGTCCAGGATGATCTTCGACAACACAGAGCACTACTTACCTTTTATCATGTCACAAAGACCCTAGCATCCAAACGGCTTGCTGCAGATAGGAAACTTTTCTATGATGTAAGTAATGCAATGCAATATTGTAGAGCATGCAAACCATGTGCTTCACATGCTCGCCACTTCCCGTGGTTAGCTGGCCGTGCATTAACGGCAGGTATGTTGACTTTAACGTCCGCCTTTGAAACAGGAATGCTCTTACTTGGGTGATTATATGTACAGTATGAAATAACTGGAAGTCAATTTCTAGGTGAAACATTTTTGAGATCTTTAGTAATTTTGCATGCAGCTTGCGTGTTGTTATAATAAGTTGTGTTAAGAAGCAGAGCTTAATTTGCAGAACAATACCTGCATATCAGCCTTATGTTACCATGCTGTACAGCAGATCTTTCTATAGATGAATTCCCAGTGGGTTTGGAAGTGTGCCCTGGATTCACAATTCAGTATAGTCTTTAAAAAATACTGGGGTTTAGGCTTCCATATCACAGTATTTTGGCTTTTATCGTCAGTGAGAATGTGTTTGATTGGGGTTTTTCCAGAACAGCTTCTTTCTCCAGGTTAATTAAAAGGCAAGATGTGAATATAAATGCCACATCTTGTTTCAGGTAGCTTACATTCTCCATTGTAAGAATCCACTGATTAGAACACAGATTTACCTTTGGCAGTTGGTGGTTGCGTCTCCAGTCTCATTTGAAGTTAGGCAATGACGTAGTACAGTTAACTGAATGTATTTTACCCATTTATTTATGTATAAGAAAATTTCTGGCAGTGTAATCATTAAGGCGAGATTTTATTTGTCAGGAGTTTGAGGAAATGAATACTGGCTCTTGTTACAGGGCAGGACTGAAACAATGATATGTTACTATGAGATGTGTGTGTAGAGGAACAGTGTTTTCTCTCTCTGCTATTTATAGGTATGGATGAATGTCATCTCTGCATAGGAAATACTTGTTTATATTTTGCAGTTTTATTAGGCCATTATACATGATCTGGATAATTGAACAATACAGGTTTTCTTATATTCACAGATACTAATTCCAAAGCAATAAAGGGAGACAGATAATGACTTCTTTTCTAGAGTTCTCCTAAATCAAGATGTTGTTTTTGCAGCCTGGTTAATACAGCTGAAAATACCATTAATGCTTAAGGATATAGCAAAAAAATCAAAACCCAATCCGCAAGCCCCACCTTCATAAAGTTGCCAAATCCATACCATCTCAATAGAGGGACAGAAAGGAATTTATAGCTGTAAGGTCCACCATTTGTTCTTAAAGTTGTTGTGTCCAACAGTAACTTTGCTGTATTTCCACCATTTTATGAGGTTCAAAAAGAGCTCAGTTACCTTCAGTCATTTTTGTGTTTCCAAGAAGCTCATTAAGTTTGTAAGAAGCTTTGTCCCCATGGAATGCCTTTTACCCAGCATTGTATTTTCTTTGTATAGTCTTCTCTTTGTAGAGTAAGACCACTTCACACATGTGAATAAATGGCTCATAACAATTTTTTTTAGATTTGTAAGGCAGTTCTTGTCAAAAGTATCATTGAAATTTCATTTTAATAAGCATGTGCTTTAAGCAGGCTTTTTATGCTTAAATTTTGGTTTTTAAGTTGTGGATATGTTCAGTGTCCAAAATTCCTCTGTCATCTTATTTGACATGGATGAAAAATTTCAGTGCATCCGGTTTCACTGGCTTGGGAACACTACGTGTTGGCAGTTTTTTGAAGTTAAGGTGGGAAAAGGAAACTTTCTGAATATCTGTCACTACAGAGTTCACATTTAAGGATTCTTTTCTTTTAATAATGGTGAAATTGAACAACTTTGAAGTCTACTGCTTCTGTCTCCTGGTAAAGGGAATTCCTGTCTGTTGGCTGGCATGTGACTTCTCTTGGGACAGTCAGAGAACCTTTCTTGTGGAACTTCGCCATTTAAAGCTAAAAGTTCTAAAAAGCTTAAGTAACACACTGCAAAGTTCGTGATACTTTCAAATAAGTAGTCACAGTTTCAACATTTTTTTAGTACAGCTCTGGAAACACTTGCTAAATTTTACATGTAACATGGTACTTGAAGATTACAATGTCATGCTTACAGATAAGGTATCCCTTATTGAACTCTGTTACCTGAGGTTTAAAAAGAAAAGTGTTACAGATTATGATACACTAACTTGTAAGGGCAGCTTATTTATAACTTCATCTTTCTGGTCAATAGGACAGTCACAATTGTAACTACATTAACAATCTTCAAGGTAGAATCAACTGCTTTAGTACAAATAGAAAAATGCAATATCTGGTTATATACCATTGGTGGTACTCCTAAAAACATTTATGTTCTTTTGAGCCTTTTCTGGACGTAGTCTATTAAATGAGAATGGTGGCTCTTGGAAGTAAAACCAGTGAGTTTTATTTTTTATCTAATAAAAATGTACTACTACTTTTAGGAAGAAATTGATTGTATGTGTTAAAACCTGTAGTATTTGAATTTTAAATAATAGCACATAGCCATATACCACATGTTGGAGAAGTGATATCACAAAATTACTGCAAACAAGCAAAAATATTGGTTACAGTTTTTTTCCCCTAATGCATTTGACATTAAGCTTTCGTGTCTTCCTGTTACTTCTTGGCCATGGTTTTGAAAGAATGCTGTTAGATTTTTACATGCTGTTTAGATTTTTTTAGATTTTTTTAGATTTTTTTTTTTTTTTTTAGATTTTAATGCTGTTTAGATTTTTTCCTGAAACTGTTGTGTTCTGCACAACTTCTGTCTTAAACTAGAACCACTCTTCTTTACAGTCCTACCATAAAGTACAAGAAGGTTTTGGGTACCTTCTCTGTTACTGCGTACACACAGTTTAGTTTCCCTGTTGAACTTCAGTGAGGGTTTTTATGATTTTTCTGATTTCTTTGCTGCTTTGGAGATTGCTGAATCTTTGAAATATGGTCTTGAATAGGAATCTTCATGACCTTTGGCAGCCTATGAAATCCAATATTGAACATCTTTGCTTTTACTATTCATCATGAACAGTTTTCATTTATGAAGCTATTTCATGTTTATTCTTTAGCTTGGGTACCCTTTTACCACCACCATCACGCTTTGTTACTGACTAGAGGAATTTAAGGCAGCCTGGGCCCTTGACTATGTCTTTAGGTCCTGCAAATTATAATTGCTAGTTGACTGACCTGAAATGTAAAAATGTGGTGCGTCCTCCTAATGGATAGTATGTGTATTTGTGGTTCTGTCCCTCCGATTTTTAATAAAGCAATTATGTTTTAAATTTTTTTAGTACTAAGATACACTGATCTGATGACAAACAAATGGGTTTATCCAGAGTATATTCTATTATTAGAACTATTATTACTGCTTTGAGTTGGGCTTGGGGTGGGTTTTTTTTGTTTTCTTGTGGTTTTTTTTTTTCATCCGAGTTGTCACTGCTTACTATTATGGTGAATATTAATGTATTCTGTTTGAGAGACACCCACCTCAATACCCAAAGTCTACCCCCAAAACATGAGTAGGTTGAAACTGTTGATAATTATGCAGTGATGTGTTTTTGCAACTCCACAAACACATCATTGAATAATTATCAAGAGTTTCTACTGTCTCACCTTTACTCAATCAAAGAAACCAAATAAAGAAGTCACATGTGCTTTTAAACGTGTAGCAGACTAAGTGCAGTTTCTTCCTTAACTATGAAGTTGTCAAGTGCTACCATAACTGAGTAAGAAATTCTTTATCTTCTTCAGATATCTTTATCAGGTAAGCACTGTTGCGAAGCTATAACGTGAATTGTCTGAGATCTGTTCGGTGCTAACTGATTAGAAACTATTTGTCACTCTATATTTTGAATAATTGGAGGCAAAAAATCAGGATTTGCAGCTATCAAAAAATAAAGCTTCGGTGTAGGCATTGTTCAACGCTATTTTTATTAGAGATAGGCATGTAACCGCTGTGTCCCAGAGTAAACTGATTCAAATATTAACTATGCTGTAAGACAAACAGTTTAAATCTTGTGGAGGAGGAAGCGATGAGGAGAGATGATAGTTTTTTGAAGCCTCATACTGTATTATTGACCTGAGGCTGTATTTAATGAACATCAGATAAGAAAGGAGGCCTGTACAGTTACCTTTAAAGTGGTAGAGTCATGGACCAAATAGTCAGGGAAGCAGGTGAGACTATCATAATATCTTCAAATTAAGACAAGGTATTTTCCTGGAAAATATTTGTGGATCAGTACAACAAAAAAGCAAGTGAAACACAGTGGCCCATGGTAATACAAGAAGATGGAGTAAATAATTTTAACACTCTAAACTGGTCTTTAAAATTTAGGAATGTATTATGCTATGACCAAATGTAGCAATCAAATCTGTTGTTGGTCTTTTTTCCTTTTGTAGCTTGCATCAGGTATTTATAGCTTTGCGTGTTCCTTGTGGAATCATCATACCGATACGTTCCTGCAGCAAGTTTGTACAGGGAATGAGGCTGCAGCCACAAATTCACTAGAAAGAACCTTGTTGTCATTGAAAGGTAATAATACAAAATATTAACTTGTAGGAATCAACTAAGTTTCTTCACAATGAATGGTTAAGACTGAGTTATGACTTTTATTGCCTTAAGTTCACCTTGTTTTTCATGAAGAGGTAGCCTTAGCAGTCAGTTCAGATTTTAGGTTGATGCTCAAGTGCTTATCAGTGGGATGAGTACGTATACTTACTGTACTCTGATGCTTTGTACAATTGAGATGTTTGTGTACGGTGCTTGCAACATAAATTATACCAGTCTTGAATTGTTTCAGAAGGCGCAGCATGCAGCTTCTTTGGGTTATTGGCAGTGATAAACCTGAGAAAATTCATAAGATGGCTTATGGACCCTAGTTGACTGTGCTTGGCCCTTTTCCTGCTGCAGAACCTTTCATAGCTTGAATATTTACAGCTTTTGCAGAACTCTTTATTCAGTAATTCTTGGAGTTCCCTTCATTGTTTTACACGTAATGTACTGAATTTTAAAGTAATTTCAGTAAGATTAGCTTCATGTTAGGTATGGTTGGGTCACCCAAAGTCCCAAAATTAAATGTATTTTTCAATATGGAAAATTGGAAGAAAGGCACAGCAACTGTAACTGTAATCGTGTTCTGAAATCTGTTGGAACACGAGCTAAGAAATATCTATACAACTAACTTTTTTTTTCCTAGTGCTTCGTAAACTGACAGTCCATGGGTTTGTAGAACCTCACTGGAGTGTAGAGGTGATGGTAAGTGACATATATCTGTTAGATAGATATAGATTAGAAATCTTCTGTGATGATTTTAGGTTTTGTTAGTTATGTGTAAAAATTGTTTAAAGGCACTCATTTTGTGTTATGCAAAGGAAGATCAAGCAACATGGTCTCAAAGTTGTCCTCCCATCAGTTAAGAACTATCAGATCCTAGATAGGTCCTAAACTCTGTGACACCAATGGCATGATGTAAAAGGAAAAGGTACCCCTTCCAATTTACATGTCACATATGATAGTGACACCCCTGTTGCCTACTGAAAGATGTCTTATATCTACTCTCCCCCACCATTTGAAGAGGATGTTTTCATTTAATGATGGATGCAATGGCATTTTTGTCCTGTCAAATTCTATTGATAGAATAAAACAGAATTTGTCTGATTGAGGTGAAAGCCTGTGGTATGCAGCTCATCCTGTGGGGGGGAAGAAAAAGAAGAGAGAAACCCAGGCATCTCATTTAATCCCAGACACTGACTGCTTTGGAGGAATTGGGTACCTATGACCTAAATCCTAAACTAGGAAGTTGAGAATAGGAAAGAACTGGATAAGCAGATTGTAAAACATATGTCTATATTTACCTATCACTCCTTCTATTAGAGATGCTATGCTGTTTGTGTGGTACTAATAAGGTCAGTTTTGGATCATCTATGGAGTCTGCTAGAGAGTTAATTATTTGTTTCATGAGGAAATTGATTGTCCAAGAAAATTAATTAGTTCAGTTAAAAGTGATAAGGTGACATCTGAGCTAGTAAAACATCGCAACTGACTTCGGTTTGACTCAACTTTCTTCTCATAATACAGTGCAAAATAAGCTTCATGTTTACAAGACACATATGCTTTTATATTTTTCAGGGTTTTTTACATGCAGTATTTGAACGGCTAAAACAGTTTCTGGAGTGTAGTAAGTATCTGGATATTTTTCCTTGTATTGGTTGTTCAATATTAGAAGCTGGTGAAAACGTAATACAGTTTAGTGCGTCATCAATAATCATTTAAGTGTAAGGTATTTTTTCTAACTGCAAAACTATTACTTTCAATGCTGCTGAAGCTGTCAGAAAAGACTTTGTTAAAAATGTCCTTTTATATCAACAGACCATTGGCAACAGACATACCGGCAGTGTTGCTCAGTGCTAGCTGAACGCACTCGTCTTTTCTTCCATGTGTACTTGTAATAGACCTGGCGCAAGCCATTAATTTATTTGAAGCCTGTCAGGTCATTCTTTTAGGATTCAACTACAGTTTTTCTGCAAATAGATGTCGGAACTTAAGTAGAAAGAATTTTTTGGTATAAATGAACGTACTTGGCTGAAATTAGGTGAGAGAGGCTGATTTGGGGTCTGAGCCTTTTTTCTAGAAAAGGTGGAAACTGACAGTTTCCAATGCCAAAATAAAGTAGCTTTTTTGCTCTTCTAAAATGCAAGCTTCTTCACATGCAGCTGTTTGCCCCTTCTACTATACTGTGTTCATGCTCTTTCTGGGCCTTCTTTGATTTTTGGCAAGATAGTTGCCTAACTTTTGATAGACTGAATTGAAGGCCATCCCATCCTGAAGCTCGGTGGTTATCGTAGTCCCCTAGAACATTAGGACTGTGGGGTTTGAATGTCCTAACTTAAGAACTAAGGTGAAACTTCCTGTTTCTGCTTTTCTACTCAATAAGATGTTTTCTAAAAGCAGGCACGACTACCTTACAAGATTAGCTTTTGCATTTATTGTATCATGGGTTTTGCCTGTATGCCTTCCTTATGGCTCTTTTTGTTTTTCTCTTTTTTTCTATAAAAGCTCTATTTGTCTTTTATAAATTCAGAATGTTTTCCAGTGTACATAATCAATTATTTTTTAAGGTGGAGTTTCTAGAAAAGCACATACTGTTATGTAATAAGGATATACCTTAGTTTTATTAAAAGGGCATTTTCATTTTTTCAATGCTTTTTTACTTCTTGTCTATGCTAGCATTTACTTGCATTATTTTAACTGTCTTTTATCATTGAATTGTCTGTAATGATGTCACAATTGTTTTATTATGATCAGTTACAGTGAATTTCACTGCAGCTGAAAGAAACAGTTAGAGATTTTTTTTTTTTTTCCCCAGTACTCATTACCTTGAATTTGACCTTGAATTTATTCTGCCATAGAATTTTTTTCTGGCTGACGCAATCCCTGAACTTCAGATAAAACAAGTTGTTCTCCCATGTTAATTTTTTAAAACTTAGCTATCCAGAAAGAAAAGGAAAGTCTGAAAAAGTGATAGTTGTTAAATATCTGATTTACCAGGTAGAAGTATAAGAGCAGAAAATGTATGCAGAGATCGTCTAGAAAAGACTATAATTCTGTTCACTAAAGTGGTAAGTAAATTCTGCGTTCAGTTACTGAATAGTTTACCATTCTGGAGGAGAAGTCCCCGTTCGGATATATATGCACCTTAAAGCCAATAGGTTTCAGATCTTTTAAAGAAATCAAAGGAACTGCAACTTGAAAATTCTTTGTTATGAAATATATTTTTGAAATTTTTTAAAGAAAAGGATGTCTGTTTACTCATGCTAACGTAAGTTGCAGGGGTGAAGAATACATTTCCTTAGCTCAAACAAGATCAAGTGCATTCCATAAGTAAATTATTTAGCTAGGATTTTGTTCAAAAAAGAATTCTGGAAGTTTTGCTAAAACATTGGTATTCAGCACTGATGAATAATGAAGAGATAAGCTTTTTATTCTGTCTTTTATAAGTAGTTAGATTGCTATTTCTAAGGCCCTATTAGTTCTGTTGAATAACGTGAAGCTTTTAGTTTATTTAAAGAAAATTAACAAAAAAATCTCTTACCCTCAGTGACTTTCGTGTTATGTAATACATTTGGAGTTGTCGGCTAATTCTCTGCAACCATTAATTGCATATGTTATCGGAAGGTAATTTTAGCATTGTCACTTACTCTGTTTTTAAAAGATATAAAACCTACAGAATTCCTGTTGTTTTCAGATTCTATTCTGGGGCCATGGATCTTATTTAAATATTCACCCTAATTATCAGAAGTGGGAGGCACCTGTTGACCCAAAATTTGTAGTCTTTGTTATAGTATTTTCTGTATGTATGTGAGGCATGTGCATCTTTTTTCATAGACCTGAAGAGACAATACACTTTATTAATAGGTAATCCCCCACTGGTACAAATTCAGTTGCAAGAATTTAAGCTCAAGCATTTTTGTAGTAGTAGAGGAGATTAAAGGAATTGACCAGTGCATTCTAGACCACTAGTTGGAAAAGCTAAGATGAAGAAGCAAGTGCTTGTACTGCAGTGGAGGGGGAGAAAAAAGAATAAAAAGTTATTTCCCTCATGCCTCTTTTACTTAAAATAATTCTAATAGGGATTAATTTCCTGCTAAGATGTTCAGGGTTTTAAGTGTGGCTGATATGTTTTATATACTCTGTTTCTAGCAAGCTGGTCTAGTTGAAAATGGATATTGTTCCTTATAAAAAAAAGTAATTTTGAACATAAATCAAGAATTTCAGGGCAAAATAATGTTTTCTTAACCATTAATACTGATTTCTTCCTAATTTCCTGTCTGTATTCAGTTTTCTTTCCTGTAATTTTATAGAAGTTGGCATTGTTTTCGATAAGTTTATGAAAGCATTTGGTAAGACTTGCACAAAAAGTCATTTGATTTCTCTTTCTTGCTCTTCTACTTCCTTAATTTTTAGCTTTTGGACTTCCTGGATCAACATCCTTTTTCGTTCACCCCTTTAATTCAGAGGTCGTTGGAGTTTGCTGTAAGCTATGTTTTCACAGAAGCTGGTGAAGGAATTGTATTTGAGCGGTTTATTGTACAGTGCATGAATCTCATTAAGATGATTGTAAAAAACTATGCTTACAAGCCATCCAAGAACATTGAAGGTACTGCTGCTATTTACTAAAAAACTTCTATACCTTGAGAAACATTTTGCTAGGTTTTCCCAACAGTAAAACTCCTTTAAGACATTCTTTTGAAGTACTATATGCCTCTTTCTAATGACAATTTTTAATTTGGTGGTTAAAATATTAGTATATATAGACATTGACTTGCTAAGTTATTTTAAATACAAAGGGAGCATGAATATCTTTCCTGTGTTGATTGTTTAGTTTTCATTGAACAAATTTTAAAAAGTATTGAGGTATGGAATTTAGTTTATTTTCATCAAATGGTTTGATGCATCTTTCCCTTGAGAAATGTTTGATAAAACGGGGTATTTGCTGTAATTAACTAATACCAGTGGTCTGAAATATGGAAACACAGTGAATTTGACACGCAGTTGAATACAAAGCAGTTTATGCTGTGTTTCATTCTGAATCTTCATACAGTGCTGTATGTGTTGATAATGAAAAATAGAATTGAACTGTATTAAAGAAAAAAAAAAACCTTGCACATTAGTTTGATATTTGACAATTACTAGATAACAATTAGCATTCTCTTTCTAAATTTGAAGAAAAAATTTTCGTTAGCATAGTGGTATGTGTCAGAAAGATTTCACAACCCTAGCCTTTAAAATTCTTCAAAATACTGATGTATTTCAGTGTTCTTCCATAATGTTATTATACATTAAAATTTCCTAAATCCACTGATTATTAACAGAAAATTCTACTTGGAAAAGTTCATAGTTGGAGTTTTTGAAATAGAAATGTGGTCACTTGAGACAAGAAGAATATAGCACATTCTGATAAAAGCTATAGCACTTGACTTTTTGAGAACTGTGTGATTAAAAAAATTTAAAATAGAAAATGTATTGTTCTTGATTTCTGGCTGGTATATAGTGTTTGTGTTGGTTGAGTAACATATAGTATTTGAATTTATCGATGCTTTCTTTAATGACTGTTAACTCCTAAAAACCCAAGTTATTTTTAAAATTGTATTTGGACAAACTTTCTGAATAGGTATAAATGAATCTTTCTTTGAGTTCTGTGTGTTTTTAAATTCAGTAATACTAAATTTAAAAAAGCAAAACCAGCAGGTAAACAGATTTTCTTTCCATCTAGATTGTAGCTGAAAAGCATTATAAATGCTTCGTGAAGCCCTAACGGTCCTTCACTGTAATTGCGCTGTAAGAGAACTCTCTTAAAAGTAAACTGTCTTAAAAGTTTTAACTTGCTTAAAAAAGGTACCACCTGAAAGTCTGTTATGGAAGTCTGCCATGAAAATGTATTTTTTTTCTATTTTTCCTCTAAGGATAAGAATTTCCCATCTATTGATTTCTTTCTAATTTTCCTAGAGTACTGTTTGATCACTAAGCCACTTAATTGTAATATGGAAATGTCTATGTTTTATTTCAGATAGCAGTCCTGAAACTCTTGAAGCACATAAGATAAAGACAGCGTTTTTCACATATCCAACACTAATGGAAATATGTAGGAGATTAGTCACTCACTATTTTCTGCTGACAAAGGAAGAATTAACCATGTGGGAAGAGGATCCAGAAGGCTTCAGTAAGAAATGTGTTATATACTTGGTTGCAGTTTATTTCCATATTAATATAAAAACTTTGTTTCCACATTGCTTCTACAAATTGCTTACTGCAATGTTGACTGATGTATTTTCTGCAGAATCTAGAGATTGTGTTCATAACAAGAGATTTCTCAGCAGTTTAATACCCACATATCTAAATATTAAACTTTATTTGAACCTTAGTTAATAATAATAATGATAATACTTCTTGTTTTTCATTGTGAAATAACAGCTGTAGAAGAGACAGGAGGAGATTCTTGGAAGTACAGTCTCAGAGTAAGTGCTTCTATTTGAAGGAAAACCATTCATCATTTCTGGATGCATTTTTTCATAGTCTTGTAACCAAGAGATATATTTGGTAGAAAAATGAGGTCGTGCTTTTCAAAAAAGATCTTTAGTTAAGGAAATTTCATTAGAGTTAGTATAAATTAACTTTGTTCCTTTATCAATGTTCAAACATTCTGAAATACACAGGAAACTATGCACTTCATATCTTAGACGGGAGCAAGAAGCAGTGTGCTTCAGCATTTTTGTTGGCTACGGCCTGATGGTGATTGAACCCAGTAGGAATTGTCTCTTTAAACTGGTAAATGATATTATCACTTACGATTTTGTTAGTAGACATACTGAATGAAGAAAGTTTCAGATGCGTCTATATTAGCATTTTAGTTCAGATCAAAAGTATGCTATCGTAGTGAATCTCCCAATTATCACTGCTGGGGTTTGCGTTGCAGAGAGATCTCAAAAGTTTATTTGCTGGGTTACTTTCATTTTACAATATTTTTAGTGCATCTAGTGTGTTCCATGTGCAAATGGGTATTCAGTCCAGATGATTCAAGTAGAGCTAATCCAAAAAGAAACTGTAACATACCTGCATTGTGGTCACTGGCTCCTCAACACCAGCTGTTTCACTACACAGATCCGTTGTTCTTCTAGGGAAGAACTGGCTGATACAGGTACAGCCATCAAACCCTTCATAGAGTTAAGCGTACTGAGTGGTATTCAATAAAGTACTAATTCTGCTACAGCATATTGCAATTTAAATTATGACTGCTGGTTTGTGGTATTCAGCACTTTAAAATTTTAGCATAAAATGTGTTTTAATTGCCTTTATTTTGATAGATTCTAAACCAGATCTTTTAATTTTTCAGCCATGCACAGAAGTTCTTTTTATTGATATTTTCCATGAATATAATCAGGCTCTTACCCCAGTGCTTTTAGAAATGGTTCGCGGGCTACAAGGTAAGTTCTTCAAAAAATAAAGGGACTGTATAATGTAGAAATCTTTACATTTGCTTTTGTCAACTGTTTAAACAATTCTAGCTTGTGATATCTAATTTTACATAGTGCATTTAATCTGTATTTTTGAAAGAACAAAAATTAAAATTATTTGTACACCTACCATAAGGAAAAAGTAATGTGTGTCTAGAAATGAAATCCTAAGGGTGCTTTACTTTTCATCATAACTATTTTAGATGACTGACAAAGATTGGGGTATTTCTTCTTTCATGAGGTTTCAGGCTCTCTTGAGAATGGTCAACAAGCTTAATAAATCCCCTAGTTATTGGGAACTTCCTGTTTAAATGTTGCAAGGCAGTTTATGGTAATTTTGCCATGTCTCTACAAAAACTGGGAAAACCCCTTTAAAATACAAAGTTCAAGTTATGCTGTCATTTTAGAGATTATAGAGGATTTTCCAAATCTGAAGAATCTCTTAAAAAAAATTAGCATATTTGTGTATGAAGACTGAAGTCTTCGTAGACTGAGGAATGATTCAAGTTTTCTTCTATTCTATGATTCTTTGCCCCCAAACTAAGTTTTATACTCACCCTGAAAGATAGTGAGTGTCAGCTGCCACTTTGTTTTCCTTGAGATTTCAGCTTAGGTTGTTTCCCCAGGTTGTATCTTACCTGACTTAAAATATTGTATATTTGAACTTACGGGACTGGATCCGTGCTATCTGTTAAATAGAAATAAATACTCATTTTTTGAAGGTGGTTTCTGACTTCGCAGAATCTCTTCATAAAACGCTTTGTGTACGTGTTTCAGGATGGCTTGCTGTGCTGTGATACTGGGAATGGGAAAAGGTTCCTTCCAACAGGGTTGACGGTTACTTTGGTTTCAAAGAATTATGGAAGTTAATACTTCCATGCTAAAACATACACATAAACTTTTTGTTTTCTTTTGCTCCTGAAGCCCCTAGTAGCCATTTCTGGATGTTTTCAACTTGAGAGTTACTGTTGAAGTACTAGATGATATTTACTTATACATAGTAAGTACACATGCACACACATATAATGTATATAGGAACTAGGTCTAGGACTCTTTGGAAATGGTACCATGTGGTCAACAGTCTTCAGAAATTTGCAGGTTTTGAATCTGTTCATTTAAAATACATGCTTCTGACTTTCTTGCATGTTGCTGTTAAAAATGTTCAGTTCTGAAAAAGTCAGTCAAAAATAGAGTGAAAGCAGAGATTTGATTACAGTATATTCACTGAAGAAATTTTGAAACTGAAATAACTATATTTGTGAATAAAACAAAAATAGTGGAGCAGTCTTAATTCACGGCATACTTAAAGTGTACGAGTGCAAAGTTGCTTGCTTTCTTTGTTTTAGTTACACTTTTTTTCTTTATTTTAAATTTGTCCTGTAGGATCTACCAACATGGAAGATACCAGTGCCATACTGATTAAAGATGCTGGTAAATTAAATTTTACTGTATCTTTGAAGTAACAGAGCCACTTATGTGTATGTGCTTGACTTCTTAAAATTTATATGAAGAATTTGCAAGATTTTTTTTTTTTAAGACATTTGGAAAGTAGGACCTAAATCTTATTTCTCCTTTCACTTGATGTCAGTCTTCACTTTTCAAAATGCTTATGTGAAAATATGGTGCTTTTTTCAGCTTTTTTGTGAAACAAACCCTTAGACAATCTCCCTTACTGTCCTGTCCTTTCTTCTCTGCAAATAAATGAGCTACAGTGCTACCATGGAGATACTCTGTCCATTTTACAAGTAAGGAGTTTTTGTGGCGAAAGAAAAGAATTGTCTAAGACCTCTGATGAAAACTTTCTTGATGTTAGAATAAGATCTTCATTGTTCTTATGACTGTTAACTGTTTTCAAGAGTCTGAATTTTATTCTATAATACCTTTCTTTTACTAAAATTTCCTCCAGAGTTCCCTTCACCGTGATATGATAATATCTTTCTTCAGAAAGATAAGCTTTAGTTTCATTTTCTTTATTATGTTCAGATTATCAAAAATGTTTTTTCAACTTAGTCTGATTATTTAGTATTAAAAATCAAACATTTAAGCAGACAATAAGCATAACTATTGTTTTTCCCCAGTGTATAATGCGGTTGGACTGGCTGCTTATGAACTATTTGATAGTGTGGATTTTGATCAGTGGTTTAAAAATCAACTATTAGCAGAACTGCAGGTTTCTCATAACAGGTAAACACCTTGGTTTGTTATGCCTTCATCATTTAAATATAAATTGTTGATACAAATCTGGTAAGACGTTATGTCTAATAATTGCAGACTTGAAAAATACTCAATATTTAAACATATCCACTAAATGAGCAGAGGTATGAAATGCATATATATGTAACTGATACAGTCACAGAAGTGACAGTGCTCTGACAGTTTGTGTTTATGTTAAAATTACTGTGTGGTGGATGCTTCCATGATTCTGTAAAAATATTGTAAGTGGGTCCTCTTCTGTGTATTTGAGTTGAGTAAACTTTCTTAGGACAACCACCTTTGCTCATTTAAAGAAAGATACGTAGGCCTCCTGGGACCCCAGAGTCCTTTAGGCAGTAAAGTCCAACTGAAATCTGTGGAAGTAATGTCTGTAAAACCGTAGTTTAGCCGAAACAGTGATTTGTTCTTCTCTAGTAGTGTATATACAAGCTCTCTGTAGCACTCTTCAGTTAATTTTGCTGTCAGTAAAGAGGGGAAGTAAGGATTTGTGTTGTGTTGTAAAGTGTGAATGATTACAGGCTCATTCTACATAAAGAATATTACATAGCCCATCTGCTGTGGGTTTTCCCTCTCATCAAGGTTCCCTTTACTTGGATGGACTTCACATGAGTACCTTTTTTGTTGTTTAGCAGGTATTTTCAAAGATTGGTTTTGGACTCTCGGTACAGACTGAGCTGTCTGTCTCTACAACTGACTAGAAGAGAGTGTTCCTTCCTGTCCCTCAAACTATCACTCTTCCCTCAGGGGAAGGATGGTGACTGCTATTGCATGTGGTGCTGATCCTCATCAGATAAGTTCCAAATCACCCTTTGACTCTGAATGAGTATGTTCTGTTTTTCCTTGTCAGAGTCATTAGCAGTGACCCCAATGTCCTTTCAAGAATTTTACTGGTTTTTTTCTTCTACATTTGCAATTCCTCTTACCAGACATAATTGTTATCTGACATATAAAATAATTTGTTTGCTAATACCCATAGGAGCTCCTATACATTGTAAATGATTTTTCGTAATGAGCTGCTAGCCAGCTTTTTTTTTTATTTCCAGATGCCAGTTATAAACACTTTGTTAACAAATACAGTTCAATTTCATGTAGAGTAGAAGATCCTGCTAAACTTACAAATATTAAAATGCTTTTTATTACAATATACTTTTTTAAAAATGGATTATATACTTTTGGATGTATATAGCCTTACTTCAGAGTCACAGAATAATTGCCACAATTGTTTACCTAGCATCTCCTAATGTTTGCATACTTTTTCTCATTAGTCTTTTTCTTTTTTTTTCATATGATCTCAACTTCACCTTGATATCTAGTACTGGCCAAGTACTATGATTAGGCTAAATGTCAGAATAGCAGGAAAAAATGATAGATCTTGCATATATGATTGATCCTTTGTTGTTGTCCCGCACCAGCACTGATCTCTGAATAAAGCTGCCGTAGTATTTTTAGCACATGCTGGCCTTGGCATTTTTATGCTCTCCACCCAGATAGAGTAAGTAAAACTGACAAAAGTCTTCTGCGGTTGATATAGTTGTATTTTACAGTAGGGAACACACCTGATGTAACCATTTGGTTGGCATTTGTGATATCCCAGGAGAAAATTCCTTCGGGGACAGAAACTTGCAGTAGAAGTCATCCAGAAGTTTGAAGCCTTGTTTGCTTGAACTGCTTCTACTGCTAGCGTCATTGGAGACCACCATGGCAATAAGGGAGATGGTGTTAGTAGTGTGAATGGAATGCTGCAGTAACAACAGCTTCAGGAATACATGTGCAGTTCAGATAAAGTGAATTGGAGGGTGTGATCCGCTGTCCAACAGAATGTCCTATGGTGATTGGCATGCCTGTTTACATGCTGCTTCATGTTTGGGAACACAAATCTGTTGTCAGCAGTGACTGTAGAGTTTGCCGTGTTTTGTTTTCTTTGAATGATTCGTTGTCTGTAGATAGTAAGTCTGTCAACCATGACCACAGCGGTAGGAGAAATAGGGGATTAATGAAAGAATATTTTAAAGTATTTTGAGAAAGATTGCATTACTGAATTTATCATTTGCCATAATATTTAGTTTTGTACCTATTAAGGAGAAACTTTTCCATAATACAAAAACAGTTCACTGAATACAGTTGTTTTTTTTTTTTGCAATAATTCAATCTTAAAACAACTTTTCACGTTGAGAGAGAAAGTATCGATTTGACACTTACTACTTTGGTATCAATTAAGATACTTTTGACTTGAATGTCTGAATGCTGTCCAGGCTGCTTAAAGCTAGCTATGACTGTTGCAACAGAAGCTCCCTTATTTTGGAATACGGTCACTTTTCCCGTGTGGGCTTTAGGTTCAGCGGGCTCAATCTGCTTATACTTAGTCAGAGTGTGCTCTTAGTGTAAAAGCTAATGAAGTTCTGAGAGATGAGTTTTTCCCAGAAGTAGAGGATGTAAAAAAGGTAGGACCTCAAAAATGAGTACCTATGAGCAGAAGAATTTCTAGTAATTTAAGCCCTTTTAAAAAAACAAAACCTCAAAACCACGCTATCTTTTCTCTACCAGGGAGAGAGAGAGAAAGAATATAAAGGTGCAGGTAGGATGTATGGATTGTACAACAGGTATCACCAGAGCTGAAAATCTTTGCTGTCAGCAGACGGGCATGTCATTTAAAACTTTTCTTTTTGTGATAATGGTTTGAAAACTATCCAACACCAATCTCAAGGCAAATCTATTAGTTTAATATTCTGGTTTTTACAAGGTTATGTATCACGCGTGGGCATTCTAAGAATAGAAAAAGTTCTCTCACCACAGCTTCTCGAATAAATAGAAGGACATGTTAGTAAGGCAACATCTTCTGTAAGTCATGCTTCAGCATGGGTTGTTCAGGCTCCTCTGACACTCAATAAATCACAGGCAATGCTGGAACATTATTTCTCACTAGCTTTGTGTTCCAGTCTAATGAACTGCTGTATACATGCTACTTTAACAACTTTCATGTTCTCTGAAGGTATGCTTTGTTGATTATCTCATGGTTATGGGAATGTTTAATAAATCACAATTTTTACATGTAAAGAAGCCTCAATAACTTCAGTTTAAATTGCTCTATTGGTGGCTTACAGAGCAGAAGTTTATCAAATGTAAAATGTACTTAGGCAAAATAACTTGTTAGTTAAAGTTCTGTGAATAGGGTTCATCTTCCCTAACTTTATATGTCTGCAAGTTAAACATTTAAATCTGAGCTAATCTTCCTGATAAATTTTTATAATCAGTGGGGGAAAATAGCAGCTCTGCAGAATGCTTTTCTTGGTGATTGTGTTAGGCAATTCAGCGCATCGTTGTTCTGGGTCTTCTTCCCATTGACTCTAAAGCTGTTTTGTTTGTGCCCTTGTTGCAGCAGTGGTGCAAGATTAGATAATGTCAGTTCTTTCTGAGAGTAGTTTTGGACTGATGACATGGAATACTCTGGCAGTTGCTGTAATGTAGTACAGAAGTTTGCATTTTTAAATTTTATCTGACCTAAAATTTTAAGCATAAAAGGAATGTCAAGGAGACTGCTGGAAAGTATGGTGAAAGCAGTAGTCGCCATGATGGCAGTAATAAATAGAAGATTTATTTTTAGTTTCTTTTACTGGCGTGCTATGTGCGGAATGAACTGTATCTCTAGTGAGACCTTCAGGATTCAGTTGTTTAGGATGAAAGTTATCTTTTTCAGGCTAAGTTGGCGTTTCCAGAGCCTTATAGTGAAGAATTTTGATGAAAAAGATTTCTGCACTAAAGTTCTAAAGTTGGGCTTGACAAACTAAATCTTTTAATAATTGTTTTGGGGAATAATGTTTTCCTAATGATGCTTAGATTTCTTTTTCATCAAAGTATTCCAGAACAGCAAGTATAATGAGTTAATGAGTACAATTTTTTTCCCCCTACTTTTGAAGATATAAACCAATACGCCGACGAGTAATTTGGCTGATTGGACAGTGGATTTCTGTAAAATTCAAATCAGACTTGAGACCTATGTTATATGAGGCAATTCGTAACTTGCTTCAAGACCAGGACTTAGTGGTAAGTATAAAAAAAGTCATGTTACATTTGTTCTGTAAACACAGGCAAAACATAAATACCATACCTTGTGTAAACTTGGTTGAGAATTTCATAACATCACACCTTAAAGTCTGTTGTGTCCTGCAAAAGATAATCTGTCGGGAAGTTGTGGGGGTGTTTAATTGTGGAGATGTTGAACAATAAGGTCAAAGGCATGTAACAAGCCCCTAAGATGTTCACATAAGATGGCTTCAGTGGGGAAAATGAATGGCCATAGCAATAGTCTGGTTTTTGTAAGAAGAAAGTTGTGAAGTGTCTTGAGAGAAATAATTAATAAGCAAACACTTTGCGTAGATAAAATGGTGTTATTCTGTGACAAGTCTCTTCAGTATGCAGTATTATTTAAGCATCAACATCGTTATCTGTTAGCAGAATACGATAAATGGCATTAGTGCTAAACTGGTTGAGTACAATTCTGTGGTTTTAGCTACAATTGCAGTTTACCAACAGGTGAAATTGAGTTGAGAAGCTGGTTTTGCTATTGTTTATTTATTTTAAACTTTTAAACAAACAGACCTATCAGCCAACAACTAAACCAAATAAACGTAGCTAGTTTGTTAGTTAAGTATTAGCAATGGGCAGTCATAACACTTATTTCTGTGATTCCATACAGCTTTAGCAGAGAAGGATGTGTCAATGTTGTGACTGTTTTCACTTAATGCATTTTGAGCATCTGAACATCTACCAGTGAAGAACATGCTAACTTGTTGAGTTTATTTGATTCTGTGCTTTTTGGGTGACAGGAAGCCATGAGATAATCCCAAATTAAACTCCTTCTCTATTGCAAGAGTTTTTATCACAGGATAGATATAATCTGGTTTAATTCTTTCTTGACCTTCATGAAGGTTTTGCCTGAGTAGTTTCTCCAGGTGGTACCACTTTAGTAATGCCAAATAAACTGTAAAGGATACTAAAATAAAAACAGATGAAAATGTTTCAATTGAACTAACCATATTTATTAGAGGATGGCAGAACACATAGAATGATTCAATTGGCAAAACAGCAACTGATTTGATATTGTCAGATATTATGTTGATAATCAAAAATTTAACGGATGTATACGTGATGCTTCTTCACTTTTGTCTTTCAGGTCCGTATCGAGACAGCTACCACGCTGAAGTTAAATATCCTTTTATTGGCAAAGACTTTCGATTAGCTCTTAATTCAGAGTTACTGGAAAATAAACAATTTGAATCTTACTACCAGATTATTCACATGATAATATTTGTGTTATCCATGGAGTATTTGCTTATTTGATTCTTGTATCCACCTGCAGTCTGTGTTATTTTTCCTTAATGATTGTTTACCCGTAGATGACTTTGAGTTCAGAACTGACCAGTTCCTACCAGTAAGAGCATTTGTATGGGCATATTCTGATGATCAGCTAGATCCATACCGGAAACCAGGAAAAAAATATTTTCCAATTTTGTTTTAAACTAGAAAAAAGATAATTTCCGATTTCATTTTAAATCACAGTATTAAGTAATCATTGTGTGTGTGTATGTATTTTTTTCAGTCTTCGTAGGCCAAAACATGTAGAGATTCATACTGCTGTTGTTAAAGTTGCTAATGGGCAATATACAGACAAACAATTCAAAACGTTTTAGTATTATGACTGTTACAACTTCCTGGCATTGTTTTTAGCATCTGGTAACACATAGTAAATATAGTACTAAGTTTCTTTATGCTAAGACAATGTGAATGCTGTCTGAAGCAAATATGTTTCCCCACCAATGTGACTTTCCAGTATGCCTGTCTCACACAGTACTTTCTAACCTGCTGTTTCACAAAAATATTAACTCCAAGTGTGTGGTTAAAATATCACCTTAAAAAGGCAGATTTTCTTGGTCTCCTATATTTGTCTTTTTTACAGTGCTCATTACTATTGTCGTTAAGTAAACAATGAAATGTTAGCTATAAATGCAGCAAAGATTTATTTTGATCACTCAAATTTAGCAGGTGCTTTTTCTTCTCATTGGATTATGACTTCTATGTTAATTGCAACTCTCTTGAGAAAAAAACAAAAATGCAAAGTGCATCTACACTGTAAGCATTGGAATTGTTTAAGATGTCTTTTTCAGTTCAATATATATGTTTTATCTACTGACCCAAAAGCTGGAAGACCATACCTTTTCTTTGACACTAATAAAGACCTCCCTTTGGAGAAATGGCCTTTCAGCTTTATAGTATTCTGTCTGTGAAGTCATGTTTACACTGGCAAAACATGAAAATGATACGTGTTCAAAATTATCATATTTAAACTGTTATAAAAGAATGTATCTAAATTTTTCATCTTGTTTAGGCCGTGATTGGCTAGTGTGCATTTTTCCAAATGAGAGAGTAACATTTTGCACACTTCATAAGTGTCTTTCAAAATTCGTAGATGTCTTAAGTGTAAAGAAAAATCACTAATTTGTGTCACTGATTGTATTTTTGATGGTCTAATCTGTAGGTTTTTGGTTTTTTTCCTTCTAGTATCTGGAATCCATGTTTACACTGCTCTTTCAGCTACTGCAGGAAGTAACACAATGTGACACCAAAATGCATGTTCTTCACGTTCTCTCATGTGTGATTGAAAGAGTCAATATGCAGGTATTTTTTTGTGGATTTCAGTGTTAGCTTTGTACTAAAAGTAGGACTTGATGTTTTTGATGCTTATGCAAAAATAGTAGAAAAATGTCATCCATTAATAGACTGGTTATTGTTACGGTAGATGCCTGCATTGTTTGCATTACTTGGTTCTCTTCACTTTTCTGTTCTCTTTTATATTTTGTGTAAACTGTTCTTTCTGAGTTACTACTTCTTTTCTGTATTTACTAGGTATTTTCTGTATTGACTCATCTTTTAGAGTCCAGAAAGACTTTCACTGCTTATCCTGCTCCATTTCTTGCAATTTTCTTTTTTTTTAATTGTAATTTATTGTAATTGTCTCATCTTCTATCTGAACTAGTATTTTATTAAATCATACATATTAGAAGAGACACTTTGGGAGACAAAATACTTCACATTCTTAGGGACTGTGCAGTTAAGTTTGTAGTCTCTCATTGACACTGATATGGATCATGATTGCCTATACAGCATTCTCCTTCACTGCATTAAAAGTGTCAAGTTCACATTATGAATTTTCAGTACTTCCTTCTTAGTGTTAAAGTATATTTTTCAGCTTATACTTAAAGAAATTGAAAATGTTTTGGCAGAATTAGAAAATGAATTGTTGACTGCTTTTGTCTCAGGGTGGGGGTTTTTTTTGTGGTATTACTGTATTAAGGACAGATAATGCATGGTTTTGAGCTTATCTCCTCTTTCAACAAGTAATCCTGTCTGAGAGCCAAATGAAGCTTTCCTAATTGTTCCTTGTAGGAAAAGTCGACATGACAGCAGATTTCCCTGGATTTCAGATCAGCTAGAGAAGCAGCAGAAAAAAAACAAGTTGAAAAAGAACCTTTGAGTATCTAGGTTACTTCCTAATTAAATACTTCAGAAGACAAATAGATTAGCCTTTTAGTATTGTAGAGAATCACAGAAAAAATTTAGGTTGCGACAGACCTCTGGAGATTGTGTAGCTCAGCCCCTCTCCAAAGCATGGGTAACGTCAGAGGTTATTCAGCATTTTTTTGTTTGGTTGTTTGTTTTGGTTTGGTTGTTTGTTTTTTTTACGGGGACTGTTTCTGGTCTTCTTAAAGGATACCATTATTTAGGAATCCTGTCTAAGTGAAGAATATATTGTTACAAAAATATCTCTGGTTATCAAAGTATTTTTTGTGTTCTATTTCCTACTTAAGTCTGGTTGCCATGCACAAGTGTTACCATAAGTAATATGTTCTTTTCAAACCACTGAGCAGTCAGATGTTACTTCAGTCACAGAATATGGAATGTGGTGTTTTAGGAAGAGGAAAGATGAATATATTAAAACAATCTCAGTATTTTTACTGTGACAAAAGCAGCTCTTAAATATTTCAGGAATTATGCTTGGGATAAATTAATGGCCTGGTTTCACACACTAAGAAGCAAATTTGTGTTCTGAACTTCAGATACGACCATATGTAGGATGCTTGGTTCAGTATTTACCACTCCTTTGGAAACAGAGCGAGGAGCACAATATGCTGCGATGTGCCATTCTAACCACCTTAATTCATCTTGTCCAGGTAAGGGGTCAGAGTCACGTAAATGTTGTCAGTATCTCCTACAGTTCTTTGTCAGAGATGCCTACGTGTTCTCATGTGTTTATGTGTGTGTATATATAGGTAAAATTAAGGTACGTTTTGTTTTATAGGTTATTTCTAAGTGCTTTTCAGTCTTACAATAAAGACGTGGTTCCCTGCTAGTGGAGGTAAACATAGTTAAGGTTAACCACTTAACTATTTTGTTTCCAGGGCTTGTTCAGTAAAAACAGTTCTTTAGGCAGGTTTGCTTGTGTTCTGGAGGGTTTTGGTTTTGTGATTCTGGAATTGGACCTCTTTCAGTAACTTTGTAGTCTATGTGAAAGAGCTTGCTCTGGCTTCCTGTATTTCCCAGACAGCATTGGGAGTGTCAGTCTGTTCTTACAATCGTTGTGTATGGTTCGGTCTTGATTCTGCAGTGTTTCCCCATTGCTTTCCATTCAGCTCCCAGGGATGTGAAATTTCTATTTTGGTTGCAAACAGTCTGTGAAGATGAGGCATTTTTAAATCACAGGCCAAGATATGGGCCACCGTAACAAGTTTCATGTTGCCTGTTCTTTAAATTTTCATTTTAATTCAGGTTAGCATCAAGTGTTTCTTGTTTAAATCATAACTGTAAGATTTAATGTCTCTCAAAGGTATTATTGGCATTGATTTAATTAAGGGTCATGTTATTTCAAATTCCAACCTTTTTATTTTTACTGTTACCTTTCTACTGCATGCCTATTATGTCCTTTTGCAGTAATTTCTGCAATGTTTTTATATAGCATATGGGAAGAAATACTTTGTTTCATCCCTTAAATTTTTTAGCTTTTGTGACATTCTCTTCTGCTTTGTTCATATGTTGTATGAAACAGATAATAGCAGCTCTGAGCTGCCTGCCTTGTAATGTAATCGATTTGTATCACATCCTGTTATTTGTATTTCAATCTTTTGAGAATTTATCTGTGAGAGGTAATTTATTGATTTGAGGTTTCTGAAGTATTTTACATTTTTTATTTACTTTTATAGGGACTGGGAACAGACAGCAAAAATCTCTATCCTTTTCTACTTCCAGTTATTCAGCTAAGCACAGATGTTTCTCAGCCTCCACATGTTTATCTTCTGGAAGATGGTTTAGAGTTATGGTAAGAATGTTATCAGTTTGTAATTTTTAAGATGTTATTTTTTGTATCCCCAGAAGAAAAAAATATTTAAAAAACATTTGACTCTATTAAGAATTTCTCTGTTCTTGTTATCTTACCTTGACATCATTTATATCATACCTTTTCTTAGAAAATATGGGGTTAGGAAGTTAATAAAAGAAGCACAACTAAAAATGACTGAGTAGGTAATCCAGCAGTTGAGAGCAAGATACAGTTCTGTTGTAATAATGAACAGCAAGACAAAAAGTCTAGACTCACTATAACGTGCATGCTAAACTAACAATTTGACATGCTTGACTTTGGAAGCACAATGAAGAGGTGGCAAGTCTACAAGGATAAAATGTGGAAGTTATCTTCCAGATCTCAAGCCATTTGGTGACTGAACATAAAACAAGAAGTGGCTCTATAATCAGTTTGCCATGAGCCTAACTTGTTTCTTTCTGGTGCAGCTGACACTGTAGGAGGAGGAAACTGTTACCTGGACAGAATTCAGCACATCTCTTTCCTGCAGAATAGGAATACATTGAGTTTGTCTTGAAATAGTGAGGTATTCCTTTGACCTAAATTGTAGACGAGCATTTGAATTACAAATACTTACCCTACGAATGATGTGTTCTGTGTGCAGCAAAACTAAGATTTATAATGCTTTTAAAGGTGGAGTAGCAAGTTGAAGTGCTTTAAAACAGACCTTCTTAATAAAAGTTCAGAACTTTTTTTATCTTCTCAATAGTACTGATCTTGAGGTTGTTATTCTGATGCCTATGCAGAAGAATTATAATTTAAGATGTCCTGCAACATCAGAGGAATCTGGATGGGGCTGGCAGAGACAGTTGGGACACTAATGGCTTCCTGAACCAAGAGCAGGAGAGCAACTATAAGACACTTTTCATAATCAGAAATGTTATATAAATACAGTGATCCCACACCTAAAATCTAGGAACAAACTCGAATGTGTTGCTGTGGCTTTAAGTAGTAATTTCATTTATAGCTACTGTTTTCAAACCTCAGGAATTTTAAATTGATACAAACAATGCTGAGCATATAGTTACGCTTTTTTGTATGGTAATCAAGGCATCATTTCAGACCTCAAAAAAAGTAAAAAAAAAAAAAAAAAAAAAAAGAGTAAAGATTTGAGCTGGTTACCAGCACAACTGCTTCTAAGAGGTGAAGAGCATTACACACCTGGTCCTTACACTGTAAATATTCCCCTCTACCCACCTCCTCTGAGTTCCCAAGTTGGATGCTTAGACGTCATCACTGCTGTATTTTGGAGGTTACATTGTCTATAAAAAGCCAGTAGCATGTTTTTCTTTCTTCGCCTACCTTAGCAAGACCCATGCCTATACCTATATCTGTGTTGTAAGAGCTACTGCTGCACTTGAAATGTGCTTCAAATAATTGTTACATCTTATTAAAGGATCATAAATATGGTTACTGTAAGTTACAGGGTTTTACATCTGTCAAAATTGTTGCTCGATGTTATTCATAGATCATCTAAAATATTTTGCCTAATCTATTCTTAGGTTAGTGACATTAGAGAATAGTCCATGTCTTACACCTGAGCTCCTGAGAATATTTCAAAACATGTCTGCCCTTCTTGGTAAGTCTTTTACTAATAAAATTTAATTGTGGGTTTTTTTTTCTACTGCTTTTGTTGTTCATGCATTAAGTAATGCTGCTGTGGCTACAAGAACTAAGGAGGCTTGCAAAATTCTAACTATTAAAAAATAAAGAACAGGTTTTTATTCTTTGACTTTCTGATCTTTTTTAATATTTATTATCTACTTACCCTAGTTCTCTTCTTTTAGTAAATTGAAGCTGCTTTGTACCCAAAAGATAAGACAAATTTCAGTTTACCATTTCAGATTTTTTTTTAAGAAGTTCCTGAAATTTAACACCAAATATATTGCGTTTTAGTGACATTAATTATATGGAATATTTGCCTGTTCTGCTTTCAACCAGAATGAAGTTTTCTAGTCTGAAGAACTGAAGTTTCCACTACTAGGTTTTCCATTATTGTACATTGGTCAAGCAGCACTGAAATTAAAAGCAGTAGTTTTGCCTGACTTGTTGACAAAATATAAACTTGGCAATGAGTGTTAAGATTCAGTGCTTAGGAAATACTGATATTTGGGGTGCTTTTGGTTTGTAATTACAGGGAGTATAAAAATTTTGTGGTTTAATTTTATTATGTAAGTATGTTTTTGTTTAATGAAATCTTTAGCTGTGCTTCTGTAGCTTGTGAAGCTAATATAGAAAATGGATTCCTTTTTTAGAAAAATGTGTTCATAAAATTACAGAAGTTAACTTTTTAATTGTTTTCAGCACCTAATATTTTATTCTGACTAAAGGTCAATAGACAGTTACATCATGGTGGGTAGGTGCAAGGTGACGTCTTCTGTTATTCCTCTGTGTATACTAGATTTCTAGTGACAAAACTGCTCAGCAAAGTAGTGTTTTGTAGTGGTTATAGTATTTTACTTCAGAGCTCCCTCTTAGGTTCTGTAGATGCCAAATACTTACTATTTGTCTTCATTCATATCTACACACGTACCCTTCCTCCTTATTGTTCTTTGTTAGTAGTAGATAGTATCTGCTACAGGAAGCTTGCACTATACAAATGGCTGTGATTTACATAGTTGTGTCACACTGCTGATCTGCTTGAGTTAAATTCAGAAATACTCTTTATTTGTGGCTTGTTTACATTTGCTATTGCTATTTTCTCCCCACCCTATCCTCCCAAGTCCTTAGGCGATACTTTCCAGGGTAGAGATGAGTATGAATGGAAACCTTGGCATACTCTGCTAACAAAAGGTGGAGGTATTAAGGAAATCTACACTTGTAACAATTTCCTTATTTTATGAATGAATCCTGGAGAATAGTGATGGTCTCCTTTGGAAAAAATATATCTTCAAGAGAATGTTCCTTGTTCTGAAAAATGAAAAGCTGTTGTATGATGCTGGTAGAGCAAGTAGTACAGGTAAGCTAGTTAGGTTTTTCATAAAGTGAGGCTTCAAACACATGTCAAATTGGTTTTATTTTATTTTTTATCAAGGACGGGGGTGAGTGGCAGAAACATAGCAGCTGATATGTAATCCTAGAGTGATTTCCTGATACATACTTCTGGTACTACCTTACTTCCTGAACGTTTTTCGTAGGACCTTGTTTTCTGAGTGTCGTGTTGGTCAAAAATTTTGATTGTCGTAGGCTGAAATGGTGGGCATTTTGCCAGAAAATGGAATCCATTCTGGTGTGCTCTTTGCATGCAATTCCCTTCTCTTCACATCAGGAGAATCTAGGTGGACAGCCTCTATACAACATAGCCGTGGCACTGTGATGGTGAAATAGAGTTTGAGTTTGAATTAGTGGTAACCTTATTTTAAAACTTGGTAGTTATAAAACCAGTACAATATTGCCATCCAGTACCCCTCAGGCAGCTACTTCATTTATTCAGTATACTTGAAGAATGGGTACTTCACTTAAATCCAGTGCAACAGCACAGTTTACGCTGCAGCCCCTTGCAGAAGAAAATGTATTGATCAATGATGGTCAACTGTGCAAGTTAATTAATTAAACCACTCACAGTTTCTTCAGTGTACAGATGGCAGTATTCACCTGAAACTTCCAGCACTTAAGAACAAACACTTCCCATCCTTCTCCCCACAGTGACGTAGCTGTTGAGACAAGTTGTTTTAACTGGGAAGTCTGCTGTTTTCAGTTGGACAAATGCAGAAATCCATTCAAATTTTGAGATCCTCAAATTTAAAATTTCAAAATTGCAAAGTCTTGTGTGCCGTGTGTAATCATCTGAGAAAAGGCAAAACAGAAAATCTCTCTGAGACTGGTTCTCAATTCAGTCTTAAGTTATCGAAGTGGAAGCCAAAGGGCAGATACGGTGAAGGGAAGTTCTGAGTAGATGACTGCCTTGCTTATGTCATTCAAGCAGGGTGGAGAACTAGCAACAAGGTGCTCAAGAAAATTATTTTGCTGAAAATACGGTGTAAGGAATATCAACTTCCTAACCTTTAGTTTCTGAATTTGTTTTTCCTGAATGGAAGATTTTTCTTCTTTCTGAATGGAAGATATTTCTTCTCTAATATACAGGCAATGTAACTGTTTTTCTGTTGCGTGTAACTGCTCCATCAGCATTTAAGTCCTTCAGAAAAAGTGTCCTATTACAGGTCAACATGGTTGAACTAGAAGAGCTAGAAGGGAGGGAAAGAAGTTCATACATGAGAATTTTGGATATTAGAGGTATATAGCAGACCCGGTTCTGCTGAAGAGGAGGAAACAGATGTGGCAAGAATTCATCAAATTAGAGAGGAAGAGAAGAGGTTTTATCTTCTTCACAGCCAGATTATAGCATTTTTAAGTCTTGCATAGATGTTACTTCTTAGAGGTGTTCATATACTATAATAAGGGACAAACTTATGTGGGAATTGAATAGTGTATGTAAATAGATGCAGTGTAGCTTTGATAACTCAGACCCAAAGGGAGTGTGGACAATAATATTCATAACCATAATATTGATAAGTAGATAGTTTGGGGCAGAAGAGCAGAACTGCAACCATTATTTCACTCTTTCTGCTCAACATTAACTGATTCAGATGTGAGAGAGATCACTTATCGGTAACTGTAGGTCTCTTAAGTACATGTTTCATTTGTTCTTTAATATCTTCTTAGCCCATTATCACATCCAAAACTTGACTTTTTCAAATTTTTTTTATTTTTTATTAGCATTGGCTTTTGAGGTCATAGGATTTCTTGTGCTTCCATTTGAGAATGAGAGCTGTTATCACTCCTCTTGTTATTGTCTGTTGTGGTTTAACTCCAGCCAGCAGCTAAACACCATGCATCCGCTTGCTCACTCCCCCCGTGGCGGGAGAGAGAGAATCAGAAAAGTAAAATGCAGAAAACTGTTGGGTTGAGATAAAGACAGTTTAATAGGTCAAGCAAAAGCCATGCATGCAAGCAAAGCAAAACAAGGAATTAATTCACTGTTTCCCATCGGCCGGCAGGTGTTCAGCCATCTCCAGGAAAGCAGGGCTCCATCACGCGTAATGGTTACATGGGAAGACAAAAGACCATAACTCCAAACGTCCTCCCCTTCCTCCTTCCCCCAGCTTTATGTACAGAGCATGATGCCACATGGTATGGAATATCCCTGTGGTCAGTTGGGGTCAGCTGTCCTGGCTGTGTCCCCTCTCAACTTTTTGTGCACCCCCAGCCTGCTCGCTGGCGGGGTGGTGTGAGGAGCACAAAAGGTCTTAACTGTGTGCAAGCACCGCTCATCAATAGTGAAAACATCCCTGTATTGTCAACACTGTTTCCAGCACAAATCCAAAATATACCCCCATGCTAGCAAAAAAATTAACTCTACCCCAGCCAAAATCAGCACGTTCTCTCTGGCAGGGAGAGAGAACCTGAATGGTACTGAACCTAAGATAACTTTTTTCTATTTGCAGGCATCTGGCACTTAAAAGCTGTGTGAGGAAAAAGACTTTTAGAAGTGAATTGTTTCAGTTGTACTTCACTTTGGTGATGAGGTTCTGAATTGTGATTTCTTTTTTTTCCAGAGCTTAGTTCAGAAAACCTCAAAAATTGCTTTAAGATCATCAATGCTTATATTTTCTTATCATCATCTGAATTTTTACAGGTACGTTACCATTATATAAAGATTCATATTAGCACCTTAGTTCCCTACTGGCAGACCCTTTTTTCCTCTCGTGTTGGAAAACACCATACACACAAACAGTTATACTCTTATTTATTTATGTCTATACAAGCATATTGTTCTAATGTCAGCTCTTTATGACACGTGGTGGACACAGTCAAATCTGATTTGAGAAAGATTATTATTTAGAATTAATGTTTTTTGGATTGATTTAGTGCTTTGACACCTGAGACGGTCCTCTGCAGGGTAATAATAGTTACTCTAATTGTCCTACCAGATTACAATTCTGGTCATAAATTCTATCAGGAACTGAACAAGATATTATGCCTTGTTCTCACACCTTCATTAGAAAACTTGTTGAGATTGGTTGTTTAAAAACCTGCAATGATAAAAACCCAACAAAATGCTTAGATTGGATTTTAATTAGTTCAGGAAAGATAAGCATTTTAGCAAATATGATCTTTGAAGATAAGCCGGGTCTTTGGACATACATATCCCTAATGTGTTGAGTTTTGAAATATGTATATTAATATAAAACTTGTTTGCATAATACCTTCTTTTTCATTTAATTTCAGATGTATGCTGCTGACTTATGCCGGTCATTTTGTGAACTTTTGGAGGACATAACTACTGAAGGTCAAGTTCAAGTTCTAAAGGTAGAGTGCAATAAAAATAATACCAAGGTATTCAGCTCTATACATCCATTATTCTTGCTAGTGTTTTGTCAGATTAGAGTAATATTTTCAAGTATGAAGAATGTAGAACATGTAGAAGAAAACAGCTTATTTAGTGCACATTGTCACTGGAGTCAGTGGTGTTTTAAACTACGTATTTAAAATGTGCCTTTTGAAAAATTTCAGGAAATAAAGTTGGAGCATGCACTGAAAGATAGTTGAGTAGTAACTGTAGTGTATTACTACTTATGTTTCCAGTGGCTGCACTAACTGGGAACTTTGTATTGCTTATAAAACCTTGGACTTGAATTCAGTTCATTATAAATGCAATGGAGGAAAAAAATTAGATCCCACTTACCTCTTTGGTGAGTTGCAAAACTGCTTGCAGAATCCCAGGACAGAAGACCACAGAAGTAGTTGTTAGTCCTACCCATTTGTAGTTCCTGCTGTGAGGAGCTTAAGGACTCTTGTTCTGGAATTTAAAATGTCAATTCCTTGCTATCAGTACTGTTATTTAGAATGTATAGTTGGGCAAATGTTTGATGCAGCAGGTCTAACCAGATCTGTAAAACTGAATGATGTTGCTAATGTAGTATCATTTACCCTCTTGGCTCCCAGTGTGGCCTTGCATTAGCCACAAGGTTTGTCCAGTATACTTTGAACACCTTCCCAGTATGCCTGCTTGCTTCCAGAGGGATAACTGAACTATAATCCATGCAAGAATTTTTACAAAAAGGAAAATATTTTGTCAAGCATCACTATGCTGATTTATTAAACAAAAACCCCCTAAGATAAATATTGGGAACAGAAACACCCGGGAGCATTCTCTGAAATGTTTTCCTACAAATAGTTTTGGCTGGATTGGAAATAGACATTAGAACAGTTAATAAATGGATAAGGTTGAAAAACACTAATTTGGACCGATAAGACGATTTATCGCAAGATTGCTGATGCTTGATGTGACTTGATTTTTCTAATTATCTGAGGCAGACAATGAAAGGTTTGAAAAGACTTTGTACGAGGAACAAATGAGTTAGCCAAAACTTCCAGTACTCGGAAAAGATGAGTGGGGGAAAGGCTATATTCACCTCCATATAACAGTATGTTAAAGGCCTACAAAATTGAGAGTCATTGAAAAAGGTCAACTGCTTAACACCTCTCTCAAGGCAAGAAATAGAGGGCATTAAATGAAGCTAGCAGGAACAAGATTCAAAAATAAAAAAAGACTTAGGGGAGACGGGGCAAGAGCACAGAAGAGTGGTTCCTTGTGGGAGTCCCGCTGAGCTGAAAGTAGGTGGAGAATGAGAAGAGTGTTTAAGGGAGGTACCTTTATGGTACCTTTATATGCTTTATACATATCAATGTGTAGATGTGTGGTCTCTGTCTTTACTTTAGGAGTGAACAGGTATCTGCACATTATTCTCACAGCCTCTTCCCCTCTCTGTCTTGGTACAAGGCAAGAGCCCAGACAGCTGGGTGAAAAAGCCTGAAGAACACAAGAAAAAAATTACTTCAGGGAATGGCTCATGGTGGAAAAAAGAGCTGAGAAGCAGAGAGTAAAGAATGTAAAATCTGGCAACTAGAGCAGGGTACCGAGAATAGCATAACTGACTGCGCCTGTGGTTACTTGATATCTGCCAAGGGATGGTAGGTCCTAATGAATGGTTCTTCAAAAAAGTGACAGGACAAAGGTATGGAAATAAGCCTTAAACTGCCTGTACTCCTCCCTGCCAACCCACCTCATCAAGCTGCTTTTCCTGGAGCCTTATCAAGGTCCCTCCTTCTACCTCACCAGCTTTGCCAGGGCCAGGAGGAGGTGCTTGCTAGATGGGTTTCACTTGGCATGTCAGTTTTCATTCAGTCTGTTAGGTAGATCGTGTTTGCAGAGTACTTTGCTAGGATATATTTTCTGCAGTCCTAGGGTTTGCTGGTATTTAGTGGTAAACATCCTACCAGGACTTTATATATAGACCAGTATATGTAGTTTTAAAGCTTCAGTTAAGGTTTTTAAATGTAATTTACTAATTGTCTAACTTGCTTTTGTTTTTAAGGTGGTGGAAAATGTCCTAAAAGTAAACCCTGTTTTAGGTCCTCAAATGTTTCAACCCCTTCTGCCATCAATATTCAAGGGAATTTTAGATGGGGAGGTAAGAGTTACTCTTTACTCTCTGCTTTTCCTTTTGAACAGAAAAGTACTTTCCCTTATCAGGCCCAGTTTTTTCTTATTGATGTTGTGTTTTCTCATGTTTTAAGGCCATCTGATAGATCTTTGACAGCTGTTTTAAAAGTCTGTAAAAATAACATAGTAGCGCAAGAGTTCAAGCAACATATCCATCACTTATTTTGTCATCTAGTGTTTATTTTAATAAAATAACCTAAATTTTATTCTGCCATTCCTTCACTATTAACACTGATAAGATGCCTCTATGCTCGGTTAAATCCTTTGTAGGCGTTGGATTTTTATGTTAGGGTTTTTTAAAGATGATCATACTACTACTTCTTAAGTGTACCTACACCAGAGAAAAACAAACTGGACAGGGAGAGAACATTGACTTGACCTTTTTCTAATTGACATGTCTAAAAAATAAGAGCTGAAGGATGTGAGAATGCTTTGTGTGAGATAGAAGAGGCTTTTAAGATTTTGCTTGCTTAGGTGTCTTAAGTTGTCCCTTTCCTCTCTCTTTGCCTTCAACAAATTTTCATGTTGGACAAAAAAAGAGTAAAATCCAATAAATAAATGCTTTAACTGTGTTGAACCTTGGAGTACTAGCAGGGGAAAAAAATACTTTAATCAGCAGAATCAGCGGGTGGAATTCTCTATTCTTTTGACTTTTTTTTATCAAAACCTGTTTTTTTCAGAGTTGAAGACTTTCAGATAGCAGTATTTGGCTCCCATTATTATTGAGTTAAATAAGATATTTCCAAGATTAAACCAAGTTATATTACTTAGCAGTATATTTTTTGCTGTACAGAACACAAAAAGACAGTTTGTTTGAACAGTTTGAAGTTTAAAAAGACACAAAACTCAAGAGTATATTGTTAAAATGTCTTCTGATTTAAGACAAACAAATTCATTGCTCCCCGTTCAAAAAGGTATTAATCTGGGTTGATGTTTTCAAGTACATGTTGGCATTTTGTTTTTCAAGTAGGCAGTTCTCCAAAATAACTACTGTTACATTGTTAGATGCTGAATTTAATACAAGGAAATTTGTAGCTTGTAAAATTAAAATAACAAAAGGTAATAAACTAATGAGCATATTGCTGTAACCAGTTAATTTTGAGACACTTGCAAATTGGTTGTTGGCAAATGTAATGTTACTAAAATTGTAAACAGTAATTTGGACCATAATCAACTTGGAAAGTAATTTTTTAATAGTACAGTATTTTGGTCATTCCTTAAGATGCGAGTTTTAAAATTTTAAAGTAAAATCACCTTGCAAATTATCATGGCTGTTTAGAGGAAACTGGCTTTGAGATTGCCACAGTTTTCTTATTGTAAGAATTGAGAAACTCCAGTAATGATTGCTTGCTCAGTCATGTGTTCTTAGAGGCTTCCAAATTACAATTTATAATTTCAAATTAAATAAAATACATATAGGATGTATGCAAGTATTTTCCATATATTTCTGCTCTATATGTTAAGTATTTTTCTCTTAATTAAACTAAGTGCCCTTTGTTTTGGTTTACTTTTGTTTCAGAGATACCCTGTGGTGATGTCTACTTATCTGGGGATTGTGGGTAGAGTTCTACTACAAAATGCAAGTTTTTTTTCGTTACTTTTGAGCCAGATGGCATGTGAACTGGGTCAGGAGGTAAGGATTTTTGTGTTGGTATTTGAGCTGGATTGCATGTGAAAGCCCTACATTCTTGTGACCCAAAATAACTTTTTCTTCTGTTTTCTATGCTTGTTCCTCCGCAGGCCACCTTGGAAAGGGACCCTTTCCCCTCTTTCCATCATTCCCCTGAACCTCCTGTAACAAGTTTTACAAGTTCCAACAATTACATAAAAACACCTCAGTAAAAGTTTTATACAAACTCTAAATTATCTTCCCACTACATTCCACGATAAGCCATATAAACCCCTTTAGTTTGCATAGTATTGCTGGGTGAGAGTTTCTTTCCTTGTGCTATCTCGATGGGTCTTGCACCAGGGATAATGGTGTAATCATTCTCTGCTAAGTTCTAGGAGTATCAGGTTCAGTGCGCTCTGGTTTCACTCATGAGGTTACTGAGGTTCTTTTGCTACAAGTGTTCTACTGTGTCTTTAAGTGAAACTTTAGTAATTTTCTTATCCTTTAGTATAATACAGGTGAAGACAAGTATTTTTTTTTTATTTTTCACCAGTGAAAGTAAAACAGAGACTAAGTTTACATCTTTTGTACATATTAGACCATTATAGGAAAACTATTTGAGTAATTCAGTGTTCTGAATCAGTGCTCTGTCCATTAATTAAATGTGTTTCTAATTTCTGACTTACAATTAATCGTGAGGGGGGTTCAGGGCTTGGAACCACTGTCATAGAAAACCTTAACAATACCTCTTGCTTGCTACTTCTGTCAGGTATACGTAACTGTATGGTGTCTTTCCCAGATTGAATAATGTATTCCATTGCTAGAAAAATTAAATTATTTTCTAAAGATGCTGAAGTACTCACTCATAAATGAAAAGGAACGTTCTGTTTCCCGTTACAGTTGGACCAAATTCTCAGTAACATGATTGAAATGTGGGTTGATCGGATGGATAACATCACTCAGCCAGAAAGAAGAAAACTTTCTGCTTTGGCATTGCTTTCACTTCTGCCATCATTGAATAAGTAAGTAAATGTACAATGCTTTAAATAAGAATGCCTCAAAGGCCCTTAAGATAATTTTTAAGGTATTTCACAATTCTGCAGATAAATATTCCAAGTTAAGTAGTTTTATTGCCTCTTTGCCAAGAGAAACTTAAAAAGGTAGAATTTTCATGCTATGTTACATTAATTTTTTTATAGCAATACAGTAAGCTTTCTTCTATTTCATGGAAAATGTCATTTGTAAAAGTGAGGAAGCAGCACTGCACATTTTATTAAACACATTCTCATTATCCAATCCAGTTATCCATTCTCATATTAATATTGAACTAGCTGCTTCTCTCATCTTGATTAAGTAGTTGCTTTAGTTGGCTTGTTAGTATATGGAGTCCCTTCCAGGGAACAGTGTTTTTCAGTTTTCTTTCCTGTTGTGAGTAGATCTGAACTTTTGTCCCGGTTTTCCCCTTTATGACATTAAATGGAAGAGTCTTGTAGAAGACTGTGGAACAGTTTTTGCACTGTAGATTTCTATAGCAAGCAGCTTTTACTATTGTCCTTTTTCTGCCCATCATCATTGCTGAATGTACATACAAAATTAAAGTTTTTTAATGAAAATGCTGAATAGTGTTACACTGACTTCTAAACTGTCGTTACTAGAATTCATGTATAACACATGTTTAGGCAAGAGTTCAGGCCATAGTTACCTTCAGATTATTCTTGTCTGTTTGAAAGTCAGGAAGACAAGACTGCATGAGTTTACATTTAGTCGGACGGATTTCCTGAAAAGTCTTAAGTATTGTCTAATGGGAATTTAGATGTTGCTCACAAATCCTAAAGTTATGTTAGTATGTGTAAAGCTATAGAATATGTAGTCACTACCTAAAATATCAGGGAACTTTTACATGTAAAACTTAGAGAGGCTAAATTGTTTTTAATGTGAACAGAAGCTTTCCTTTTTTTGTCTCGGATCATCAGGACAAACATTTAGTCAAAGGTGAGCCAAGCAGCTACGTTATGAGAAGGCTGTTGTTTTTTTCTTTAAATGTAACAATGTTATATTACTTATGGGTGTATTTCAAATGTTCTTAAAGAGGTGTTACCTAAAATTTAAGGTGCTGAACTGCATGCCTGTCTTCCTGTGAAGTCTCTTTTAAAGAGAGGAAGGAAAAAACAAGTTGCTTTAGATAACTGTGTTATTTTGAACTGCCTTCAGCTGCTCTGAATTTCCTGCTGTAAGAGCCAATTATTTTTGGCAGTCCATAACATAATAAAACCTTCTGCAAATGACAGGTTTATTTTTCAGACACTCAAATCATCTAAGAAAGCCGTTTCTCAAATAAAAAGCCTCTCTTTAGTGGACATATTTATGTCAAAGCTACGAAAATTTTACTATACAACTGATAGATTGCCGGGGCCAAACATACCTTCAGACAGAATCTGTGAAATTGATTCTGTCAAGTGATTGTTCCTTCTACTACCAAAAAATGTGAGTCACTCTGGTTTTGCCATTTCATAGGGATTATATTGCATATGCTTGCTGCATGTCATGTCTGAAACTCGTGTTAAAAATAAAATTTTTCAAAAGCAGGTTCTTGTGCAAATCCCTTTGCAGAGTTTAAGCAAAAATGTTTTAAATATAATACAGGATTTAAACTAAATATTTTGATTCATATAAACAGCTTAAGTAATTTTTTCTGTTGGAGTCCCTCACTGACCAGGCTCCTGATTCGGTATTGCTTTGGACATCCAAAGCCAGTTGAAGATTTCTCAGCTGCAGACGCAGTACAGAATTTTGTCTCCCGAGGATGGCCATGAGACGGGCTTGCTTGGGAAGGCCAAGCTGAGGGTAAGGTTCTACCCTCAGCTTGCTTCTGTACGATCGTCAGGGGTGGTACCGGTAACAAGCTCAGATCTTTCAAGATTCTGCTATGGGGAAAACAGGCATCTGCACTGTGTCTAGCACTTCATGAGGATTTTGCTCTTTTTGCCAGTTGCTTCCTCTAGCCTATAGCTGGAGCTATCCCAAGAGTATCAGGCTATTTTAGAGAGGAAAGGGAGGGAACAGGCAAAAGTACTGTGGGAAAAATGATGATGATGTTTATTCTCATTCTTCCCTCAGAGTTGCTTTATGGATAAAATGTTAGGGAAAATATTAAGGAGTGATCTTTTTTATTCTCCCTCTAAACTTTATAGTATGACTACATTGCTTTCAGGTACTTTTTTAGTTAGTGGTTGTATTTATACCTATTCATATGTATACTTGGGACTTTCTACTTTTTAGGGGAAGCTAATGTTTCCATCGTTATTCATTTAAAACCAGTATGGCAAAAATAATTTCCTGTTTTAAATCTAACACCTTTGACAGTGCCACGTATGAAGGATTTTAGATAGGATGGGAATCGCTGCAGAGCAGTTGTAGTTCACAGTGGTTCTCTGACCAATTAGTTGGAGTAAGCAGGTCATAGAGTGACAGTTTATTAGCCAAACTACAGCTTTCTTGTCTAGTCAATGTCATCCAGAGCTACATGCAATGACATGTCTTTAGTACCAGCAGTACCCCATTGCATTTTATCATGTACACATATAGTCCTTCAGTCCGGCATCCTGTTTATCTTCCTATGCACAGCCACACATTGTGTTAGTCTTGGGAAGTTCATATTACAAAAAGAACAATAGCTGCTTCTTTCCTGATCAGTGTGTTGCAACACCTTTTGCATTAATTTCCTGGTATTACTTGGGGTTTTTGCATAAACTAAATACTACCTGATTATCTGCATTTGCTATCTGATTCTGGCCATTCAATGTTAGCATTTTTTTGTGTCTGATTGAGGTATGCATCGTATTATTTTCCACATTTTGTACTCTTACTACATGTTTGACACTCATATCTATCCACGTGCATTTTCATTCATTTATTAAAAGCTCTTGTTAGTTCATAAAATAAATTAAATACCTTTGTCTTTAAACTGAAATATATATATATAACAGTAGGGTCCAGTAACAAGATATAGGCAGTAAAGATACGCTTAGGGAGTAATGGCGTCTCCATGTTTAGCAGGCAAGGGAAGTATGGATAGACACGTAATAGCTAGAACAGTTAGAGGGGCTTGAAAAAAAACCAACAAAACATGAAAGGACTTGAAGTTTTGTGGAGGAGAATCATATCTGAGCTAGACTGTGAGACATGAGAGGTGACAGCAACCTGCATGAGTACATTCACAAATGTCCTAATTTCCTGGTCTAGTTCAGTCATATTCCAGTTTGTCGACAATCTTAATGGCTTGTTTGTGAACCTGCAGCTTGAAGAGTACTCTTCTAGTACAGTACAGTAGATCTACTATTGTAGATGTTATTAGATGTGCCCTTCGTCCCCAAAATAGCACATAGTGAGCGTGGTCAAGAGCAGCAGCACAACTTTTCTTTTGGCCATTTTGGAATGGATGTGGGCCCCCCACCACTGTTTCAGGTGCTACATTTTGAGATACGCTTTTTCAGCATTCTCTGTATTTCCTGAGACTAAAGTGGCTAAAATTGTACCTCTTCCCCTTCTTGCACCTATAAATAGACTTAATCGGCTTACTGACTGTGCTTTTGCCACTTTGTATAATGTCAGCATTACAGTCCCTTGTTTTGGGGTATTTAAAGGTTTTAATGATTTATTTAGCAAAGTAGATTTCTTCTTTTATTCCTCCAGTCTGCGTATATTGGTAGAACATCTCTATCTGTGTATATTGGTAGAACGCAAACAATACTGAAAGATGCTAAAGATTGACAGGAATATTTTAGTCTGTAATAGTAAATGTAAACAGAAGCTGGAAAGACAGTGTGTCAGTGATTAGCTTAGTTTGATGTGGTACCGAACTGTAAGCACGGGTAGCATTTGACACCATGTTGAAAGCTAAGCACTCCCCTTTTGCTAGTAAGTATTATTAACGCTGTGCCTGTCATTCTTGAATGGGGGGTTCCCAAGTTTGCTTTTACTCAAAGTCGCTGCTTTCTAAAACAGTCCACTAATTTTGGTTCTTGAGGATAGTTTTACTCTTGATGGACCTACCAGTGTAGAGAGGTACCACTCCACAGAGGAGACTCCACTCTACTGAGCCTGAAATACGAAGCATTTTAATTGATTTTGTCTTTTTTCTTTTTAATTTGTGGTACATGAGTACTATTTCCAGATGCCAGAGTTAATTTTTCCCCTTTGAGCCAAATGTGTTCATCTGGAATAATCTATTGTGAGGAAAAGGTTAAAAGCCTAAAAGGTTCTCCAAGTTGCTGTGCTCATTTCTAATCATTATGTAAATGACTGTCTGCTTTTTCTTACTGTGTATCAAATCTGATATGTCAGCCAGGATGAGTTCTGCCAATTAGATAATTGGTATTCTGTGAGTATAAGTACTTACAGTATACAATTATAAATCTTCATTAGGTTATTACAGAAGTTTTTCCTCTGTCATTTGTTAAAGTTACTTTGTTAGCAAATTAATTTTCCTCTCAAGAAGTCAATATGTAATGTTAGGAAATGGCAAGAAAGTGCCTAATGGAATGCCATGTTCTCCTTGAGTGTAGTTTATAAAGTCAGGATTTGTTACACAACTAACTTCTACATCCTCCTTTCTTTATAGAGAGGATACTCTACAGCCATTTCCCTATCTTCTCTTTTTTTTTTTAATTCCTCTAGTCAAAGGTCTGCTCACTCACGCATCTAATAAATTATTAGTATAAAAAGGAGCTCTTTAAATTATGATTTTGCAGTTGTCATCCATGTTTGCTCTTGGATTTGTTTAGTTTGCCTCCCAGGTGACAGTGCAGTGTTGATGATATGAGTGAAAAATGTGTCTTTGGTCTTAGTCTGAGTATCAGAGTCTGCATCACTCAGTGTGTTATGTATAGTACCATGCCTTCATTAATTATATGCCACACCGTATCATTGGCAAGAGGATGCATGCTTTAAACTTTCCTTGTTCACAATCTCCGTTATTTTTTCTCCTACATCTAATCATTAGCATGGACTGCTCAGGAACAAATTATCATTTCCCTAAAGACTCATAAGACTTGTTTACAGGGGAAGATGTGCCAAGTGATGGCAAGGGATTATGTCACTAAATGCAGCTGAACTGCTGCAGAAAACAAACTGCAGTCAGAGAAGGGATTGGTTGCTGCTGATACCTTGCTTTTGTTTGTGACCTAGATAAAGAATTTCAGAAGTCTTTCCTGAAACTCTTCTACGTATAATTACCCTAAAATTAAATGTTTTAATTATGTAAAAGACAGCCAAAAATGGTAATGGACTAAATAGCTTTCTCCAAACTTTTTATCTTTGTCCTTTGTAATGTACAGTTTACATGTTTGCAAATCAGTTATTGAATAAGCACTGACTAAAATATGGCATAGTATTAAAAATGCGTAAAAATCACAAGATTGTAACAAGCTTTAAAAAAAATATTAATACAAACTTGTAGCAGGTTTTCCACCTGAGTTTGTTCTGAGCTGTTTTGGTGCACATGCTTATCTCTCTGCCCTATATTCTGTGAAATTTGAGGCTGCCTGAGAGTAGCTGAGATTTTTGGTGACTTTTCTTAAGAGTGCCAGACTATTATGATAAGATATCAAAAATGGTTAACAGCACAACCCATGTCACTGTACAAACTTCTGGAAATAACTATTCCCTTAAAAATTAACATTTCATATTCAAACAATTTAATGAGACATTGAGGGTTTAAAACAAAACACCAGGTTTTGGCATTAAGGAAATGCCTCGTGAAAGAATGTTTGTATTTTTAAGGAAGAAATAGATTTTGTATTTTGCATGTGGGTATTCTCTATAGTACTTTTCAGGAAATGCACTATTTGCTTTCTCTTTTTGTAAAATTTTTAGAATTTTTAGAATTAGCTGAGGCCAGCTGCATGCCCATCCTGTCTCCTAAACTAGGAGGCAGTGTGCTGCTGAAAGCTGTACAGTTGGATTTTCTTTTCAATCAATTTCTAGAAGGTGAATTAGTTATTCTGGTTGATATTTGGGAAATTACTTTGTTTTGAGTTCTTCAAACATTTTGGTTTAAATTGCATTCATATTGACTTGATTTCTTATTACTTTTATAGTCTGAACAGAGTTTACGAAATACTGCACTGAATAGTAAAGGCTAAAGCTATAAATATTATAGAATTATTTGGGTTGGAAGGGATCTTAAAGATCATCTAGTTCCAACCCCCCTGCCCTGGGCAGGGACACCTCCCACTAGACCAGGCTGCTCAAAGCCCCATCCAGCCTGGCCTTGAACACTTCCAGGGATGGGGCATCCACGGCCTCCCTGGGCAACCTGTTCCACTGCCTCACCACCCTCGCAGTAAAGAATTTCTTCCTAACACCTAGTCTAAATCTCCCCTCTTTCAGTTTAAAGCCTTTACTCCTTGTCCTATCACCACATGCCCTTGTAAAAAGTCCCTATCCAGCTTTCTTGGAGGCCCCCTTTAAGTACTTGAAGGCCACTATAAGGTCTCCTTGGAGCCTTCTCTTCTCCAGGTTGAACAACCCCAACTCTCTCGGCCTGTCCTCATAGGAGAGGTGCTCCAGCCCTCCTGTAGACTTGCTCCAACAGGTTCGTGTCCTTCTTACGTTGGGGGGTTCCAGAGCTGGACGCAGTACTCCAGGTGGGGTCTCACCGGAGCACAGTAGAGGGAGACAGTCACCTCCCTCAACCTGCTGGCCACACTTCTTTTGATGCAGCACAGATGCAGTTAGCTTTCTCTGCTGCCAGCGCACAATGCTGAGGTATGTTGAGCTTCTTACCAACGAATACTCCCAAGTCCTTGTTTTGCTCACAGTCTTACTGCTGGCTCCATAGAAGACTTTATTTTTTTGTCAGCTTGCATAACAAATACAGTTCGTTTGTGCAATAATTATTTACTACTAGATGAAAAATTTACTCTTAACAATTTCTCAAAGTGAGCTCTTACTTTCATAAGAGCTTTCTGTCATACTATTTTACTAGAGTCTAAAGCCAAGTAAGACTTATAGAAGGGAAACTTGTTTTCTTTTCGTCAATGGTAAAAGTAATTCAGTAGTTCCCACTTCTTAACTGTTTCTCATCATGTTGCAAAACCTGCTTGATAATTTAATCAAAAATAGTAAATGCCAAGGTTAAAAAGGGAAATAAGTTAGAAAGCTTCATAATTTTGAAATAGATTTTGTGATGTATGTTTACATATACAAATGTTTAGTGCTGTGGGTTTATTAAACAGGAATATTTTGGCTGGGTTATTAATTTGGTATTACACTTTCTGTGCCTGTGTCTCCCCTTTGTAACTATCACTGCTGCCATTACGAGAGTAGAGTACCACTCTGTGGAACAGAGAAATTTTCAATAACTGAAGCAGCAAATCAAGATTTTTACTTGGGCAGGAATATGAAATACAAGGAGGAATCTGCAATATTTGAAATAATCAGAAATTTTGAGATAATTTGGATGACAATGAAAAAAAAAAAACCACAAAAAAGGGTTTTGAGGTCTGATAAGTTAACATTAATAAGGCGTCCACTGCAGGTGTTATTGGATGTGGGTGGGTGAAATGAGATTAAATGTTGATGTGTATGCTACCGCAGTAGTAGGTTAGTAGCTGAATTATTTTGGCTTGCAATCATAACTGGAGAAAGATGTGGGCAGAAGGTGGTAGGTATTTGAAAACAAAACAAAAAGTTGTATCATAGCCCACCTATGGAGAACAAAAGCAGAAGGAAGGAAGACCGACAAGAGGAAGTACTTGCTAAATACAGAATGGGGGTGCAACAGATAACTTCACTAATATAAGCTCAAAAGCGTAATTACAGTGCTAAAAATTGGGTTTCCTCTGTTTTGTGAGACTTAACATTTTTGTAGTGATTATGAGAATTAAATCCTTCTTCAAAAGTTGTCTTTAATACGTTTTATGGGTAGGTAACTTTAGAACCTGTTTTTGAACTTGTTGCATGTTTTTCTGCTATATATAAATTGGAGTTCGGTGACTATTTATGCTAGCTAATATTCATAACGTGAGTTATATTGGCTTTAATCTAACATGCATCAGTGAGAAAATCGAAGTGGTTTGTAAAGGCTGCAGTGGGTGCAGTGCTTGTATGTTCTTTCAGTTACTTTGACCTGTCATTTTATGCACAATTTGACAAATTGCTGTTGCTCAGATTTCCTGCTTGTATTTAGAAAGAGTCATTGTTGAACTAGATTTTAATATGTTAAAAAGCAGTGGCATTAGTAACTTTATCAATGTTAGTGTATTAAGATAAAATTCATTTCAGGATTCAAAAATTAATTTTCTCTGTTGCCATGTCAAAATCTATTCAGAGATAAACTGGTATTTCTGTCACTGGAGAACAAAATTTGCAGTGAATGTCACTACAAGCTTCCTAAGCTTGTTTGAAATATGCATTTGGGGTTTTCCAGTTTAAATGTTTTCCTTACAGTTTTCAACTGATAATGAATTTTACTGTTTAAGTACAAGCCAGTTTGAGAAATGCCGATCCAAGTTATATGTGTATCTCAGTCTTTTTTATGCTTTTCCCCAAAGTGGTATCAGTTACGTGGCATGTTATTTTGCCTCTCGTTCTTAACAGATACTACTTTCAGATTCTTCAACAGTGTCTAGAACTAATGAAGCAATATCTGTAAATTACAATCCAACCGGATCTGCAGGCCTCCAGGTGCCGTATTTACAAAGTGCAAGACAGGACTTTGTCCAGATTCCCTAGTGCAAATTGAAAGGAGCCATGACCTGTATCAAGATCTTTCTTCCCCATTTTGTACATGGGATCTGAGAATCAGAAAGGTCAGTAGTGATCTCAGAACCACAGTGGCAACTAGGGTTTGAGCAAAACTTTTATGAATATTGATAAGGTACCTTTCGTACAAGACCAGAGAGACATTCAGCCACTTACTGGGTACCTGCTTTCATTTATCTGGACACTACTCTATTGGTTTCTCTAAATTTCCATGCTATCTGATATCCCACAGAGGTTCAGGAGCTCCTTCAGTCTTTCTAAATATCTTAATTCTGGTATTTTGGAAAAAGGGAGATCTATTAACACTTGTCTTTTAAACATTTTTTTTAGATTGGGACTTGCTTCTTTTAGCCCCATAGGGTTATTTCACACAGCACATCTTGGAAGAAGTAATTTTTGCTTAAGTAAATACCAGCATAAATAAGGCTATAAGTGGTGAAGCTTAGGTAGGAGATAATTTCCAGTTTGAAGTAATTTTTCATTTTTGATCTGTGTTTTTCTCCTCACCTGACTCTATCTGACCTGGATAATCTTTTTCAATTACTCTTACTGTTCTCTTCCCCATACCCGGGGTAGTTCCCTAATAATCCTAGGAACTATTTAAAACTATGCAGTGTTTTTCCTTTAAGGAAATGGCATGCTGTTTTATTTTACTTCCCTTTATATCAATGATTATTTTAAATACCATGAAAAATTGAAATGTGAAAAAAAAATAATAGTTAAATCTAAAGAACAGTTAGTTTTCTTATTGGCTTAATGGTCTCAGAAAAAAAAAAAAAAACAAATGCAGTTCAAATGCATTCTGGGTTGTAACTGATACAGGCTTTGTCTAAAGTGGCCCATGGACAATTTTACTGGTCCTGGTGCTTCCTGACTTTAGACTAGATATCGTAAGGAGTATGTCCTACTGATTTCTTACTTTAGACTAGATATTGTAAGACGTATTGACTCTGATAGAATTGGAGGTTGTTTATTTTTGTCTTTTTTTTATTTAAACATTCCCCTCCATCCCAGCTCTTTGTAATTTTGACCAGCTTAAGTTGAAAAATTGAAGGAGTATTTCTCTTGATATTGAAATTTTTACAGATTTCAAACATAAAAAGCCATTTACATCTGGTCAAAAACATTTTTTTTTTTAAACTCCAGAAATGTAAGTTTCTTTTGGCAGAATTTAGAAGAAAGCCTCTTCAAAAGCTATTCCGCTTCTGTTGCTCATATGCTTCACACGTTTCAGCTTGGATGGTTATAGACAAAGATATTTGGGTGATCCTTCACCCTTTACATGAACTTCTGCTTCCTGTGTGAGATCATTGTGGACAAAGTGACTTGATTCTTCTGCTGTTGTGTTTCTTCCTTGACTATGGCTACTCATGGGTTTTGCCATCTTCATTTTGCCTAGTCGAAGGTCTTGTTACAATATAAATCACGATTGTAGAGTTACATTCATATTTGTAGGCTTGATCTCTAATTTACCATGTCTCGTTTTGTTGGTTCCCCTTTCCCCCTTTGGTGATGTGACTGGACTTTGCAGGTATTTAGTCCCTGTGATGGATAAGCTGAGATGTAATCTCCGGTAATTAAGTGAGGGGGATATTTATAGCACACGTTTGCACTAAGTGTTTATCTGTACAAGGGACACTGCAGGAAATGAAACTTGTGGACCAAAGGTGTGGCTGTCAGGATATACAGTCCTCTGTCAATAAGTTGGCTTTAAAAAAAGTGGCCTAAAGTGGGACTTAAAGTGCCTGGATCAAGTCTGAAATAACACCAAATGCACAGCAGTTTAGTACCGCACCATGCGGTTGGTTCTCTTCTCTGAGATTCCCCGAGCTTCCCTGGGACTGCTGGCCAGGCTGCAGGGGACACCGCGGCTCCGTCTTCTCCCTCTCGGCGGGGCTGCTGGGCTGCGTGTCGCTGTGCCTGTGTGTCTCTGGCGGCAGCAGTTTGGCTCTGCGGAGAGAGGCAGAACGGCCTCTGTGTTGCTATTGATTCAATAAAATGTTTCGGATTGCAGCTGAAAGATAACGGATTCGCAGATAATGCAATAGTCAGTAGTGCGGTTACAAATAGGTTTCCCCCTTTATTCTAAAAGTTGTACCTAACTTCTGTAAAACTCTCTTGAGCTCTCCAAGTTAAAAACAGCAGTTTAAAAAAAGCAAAACAGCAACAGTTACAAACTAAGATAGTTCTTGGTTTTCTAGAAACAAATCATTGAGATTTCCTTTCCAACAATACTTCTGAAGCACAGATAAAATGGCTTCCTGTCCCAGGGTTTCCTGTATCCATGGCAACCTGACTTTAACCACTTCTTTCTTAGTTTCCTGAGTGAACAGTTGCAAATCCTGGGGCAAAATGTGAGCACTCCAGTATTCAGCAATACTGCCTTTACAAAGGTTTCACAGATGAGTGTAGTCGGTCAGCTTGTAACTTAGTCCAATGAACTGCAAAACGTCAAGATAACAGAAATAATGAACTTCAGATTTGGGGTAAGGAATTGCTTTTATTTATTTTGAATATAACTCAGCTTTATAAAAGTAGAATTCAAATTATAAATGAGCCACCAGTGAAAAGAAGCTTGTTTCCAGTTGGCATTTTTACTTGAATGCTATTGAAATATTTCTTAGTCATTCTTAACTGTAAAAAATAGTTAATAAGCAGTATTTTGAATTTACTAGAAGCTGCTATTTTGGCAGTTTAGTTGCTTTCATGCTGCAACCAATTAAATATTTTCCAGCTTAGATTGGCAGTGCGCTTGTTTAATTGTTCATTTACTTTGGAAAGTTTTTCAGTGTAGTTCAAACTTAGTTTTATTTCTAAACTGCTTATTTGGCATCAAAGGAGAATATATAGGATACCGACCTTGAAAGCGATGCTTACGTTTTAAAGACTGTACACGTAGAATTGTTAAACTTTCAAATTAATAATATGTATAAACTTCTTTTTATCTCTACTAGCAAAGTCAGAGATGAGTGAGAAGGCCAAAGACAGGGATATGTGTGGTCTGCAAAGTTCTCCACCCTGCCTGGGAGCATTCCTGTATATCCTTAATTGTTTTCTTTTGTTGCTGCTCCAGAAGGAGGCTCTTGGCTGTCCAGCTGCTTGCCAGCTCTGCACGGGGAGACAAGTTAGCTGTCGTAATTTAGGGCTTTCAAGCGTCCCGCGGAACTTTCCAAAAACGACAATTCTTGTGTACCTCAGTGGGAATAATATATCGCGTGTTACTCCACATGAACTAAGAGGCCTTCGGAAGCTTGCTGCACTCTACATGGATAACTCCAGTATTTTGTATGTACACCCGAAAGCTTTTGTGGAACTCCCCAAACTGTACTACTTGCATCTAAATAACAATAACATTAAACGCCTGGATCCAGGAATCTTTGAAGGTCTTTCCAATCTTCACTGTTTATACCTTCAGAATAACCAAATAGCTTTTGTTCCCAGAGGATTATTCAGTGATCTCCTTTCTGTTAGATATTTAACGCTTCAAAGAAATCGTCTCAGTGTCCTTGGAAGCGGGACTTTCTTGGGAATGATAAGCCTCCAAACACTTAACCTAGCCAATAATAAGATTTCACGGATATCAGATTCAGCATTTCATCATCTTGAAAACCTTGCGTATTTGTTCCTTGAAGGTAACAACTTAACACTTGTGCCATCAAATGCTATTGGAAGGCTCAAAAATCTTGAAAGACTTTCTTTGTCTCACAATCCTATCGGATCAATACATCCTTTTGCATTTAGAGGACTTAACAAGCTTAGATATCTGTCTTTAAAAAATGTAAAGCTAAAATGTATTGCTGTAAATGGTTTTTTTGGATTAAACAACCTTAGCCAGTTAATCTTAAGTAATAATGAGTTAGAAAATATCAATTCCAGCACTTTTACTTTATTGAACAATTTAGTGTATCTGCAGCTAGACAGAAATAAGATAACCAGTATTGGTGATGGTACCTTTGAAAAAATGGGACAGTCACTTAAAATGCTCAGTTTAGCATTTAATAATATTACAGAGTTACAACCTGAAGTGCTCAAGCCCTTAGTGTCTTTAGCTCATCTACAGGTAAATTATAATCCTTGGAACTGCAGCTGCAAAATGCTTGGGTTACTTAACTGGATAGCATCATCTCCTGTTTCTGTAAAAATTCATTGTCAGAATCCCCTGAGTATGCGTGGTAGGCCTTTGCATTACATTAGGTGGGCTCAGTTTGCAAACTGCAGTAGCCCTACTGCCAGCCCAGAGACAGCCAAGGGTCTGGGATCTGCAGGTGGCCATCACAGCACTACCACTTTGCTGATGGCGTGGCATAAGGGAAGCCAGCACAACACATTTGAACAGTTTGTCAATGCAGAAACCAAATATGTTGCTTTCGGGGAAGGAACTACAGTTACATCTGCTAACCCATTGCCCTTTGAAGAAAATGCTGCTGAAATTCCATCACGGGCAACTACAGTACTATCAACATTGCCGGCGCAAATACCAGCACAGATTATACCTGATAACAGAACCGTAGAAGAAAAAGGGTTATTTCCAACAGATGCTGCTCCTGTGTCATTAAAAACATCCCTGCTTTGTTCACAACAGGTTGAAAACCTGAATCAGGCTTTTGACATTTTACTAGCCTTTTTTATTCTGGCTTGTGCTGTGATCCTCTTCTTAACCTGTAAAATTATTCACTTTAGGCAGAAACTAAAGGTTCTAGAAAACTCAGGGGAAAAGAGAATAGAATATTACGGTTTTTATCAGCCTGGCAGGTACAACATAACTGACCCAGTGCAGTCTCTAACTCGGAATTCAGTGGGGCGTTCAGAACTGGACCAAATTAGGCTGCTCAAGCGAACAGCATCTGAAAGTCAGGCACAGGTCATATTGTTTGAACATTCATCATTGTAATTTGTCTCATTTGATTTGACGTTAACTTTATGGGGATCTGAAATGTCAAGAAATTAAGAACTCAATTTTTCAAAAAATATCTTCACTGATGAAAATCAACTTGTTGATAGAATTGTGGAAAATGGTATAATTTGGGCTCTGCATCATCTTTTGCTTCCTGAATGTTTTGAAGTTTGTGGTTTTTGTTTTTTTTTTTTACTAGATGACATTTAAATCTAACATGAATAGGTATGTTACCCTCTGTCCTTGTTGCAGGAATCATGCACCTATAACTCAAGTATACGTGCAGGATAAAGTAGACATATATTTATTTTGATTTTGCAGTACTTAGTGGCATAAGTTTCTATAGAAATTCCATAGCTAAGTTGAAGCTTGAAGCAAGAAAAACTTCAGTTTTTAGCAGGATCATGAAGCCAGGGAATGAGGAAAAAAAAGCAACGCTTCAGTTATTTATTGTAATGCAGTTTCTACTTTGCCTCTATTAATCATCACAGTGGGGAAAAAAGTAAGCATATTTACGTCTAGCATGTTCAGACTCTCAAGGAAAAGAAACATTTAAAAGGATACAAACTTTATTCATACCTATGACGTATTTTAATATAAAAAGTTGTGTATTCAGTCTGTATAATGAATATATTAAAGTGAATTTTTTTTTTAGTGCATATTTGTATCATTTCGTGATAATACCTGAAACTGGAGTTAATAGGGAAACTAAATTTCTATTGGATTGAAAAATTGGCCAAGTTTATTGTGTCTAAAGTAATAAGAGCTGGTTAATTGTTGTCAATAAAAGATATTTTGTCATCTATACAGTAACAGCTTGAGGGAGTTTTTGTCTAGATAAGAGGTATAAACGGAAGAAATATACTACACTTTAAATACATAATTCTAGATTAATTGATGAAGATATTTACATATTTGCAGTGTGTATTTGGAAGTGTCGGGTCAAAATACGTTTTCGTAGCAAAGACCTAATTGAAGACTTCATTTTCAAAAGATGGTTATTATTTTACTATATAGTTTGCATTTGTTTTAACTTTTTATTTCTATTTTGAATACTGGTGTTCTGTTTACATTATTGCAAGGCTATGTCTAGTGTGTTGTAGCTTTATTTTCAACCTGAATTTCTGTGTTTGTTTTTTTTTTCTTCATTGTTACTACAGTAATTCAAGAAAAAGTAATGAAAATATGTCCCAAATAGTCCAATCTTGCAAAATTTTCAGGTAGCTGAATAGGACTTACTTTTGTAGTCATTGTTTGTCTTCTATAGGCCTGTGCCCTAGAGGCTTCAACCATTTGGTTTATAAGCAACATAATTTACAGTTAGATTTTTGCTCAAGGGAAAATGGAGAACGATGTTTTGATAGCCTGTCCTCCACGGGGTCTATTTAAGTTACGTAGAAGTATCTTGCTGTCCAGGATCCAGCCTGGAGACCGGGCTGGAGACCGGACATCGTTCTCCAGATGAGCCAGAATTGCCTCAAGGTTCTTGTTCTAGCCTGCCTGCTTTCTGCTGGTGTAACTCATGTGTGGGCGTGTTGGGCTGCTCCCTGTTGTCCTGTTTGTCCATCTCCAGGTCACTTCCAGGAATGACTCATGTTATCTGCTACTAGTACATCTATAGGCCTTGACTGCACTGTGTGGGTGTGAATGTGCAAGTGTGCCTCTGTTGTTGCTTGTTACGTATCTCTGTTGAATTTAATGAAGTATCAATTTACTATATCGTAATACTATATTTTACTGTAATTTACTGTATAATAAATCAAATACTTCTGTTTTATGGAACACTAAATTCAGCTGCTTGGGCAAAATCTCAAACTATTTTGGATTGCTTGAGTAGAAACTATTTTCTTAAAATTTTCTCCTTCTAGATCAGATATAAGATGTAATGGGTAGATGTTTTTAAGGAGGGAAAACATTGACTCTAATTCGTGCTTAATTTTTATTTTTTTTTAGGTGGGTAATCCATTGTAGTCTCTTCCTCTTTAACCCATTTTTGTTACTTTCTGCCTCTCCAGTGTAATTCCTCATAAATGTTCAATTTATTTTCATTTAATAACAGCTGCGCAATCAGCGATTGCACAGTAGTAGGTTCTGCAGTTTTATGTACTATATTTCTAAATTTTCGATTTTGTATGCATGTCTTCAGAAATAATGGACTTAATTCAGTGGAAGCTAGTTGACTAAGTTTTCATTGCTAGAAACGCTGCTGTGCCTTTTTTAGAGAGGAGTTTTGGGAGTGGGCAAAGGTTCAGACTGAACAAACTTATTTCTCAAAGAAATCTGTCAGGGAACAGCTCTGTTGTTTTAGGCTCTGATTTCCACAGCTGTTCTCTACAGATGAGCACAAGAGGTCCCCTCTGAAGGTGCATCCTTTGCACTGGCAGGCTGCTGTGGGAGTTGTCTGACAGGTATGAGTCTCAGCATCTGTAGACGTGGAGCATAAAAGGGAACCGATGCTGTCAGAGCTGTTGGTGCAAGCAAAAATTTGGAGCAGTTCCAAGCCATCCTTCGGAGTGCAGTCATCCACTAATATCCAGCTTGCCAACAATTAGGAATTGAGAGGGTCATTATGCAGTTGTGGGGGACATGCCTTTCTTTTGCAGTTAGTAGCTTTTGTATTTTAAATGTTCACACTAGGAAACAAATCCTTTCATGTACATCTGTAGTTCATATGTGTAACTGTTAAAATCATTGGAAAACAGATAAGAAGAGTTAGTTGAGTGTGCCCTCATGAAGCAAAATGGTGCTTTATGTTCATCAAGTTTTATGGTCAGCCATAGGACTCCCCTGGAAATGCTGTCTTAGCTGCTACATTACAGTTTTAGGAGCCCCTTAGCACTGCGCAGCTGCTAAGGAGGGGGGTACTTGGAATAATAATTTCCATTGCTTGCAGTACATGCAAAGTAATCTCCATTTGTCCCACTCCACCTCTTTCCTTGGATAATGAGATAAGAATAAAGAGCTGATTAATCTTTCTCAAATCTTCTGTACACTAGTAACTACATGAAATTAAGCTTTTCCCTTTTTTGGTGTTTACTGCTTCGTCCTGGTAAATATAGAAGAGCAGAAAAGATTTCTTCCTCTTCCTTTTAATGTCTGAAAGAGTATTTTTTTCCCATGCAGAATATTCCCTCCCTTTCTGATGGGCTGAGGAAGATGCATAGCAGACGTGGGGACCATTTTATTTAATTACCCCTAAAAATTTATCATGATATGTATTTTATTAAGCTGATGATAAAGCTTTATTTATTTACAGTGGCTATCTATGTAATCGAAATCCAAATTCTGATTTTTTGCATAAAACCTCAGGATAATAAAAATGTTGAATAGATAGCTGAGAAATGATAGACAGAATCAGAAAAAGTGAATATTACTTTTTTCAGAACAGATGTGGTCTGTTTTTTCTTTGCAAAGCTTTTATTCTTTTATCTGACAAATTATGCAAACTTTGAAATAAAAGATTTGAGATTATTCATGTACAAGCTGCCATAAATGTTTGCTACCTCTTTTTTTCATTATAGGCAAGGTGAATTTTATTTACAGACAGCATAAAAGATCCTTTCTGTAATAAAAAATAATGTTAATATGTGTTAATTGCGTCTTTGAAACTGGGTTCTGCAGTGGTTTAAATCCTAACCAGTTTATAGAAGTTATAATCCTCTGATTCTGGGTCTGTCTTTTGATAATATTTGCTGCATACAAAATGAGGTTTTGTCCTGATAACTTAGGGAAACTTTGTAGTTCTAAAACCAGTTATAGCTTGATGCTGTTGTTTGTTCCATTGCTGATCTGGTTTGTATGCAATCCAAGGGCGGAACTGCTTAAATGGTGCCTTCCCCCCCGAGTTCACATTTTAGTGTGGACAGTGTTAACTCTTACGTTTTGAAAGTTCATATGAATACAGTGTCTCTGTCTTTTATGAGTCTACTCATGTGACTTCCTAATGTATTTCTTGAAAGCTGCAGGCTAATTTTAGTCTCTTTGAAAAGGTATTATGTTGATTTGTATGGCTCTTCTATGAAAATAAGACATTTTATATTGCCATTGAACTTTAGTTGGGGTTTCTTTTTTTTTTTTTCAGGGCACAATGAGCTTATGCTGTCCTTATTTTTCAGCAGCGTGTGTCTTGTGTTCTAAAAATAGCTGCATTGTTTAATGATTCCACATTTGGTAAACATTTCAGTGAGTCTTTGGTAGGAAGAAGCTTAATGTCCCATTTAAAGGGAAAAAGAAGGGGGAGAAAAGAGAAGGTATTATCTTTACTGAAAACTGCAGTCAACAGTTGCCCCATTTTGAAAAGTCTTGTACATTCTTTACCTTTGCTTTCCTCAAAAAGAGAAAAATTACCATGAATTTTCTATCTTTCACTGAAGGAGTAAAATATTATTCCTTGTTTATGCCATAAGGTAAAAATATCCTCTCCAAGTAAAAAAATTAATGATTTCTCTTTGTGCTTTGGAGCTAACTATCAAGAACAGTATTTTGGGTCTTCAACAACTATGCGCAGTTTTTTCTGGAAATATCACAGACCTTGGAAATACAAGTGACTAAAGTGGGCCTTCCTGTGGGCTCCTCCCATCACGCTTGGAAAAATCCCATAAAGTTAAATGAGCACTGTGCCTACAGTACTTATTTACGTATTAATTAATTGAAGCAACCTCCCTCAATAGATGGACTGTAATTAGCCCTGCAGCTGCTGGAAACACTATGCCTTCATTGGGTCAAACACCTTTCTCATCCCTCCCAATAGAAAATTTCTGTGGCAGGCAGTCAGGGATTCTTCATGCATTTTAGAAGGAAGAAATGTGACAACCAGGTAATGGATAGCAACCTGTATTATTAATTAAATAGTGCATACATACAGGACATAGTTTACTTCTCCAGGTTGCAAAGCGTTTGCATTTGTTCTCCGTTGAATGCCCCTTGTCCTTTATTGACATGACTCTGAGGACAGCTGTTTCCTTTCTCATGTTGGAAAATATTAACCACATTAATGGCATTTTCCTAGATGTGTTTCAAAAAAGTGTGTGGTAAAAGAGCTTTAATGGGAGCTGTGCTAGGTGGGAACCTCTGACTCGCGTGAAGAAGGCTGCTGTGTCTCCCAGGGCTCGTTCCGCAGGCTGCTCAGCAGACAGCGCTCGCTTTCTCTGCAGGGCCCCAAAGAGATTCAGTCTCACAACATGTAATACTTTGCTGTTCTGAATGAGATGGGGAAGCTTTTCGGCAAGGGAGGAAGTCTCTTAAAATACATACTTCACAATGGTAATAGGAACAAGCCAGACTGAACGAAAATTGTGTCAATTTTCATTTTGTGGAATTTAGGAGCTTCAGGTTCCATTATACAAAATACAGTTCAGGTCCTAGCATTCCACAGTAGCTGAATAAAAAAAGGGAACAAAAATAATTCTTTGGAAACAAAATTATTGTGATTTGAATCATAATCTTATCAAAATGAATTAAAAAGAAATTATATGCTTAGTATTCTAACTTGATACGTATTTTTTCCAAAGTATCCATTGCTATATGAAGTCTGTTTATCATATACTTAAAATTGTGTTGACAAGAAGTATTTCAAATGCAATAACTAAGGTACAAGGAGCTACAGTTGATCCATTTTTTCAGTTTTCATCCCAAATAAGAAAAGGAAATGGAAGAATATTAAGAAATAGATTTGTCTTCGTTAAAACACAAAAAGTCAAACTACAGTATGTGAACTTAGTATTCAGTACCTTTAAACAAATATGCAAAATGTCTGCCTCTGCCTACTGGACAGCAGCAGCACCTTTTGGTGAAAATGAAGCCTGAAATTCCAAACAGGGAGTAATAAAATGCTTTGGTCAGTGGCAGACCTGGGAAGAGAGTTGTAGTTCACCATCACCAGTTAGGCCATTTCTGTTTCTTTGCTGCTTGTAGGAGGAACTTTTGCAGTCTTCCCAAGATGAACATCTTTTCGTTTGCAGTGTGTCTTCACCCTTTTGTAGTTCAGAGAGTAGGAATCTGTGCACCAAAGTCCCACAATTGCGTGTCTCTGGCATTAGACCCATAGTAGCAGGAAATTCAGCAGAAACAGCAGTCACAGCTGCTTCCCGTTAACTGGGAGCTGGTGGCACCTACTTCATCTGTCATGGGGAGATCATGTTTCTATGCCCCTAACCCTACAGGCACATCCATTCTCAGGGCAGGGACAAGTGTCTGAACACAAGTGTTTAGTATCATTTTGGGCACTGTGGGGATATCCGGTCTGGCCTCCAGCTCATGCTGGGGAAAGGTGTATCTGTGAAGTCCTGCATGATACCTGCCAGCCCTTTGCAATTGTCTTAAATAGCATAGTGATTTCAAATGGCAGCAGATGCCTGTGTTGAAGCAGAGAAATCCTACCCCGCCTTTCTCGCTATAGTCAGGTGTTTGTGCAGAACCGGGTGCGCATATTTTTCACCCTTTCTGGGGATTCATTCAGCTGCCTACAATGGCGAAGCAATACTTGCAAGGCGGGACAGGGATAACAACAGCGGAGTGTACCATCTTCACAAGCTGCCCAGTGCTCAAGGGTTTGCGTGTAGATTTTGCATTGAATATGTGTAAATGTGTTTGGAACAGAAGCCAGTACTCTGACCTCCCTGCTAGCGGGAGCATGCCCTCCCCACTCAGTTCTTGAGCCTTGTGCTAATGTATTTTTTCTTTTATTCCATTTGTAATTATTTCTAGGTTTTCAACAGTGGCATATGAGCTTTTATTCTATTTAAGAATAACGTTTTCTTGCATCTTTTTGAAGCTTTTGTATAATTAAAAAAAAATACAGAAATTAGCTGCTTGATAGCATGCTCAGCTAAGCCTTAAGCGGTGAAAATACTGCTTAGTAAATGTGCTCTACGGTTATTGAGCAAATTTCCTGTTTAGTTCCTTTAGCTAAGTCACTTTCCTGTTCTTTTCCAATGTTATCCAAGATAAATTTTGTTCTTTTCCAGTGTTATCCAAGATAAATTTTGTGGTATCATCAACATTTCAGTGGAAGGGCTGCATGACGTTATGACTGAAGATCCTGAAACAGGAACGTACAAAGAGTAAGTGGAAAATCCAGTTAATTTTTGTGAGTTTAACAGTAGCAGTACTGTTTTATATGTAGTGTTTTTATTGGAAAAATCTGTAGGCAGTTAAGACATGCTCATAAGAGTTCTGTGTTCACAAGAGTGAATGTTTTAGTAAGATACGAAATTTTTAGTCTTAAGAAAAAATAATTGTAACAGGGGAAGGAGGGCTTAAAATGACAGTGTAATTTTATGCTGTTCATTGTTATCTTCTAAATGATGTCTTAAAATCTATGCTTGGATTTGCTTTTTTGCTCACTTGACTATTATCTAAAATTACAATCCAACAAACCTGTATGTTGATAGGCTGGTAGCTCAGTTGCTTCGGCTGTGACATCTGGAGTTTAACTGAGATCTTTTTCTAAATACCTCAGCCCCATTGAGTGGAGCCAGTGTACAATAATTTATGGCCTGGAGAACTTAAAAACCTATCCCACAAGGACATATTCCCCCTTCAGTTGTTCAGCTTAACACACCTGCTGCTACATTGCATACCTCAAGAAACAGTTTCCAGAGCCAAGAGCAGGAGTTCGTTTGTGGCAGGAAGGTGGTGTCAGGCGTGCTCAGAGTGCACTGCCACCCAGCACCACACTCATTCATCTCCTGCTGGCTCCCAGGTTGCTGGTGGTGTTCCATCAGAGCTGGAGAAGTTAAAAAAAACAACCCACTGAATAATAAGGATTTTTTTTTTTATGACAGAGGTCTTATTGTTGTTTTTTCTCTGTAATGATTGCATAGTTTTAGAATGATGGTGAGCTGTAAGACATAAAAAACAGGTGCTCTGCAAGATGTGCCTACAGATATTATATTCTAATAACAGTATTTACCAGACGCTAAGAATCAAGAGTTTCTAGCTTTCTAGTAAGTACCTGGTGATGGAACAGACTGTATCTGGACTAATTAATTAATTGCTTAAGGAGATATTTGCTGGCACAGAACACCCTGCATGCAATCTATTAAGTTTTTCTTCTCTTAAAACAGGTGGTCTGCACACAAGTGTGCACTGAGAATGGTCCACACTTGTGCTGAGCCTGAACTATGCCCAGGAGTTAGTGGCAGAAGTACTTTGGTTTTTTTTTTGGTTTTTTTTTTCTAACTATCAGTATAGAAGATGTAACTCCAAAGTCCGACAATGTGGTTTGACACTGTGTTCTATTTGCTCTGGGAGACAACATTACGGAGTCCCTTCTATTTCTAAACATGTTGCCTTGCCAGCACTTGTTGAAAAGAGTTCTTGCAGAGACATAAATAAAACTTTGTCCTATTTCATTTCATATTTTAACCTTGAAGGCTTGTAGAACTTGTCACTATACTTTTCCAAACTTTGGACATTTTTTTTGCTTTATAAAATATAGGAACACTGAACCAAGGACGTATTTCTGTTGACAGATACTGAATGGTCTGTTTGAAAGATTCTGACATTTGTGTTACATATTTTGACATCATCTGAAAGTAAATAAAGTGAGAGCACTCATCTGGAGTATGTGTGCTATTCTGGCTCTCCAGGTTCAGAAAAAAATTGTGCGCTCCACTGATTATCACAGTATCTAATTACTGTAGTGCAGAGACAAAATCAACATGCATGTTTAGCATAGGATAATCAAGGCCGAAGCACTATGGAACTGCAGCCACTGAAGGAGGAAAAGGAGGTAAACACACACAGGGAAAACTATACAAATTAAATGACAGTGCTGGCTTAAGTGTAAGCTAAGCATGAATACATTTAAACTGGAAATCTGAAGAAACTGTTGTAGTTCGAGCAATGAGGTTTTTGGAAGAGCCTTTCCAAATACAAAGGCAGAGGTAAAGTTCTTACCAGTTTTTAGATGGAATTTTGTTCAGGTTATGAAAATGCTTACATGGTGTCCTGGCTTACAGTACAAAGGGATTACACTCAGACCAGTTTCCTAGCATTTATGTTTTGCGTTGTAGCAATAATTACATGAAAGTTTGAGAAACCTCAGATTTTCTGGAAAGAGAAGCATTCCATTGTTGTAGTCCTGTCTCGCCAGTATTTTATCATCTTGCTTCTCCTTTTTTCCTTTTTTTTTTCTTCCCCCCCCCCCCCTTTCCAAGTTTTCCTTTGTGATACTTATCAAGGTCTGAAAAAGTCAATTCAATCTTTTATGTTTTGGCAATTGATACATTTTTGTCTCCTTTTTTTTAATAAACTGAAGAAATCATGTCATTTCTGAGGAGAGGAGACAAGAGACTTGCTGTATTGTTTTGAAATAACTAATGCATTAGTTGGAAATGGCTTCTGTATTAGCATTTGACCCTTCTTCCATGCTGTTTAGCAAGTGTTTCATACAGCTCTAAACCCATGTTAGTAGAAAAATGAATATATAAACAGAGTAAACCTGAACATTTTCACATAAAATCACAACTTTTTTTGATTTTAATAACTTTAAAGCAAGTTATTCAACTTAGCTGCAGGAACATTTCACCTGCTAGTGGAATGCAGCAATTAAAAATGCACAGTAGCACAGAACTGAAAATGAACAATAATGGGCTCATAATGAGAATTATGCAAATGAGCAATAATCTGTCTTGATGCTTTGTCATTTGTGAATTATGTGTCCTTCCTGCCATAAAACATACCAAATACACAGCAGCAAGTTATTGTCACCTGAGAGATTTTTAAATCCTTTGAGTTTCAAAGCAGCTTTTCTAGGAAAAAAAATGATAAAATGGTGGAATATTTGTGTAGTCCTTCAACGTAGAGAATATAAAGTGAATGGAAAGCACGTTTGCTGTAGGATAGCTTTCACCAGTGCTTTTTATAAAGTGTGCAAACTGTTCCGAGAGACAGAAAAACCTCTGGCATCTAAACTATTATTTTCATATTTCCTGGTTTTCTATTTACTGCAAAAATAATAGTTAAAATATGGCTGTTAGTTGTGGGTATTGTACCTACCAGTTGAGGGTGGAGCAAAACAAAAAGTAAGAATTTTAAACACTTTGTTTTACCTGCCTAGAAAAAAGCCTTCAAATACATGACTGCAGAAGCTAACTCATTTCTCTCTGCCTGAAACGTTATTGTTTAGTGTCTAGAACCAATAGCAGTGACCTTATTAGTTTTAAGGTCTTCTTGTTCAAGATCTCACAGGAAAACATGAATGCAATGAGAAGTCTTGGCTTGGTTTTGCATATGTGCCACATCAGTTTTCTCGTTGATAGGATACAGAGTGCTTGTATAGCACTTCCTTGGAGAGACTGGGAAATTCTAGTTAGGAACAGTAGGTTTTTCTATAATAATTTTTTTAAACCTACATAGCCATTTTCTAGATGCAGAAATTAATTTTTAAGGCAGAACTTGAGCTAAAATATGAGGGATAACTGAGAGTGTTACATTGGTGTAAGTGACACAGAAAATGCATTCAGGCTTCTTTAGATTCACTGTTCTCAGGAAAAAAAAAGTACGTGCTAACAGGGATTGCCTGACTTTCATCAAACTCCCTCATAGCTGCCCTGTGTTTTTAAAAGGGCTTTAGAATAATTTTTAATGATAATGTGTGTTAACCGTACTCTTACTTCCATTCTTAGCTGCATGTTGATGTCTCATTTTGAAGAGCCCATCGCTACAGAAGATGAGGAACCTCCAACAGAACAAGACAAAAGGAAAAAAATGGTAAGTTTTACATCTGTTATTCAATTATTCAGTTCAACTGATTATGTGATTCACTTGTGTCAGACTAAATTCTTTGCCTTTGGATTTGGTTCATCTATTGTTCTTGGAAAATTCATCTCTTGAATCAGAAAAGGAAAATACTTTGATGAAACTTTGCAGCCATGACACTTACGCTTCTGCATTCCTTTTGAGTCTTGGAAAACGTTGCCAAAATAAACATCATCTGTTCACAAAATCTGGACACTATTATAGTAAGACTTTATAAAAAGGGTTTATTGAAAAACGCAGGGAACTAAAGCTTACTGAAATGTCATGGCAGGCCAATTTTCTCATATTTAAAACAATCCTTGTTATATTGGATTATATGTTTTACCTGAACAGCTTATGCAAGCTATGTGTGCTTGCATAAAACCTCTTTCTAATGTAAAGAACTCTTAATAAGGAGCATTGGTTTAGATGAAGATATCTGGATTAGGTCCCGTGCAATTATGCTATTTTTGTTCAACCAAATCTGTGAACGTTTCATCATTTAACTTACTTTTGTAGAAGTTCAGGGAAACTGTTTCCTCATACAGAAAACTGCAGCGTACAAGTACTGTGAAATAAAATAAAGTCTGAACTGCTTGGCATTGGGTAATTGGAAAATGTGGAATTGGGTGATTGAATAGATGTGCGTAGCCCTATCACACATTTGCTTTAACTGACCTGCATGTGTCCAAAAGAATACTTGTGGGCACTCCTGTAGTGCTTCATTTCTTCTTGTAGGAGCAGCAAAGAGTTTGGATGACTTCTGGTAGTTTGTTTTAGTTTAGGGGGGATTTTAAGCCACTGGATGCTTTTGGTTTGTTGTTAAGCTTCTCTTCTAAATACTAATCAGTCTATGGTTCCTCTAAAAAAAGAAAAAGTGACACAAAACCTCTTGTGTATTCTTCTGCTATTAGTAATGCCTTAAGAGAAATTCCTACTGTTTTGCAATTTCAGATTTAAACAAAAGACAGAAATATTATTTTCTATGGTCCTTAAAAATGTATTAGATAGTTCTATAATTCATTTACTCTTAAAAGCATCTTTAGACTCTGTTAGGCTTGGTTAAATTTTCTTCTAGTTTGTGGGCTTAAATTATATTCTGACTGTTCATTGCAGAATGATAATATTTATCATACATAGATACATATAGGTCGTTATCAGTAGGGATCGATATACCTATATATCAATAGGGAGAGAGATACATTGAGTCATTAATCAGATTTAAAAAACATAAAGTGAATTTAAATTTACAGTCCTTTCTTGTTCTCAGTTTCTTTTGAATATAGTCAAATTTTATTTCTTTCTGGCTGGCTAAAGTTTTAATAAGTTTCTTGCAGAATTTCTCTTAATTTTTCAGTTACAGGTTGACTTTAATAGTTTGGATATGTATTTAGAAATATAGACTTGGTAGATTTACTATGGACTACCTTCGATGTGGATATATCAGGCAAAATGAAAAGCAGGGCACATTGGTTTATGACCTGTATCATTCTTCCCTCCTAAATGGTACAACGCACCAGTATAGTGTTGATGAACACTGTCATAATGAGGGGACTGTTCCGGGGTCACGTGCAATACAGAGTCAGTGGCCATTTGAATGAAGAGAAATGGCTGTACTTTGGTAAGGAGAAGCCAGAGCCGTTACAGACATGATGAGGCAGGTTTTGGTTTACATGGGAAATGTACCTTCTCTTGAGCCATGTCACTTGTCTTTTTTCTCTGAGGAATTGCTTGTGATTTTTTTCTTATCTGTTGTTTAACATTCAGCTTAAACACCTTTTCAGCCTTTGTTTCCTTGGAGGTTTACACAGAATAAATTGCCGTGCATGAACATCAAAGCTTCATTTTCGTTTTGGATCTCACAGTCTAGATGTAACTATTTGCACAGTTACTGTGTTTTCTAGATTACTAAGCATTCTGAAAATCCTTTGGAAATATGTTTATAATAGCCAGTGTTAATACTGATATGGTTGTGTTCCGTGTTGGACTGATGTTGGATGCTTAGTGCTTAGCAAGCTGGAGACTCAATTTTCAAGAGGATGATTTTTCCTCCCAAACGCAAATAGAATAATCTAAAAACATCTTATGGGTCTTCTCTTAAAAAAGATACTATTTTAATTTTTTCATAACAAAAATACAGTGAATAAAGAACAGTGCTTACTGTTCTTCCAAACTGATGATTTTGCTTGCTTATTCAGCTAAGACTGCAGCTGATTGTGTAATATTGTCAACAAATTAATTATACCAAGCTACTTAATTTGTTTTATTAGTCCTGAATACAAGTTCCAGAAACATAGAGTGAAAGGAAAGCAAATTTATTGATGTTGCAGGAAGCTCTTTAATTTACTCAAAATATCTTTGACATGACTATCTGAATGAAATCAAACTAGTCTATTAACTCCGTAATTAAGCCTGGAGACTCGTAAGTCCCTACTGGCTTACAAGAGATGTGCTTCTAGCAGCAGGCATTAATCATACTACAAAAGTCCCTACTGGCTTACAGTGCTGCTGCTTTGAACTGTGAAGGATGGGTTTGTGCTTGTTGCAATTAACTAAGCAGAGTTCTGTACAATTTCTCACTTGTCCTGATAGAACATATGTTAGCCAATACGCAGCAGAAGTGTTTCAGTTACTTTCCTATCTAATGGAAAGACTACATATAGAGTTGACTAGCTTCACTAAAGTTTCATGAAAAAGAAAATGTGGAATTATAATACTCCTAAAATCAAAGTAATTTTGTAGCAAAGTTGCACTGCATATGGTAGCCTGTTCCTGTAACTCCCAGCATTGTGCAAATCTGGCAGCTCCACTAGGGATAAAAATTACTAGCTTTGAATTGTGTGTTATATTATTTTTTCATCTTCTTCACTTTGTTTTTTCAAGATTAATTATTTTTCAGTAGTATGGCAGGGATGATTCAGAGGATTATCTGGAAACCCATCCTCACCTCCTATGAGGCAGGTGGTAAAGGGTTAGCACCCTTAAGAGATGTTAGAGAACATCTCTATAATTATTATTATTACAAGAGATGCTGGAGATAGCTCAGAATTGAAGTTATAGCAAGCTTTGCAAATAAGCAAGAATTCGAACACTTAATTTTCAAAACAATACAGTGCCTCTGTTCAGAGTTTGAAAACCACCATTGGGGTGCTAGAACAGCTAACACACATACTTGTATTCTAATAGCATGTTAAAATTGGGAAAAAATTTGGACTTGAGAATTATTAGTGAACATTGACACATGAGAAATGAGAGGTTTATTTACCTTAAATCTGTTTTTCTTTATTTTATTAATCTTTTTTTTTTTAAGTGTCAGAAGAATAAACTTTATGATGTCAAATTGCTGATGAGATTAATTTGACTTGATAGAGTAGAGAGAAAACTTGCCTGAAGCTGATACTTTAAGGCAGATTGTTCTGAGTTCCCATTCTAATTATGAGTACTTTAACTTAAACAAGGGTTTATGGTAGGGTCACAAAAGTCATACAGTTAGCTAAATATGTAGATTAATTGGTTTATGGGTTAAAAAGTTGTTAAAGAATGGCTTTTCGGTAGTGCTTGCCAAGGAGACTTGGTAATGCATGCCTTTTATGTAGTTATTGCTGGGTCAGGGTCACAAGGATGAGAAAAATGTCTATGGCAATCTTAATACCTGGTTTTCTGTGCAGAATTCCCTACAATAATTTTATACGTGTCTGTTTAGAGCTATGAACTTACTGAAACTAACTAATTGGAAATGCATTATATGTCCTAAATTACAATTGTTGGTTAACAGATGCAAATTGTTCAGAAATTGCTAGATTATTTGCTTGGCAAGACAGTCTTTTTTTACCATGTAGACTGTGCGAATGCCCTTACAAAAGGATAACGCTAACCTTGGCAAATCTTGATTAGAGTAGCCATGGTTTAGAAATTTGAAATTTCAATATGAAAAGTCTGTTTATAATCTAGAGACCAGATTACATTTACTAAGAATAATTATTGCAGAACACTAAACACTATTACAATTACTCCCCTTTTCAAAAGAGTTTAATGTTAGGGATAAATAATAAAAAAGATCATATCTTACCTTTGAAATGTAAAATAGCTGGATAGTAGAAAATGGTGAAGAATCAAAGGCTAAAAAGCCAATATTAGGAATACTGAGGGAATGATTACGAGATTCACAATACGGAAGGTGAGGTGACCGTAATAAGAAAGAAGTTGCAAGCACTGATGGAAGAGGCTAAAAAGCAGCCTGCTTTTCACTGGTGTTGTTCATAAGAAGTAAGACTAACTTCTCTTTTGTGGTAATTAAAGTGGTTTTAGATGTTTTACCCTGTCCTATATTTATGTGCCTGTTTCAATCAGTATTTCCCCCTTGTTTTGGGTATAATATTTTTTTAATAAATAAGGAAAGAATCTTAAGGTTTAATGTCTTCCACCCCATATTAACATTGAAATATTTCTTTATTTGTGTCATGCCAAAAGAGCAGTTGTGCAAGTTTAATATGCCTGATTTCTTTGGAAATAGCGGCACAGCAGTGTGCTATGAGCTCACAAGTCTCCTATTTCAGTGGGCTTTGAGATCTAGCATTACATTTTGTTTCTTGGTCCTCCGGCATAAAGAGTAGTGTTGTTTGGTTTTGATACTACGATGAACAGATCAGGGGTGTGCAGTAATTTCCTGTTTATTTGAGCACTTCTTTATGGTGTGGCCAGCTGCAGGTGTCGCCACCTCCCATCCCTTATGGTGTGGCCAGCTGCAGGTGTCGCCACCTCCCATCCGCTTTTATCCGTCCAGGTGGACTGCGAGACAAATGCTGCATAACTATCTGTGTCCTTAGACTGTCCACACATGTCTTATGGTATTGAAATTAAGAATTGGTCTTATGTCAATGCAGCCCCTTCATTTACCTCTTTTTGCTTTCATTAAGAAGCAGTTAACAAGGGGAAGAGAGTGACAAATACTCTGTCCCTCCCAAAAGAAAATTGCATAATCCGCTCGACTGACGGGGTTGAATAGGAACTATTGCTGAAGAAGTGTGTCTGTTTATGCGTATGGACTGTTTATTTTAGCCATTGTCATATAAACTAAACTAGTTCAACTCTTTCAGTGTTTTGTTTCCTTACTAGTAAAATATAACTGACTGTAGTTCGTGCTTATCATGGTAACATCGGATGTGTTTTTTAGGAGTCGCAAAAACACATTAGGCACTAATTAACAAAGAAGCTTTGAAATTGTTTTATCTTGTAGGAGCGTGAAATCTTACAGCAGCCTGGGTCCATGATTTGAGACTGTTTCAAATAGTTTTAAACTGATTATTTGCTTTTGATAATAATTAACTTGATCTTTGCTTTACAAGAGTTTTTTCCTTTTTATTCTCAGTTAAGTACAAAGAAAAACAGAAGATTCCTTTCTTGAACTCAGGTTATAAAGGAGATGAGTAAGTCACAGAGTATTCTTTAGTGCATTGTTAAAATTTTTTCTCTTATATATTTTCCACAGCTTGCACTGAAGGACCCTGTACACACTGTGTCATTGCAGCAGTTCGTCTATGAGAAGCTAAAGGCACAGCAGGAAATACTGGGAGAACAAGGTTTTCAGGCACTTATGGAAACCGTGGATACAGAAATTGTTGCACAGCTACAAGAATTTTTACAAGGCTTCTAAATAAGCAGAAACAAGATTTTTTATGTCCAATTTCCCCTCCAAAAAAATAGGGAAGAACTCTAGCCTTCCATCTTGTATGGAAGAGCCTACTGAAAGCTGAAAATAACTTGTGTTAAAAAATAAAACATAAGTTTCTGTTGTTGCTATTAAACTAACTTTGGTAATGCTTTATGTTTTTTTTTTTAAATAATATACTTAGGGTTTTGTCATCAAAGTAGCACATCCATGATTCCTAACATGATATATACTGTCCTAGATTGTACCATTTTTTTGGTACCATTATTGGCTATTTGGTTCACAAAGCCATCATAAACAGAGAGGTCTGAAGGAACTTAGTAATGTGTATTAATGAGAAGTGTCTATTAATCCAGCAGTATGATTCAGTATCGAGAGCTTCTTGTCTTGATGTTGTATACCTATAACTTTCTCTCCTTCCTATTACTGTCTCTTCACTCTACATTCAACCATACAAGCAGAAAGAGTTAGGAAAGCAGTAAAACTGTGAGCAGAAGAATTCCTTCATGAGAAAAAGATAATTGCCATTTGAATTATCTCAGAGAAAGAAAAACTTAGGTTGTAACACTTAAATTGTATTTGAAGAGGTGTTAGAGAATGTGTATCTGAAGATGTGGGTTTTCATTTTTATCACCAATTTCTTTATTTCTATTATGAAAAATTTCTTGCTTTCTTGAGTTCCTTCTGTCTCACTTTTACCTGTCATAACACAGAGAAACTCACTAGAGGTAGATGAGTAATTAATTCAAATTAATTCTTGGCTGTACCTGGACTACTAAAATTGCTGTTCTTTTTTTTAATCAAAGCTTTTTTTTAATCCAAGGCATATGATCAGGATACTTCATAATTGTTGCTGAAATGTTTGAGCCCAGATGGTCACAATTGAAATAATTATTTGCAAATGTGAGGCTCACTTTGAGTTTTAATTATTTATTACTTACCTCTACAGCTGCAGGAATGACAGGGTAAAGTTTCTCCTCTCTGTGTGCCTTTGTCTTTCGTACCCTGCACATGGGAGGGAGGAGAGAAAGGCTCTCTTCCATTTTGAGATTTTCCTTTTAAGTTCAGATCTTCCACTTTTCAAAGTTGAAGTGAACTGTGCTTCACTAAGGGATGATTAAGCTATTAGGACAGCTTTTTCATTTTTATTTTCTCAGAGGGGATTAGCTGTTTAAAGACACCTACATGCTTTTGTTACTCTTACCAGATAACCAAATGCTTTTAAAAATCTGAGCCTTTTTCTTTACTGACCCTTGGAGGAATAACTGTTTTTGAAACCTCCCTTCTGTTTGCAGAGGAAGGCTGACGGTTCCCCCCTCCTCCTTTGGCTTCAGTGGCAGAGGCTGCTGAGGCTCTTGCATCTCTGAATGCAAAACCTTCCCTGTACCCCGATGGCAGCATCTGTCTGTAGAATTTGTTTGATAACCCATAGTTTCTTGCTTTTTACCTTGGTGTAGGGAGGTTAGAAGAATTGTTACACTTTGTCTGTTATCTGCATGTCATTTCCTCAATCAGTCAAATCAATTCTCAAAATTAGAGTTTTCACTATGTTTGGTACTTGAAAGGGAAGGGACTCAGTGTGATAATGGTCCCTTTCAGCTGAGAACTACAGTTACCAGAACCCGCTGGCATTTGACTGAAACTGCATTTGTTGCACAGTTAATCTGCGGAGACCCCCAGCATTTGGCTCGATGTAAAACTAGCACAGATCTGTTCGGCCTCGCCAGCTTTGGCCCTGCACGACGTGACTGGATGGCATACAGAAAAACCCCAGCTCGGGAAGCAATACTTTTCTATCACTGTTCGGTAAAATCATGTGCTCAACGCCTAATGGTGCCGCTGCCTGACGTTTTAGAGGGAGGGAGGTCCTACCTACTGTAGTCCAGCCTTGGCCAAAAGGCTGCTGTCTGCATTTCTGCTGCATGGCCAAGCCTCCAGGCTCCCTGTGCAGCGTCTTGCAGTCTCAGGTCAAGCCTGTCAGCATGGCTGCGCGCAGCTGAGCCAGGCGCGGCTGCCTGCCTCGCTCTCCGAGATACTCAGCCCCCCGTTACCTCACGTGGTGGTGGAGTGTTAACTGCAATTTATTTTAGTGCACAGTAACTAATGTTGGCACAGACTCTGGCAGGAATGATGGACGTGCTTCTGGGTAATAATGGCACGATAACGTTGTGATTAACTTTCTGAGTAACGTTTCTGAATAAGTGTATGTACTCATTTTCATATGCATTAGGGAACAAGTTAAATTTGTCACTAGGTGTTTAGCTTTTCATCTTGGAAGATTTTACTCCAAGGCTTGTACTATAAATGAAACCAATTGTCATCAGCATAACTGCTTATATGACAGCCACTGTCAGAACACTGCAAAATTGTCCGTCTGTGCTCAGCAGTGGTCTAGTACTCAGAAAATGGAGAAATTTCATCTTAAAACAGCAGAAAAAATTATATATAATATCCTTATATACTAAATCCCTACTAAATAGGATTAAATTTTCACTGAAGGTTGTGGTTTAGGACAGCAGCAAGCATTAGCCCTTGTTGAAATTTCTGACTTCAGCCTCTTGGGGAAGAAGGGAAACGGAATACAACAAATTGCCTGACATCGAAGCAGTAAAATATAGTTTCCAAAATTCTCGTGAGGCAGGATCTTTGATCCTGTTGCCCTTTCAGCTTTGTTTTTCACGGCAGAAAAAAATATAAATCTGGATTTTATTTTTTTTTCTACAGCACAATTAAACACCTGAGGCTTACAGATTTTAGCAGTTTACATTTAGAAGAGGCAATAACTGTGAGTTGAAGACAAGCTTTTTCTGTCTCTGATAAGAGTTAAATGTCTTTGAAGGTATGTGCTGAAAGAAACTGAGAGAACTGATTCCTCTGCTTCCATCTTCAAGAAGTTAACTTTGGTGTGTCAATGAAGTGACCTAACTGAAGTGAACCTATCTAATCTCATTGCATTTGTTGAATTATTTTTTTCATCTTCTAAAGGTAATTTTATCCACGCTGTAATTTTATCCTGTTAGGTAGTCCAAGTGTTTGTTTTATACAGAACAATTACTAGAATAATTTTACTTCTAGAAATGCTTTTAGGTTAGATAACCTGAAGTGTAATAGATAGGTAACCTTAAGTATGATAAGGTTAGATAACCTAAAGTATGATGGATAACCTTAAGTACGATAAACTTAACGTTAGATAACCTGAAGTGTGATAGATAAACTTAAGTATGTTGAAGCTCTAGATTTACAAAGAAAAAACCCCAAAACATATATATATATCTAGGTACGTGTATAAAATGTGCATGTATATAGATGTATATCATGTACACGTGGGGTTGGAAGGCAACGGGCGCTGCTGTCTGTTCCATGGGGGCCGGTTGCGTTGCTGGCCCGGTGGCCAGGCCTGCCCACTACCGCAGGGCCGCCCCCTCCGGCCGCCCTCCTCATCTCTGTCGCCCTGCTGCTGTGTTGAGCCGGACCAACACTCCCGCCACGTTTCAAAGGGGCAGGGGACGCGGTCTTGGGCTGTCACCGCATTCCCTGTCTCGCCGGCAGGGAGGTTGTGGCCTCCTACCTTCACTTCAGTGAAGGGATGAGTTTTTTTGCGTCGTTTGTGAGCAAGTCCAAGGGCCAGGCCAATTCCCGATAACGTCCTCCATTGTGGTGGCCATTGAGGCTGGAGGGGGAGTGGACGGCGCGGTGGGTGCCTTTAGATGCTGCAACGCTAATACTGCCCTGAAGAAAAGGACTTCAGAGAACTAAGATGTCATCCTTCCTCTCGTGAAGTTGTTTTCCAAGGCTTGAACCACAATTTTAATTTGAAGAGGGACCGACACAGTGTTTACTCTCTAGCAAAGCTGATCATAAAGATCCTCTTTTCTTTTCTTCTTGGTCCCAATGGGTGTTCAGACATCTTCTCCCAGGGTACCAGGAGTGACAGCCAGAGTCCTAAGCGGAGTCACAGTTCGTAACTGCAAATTTTAACTGATGGGCGCATTTCTCTGATGGTTCAGCAATGATAAAATGAAAAATGATCTATCTTCGATAGACCATTTTAACACAGGCATGCTATCAGATTTACAGTCAGTATCATTCGGTAACGTTTAGTATGCTTTTTTTTTTAATTTTTATTTAGTTCCAAACTCTTGTGATGCTCCTAAATTGCAGTTCATGGTGTTCTCTGAACTGCTGAACGTGCCACATCTTCACTTAGCAAAAGCAGCACCTTTTTAATTAAGGTACACATTTTGAAGGCTTTCCGAACTCATTTACTTGTCTTGCTTCAATGCTGCTGCTTAAAAGAAATAAATTATTAATTACTAATTTTAAAACGGTCACAACTTCGTCATAGTGCTAGCTGTGATTAATAATGATGACTAATCATCGGATAATCAGATTTTGCTGGTGCTGTAGAAACTTTTCATAAGGTACAATAGCTTGTTTTTACCAGATTTTGCTGACTCTTGGGGAAAATGAAATCAAATTAACTGTAGTCAACTGCCTTTAAAAATTTATTGCAGGTTTGTAAGAAGTGCTGAAAAATATTACATCCTCTGTTCTCCACATTGGCTAGGCACCATTTTGTTAGGTTGAGTGTGTACTGCTGCACTGACTATTACATACTATTTGCTTAAAAATATTGATCATGAAGGAATTAATTTTCAGATTTACATAAAATGGATGATTGGTTTCCAAAAAGTGGTCTAAAATTAAATGAAAAGGAGCAAAAGTGAATTTGCTGCAAACAAGAAAATTCCACCACCAATACATAAATGGGAGTAAAGCATGCCCCTTAAAAGATGATTATAAAAAATAAAATCACATCCCACGTTGAGCAACATGTCATTTGTGAAGTCAGCCATGGCTGTCAGCAGGTGGCAAAGCATTTCTCCTGGCCTGGAGCTGTGCAAGTAATTGACTTTTTAATTCTCTTTCTGAACAAGGGAAAAATGATGGGTTAGCAAAAGAAATTTACTTGACCCAAGGTTTAATGTTGTATTTCTTTCTTTAAATTTCTTAACCAGCTTTTAATAAAATACCAACCAATTTTGAAGTCAAACTGTCACTTCTAAACATGTCAAAAGCCTAGAACATTTAGAATAAATATTCTTCAGTAAAACAATTTGCTGAACTTGCATATTGTTTCTTACCACCTGAAAATAGTTTTCAGTTTCTGCATTTTATTAACCTCTGCAAAGTTTATCCAATTCTGTTGTGGAATGTAGTCCTAATAAAGGGACACGTTGGTGTTTAAAACAACAGCAAAAAATTAGTCATGTTGGCTGTGATTGCAGGTTGTCATCACTTCCCACATCAATTTTAACTGCTTCCTATCAAGAAAGATTATTAAAGCAGCATTTAAAAATAGACAGAAAATGTTTAAATGTAAGGGACTGTTTGACCCAAAAGTTACATTTGTTTTTGCAATATTTGCGCAGGCAAAATCTTTGGTGTTACTGAGGGAAAGTAACAGAACACTATGGGGCCTGTCTAGTGGCCGGTGGTTGTGGTCTAAGCTAAGAGTGTTTCAGAAGTTATTCAGGAAACCAACTGAGTCAATCATACACCATAGACAAATACTATCCATTAACTTACCAAGTTGAGAAAATTGGAATTGCTGATAGGTAAATTCTGAGCAGAGAAAGTCTAAATCTCATTATGGTGCTGCATGTCAGTGTTTCAAAAAAATACACTGTGAATAATTTCTGAAGTTGTTCTTCAAGTATTTTAAACCAAATAGTCTTTCTTTCAGTTGGAAATATTCTGTTTATCCTAGTTATCATTTGATTTTTCTTTTTTTTTTTTTTCAAACAAAGTTGACAAAGGTATCTTGCAGATATTTTTCCCCATTTTTCCAGGATATTGAGGAAAACTAGAAAATCTAATACAGCAGGAACGTGGGAATTTGTACATGCATACAGAGCTTCTGACTCCTGACTCACTAAATGAGCTTTCATGGGAAACATTAGAGACCTAAAAACATCAGTTTCACCCTGATGGTTCACCCACCTAATCTTTAAGCATCAAGCAGGTGTGCGAGGAAGCACACAGGCATAAAATGTGCATGCAGCAAAATACTTTCATCTCGTTCAGCTGCTGAAATGCTCTGTCCTGTGTGTTCCCACTCTCTCTTCTACCAGAAGGTGCTTTTTGTTTTACTACATCTGTAGCAGGTGCCTGCTGGTTCACTAGCACTTGTGATTTTCAACTTTTTAAATAAATAAATGAAATCCTTGTGTGCAGGACACTGAGCCCTCAGTCAGGGATAAAACAAGGAGAAGACTGATTAATCTAACAGCTATGGGTGTAGGAAGCAATGAGTCCTACATTCTCTATCTGCCATCGAGGGTATTTATGCACATTATTCAATGACGCTCTGTGAATAGTCCCTGGATCCCAAGAATCTTCTAGCTTTTGCTGCTAGCCATGCTCATTTGTTGGAGCATTGTGATGTACTCTCTCACTCTTGAAATCAGGCCCAGAGCCCTGCAAGCAGGATTGTTCTGCTCTGCAGCAGTTCCTGTCCCTCCGCCACCTCCTGGAATACCTGTGCAGAAATCAGCAAGTTTATTTGTGCCTCTTTCTTGAGCTTCTGTAAGCACAATGTCAAAAGTACAGTTGAATGAGAGGAGCTGGACTTTCAGGAAGCTGGTGAGGAGGCTGGGTGGTTGTGCAGTCAGAAATTAAATTCTAACATCTAAATAGCTGAGAGCTAGAAAGCAGGAAGGTAAATGAGCGATTTTCAACCCAGCAAAAGGTTAATTGGAAGTTGCCACAAGGTTCTGTATTAGGAGTGATTCTTATCAAAATTTTACTAATGGTTTGGAAGCATTGATGAATAGTGAACTGGCAAAAATTGCCAGTGAAATAGGAACTGCAAGGAACATAACTGAGCAGGGTGGTGTAGCAACACAAAGGCAGATGAAGCTTCAGTGCTGGGAAATGCTAATCAGCCTTGCAACAGATGTTCAGAGTCATCCCTCATATCTCATGTTTTTCTTGGGGCTGGTGAAATGGAAACTTGGAGGGCCCAGTCGTTGAGGGATAGAGAGAACCTGAACAAGCTCAGTCACTGGAAATGAGATTTCATAGAATCATTTTGGTTGGATGGGACTTCTTGAGATCAGCTAGTCCAACCCCGCAACTCAACCAGGGTCAGCTACAGCAGGTTGCCCAGAACCATGTCTGGTTAGGTTTTGAGTGTCTCCACAGACAGATGGAGACCCCACAGCTTCTCTGAGCTACCTTTTTGTCCACCCTCACAGTGAGTAAGTGTTTTCTTGTGTTCAGGTGGAATTTCATGTGCTTCGCTTTGCACCCACTGCTTCTTGTTCTGTCAGTGGGCACCACTGAGAAAAGTCTGACTCCCTCTTCTTCAGGCCCTCCCATCAGGTATTTATGCTGCTAAGACACCTCAAGATTTGAGGGTCTTCTATTGTGGAGAGGTTTCAGGGGAAAAATTGCAGATCAAATGATGGGCTGGAGAAATCCTCTAAGGAAGGTGAAATGGTGAAACTCAGTGGATCTTAAGGTTACTTAGTGTGAAAAAGAAACAAGATTGTGGGTTAGAACAGAGAACTGCTCAGTGATAGGGTATGGAGACTGGATGGACCCATAGTAACAGGAGGATAGGGACTTGTAATTAGAAATTAAGGAGAAGATTCTCTCAGGCTTTTAGAAATATTCTATATTTGCTTCTCTTGGCACTTGAGAATGATTCCAGGTGCACCTTTTTTTTTTTTTACTGTATTTTTAAACTAGCTCTTTCTGGCCTGGAGATTGCGATGGTGGTATGGACCTCACAGTGTCACTCCTGCAGATTAATTGTCTCTGAATTGCACGTTACTGCCAGTGACTCCTCTGCAGTTTGAACACAACTGGGTTATGTTCTCTACTGTGTGGTTTCTCTGCATAGCTTGGGGTAGGATAACTTCAGCTGCCTGCTTACAGAAAGCAGGTGCAGTACAAGATACCCTCAGTAGGAGTAGAAGAGAAATGGGCTGCCTTGGGGAAGAGGAGGATAGAAAATGTGTTCTGCAGGAAAGGCATAGTAGGAAAGAAAAAGAAAGAGGAAGGCGATGAGAGTTGACGTGGGAACAGAGGCAAGAAGTAAATGATACTAAACTATGAAAATGATAAATACAAAAGGATGGAAAACAAGAAAAATAGAGGCAACAGTGTCAGAGTAGTAATAATGTTCTGTTCAGTACAGATGTGTGCCTGCGCTCACCTGTGCTTCTGTGACTGTTACCAGGTTTGTTATATTTTTCAGAGCTCTCCCAATGAAGTAAGCCCTTGAAGCTTGCACCTGAGTACATTCAGAAGTTTGCCAGAATCTCTGTGGTTGTGAAGAAAGAAGCTATTTGGTGCTTCAAGCCATATTCATATAGTACCAATAGAAATCATGGCACATCAAGTTACCACTTGGTAGAGTTGGTATGCTGGTAGTGTGTGATCCCCTCCTGTTTTAAACAGGAAGTGCAATGTATTTGCTTATACCACCATGAACTCACACCAAAGGTGCACGGGACTGTGGAGCTTCAGAGCTTAACAGCAGCAAATCAGTGGTAAGTCACCAAGTGGACAATAACACGATTGTTCTTGGTCATTTTCGCATGCCCCAAATACAGATGTAAAGCCTTACTGTAGGCATCACCAGTGAAAAATGTGGCTTTGAAGTATGGGTTTGATTAAGAAAAAAACAAACAAAAAAAACCCGGTAAGATATTTGTCTCCCTTTTCAGAGAGAGTGGTTTGTGTGATCTTGTATCTGGAATTGTCAGTCTAGCAAATACTGAATTTACTCAAAGGTACTTTAACACTTCTTTCAGTGGCAATTATATCTGAAATCTATACTATTTCCCCTTGTCCACTGTTATGTTTGCACTTCAAAGTCAGTAAAATCTTACAGTAATAAAATCATAAGCAATCCTAAATCCAGGCAAGTACAAGGAACTTTGTGTGCAGCTTCCAGGTTAAATTGAAGTTCCAACTCATCTTTATTTAGCATAAATTGGGATAAAATAATTAATACAAGCTGTAGAGCCCATAAGTAGGATAGATCTTAGTCAAGGCTCTACCCTAAATAGAGACACAATTTAAACTGAAAAAGCTGTGACAGTAATAAGCTAACAGACACTATCACTGTAAGAAATTAAGAACTGTAATAGAGATAAATGATACATAACTCAGGGCATCCATTCCTATCCAGTCTGTCTTTTATGATGTGACATTGTAAAGCAGAGATCAGGAATAGGTAAATTATTTGCACTTGGAGTAAGGGATGGGAGGATTTGTTTTTCCCCATTGAGTTATTCTGTACAGCTGAATCACTGTAGTTGACTGTATGGATAATGTCAGTATTAGAGAACATAGTGAGAAATGGTGCAGAGATCTTGGTCACGCCAAGTGGAGCCTTAGCAGGGTTTTAAGGCTCCGAGTCGGAGCTGGCTGTCCTTGCTCCTGTAGAGCTGCTTAGTGTCCTGTGCTTCCAGGACTTGGGTTCTGGTGTTCTGCTACCTCCATGCCATTGCTGGACGCAGCCTGCTGCTTTGTGCACTCCCACAACCTGGCTCGTGGGTAACAAGCTCTGCAGGAACCAGCACAGCTCTAGTGAAGTCCATGTAGAGCCAAAACTGATGATCTTTATTGCACATGAGCTGGCTTTGCTACAGATGTCCTTGCACTATTGTGTCTAGCATTTCCAAGTCAAGAAAGGTGGCCAGAAAAAACGTGTTTGGAGCTGCATGTGTTAGGGTAGGTTCAAACAAGACCTGTTAGTTATGGCCCCCCATAGCAGTGAAGCAGCAGTAGTGCTTCTTTCTCCAAATTAGCCTGTAGTTTATAAATTATGTTCAAATTACTTCATATTTGAGCTAATAAACATTTCCAGACCAAGATCATGGCAACAGCATGGCAATTCGGGTGTTTCTATACCTGCTGCCTTCTTAATCTGTAGCCTGGGTGTTCTAATGCATCTCTGAAAATGGTGTATCAGCAACACTAAAGCCAAGTTACAAATACCTCAGTGGGTCTAACTTGTCCACAGTTGGCCTGCACTGGTAGAGGTGTGAAGGAAACAGGGGTCTAGATAACCTGAAGTGTGGTCCGTTCATGTGTAGTTTACCCAATTCTGTTTGGATTCATCTTGTTTTCAGAAAATGTACTGAAACTTAGAAGTGCAGCTCCGTACTGTGGCTGCTTGAATGTATGTGAGCTGGACGGGAGGTGTGTGAAGAGCAGCCATGATTCATCCCCTAAGGTGGGAGACTCTTACTAGAGCAACGCAAGCCTTATGGATTGGATGAGTATTGAAAAGAATTAGAAAACTGCTTCATGCTCCCTTATACTTGGTCTGTGGGGAGCTCTGACTACACATATCATTTATATAGCTGCAGTCTGAGTATTTTACTCGTTGCTTCTGCCCTTAAAATGGGCAGGTGTTGGGTATTGCAGGCTCTTGCTAGGCAGCATCAGGAGCTTGATGTTGCGTCGCACCCTGTGGTGCGACTCTCTGCTGTGTCAGAAGTAGTGGTTAAGGTACTGCAGACAGAAACGCTGCTCTTCCCATCTTTTTCTTTGGCTCCAGATTCTCCTAGAAGCTTGTTGCTGTTCGTAGGCATAGCGTGTTGTGTTTTTCTGTGTGTCATACTTCACAAGTAAGGGTTGTTATGGTTCTAATAAAATAGCCTAGCTAAAATTGTAAGACTTCTCTATCTGACAATGCTTTGTGCTTTACATACCATTAAACTCACAAACAAAAATGAACAGGTTAGTGATAACTCGAGCTACTAAATGATGTGTCACTAATGATCTCTACCAAAAATACTAGAAGTACCAAGGCAAATTCCTCTGTTGGTTAAATTGCTATAATCTGGGGAGACTGTAAATTACAGACAGTGTGTCTGAGTTAGGGGGTGACATATGCATTAGTCCTAGGTTTAGCCAGCTGCCGTAAAATTTGCTGAGAGCAAATGTTTGCCGAGTGGCACATAAGCAGAGAACAACTGCTCTGTAGTAGGAAAGTCTCACTCGAACAAAGCTTCCAGCTTAGGGAGCTGAAGCAAGGAAGAACAAAAGCAATATAAATGGTATAATGGCAATTTTTAATGGTAGTACATGGGAGGAGGAGGTATAATCCTGTATTGAGTATAATTATCATAACAGATGATAGCACATCCTAACAGCATGAAACGGTTTTCTGTCCCTGTATCTGATGAATGGAAAGACATAACTAGTAGCTCTCTTTTGGGGTAGAACATTTCTGAATACAGAATCACAATTATACCTGAGAGAATTTTGCTTTTGATGTTCAGGAAGAACAAAAGGGGATAAATCTATTGGACTTGCTTACATTAGCAGGCTTTCCCAGACCTCTTTATTCAACCCTGCAGCTGAATATGGGCAATGCCACTAACCCCAAGTACTGCCAATCCATCATACACGTCTTCCATTGCACTGCTGCTGTGGTGCTTCTGTACTAATACAGAGGCTGTTAGCAGAGCTGAATTTCTGCTAATTCAACAAACACACACCACCAGTCCCTGCAAAACACCGACACATACTTTCCTCTAACTAATACTTTATTTTATAAATTAGTAATTTTCCATATATGGGAAAAGTATGTGATGGCAAATCATCTCATGAAGATTTCAGAGGTAGGATTTTAGGATGTCTCTATTATTTATAAAAAAAAACCCACCCTGCTTTTGCTGAGATTAATTTTTTTTAAACAGGCTAGTAGGGTGCAGAACATATGTACTTCACTTCTATCAAGGTCAACTATCTTAATTGCTTTATCTTCAAGTATCCAGAATGTGTACTTCTTGCCTTTTGCCGTTTCTGCGAGTGCCTTTTAATCCCTTTTCTTTCTGTAGTGATGTAATGACCTCAGGAACTGGTATTTCAGGACAAAAAGCAAGTTTGGTGTTTCACATGAAGAATCACACATTTTGGCTTTTTAATACCAAACAAATTGCAAGGCACTGAGTTTTAAATTTGTCTCTCAAAACTAAATTGTGTGAGTTCCACGTACAACCTTGGACAAGAGTTATATTGGATAACAAATGTCTGCTGTGAGCAATGAGAGAGGGATTGCAGAGATACATATCTCTAAGATATATATGCTTGCAACACTGTTGTATTACCTGAGGTAGGATGAACCATGTAATCAGAGAAACATCAAATGCAACTTAAGTTTCTAAGTTTAACATACCCTTGCTCCAGCCCTCCTCCAGTGTCAGAAGTAGATCCCAAGTTATTGCAAGATCACTGTGGATCCCAGAACGTTGATCAGAATATACAAAGAATATACAATTGTTCTTGATGGCAACTTTTGAAATCCTTGGTATATTTATAAATCTCCTTTTTAATCTTTAATTCCTGTCATCAGAGATTTCCTGTCTCATTGAGTTGCACAGCCTTTTTGCACACAGATTGGAAAAATAAACTATCAAAACTGAGTAAAAGATTCTGGGCTGTCTTCCCTAATGGTATAAAATGTTTCAGCACACAATGGGAACACAGCTCTGAGTTTTTCAAAGGAATGTTTCAGTAACTCACCAGACTGCTTGCAAATGTCAGTCCTCTGAGCACTGATGAGGCAACAAGTAGATTGAGAACAAAACTTCTGATAATTCTGGTTATACAATTGAGATAAATATGATGGCTGTTATGAGTAGGAGTTAGGAGATATGTTTCCCTGGGCAAAACATTTGTGTCAGAAAAAGCATCAGTCAGTGTGAACCAAGCCGTTCATCAGCTGCATGTGCTTTTGAGAAGCGTGCTTAAAAACAATAACCTGGAAACGGAAGACATTATCCCACTATCTTGCCTACTGCAGGATATGGCAGGCATTTTGTGAGCCTCTGCAGTGTTCAGGGTGGATCTGTTTTGTGCAGCCTTATTGATAAAGCCTAGGTGAAGTTTGGATGCCTATTAAGTCTACAGCTGTCAGAGATCAGAGACATAGTGTTTATTTGGCAGAATGTTTTAAACCAAGTTGTCAGGCTTTTATTATTTTTTTTTTCCCTTCTGCATTTGGGAGTTCATGATAATTGGGGAGAAGGCAAGGTTGCTGCAATGAAGAGTGAGTTGGTTCGCATTTTTAGGAAGTCATTGCTCAGAAACCTGGGACAACGTCTGTGTATTCGTACAGCTTTAGAATCAGTGGCATGCCTGAAAACAGAGTTACTTTGCATAGTATTTTTTCTGTCATAAGCTTAACAGTATGCAGTGTTCAAACAAGAACTGTCTTAGTTTACTTGATATTTGGTTATGACGCATCTGGCCAGACTTTTGAAATGTCTTAACAGTTTTCATGTATGCAAATGCCTGTGCAGTTGTATAATTCTTAATACAGACACAAAGAGTGAGATGAGCCTTGTGAAGTATAGATACCCTAAAGTAGATGTGTATACATTAGAGTCGGTCGTCTTGGGTCCCTGGAAAGCGTTAGTCTGAAATAATTCAGATAAATCAGATGCAAAAGTAGTAGTTTCTCTGCATTAGTGGTATAGCAGCCTAGATATAGATATGTTTGCTCCCTGGGCGAATGGACTATTTGTACTTAGAGTAATGTAAACTAGTTTTGTGCACCTTATAATATATATAAAAAGGCTGCAATAGCCTTCTTAATAGCATACTGTTGCTGATGTCTCTCCTGAAGCTGTTTAAACTGTTCTTTCACGTTCCCCTGTGTCTGGTGAACCCTCTGAAGTGGAGGATAAAGCCATAGCTTCAGCCCCTGTTGACTGTATTCCACTGATTTGCACTCTGTCCCTTGATATGTATGGATACAGTTTTTCATTTCCATTTTATTATTTATTATTTATTAATTCTACATTTGCAAATCTGCTATTGTTGTTGTTGTATAGGCAGAAGTAGAACTTGCAATCTTTTGTATCTGCCAGACCTGAAACTAAAAATTAGACCTCCAATCATTTATCAATAAGGATAAATTGATAATCAACTGTATAGCAAAATATACCTGAAACAAGCTGATTATCAATGGCAAATGTAGAATTAGGATTAACAGTAAAATGGGATTTGCAGAAACTGGGATTCTGGGGGGCCAGTACCTCTGAAACCTGTGTGAGTTTTAAGGTACTAATATACAGTAACAGCAGGCACTCACACTGATGAAGCGTATTTGACTGCTGAGACAAACATGAGGTTCAAATAAAACCAACTTCCGTGAGTATAGAGAGGCTTCTGCAGCAACTTTACTATACTTTGCCTACTTCACCTTATTTTCTTTTTATTTTGTTTGCTTTGCTTCGAGTCCTCTTCTTTGCAAGGCTTTTTGCTGTAAAAAGGAGAGGAGTAATCTATATGCTTATGGCAGGGCTGATGGCATGAAGGGTTTTAGGAGGGTTTTAATCTCCTTCAGTGAACAAAAACTGACCTTCATATGTAGTAACTGGTTTTCTTGATAGGCTTTTAGTGAGAATACAATAGCGTGTAATGATGACAAGGCTTGACACAAAGTGCTCATGAAGATTCAAAGACGATGTAACGGTTTGTTGGAATGCTGTGGTTTGAGTGTGCTTGTGAAAAAAGTCAGGACAGAAATTAAATGTTCCTTTAAAAAAAAAAAATCAACCCCCTAATTAAATATCAACTGAAAATATTCCACTTGGGATGGTGGAATTTGTCATCAGTTATTTATTTGGCCAGTGTATTAATAGAATTCTTAAAAAAGGATAAGCAGGAGAATTTTTGAATGTTTGGAAGTTTGGCTCTTGTTTCCTCTAGAACCTGTTGCTAGGATGATTCTTGTCAAAGGCCAATTCTTTAAAAACTAAAAACAGTAAACACTTTGGAATTCTTACCATTTGCAGCTTTTCTATAATCATTACAGTGTGTGTGCGTGCATATGTTGAGTGGGAGGTTCATAGCTGTTCCTCCATTACCCATTATGGACCCTCCTATTTTTATAGTGTTGCAGTGATTTGCTGGAGATAGTTCTGCAAGTTTCTAAGCCATTGTCAGCGACTTCACTTTATTCTGATAGTTTTAATGTTATGCATGTTAGAACAGGAGGCAGAGAGGCAGAGGACATTAATAAACTGGAACTTGCTCTCATTTTTGGTTATCGGGAAAGTTCATCATCTGCAGTGTCTAGTGAATGGCAATAATGGCTTTGTAGGTTGTATCATGTTCTGAGGTTAATTTCTTTAGTACTGGTGATATTGTTTAAAAAGATCAGAATAACCTCATTTTGACTAAAGGATTTCAAGTTTTGCTAAGTTTCAACAGGCAATATAAGGTCTGATGGAACAAGAATCAGCTGCTTTGTTGAACTTCATGCTGAGCAAAAACTGGGATGGGCTCATAAAACAGTAAAAGATACAGACTGATAAAATAAGTACTGTTACACTTCTGTATTCTTTTTGCAGGGTGGCGTTTCTGGAGTGAGAAAAGGGATGTTGAAATGGTGAGGAAAAAAATGTAAGTGGGCTGCTTTTGTCCAGCTAATGTGGGATAGAAGGCAGCAGAAATTTTTATGTTATGACTGAGTCAAGACAGAAAAAAAGAATTTTTGTCATAGCAAATTCTGATGGGATTTCAGTCCTGTTTTGCAAGCCAATTTGGTTGTGTTGAATTTTAAGTAAGCATCCAAACTTTGGGATCTTTGTATGGGTGCATTTCCTAAAGCACTTAAAGCTTGCTAAGTGAAACCTTGTGCTTTTTTGAAACACGGGAGCTGAGAGGTGAACATTTGTTTCTTTGACAGACTAGTTTAGGTCAGCAGGACTCAGGATTTAGCACTAAAACTTCCCAGGAATGCCACAAAAGATGCACAAGTGCTGTTTCTCATAATTTTTTCTGAAGCAGGAGCTACTTTCACAGCCTCTTATCTCATGATGTGGGGTAACTTTCATTCATGGTTACTTTTACTCCCTGTAATGTTCTTGCCTCAATAAGATTTTATTTTCTTACAATACTTTCTCATACCAAATAATACCTTGAAGCTTAAAGCTGCAAGAAATTGTTCTTATACTCCCTAGAGGAAGAGGAAGAGCAAGAAACATTTCAGTTGGTTGAATTATATATATGGATATACATATAAATATATATATAAAAAATTTTCTTGACTTTAAAAACAATGTTCTGCGAGTAATAGGTATTAAAAAAAAATCATTACAGGGATCAAATGCTTTTCTACTATCTGATTTATTTGATGTCAGAACACCATATGAGAGGAACTTTAGCAATAAGAGTCGTTCGGGCCAGAGGTAAATCCTCCGTGTTCCCCTGTATTCATTTGGGCTGCTAGGCTCTCATCATATTCTGTGAAAACCATTCTGGTTTGCAACTGGCAAAGAACAGGTAGGTGCGAGACTGACAAACTAAATCTAGTTGTTACAGTAATTAGCACTGCAGATAGTGCACCTCCTTACAAATACTTTGGCTTTATGTTGAAGAGGGGGCTGTGCATGGGGGAATGGAGGTAGGAAGCGTGGGAGTGGCAATGCAGTTGTCTAGGAAACAGAGGTTGTAAAGCTGGAAAGCATGGGGAAAGAGCCAGGCTGATCCTGCCGTACTATCTCTGCCTCCATATTGTCACCCTGTTGCAGCTGAAAGCCCACTTAACTGGTCTGTGATTTTGCTTTTTTTGCAAATGGCTTTGCTCCTGCACTGCTGCTGGTAAAAAGGAGGGAGCAGGAAACTTGTGGGGTGGGACAGACCTCATCAGGGGTTTTGTTGTCCCGGTGCTTTAAATGTCCCTTCTCAATTTTCCTCTCTGGATCAGCATGGCTTGAGGAGCAATCTCAAAGCTTGCGAGACTTTCCTGCTCCTCTGAGACAGCTAACATCCCAGACTGACTGCCCTTTCTCCAGGTGCTGTCCTACCATCCATGGGAGCAGGGAAAGCTGTTGGCTTTGGTGCCAGGGAGAGCTCCTGGAGCAGCCTGCCCGGAAGTGAAGGAGGGTGACTTTGGCTTTTGTATGGGGGTGTGGGGTTGGCACAGGAGCTTCTTCTGGTGCTGAAACTACGTCTGGGAGACAGTGCTTCTCCAAAAATACAGACTAAACAGGACTTTTCCTGCCTTGCTATTACCATGCACAATTTTGCTAGCGCTTTAAGGTGGTTGGGAGGCCAATGTGCTGGGTACATAGAGAGAAATACTGCTTACAGTTAGGTTTCTTGTTCGCTTCCTTACATCTCAAAGACAATTTCTCTTTTAGGGCCAAAGCTGCCCCTGTTACAGTATCCAGGAGTCATTCACTCTCACTGTCCCCTCTTTTGCTCCCAAATACAGTCTGGTAGTGGGAAGCTATCTGTTCCAAAGAATGGTGCTTTCTCCACACACATCTGACCACTGACACATCTGAAGCTTATGTCATGCTTGAAGAATTTAGTTACAGGAAAAAATTACTTCTTTTCCCCAAAAAATAAACCTGGAAAATGCCAACTCTCATTCCTTCATATCATTGCTTTTGGAGAGAGCTAACCAGCAACTGTTGTTAGAGATGAACAATTTTTGTCGGTGATAATGTGAAACTAGTAAAATGTTTGTATTCAACAGTTTGTGGGTTAGTTGATCCTATATTTCAACTCAAGAAGGGAGTTAATTGATCCTATATTTCAACTCAGAAGTGGTGGTTCTTCGTTGCACCCCTGGGTACAATTCTAACTTCCTTGGTCTCAGAGATCAAGCACCTGCATTCATTAGGGATTTCAAGTGTTATGTTGACTTTTCAGAAGACTCTTTTGAAGTGCAAAATTACACTTAGAATTGTGTCTTTGGTTTTGTTTGAGAATTGCATCTTTGGTATTATGAAGATTGATTTAGATCAAAGCTAGAAATTTCCCACAAGGCGTTTCTTAATTTTGTGATGCCTCCTTAGGAGTTTCCATTCAGTTTAGTTTTCTGTAATTTTAACATACCTGCATTGTTTGAATAACAAATTTGTTAGATATTCTAGGTCACAAGGTCCCTTCATTTTAAGGTACATTTCTGCTGATGTACTTTACCATCTTTTGTTTCCCATAATATATATGCAATATATTTTAATAAGTAAAAAGATTAAATGTATAAACCAGAAACTTGAACAAAATACCAAAAGACCAGAAGTGCCTGAAACAGTTACATCTCATCTCTTTTCAAAATGATTAGTTTAAAGGATAGAAGGTATCATAACAGAAGAATTCAAGTTCACTCAAAATAACATTGGGGGTTTTTTTCATTCATTGCAGAAATATAAACTGTAGCAATCGTTTTAAAAGATGAAAAAATTACAAGACAATCACTTGCCCTTCCCTTCCCTCCCCTTCCCTTCCCTCCCTTTCCCTTCCCTTCCCTCCTTCCTTTCCCTTCCCCTTTTCCCTTCCCTTACCATTTTTCTGATAAACTGAGATTATGATTGTAAGAGAGCAGACAGTTCTCTGCAGATAAAGATACAAATAGGTTTTACTGTTCCAAGACATTTCTCCTCAGTGTGTTTCTGACCCTAAAGGTGAAGGAAAAAGCTGCAACAGTAAAAACAGTGAGAGGGCATTGCGCAAAGCGCTGGCACGGATATTGAGTTTTCAGGGGAATTAGTTGGGATGAACAAATAGGGCATTATAGCTGTAATCTCTATGATTGTGAGCTTCTGGCTGCTGTTGTTTTGCTAGCAGACTCTGGATGAGGTGTTTGGTTCACAGGTATAGCATTTCTTGACCCTTCATTGCTCGCAGACAAGCATATTCTTTACCCACCTGTCTCAGCAGGATGAGTAAGGGTAGCTTAAATTGCCGATTATAAGCACTGCAGTTAAATTCCACATTAGTGGTGACTCTGGACTGTGCTTGGAAAAGCAGTATGATTGGAAAGTATGTCTACAGTAACATTTGTTTACTACTCAGCTATGAGGACCAAATCTTAAATTTGCATACCCATTTTTCAGATATGCTGATGAGTTTGCAGTTGGCTTTGTGATGATCGGTTTTCAGTTGAGAGAAGTAGACTAAAACAAATTTTACATTTAGTTAAACATGATTTGATCACATTAATATCTAACTTCTTGCAAGTGCTAACTGGAATCAATTTATGTCTTGACCATCCTTTACTAGCTGGATATCTATCTATCTATCTATCTACAGTGTTACCTGTGTGCATGTGTGCACATACAGATTTCTAGTTTTCTCTGAATTTTTTACTTTATAGACAATGTTGATTTTGTCATTGATATTACCCTTTATGGCATGCATGGCTAACAGTCCCTTTCCTGGTAAAGTGAAGTAGACGTGTAAGATTCTTTAGTTTATTTTCATTGCCCAGTGACCTGAAATATCTCTGGTCAACAGTTTTGAATCTTGTCATTCAGTTGACTTCTTCTTTTCGCCTGCAGATCTAGAAGAATTGCTACAAGCTTCAGAAACAGAACAGTGAATTTAAAAAGTCAAATGGATGTGATCAGTGCTCAATTTTGTATAGGCTTTGTGTTAGAGCTAAAATAGGAGAAACCACTAGGTTATTCTTTCCTACATATGGCAATAACCAGTGATATCCAGCCTTCACTGTATGGTACTTTTTATGTTAGTGTTGGTCAAGGACGGATTCATTGTGTAAGGCAGAATTGCTATTGCTTTCTCCTCTACAGCATGTTCTCTGACTTTGTGCATCTTTAGCCACCTGAGGGAGCAAAAGCACTGCTTGCCCCCTCCCAGATGCATCTTTAGAGTGATGGTAGCATCACCATTGCTGCAGTGATCACCTTTACTGAGAGTAGCAGAGCAGGCCCTGGGCTCTTGTTCTACTGCAACAACAGAAATGTGATGCTAGAATCTGTCAAGTAAATGTTACCCAAGAGACTGCCAGCATTTACTACAGGGCTTCTGTGTTCCTGCTCACTGCCCTGCAGTTGCTCATAAGGAAGATGGAGAGGTGTCTTACAGACACAAGTATCCTGCAAATCTGCTCTATGGCTGTAGGGAATGACTGCATGTTTATAAAAGGGTGACTTGGCATCAGTTCAGTTTGGAGTGCAAGAATTATTCACAGGTATGTGATGAGGATTTTGTTCCAGTGAGTATGTCGGTTGTCCTCATATTACCCTCTACAGGAGCGCCATTGAATCCAACAATATTTCCTTGCCGTGATGCCTTCCTCTCCATTAATGAACTTGGAGTGAACTTATTAGTCTGTGCTTTTAGTAGTGCTCTGAAATCTAGAGTACGTCCTGGAGCAGCACAGCCCTGAGCAGCCCTCCTGGAGACCTTGCCTCTGTGGTGAGGAGCCTGTTTCCCCAAACCATCCTATTATGTGCTGTGGGTGTGAAGACTGTGATATATGTCCCTGGGCAGTCCTTATTGGCATAAGTTCATTTGCATTAGAAGGATTGATTGTATGTTTGCCGCTGCAAAACACAAATACGAATCAGACTTTACACAAGTGAACTGAAGCAGTTAATTAGGCTGAGTGAATGTTACGGTGACTTATTAGATAGAAATTATTTGTAGTTATACAAACAATTGTGCTGATATGGGAAAAAAAAATAACTTAAGAAAATGGATAATGTACCTGAGAGTTAATCCATACTGTATATCTTAAAAGATAAATCAGCCCTGACAATTGTCAGCATTACTTCAGCTGAAATGAAAAGGGTACTTAAAAGTTCTGTCACCATTTACCAAAACTATTGATTCTTAATATGCCTGTCATAATTATGGGATTTTGTTAGTAATGCTTCATTATGTTTCAGTCGTGTTTAGAGAGTTTTTGCCAAGAATTGATCCAACGCTGTTACTTTCCTGCTTTAAGGCAGGACCCTGTTCAGGCTTTGCTTTGCTGGGAAACAAGAATGCAAAAAAGGACGAGATGCTGGTCAGAAGGAAGTGGCACTGTGGCCTAACCTGCTACCTTGATGGGGGAGGTGGGGGGGCTGGAAAGAGTGAGAGTCTGTAGCTGGAGAGCACGGTGTTAGCTCCACCCTGACTACTACTGTTCTTGAAATCCTGTGTCAGCTCCTTAAGGCCACGAACTATCAATGTAATAATTTAAAATTATACGCATTGAGGCCAGCGTTAATGGAGTGTGCAAAAGAAAGTTCTTAATTAGCTGCTCACTAAGCTTTTTACACTTTACCCTCAAGTCTATCTCAAATGAACAATAGCATATTCCACACTGTGCTCTTAAATCCTCAGTATTACCAAAATATAAATGTTTTCCTTTGAGATTTTCTCTCCAAAGTCTGTGACATCTGTGAATTGAACAAGCTTATCTGAGGAAGAGAGGAAAAAAAAACAAATACCTAATATTACAGAACCAGGAGTTATTCAGCTGCAAGACATTAAACCCATTTCCAGCACCATTCTTCAGAGATTCATAGAATAAGCTCTATAGATACATGAACTAGAAAATTTTTAATGCTGTTAACTTCTTAGATTTTGAGCTGCTTATTTTTCATCTTTTGCAAATTGCATCTTCTGTGACTCCTGTTAAGGAAAGACAGCTATCTTCTGTTCTTCAGCTGATGTTAAACCTACCAGCCCCCCTTTTTTTTTCTATTTCTAGCCTTTTGAAACTCAAAGATGTAGAAGAAATGCTTAGAAAAAAAATAATCAATGTTTGGACATGTAGAGCAGAAGCTTATCTAACTTACAATAACCAAGACCAAAATCTCAAAAATAATGCTTCCAAGTGGGAAGATTATAAATTGTACAACTCTTCAGTAAATATTATGGTGCATGAAGACTTGTTCAGGGCTTTAGAATTTATTTAAAAGACAAAAAAATAAAAAATTAAAGCTTTCAGACCTGGACAAAAGAATTTGTGCAGAAAAGAGAAGTGAAAGCGATGCTTTCATCATGGGCTGAAGGCTAACCAGGTCATCTGCCAGGGATTCTGGTGGTAAACTGATGCATTACCAAATGAAAATTTGGACTGAAAGTCTTGTAAATTTCAAAGTGCCAGGTTTTATCCTCCAGTTTTCTTCTACAGCCCCTGAGGGGGTGGCAGATTTACTGTTCCCCTTGTAATCCTGATTGTTTAGACATCTTTTTGGTGTGTAACACCTACATATTACACTCCTATATTATTGACCCCTTGCTAATCATAGATAATAAAAGCGGTGCTAAGACCTGTTTGACTAAGTGATGACTGAACTTGACATGTCCCTACATACACCTGGTATCGCTCTTCTTTCTCGGCTATTTTGCCCACTTCCATGGAAAGAATTTCTTTGTATAGCTGCTGCCAGAGCCATGACTGGCAACTGGCACAGCAGTGTTAATGAGGCGCAGCAGCTGGTCCTGTCCTGGGCATGGATAACCTGCCCGTGGTGATCAAGGTGATTGCGTTTGTAGCTAGTTGTGATTGTACTTAGAATAAATATTAAAGAGTTTTGTACATCCACTTGTCTTGAATTACTTTGCACAGGTGTCTTCATTGCAAGTTCTTCTAATGCAGACTGAGCAGCCTTCTACTTCAAAACTGTGCTGTGTGGGAACTGGTTAAAAATGTCACAGTTTCATATATTTAATTTGAAGTTCATGCTAATCACACTGGACCTTCATTACGTGTTGAATTTTTGAAGTGCAGCACTTGTCTTCCCTGTTCTGAATCTCCCATCAAACACGCAATCTCTGATGTGAGTAGATTTATTAGCAGTTGTAGAGATTTCACCTTTAAAGGAGATAAAATTATCAGTAGGTAAATTAATTTTCATAGCTTCTGTCATTGATTTATTAATAGTAAGACCCACTGGCTTGGCAGAGCTTGCAAGACCATCTGTCTTTTTGTGCATATCTTCAGTTAAATGCTTTTCTGTCATAAGAAATCAGACATGGTCAAGTGAGCCAGCTCTGCCAATATGTACTTTAATTTTTGCTTGAATACTGAACAGGATAAGTCAGTTGTGGACAGAGATGATGTTCACCTACACTTTTGCAATGATTAGTTAATAAGAAGGGGTGATGTTAAACCTGTCTTCAGAAATCGTTCACTGTTTTTGTGCTTGCTGACTCTACCTGCTGGACACATGTCCATGACAGCGATGCCATCTCAAGCTATGTATGTGTTGAAAGTAAAACATAAAGACCAAGTTATTAGGTACAACTAAGGTACAAGCAACACTATTTACCTATAGCATTGTGAATCTGAGTGTTGCCTGCACTGGACAGAAATGCCTAAGGACGAGTTTAATGAAAAATACCCCTCTTCTGGTTTTAGATCCAGGAAAGATCTAGTATGCACAGAATTAGTTGTGTCATTAAGTCCTGCTGGCCTAAGTGGGTTGTAATGGAATGTTCTCAACAGGGAATCAGCATAGATGACTCTTAAAATTTCTTTGTGTTTTATGCTACCTATATATATATAACAACTTTGGTCCTTTGCCCACCTTTTCACATTCGTAAGCCTTGAGCAAGAAGCTGTTTTTCACAGGAATCAAAACTCGCCTAGTAATCATGCCACCAGTTATCATCATGGCTCAGGACAATAAGCAAGCAGGCAGATGAGCTGGCAAAACAAGGAAAGTAAATGATCCATATTTTGTACTTCCACCTCCAGAGCCCTGCTCAAAATGAAACAGAAATCTGATAAATTTATGTATATACGTAAAACCCTGTATGAGGTGGTTATGAACAGTTTGTTCTGTGTTTCAGTTTTATATGGCAGCAGTGGCACTTGAAATGAAAGCAGGTTCTAAAAATAAATGTCAGTGAGACCTTGAAATAAAAATGAAATCACAAGGGTGCCACTCAGTCACTTTGCTATTATTAGGGAACTTTGCCTATGTGGAACTTCATGGGTTTCATACACTTGTCTTAAAACAAAACCAGTTTGTACAACCTGATCCCAGCTGTTTGCATAAAATTTGTTTTGCACGCAGACTGCTGGTTGGATGTCCCTAAATGAGCAGAATTTGAGAACTTTAACACCTTGTGAGAGGTCTCGGACAGACAGGTGTTACTAAGTGCATCAGTCTGAACTTACTACCTTGGGGCAATGAGGTGGACCTGGTTTTCCTGCCAGCAGTATTTTGTAAGACTGGTGATCCATGGTGAGTTACTGAGACTCCTTCTTACTTAAAATGTGCCCCATCTCCTGCATAGGAGAGACAGAGCAGACGCTACCCAAAAATCTTCATGTGTTTCATTTTCATCTGTTCGTGAGAACTGTAGGAGAAAGGAGTCACAGGTGGGAGATGAAAATGATTTGATGACTTGTGAGGATGGAAAACATCCGTTCCCAACTATAGAACTGCTCCTGTCCTTCCAACTGATGTTTGTCTGGTCAGTGGGAGGATTTGTGCCAAACCACTGCAGTGCATTCCCCAGAGTGTCACAATGCTCAGCATGTAATTGCTATAGCTTTAAGCACATGTAATTTACTGGCTCACCCTTTACTTGATGGGGAAAGGATGCCAACTTGTGCTGGAGCAGCACAGGGTAACGTGTGTCACAGCTGTTCTGCTGCCAGGGCAGGGACACGAGGAAGGCTGAGGGGGCAGCAGCAGACATGGCTGCATCAATTCCTGTCTCTAACATGTGCATTTCTATTCCAGCAGGTTTGTCCTTGTGTCTGAAATTGTCCATGTACCTCATCCTAGTGACTGTACACATCTTGCTTCAGATGCCTTCCAGTTCTCCTGAGAGCACTTTGTGGAAGACGGGCATGACTTCTTTCCTACTGCGAGGCTGAAAAGCTGCAGTCTGGTCACTGAGAGGAGGCAGCGACCAAACGCTGGGACACAGAACTGGGTACCTTGTACCTCTTCATGGGAACAAGGCAAGGCCACACACTGACCCATTTTCTTCTTGCACTTACAGTACCTGTGATGCACAACTTGAAATATTATACGATCAGTAGTTCAAAACTAGCTTATGAATGTACAATTTATTTGACTTGGGATACATTACAGATAAAGACAAGACAAAACTACAAAAAATCAGCTTTATTTCCTATTTTATAAGACTTTTTTTTCTTTCATGTTGTGATAAATATTTGCTAGTTTTCTTCCCAGTAGAAGTTTCTGTCAACCTGGTCTTCCTTGAAATGAACTCATCTCCTTACCTACTTACATCTTTTTTTTGTCAGGCTCTCAAGTTTAGCAAACCAGTCTATCACTCCCTCTTGCACCTGAAAAATAGTGTTTTTCCTAGCCACTATGTTCTGACTTTTCTGAAGTTGCGAAACAGGTGTCTTACGTCTGGCAGTGGTTTGTTTTCTTTTCTTTTGCTGTTAAACATGCTTGGATGCAGTCAAGTGAAATGGCATTGCACTGGTTATAGATACAATACACTTGATAATAAAAAAGATACTGAAAAATTCTCCTGCTTTATCCATATTTATCCTTTAGTCAGAGATTAAAATGCCAAGGGGAGAGGCTTGGCCCTAATGAGTGGTAGTCCAAAGGCTGGAGCTCTGAAAAGTTAGAAAGTAAATTTTTTTCTCTAAGTAATTTTGGTTTCATTGTGGGTGTACCTTTCTACTATTGTTATTTTTGTATTACTTTTTTTTTTTAACAAGGTTTTAAAGAGTATGCACGTACATGTAGATTTATGACATTACAAATCACAGTTCCAGACCTACGTGGACTGAACCTACCAACTAAATGTTGTAGAATCACTTATGAAAAATTCAGTGTGGGAGCTACAGGTAAAATACCTAATTTGAAAGAGAATTAACCCTATATATCATTCAGTAAGCAACAGCTTTGATGGGCTTGGCTACTTCTTCAAGGTGAGTGAAAGCTGAAAGCTATTTTTCTGTATTCATGTGAACACAAGTAGAAGATTAAAAATCAGAATGGAAAATGGTTTGAAAGTGCAAGTATTTTCCAATTAACTTTTTAGAATTAGAAACTACTGATGATATAAAATTCTCCAAAGCTGAAACTTCTAGACCTTTGAGAACTAGAGGAACATAGGAGGGGGGCAGCTTACAGAATGTAAGGCCTCTCTAAAAAGAGTTCCATGCTGTTTTGAAGCCAGGTGTTTTAAGGTATTAACACCTGGTGTTAAGGTGTTAACACTAACACAGAAATCATCTTTAAACTAACAGCTTGTCTTGTAGCACAGGTATATACATATTCCTCAACCTTTGCTGAGGAGCAGCAGACTTTTACATTTTAAACTGCTTTTTAGCTTGGCTGCTTGTAGATATGTTGTATTTGTTGTTTATAATTTTAAACCACTCCAATTTGGTATTTGTTTTTGTTCTGCTGATGTTGTTTTCAGAGCTGAAGCTGCTTTTATAATGTACAAGAGACATGTTTCTTTTAGTTTTGCAAAATACATTTTTGTAGAAAAAGCTCCATTTTGGAGATACCTTCCTTTAAGACCTTTATTACCAGATATGTGTTATCACAATAAATTTATATCAACTATGTATCCTCATTTTATTACTCTGTCCAGTAATAGTTTTAATCTTAAGACAACCCCCTTGTTGCTGCAGAGCAGTGCTGTAAGCACGGACTAGTTCCTACAGGCTTGTATTTTCCGAATCTGTTGGGTTTTGTAATAAAGTTTGAGTTTGAGATGAGCAGAGGGCCTGAGATGTCAAAAGTTAATGGTGGTTTTCATGAAATCCTTTTAAGAAAAATTTTCAAATTTTCTTTTTGTCCACCTCATAACTTTATATTACTGTTTATTCTACTGAAAAGCTGATTCTAAATACAAGTTCTTTGGCCTCGCTTTGCACCTAGGTTTTCCACCAAAAGACGAGTGAGTGGCGGGCAGGTAGAAAGACAGCTACAGAAGTATAGCTGGCTGAGGCACAACAAAAGCAGCTTTTAGCAGAAAGAACCCAGAATCTGAGCTTCCTCACTGAAAACTGAGATGAGATGTTTTACAAGGGGAAAGAAGATTGAAGGGAAAATTGAGGAGTAGAGAATTCTTATTCAAATTCTCACTACAGATTTAATAAAGTTTTAGATTATTTACAGAAACAAAACAGGGGACAGAGTTGTGACCTGGGATAAGTCATATTATACCAGTGGGGTGCTTTCTTAATGTTAACAGAGATGTTTTGAACTTCAGAAGATTTTGAATGTGCAGCTTTTAAGAGCAGAACAGCACAAAGCAGGAGAGTTTTCAGTTGAGAAGTTGCTGTGTCACTGGAAAAATACAGATGTATAATTTTACATACAAGGTAAGTGCCTGTTTTTGAAAGCTCCTTTCCTGACTGCTCTCTGCATTTTCATTACTGGCACCACTAGCCCTGGGTGTTCTCACCTGCTGCCCCCTCCATTTCTGTTTTGGTTTCCATGCCATGAAAGCTTACTCTCTTACTCCCATCTTCCTCAATTCTAAAGACTTGTGTAAGAATTATAAAGAACTATATTTTCCTTATATAAGACTTATGTAAGACTTTTAAGGAATTATAAAGAATTTATAGTCTTGTTGGAACAATAAGTTTACAGGGGGAATTAGCTGTTACTGGGTCTTTGATGTAGTACTACTAGCCTACAACACTGAGAAATATGGGGGGATTACGGTTGCTTATTCTTAAGGCTAAATATAGATTGCTTGAAGCACCATGCTTTGTTCTTTTCTTTAGTGCTAATGCAAAGGCGAAGTCCATGGGCTTAAAGGCTACCATCAGACAAAGGCATGCATATTTGACATCTGATTTCCATTTACGGTTGCCCCAAGGTTTTCTTGTTCAAAAACGTTTTTCACATTCCCAGGAAAGGACTGCATTGCAGACATTTGAATTTGGATACTGGTTACTAAATAACTTATTTCCACTTACCCATTGGTTTCCAGCAGCCAGCTCTCCATTACGGTCTTTGTAGTGGGGCAAAATGTTTTTATTACAGATGGTTATACTGTATGCCCAGGGAGTCAGCTGAAGGTGGTTGGATTTTTATTGGAAATGAAATAAAATTACACAGCTGCGCTCTTTATAAAGGCCCCTAAAAGTTTGGTCTCAGTAGAGGCCGCTTAGAAGAAGTACAGATCTACAGAGATCTTTAACATAGTAATCAGAGGTTGATGGCTGTTGAGATTGTGAACAAAAAGAAAGATTTATTGCTTCTGGTTTTGTGTTTTGGCAGAAACATAGATGCCTTTTCCACAGAGATATTTCTCTAGATATTTGACCTCACTGGATTTAAAGAAAAAAAATAGAGAAAGTAACAAAACTTACAGACCTAAAGAACTGAGTTAAACAATTCAAGTTAAAAAGGCTTCTTGCACAAAGAAACATTAAGTAATGTCAACACTCAGGATTAATGAATTATGTCAATGTTATGGTACTCAGTTAAAGCTGAAATGCTTTCATCACTGTTCAATTTCCAGATTAGAAATGCTCTAAATCAGCAAACGGAAGTTCACACCAAAGTAGATCACATCTTGGTTCTCATTCTTCCAGTTCTTTCTAGTCAGTCATGTCATCATTTTTATTCTTGCTCTTGTCTTTTTTATTATTAGAAAAGAAAAATTTCTGAAGCATTCTATTCATTGTTAACTGTATCAGACTATGATGTACGCGATACTTCTTTATGATGTCATGTTCTTTTCAGAGAATTTGGGATATTTTGTCATGACTTGGAGCAGCAATGTTTTTCTATCTTATTCCCCCTTTGAATGACTTTTCTTTATAACAAAAAAGTAATGAAAACAAATAATTAGTTACTTAGAGGAGAAAAAAAAATAGCAAGACAAAGTTTTATTTTTTCTGGTTTTGTCCAGAAACTTAAATTTCTTCTTTAGTTAAGAAACCCTATTTGCAGAAATAAGCTGATGATTTTTGTCTGGATGTCTAAAACAAATGATTGTCATTGATAAAGAAGTGGTGAAATTTTCTAAGATGATTGACTGTCCAGAACCTTAATCAATAATGGAAAGTGAGTGCTTAGGACTCTGACAATAAGTGTGTCTTATTTAAATTACTAAATAACATGTTTTAATGAGGAATCTGTGTTTCATAATAGGTAATAAAGCTTATTGTGACATCCTGCAACTGAAGCATTTGGCAAATACTAGCTTTCTTGTGTATCTGCTTTCAGAGGAACACTGTAAGATGACATACTTGAGTAAGTAGGTCTGTCAGCGTAAACAGAAATTCATGCTGTATATTGTAGTATTTATGTACCTTGGCAGCTCTTTTCTAAAAATGTTAGCAAAAATCTGGGGTTTGTATCACTGCTTGAGTTCTGCAAGAGTGGACACATAACGCTGCAACTCATGTCACAGCATCTGCAGTGGTTCTTGGCCTCTGATAGTAGCACTGAAGGCTTTTGTGGTAAGGGAGTGTGTTCCCTCCAGCGGTACCATAAAGATATTTGTCCTTGTCCAGAGGAAGAAGCCAGTGTATATTGCTCAAATCACATTTCAGGCTTGCAGAATGGATATATTAGTAGCATTTTCACGCATAATCATTCTCTAAACTTTCTTACTACCAGACTTTGCCTCAGGATAAGTAAACTTGGCTTTATTTGAATGCAAAATCAAATTGAATAGTGGTATCTAAACCTGCCTGGAACTGAGCCCGTGGCAGAGCTGCTGCAGAGTCTATAATCGAGACTGCCCTTCTCCCATTTATTTAAATTGTGTAAATAGCTGGTGTTTTTAAGAGATAAAAGGTGTTCATCCCAAAGGGTACCAAATAAAATGGAAAAATTTATTTTCAGCACTGAGCCTCCAGTATAGATTGTAGTATTCTGTGTGTAAAGCGTACTCTGGCAGCGGTCCACAGCAACCTTTGAGATAATGTATAGCGACTAGTATTGCCACACAGGCATCTACTGTGCCACTCAGCATTTCAAATGAGTATTCAAGCCGTTCTGATTATGCTTTTGCATACAAGAGGTGGATAATGAACAAAAACTTGCAGATAGATAGAATTTCACAGGTTTGGAATCTTGTTTCTTCCCCATAGCTTATCTAAAGCATCTTTTCAGCTCCATGTTCCTCAAGGTTCCTCTTGAATAAAGTCTATTGGCATGCATTACTAGTATGCATACCACAGCCCACAGCATGTTCCTGGTTTAAGTTACATCCAGATGTATGCAAGATATGTTCAGTACAACTCTTTTTTGTTCATATGCCCCCTATACTTGTGTGAATAAATCTTTACACCTTTTCTCGGTATAAGTGAAACAAATCCCTTGACATGCAGAGGTTGTTTAGAATGCTGAGCACGCTGAAGGTCAATACTAAGACAATGGTTTTAGATTTTAAAAGAGCAAACTTCAGCTTGCTGCTGTTAAACAGGAGAGGTGAATTAGTTACCAACAACGCTGAAAAGGCAGAGGTTCTCAGCACTTTCTTCACCTCTGTCTTTACCAGCACTGTTGGGTCCCAGGCCTTTGGAACGGCAATCCAGAGTGATGCACACACAGACCCACCATCAGTGAAGGAAGAGCTGGTATGTGAACCATTACAGGAGCTTGAGCCTACAAATCGATGGGCCCTGATGCTATCCACCCGAAGGTGTTAAGAGAGATGGCTGATGTTGTCACGAGGCCACTCTCCATAATCTTTTAGAATTTGTGGAGAGTGGGGGACATCATAGAAGGCTGGATTTAGACTAATGTCACCCCCCTCTACAAGAAGGGCTTGAAGGAGGATCCAGGAAGTTATATTCCCATCAGTCTTACTTCAGTCGCTGGGAAAGTTATGGGATTAATCCTCCTAGAGGCTATCATGAGTCAAATGAAGCACATGGTTGGGAAAATCGTGCTTGACAAACCTGATTGCTTTCTACAACAAAGTAACCTGCTTAGTTGCTGTGGGGCAAGTGGTGGATGTTGTCTACCTGAATTTCTCCAAGGCTTTCAGTACAGTTTCCCACAGCCTCCTCCTAGAGAAACTGATGTGTTACTGTCCAGACAAGTGGTCTGTGTGGTGTGTGCACCCAGAAGGTGGTGGTAAATAGCTCCTTTTCTGGCAACCTGTCACAAGTGAGGTCCCCCGGGGATTGATAGTGGGCCCAATGGTGTTTAATATCTTCATAAGTGATGTGGATGAAGGGATCAAGTGCACCCTGATGAAGCTTGCTGATGATACCAAACTGAGTGGGGAAGGAAGGCAGAGCCACCCTGCAGGAAGACCTGGATAGACTGGAAGACTGGCCAAACAAGAACCTTATGAATTTCAACAAAGACAAATATAAGATCTTGCACACAAGAAAGCATAAGTGCAGCAATGGCTGGGATCTACCTGACTGGGGAGCAGCTCTGTGGAAAGGAACCTGGGGGTCCTGGTGAATAACAACTTCAATACGAGTGAACATATGAACAGTGTGGTGCTGTGGCAAAGAAAGCCAACAGGATGCTGGGTTGCATCAACAAGGGCATCACCAGCAGAGATAATGGAGTCATTCATTATCCCACTCTACTCAGCACTTGTCAGGCCACACCTGCAATACAGTATTCAGTTTTGGTCCCCGCTATGCAAAAAAGATGTGGATAGGCTGGAGGGGGTCCGGAGAAGGGCCACAAAGATGATCAAAGGACTGGGAAGCCTGCCGTATGAGGAAAGGCTGAGAGAACTGGCTTTGTTCAGCCTTGAGAAAGGAAGGCTTAGGGGAGGCCTTATCACCATGTTCTGGTATTTAAAGGGTGGCTACAAAGAAGATGGTGACTCCCTTTTTACAAGGAGTCACATAGAAAAGACAAAGGGTGATGGATACAAGTTACTCCTGGGGACATTACAATTAGATGCAAGAGGAAAATTTGTCACAATGAGAGCAAACAGGCACTGAAATAATATCCCCAGGGAAGTGATAGATTCCCCAACATTTGACACTGTTTAGATTCAGCTGGACAGGGTACTGGGCCATCTTGTCTAGACCGTGCTTTTGCCAAGAAAGGTTGGACCTGATGATCCTTGAGGTCCCTTCCAACTGGGTATTCTATGATTCTATGAGAATGCTAAATATAAGTTATAGTGTGGGCAGCTCAGTACCTCATGAACATTTATTGTGGATAGATTCATATTAAACAAATCACAACCACCATTCTGGGCTCCATCATGCTATGAACAATCCAGACACAAAGCAGAGAAACCCACCTTCTGTTCAAAAACATTTTCTTTTGTATAACAGGGATTGAATTCTAAATACTTCATATGTTTGGAGTTTTTGATGCAGTGCTAAAGAAACCATGTTGTGTTCACTCTGTAGATGTGGCCAGTAATAATATAAAAAGAAATACACATTTAAATTTTTCTTTCTATAGGCGAATTTAAAATTTATTTCACAATAAAATTGCTACCCTGTCTTGTGGAAGGACAATTGAGTGGGCATAGCTGGAATTGTCAAGTTTTCAGTGTCTAAAAAGGAGTCAAAATATGTGGAAGTATCTTTTGATAATGTGTGTTTCCCATTTATGGAGAAGTAAAAGCTTAGGGTATAAACTGCCTTGGACTGGGCACGTAGATGGTAACACTTGAATCAGTGTTCTTTCTTTTACACTAGTGACACCAGACTGTTGGACCTGGTCTTTTGACAGTGCTACTCTGGAATGAAGATAGTGCAGCTGAGGGAAACACCTGAGAAATATGGCTTGACTGAGGGGCAAAATCCCCTCCAGGGATTTTCAGAAGAAGCTCTTACAAGGATGCAACCTACTTCCAAATAAGTATCCACTTAAATTGAGGGCAGAGAGGTTTATTGGTCAGGTGGCATTTTGGTTAATAATTGCTTTATTGTCTGTGAGGGGGTGCAAAACTCTCCGTTGGTCTCTCTGGCTTCCCATCTTTGTTCACACACTCAAGGAATAAACCCTTGCCAAAGTGGTGTCATGAAAAAATAGATCTTTTATTGTTGAATTATTTTGGGTTTTTTTGTGTTCCTGGAAAAATGTTCCTCCTTTTTTTTCCTGTACAACCATTTTGACATGGCTTGCTTTATGTCTGTGTCTTACACTATTGGAAAATATTCTAAATTATATTTTCAGTGATGCACAAATCTCAGCTTTCATGGTTAGTTAGTGCAGAGTTGGCAACATCAGAGGTTAGGAAAATCTCAAGTAATTTGCAGTTGCGGGCAACTACTTCCATTGTGTATCTCCTTTGCAAACTAAGCATCTCTAAGTTACAGAGCAAGTTTGGATCTCAAGGAACTCAATGCCACTTGGCACCTGCAGTCCAGTTGATACTATGTAATTAAAACTGTCAAGACCAGCGTTTGTGATGATAATGTTCGCTAAATATCGGTACAGAATATACAATACTGTATAAAAGGAGGTACATAATGCCTCAGTTTAAAGGTAATTCTGAAATATGACGGTGAGTCTATATCTGAAAATTATAGTGGCTAATGTAAATAAGAATGATACATACAATAAAGACCAAAGCTTTTAAAAAATCAATGTGTTTTTCATTATTGAATGTCATTTTTGCATAAAAAGGGTCCTACATCTCCCGTTCATCTATGAACATCAATGTTTTTACTTCATTACTGTTGCACTACAAAAGCTGTTAGCAGGAAGCGGATGAGACTATGGAAACGTATCAGCTGTGTGATGAACTTTCATTACTTTTCAAAACAATACCCACAACTGGTAGAATAAAATGTAGTTATTCTAGGGTTTTATTTATTTGCTTGCTTTTCTTCTATCATGCTCTATCCCTCATTTCAAGGATGATCCGCAAGGAAAAAAGTAATTGGAGTGACATAGTTTTCAGCTTCTTTTTGATTTTCAGAGAAAAAATAAATGTTCTTGATAGTAAAGATTTTGGGCTATTATCTGCTTGTTCTGAAATTCAGATTCTGCCCGGCTGGAAGATGCAGATACTTGAAGAATGGTTGAAATTATTACAAGAATGAAATAAAATAAATTTCTAGGCTAGGGTAAAGGATCTAGCAGGTTTTTTCACAAGTATTTAATACTGCCATCTGAAAAATATCAAAGATCACTTGAACATCTAAATGCTTTGTTGTGGAAAAAAGGCTCCATAACAAGTGACTTCCAGTTCAGAAGGAAACACAGGAGAATAAAAATTAATTTATTAGTATACATTTTTTATTTGTGGTACAGGCTTTTCAGGAAATTGTGCGTAATTATTTTAAATCTTAGGAGGATTGCTTCTGGCCCCAGTTTCACAAGTGCAGCCCTTAAGTGAGGGCAAAATTATCTCTCTGCTTCCAAATCAGGGGTTTGATCCCAAGTGCAGAGAATGTTTGAGTTGGCTCATTGACTTTAAGTGAGATTATTCACATACATAAATACAATAAATAACATAATTATGCCAAATTAAACACAAGCCAAAAGCACTCACCGAACGGAGCTTCAGTGGAAGTGCTTCATCAAAGGATGACTATATGTAGGAGAGTTTTTAGAATTTTTTGCTGTCAGGATTCATGTCACTGAGAAAAATGAGATGTCAGTGTCCTTCATACGAAGATAATGAGAAGATTATTCCATTGCATATAGAGCATTGTTTGGCTGTATTATAAAAGGCTGGCTTTCTTGAAAAATGACATTTCATTGTCTTATGATCTATGCACTGAATAGAAATCTCTTCATGGACTAGTACCCTTAATGAAGGTCATACACATATGGTAGCTGACTATGTTAAAGATTATTCTAATAATAGGACATAAAGAAAGAACATGAACTTTTTAAAAATTGAATTGGTATGTGACCTCTTGGTGGGAAAACCACTGTTAGATAAGTGATTTCCCACCACTGAAATATAGCACAGGAAAATAAAAAAAGTAAAACTTCAGTATTTCTTCATCCTGAAAATCTCTGTGATTAAATCCTCGAAGACCTGAGCCTCCCCGCCTCACCTATTTTCAGTGCAAATTGTGTTGGTTTTCTCTCTTGAGAGAGAGTTGCTTTGCACTATGCAAGGTCAAGATGTTGAAGCCCAAGGCTGTTTACATGTATGTCACTAAACTTTTTTCTTGGTAGCAGTCTGGGGGGCGGAGGCAGGCACGAGCACAGAGATTAGCCATTTTCTAATGCAGAACTACAGAACTGATCAAGTGAGTTCCATAAAGTCTAGAAATAAGTTCTTATAGTAGCATTCTCCCCATAAAAAACAAACAAAAAAAACCAACAAAAAAAACCCAAACAAAAAACCACCCTGAACATCCTTGTTTGATGCTTTTTCAGAACTTTTTATTGGTGCTGAATGTCTGCACTTCTACTGACTCAGAGTTTAGTGCTCCACACTTCCAAATACCATGCCTGCTGTGCTAAGGGCGACCTCAGTTGCAGAACCAAAGTTACTTTTTGCCAGATCTTTGTCGTATGTGAGGGGGAAAGGAATTATTTCCTGTTTACAAGTTGAAATATTCTTAAAGCTCTGTTTCCATGTTCGTCATCTTGCTGATAATTCTTTTTTCATCAACTTATAGGATGAAAAGATATGAACTAGTATTTTTCTTTCTTTCTGGCTTTCATGTGCTTGCAACCCAGCAGTGCCATGCAGCTGATGAATTCCTGGGGCTCTGATGTGAGCTATGCTTGGGGGAAGATGAAGCTTCTTGAGCTCCCTTTCCTCCGTCACTGCTGAGTCAGAACAAGCCCCGTCTCATCTTTGGCCTTGCTGATTGGCCTTTTTATGCCTAAAGCCTGCAAAATGGCGTAGCTACTACCTGTTTGTATCAGGATGAGGTATAGTGGGCTGCCGTTGTCACTCCGTGAGATAAATTTTAAAATCCAGTAGTGTGGTGGCTAAGCCAGCATCTTTGGTTTTCAAGAGTGTAAAACCATTCCCTTTAAAAGTAATTGTTGAATAAAAACTCATGAAGCAATATTAAATTATTGCTCACTTTCCTATAATTTATTACAAATTAGGTGTAATTATATCCCTCCAGGATTCACTGGAAAAAGAGATTAAACCTTATCTGACTGCTGGGCCAGCAACAGGTACAGCCAGGCTGAGATAAGTGAGAAAACTTTAAGAAATATGCTTTGTAGTTCACTTTCCAGTTTCACAGTTCTATTTATACTTCATTTAATCTACTTATTTTAATTTGAAAATTGAAAGCTAAATCAGACACTCCCTGCAGAATATAATATGATAACGACCCAGGGAAGCATTGCTCGGTTGTAGAACTGATGGAGCAGCGCAGCCGCTCTGCGCTCTTTGCCATCATTTGCCTGGCCTTTGTGAAATAAATGCTGAAAAGGTGCACGTCTTATTTTCTGCAGTAGCTGCATACGCAGTATGTGTTGTTAAATCTGAGACACAAAGCAGTGTGGTGGGATGGGATTCTCCTTGGAGTTCACCTACGGGCATGAAGAAAGCTGTCTAGAGCTTGTCATTACCTTGGGGTGTGCATAAACTCTGCCAGTGATTCTTGGTGAATTTTTTTTTTTTTTTAAAAAGACTATTAATCATTAATAAGCATTTATCTTCTCAAGGAGTCCATTTTCACAGTTGTGAAGGATGAAATATATTTAACTCCATTTTGCATTTGGGTAACTGGAAAGTTTGGGTAAGGAGGGGGTATGAACTCTTTGTTGGGGAAGCAAGAGTCTGTCTCGGTAGTGAAGAGCAGGCACTGCTAGCTGAAGGGCTGCTGAGATCAGCGGAGACCTGAAGTGGTCGGATGACTAGCACTGCAGGAAACCATTTGCCTCTCTTTCATTTTTCTGAAACAAAGTTGAGAAGACTCGTTTAACATACCTTTAGTGAAAACAATACGCAGAATTATTAAACAAACCTCTACTTTCCCACAGACCTTCACATGTTTGCTTTTAAAATAAATTACTAGTGTAGCTTTCAGTGAGGGTCCTCGGGAGAAGAAAACAACAAAAATTTTCCAAAACTTTTTACTAAAAAACAACTCTAAACTTAAAAAAAGTTGATAATTTCCTTGTAATTTCTCTCCTAAATACTGAATACGCTCTAGCTATTCCTGTGGTCATGATACTTAAGGAACATATGAATTTTTAAAGAAACTGAAAATCTGTCGACACCTACTCTTTGGGAATAAATGTGCAGAAAGTCTCTGTAAAGCTTCAGGATTCATGTTGTCCTCAGAAGAGCGTGGATATGAATCAAGCTGCATTTAGAGACAAGGAAAAGCTGAGTTTGGGTGGAATCTAATGATGTTTCATAGTAATGCCATCACTTAGTACAGCCACTGCGCTGTCTAGTCACAAATACTTCTGAGCTGTTCTTTTATTTATCTTACTTTCTGTTCTCCTCCATTCCCCCAGGACTTTACCGCGTCTCACCATTGATTAGACTATTAGATTATGAACTTTGTGTTGGAGAGTATGTCTCATTATCTACTTGCATGGTATTAAGCACACTAGGACTTGAGTCCGTGTACTTTCTTGGAGAGCTGAGAACTTTTCACATTATGATTCATCAGTACAAAAATCTAAAAAACATGGCTGTGTTTTCAAGACTTACGAATCACCATGCATAAATATGTAGAAATGTTCCACGTACATCTCATATGCTTCACTCTGGACCATGGTTTAGGCAGATTCTGATTGATCAGAAACTGTTGAGGAAGGCAGGGAGTCCTCTGTACCTACTAAATGCAAACATGCCTATATAGCCTCTGAAATTATCTAAGATCAAGCTAGCTACGTTACCATTTGTACAGAATATTGCTTCTAGACTTTATGTCAACTTTCAGTCCAAATTCTCGCAACTGAGCTTTAAATTCCTGGAAATGCTCATGGACAGTTATCATTAGAACACTGTGGGTGTTGCCATACTTATACTGATATCAAGATTGTGTTAAATTCCTATACATAGGTATTACAATCCTGAAATATTTGATGTTAAATCCCGCAGCTGTCAGCATGAGTCCTGCCTTCCCAAAAAGAACACTTGGGATGATGGATAATACCTTGAAAGGGGACACAGCATGAATAGTAATGAACTCACATTAAAAAACACGGACGGTCTTGTAGCAAGTCATACCAGAGGTCCTGATGTCCTCTAAACTGCCATCTTGGTACGTGATCACTATTCATCTTCATCTGGTATGGCATGAGCAGTAGGTATACGATGCCTGTGATGAAACTTTGTTTATAAATACAGTGCAGCCCAGAAAGAGGAGGTGCAGTTTTTTGCTTCATTGTCCTGTCAGTATGGCTCATTTATTTTCAAGGTATTAAAATAATAACTTTCAAGGGCACATTGCAAAGCCACTTTTTGTAGAGAGAAAGCTGGGGATAAGGGACAGCTGAGTGCACTCAGGATGGGGACCGGTAGTTTTCAAGGTTTTTTGAGTCAACCTATCTTATGATGTCTGTTCTAGCTTTGTTGTTTTTAAGAGTAAAAAAGGGTAAGAGCTATCAGGAGACCATAGGTTATCACTATGCTGATATCCTTGTCTTCCTAAAAAGCCAATGGATGTTAATGGTTCTCAACCCTATTGTAGAGCAAAATGATGTTTTAAGCCTTCATTATTGGTTCAGGTGTCTTAAGATTTTTATTTTAAATTTTCTTATAATATTTAAAATTATATGTTATAATTATTATATATTATAAGAGCTATCACATTCTTCTTCTAGCACTGCAGATGACTCAGTTCAAGATCCTTAGGGCAGTGGGGAGGGAGCACAGCAAACTCACTACCTCGGACTTCAAGAGAACAGACCTTGGCCTCTTCAGGAATCTGCTTCATAGAGTACCATGGGATAAAGCCCTGGAAGGAAGAAGGGCCCAAGAAAGCTGGCTAATATTCAAGGGTCATTCTCTTCAATCTCAGGAGAGATGCATCGCAACACAGAGGAAGTCAGGCAAAACTGCGAGGAGGTGTCCTTGGATAAACAAGGAGCTCCTGGAGAAACTCAAACAGAAAAAGGAAACCTACAGAGGGTGGAAGCAAGAACAAGTAGACTGGAAGGAATACAGAGAAATTGTCGGAGCAGACAGAGATCAGGCTAGGAAAGCTAAAGCTCTAATGGAATTAAATCTGGTCAGGGATGTCAGCGGCAACAAGGTAAACTTCTACAGGTACATCAATGATAAAAGGAAGACTAGGGCCCTGTCTGGAAGGAAATAGGAGACTTTGTTACCCAGGATACGGAGAAGGCTGAGGCACTCAATGACTGTTGTGCCTCAGTCTTCACTGGAAAGTGCTCTAGCCACACCAGCCAAGTCACAGAAGGCAAAGGCAGCAACTGGGAGAATGAAGAATGACCCACTGTAGGAGAAGATCAGGTTTGAGACCATCTAAGGAACATGAAGATGCACAAACCCATGGGATCTGATGAGATACATCCGCAGGTCCTGAGGGAACTAGCGGATGAAGTTGCTAAGCCACTATCCCTCACATTTGAGAAGTCCGATGTAGTTCTCTCTGACAGGAAAAGGGGAAACATAACTCCCATTTTTAAAAAGGGAAAAAAGGAAGACTTGGGGAACTACAGGCTGATCAGTCTGACCTCTGTGCCTGGCAAGGTCATAGAGCAGATCCTCTTGGAAACTGTGCTAAGGCACATGGAAAGTAAGGAGGTAACTGGTGACAGCCAACATGGCTTCACTAAAGGCAAATTGTGTCTGACAAATTTAAGGGCCTTTTGTGAAGGAATGCCTTGAAGTAGTTCAGTCCGCATAATATGCGGTTGTATCTGCTAATAGAAAATGTATAGTTTTCTACATCATCTTTTAAGAGTTCCTTGACATTACTGTGAAGAGTTTGGAAGGAGTAATTTCAGATCAGAGATTTATCCAGATCCCTTTTTTCAAGAGCAATACTTGCTTTACTGCAACTATTCCCACTAAAATGACATACTGAGATTTGATCCAGCTAGTGCCCACCTGATGTATGCCAGAGAAAACAATTAACTTGTTTCTATGTTCAGCATATATATTGACTAGAATTAAAAGATTGGAATAAAGATTTGATAACAATCTTTTGGGAGCTGCTGGGAATTAAGTTTAGTATTTGTACTGTGTTCTCCTTTTAATGGTGGAAACTATAAGACATTATTTACAAAAAAATAAAATCTTATTTAATGGAATAAATCAGTGGGTGACAGATGAATCAAGTGTTGCTGCCTTAGAGCATCACTTCTCATTCTTGTTGTCTTGGGTTTTTTTTTCCCACAAGCCTTTTCCTATACACGTGTACGGGAATTATTAACAATTTAGGGTGGTGGTTTTTAGTTTTTTTGGGGGTTTTGCTTTGTTTTTTAAATGGCAGAAAAATGTCCTACTGGGAAAGAAGATTTGATGCTCATGTTGTATTCCTCTGGGGGTGCAGAGCTGAATCAAGTAGAACGGGGTGGCTGGGAGAAAGATTGGCAATGTAAGCACATTGAAAGGAAGGCTCAGGACACACTTGTTGACGGGTCTCATTGCTGCTGAAGGTGTGCCTTTACTTCTTAGTAGAGGTCCCTGGGCAACAGAAAAAGGATGGAGTGCCTGAGAGGTAGTGATATGGTGTCCAGAAGTCCCAGGCTCCTTCTGCTCCTGCGCTTTGTATTGCCTTCTCCCAAAATCCAGCCTGCCTCTCACTGTGATCCCTGTGCATCCTGGTACCGTTTGCCCTCCCAGGCTGAGAACTGTGGTCTCCTGGGACAGGGTCAGGTGCTGTAATATTAGTGGAAAGCACTTCACATGCTTGTTTTTCCACATTAGGGAATATATGTGGAATCTTTATTAGATGCTAATGTCTCATTAATTTTGTTTCATCCCAAAGGATGGTGGTGTGGTTTGGACTGGACTGGCCACTGAAATGAATGGCAGATGCTCTCCCTAACTTGTCACCTAAGGGAGAGAAGGATGAGAAAGAGACTTATGAGTTTAAAAGAAACGAAATTACTCTAATGAAATATTATTAATAAAATAATATAAAGAACAGATAATAATATCAAAAAAGAAAAGAATGAAATATATACAAAACCAATATAGAGCTCCCAGGATGATGACCACATCGCTGTCAGGCACTGGGAAAGTCCTAGTCTGGACTCAGCAATGAATGGCAGCTGAACTCAGGAACTGGATTCAGGAACACACAGATCGGGATCGAAGGCAGAAGAACAGAAAAAGTCCTCCGCAGACGTCGGCCATTGAAGAAAGAGGGCTGACCCGTTGATCCCTCAGATTTATACTGAGCATGGGTCAAACAGGATGGAATACCCTGCTGGTCAGTTTTGGGTCACCTGCCCTGTCCGCTCCCCCTCACAGGTGCAACCCCTCTCAGCTTTGCCACTTCCGTCCTTCCAATGGTGCAAATAACGAAGTTCACTGGTCTTGATTGTTATAGCAGTAAATATTAGCAGGAGCCTCTCTGTGTACCATTCCCTGGTATTAACTACAAACATTAACTCTGACAGAAGCGGATGCTGTCTGAAAAATATGCCGTTAATTTCAGAGTTCAGTTAGAAGAGGCTTAACTGAAAAGTAACATTACTGAACAGAAAATTGGCTCTGTTTTACCTCAAGCCAGAACAGATGGTCACTATTTGCTCTGTGTTGGTTATCAGGAAAGAAGATGAAGTATTAGTCCTAATGAGGGCAACAGTCATTATTTTAAGAGTATTTTTGTGTTTAATTCATAAAACCCAATGAAAGTCAGATAATGAGGTGATCAAGCATTTTCAAATGAAAATACTTTCTTGGAAAAATGCCTAATCAGTGAAATCAGAGCACTAGCACATGAGCCAGCCTGGTAAGGAGTGATGCCTAAAAATTAGCTTTGTATCCATTCAGGTATGATAAAATAAGCTATTGAACTAAAATATGTGTGAATGAGAGGCTCAGGGTCTCCGAAGCTTTGTTAATATGTCATTAATTCATGAAAATTCTGCCCAGTAGAATGTAGAATTGTACACGGCTTGTAGTATCTTCTAGAAATTTCTTTACATTTTGTACATTATCTATTTATCCTTTTTTTTTTTTTTCCAGTTGGAAAAATCATAAAACTGAAATCTTCTTGGACTTCTCTTCTTCCTGATTATATACATATTATGTAGGAGGATTTCAGGAAAGAATCATTGCTGTCAGGCTCAGCAGCAGCGATAGAACAGGTGGACAAAGGACCAAGTTGCACTCTGCCTTCTGTCCCTCTGCAGTGACTACATAATGTTTGACGTGTCGTCTCAGTGGGTCTGGCAATGCATAGCAAGGGGTGAGATAGTGGGAAAAGGTTTTTTCAGGCATATGTGTTGTCTGTGTTGCATGGGTCCTGGAACTGTCCTCTATTCTGTGATGAACAGATGTACAGGCATGTACGGGATGTGCAATCAAGTCTTCTGACCTTAACATGGGAAAATGTTCAGGTAGACCATAGTTATGTGTAACGTACTGCCATTAAAAAGTTTTAAAGTAGGATTAATCTTACAGAAAGTAGGTAACTTTGCTGTACCCTCTGCATAAAATTAACAAGGGTGATGAAATCTCAAGAGATTTGGGTTGCATTTGCCCTTTTCCTTGCATCAGAGAACTTGGCATGCCATTTGGATGAATGGGTGAGAACAGGATCTTGAGTGCTACCAGTGGTGGAAAACCTTTCTTGCAATGTTAGCTGAAGATGCACGGAGTTTCAAATTAACTTCTATGGTAATCTGTAGCCTAATCTCCTTACTGAGAATGTTTTCTTGCCCTTCTCTCATAAAATACAAAGCTAGAAAAGATTGTGCTCATGTGGTTTGATCTCCCACGTTGACAGAGTATCTAGACCTTGCCTAAATTCGTATTTGAGCTGGAGTAATTTCTTCAGAAAACAAGTAAGGAAAGATTTTGTTGTTGACAGATTCTACTGCAGCCATTGGTAGGTTTTTGCAATCACCATCAGTTGAAACAAAGCAAGCTGCTTTTGTCTATTTCATATATAACGCGATTTATCTATGGCTTTGTTGTCTTTATTGTCCTAACAGAGCACAGCTGCTGGGTGTTTCACAGAGCAAAAACAGTCTTTCTCATGTTCCTTGGATTTCATCAATTAATAGCAGTGAAAACAGAAGTTAAAAGCTTTTGATCTCATCAGAAAGTCCCTGGGGAACAACAATGTGGTAACTACAGCAGGCTGGATCATGGGGAAGTCTGGCAGCCACATCTGATTCCAGATGTTAAATCTGCATCGTCCTCATGCTCAGCTTCAGGGATAGAGAGTCACAGCAGCCCGAGATGCAGATGAAAATCACGGAATCTTCAGAGTTGGAAGGGACCTCTAGAGATCATCTAGTCCAACTCCCCTGCTAGAGCAGGATTGCCTAAACCACATCCCTCAGGGCTGCATCCAGGCGGGTCTTGAAAATCTCCAGAGAAGGGGACTCCACAACCTCCCTGGGCAGCCTGTTCCAGTGCTCTGTCACCCTCACCGTAAAGAAGTTTTTCCGTGTATTTGAACGGAACTTCCTGTGTTCTAGCTTGTGCCCATTGCCCCTTGTCCTGTCGCTGGGAACCATTGAAAAGAGCCTGGCTCCGTCCTCCTTAAACCCACCCTTTAGATACTTGTAAACATTAATCAGGTCCCCCCTCAACCTTCTCTTCTCCAGGCTAAAGAGTCCCAGCTCTCTCAGCCTTTCCTCATAAGGGAGGTGCTCCAGTCCCATAATCATCTTGGTTGCCCTACACTGGACTCGCTCCAGTAGTTCCCTGTCCCTCTTGAACTGGGGAGCCCAAAACTGGACACAGTACTCCAGTTGTGGCCTCACCAGTGCAGAGTAGAGGGGGAGAATGACCTCCCTCGACCTACTGGCCACAGTCTTCCCTATGCAGCCCAGGATGCCATTGGCCTTCTTGGCGACAAGGGCACACTGCTGGCTCATGGATAATTTGCTGTCTACCAGGACCCCCAGGTCCTTCTCCTCAGAGCTGCTTCCCAGCATGTCCGCCCCTAACATATACTGGTGTTTGGCATTCTTCCTTCCCAGGTGCAGGACCCTACACTTGCTTTTGTTGAACCTCATTAGGTTCTTCTCTGCCCAGCTCTCCAGCCTGTCCAGGTCACGCTGGATGGCAGCACGGCCCTCTGGAGTGTCGGCCACCCCTCCCAGCTTGGTATCATCAGCAAACTTGCTGAGGATACACTCTGTCCCCTCATCTAGGTCATTAATGAATATATTGAACAAAATTGGTCCAAGTATTGACCCCTGAGGGACACCACTCGTTACAGGCCTCCAACTGGACTCTGTGCCGCTAATCACAACCCTCTGGGTTCTGTCACTCAGCCAGCTCTCGATCCACCTCACTGTCACCTCGTCTAGCCCATACTTCCTCAGCTTCCTAATGAGGATGTTATGGGAGACAGTGTCAAAAGCCTTGCTAAGGTCAAGGTAGATGACATCTACGGCTCTCCCCTCATCCAGCCAACCCGTTATAACATCATAGAAAGCTATCAGATTGGTCAGGCATGATTTGCCCTTGGTAAATCCATGCTGACCACTTCCAATAACTTCCTGTTCCTCTATGTGTTTGGAGACGACATCCAGAATGAGTCGCTCCATTACCTTCCCAGGGACAGAGGTGAGACTAACCGGCCTGTAGTTCCCTGGGTCCTCCTTCTTGCCTTTTTTGAAGATTGGAGTGATGTCAGCCTTCCTCCAGTCCTCAGGCACCTCTCCTGTTCCCCATGACTTTTCAAAGACGATGGAGAGTGGTCTAGCGATAACATCTGCCAGCTCTCTCAGCACTCGCGGGTGCATCCCGTCAGGGCCCATGGATTTATGAATGTCCAGCTTGGCCAAGTGGTCTCTGACCCGGTCCTCCTCAACTAAGGGAAAATCTTCCTCTCTCCAGACCTTCCCCCTTGCCTCCAGGGTATGGGATGCGTGAGGGACGGCTTTATCAGTGAAGACCGAAGAAAAGAAGGCATTCCGTAACTCTGCCTTCTCTGTGTCTTCCACCACTAGGGCACCCGTCTCATTCATCAGTGGACCTATATTTTCCCTAGTCTTCCTTTTTCTGTTGATATACTGGAAAAATCTCTTCTTGTTATCTTTAACTGCAGTGGCCAAGCTGAGTTCTGATTGAGCTTTGGCCCTTCTAATCTTCCCCCTGCATAGCTTTGTTATATCTTGATAATCCTCATAAGTTGCTAAGCCCCTTTTCCAGAGAAGGTAAGCCTTCCTTTTTTTCCTGAGGTCCAGCCAAAGCTCTCTATTTAGCCAGGCTGGCCTTCTTCCCCATCGGCTCGTCTTTCGGGACATGGGGATGGCCTTCACCTGTGCTTCTAAGAGCACCTGCTTGAAGTATGACCAGCTTTCCTGGGCACCTTTGCTCTTCAGAACTGCCTCCCAAGGGACACTCTCAACCATGCTCCTAAACAGGCTAAAGTCCGCCCTTCGGAAATCCAAGGTGGCAGTTTTGCTGGCTCCCCGCCTCCCTTCACCAAGAATTGAAAACTCTATCATTTCACGGTCACTCTGCCCAAGATGACCTCCAACCTTTACATCCCCCACAAGACCTTCTCTGTTAACAAACAGTAGGTCCAGTAGGGCACTTCCCCTAGTAGGTTCCTTCACCAGCTGTGTTAGGAAGTTGTCTTCCACACACTCCAGGAACCTCCGGCACTGTTCCCTCTCTGCTGTGTAGTATTCCCAGCGGACATCCGGGAAGTTGAAATCCCCCACAAGAACAAGGGCAGATGATCGCGAGACCTCTGCCAGCCGCTTATAGAATACTTCATCGGTTTCTACATCCTGATTAGGGGGTCTATAACAAACTCCCATCACGATATCTGCCTTGTTGGCCTTCCCCTTGATTTTTATCCATACACACTCAACATTGTCATTCACAGTGTTGAGTTCCAGACATTCAAAACCGCCCCTAACATAGAGGGCCACCCCACCACCTCTCTTCCCTTGCCTATCCCTTCTGAAAAGCTGGTAGCCATCAATTACAGCACTCCACTTGTGTGTGTCTTCCCACCACGTTTCCGTGATGGCAACCACATCATAGTTTCCCTGCTGCACGATGGCCTCCAGCTCGTCCTGCTTATTCCCCATGCTGCGTGCATTAGTGTAGATGCACTTCAGTTGGGTTAATTGTCCTACCACTTTCTTGGGGGGACAGGCCCTGATTTGCACCTGATCATTCTCGGACACTACTGTAGTTACCAAATTATCACTACTCCTTGTGTCTATGCTGCCACACAATTCACTATCCCCCACCATCGCTGAGACAGGCTGCAAGACCTTGCTATCACTTATACCCATGAGCACTGCTATGTTGCTCCCAGGCACCACTTTTGTGATCCTGGTTTCGTCCCCATCCCCCATCAAACCTAGTTTAAAGCCTTATGGATAAGCCCTGCTAATTCTTGTCCCAGTCTCTTTCTTCCCCTTCGGGTTAGGCTTCCCCCGCCTGATGCCAGCATGCCTGGTTTCCTGTAGATCAGCCCATGTTCAAAAAAAGCCAAAGTCCTGCCGGACGCACCAGTCGCGGAGCCAGGAGTTAATCTGCTGGCTCCTCCTATTTATCCCCTCGTCTACCCCTGCAAATGGTGGGATAGAGGACAACACTATTTGTGCTCCCGATCCCTTAACCAGCCGTCCCAGGGCCCTAAAGTCATTCTTCATTGCCCTCAGACTTCTGATACCTACTTCGTCACTGCCTACCTGAAATATCAGTAGCGGATAGTAATCTGACGACTGGACCAGGGAAGGGAGTTTCCTCCGTATGTCCTTAATTCTGGCCCCAGGGAGGCAGCTGACTTCCCTGTGGGATGGGTTCGGTCTACAGATAGGACCCTCTGTTCCTCTCAGAAGGGAGTCACCTACTACAATAACCCTTCTTTCTTTCTTTGTTGGGGACGTCCTGAGGCGTGGGGGTGAGTGACGAGCACTGTGCATTTCACTGGATGGATCAGCTTCTCCATCCTCAATCGCCTGGTCCTCAATTTCCAGAGCCTCATACCTATTACGTAAGGGCAATTGGGATGGTGAGGGGGGCTGTGAGAGGTTTCGCTTACCTCTCCGAGGAGGGATCTGACACCACTCCCCCTTATCCCTTGAGTCCTCTCCTTCTGCCTGGTGACAGGAGGGAAGTGGGTCATCCACTTCTGATAGAGCCTCTTCCTGCTGCCTTTGCCTCAGGGTATGGCTCCACCAATCTATTTCGTTTTCACAGTTCCTAATACTTCTTAACCTTTCTACCTCTTCCTTCAGTTCAACCACCTTCCTGAGCAGATCATTTACTTGATCGCACCGTATGCACACAGTGTCTCTGGAACCCTGTGGGAGCAGTGCCAGACTCAGGCATTCATTACAGCCCGAGACCTGCACAGCCACATGCTGGCAGAGGAGCTCAGTCTGAGTTCCCATGTTCTTCCTCGCAGAAGCTTTTGACTGTTTTGCGGCCATGTTCTTTTCTCGTGCCGGGAGATGGAGGATCTCTGCTGTTCGCTTCCCTCGCGCCCTGAGCCGGTGCCCTTGCACGCCGATGTTCCTCTGCTTGTGGTTGCCCAGCTTCTGCTTGCCTTAGACTCAAGGCTTCCAGTGACCCACCGTATGAAATGCTGCTCCTTGTTCGTTCGCTCGCACTGCGGTGCCGCCCTGGGTGACCCACGTAGGCTACCCACCTGCTGGGTGCGCAGCGGCCGGCCGCTGCGCTCCGGGACCACCCGTTTAGAGCTGCCGCGTGTGATGCTGACTCCGCCCCTGCCACGTCAGCAGCCCGCCCCCGAGCTGCCGGTTTCGGCACGAGCTAGCCGCCTTTCCTGGCTACAAGAGCCCTCGAAAGAGCCCTCAAAAGAGCCCTTTGCCGGCCTTATCCGCCGCGATCCCCTTCCCCAGTGAGGCCTTACCTGCACTGAAGCTGGTCTCCACGGCGAGCAATTCCCATCTGAAAGCAGGGTAACAAACCCACAGAAACCACGGAAACAAAGTACAACCCAAGTATTTGGAAACTGATATTACTGCTCCCAATATAGGGATAAATCCTGCAGGTCTTCAGGGTTTTGCACAGTGCTGGTGTGTAATGATCCTACCATCACAGAACGTGGAGACAATGCATTGAACAGGTCTTCTGCAGCCACCAGCTTCAGCCTGCTGCTCATCATTCCTAGGGCTTTTAATGACAGCTGAACCAAAGAAAATGGTATGAGAATTGTCAGCTGTTAAGAGGAAACAACTACAGCTGCCATCTCCAACAGAGATCTTGTGCAAGTATTTAAAAAAACAAACAGATAGCACTGGCTCCAGCTGGTACCAAAGACACCAAATGTTTCCCTCCCCAGTCACCTAATGGCTCTCTGCTGCCTGGACAGTTGTCAGCCAGGTGAGGATATGCCAGTCTTTAGCAACCCTGACAGAGGCTGATCCTCGGCCTTAGTTAATTGCCATGTTCTGTTTGTTTTTTCCTTCAGGTCTTCCTATCGTTCACACTGTATTTTTCTCTTCAGTCCTTGAGTTACTAACTGAAACTCTGTCTTTTTTTTTTTTTAAAAAAATGTTTCCTATCTTGCCTGGCTTTATCTTTATTATACTCTGTCACATCTCAACAACTGTTTTTTTGATAAAACTAAACGAGGGATGCACAGCTGGACCCTGGGTCACAGTAGCTGAACCCCAGATTACAGGTTACAGTGGCATGAAAATAGAGTTACTAGTTGCTTGAATTCTTTTTAGAAGCACCTAAGGTAAGCCTTCCAGAAAACTAAGAAAAAATTTAAAAAAGCACTATTCCTTTGTGATTTTGTTGTACGTTATACGCACAGTAATGCATATGAAGTAATGCTTAAAAAAAAATCTGGATCTTAATATGAATGGCACACAAGCATACATATTGACTATCAAAATTTAATTAACGATTTAGAAAAACAGAAAAACCCTCTGACATGGGATTCCATTGAAGTTTTACTCTGATTTATTGATGTGTGCATTTGAGGGGCTCAGCGTTCCACTGCTCAGGTGAAATATAGCATTAGCAGTTGGGAAAAACATTTTTGAAGATTAGAGTTTGAAATGTCAAACCAGAGAGATAAACACTTGAATTGGAAAGGTGGAGTTCAAAACAAAAAATCTCAGCTCCCTCCTTATCCTTGGTATGATCTCTCTTTGAGTTTTAGAAATTATTTGTTCACAGAATCCAATCGTAGCCAGAATAATGAAACTGAGTTTCCATTAATATTTTTGTTTAAATGATTACATAATTCATTCCATCCTTATTCACTCCTCCTTGTGATATTTGTGACCATTTTTGTGTATCAGAAATATTAGTAAATTGCAAATGTGAGAATAAATTTTGCCTCAGATAGTGGCAAGACACTGTCTTAGCTGGAAGACAGGTTTTAAGCATGCATAATCAACCAATTTACATTATGAAGCAATTGCCCCATGTCCTCTATATCACATAGGGTTGATAGAATATAGAGATCATATATAAGGATGATATAAAAATATCGTGTGATTTAGAAAATGTATAATTTAGCTGATAAAAATTTCCATCTTTCATACATTTGTAAGCAAAGAAGATAAGGCCAATGTCTTCAAAAACAGTTTGGGAAGTGCCAGCCTTCAGATGTATTTGTCAGTCTTACTGGATAAATGTATGTTTCTGTAGGATCAGTGTACACGTTTGTTGGATGTGTTTACTTGCAGTTGGTACATGATGCTGAGGAATATGGTGCACCTCAGAAAGATGTAGCTAAAGGAAGGAAAAGATGCACATTGGAATGAGTGAAGACCAGCAGAAAGGAAGACAGTGCAGACGTGTGGCTCTGGAGAAAAAATTGGAAATTCAGATCCAGTTAAATTTCAGTTTCACAAACACTGAAGAACCTATAGCCAATACAACACCATTCATTTATTACGCATGGAAAAGATTTCAGTCATCCTTCTCTGAGGTGTACTGTTGGTGTGGAGACACAAAATTTAATACAAATTCTGAAGGAGACTTAAATGCTCCAAGTAAGATATATCTTCTGGAGAGCATAGATTCCTGATTATAAATGCAATGCTATGAAATTAGTGAATCATTTTAACAATGGGTGACTGTTAAATAAATGACAGGTGGTTACTTTCCATAAGGGATAAGAGAAGAATCTAAAATAGTCACTTAATTATTTTAAAAATTGAAAACCAGTAGAAATGTAGAGTTGGCTTACTGATGGAGAGTATAATGTAGAGGTTCTGGATTGAATTTGAAAATGGCAACCCTTAAACTGTATCAATGTATGCAGGATGCCCAATTACACAGAGTTAAAATAGTATACATTTCATCAATAGTGTATTCTTCTTTGTGTTCAGAGTCAACTTAATTTCTGCTGCTGTGGGATAGCACTCAAGGAGGTCACTGAGAATGGAAATGAATCAGAATGCGCCAAACATCTTGCATGGTCATAGGATGTAATTCCAGCTGGACTTCTTTTCATAGTTAATTATTGTAGTTCTTAATGTAAAAAATTATCAGATGACTTAATTAAAATAACTGTATAGTTTCATTTGCTAATGAAAAGAAAAAGGGCCAGTGGAGAATAAACAAATTTGAAACAATGAATAAGAAACAAGGAAAGGAAATTATGCTGAAATTAAGCATTGTTGTGTTCCTCATTTGTTCTGTGACTGCTTAATAATGGTAACTCTAATCTGCAGCCCTCTACACATTAATAATGCTGTGTGCGTCCATTTCCCAGTGCTAATTTACACGGGAATACTTACAGAATGAACTAATGAAGGAAATGAAAAATTAATTAAGAACTTGTTCTTACAATACAAGTCAACTAAATTGACTTTGAAGGGCTACTTTATGAAAATGCCACTACAAAAAGGTGGTGTGTATGAGAAGCACGTCATTTTTCTTCCCCAAAATAAGTTCAGCACAGAAGGTACTAACATAATTCCTATTCCTGTCTTCTCTCAAGCTCGCCATTGTTCCCGTTAAGCTAATGTTTCTGAAGGAACTGTAAAGAAGCAGGTATGCTCTACTGAGCCCAGCAGGTGTGCTCGACTGTCGCCTATAGTAACTCTTTTACAACAGTTTATTCAGAGGTTGCTGGTGCTGTACAGTGACTTGTCTGATTAGTCAGATGCCTTGGACATTTATGGTGACTGTCCAGGGGGGTCTTCAACTGGTAGTGTGGACTGACAGGTGCTGAAGAACATTGTACCGCCCGCTGCTCTGATTTTAAGAGGAAAAGGAAAAGCGATTCAGCTTCATAATTAAAAATTTCCCTTGTATGCAGGTGTTCCTTTCTCATCTGATTGGCTCTGAGATTTATGAACTCCACTGCACACAGCAGCTGCTGACACAGGCGCAGACATTGAGTTGCTCTGAAAAGCTGTGCAAGGGTACATCACGAAACATGAGAGGAAATTGAAATAGCAAGACTCTGGAGATGGCTGATGGGGCTGGCTGTTAGCTCCTGCTCTGGAGGCAATCATAGGATGAGCTTTTGCAGTAGGGAAAAATGGGGAAGCAACTTGGACAGAATATTGGTAATGGCAAACACTTTCTTGCTGCTTATTAATATCGCTTCTGGATGTCTGCGTTGGTGACTGTAAAGCCATTTAGTGACATTTCAAGGAAATGCAAAAAAATCCTCTGTTGTAACTGAGGGAATATATGACTAAGGGATCAGGATCCCTTAGGATCATGAAGTTTCAGGATACCTAGTTATTGAGAGCAACCCAATTCTCCTTTCAGCTACCTGTCCACCGCATGCATTGCATCAAGGTTGCTTATAAGGAGTGGGCTCCATAGATGAGGGGTCTGCTGGGCAGACCCCTTGGAAGGCTGCTTCTCCAAATGAGCTTTGCAGGATGTGGATCATGATGGTTTCATGATGTAACAGTTCACTGCTGAGAAGGAGGAGACCTTCCCTTGGCCTTGTGGTCTGCCTTCCCAAGTGTCAGGCAAGACCGCTACATCCGACACCCACCACAGAGACCTCAGCTGCCATCCCTCTTAGGTCCTGCTTAGGTGGCTTCTCTCTCAGAATCTAGGATAAAAATGTATTCTCTCTCCCCAAAAGGTTTAAATTCAAGATACGTCTGTTTATCAGCAACCCATACCCAAAAGTTCTGTGACAGGACTATTGAAATACTGGTTTTGAGGGAAAAAGAGTGCAAGATAGCAGGTCCGTGTGTGGTGGGTGAGAGGCTTTGGAGAAGGGACTTCTGATGGAGCAGGTTGGCAATGTGAGTCAGTGATGCAAGTGCTGCTAGGTAGCAGGAAGGACAGTGTTTGGTGTGCCCGCACGTTCTGCAGTAAGGCAGGCATGGTTTCTCCTCACTGTACTTCTGTCTTGCTAAACTGGTCCTCTTCAGCCAACAGTCTTTTTCTCACTTGCTGCTGATGTGAAGTCCCCCCATTCTCTGTGAAAGATGGTACCAAGAAGCAGCCAAGTGAATTGCTGCTGTTTAGCTGGATCCTTCCCTTATGCAGTGTGTTATTTTTCAATTGAATTCCAGTCTCATTAATTTAATTTGAAGCATTTTCAGACTTTTTTCTCCCGCTAAAGGATTGAAAATAATTAGTATGAAGTCATCAACAAGAAAATTTTCAGTTTGATTCATGAAAAAACATTTTGGAAAATTATTTTTGACATTCATTTGGAATGGACAGGATTATTTCCAGCTTTGCATATAAAATACAGCCATTTACTGGATAAATGTAGTGGCAAGATGTGATTAGAGACATTGGTGAGAAGCTGCAATTGAGCCAGTAATTTAACTGGCTATTTTTAGCAAAATTATTATGCCATAAGGAAAAGTACAATTTTTCACACATAAAATTGAAAGGGAAGTTTATAGGTAAGTGTAGCTGAACTGTCAGTCTAAAATTTTATCTTATGATTACCTAAATCTTAATGTTGAAAGAGAAAACCTAGGAGAAAGACAGAGATTCTCTGAGGGTTTTTTCTTTTCTCTCTAGTGTAAATCTTATGCTGGCTGATTAGAAGTCAGCCATACTGTAGTATTTCATCCTCTCTTCAAGCACAGAAGTTTGTCCAGTTTACATAATATTATTATGACACTAAAAATAGTCAAGCTGTTTCAGCCTGACTTAAAGGCAGGCTGGAGTCATCAGATAAGTATTTCTCAGAAGATCATATCTTCTCTCATGTGATCAACTAGAAAAAAATAGTCCAACTGTCATAATAATCTTAAAGGAAAAAAATTACGAGGAGAAGATCAGGTGTCTGTGTACAGCAATCTGTCAAAGATGCATACAAAAATCTTGTATTGTTACCAATGAGGTTGCAACATGTGGCACCAAAACCAGAATTTTAAACGTAACCTAAAAGTACATCAACAAGTCATGTAGTTAAGTAAACATGATTATCCCTTACAATGAGAATAGTAAGGGAAAAAAATGGATCTATAGTATCAGGCTGAATAGAGGAAAACTAGGATAGAGGAAGCAGAATCTCACAGTTTTAGTCAAGAGGTGAAATGGAAAGACTGCTCCAATTAATACAAGGTGCCCAAAATTTTCTGTCTTACAGATTATTCTGGCAAATCCTGTCGCTTGAGGAAAAGCCATACTGTTTCTTAAACAGGTCATGGTTATTATTTCCACTATCTTAAGCTCTCCTGAAGGCAGACTGCAAATATAAACCCTATTTTCAGCTTTCTAAGTCAGAGAAATAGATTGTAGTTGACAGAATTCATAAATTTAAGTGATATAGATAAGCCAGTACAGCTGGAATACCACCTCTTTCAGTATTGTCTGTGACATCTCATTAATGTTGGGAACCACTTGCATATGCACATATGTATCTGCTTCCTGATTTTTTTTAAAACTGTAGGTGCATTTTCTAAGCTAGAAAAGGTTCTGACATGTAATTTTACAATGAATTAAATGTTGTATGTTGTCCCTTCTCCTGGACACCTTAGGATTAATATTTTATGGAAAGAAATAATGTGGCCTTCTCTCTCAGATGTCTTTGCTCTTTGCTTTGAATTCTTTACACAGAAAACAATACTGAAGAAATACAGATATTCTTTGATGATTGTGGCTAGCAGGTGGAGGAAGGTCATCCTCCCCCTCTACTCTGCCTTGGTGAGGCCGCACCTGGAGTACTGTGTCCAGCTGTGGGCTCCCCGGTTCAAGAAGGACAGGGAACTGCTGGAGAGGGTGCAGCAAAGGGCTACCAAGATGATTAGGGGACTGGAACACCTCTCTTATGAAGAAAGGCTGAGGGACTTGGGTCTTTTCAGTCTGGAAAAAAGATGGCTGAGGGGGGACCTTATCAACATTTATAAATACCTAAAGGGTGGGTGTCAGGAGGATGAGGCCAGGCTCTTTTCAGTGGTGCCCGGGGACAGGACAAGGGGAAATGGGCACAAACTTGAGCATAGGAAGTTCCACATAAACATGGGGAGGAACCTCTTTACTTTGAGGGTGGCAGAGCCCTGGAACAGGCTGCCCAGAGAGGTGGTGGATCTCCATCTCTGGAGACATTCAAAACCGGCCTGGACGCGTTCCTGTGCAACCTGCTCTAGGTGACCCTGCTCTGGCAGGGGGCTTGGACTAGATGATCTCCAGAGGTCCCTTCAAACCCCTACCATTCTGTGATTCTGTGATTTTAAGTTTTTTATAAAGTAACAGGGCTTTAGGTTTTGGATGAGTATATTATTTTATTCAAGCTGTAGCTTTTTTGTGAAATTTCTGGGAAATCCTCAAAAAACTTCAAAGTAAAAATATGTTGAAATCTAAGAAAAAGTATTAGAAATTTCTTCATTTGCTAAAATGTGAGAAGTGTTAATTTTTATTATTGGAAGTAGCTTAGGCCTATAAAAGCCTTCTTTCATGCTATCACTGCTGCTGACATGCAATGATTACATGCTCTAATTTTACTCTTGTAAAAGTTACCAAGAGCTGCTACTACTTAGTAATGAAATATTTTCTCTTCTGGTTCAATGTTCCTGCAACTTTATTGAATCTTAAAGTTAAAAATACAATAGCAAAGTTTACATTAAAAAAAAAAAGTTTCTGACAATTATGTCATAATATGGTACATTAAGAAATGATGTAAAAATATAAAAATGGAAATTCTTTAAATCTATTTTGAATTTCATTTCAAACTGGGCAATTTAGATTTATGATTTTGACGCAACATTTTGAAACTTCCCAACAAATCCTTTTCAAATCAATACAAACAATTATATTTCAACAAAATGTTGAACATTTGTTTTCCATTTCCTTCAAAGCTGTTGCTTTTTAAAATTTAATATGCTAACATTGTTAGTGAAATTAAATTGGAATAAGAGGAGTTTAAACGGACAGATTTTCCTAACACTTGATTTTAAAGGGTTTGTGAGAACCTGCCCTGTGCTGTCTGGCTGTGCTGCTGCAGTAGATCTACCCGAGAGCCGAAGCAGGTAAAACATCAGGGATAGCAATTTTGAGTCTGTTATGAGAGCTTGCAAAATCAGATCCTTGATGTATTACAAATAATTATAAAAACGTATAATAATTGTTTCACTTTACATGGTGTTAATTTTTCAAGCTGTGAAACTTGCCGTTCATCACTATGAGCAAAATAAAAACATATTTTTCATCTTAGATGAGAATTTTAATTTTTTTTTGGTCTCTGTATTCTGAATATAGCTAGAATCCCCCAGACAAGTCCTGCTTGTTAGTGAAATATCAGCCTTATCTCAGAATGAGTAGTATCATATGGAAAAAAAGTGATGAAGCATTTTCATCTGTTTTCCCTCAGACTGCTTATGCTAGATCTACATGAGCTGGATTGTTACTGTGTCCCATGCTGTCCTGCTGTATTCTTCATCTGCAGACCACGGTTCTGCATTGCCCAGCAACTGTTTGGCTGTGGTGCCTCTTGCAGTGAGAAAGCAAACCTTATACCCTGTATAATTAATTTTCCCTTTTGATTTCCTCTCCTTCTTGTTCAGTAAATGAAACTGCTGCTCCAAAAGGTACTGGTGAAAATTTAATATAGATTTGAGTTCTGATATTGCTAGGCAGAGCTGTCATTTATTCAAAACTGGAAAGGGAGATCTGCCTGCTTGTTTGATTTGAGCTGTTCTCTTCCTCATATTATACAGGAGGTAATTTGAATGACAGGTTCAGTAGGCATGGGAAGGAAGGCACTGCAGATAACACCGTGGATGATACTCTGTCATAGCTGTTCTCTCTGGAAAGATACCTGGCAAATACCCAAGTGCCTGAGCTCTGCTGAGGGGTGAATCACCCCTTCTTTTCCTTCCTCACAGGTCCCACATGACATTTGCTAGCTTTGACTTGCTCATAACCCATGGGTTAATAATTTATGTCCCTCTGGGACCTCTTGGCACCTTTGTGCATACCCAGTGTGTCTCCAGGCTGTTACTTTCCCTCTTCCCAAAGTCTCCTGTAGTTTTGTGTGTTCCTCATAACCTCAAAATCAACCTGCTCTTCATTTTCAGGGGAGATTTCAAAACGTAAAGCTGAACTTTTTGGCTGTTTTTAAGTCTCTGATAACTATTTTTAGCACACTGAACTATTGGGATAATGGTATTAAATATACCCTTTGTGCTGCACTGAGCAGCGAAGGTGGGAGAGTAGACATCTAAAATGGGCTCACTGGGGAGCTGCCTAAGGGTGGTACGTGCAGGGAGCAGGACTTGTCACTGGACACTGTCAGATGAATGTATAAGAACGACAAGAAATGGGATAAGGAAGATCATGCCTTCTTACTCTGGGGGTTGTGCTGCATCTTTTTTATGGTCTTGAATTGGCCCGTTCAGCTACTCTGCTGAACATTGCCTGAGTTCTCTCTTCGAACAGGCATATTTTTTCATTACCATGGGGGCTGAGCTGCTATTACCCCATAATCTCGGAGTACTCAGGTACCTGGTGACGTGCATAGCTTTGACAAAGCTCTTTGTAATTGA